>NC_077238.1:11934792-13206458 GCF_947179165.1 Solanum dulcamara | reverse complement strand
CAATTAATATAAAATGGAGAGAGTAGTATTTGGCCGCCTTTGTTTGACCATCAGCATTAGCTTCCAAAATTAGGTTAAACCCACCACTAATCCATTATTATTTCCTAGTATATTTGAGATGCTATGCTTATCCTAATTAACTAATTATTTAATTCTAAATTGGTCAAATCCAAACGAGAAGAATTACATCATTTTTTTTGTTTTTGTTTTTAGCAGCCTTTTTTTTTAACAAAGAGAATGCTATATATTCTTCGACGATCCTGTTTTATTTTTCTTCAATTACAAAATTCATTTTTTTTATACTTAACTGAGTGTTCAATTTGAAGAAGAAGAGGAGAATCGGATATGGAGGGAAAGGGAATTGATGGGAAATTAGTGAAGAGTGATTCCACTTCTGCTGATGAAATTTCACATTTGTCTATCGACATTGGAGGTAATTTGTGTTACAAATCATAGATTATTTTTTTTGTGCGTGTGTCTGGTGAGATCTTGATTTTCTTTTTATGTGATTTTGGTTTGGGAAACTTGCTTTTTTGTTTCTTATTATTTGTTTGATAGGGTTTAAGAAGAAGAAAAGATCATATTATTGTATTGAGACTCATAATTCAGTTATGTTAATTAGGGAACTAATTTAGAAAGAAAAATTTTAGAAAGTTCTGGAATTGCTATGTGTTCATGTTTCAATATGTCTTGCTCACACTCTTCAAAAATGTCATGGGTGTTGGTTCCTCAAAAATGATCCAACATATCTTATTTTCATTGCACAATCCTATGTAATGATATATCACTGTATCACGTTTTTTTCTCTGAGCTCGAAAGGTTGAAGCTGTTCCTTTAATTTTAAAAATAAGAGGGAAGGCTTGAGCGAAGAGGCAGATATTTGAATGGCAAAATATGGGCATATCAAATGGGAAGTGGTAAACGTGGTTGGGGAAGTGTAAAAGGAGAATGGATAAAACCATTAATATAAAAAAACGTATCACTCTTGAAAAAATGATTCCCTAGTTTAGAATAACTCTTGTTGGAATCGACGGGTCAAAATAAAAATAAAAAGACTCTTGTTGGAATTGGTAGTTGCTCAAGGTTTTATCTACAGCTAAAACTGCTCTTCGAAACAAAAAAAAAAAACATCATCAACTGAGAGTAATCTCCAGAAGTCGACCACTTTTCTTCTGTTGCATATCAATTTTTAGATAGATGATTTATGTACTCAAGGTACATCTGAATGCGTTTAAGTGAAAATTCTTGTTTTCTTTGCAACAGAACTTCAGTTTTCGTTTTCAATTGTCATTTCCTACTCTACTTTGGAATTTTAAAGTCCTTGCGTTTCATAAAAGGGATATAAAATCTCACTAATTTTTTCATAGAGGTGACTGGTCAAAGGGAGACATTGAATGATGTTTAGTGAAGTGGCTATTATAGGGTGATTGCTTGACCCTCAATTCAAATTGAACTATAGCCGTATCTTATATATCAGGTTTTGCACTTCTGGAATTTTATTTTATTTGTGGCCATAAGAATAACCAGTGGATGAGGCCTAGTAATTAATGTAGTGGGTGCAAACCTTGAAGACCTGGATTTGAATTCCAGAAGAGAAAAAAAAACACGGTGATTTCTTCATATCTGTCTAAGCCTTGGTGGATAGAATTACCCGATATTTGTGCTGGTGGGAGGCAGCAGATGCTCAGAGAAATAGTTGACGTGCGCTCAAGCTGATCCGGATAGGTTTTAATGGCAGAGAAGGAAAATAGGTTGGTGTATTTGAATGTTCAGCAAAATTTCTCCAAGATTTCAGCTGGCATAGTACGTGAATTTGTATAGCGCTCTCAATTACTTATTACTGATTTCACAATAAGATGAACTCACAACTTATTTTTACAAGTGATAAAACATAATTAAGTAGATAAAAATGTCCTCTCTCTAATAGTATAAGCTTTTAGACCAAGGGGTTACATAATGCAGCATGTTTTAGATTAAAAAAAAATTGAGATTTTTCATAAGTAGAACAAAATCGACTATTTTACAATATGTTGATCAGTATCTCCAATGTACATCGCCAAATATTGAAGAAGCTTTATGCAATTTGGCTTGCTTTAAAAATCGTCCTACTAACTTCCTATTAAAGAATATTTTGAGGACCAAACAGGAACAATGCTAACTGAAAGGACCTTTTCTTTTGCAGGCTCCCTCATCAAGATTGCATACTTTTCAACCAACAGTAAGTGCAGCACTACTGATGAGGCACCAACGTTATCAAAAGAAAGACAGGAAGTTCCCAATGCAGACCTTTACCATCACATTCTTAGTGGCAGGCTTTATTTTGTTAAATTCGAGACTAGCAAGATTGAGGACTGCATAAAATTTTTGTCATCAAAGAAACTTCAACAGTGCGGTAGGTATTCTTTGAAGTGCTTACACTTTAGATGTAATTGTTTTCCTATGGTTACTTAATTGGTTACAAATTGGCAGCCATGTAAACATTATAGGGAACTTGATTATGAACACAAACTTTATATTTTGATAAGTGAAGAGGAATTCATTGTTTCACCTTTGATTATACGTAAATCTAACTAATCAGAGCTGTCAGCATTGCTTGGAATATGTACATGTGTGGCTGAACTTGATCCTGGTTGTCACTATTTCCTTTTTCAAAAATTGAAATGAATTTCCTTTTTTGTTTAGCTTTTCACCTTGATTATGTAATGCAGCTCATAATTCACAATATACACATCACAAGTTTATCAATTTTAGCCATCGAGTGTTAAATTTTGTATCTTATGTCTCCTTCTCTATGTTTGTTTTCTGTCCCTTATTTCATCTTTACAAAGTGAAGAAATAGAGGCGTAGGGCAAGGATTCTTTTCCTAGCATAGCTCTTCTCTGGGTGTAGTAGAGTGAAGAGAATGATGACACAGATGGCCTCTCAACGGTCAAGAAGTTAGAATAGAGAGGGCGTGAAATAAACTCTTCCTCGAAAGTAGCAGTGAGAGAATTCAGGAGTTGGAGGAGATTGGAAAGAGAGAGGAAACAGAGCAGCTCGATCTACACCTAAGTAGTTTCTTTAACACCTAGATATGGACTTTAAGACGTTAATTTTACTTATATGTTCTATTAGTGATGGTGGAAGAACAATATTCAATAATCGCTAAGTTAATGTGGGCACGAAAAACATTTCTACAAAATTTAAACTTTGGATGATTGAAAGAATTTGAATTCTTGAAAGTGAAGTGTACAGAATAGCATTTTCTTCATTATCCTAAGCGTATTTGAAGTGTACAAACTGACAGAAATATGATTTATATGTAGTTTCAGTTAAGTTTTTTGGTCACCTTAGGAATCATATGTCCAGTTTAAGAGAACATCTTTACTTTAGAGTTTATACCCAAAGTTTCTTATACTTCTAATGATTAAGTTGTATTATACCAGGATCTTCCTAATCTTACAGATTACAATGATTACAGGTGCTCAATGTCATCATTCTCATGCTGTTGACAAGGTCAAGATTAAGGTAAGGAGTTATTTCAAAAGATGTTGGTTCTGTTTCCCACCTCTTTTTCTTTGCTCAATAAGGTGAGTATAGGAGAGTTTTCCTAAAGTCCTTAGTTTTCCAGTGGAATTTTTATAGCCTAAAACTTCATTAGAAAGAAATTGTAATATTTGTGTCCATTGTGGGATGAATCAAGCTTCCAGAAGCCCAGCAAATCAACCATGATTTACTGGAGAAGCTACTGAATGATAAGTACTGAGGAAGCTACACATTGCAGTCTTGTTATTGTTAGAATGTACTTTTCAAATTAAATACTTCTTGGAAATTAAGTTTTTATAAAATGGAAACAATAGTGTATGCATTTCTCCTTCTAGAAGATCTTGAATAAATAAGTGACATCTCTTATAATTTTTAACTTTTTAATAAGGTGGTTTACGTCAATCAATATGGTATTAGAGTAAGTAGAGTTCTTAAATTTTAGTCTCACCACCGATAAAACAAAATAATGCACGTGCTTGGCTAACCAAAAAAAAAGAATAAAAAAAAAGGCCACATGTGAGGGGCGTGGTGAGAACCCGAAATAAATATATAAAAATGTGCTCTGTAGTTTAAACTTCTAATCGGGATGTCCACAATTCAATGAAATGTAGTTAGACTAATGTGTACAGAGTTAATAGTGTATGCATTAGTGTCTGATTGGGAAAACGTACTAAATACACTATACATAGTATTCATAAAAGAATTCAAGCTTAGAGTTAAAATATTGCACAGAAACATTTGCATGTAGTACAATTTTCTGAAAACACATTAATCAGGTCTTGTTGATGCCCTTCTGCCCATGGCTGGAATATATCTTTTTTGGGGGTGAAAGCACCCATGGTCACCGAGGAGCTGTAGTAGAATTTTTCCTCACAATATTTGTAATTAATTCATATGGTGAAATGCTAAATTTGAAAGACTCATGGAACCTTTTGATGAGTTTTATGCTTAAACAGGCAACAGGTGGTGGAGCTTTCAAGTTCGCCGATCTATTCAAAGATAAACTTGGCCTAACTCTGGACAAGGTAGAGGAAATGGAGTCTCTTGTTGCTGGAGCAAATTTTCTGCTTAAGGTGGGTTTTTTTTTATAGCAGAAGGCGGTATTTGGTTTGTACTTTTTTCTTCAGATATTGAAGTCAAGGCACATGAAATCCTTTTAAAAAATAATATATATATTTTTCTTGTCCGCCAATCTTTAGCTTGGTTTGCTTAATCTTAATAAGTACCTGGAAGGTATTTGTGGTCCCAGGAATACATATGTGCTTCTCTATATTAGTTTCTTGCTTGAGGAAATGATATGGGAGTATCATTTTATTAATTTATCATGATTCTCTACTGCTTCCTTGATGGAATGCTGCACCTTCAAGGCTGGTAAAGATTGATAAAGGCACATTTCCCATGAAAGTAGTGGTTTCTCTTTTCTCTCCTCTGTCCAGTATTTAGCTGAATTTACTACAATTAGCATATTACCTTTTCTTTCTTGGTATGGTACATTTCGATGATTTCTGGTATATGAAGTCCTCATTGGCAACAGAAACCCTTCTCCACTGCATAAATTTCCTGCTCTTTTCTAATTTTTAATACGCAATATTAAAAACAAACTCACTCGTTGGACACATTCCTCTCTTTTTATCTGTGCAGGCTGTCAACCGTGAAGCTTATACGTATATTGGAGGTCAAAAGGAGTATGTGCAGATTGATCAGAATGATTTATATCCTTACCTCCTTGTCAACATTGGGTCTGGTGTCAGCATGATAAAGGTAAGCTCAACAGCCCAAATTCCTTCAATTCGATATAATCACTAATTCACACTGATCTTCAAGGGTTAGGACCTGCAAGGAGTTCACCAAAGCTCTCCTTATCCTATTTCATGCATGATTTAGACGACAAGCCATAAGCTTCATACTGTTCCGCTGTTTTCCAATATGCAGTTTTCATCTCACTGTTTTCAACATGTGGGTGCATTCTTATTGATTATATTATCTCGTGCAGGACAAGAAGTTAATCTTCTGCATAATAGTTAGCAGACAATCTATAAATTTAGAAAGTTAATACCTACAACCACTATGTTATTATTATCTTAGTTAGTTTGGTCCCTTGAAATAAAGAATTTACCTTACGTTTTCTTATATGTGAAGATAGCCCTTTGGAAATGTGTTACTGTCCAACTAGCTTTGATGTCAGCAAGATAACATTGGTATACCACTACATTTAGTAAGCATGTGTAAATGATCTTGACCAAGAACTTGACAAGATTCACTAGGCTCTGCATGGGTTGCTAAATGAATTTCAGAAGTACCGAGAGTTTAAGGTTTAACATTTGGTTTTGATGAGTTGGTAGATGCAGAGTGATATAGAACAACTAGAACAGTAATATAAGACCCTGAAGTAAGATCTTTTGACTTTATAGCATTTTCTAAAGTATTAATGCAAACTTGTGAATTGAGTTGCTGGAAACCTTAGTTGACTGAAAACCAAGAGTTAAGAAGCTTTTATGAGCCATAACTGCTTGTAGATATTTCCATTCTAGAATGACAACAATTCAGTCATAATTTTATCCTGAGAAAGGCAATGTGTGCAATTAATTATGAATTGTATGTATTTGCAATTTTTAGTGGCAGAGCCACCTTAGGCCGCTTGATGGAAATTTTTACTACTTATAAACAAAATGTACGAATAAACTATACATAATATAAGTTGACAATACTGAACAAAATATACTTCTTTGTCCTACTGGTTAAGCGCGTTACTAGCTTAATTTAGGTCAGGGTTTCAAGCCACAGCTGGACCTGTATGTTTTACATTTTTTTAGCCTCATCTGTTAAAATAAAAAAATGATGTTGAAAATAAATGGATCCCCAACTTCCCAACCATAATAATCAACTATACCAAAATTTCTTCTTATGGATGGAAAAAAAAATCTTTTTCATGTCTTAATGAGGTAAAGATTTCCTTTGAATTATATTTCTGATGATGTTTTCATTAATACATTTTTAGAACTAAAAACTCGATCACTACTGTTCTAGTAATAGGTCTTTGATTTGTTCATTTATTCGCTTCTTTAAATGCTGACACTGCTCACAAATAATTCTGCGTACGCCACTGCATAATTTGGCACTTCATAGCTAACTCGCTCTTTGTTATATCAAAATTTTGTGTTTATGCCTTTTAGGTTGATGGAGATGGGAAATTTCAGAGAGTTAGTGGAACTAGCGTTGGTGGTGGCACTTTCTTGGGACTAGGGAAACTTTTGACTAAATGCCAAAGGTTATTTTCATTTCCGTTAAAGTAACGATTTTCAATATAATCAACTGTTTTCTCTTTCTGCAGAATTTCCTTATGTGTTTGTATTACAGTTTTGATGAGTTGCTGGAATTGAGCCATCATGGAAACAACAGAATGATAGACATGCTCGTTGGAGATATTTATGGGGGATTGGACTATTCAAAGGTATACATTTTACACCTTTTCCTTCTTTCATTTGGGCAAGTTGCAGTTTAAACTATTCAAAGGTCCAATTACATCTTGGATATAGAAAAGTCTAAATGAGTAATGGAAGAAATAGAATATGGAATTGGTGTCCAAAGTCCAAACTTTAGTCCAAGTTGAGCAATTACTTTCCCAACTCCCAATTTGTGTCCATCACATCCTCAATCCCCTATGATATGTCTGTAAAGGTTCTCTTATCAAGTTAAGTGAAAGTAAATTCACTTTTGATCATACGCAAAAAGGAGATGACAATAGTAGAGTGAACTCTGCTTGTGCCTACTAATCACTTGAAGTGTGAAGAACAAAGAACCGATAAGTCGAGTCCACCACCCTTTTTAGCCTCTTTTCCTCTTCATTCTGCATCTCTTTTTGTTCACGTTCCTCCAATTACTTTCTGTTTTGCTCCATATATACTCTGCCAACGTTAAACCTTTATGCAGGAGAATTTTAAGGCTAGCTTGTTACAGTTCTCAAGTGTATACCTTTTTCCAAAATTGACAAATTGCATCATCCTGAGTGGATTTGTTTTTGGTCTTATATTTTCTTGCTAATTCTATAAACACTTATTGGGCCTCTTGTGTACGGAATTCTCATTTCATCCTCAAAGTATGGATGGAGTCATAATCTTCTCTCAATTGTCTAAATGCTCTTATTAAGTTCCTTGTCGATACTAGGACCCAGAAAGAATTGTTCCTAGTGATGATGTTCGCTTTGGATTGGTGCTGCGACCAATGCCAGACCCAAATTGACACTATTTATCTTGTATTGCTTGAGATATGCACCACCCCCTTAGAAGGTGGAAATTTGGAGATAAGCCATTAAAATTAGGGGAAGGGTCTAAAATACTCCTCTACTATGTAAAATATTTTGATTTTATCCTCCATTATACTTTTGAGGCTATCCATACCCTTTTGTATTAGCAAATCGTTTCAGTTGTTAGGTTGTTATATGAACTCACTAACTCCACCACAAACAGTTCCTTATTGTGGCAACGCTTCTGCTGTTTTTGCAAATCTAGTTCCCATATTCACATACCAAAAGCTTCATATTCAGGATGATAAAGAATTTAATGATTCATGACAGATTGGCCTTGCATCAACAGCGATAGCGTCTAGCTTCGGTAAGGCGATCTCAGAAAACAAAGAGCGCGAAGACTACAAACCAGAAGACATTGCCCGGTCTCTCTTAAGGATGATCTCAAATAACATCGGACAGGTAATTACACAGGTCATGAAGTTTCTTTCAGCCATATCTGTAGCTACATCACAATGTAGTTGTTTCCTGACTGAACAATCTTTATATTTCATTTCTCTCTATATTAAGAATAATATTGTTCCGATAAGATATGTTTTGCATACCATTCTCCTCTCATAAGGATACAAAGAAGGGATTGAAATCAAACTCAGGAGAAGAGCAGATAGGTAATCCACACATTACTTATTGGATACCTCGTATTGCACATTTTCACTTCATGCTGACAGTAACCGTGTATGTTCTTGGACATTTGATTGTAACATGTCATAAAGTTGTTAAATGCATTAAATATTGGAAGATACTAAAACCTGATACGACTTCTGCATTAGTCTTTTCCTTGCTAGAAACTCTCCAGTGGTGTTACAGACATGCATCTGCTACTTTGGTTCCTCAATGAAGTTATATTTCCTATTTTGATTTTATGATGCTCTCTTGTGCCATGAAAATATTTCGTTATAGTGGTGTTTCATTAAAAAAAAAAATTGTATTAGTGGCACCAAGTTGGTCTAGGGTTTAGTGTGTTAATTATCTTGTTCCCAAGTGATGCTTCGACTGAATTAGAATGGAAAAATTAAACACCTGAATAAGTTGAGAAGGACGTCTTTGCAACCAGCACCCATGAAATGGAAGAAATATAGGGCCTATCCTTCCATTCTTTTGCTATAATTTAGTTGTTAAAATTGTAAATAATTCATTTTCTTATTGTTGCTGACTTTTTTCTTCAATTGGATTTTGTAGATTGCATACTTAAATGCTCTTCGTTTTGGGCTCAAGCGCATCTTTTTGGGAGGATTCTTCATCCGTGACCATGCTTATACAATGGACACAATCTCCGTTGCAGTTGATTTCTGGTAATTGCTGTATCCACTTATAATCTGATAATTGGTGTATACTTTCTAGGATATATTAATCGATTGGCATATTCTTTTAATGCAAGGGATAAATAGTTCTCGCTATCTATGTTACCATTCTAAAAATGAAAGTGTTCACTAGTTCATACTGAAACGTAGTTTCGCAATTTATCACTTTTGACTCCTGCTAGGTAATCTCTCCTGAATTAAAGTTAACAGAAATGCACTACGTGCAGGTCGAAGGGTGAGGCAAAAGCAATGTTCTTGCGGCATGAGGGGTTTCTTGGAGCCCTAGGAGCTTTCATGAACTACAAAGATGGAAATGCAGATTTAACGCCCCCTCAGTTAGTTGAGCAACAACCCCCAAAGAGGAGTTCAAGTTGCATAGTCGATAGAATTCATAACTCTACGCGTGTGCACGAAAATGAAAATGGCGCCATAGATTGTAGATTGAGAGTTAGTAGCTCATTTAAAATTTATGATGAGGTCAAAAGGTGTTGACCTATAAAACAACTATATGTACAAAAAAGAATAGGGGATGTCAAAACTCAAAAGAAGCTGTTGTTTTGTGGTCCTAGTTTAGTGAAATGGCTAAGCAACAAAATTTCAGATTTATATGTATATGTATTTGCCATGCAATAGGGAATGAAGTTTGATGTACTACCATTGTAGAACCTTTGACACGTGAAGAAATGAGAAATGTTATTTACAATAGTTCAGCAGCTTTTGTTTCAAGAATCTTGTACAACTACTTCCAGTTTCATATTGTTTTCGCTTGGTTTGACACATCTCTTAAAAAAAAATTTAACCAGAAGTGTATTTTATGAACTCTAAATTGGAATACTAATATTTCATGCATTTATGTATTATTAAAGGTGGTATGGGAAAAAAATATTAAAATGAACGAGTAAACTGAAATATTTCTTTTTGGTATAGAGCCTAAGTAAAATGAAACGGACAGAGTAGAAATATTTTCGACGTTGTCCCTTTGGAAGTCAATGAAGTGGTTGAGAGCCAGTGGTGAATTATGCAGGCAAGTATGATGCAAAATCAACTTGATATTACTTCTGTTGAAACCCTTTGGCATTGTTCTTCAAGATAGTAACAGGAGAAGATCAATGAAGTCTCTGAATGAGAAGTTATTATGCAAATTTTAGTTATTTATGTATTAATTATTTCACCTTTAATTCTACATAAAGTAATACTCTATAAAATCTTTTTTTTTAACTTATACCTATGTTAATTATGCATATTTCTAAATTTCAAAATTTAATACTTGCTAACTCATCTGCAAATCAGCTATCAAACAAGATTATATTTTACCACTACTAATAAAGTTTAATAAGTACATATTTTACAACTTACTTATATGACTGTGTTTGCAGTAATTCATTAATGTTTGCAGGCACAACTACAAAACATGAGTGCCATTAATGACCACTGCAAGTTCCATAGGGGCATATACTGCAACTTCTTTTCCCTGTCACCTCCTTTGAATCTCCTAACTGCAAGTTTATATATTACTTATTTTCTAACAATATATAAGAAAAAAAGATCAAACATTTTTCAATTATGACTTATAAATTTTCAATTGACAATCCGTATACCCCATAACTATAAAAAAAAAAAGGGCAGCTTGATGCACTTAATCTCCCGCTATGTGCAGAGTCCGGGGTAGGGCCCGCCCACAAGGGTCTATTGTACGCAGCCTTACCTTGCATTTCTGCCAGAGACTGTTTTCAAGGCTTGAACCCGTGACCTCCTGGTCACATGGCAACAACTTTACCAATTACTCCAAGGCTCCCCTTCATACCTCATAACTATGTGAGAGCAAAAAATAAATAAAAAAAAAATTACTCCTTTCGTCCGAATTTATGTGACACAATTGAAATTTTAAAATTTAATTTTTTAAGTTTTGCATGAATTCAGATGTAGAAGTTTTAAAATTTTTGAAATAAAATTTATATGTTTAAAAACTAAGTAAAAAATATTATATATTATGATAATTAATAATTTAAAAAAAATAAAAAAATTCATTTTTGATTGACTCTCGAAATTTCAATTGCGTCGATAGAGAGTCATGCTTCACAATTACTGTACCTTATTCAATGGGGCAACTCTTTAAAACTTCTCAGAGTCTATTGTACAGATAATTTGATGCTTCAATTCCAATGTCCTTTAAACAAATAAATGTCATCTCCTTGCCTTTCAACAACCCTTAGCCATATATTTTATTTTAAATATTTGAAATAATAATTTGGGATAGATTGTTTGTCTTATAATTTTATTTCTTATTTCAACTTTAGACTTAAAAATAGAGAATATGAAATTTGAAAAATCAGTTTTGAGTAGTACCATTTCATATTTTCACTCACAAATAACTTAATTTTCAAAAATCCATTTTTAACCTCAACTTTTTATTTTTTTTCTTGGAAACTTGAACTAACGATTTTAGCAGCCAAAATAAACCCTAATAAATGCTTTGTCGGATGTTGTTAATTCTTGTTCACTTTCTGTGCATGGTCGGCTCAACCATCTATCCCTAATTAATATATCTAACATGTAATGTCTCCGTCTAAGCGCAGGTTATTTCAAAATTAATTATTTTATTTTTATTTTTAATATAAAATATTTTGAGATAATTAATTTCACAATAGTTATTTCGTAATTTTATCATAATCAAATATAAAATAAATTTATCCTAAAAAAATAATTTTAGAATTAGTTATTCCTTATCTCTCGTACCAAAACAAGCCTCGAAAGTTTTATCCTCTCTGTCTTATATTAATTGTCCATATTATTGTAAATAGTTATTCCAAATTATTTGTCAATTTACAAAATTAAGATAAAAATAATATATTTTTTTCTAATTATATCTTTATAATTAATTCTCTTTTTAAAATGTAAACAAATTTGCGAAGTCTGAAAAAGTCTTGTAATAGGTAAATTAGGAAAACTTCTCTTTTTATTTACTATTCCCTCCGTCTCATATTAGTTGTCATATATACTAAAAATAGTTGTCTCAAAATATTTGTCAATTTAAACAATCAAAAGACAATTAATTTTATTTTTCCAACTTTACCCTTAGCATTAACTATTCTAGAATTACGAGGCAAAGGATATATTAGTCAAATAATGTTCCTAATTAATATGTTTTTTTAAGAATTGCACAAAATTTTATCATGACAATTAAAATAAGACGGAGGGGAGTATGATTTTTTAAGAGAATTGTATAGAAGAAAGACAACTAATATGAGATTGGGGAAGTACCATAAATAATCTGTCCTTTTAATGCAACAACTTTAGGTTCCATCCAGCAATGGTCCTTTTAATTTATTTTTTTATATATTTTTTTAACGTATTTTTTTTCTTCTTGTTGTTGTTAAGAATAATGTTGTTTGTTTTGAATAAAGAGCAGCCCATGTGGTTTTACATGTTCAAAATTTTCTTATGGAAGTTGGAGGATACTTCATAGAATGCTCGTGTGTGTGATCAGACCCAAAAAAAAAAAAAAAAACATTTAATTCCCAAAACTTGCATTAGACAAGGACATGGGTGGCAAGAGTCTTTTCTTGACGACAAATAGATGAGCCTAAGATTCAAAATTCTTGTCACCAAGCCCAATTTGGTCATGAAATTTAAGGAAGATTTTTTATCTTTTTAAAATTTATGATTTTAAAGAAATCATAACATTTTTATCTCTATAAAAACTAAGGGTATATAAAAAAATTAAAATACTTTTTTAAATATGAAAAAATGATATTCTTTTTAAAACGGACAAATCATATAACATGATATAAGCAAATATTACTGGGTTTAAGTAAGGTGTGAACTGGGAAATGTGAAAGAATCTAGTGAAGGGAAAATGAAAAGTCATTTCTCCTTCATTGATAAAAGAAAATAAAAGTTTTGTCCTTATATTAGGAAACACTTTCTTTAGCTCTTAAAGGGTTAACTAAAAAGTGCTCATTGCGCCGTTGTCGTCGTCGTCACTCGCTCGACTTTGGCTTTTCCTTTTTTCTTGACAAAAGTTTTTGTCAATCTCATTAATTCATTTCGTTTTATCACTGAATTATTTATTTATTAATTAATTTGTGAATTACCAATTAATTAGGTAAGAAATGTTTCGGAAAGGACATGTTCCTTCCAAACATACATTTCTTTTTTTAAAAGACACCATGGTTGTTTTAAACAGATGAGCCTGTTCTCTCAGTTTTCTGCATCGAATTTTTCTCTCCTTCTGCATACATTTTTTTACAAACAAAGTAGAGTCGTTATGTGATTTTGTTGCTAACTTTTGAGTTTACTGAAGTTATTGAAGTTAGAGGTCTCGCTACTTTTTTAACATGTATATCCATTTTATCCTGGGGAGAAATAATCCACAACCTCAGTACAGTAAGGGGATTAAATTTCTTAAATACACATAGTGAATTTCGTGGTCTCGGATATTTATTTATTGCATTTAACCTTTCTATTTTTCTTTGTTCTTATATTCTTTTTGAACACAGTACCCATCAAACACCAAGTAATGATGTCTTCCCCTTTTTAATATCTTTTGTTTTAAGATATTTGAGATAAGGTGAGAGTGACCTTGGTGGAGGATAAAATGTGGAAAGTAAGACTGAGATGATTCCAACATGTGAACAGGAGATGGGTGGATGTTCCAGTGAAGAGGTGTACGAAGTTGGCTATGCATGTGTTGCACCTCGAACCTAGATCCTAAGCGTGGTCAGCACCCTATGCCATTATTAGTCTAAATGTACCTACAACATGATATAAAACATGAGCATACATCCAAACATAAGCGGCAACATATAAGAAACAATTCTTACAAAAAAAAAAAAATCTTGAAGCGACACGAAAGTCAAAACTGAAATACATAACTATCTGTCCATCTATAAAATCTCTACAATCTAAACATTATCTATTTGAACAAAACCCTTAGCATACCTTACGCTATTAAAACATAAATAAAGACTTAACCCTTGAGTCAAAGTAGGGCTCACCAAAAGCAAGAGGTGGAGAATCTAACGTGTTGCTTAATTATGTATCTGTGTACGCGAGTCTACATTAATTAAAAGATGCAATATCCTCAAAAAAAGGAACGTAAGTACATATGAAATAGTATCATATGTAACATGTCATAATGAAACCTAAACGTACATATCAAACAGAAATAAGGACATTTTACAGAATCATAATTGTGACATAGAAGAATTAAGAGATGAAATCGTATAGACTGCCTTAGTAATAAGTCTTTCATCATATTTTAATTGATTATGAGAGTATAGTAGTATAACCGATATAAACCACCATATATGTCACGCCCCGAGAGGGTACCCTAGACGTGACCGGCACTCAGGAACCATTTTTGACTCCCAAGCGAACCACATAGCTTGATCACACATCCGTTCATTCATTCATTCAGCGGAAAGTTTAAAAATAAAGAATAATTTAGCGGGAAACTCAAATCACCCATCCAACTCAAAGAATAAAGGCCATGGACCAACAAATCAACTAAAATATTTGTCATAAAAAAAATAGTTTGACAAGAATAACTCAAGGATAGAAATACTCAACCGACCCATCACTATCTAGTCTATGAAGCCTCTATCACTACTATCTAATTGGTGCCAATGACATGTTCATGGCTACCTCAAATAGAAATGGGAAGGGCTAACTCGATGCAAGATTACATAAGCGGTGTCCTCCGAAAGTAGGGGAGGACTCACCAATACGCTGAGTGCGAATAGATCCTCAATGGTGCTCCTATTGACGATCTCTTAAACCTGTCTCTGCATGTCCAAATGACGTAAGTACGTGGAATGTACGAGTATGTAATATGGCAGAATGAAACATACGTCAAGGAAGAATAGCAGCGGTCCAAATATGTCAAATCAGAAAGATAAGAGAGATTCAACAAGGCGTCATAAGTCTAAAGTAATAATATATTTTTAGACAAAGACCAATCATATACCATACAGTCCAATCCAATCATACATAATACAGTTCAATCAAATTATTCAATCCAATTTGATCATATACTGTTAGCTCAAAGTCAATCACATATCATCTAATCCAATCGAATCATATATCCATCCAATCATGCACAATCCAATCACTACTCATCTAACCCAACCCGATCATATACCCTCAACTCAACAATCAACCCAAAGGACTCAACTCAATAAATAAGTAACAACTCACTCAAGTGTCCTAAGTCTAACAAGAAATAGTTTAGACAGGACTAACTCATAAGCATATAACAACTCGCTCAAATGCCCTAAGTCTAACAAGAATAGTTTAGACAGGACTAACTCATAAGTATATAGCAACTCACTCAAATGCCCTAAGTCTAACAAGAATAGTTTAGACAAGACTAACTCATAAACCACTCAACTCAACTGACTCAGAGTACTATCAAGACCTAAATGGGAGTTTCTCTTATCCGACAACTATCACCTATGAGCCGGTGATAGTACAACAATCAGACGTTGTTACCACGTCCGTCCATACCTTGTCAGGGCATGAACGCCTCCCTAATCATGGATACCATCGATTAGTCAAGTCCTATCATTTCAGGATAATAAAATGGGAAATATCCGACTTTAACGGTTCGATCCCATGGGAAGCATCCGACTTTAACGGTTCCATCCCTACCTACATTGGCGGCGTAGTTTTTGGGGTTCGAGTATGGACTGTACTCTCACCTTCCTCGGTGCTCGATACTCCTCCCATGACTCCATGCTCATAAAACTCCCTCCAATCATCTCAAACAAGCCCTCACAGCTAGTTTCATGTGGAACATTACCACCTCATCAAATCTGTTCTCATTTCAACTCAATTAAGTCATAATGGAAAGTCTCATTTAGGACCTTGTCCACTCGTCAATTCCATCCTCAAATCAACTCAATCAAGCCTCATTTAGATAAGCATTTATGACATCTCCTCAAGACTCATCACAACTCTATGGCTTTTAGCCCAACAACTCAAGTGGAATAACACATTCAAGAAAATTGACTTATGCAACATAATCACATGGTTAAAGAGATCAATAAGGCATATTAACAAGTAAAAATGCTCAACTCATTTAAAATCAAAATACTCGTGTTCAAAATAATTAAAAGACTCCTCAAACTCAACTCATGCTTAAACTCTTTTTAAATCACAGATGAAAATAATTATTTCTTAAACTCAAAAATAGTGTATAAATAGTTTATGCAAAAATGCTCGCAAATCATTTATTTAAAACTTCTTCTCAAAAGATTCTTTATTTTCAAAATACTCATAAGAATCCAATCAACTCAGATTATGCAAATCACATATCACATAATCACATTAGACTCCAATCCGCTCCATCACATAACATCCTCATCAATATACCTCTTCATCAATCATTCTACACATATTAAATAAGCACCATTCACGTCATCACTCACACCGTAATCAAAACATCATCATCACATCATCATCATCATATATTATCATTTACATCATCATCAAACATTATCATCACATCATTGTCAAGTATCATCATCGCATCAATCATCAAACATCTACTCCAAAATCCTTATTTTAATCCTATGTTCATTTTATAGAAGTAAAGGGACATTCTTAACTAACCAATTCATTCTTTTCATTCCAATCAATACATACATACACACAACTACCCATCTCAACCTCAAGACATTTATGACAAAAAATCTCATCTTGGGTTCATGTGAATGAAACATGAACCCATACTCTCAACAAAACTCAACTCAAGAATATCGTCAATACCTATAAATCTATATACAGAGATACATTTGTAGTTAATAATATGAAAAATAATTATTTAATAACTCAAGTCATTAAAATCATCAATCAACCATTTGTATCTAAAACATTCCATAGTTTAGGGAAAACTTTCAAGAAAACCTTTCTAGAAGGTGCAACTCTTTCACAACTCCTAACCAACACATCTATGGGCATATGGAAGAACTCAATCCATATTTTAGGTTAGCCTTACATACCTTGTTTGAAGACTTTGAAGAAACTTTGATGTTAGGTCTTCAATGGAAGGCTTGAATTCTTGAAGCTCTTGAAGGCAATCTTTGTTGGAGAAGGATTTGGAGAAGAAGAAGAAGAAGAAGAAGAAGATAGGAAAAGTTTTAGGGCTTTTTAGAGAGAGGGAGGACTGAAAAATGGTCCCAAAACGTTCAAGGATAGGGTATATATAATTAGGGAAAAGTCCAAGTTGCCCCTCTTCAAAAATCTGAAAAATTGGGCAAAAACCTTGTTGGCGCTATAGTGGCGCGTCGCGCCACTGCAGCGCCAAGACAAAATAGGCTTAAAACCCTGCACATCTAATAGTGGCACGTCGAACCAAGTCCCAAACTACTGAGGCTGTTTTCTGGCGCTATAGTGGCGTGGGGCGCCACTAGAGCGCCAAGCCTAAATTTCGCCCAGACCTGAAATTTCTGCAGTAATAGTCTGTAGTAAAATGGACATAACTTTTGACTAAGAACTCCAAAAATTTCAATCTTGGTGGATTTGGAAAGAAGACTCAAAGACCTTTAATTTGGTAGGTCGTGGGCCACCCAGTTCTTTATATCCTAGGAGATATAGTCGTTTGAAGTTGACCCTTATACTAACTCGTCCAAAAACTTAATCGATTGGAGTTCTTTGGACTCGACTTGGTGTTAGAGATCTCTTATGACCCCTAAACACATCTAACACACTTCAAATACTTAGGAATTAATCCTAACTCATGTGTAGAATTACAAGTCCTCCGATCCGAGTCTACCCATACGTGAAGAAATATTCGAGTCTTTGCGAAAAAATTTCTGGGGTGTCACAATATAGATGTATGGAGTCTGATCTCACTCTGATCATCTAAGACATCTCATATTGTATCAATTATGAGACATACATACATGTAATATGGATCTATAACTAGCTCGTGCCAAGGGCATAATGAGGAACTGCTCAAACCAATGGTACAATCTTTAACCTATATTGGCAAACATAGTCAGACATTTATCGTTTAGACTTATATCTTTTGTATCAACCATTTAACCCTCTTAGCTTATGTGTCATAATTAGCATATTTATAAATTTCAAGGATTATAATACGAATTCAAATCATCATGTCATAAGGTTTATAGTTTAAGTATCATAACTTGTATTCATGAGAAGCTATCATATCATAGTCCATAAAGGCAATCCGGTGTCCGGGGAAGGATCCGACCACAAGGGTCTATTGTATGCAGCCTTACCTTGCATTTCTGTCAGAGGCTGTTTTCAAGGCTTGAACCTGTGACCTCCTGGTCACATGACAACAACTTAACTAGTTACTCCAAGGCTCCCCCTTCAAGATATCATAGTCCATCTTCAAGAAAATATGTTGTGGTATCATAAGATTTACATTTGAGGTGATTTCATAGTTCATAATCATAAGGTTCATACCATAAGAGATCATCACGAAATCAATAAGCTTAGTTTTCAAGATAGAAATTGGTCCTTTTTCATAATCATTCATAAATTCATGGGGGAAGCTTTGTAAGACTCATGTGACAAAATGTCATAGAAATTGAATACTTTCATGGAGGGTTCTTGGAGTTCCATAAAGAATCAAGAAAATTTAACACATGAGAATTTCATTATAACCCTAACTCATTCATGAAAGACATTATTTGAAAACATGAAAATATAATTTGTGGAGAAGAACAAGGCGTTTTCCCACATAGAACATAGACTTACACACCTTAATGCTCTAACTACCCAAGAAAATATGATCCCGAAAGGAGAACCACAAAAATCTTTCTTTAACTTTGGAGCTGAGTTTTCTTGAAAACTCTAGGTTTTGAGTGACATTCTTGCTTGGGTTAAATAATCATATGTTAGAATCACTTAAAAATTATGAGAGTATGTTTACTTTGATGTGGAAGGATGTATAGTCTCTTTGATAGGTGGTGGATATTGCTCAAAATCAAGTTTTGAATCCTAGGAGTGAGTTTTTGATTTAAGAGAAAGATGATTTGATGTAGATTTATGTTGTAAGATCATGGAGAATGATTACCTAGACTTAATTGGATAGAAGATAGTTCTTAGGGATTGTTGGGATCAACCAATGAGTAAAAAGTGAGGAAAAACAATTAAAATGATATTGTTTTTATAAAATCCGAAAATAACCAATATGCATGTAATATATAGATCATTATCTGATATACAAACTATGAAATAGGTCGTAAATTACCCGACCCAATCCTCATTCACTATTTTAGACAGTTCGCATGTGGTTTGGTACGGCCATGATTATTTAACAATATTTCACTAAGATGATTATAACTTCTTAATCCAAATTTGAAATGATTAACTATTGGATGAGTTGGAAACTAAACTTAAATATATTTAATTTGATAGGTTGTGGACCACGTAACTTTTCATATGCTGAGAGATATACTTGTTTGAAGTTGAAACTTATATGAAAACTTAATCAATAGAAAAACTTTTAACTCAACTTTGTGTTACAGATCCCTTATGACCTTAATTCACATCCAATCACTTTTACACTTAAGATTTGACCTTTAAACCTATGTACATCGGAAAGTTTGAGGTATTACAAGATGGTTTTAGGTGAAGTAGAGATAAGTAAAAAAAAGTATTGTTGAGAGATGATTAAATAGGACATTTCAGCTTATGGAGGACAATAGAAAGTTATGGAGGATACAGATTAGGGTAGAAGATTACTACATAGTGGAATGTTGTCTCGTCATAGTATTACTCTGGTAATTTCTTATCTTTTGATTTCTGCTACTATTTGTCATATCGTGGATTATCTTATTATTTTATTATAGTTAGTGCTTCTTTTTTCAAATTGCTTTGTCGTGGTTTCTTCAATTGTCATTTATTTTTCGAACTGTTATGCATTGTTTTTCCTTGAGCAAAGAGTCTAACAACCTCTTTACCTCCCAAAAAAATAATAAGGTCATTTTCACCAAACCTCATTTAAAAAATTACACTGATATTTTATTATTATTGCTACTTGTTAATGTTATAATGTACTTAAACATAAATTTATAATCAAATCAATAAAATATTGAGATAAATGTCAAAAACATATTCAATTATTATTTTTTTTGTTTCATATCTAAATTATTGGGAGTGTGAGTTTCATACTTAAACTATCACTTATTAGTTTGAGAAATACAATTCAATGGTGTGTGTAATACACTTTTTTTTTTATTTGAAAAAACCTTGCCATATGACATTGCACATGTATAAAATATTCCACCTTTAACAAACTAAAATAAACTAAATAGTTTAGATATTCTTAACAATTCAATTATCAATTTAACTCATAAGAAAATGTTTTTTTTTCCCTTCCTTTTCCTTCTTATAGCTGTGTTAATATGCACTCTCTTCAACGATGATAACTTTTATGCACTTTAAATTAGCATGGGTTACCACAACAAACAACTACTAATACAAAACTTGACATAATGGTAAATAAATACCTACCAATGAAAAAATGAAATGTTTTTTATTGAATTAACTCACATTGTGATAATTCATAAGGGTCAAAAGGTTGGTAAAAGTAGTGTAATAGTAAATCCAACATGGTGAATCAAAGATTTACAAAGCTCAATAAGGGGATAAAAAAAGGCCAACTTATACCTCATAATCCCTTAGGCCATGATCTAACTAATCAAAACAAATCTAATTATTAACTACATAATTTTTTTAAAACAAATTACACTACTATAATAATAAAAATAATTAAAGAAAAAAAAACTAAAAATGATTTTGACTTAGAATGGGTGCACATTCCTCGTTAATCCACCGTTCACATTTGTGAAAAATCCGACGAGCTCCGGCCGGTAAGGAAGATACGATCGCCGGCGATCTTCAGCTTTAGCTTTACTCTTCATATAAGCTTCATGAGCTAATACACCTTCACTCTTCTTCAAATCCTTCTTCTTCTTCGTTACTTTTCCGATGACTTTAACTTCGCCGGAGATCTTCTTCTTCTCCGACTCTGACGACGTCGTCGTTTCATTTTTTCGAATAACTTTTTCTTCTACCTTAGCCGCCGGAGTTGTTGGGTTTAAGAACACAAACGTGTCTCTTCCGTCACTGTTACTCCGGTGAAGAAAAACTTTGAATCTCCATAGCTTTGAAAATCCAGTGGAATTACTCTTTTTACATACCTCAGGATTTTCCAGTGAAGCTTCAATTGCTTTATTTTTCGACCATTCACAAAAGGGTCCGGCGATATCTTCGGAAGAAGATGAAGCTGCCGGAATTGGGTTATCTTCCGTTTGTATAAATATCTTCTTGACCGGTGGCCTTATTGGTAATTGTTCCTTCAAAGCTTCTAAATCTTCATCGCATAGAAGGAGATTTTGATTAAATAACGGGAACAGAGGTCGGATTTGACCATTGTAAAATACCTCATCCGCCGATATCGGCGGCGCGTCTATCCCACACGCGAAAGAAAACTCTTCTTCATCATCGTTTTCGTCTTCACCATCTTCAACCTCTTCCTCCTCGTTGTCCTCATAATTATCTTCGATTATCTGTTCTTTCATCTTCAATTGCCCTGTAAAATCTCCGGTCAATTTTCCGATGACTTCTTCATGATTATACGAATCTTTTACGGTTTCAGAATCCATTTTCTTGAAATACCCAGAATCCCAAATTCAATTCACTGTGTAGAAATCTGATTATTATTATTTTTTGAAGAAATTTGGAAAAGAGAGAATTGGGGAATTTGGAGGAGCAAGAAGAAGCAATATTTATATATTTAGTATAAAGTTTTAAAAGGATGAGGATTGGGGGTTTGAAATGAAATAAATGAGGCTATATATTGGGTGGTTGGTAGTAGTACCAAGTTTGGTTGGTCATGTTATAAATACTACTTTCCTAATAACTTCCAAATTTGAAAGTTAAAATATGTAGATATTATATATTATATACTCCTTCTATTCTATATTAACTCAATGAATTTTTAGAATTTTTTTTATTATTCAAAATAATTAAATTATTTAAATATTTTTAAAAAAATTATATTTATTCTTTTCATTAATGAAATTTTATAATTTCTTAAGAGTAAATTATATTACTTGTATTTATGATTTCACATTTAATATCTTTATAATATTGATTAAACAAAACGATAGTAAAAAGAATGATTTAAATTTTATTTTTGAATACTTTTCTTAATATGTGTGCATTATCTTAAAAATTCAACTAATATAGAATGAAACTAATATAGAATGGAGGGTGTAATAAATAGAGAGGATGCTTACTTGACAAGATCATACTCAGATGTTTTTAAAAAAAATAGGAGACTTTTTAAATAATAATTACACCATTCATTTTAAATAATAGATGAGGTTTGAATGTTTGCTTCGCTTTTATTTTTATTTTATATCAGGCAATATTTGACTAAAGAAAAGTAGTCCCTCCATTTTAATTTATTTTTTAATTTTAATTTGATACAATTTAAAAAAAAAAAAAAAATTATAATCGCAGACTAAAGAAAGGTACAATGTATCAAATATCTTTTTTAAATTAGTTTTTAAAAAAATACTCTTTTTGAAATGGATTTAAAAAATTAAAATAAATAAATTGAAATGAAGACATGATTTACGTGATGCATTTTTCTTTTTATTTTATCAAAAAATGAATGAAATATTTTTATCATTAAAAATATAAAACTCTAAATATTATATTTGATCATTATTGAAATAATTTATAGCCTTACAACTACTTATTATTTGTTCGAAATCCAAGTCTTTTTAAAAAAAATCTTTCTTCGCTAAATTGTATGTCCAATCAAAGTGAATCATGACAAAAATATTATTCATTAAAATCTACAATTTTAAATATATTATCACATTTTTATATCTATGAAAAACATATCTAAAGTTAATTTTTTTTACAAATAATAGAAAGCGATTTTTTAAAAAATAATAAAAAGGTTGAAAAAAAAATGATAAGTTTGGGGAATAAGGAAAAAGTATAGAAGGTGAAAGGAAATTGTAAATGGAATAAAAGGGTGTTTCCGCGTTTACGCTACAGAAATGTGTCTTTATTTGTTTCGAGGCACCGGTGGGGCTGGCGACTTACGACTTTTTGACATTTTAATACGAAAACACATGTTCAATTTCACACATATTTGTGATTTTGATTTAATACGAATATCAATAATAATATATTTAATAAAATTTTATATGTAAAATTTAATAATGATAGAGTATATATAAATTTTATCTTTATCTTAAAAAGATAGAAACACTGTTTCTGAAAGATTCTCAGTTCATGTACAATAAATCAAAGTATTTATTTTTAAAAAATACAACAAGAAGGAAAAACATGTCAATTAATAAGGGGAGCAATATAAAGCATTCAGAGAAAAAAAGTAATGACACAAATAATGTGGTAACTGAAAATATAATATATGTATACAATTAATACTATAACAAAAACAATGCTCTTCGGCTCCCGTCAAACCTAAACCCACCATTAAACGAGTTAAAACTCAACAACCTACTAACCTTCTTTTCTAATTTATGACCTCCAAACCCTCCAAATATCTGGATTATATTCTTAATAAGCTGAAGTTATTTCATATTTTAAAATCTTATAGTTTTAATATAAAAATACATAGAATATATTGAAAAATATGACATGCCATATAAAAATTGGCATTATAAATTATCAAAAATAAGAAAAATAAATTGAAATGACGGATAAAATAATATAGTATGGTTCAGCCATGCGCTTAGAAGAGTATATTCGTAATCGCGTGGGAAGTCGTCGTTGTTTCTAGAAGAGAGGAATATTATATTAGGTGACTTGCCGTGATTAGGTAGAGATTTGCACTTAATCATATGCTCCCCTCTATTATCCAAAGGTATATTAAGATAATTATTATTATAGTAAAATCTCTATAAATATATATGTTTGTGATTGGAAAAAAATATTTATTTATTGAGATTATTAATTTATCAATAAATATATAAAATATTTATTTATCGATAAATAAATATTTATTATTTTAAAGAGTATTTTGCGGTATGTGTCATAAGAAAGAAAAAAAATATTTGAATTAAAAATTTCAAAAGTTTAAATCTAGGAAACTAAAAGTGTAGTCTTTGCATATTTATTATTTAATCTAGGAAAGCTAAACGAATTTAGTGAAGTTTAATATTTCTAATTGTATTCATGTATATAGAATATGAAGAGATTTTATGTTAACTATAAAAGGAAAGGGCTAGATGTTTAAAAATCATAATCCAAGTATAATGTCTTCTCATCGTTTGAAAGTGTACAAAAATCATCTTTAATCAATAAAATAAGAAACACAATATGTGAGCATAAGAAAGAGAATCAAAAAGTTATTCCGAAAATTGTGTTCGCTCTTTAAAAAGTTAAGGATGAGATTAATTTTGATTTTGGTGGGAAGAATAAACAATCAACTATAGAATCATATTTTTTAAAAAATAGTTATTGGTCTAGTATTATTAACTGATTATATATATATTCGTATTTTAGTAATTATTACTTTATATTTTTTGGGGGCCTTTAATACTTTATTTTTAATTATTTTTAATGCATTTAGCGAGAATATTACTTTAATATAACTGGCCCAAATTGGGACCGGAGAAAAATATTTATTAAGCGAAATTATTACTTTATCAAATATTACTTTATCAAGGTTTTACTTAGAAATAGAGGGAAAAAATGCCCCATTTGGATGGATTTCAAATAGCTTTAATCACTAAAATAAGAATGATTAAAATTAAAATCTTGAGTAAGTGCAACTAAATGAGTTATTTACACTATTATATATAAATCACTTTTTAAGTAACAATAGGCGAAAACATTTGATAAGCATTGATTGATAATTTCTTAAAAAGGGAAATTAATTTGTTATCATATGTTAAAATTATAATAATATAAAAATAAAAATTCCACTAGTAAGGATCGTTTGATAGCTGATTTAAAAGCAAGTTATGCAAGTATTAAATTTTGCATAAGCAATACCATAGTTTGTTAGAGGGTAAATTATTAAGTTAAAAAATTAATATAATGTTCGATACTACTGCATATATAAGTTAAGAGGAAATTTATATATAATTTTATACATAATAAAATGTGAAATAATTAATACATGAATAATTAATCCTGCTTATCTAATACATGAATAATTAATCCTGCTTATCTAATACTTGTATAAAATAATATATAAATTCTTTCATAACTATTCTATATTAATACTACTCGCCTAACTCTAACTGACTACCAAATGGCCTTAGTGTATACGCCTTAGCTCCTATCACTAAAAGTGTATAATAATTAGAATCTGATCTTCTGCACAAAATAAAATGAAAAAAATAATTTTCTTCCATTAAAATTTTAAAGAAATTAAATAAACACTATAATCATATGAACCATACACACACTTTAAAGGTGATGTCAATAGTAAAGAGGATAAATCATAGAAAGTTAGGCGTATCAAACAAGTAGTTTGGGAATTACGCCATCCCTTATCTATCTAAATAAAAATATACACGTATTGCCTCATGTCACTAACCAAGTTTCAATTGTGTATTTATTTTGAGGTGTATGTTACTGTGCTTCTTCATCACGGCACATTTATCTTCATTATTATTATTTTTTCCAAAAATATGTAAGGCAGTTAAACAAACAATAAAATAAAAGTGGGCAGCCATTTGTCATTAGCTAACTAATTAAAGCTTGACTTCTTTCTTAAGTCTCTTTTTGTCAAGAAAAAATAATCGAATTCACCAATAACGATGGACTTTGTTGGTGTAACACCATACACATACATAGTGTGAATGTGAATGGGCCAATGTGGATTTAGAAACCCCCCTAATTACTCTCTTCATCCAATAATACTTGTCGACTTTTTTTATACACTTCTTAAGAAATCATAAATAAAATGATAATTTTATCATATCACCATTTGAATATAATAAATATAACGTTTTGAAAAATATAATAGGGAAATTACTATAATTAATGATGAAGGTAAACTAGAAACTAAGTGTAAAATTATCTTTTGATTTCATAAAATGGACAAGTATTGTTGGATATCTCAAAATAATATAATGGATAAGTAAAGATGAACGATGGAGTACTATGTTGCTAAGAATGCTAGTAATTACACGATCTAATAATTAAATTTTTTAATAATTATCTTTTTGGTTAAAATTTCATTTAAGGGGCGTGCGGACAAAAATATGACAAGTAAAATAAACTGAGGGAGTATCTAATAAGTTCTAACGTCATGTTTGATTTTCATAAATAGTAATTCTACAATTATATTTTTAATTTAAAATAAATACTAAATAAAAGAATCACACGAGCATGTGAACAATGGATACACATTACGGTGTGTTTGGTATGATGCCTTTTTAATTTTTTCATATTTGATTGGCTTAAATATTTTCCGAATGAATTTATTGTTTTCTAAGTTAAGGAAAAGGACTTTCCTAGATGAAGTAAGAAAAACATTTTCATGAACTCTCTTTAAACATCATGACGACCTACGTCCTGACTATGACTCGAGACCCAACCCCGACCCCCAACCTAAGATCGAAACTCAACTTGGGACCACACCCCAACAAACCCAGATCGGGACCCAACTCTTGACTATGACCCGAGACCCTACTTTTGACCATGACTCCCAACCCCAACCTTGAGACCAGAGCTCAACTTAGAGCCCAACCTCAACGTGAGACTCGACCCCTATCCTCGATTTGAGACCCAAGATCTCACTCTTAATCTTGACCTTGACCAGCGACTCAACTCCAGACCTCAACCCATACTCAAAGCTTGAACCAAATATGAGAATTGGCCTCGAACCGAAAAATGATTTCCAACCTCGATTAGGGACCCGACCTTTACCGCTACTTAAAACCCTTACCCAACTCCCGACGAGACATGATATATGACTCTTAACCCCCATCCTAGACTAGAATCTTGTAAGACCCCAAAAGTTGAAAAGTCATAAAACGAGGATCAAAAGATGAATTCCCAGAAATCTCAGCTTTTTAGCACCAGGTGATAACCACAGTCCACAAAGGTCATCACAGGTCGTATTCCTCACCACGTCCCGTGGTGAGCCACCATAGTTAGAGTTTTGACACTCAAGTTCTACAGGGAAGGATCCACGATAGGGACCATGGTCTGTGGTGAGCACCAAGTGTCGTAGTGAGCACCACGAGTCATGGTGCCCTCCGTGGTACACACCCTCCCAAGACCCCTATTCAATTCTCCATCACGTAAGACCACTACGGCCCGTCTTTCCCACAACGGACCATGGTGGGTCTTGTGGTGGGATCCTTTTACATGACCCTTTTTAGGAGTCTAAATTCCTCACCATAACGGTCACCACGAATCGTATGCCCTTTATGATCCTTGGTGAGGTCCCGTCCAGGTGCCCAATTCTAATTTTTAATAAGGGTTATTTTGGTCATTTTTATATATTTCATTAATGAATGTGGACGGCTTTTGGGTGTATGTTCTCACATATTAACTACCCTAAACTCTTCTAACCTTCTCATTATCTTCCTAACACTCCAAATCAAAATCTTCTCTCTAAAAGTGTGCTCTCAAGAGTCTTCTTCTTTTGCAAGTAATTTCAAGGGATTTCTTCGGGGTCAAGCTTCAATTCACTTCAGTCTAGAGCTCCTAAAGGTCAAGGTATGTGAAACTTCATACATGGGTACCTTTCACCTATGGAATCCCAAAGTTTTCTCTCTAATTTCTTGATGACTTCATTTATCAAAAAGCACTAATTTCATGATTTGCATTGGGTCTTTTTAATTATGATATATTTCAACACTATTAGCCTACTTATGCATAATTCACATCATATTACATGATTTTAAGATGAATTTCAATTATTCATGATATATGCTAGTTTTAATTATGATTTATGAGTTATGATCATGATTTTCAAGTTATATTCAATGAAAGCTTATTTGAATGGTCTTCAATGTCTATGAACGATTTATGAAAAGTTTTGAAGAATGATTCTATGATATTTTCAAGTAATTAATGAAAGGGTGACTTAAGATCCTTAATGAAGAAGATGACTTAAGATCCTAATGATATTTTATGAAAAGAATTCGTAATGATAGAAGGCTTACACCCACGTTACATGAATCACATGATAATGAGTTATTCCTATAAATAAGTTTATGAAGTATGATTATGAAAAGCTTATGATCTATGATAAGCATGATTTGTGATTATGATATGATATGTATTCTATGAGTTGATTTACTTAGCACCGAGTGGACTTTGAGGTGAGGGCTCAACCTAAGCCCCAGCAGCTACCTCTAGTCCCTTAAACTTAGCACCAAGTGGGCTTTGAGTTGGGGGCTCAACCTAAGCCCAGTAGCAACCTCTAGTCCCTTAAACTACCTTGCCACAACAGGTTTGCCAATATGGCCTAACTAATAGATCCACATATAGCACATGATAATGATAATGATTGGACGGAGCCTACCTTGGCAAGTAGTATCCCCCCTTTTTGATGTGGTATCGTTGAATTCCATGTAATAGCTCACATGGTCTTAATGTCGGTTACGGTTATCTCTCACATATGTATGTTTCCTATGATGGTGATATTTTAATACATTGACCAATGATTATGATCTTTTAAGGTTCTCATAATTTTACTCATGTTTTAAGATATTGGTCTTGCATCTCATGATTCATATTGATTATGTCCTATGTTCGTTGTTCATGCATACCCCTCATATATTTAGTGCATTTTATGTACTAACACATACTTTTTACCTATATTGTATCATAATATAGGTTTAACGATCACGTTCATTCTCTTCCTGCTCGTGGCTAGAGTTCATTACTGTTGTATTGTTGTTGAGTCCTCATGTTTTGAGGATATGACATTTTATTCTCTTCATGTCATCATTTGACTATCGTAGTTATCTTATGTTGTCATGGGGATCTAGGGACATGCCTTATGCCCTTATTGAGTTAGTAAAGGCATGTTAGATATTCATGGAGTCTGTTGTCGCTTTTGCTTTGTTTAGACTTATGTCCCTTTTATCGAGACTATACTTCTGTATCTTGATTTAGCTTTATTTGCTTTACTTACCTTATATATGCTCATGAATGATATGCTAAGAGGCTTGGTTGGGGTCTCTCGGGATTCTAATTACCATGTCACGATTAGGCCCTAATTCAGATCATCAGAATTCTCGACCCTACTCTGAAAACAACCTCATGACCTCAAACCCGACTCATGACGTGATTTGGGATCGGAGTTCCAACTCTTGATCCTGAACTAGGACCCGTCTTCTAACCCCAGCCCAAAACCAGACTATCATCCTTCACTTTGATCCTGAACGATAACCTAAATTTTGACCCCAACTCTTAACCTAATGTCACGATCCAACCCACCGAGCCATGCGGGGACCTACTATAATATCTAGATAGGAGAACCCTCAACCCGCTAATTGATTATAACATGCGAAAAGGAAACGAATCGTAAGATAACACCCTAAATGGTTATGAAATTACCATAGCATAACTTAAGATTCCAAGTTAATTTAGAAAAAAAATACTAACAACCCCAAGGAACTAGTCTAAATAGGTGCAAGAGCTTCTAAAAGTGCAGTTTAGGAAGGAAAAGTATAAGCTGTCGAAGAATATCATCGTCTTCATATATGAAACATCACTGACCCTACAACCAGACTATACTAAGTGCCATATCAAGAGTAGTATCAGTACAAATAACATATACTGGTAGGCATCATCGGGCGATCCGAAGCCCACCACATAATATAAAGTAAATATTCAGAGAAATGCATGCAATAAGAAAATGCACAATCCAAATATTTATCAACATACTCTTACCATCCCATTTACCTAAATTGTAACTAGTACACTTGATTCCAACCTCCTACCATGTTCTGCTGCTAACTCTATCATTGATCAAAGCCTAATTCTTCTATCACATAGAGGAGTTCCCAAATACACACCATCACTACATCTGTTTTTCCACTATACCACTCTTACTCAAGCTCTCATGCCAATACTCTAGCCCCTGACTATTTAGTAACTCACTTGCAAGATTACTGAACTAGAATGATTTGGCTTATTATATTGAATCTGTTGGTGCATTATGGTGAGTCCTAACCCACTATAGTAGGACTAACCCGCTATAGCAGCCCCATCCTAGCGGGATTTACCCCATCATAGTGGAATTTACCCCGCCATAGCGACTTGCACGGAGTCAGAAGCTCTGACATTATCCCTCAGACCCTCATTATCACTTATAACAACATGACCACAACATAATCAGACTATAAGTCACCAAATCCCAACTTAGCGACACAAAACTACTCTCCTCTTGATCACACACAACCTCATACTTGATTATATGAAATAAAACAGAAAATCGCAATATAGTCAAACAACTGATACACAATCACATTATAAATATAGTATCACTCGGACTTTCAGTCCTTAACTTGCACAATTACAATAATCAATTGGTTCTCTCAAGGAACCATAATACATACTTGGTCCTCTCATGAAATTCATACCTAAACTGTTGGTGTGCCGGCGTGACATCCTTCCAATAGTTAGTATGTTGGCATGACACCTGTTTCAATATGTACCAGTATGGTATCCGATTCAATATGTACCGACATGGTACCCAATCTAATATATTAGTGTGCAAGCGTGACACCCGTTCCAATAGTTAGTGTATCAGCGTGGTACTCATTCGAATAAGTACCGACATGGCACCTGATCCACAAGAAATTACATATCCCAATCATAAACCACAATGCAACCACCACACTTGAATCCACAAGTAAATCAATAAGTTCACCGTATGAGATTATCAACATGAAGTCATTTCACATTCACCTTTTATATTTGATGAATATGCATTACACAAGTATTTCACATGAAACAGTCAACATAAACACACATGCATATATACACATATATATCAATAGCCCAATATTGGACCCCCTTATGAGTACCCATTCATTCTCAGGAATTACCTCACTAATTCCTTGAATTAAATATTCTTTCTTGTTCATTTTGTTTCCCCTAAATTACCACAAGTCTTAGGATCTCACAATAACTCAGCAATTTGCTTACAAATAAACCTCACAAAAATCATCAATCATATCAACAAAAAGTATTAAGGTTAACAATCAAGAACTAGACTATTACTGCTAGTCATAGAATAATCATAACTCATATAGTACATTCCTTCCCTAAACAACAATAATAACACATTACCCATCCAGAATCCGTGCCGAAGACCTAGACATGAATTATCTCAAATCAATTTGTAATATATTATGCAATGAGGACATGTCTATAACTACTCGGTTAAGAAAACCTAACCTACTTAGACGCTAAATTGCTGCAATAAGTAAGTTGTGCCGCTAATGATCTTCCTTCTTCTTCACATTTTCAAAGGCTAAATCATCTAAAAATAATAATTATAAGAGTAATTAATAAATTATCCTTCAAACAAATACTTTGGAATTCAAAACCCATTAGTTCTGTCCTTGAATCTACTCATAACTCTATATTTTGAAATGGTTAGATCAATTTCTAGCCCCAAGGACATAATCTATCAATACTAATTCAATTTCAAGAGATTTTCGACTAATTGATTTTTCTTTACAACAGAAAATTCTATCTAGGTTAACTTTCTACCCCCACCATGATCAATCTAATATTATTCTAAGGATTAAAGAATCCAATAACGGTTAAATTGATGGAATGACTTACCTTGAAGGTGAAAATCGATGGAAAATTGAAGATATCGCCCCTAGCCTGATCTTAGACGAGTTTTGGTAGTAAAATAACGAGTTAGGTCTGAAAATATCATTTAACTACGAGTAGCCTATTGTAACGGTCCCGCTGTAGCGGCCTAAATCTCGCCATGGCGGCCTCAGCTCAGATGGTGATCAATAAAATGGTCATAACATTTTACTCCAAATGAGGCAAACTTGGTGGGGTTGGAAAAAAGACTCATAGAACTTTAATTTGATAGGTTATAAGCTACCTAATTCTTTATAAGCTGAGAGATATAGTTGTTTGAAGTTGACCCTAGTTTAAACTTAAGCACAATACTAAATCGAAAATACACTTTCAACTTAACTTTGTGATAGGGCATTGCACGACCTTAATTCATAACTAATGCACTCGCATACCAAGAAATCGATCCTAACCTTATGAAGAATGAGATTTGTATATTTTTACCCCATATATTTTTTAGTAACGGCGAAATAGGTCATTACACCTAATTCTTGATCTTGATTTGAGACCCGACTCCCGACATTGGTCTGGAACCTGAAAATTCACCCTAAATTGAATCCTAGCCCTAACTTGGACCAATGACCTAATCCACTCAGGACCCAACTCCCGTCTCTTACTCGGTACATGACTGCTAACCTCAAACTGAGACATAACTCTTGCCCTCGACTCAGGACTAATCTCTAGAACCCGATACGGTACTAGACTTCTGACCCCAGAGCTAACTCATGACCACAACATGGGACCTTACTCCTAACCCCTACTCGGGACCTAACTCTTGACCTAAGAATCGACTCTTGACTCCGATCTAGGACTTTATTCCTAACCCTGACCCTTGACCACGACTCTCAAACTCAACTTATATATTATGAATCATTATACGACTCCTGACCCTAAGCCAGACTCCGAACTTGATCCAACCTTGACTCAGCGTCAAGGTAGGTCATGGCTTCATACCAAGTTTTTGATTTTATGTCGAGATCAAGGTTAGGATTAAGTCATGAGTTGGCATCAAGTCTGTGGTCTTGGTTGGGGTTGATTCTCGAGTCTTGGGTTAAGGTTAGGATATGGTTGGGGTTTGGGTCATGTATCGAGGCGATATTGGGTTCTGGTCATATTGGGTCTTAGGTCGGGGTTGAGACAAGAGTCTGGGTCCATGCAAAAGGGTGGGGTTCGTGTATGATGTCCTAGTATATTTCTAGATTAAACCTAAATGCTCTTAGGAGAATATTTTTTTCTAATTAACCAAACACTAAAAAAAAAATTAGAAAAATCATTTATTAGGAAAATAAATATATGAAAATTTTATTACTAGATATTTTCTATTGGGTAACTAATATGGTAAAAAATAAATGATATATTCTCACTACTCTTTTCTTTTCTTCTGAAAAATATCAAATTGAAATTTACGTGTTTAGTCAATTCATGTGATTATAATCTAATTTCTTCATTGATTAATTTTGAAAATAAAAAAATATATTTCAGTTGATACTCGAGAAAAAGGGAAGTGATTTTTCTTCAATCTCTCCATTTTCATGTGCGTTTAATATCAATTAACTCTCTCCTTGTAAATTAGTCAGTGTAAGTCACCTAAAAATATTACTATTAATTTTACCCAAAAAAAAGAAGAAGAAGAAGAAAAGTTCAATTCCTTTGAAGACTTATTAGCTTGTGCAGTTATGCGGCTGGTGAAATTCCAATACTTTTTGGCTCTTTGATAGTCAATTAAATTAGGTAAGCAATAACATTATTACTCTTCGACCAAAGAAGCAATAACAACCCTATCAGAAACAAAAGTTTTTTTTCATCGTAAATCAATGAGAAATTTTATTATAGAACCTGATTTTCTCACTCATTTCTCATTGAATCAGCTCAACGAAAAAAATACATAGTGGAAAACAGATTTTCACTAAAATATTGAGCAACTTTCTAATTTTTTCGTATGAAAACATTTTTCTTCTCACCGATTCAATCAAAATATCCGTGGGAATAACCATTGGACATTTTTCAGTGAGAAAATATTGAATTTTTAGTAGTAAAGAAATGGATTTAAGCTATGCTAATTACTTTAATAAGTGACCTATTTGTATAGATTATTTTGTGTTATTCACTCGATCCCTGATATTAATTTGTATTGGAAATTCAATTAAAATTCAAATTTGCTTTGAAAAAGTCATATTTAGAGTAAGATATTTCCTAACAAAGACCATTTCATATCCAAAATTCGAATCTAAAATCTTTAATTAAGAATAAAAAAATATTGATCATTCTATCACAACCTTATCAATATATAACCTTATCAATATATATCATTTGAACTCATTAAAAAAAAGAATGGTGGATGGTATACTTGGGCCTAATAGAATGATTTTCTTGCTACTCTAGTCAAAGATAATGGCCATTGAACCCCTCAAGTTTGACATTGACTTTTTGACCAGTCAGAGATTGGGTATTAACTTTTAGAATATTTCTAAACATATGTCATTTTGGACCACCTTCAATTGATTGAATCTCTTCCAATTATTTAACAATTTTTTTTTTAGTTCTTGAGCTACATTAAATTATTTTTTTAGCTGGAATACTTAGCTTTCATTTTTTTTGTTTTCCACCTAATGTCTGAAGTCCATAGAGCCCCAACTAAATTCGGATCGCAAGGGTCCATAAGAGGGTAACGCTCCCAACAGGATTTTTTTCTCCAGAGAGCTCAAACTTGAGAACTCTGATTAAAGATGAAGCAGTCCCATCACTGTAATGTAATACTTAACTTATTTGTTCCATGTTATAAAATATTCTCAATTTATTCGTTAATCGTCGTCCTCCTAATAACTCTTGCTAACTAAGAAACACCATTAATTTTGTCATTTATATATATAAATGTTTAAAAACAAATAAGTGAGCATATCCAAATAATTATGCTGGTGGTTAGATTGATTTTTCAGACAGTGACCTCCTTGAAAGCTACTTTGGAAATTTCTTTTCATTATTAGTAGATTCTGAATCCATAAATAATATTTAGACTTGTTAATTTTTTATGCTTTGGTTAATTATATATTTGTTTATTCACTTTCTCATGAATTTATTGTTAAAAAAACAACGATGTCGTTGTTCTGTTTATATTTTACTTTTTATTAGCCATAATTTATTTTTGTTTTTTATTAGCTACGATTAAATCGTGAATAAATAACAAACTTTTATTTTTTATTTATTTTTTATAACTAACAGTTAAATAGTATATATGTAATATATCAAAGCTGTATAAATAGTGTATAAAATTGTATGGATATTGTATAAATAGTGTATAAACATGTATATATGATGTATAAATAATGTATAACTTACATAAATCACATGGTGTAAATGGCTAATTACCATTTTTCAATTTACAGAAATTTCTTAAAAATATGGTAATCCGGATACATTAATTAGGGTTTTATGTATCAGCAGGTAACATTTAAAGCATGATACATTGAACATAGAGATAATTTATGAATAAAAATTAATGTATCCGAATTACTAAATTAATGTATCCGGATTATTGAATTAATGTATCCGGATGAAAAGAATGGATTTTTAAATTTTTTTGAAATGGATGGGAGTAATGAAAAATATGATAAATAAAGAAGTGTAATTAGATAATTTTTTCAATAATAATTGAGTAGTGTATGTAGTGTCTAGATATTTGTATAAATAGTTACGTAGTGTATATATAATATATCAATATTGTATAAACAATTATGTAATATATATGTAATGCATCGATAATGTATAAATCATGTATCAATATCACATAAATGGTATATAAACATATATATATATAATGTACAAATAATTATGTAGTGTATATATAATATATCGATATTGTATAAATGTATATCTAATTATATAAACAATTATGTAATATATCTATATTATTTGACTATCATCCATTCTCACCTTAATAAATTAAAAAATAAAAGAAAATTAATAAAACTGTTATAAAATAAAGATAATGTACTAAAATTAAGAAAAGTAGAGAAAAAGAAAGACACAAAATAGTAGTAGCTTTCTCTATTATTGAATGTTTTTATTCCTGTTATTTCATATTACAAAAAGATATATATATATATATATATATATATATATATATATAGATAGATAGATAGATAGATAGATAGATAGATAGATAGATAGATAGATAGATAGATATAGAGAGAGAGAGAGAGGGAGGGAGGTTATAAAACTTGGCCACAAAGTATACTATAATATGTGTATATCCATTTTACAATAAGACATAGTTTTCATTTTCACCAAAAAGTGAAACAATTAGAAAATAATTTTTTTTTACAGAAAAGAGCAACAAAAAAATATAAACTACGATTTTTTTAATAGTGTTATTTAGCCACGATTAAATAATGATAAATCATGGCTAATAGATTAATCACATCAAATATGATCCTTTTGTCCGATTGGATCATTTTGGATAATTTTGTAAAATTGGACTAGAAAATGGTAAACAAATGTTATAGACTGTCACGTGACGTAATTTTCCTATAAAAAACTATAACTTACATAAATTTCAAAGTGTTAAGAGCTAATTAGATTTTATCCTTACTCTTTTTCAAATTACAAAAATCCCTTGAAATTGATGGATTTCAAAATACATCACTATATTGCCTGATATATAGCTCGTCAATACATTACCTTATTGACTGTTGCGCTAAAAGTGGAAAAGATATCAAATTAAATGATAGATCCACAAATCACGCAAAATAAATTGATATAAATCTCTCTCCAAATAGTAACAGCTTCAAACAATTCAAATTTTAAATTTTCTTCTCTCCAATTTATCCCAAATCATAACAAATTTTCTTCTTCATCATCCATCTTTAAATTTCTGATATAAATGGATGATGCTCAATTTTTTAGTATTGTGATTATTCAATTAGTCAAAGAAGAATGACTCTTCGACTTCAAAACCAAATGCCCAAAAAAGGAAGGAAAAGGTCAAATTGTTGGTGGCTTTGGTAAGCACTTTGGGTCAAGATCATGGGTAACTCCATTGTTGAAAGTGAAAAAAAGCTACAGGAGTTGATACAAGGAGTTGATACAAAGCAAAGGAGAAAGTGTAGAAGGATTTCCTCATCATTCTTTTTTCTTTTCAGCAAATCAGATTATTGATTTATTTATTTTTTGATTTTTTCTTGTTCATCTATTTGATGTTCAAATTTTTAATGTATCTAGTTGTTTTTGTTTCTTTAATTAATGTATAATGTCTTTTTTCAATATTATGATATATTACATTTTTATTATGCATAATGTATCTTGTTCAAATATTAATTTTGATACATAACCTTAATTTATTGAAACACAAATTAGTATGTATCTTGTTCATAGTTATGTATTTGATACATAACTATTATAAATTTTTGTTATATTTTACTACTAGATATATACACTCACACTTATTCAACTAGAAAGTTATGCATTTGTAGACATTATCAAATGTTATTGTTTGATACATAAACACTAATGTTTTTATAACAATATCAGTTTGTAACATATTCATAGTTATGTATATGACACAACATTGATAGAGTAACTGGTTGATTTTTTTTTGTTAATCTTTTTCTGATACATATGAGTTTTGTTCTATTTTCATATTTAAACTTGTGTATATCATGCCTTTAATTATTTATCTAATACATAATTATTACAAATTGTATAATCTATCATGTATCGATTGTTGTTATATATCTGCAATCTTTAATTTTTGTTCAGACTTATTCAAATTAGAAGGTTATGTGTCTGTGCACATTATTCAATAAATACACTTGATACATATACCCTAATGTTCTATAGCTAAAGCATTGTGTATCAAATTAATTGATATATACATGATACATAATATATATCAAATTCAATAGTTTTCAAATTTTATTACATATATCATATACATGTCAACTCACTATTGTGTTATGTATCACACACAAAAAGATGATATTGAAAACAATTACATAAATAATGTATTCTTTATAAAATACAATATTTCTCAAATAAAATAATATACATAAATATTAATGTATCATGCACTAATTTTTTGGGTATGATACATAACTTCGAATTTATACTAAATGTATTCGATACATAGCGACAACCACACAATACCATATTGATCTCAAATCTAACATCTTATAGTGGAAATGCAGTACTTATCCATTTAAACAGGACACACAAATAGTAATGTATCATAATAAATATATCCATCTCAAAAACACAATTTAAATGTAATGTATCATAATGTTGAAATGAACGCATTATACATAAATTTTAAAAACAAAAATAACTAGATACATCAAGAATCTAAACTCATATGTATCAGAAAAGATGAACAACAAAAAATTTAAAAAAAAGTTAACAATCTAATCTGCTGAAAGTAAAAAAATAAATGACGAAGAAATCCTCCTACACTTCTCATTTGCTCTGTATCAACTCCAGTATCTCTTTTTCACTATCAACAATGACGTCATTCATGAATCTCAATCTAAATCCCTTACTAGAATCACTACCAACTCGACTTTTTCCTCCATTTCTTGAGCAGTTTTTCCACGGTCGATTTAGAAGTCGAAGATGTATCCTTCTTGGACTAATTGGGTAAGCTCAATACTAAAAGATCGACGATCATCCATATGTATCAGCAATTTTTTAAGATGAAAAAACTAATTTTTTTTAAAAGAAAATCGAAAACTGAAGTGATGGAAAGAGATCTACATCTTGAATAACTTGAAATCATTAATTGGAAAGAGAAAAGATTTGAAATTCAAAAATAGATTAATGGATGAAACTAATGAGAGATTTGTGGCGATAAAAAAAGGAAGGAAAATCGTGGGTATTGAATTTCGAATTGATGTATCCGAAAAAGGAGATGATGGGAGCAAAAGGGGGAATTTTTGATATTTTTTAAAATGGTAGGAAAAATAAAAAAATATGGTAAAAAAAGTGTATAGTTAAGTATTTTTTCCTAAAATCAAAAGTGGTAAACAAATGTTATGGGCTCTCCGTAATTAATCTATATAAATATTTTGAAGTTGTAAATATATGTGAGTGGAAGAGTTACTTCTTCATAAATGATTTATATTTATTCAAGTGAGTTTTTTAATTTATAATTTCGTAATGAAAAGATATGAGCTTTTTAAAAAATTTAAAGTTACTTTGAATTATGACAATTTTATCATTAAAGCAAAAATAATATTTCATTACATTAACTTTAATTTAACGTATTCTTTTGATTAAAAAAATGTAAATGATGCGTCTATTAAATGAGAATCATTTATGAGCTAAAAGTATAAAAGAAAAATAAAAGTCAATCTTTCATTTACTCTCTCTTTACCTAATTCTCATGTAACCCTCAAATAGTCATCATTTCTATTGAGTTTCTGGACAATTGTATTTATGCAACTCCAAACTTCCAGCCATGAGTGTACGTATTTGAAAGAATTGTAAAATTTTGAGGAGTGATCTGCCTTAATGATTTGAACCGAAATCGATTATGTTTATGATAATTCACTTACTGTTTTTAATTTTTGTCCAATATCAATATTGTAATATTTTTTCTAACAATACGAAAGCAATTTTTTAAATACAACATTGATAAATGACTATTTTCTTGAATAAATTTTTCTCGATCTGTCAAATCTTGAGCTTTTGGTTAGAAATAATTCTAAATGTTGATCACAATTTTTTAATTTTTTTTTGAACAATTAAAAATTAGTTATATTTATTTAACAAATCTCATACTGATGGTTCTTGCACTGCTACTAATTTTAGCATCTTTGTGATTATTGATGATGCGGCTAAAAAGAAGTTTGAAAAAGATAGTAAAATTATAGGAGGATATTTATTAAGTCATATGACTAATCTTTTATTTGATTTATTCGTTACTTATAAATTTGTTAGGAAAATATGAGATAGTTTGAAAAAGAATTATAGAGCAAATGATCTAAGTTAGAAAAAATATGCTATCGATCAGTGAATTAAGTTTCGTATGATTTACAATAAGTATCATGAAACAAGTTCACAAATATGAGAATTTGATTGTTGATGTTCTCAACAAACACATGAAGATGTATGAGATTTTGCAGGCTAATGTATAGCTGAAAATCTTTTCACCATCTTGAGTGACTACAAAAATTAATTAAATATAAGAAAAAAATAACTCTCCTATTATCTCAAATAATCATCATTTCTGTTGTAAATTTTTAGGCAATTGTATTTGTGCAACTCCCAACTCTCAATCACGAGTGCATGTGTTTTGGAAGAATTGTAGAATCTTGAGGAGTAATCGGCCTAAACGATTTGCAACAAAGTCAGATCGATATCGCTTTCAAAACAATGACTTGTCACAACACAATATTTGTAATGATTCGCTTACTATATTTTATTCTTGTCCACTATCAATATTATAGTATTTTTTGCAACAATAATATATATATATATTATTTCTTCAATTTTTGTAAGAAGTATTTCTCCACATTGATGGGAGAAAAGGAAACTTTCAGGAGCATAAATATAGAAACAATTTTTCATATGGTTAAAGGGTTAAGAAGAATACAATCCTCGCACTGTTATTGTCTCTTGACTTTGACTTTGGCTTTTGTACAAAAAAAAAAATCATTTAAACTTAATTTGTTTAATCCAAAAGTTCTAACCCAATGGATGTGATCCTTCAGTTCACTGCTTAGGATGTACTGAAATATTGTGCAGATGCACAATGAGCTTTTTTTTCGAAGCAGGACTTAGACTTTAACTAAAAATTTTGTAGATTTTTTTCTCTTTTTTGATGATTAAATGGCGGATTATGACACGATTGATTATAAATATTTTATTTTTCCTCAAATATGAAGTATGAATTTTCTAAGTTTTTTACTTTTTTTTTTTAAAAAAAAACTTAGTGTTTTTCAGCCGTTGAGTGAGTCCGAAATTCAACGAAATTTGAAGTATCACTATTATGCTGAAGTAAATCATTCTATCCTTATAGGATATACGATGAAAATAATTTTCTTAAGGACAGACTATGTATTCGATTTTTCTTTCTTTCATTTTAATTTATTATTATTCTTTTTTTTTACTAGTGTTTGCTCTTAATATATTTTATTGAAAATAAATTTAACTGCAAATAACACCTCACACAACCGTGTCAGTCGTACGAGACAGAAAACTAAAGTTTTTTTGAAGCAAATTAATATAGTATAAAATATTAATTATCTAAAATATAATTAAGGCTTTTTTTTTAGGCAATTAAATTTTAGCCATTAGCTTTGACTTATGTCACATGCCTTGAAGAAAAAAGAAATAGAAAGGAATTGGATCGAGAAGTAGAAATATTTCCTTTTCTTTGTCTTTCCTTCTCTTATTTCCAAGCAAACTTCTTTTTCGAAAACTACATTCCACTCGCCTTGTTTGGATCAAGGCCCAATTAGTTTGCAAAGCCCATTCATTATAAAAACTGGATAATTTCAAGGAAAAATTACTTAATTGAGTGCTTTTTAAAAAGTAAACTTTACCTCAATCCCATAATGGAAAAGTCTAATTACTATACATCCCTCATTGTATCAAAATTACCCGATATCCCCTTTTTTTCCAACTTTTCTGATACATTAGTTTTGTATCTGATACATCAATTATCTAATGAGTAATTAATGAAGATCATCTATTTATGGATAATATCTTAATATAAGGGATGATTGGTTCTTTAAATCAATTATTAATCTAATTAATGGGATTAATTTGGTTAAAAAAATAACGGTTGTGAAGTTGAAGATTCAAGCCAAAAAAACAGAGCATAAATTCAAACCAACTTCGATTTCAATTTTTTTTCAGTTTTGGTGATACATAAGTTATGTATCTGATACATCAATTGTTAAAAAAATCAATTGTTATGTCCATGAAGATTCAAGCCAAAAAACAGAGCGTCGTCTCGAATGGAAAAAACAGAGCATCAATTCATACCGAATTTGATTTCAGTTATTTTTTCATTTTTGCTGATACATAAGTTATGTATCTGATACATAACTTTAGCTATAGAATAGTTAATGCACATCAACTATTTATGGATAAAAGATTGGCTCTTTATATCAATTACTGATCTATTAAAGAATGCGACAGTTATGTACGTGAATTTTAAAAATTAATGTATCGGAATCATTAAATATTGAGAAATGAGAATCTGATACATGTGCATGATGTATCATAATAAATAAAACTTAATTCATGTATCAGAATTCACAAAATGTGACACTTATGAATATTATACTCGATACAAGTTTGATACAGTAGAAATATAAAACATAAACTTTGATTTTATATTCGATTTTGACACCAGAGAAAAATATAGTAAATCTGATGTATGGAAATATTAAAACATATTAAATCTGATACATTACAGTTTATGTATCAGATACATTAAAAGAATCAGAATCACCTAAAATGTTTACTATAAAAAAAAACTACTGGACATCAATCAGTTCTCCTTGGTTTGGAGAGATGTCTCTCCTAGTTTTTTTTTGGATCGTCGTTATCGCTAACATAACCATCCATGGCCTTCTGACAACAATATCTCCACCTATTGATGATTTAAAATCATCAAGAAAATTAGCCCTATATGCCGTTCCGAATCTCAATGGGTGGGACGGGATCTTCTTGATGACGTATTTCATTCCCTGCATTGACATAAAAATGGTTAAATATAACTTGAACTTTATACATAAATACGATGTATCATATGCATTAAAATATCTGATGCATGAGATGAGAATCTAATACATACAGAAGATGTATCAAAAACAATTATATATTATATTCTGATACATAAATGTAGAAGTATCAGAATCATTAAAACTTGAAACATCAAAAAATGACACTTACACATGATGTATCAGAAATAGTAAATCTCCAAAAAATTGCATTTGAAAAAAATATTATGTATCTGATACATAAATGTATATGTATCAGAATCATTAAAACTTGAAAATAACAAATACTGAGACTTAAAGATGATGTATCAGAAATAATAATTCTCAAAAAATTGCATATGAAACAGACATTATGTATTTGATACATAAATGTAGATGTATTAGAATCATTAAACTTGAAATAACAGAAACTGGGACTTAAACATAATGTATCAGAAATAGTAAATCTCAAATAATTGCATTTGAAAAAGACATTATGTATCTGATACATAAATGATATGTATCAGCTTTGTTAAAACTTGAAACAACATAAAATGACACTTAAACATGATGTATCAGAAATAGAAAATCTCCAAAAAAAATACATTTGAAAAAGACATTATGTATCTGATACATAAATGTATATGTATCAGAATTATTAAAAATTAAAACAACAGAAACTGACACTTAAACATGATGTATCAGAAATAGAAAATCTCCAAAAAAATACATTTGAAAAAGACATTATGTATCTGATACATAAATGTATATGTATTAGAATCATTAAAAATTAAAACAACAGAAACTGACACTTAAACATGATGTATCAGAAATATAAAATCTCCAAAAAAAATTCCTTTTAAAAATACATTATGAATCTGATACATAAATGATATGTATCAGAATCATTAAAACCTTCACAAAATTTTCATTCTAAAACAAAAAACTTAATTGACCACATACCTTTGGGAGATTAGGGCGTGTTGTAACCCCTTCAATCTTGTTGTCTATTTCTTTGGGTGCATGTTTAACTGTAGCTTTCGACTTCAATTTCTCACGTAGCTTATTCATCACTGTTGGATCGTTACGATGTTTGGATCTAACTTCATCGTAACCTTCCCAAGACGAATCAGAACCAGGAGAAACAAAAATTCGTTGATTTTTAGTGGACTGTTTGAGACCATGAACAGATTCCATTGAAGGTATGAGAAACAAAAACAGAAAGATTTACAGAAGAAAACAAATGATAAAAATTTAGAAGATTTTTCAAAGATTTTCAGAAGAAATCAAAATATACAAATTTTAGGAGAAATCAGATTGAATGAGGATGAAGTAAAATTCCATATAAGGAAAGATTGAAATATACCTTATTTGGAACCTTGAAATTGATTAACAGTTGAAGAGTAACAAATTAACTAGAGCAAATTAGGGCAAGAATAAAGGAATAGGCGGATGTATCAGAGAGGTATATAGAGAGAAAGGAAAAAGAGGGAATTTGGAAATTTTTTGGTGTATATGGGAATAAAAGTAAATATATTAGGGGAATATGTGTAAAGGGGTAATTTTACCTTTTAAAAATTAATTACTGATTTTAGAGATATTTTTTATTTATTACAATTTATAGCAATACATAGCAATATTATGATAAATATACACTTATATTAAAAGTGAATTATGCATACAATATAAATGTATTATAAGTATTTTAAAATATATATTATGTTTGTGTAGTAATAAACTGACATAATGTATTATAAGTCTATTAAAGTATGTGATAAATGTATTATCCATCTATAAAACTTATATTATATATATTTTATAAATAGTTCTCTGCAATATGTAATAAAACTGTATTATAAATGTATAATAAGTGTTCAGTGAATTTTTTTTATTGCTATAAATGGTAAATATTTTTTTAATATTATATATTTATGTAAGTTTCCCTAATTTCAAATATATATAAAAGGACAAATGACCCGATTTACACCTGAACTTTATGAAATGGAATTGATATATCATTCATTTAAAAACTAGCTCATATATATCTCTGTTGTTATTAAAATGACATATATATGCCCCTCCTACCGTTACAAATTAAAAATAACTCATATATACCCCTTTCATCTTAAGGAAGTGAAAAAAATATTTTTTTTGATTTAAAAAGAATTCATGTATGGGTATATATCTTTTTTGAGAAAGTCAAAAAAATAAAAAATTAAAATTTATATACCCATACATGTAAAGAAAAACATTTTAGCAAAATTTAAGGGTATATATAATCTTTGTCACACATAATTTTTTTTGACTTCTTTAATTATTATTATTTGAGTTTCTAATTCTTATTTTATTTTTATTTTTTCATTCTTTGGTGTAAATATAAGAGAAATAAAAAAAGTGTGAATGGAAAAAAGAGAAAAAATAAAAAAATAATTTAAAACTATTTTGCAGCTATATTGTAATTTAAAATTATTTTTTTGATGCTATATTGTAATTTAGTTTTTGTATCTATAAAAAAAATTGGGGAATGTATAATAAATTTTACAATAAAAGTAGTGAGAAAAATAAATTTGACCATCCAAATAATAAATTCAAATTAACCGTTGAATCAAAAAAATCAAAAAAATAAATTATGTGTGAGAAAGATCAAATATACCCCTATATGTATTGTTTTTTTAAATAAAAACTTTAAAAAAATAATTTTAAAAATAATTTTTTCACTTCCGTTAGAAGAAAAGGGTATATGTATGGGTATATATATTTTTTTAAAAATAAATCATTTGTGAAAAAGATTATATATAGGTTAGTAAAAAAATAATAATTCTAATTTAGCAAAAAATAATTTGTAACGATGGGGGGTATATATGTTCAATTTCAATAACGGCAGGAATATATATGATCTAGTTTTTAAACGAAGGATATATCAGCTTCATATCATAAAGTTCAAGGGGTAAATCAGGCCGTAATGGGAAAACTAACCTCATGCCTCATAAAATCAAACTAATTATAGACATGTGCCCCTTAAGAATTATGCCCCCTAACTAATTACATAAAATATCTATATTTTAGTTATTTTGTTTTTTTATTTCTCTACTTTCTTTTTTCTTTTTATATTTTTTTGTTCATTTTAAATTTTTTCAAATTATTTTATTCTTTATTTTTTTACAAAATAATCTGATTTACACTCAATATTTATTTTATATACTTCCTTTCTTCTTCTTTTTTCTCATTATTTCTTTATTCGTTTATTGTTTTTCTCTACTTCTTTTTTTATTTTTTGTGCATTTTTGTTCATTTATTTTTTTTAAATTATTTTATTATTTATTTTCTTTATACATCATAACATAATTCATACTCAATTTTTATTTTATATACTCCTTTTAATTTTTTATATTTATTTTTTTCTCATTTATTTCTTTATTCGTTTATTTTCTCTATTTCCTTTTTTTCTTACTTTTATTTTTTCTCCTTTATTGGTTCTTTTCATTTTTTTATTTTCTATTTTATTTTATTTTTTATTTTTTATTTTTTATTTTTTATTTTATTTTCCTTTTCTTTTTTTTTAAAAAATATTTCTTTATTCTTTTTTATGTTTTTTCCTTTTTCATCCATTTTTTCTTCAAATCATAATATTCTTTGTTTTTTCACAACAACTTAATTTCATATTTGTGGTCATTCTATATTTTGTTTTTTATTTTTTCTCATTTTATGATATCATCACAGTATATCTATATACTAACATGGTATTATTGGGATTTGCTTCATTCCATAATGATACCATCACAGTATATCTATATAATTTCATGATATTATTAATGTGTACTTCAATTCTTCAGTGTTACTTTCATGATACCATCATATACTGACATGGTATCATTAATAATTATTTTGTATAATTAGTAACACTCCTGAAATCATATATGATACCATCACAGTATGTAAATATACTTGTTAGGGTAGAACTATGATTTCCTTTCATCAATCATTCACGTTACTATCCAGACATTAATGATACCATAACAGTATAAATGATACCAACACATTATATATATAATAACATGATATCATTGACTAATGAACAGTCCTTCAAGGGAGGAACTCATAATTTCACAATGATACAATCAGAACATATCATATGCGGACATGATATCATTAAGGATTATTTCGTATAATCGGTAACACTCTTCATATCATGTATGATACTATCATAATATATGAATATATTATTATAGTAGCACTAACGTTTCCTTCCTTCATTCATTCACAAAACTACTTATTCATTAATGATACCATGACATTACATCCATATATTGTTATGGTATCATTAAAGTTTCCTACATTCATTCATGTACAACCAACTCAATCTTCAATGATACCAACACATTATATATATAATAGCATGTTATCATTGATTAATGAGCCGTCCTTTAAGGGAGGAACTCATAATTTTTTAATGATACCGTCACAAAGTATCATATACCGACATGGTATCATTAAGGACTATTTCATATTGGTAACACTCCTCAGATCATGCATGATGTCATAATAGTATATGAATATACTGTTGTGATAACACTAGGATTTTCTTCATTCATTCATTCATTTATATAACTACTCATTCCTTAATGATTCACAAAAATATATCTTCATATACTTCTATGGTATCATTAAGGTTTCCTACAATCATTCATGAACGACCAACTCATATCTTAATGATATCATGTAGAATGATATCATCACAACATATCATATACTGGCATAGTATCATTAAAGACTGATTTTATATATTCATATACTACTACGGTATCATCAAGATTTTCCTGCTATAAGCATTTATGTACTGTTGGCACCCAATTTTGATCATCCACAACGCAAATTAGCTATCGAGTTTCTTTGAATTTCGAACATTTTGAAATAATTAGCTTTTATAAAAAATAAAATATTTTCAAGTTATTCTTAACTATTTTTATTTTTTTTTTAAAAATTGTTTTAGTATAATATACATATTTCTATATTACTATATCTTTGATTAATATTTATTTGGTTATTCGAAAATCACCTCAAAAGATTTCATATTTTACTAAATACAATGCTGGTTAGGTTAGTTTAATTATAGTTTGCATTTTTTAAATTTTTAGTTTTTTCTAAAAAAAAAATAAAAAATTCTCTAATCTCCCACATCGAAAATCCTTGAGGGATTTGGGGTTTTTGAAGCCTATATAAAGGCTCATATTCTTGATAAGAAGGGAGGAAGAAGTGGGAGGTTTTTTAGTCACCCCAAAGTTAGAAATTTTCTTAACTTGGCTAGGATTTTTGGACTCTTGTCCCCAGCCTAAAAGTTGTGAAAATTTCTAGCTTTCAATTTATATTTTTTTTCAAGGAAAATAGGAGATTGAAGTCAAAATTTAGGTTAAGAACAGTGTTCTTATAACGTCGAACCCACGAAAGTTCGAGTCTAAATTTTTGATCTTTTATTTTATCTTTTTTGTAGATTGGAGTTCCATCAAGCTCTTGGGTGGTGGTGAATGCCTTCCGCTCATCGTCTTCAATCTCGCGGTTCAAAAAGAGGTAAAATCTTTTCTCTGCTTTATTTTATTTAATTATTTCATGCTTTATAATTCGTTGATTTATAGTCTTTTTTTTAGTTAGTATGTATTAAGAATAATTAGATTAATGATATAAATTTGTTATAGTTAGCATGTGTTTGGATTAATTAGCTAGCATATGTTAGGATTAATTCATGAAAGCACTTAGTTTTGTTCATTATTTTTTCAAGTAGTTTTCCTTGACAATATAGATTTTCATGTTCTTAATTTCTTCTTTTAACATGATTTAGATAATAAAAATATGCTTAAAGTTGTTATTTAATTAGAAATTTTATGGCCTAATTGATTTAATTCTTTCTTTAAAATTAAGTTAGTTAGCATGTTGTTAGTCACTTCTAGGATACCCATCAATTTGATACCTTAACATATCATGATATATTCCTTTGTTTAGTTTAAAATGAGTAGATGCTACTGTAATTTTATTTTGGTGCATGTGATACAATTCGAGTCCATCTTTGGACTCCATCCTTGCATATCGTTGAGTTTTGAGTTTCCCATCATCTTGCTCAAATTGTTGAAAAGTTGATACATGGAAAGGAAGGTAATATTCATGATTTAAATATTGATATTGGGCTGTATACACAAAATACATGCGGAAAATAATGTTGTATACACTGTATACAGTGTATATATAGTCTTATATATAATGATATACAGTAGATACAGGAAACAAATACGGTATACAGTGTATAACAGTGATATACAGTAATATACAACATATACAGGGAACAAACATGTGGCATACGATGTGTATATAGTGTATATACAGTTGCGATATACTGTGAAATTGTGCTTAAGACCCAAAATACAGAAGGCCCAACAGCTTAGTCCAGGCGTACATAAACTAAGTGTCGGATAATATTTTTGTGTGTTATTTATTGTTTATTTGTATCGATTTGGGTTGTAATAATTTATTTACTTATGTTATTTATGCTTGCTTAGATATTAATTTTAATTTGTTTTAACTTAATTATATTCCCCTAAAGATAAACCAATTCATGTTAATTTACTCTTTAAATGATTTTCTATATTTGCTTAGTCATTTAATAAACTTTTTACGTTTTCTTTTTATACACATGTATATTATTTTCAAAGGTTTAAATTTGATCATTTTTCTTAAAAGAAAAATAAAAAAATAATAATTTTGAAGTTTTCGCTTCCTTTTAAATTAATATTTTCAAAAGTTAGTCAAATAAATTTTCAAATCGTCGGATAACCGTGCGTTAGCGGCCACTTTGAATGCTTAACACCTTCTCAAAGTGGAAATAAGAACCTCGTACCTTTTTCTCTGAATTTTTAAGACTTAAATCTGTTAGGGTCTTTTAAATTAAGTTTTCTTAATTTCTTTAAAAAAATTAAGTGGCGACTCCTCTTTTCTAAAATTGATTTTTTCTCTAAAAAGTTAAAATTAATTTTAAACCGTCTATTTCCGACATAACATGTACAACTAACTCATTTCTAAATGATACCATCACAACATATTATATACTGACATAGTATCATTAAGGACGGAAATAGAAGAATTCGGATACCGAATACTATAGGAAGAAAAGTGTAGCGGCGAAGGTCACATAATTTTGTCTTTTTTTTTAAAAAAATACATTAATTGTCAAATGTAGTTTATGCATACCCAAAATCACACAATTCTGTATTTTTCTTATTTATTTATTTATTTATTATTGTAGTCTAGTTATTTAGTTTTAAATTTTTTTTTAATCTGAAAATGGTTAGTTAGTATTTTAATTTTTTGTATTTATTTTATTTTCTTAAAAAGGAAAAAAAATAAAAAGAGAGAAAAAAATAAAAAGAAGATGAACTAACAAAAAATGAGGAGATAAGACAAAAAAGAAAGAAAGAAACAAATAATAAAAATATTACCAAATGGTATCTCTAATAAAGGTTAAAATGAAAATTTTATTATTTTTAATTACTTCTTACTGTAGTATAATTATTTGATTTTAAAAATATTTTTATTAGTCAAAAAATAATTAGCTACTATATATATTTTTATATTTAAATAAAAGAAAAGAAACAAAATAAAAAAGAAAGGAAAGTACAAAGATATAGATGTTACAAAGTATGGTGGATGTCCACTTCAAGTGGGACCCACCAACAAGTTGCCACAAATCTCTGTTCCTTCACGCATTTTCTGAATTTCCTCTGATTTCATTGGCTATAAATAGCCTTGAAAATCAGAGGATGAAGGATATAGAAAAATACGGAAAATTTGGTCTACTCTGCTCTCTCTTATCTTACTCTCTTTTCTTTCTAAAATTGTGAAGTTAGTTTATTTTAAAATACATTATCAGTATGAAGTTCTAATTTTTTTCAGATATATTAACTCCTATATTAGGTATATTTACTGAAATTTTTAATTTTTCTTTCTTTATTCTTTCTAAATTAATTTATATCTCAATTTTATCATGTCAAACTTATCAAAATTTGAGTTTGTGGCACTTGACATTTCTGAAAAAAATTATTTATCATGGATCCTTGATGCTGAAATTCACCTTGACGCTAAAGGTCTTGTTGATACTATTAAACAAGATAATAACGCATCAAGCCAAGATAAAAAAAATGCCATAATTTTTCTGCGTCATCATATTCATGAAGGATTAAAAATTGAATATTTAACTGTAAAAGACCCTTTTGAATTATGGATTAATTTGAAGGATCAGTATCAGCACCTAAAACTTACAGTGTTACCAAAAACCCGATATGATTGGATACACTTTCAATTTCAAAATTTTAAAACTGTGATAAAATATAATTCTTCTATCCATAAGGTAAGTTCCATATTAAAATTATGTGGAGATTCTATCACTGATGATGATTTACTTGAGAAAACTCTTTCCACTTTTCACGCTTCAAATGTGTTGCTATAACAGCAATATCGTGAAAAGGGATTCAAGAAGTATTCTGAATTAATTAATGCCTACTTATGGCTGAGCAAAATAATACCTTACTGATGAAAAATCATGAAGCCCGTCCCACTGGATTTGCTCCATTCCCTGAAGCGAATATTGTAGCAGCGTATAATCTGTTTGAATCAAGATAAAATAATTATCGCAGCCGTGGTCGTGGATGTGGACGAGAACGTGGTAGAGGACGAAACAATTATCGTCATCATGATGGAAATAAACATGAGAACAATAAAGTTCCCCAAAATAATTCTTGCAGAGGTAAATTCAATATTTGCCACGGGTGTGGTATAAAGGGTCATTGTGCACGTGAATGCCGTACGTCTGATCATTTTGTGAAACTTTATCAAGTCTCTCTCAGAAGAAGAGATAATAATATGGAGGCGAATTTGAATTTTCAAAATGATGATAATGAAGCAACTCTCTCAAATAAATATGAAGATATTGAGGCAAATCTTGCTTATAAAGATGATGATTTTAGAAATCTACCAAATATTACTCATTTGGAAGCTGAAGACTTTATGAGTATTGATTGAAGAATTGATCATCTAACTAGGGATAAATCTTATAAAATGATTATTGTTTTCTTAATTATGTTTGATATTATGTTGTACTTCGTAAAAATGTTTCTTAAGGCAGTGCAATTTCTTAAAGTTTTTATGTTTTTAGTTTTTCACGTTCTTATAATGTATCTTTTTATTTATGAAGAATATGAAAATTTCCAGTCATTAGTTGGATCCAAAATCAATTATGATGATATGTGTCTTATTGATAATGTCACAACACACACTATTTTAAGAGATAAGAAATATTTCTCTTATTTAATTATGAAAGAAGCTAATATTAATACAATATCTAGTAGTATAAGATTAATTGAAGGATCCGTAAAAGCTAAAATTATACTTATCGGAGGAACAAATTTAACAATTAATGAAATATTATATTGTAGTAAGTCTCAAAGAAACTTATTAAGTCTCAAAGACATTCGTCAAAATGGTTATCATATTGAGATTACAAATGATGAAAATAATGAATATCTTTACATTACTACAATGATGTCGGACAAAAAATTTATACTTGAAAGGTTACCCGCTCTTTCATCTGACTTATACTTCACAAGTATTAGCATAATTGAAATACATGTCATAGTAAATCAAAATTTTACTAACTCAAATAATTTTATTATTTGGCATGACCGGTTGGGTTATCCCGGTTCTAATATGATGCGCAAAATAATTGAGAGTTCATATGGACACTCTTTGAAGAACCAAAAGATTCTTCAATTTAAAGAATTCTCTTGTGCTGCATGTTCTCAAGGCAAATTGATTACTAGACCATCAGTAGTCAAAGTGGGCATTGAATCCCTAACATTTCTAGAACGTATATAGGGTGATATATGTGGGCCCATTCATCCATCATGTGGTCCATTTAAATATTATATGATTTTAATAGATGCATCTACAAGATCGTCACATGTGTGCTTACTATCAACTAGTAATATGACATTTGCGAGATTACTTGCTCAAATAATCAAGTTAAGAGTACAATTTTCAGATTATGCAATAAAGACAATTCGTCTTGATAATGCTGGTGAGTTCACATCTTAGGCATTTAATGATTATTGTTTGTCCACTGGAATAATAATTGAGCATCCAATTGCTCATGTTCATACTCAAAGTGGTCTAGCGGAATAATTGATTAAACGTCTCCAATTAATTGCTAGACCAATGCTTATGAGAATAAAACTTCCCATTTCATTATGGGGTCATGATATTTTGCATGCAGCAAGTCTTGTACGGATCAGACCCACAAGTTATCATAAAGTCTCCATATTACAATTGGCTTTTGGTCAGGAGCCGAACATTTCTCATCTTAAAATATTTGGGTGTGCAGTATATGTTTCGATTGTTCTATCACAACGTACAAAGATGGGACCCCAAAGAAGATTGGGGATATATGTTGGGTATGAATCTCCTTCTATCACAAAATATTTGGAATCTACGACTGGAGATTTATTCACCGCAAGGTTTGCTGATTGTCATTTTGATGAATCAGTATACCCAACATTAGAGGGAAAAAATAAGCAGCTGAAAAGGAAAATAGATTGGAATGCATTATCACTATCTCATTTAGATTCTCGTACAAATAAATATGAACTGGAAGTTCAAAAGATAATTTATTTGCAAAATATTGCAAATCAACTGCCAGATACATTTACTAACTTATCAAGAGTTGCTAAATCTCATATCCCAGCTGCTAATGCACCAATTCGAGTTGATGTCCCCGTAGGACAATTAAATAATGCAAATGAGTCTAAACCACATTTAAAATGTGGTAGAACGGTCGGTTCCAAAGATAAAAATCCTCGAAAAAGAAAATGAGCAAACAATCAAGATGGTCATGATATGACGGAACCTACTCAAGAAGAGCGAGGAGACATAACAATTGATAAAACCTTGGAAGAGGTTAAGGCACCTGAAAATGATAAATAAATTTTAATAAATTATGTCTCATCAGGAAAAATATAGAACCGAAATAATGCAATTGTCGATAATAGTTTTGCTTCTAATGTGGCTATGGAAATAATGTAACAAAATGAGGATCTTGAACCAAAATCTGTCGATAAATGTAGACAGAGGAATGATTGGCCAAAATGGAAAGATGCAATTCAAGTTGAATTAGCTTCGCTTGAAAAAAGCAAAGTTTTTGGACCGATAGTCCGAACACCTGAAGGTATTAAATCAGTGGGGTACAAATGGGTCTTTGTGTGAAAAAGAAATGAGAAAAATGAAGTCATAAGATATAGAGCACGACTTGTGGCATAAGAATTTTTGCAAAGACCCAACATTGATTATATGAAAACATATTCTCCTGTGGTGGATACAATCACTTTCAGGTATCTTATAAATCTGACAGTTCATGAAAAACTTAGCATGTATCTGATGAATGTCGTTACAGCCTATTTATATGGTTCTCTCGATAACGATATCTTTATGAAAATTCCTGAAGGATTTAAAATGCCTGAAATATATAAAGATTTCCAGGAAACTTGTTCAATAAAATTTCAAAAATCTTTATACGGGATGAAACAATCAGGACGAATGTGGTACAATCGTCTTAGCGAATATTTGCTAAAATAAGGATATAAAAATGATCCAATTTTCCCTTGTGTCTTTATGAAAAAGTCTGGATCTGAATTTGTCATAATAGCAGTATATGTTGATGATTTGAATATTATCGGAACTCCTTAAGAACTTTCAAAGGCAGTAAAATGTCTGAAAAGGAAATTTAAAATGAAAGACCTCGGAAAGACAAAAAAAATTCTTGGTCTACAAATTGAACATTTTGCAAATGGGATATTTGTCCATCAATCAACATATACAAAAAATATTTTAAGGAGATTTTACATGATAAAGCACACCTACTGAGTACCCCAATGGTTGTGAGATCTCTTATTATTAATAAAAATCCATTTCGACCTCATGAAAATAATGATGAGCTTATTGGTGCTGAAATACCATATCTTAGTGCAATTGGTGCATTAATGTATCTTGCCAACAATTTTAGACTAGATATAGCTTTCTCAGTAAATTTGTTAGCAAGATTTAGTTCTTCCCCAATGCGAAGACACTAGAATGAAATTAAGCATATATTCAGATACATCCGAGGGACCACAAATATGAGATTGTTTTACTCATGAATCCATGTCACAATTGATTAGTTATGCAGATACGGGATATTTGTCTGATCCCCTTAAAGGTCGATCGCAGACATGCTATTTATTTACATGTGGTGGTACATCTATATCATGGCGTCCAACAAATCAAACTATGGTTGTTACTTCCTCAAATCATGCAGAGGTAATAGCCATCCATGAAGCAAGTCGAGAATGCATTTGGTTAAAATCATTAACTCAACACATTCAAGAAATATGTGGCCTTTCTTTGACAAAAGACGCTCCAACAATATTGTATGAAGATAATGCTGCATGTATAGCTCAATTAAAGGAAGGATAAATCAAAGGAGACAGAACTAAATATATTTCACCAAAATTCTTCTTTACCCATGATCTACAAAAGAAAGGTGAAATAGATGTTCAACAAGTTCGTTCAAGTGATAATTTAGCAGATATATTTACCAAGGCATTGCCAACTTAAACCTTTGAGAAATTGAGATACAAGATTGGAATGCGTCATCTTCGACATGTTAAATGATGTCTTCATCAGGGGGAGTATGATACGCGTTGCACTCTTTTTTTCCTAGTCTAGGTTTTGTCCCACTGGATTTTTCTAGCAAGGTTTTTAATGAGGCAGCACTCAAGACGTATTACCAGATTTTTGTACTCTTTTTTCTTCACTAGATTTTTTTTTTGTATATGAACATCCAAGGGGGAGTGTTACAAAGTATAGTGGATGTCCACTTTAAGTGGGACCCACCAACAAGTTGCACCAACAAGTTGCCACAAATCTCTGTTCCTTCATGCGTTTTCTGAATTTCCTCTGATTTCGTTGGCTATAAATAGCCTTGAAAATCAGAGGATGAAGGATATAGAAAAATACAAAAAATTTGGTCTGCTCTGCTCTCTCTTATCTTACTCTCTTTTCTTTCTAAAATTGTGAAGTTAGTTTATTTTACAATAATAGAAATGTTTTTTTTAAAAAGAACGAAAGGGGTATTTAATGGTGTGCCAGGGAAACAAAAGGTCCCAAAATATGGCATTGCAAGTAATGCTACTAAAGGTTTTAAAATATGACATTGCAATTACTGTTATATCATTAGAAAAAAAGATAATAGTCAAAAACATATTTAAATTATCTCTTTTTTGAGTTTCATACATAAACTATTGAAACTGTGAGTTTCATATCTAAACTATCACTTATTAGTTTGAGAAACACACCTCAGTAGTATGTGTAATACACTCTCTCTACTCTCTCTATTTTTTTGCAAAAACCTTGTCTCATAACATTTCACATGTATAAAATATTTCATCTTGACAAAAATTAAATAAATTATAAATATTAGTTAAAAGTTAAAGACTAAAGTATTTCCATTCACAAAGGAAGAAATTATTTTTTCATAAAAGAAATTACTTTTTTTTAAAAGAAATTATTTTAAAAAAATATTCAAATTTAAAATATTTTTCATCACGCACTGCACCACCTCCCCCCCCCTCCACAATCCCTGTCCTTTTAGTTTTTTGAATTTCTTGTATAAAATATTTATTTTAAAAAATCACACTTCACCCCCTTCCCCAATCCTTCATTAAAAATGTTATTATTTTTATTTTTTTTAAAAATAAAATTATACCCATCTCATCTAACCTTCCGCTCTTAATTTATACTTTTTTTTATATATATTTTTCTTGTTTTGTGTTAGATATGTACATATATTTTTAGGGAAATATTTTTTCCTTCTTGCGTACTGAATATAACAGAAATAAAAATTTTACTTTAAGAAAAGTCTTGCGGCAAGTAAAAAATAATTTTCTAAAATCATATGTATATATCTAACAGAAAATGAGAAAAAATTGAAAGTAGAGGATTAGGTCGGGCGGAGTAGAATTTTTTTTAAGAAAATAAAAATATCTAAATTATTATTTGAGGGGAGGGGGATGAAGTAAGATTTTTTTAAAAATCTTTTATAAATTTTTTTTAATAAATAAAAATAAAACTCAAAAATTGGGGTTGGGCGGGGGTATGGTGAGAAAAAGTGGTGGAGTAAGGTAAGAAAAATATTTTATATTTTATTTTATATGTTTTTGGCCGGTAGATAGTAATACTTTAATCTTTAATTTTAAATAATTCTAATAATTTATTCAATTTTTGTTAAGGTGAAATGTTTTGTCCATGTGGAGCGTGATGTGACAAATGTTTTTAGGGAAAACTACATAAAATGGACCCTTTAAACAAACTATTGATCACTTCATACCCCACCCCCCAAATAACTCCTTCCAGTACCCATTCGACGCAAACTAATTACCCCTGTACCCCCTTTAATTATTTTTAAATTCGTGCTGATGTGATGCTGACGTCAACGGTCATCCTACATGATACCGATAGAGTATCATATGACGATGGAGTTTCACATAGGATTAAGTTCAATCCTATATTATAACGATATGGTATCAACATACCGACGGAATATCACAAAAAATATATTTACTAATTAGTTTAATAAATAAGATTGTGATTTTAATAATTTTTTCTTAATAATTGTATTATCTTTATTTCTTCAAAAAAGATATCAATCCTATATGATACCAATAAAGTATCAATATATTGTTATGATATCATTAAAGATTTTAAAAGTGTCTCATTAAAGATTTTCAATATCATGATAATATATGAATATATTATGGTAGTATTATTCATGTAATATCGAATGACTTAGGAAAACCCTTATGATACCATCACAACCATATATACTATGATGGTATTATTCAACATTTGTAAGAAACGATCCTTAATGATACTGTGCCAGTCTATGATGGTTTCATGGAGATGTAGCTGAAGGATTGAAGTAGACATCAATGATACCATGACAATATATAGATATAATGTAGTGATATCATTAAGGATTGAAGCAACCTTCATCGTAAAAAATGGAACAAAAAAATGTAATATATACCGTTATACTTCGTATTGCCAAGAAGCTAAGTAGCCAATTACCCCAATTCATCATCCACGTATTTGATGTAAGGGTTACTTCTTTCTTAATCAGAGATTTTAATTTTGAGTTTTGAATATAAATTATTATTTTTTGATAAGAAGTCGTATTCAACACGAATTTGAATTAGTCAGACTCCAATATGGATATCAAACACCAAATAAAAATGAAATAAATTTGACCCTTTTTTCGTTTTTTAATTTATATAATAAAAGCAAAACTCCAAACCTCTAAAACAGAAAAATTAAAAAACTAAATATTCTATAATCATCATAGAGTTATGACATACTAGTTAATGATATTACAATAATAATAATTAAATACTAGAAAATTGAAATAAGCAAGAACGTAGACTCTACCTTAATGTTTGGATACAATTTCATGACAACTCTTAAGTAGTGATGTATCTCCAGCTACTTGCCTCAATTTCTGAACGAGTACCATTTTTGAGATCTTGTTTCTCTATGAATTATTATATAGATCACGTAATCAAATATTAGTACATTATAGTAATAAATTTAATACAAACAATTTTTTTTTTTTTTTATAAAAATACGTACCTGAAAATCTTCATAGTACTTTGAGATCAAAACCATACTTGAAGGATGTAAAGATTTGGAAAGCACACTCAATAAATTTGAAAACTTTATACGAGGTGTGGGCTTCAAAGGGAGCTTCTTGATTTTTGAAGGGTTACCTAAAAAATAAATAGGGAAAGTTATTTATTTAGTCAGCTAAAAACAATTATATTCGCTAGTTAAATACTATTTTTGTTTCTTTTTAGTTGTTATATTGCGTTTTTCTAGAGTTAATTTGACTAATTTTCAAGGCTAAATTAAATTACATTAATTCAATATTTTAAAATATAAATTTAGATATTCAAAAACTATACGAAAAATACTATGAATTGCAATTTTTTTCATATCAATGCGATAAAAAATACGTATTAAAACGTTAGTCAAAGTTCAGATCATTTGGCTTTCTAAAAGAAAACCGTGACAATTAATAAGGAACGAAGGGAGTACATACTTTCTCCACGCCATATTAGTTATCCAGTTTGTTATAAATAGTTATATCAAATTACTTGTCAATTTACAAAATCAAGATAGAATTGTTAAAATTTTCCTATTTTACCATTCAAATTGATTCTTTTTAGAAAGTGTAAACAAATTATTTGTAAAGTTTCGAATTTTTTTTTTAAAAGGTAAATTAATAAAACTATCCTTCTTATTTAAGAGACATGTAAAGAAAAATATGGACACGTAATATAAAATGAAGACACACATACACATGTATTGACTATTATTTAATGAACGACTATATGCCAATTTTTTTGCAAAATAAAATAAAATAACATTCTTGAATCTTGTACGGACTATCTTAGCATTTTAATCCACTAAGTAACACTAAGTAAAAATATGGGGTATTTTTGGACCAACTATTGACAATGAAGACATTATATTATTGAACCAAACTATTAATTTAGGATATTTTATTCAATTTCACATAATTTATAGATATTTAGACCCTTTTTCGTAATTTAAAACAATCAAATCATGAATGTTGGGTTGCTTACCTGATAATAAAGTAGGAGACCTGAAAGTGAGTAGAAAATTTGGTAAAATATGAGAATTCATATAAGAAGGCCAAATAATGTATGTTTTAGGAGCCAAATAATTGTCAACCCCAGAATCAAAGTGTGGAGAAGTTGGCTGAAATTGTTTAGATGAAGCCTCAACCACTTCCGTATTCCCTAAGATTACTCGGCAAAGTAACATATGCCTTAATCCATCCTCATCTTCCACTGCCGATAATACCCTTCAACCCAAAAAAAAAAATTCAATAAAAAAAAATGGACCAAAGGAGAATACTATATATACGTTTATGTTTCATTTCTTACCCATGGATATTTGCAGGATGAAGATGAACACCAATACCAAAACATTCTCCAGATTTTGGTTCAGTAATTGTAGAAAATCCATATGAAATAATTTTATAAATTTCATCTTTGGAAGAACCAAACCAAGCATATTTAATATTAGCATTTCCACCGCATTTCTTCCGCATTGCTTCACAGTAAATGCGAAAACTTTGCAATTTCGCTTGCCCTATTATAGTTGAACATAAATTTTTGTGTATAGCCACAACTTCAATTTCCTTTCCCAATTGTCGCAATCCACTAACAAAACCTGCCTTCATCAAATCATGCTCTTCCTCACCTTCTTCAACTTTGATTAGCCCATTTCTCATGAACGATCTGAATCATTGACACATATTGTAGCATACGTAAAAAGTTATTATATAAAATTTAACAAATAGAATTAAAATTCTGATTTCGCGTCTGACCTGAAGTGACTATTCAACGTTGAACTACGAGACTCGACTTCAGAATCAGAAGAAAGTAAAATTTCTTGATTTTCTATTGTTATGGAAACTTGATCGTCATCTCCAAGTTGATCCATCTAAAGAGTAGGTAAGAAATTATAAGTGTGAATTTAGACAAATAGTTGGAGATACTTAGGCTATAGGAATTTGTTATGGTATGACCATATACTAGAAGACACGAGAAAAGAAAGTAATAATAAGGTGAGAAAAGGGAAAAATTAAATATCTAACTTCAGATTTTGTCGACATTAATTTTGTTGTAAAAACTTGGGCTCTAAGAATGTGTTATGGTATGGCCATTTATTAGAAGACATGGGAAAAGAAAGTAAAAACAAGGTGAGAAAAGGGAAAAATTAAATATCTAACTTCAGATTTTGTCAACATTAATTTTGTTGTAAAAACTTGGGCTCTAAGAATGTGTTATGGTATGGCCATATATTAGAAGACATGAGAAAAGAAAGTGAAAACAAGGTGAGAAAAGGGAGAAATATCTAACCTGATTTTTTTCAACATTAAATTTGTTGTAAAGAAAAAGAAAGATATAGAACATTAAAAGTTTGTGGTCCAATAAATGAAGTTATTTTTTTTCATTAAAAATCTAACGATGTTCTGAAATATTTCTTTCATTTCAAAATAATTAAATTATTGGAGTATTTTTTACTTCCTTCATTCCATATTAAGTGAATTTATAAGGCAATGCACACATAATAAGAAAAATATTGAAGGACATAGTTTGAACCACACTTTCTCTTATTGACCTTTTGTAAAATCATAAAAATAACTTTGCAAGTAGTGTGATTTGTCCCTTAGAAAATATAAAACCTCAATAAATGAAAGGCAAGATATGGAAAAAGTTTCAACCATCTATCCTGAATTTTGAACAATTCAATTATTTTGAACAATGAAAAATCCCTCAAAAATTTACTTAATATGAAATGGAGGGAGTAGTGTTTAAACTAATTGAATTGTTCATTATTTAAGATAGATGTTGGATTTTTTTTTCAATTTTATCCTTCATTAATTGAATTTCCAAGGTTGAGTTCCAAGAATAAATTAAATGAGTATTGAAAGTTAGCATAGAGTTTGAAAAAGGCAAAAATGAAAAAACATGACTAATTTATGTCTTTGTTTTTTCCTAAGATGTGTGTTATATTCCAACAATTCAATTATTTTGGAATAGAAGAAGTATAAAAATGCAGCAAATTTAAATTAATTAGACTTAATATAAATACAATAAATCAAATAAAAAAAATAAAAGAGTGGAAGAGAGGAATGGGGCGTGGCCGTTCTCTAACCAGTTAATTTGCAGTTGAGGTCTTGGTGATTTGATTTTGGACTGATTCAAATTACATTTCTACCCTTTGTTTCATAATATATTTTTTTGAGTCATTTAATTTGTAATGTGATGTATTGATATTTTATATTTTTGTAGCTAAGGCTATTAATCAACCACGCAATCCGATATTTAATGGAATTGTTGGAAGAAAAAGAATCTAATAGGAAAGTATCTTCATTGACTAAGAAAATGTCGAAATTTAATTTTTGGATATTAATGTGAAGTAAATTGACTACATTCTTCCTCCAAAAAGTTAATACGTCATAATATTAGAAGGGGTTGTTTGATAGAGTGTATTAGTAGTACCTTATTTGATACACTTTTTATGTTATACGCTTTATTGTGTATTAAGGTGTTTATTGCTAATACCATGGATTTTTAGATATTAGTAATGTAAGAAAATTTAATGCATGCATTAATATGATTAAAGACCCAATTACCTCTCAAAATCCTTTTTACATCTTTTCCACCATAATTGTTGAAAATATTTTTGTAAATAAATATTTTTATGTAATGCATGCTATTTTTAATATACTAAACCAAACAATGCATAAGAAATATTCTATCTATAATTAATGCAAGCATAACTAATACAAACATTACTAATACATTCTATTTAACATTATTTTTATATACTCTACCAAACAACCCCTAAATGGGTCAAGTTATGATAATTATTTACTATTATATGTGTAATGATCCATTAGATCATTTTGAGAACTAGTTCTTACTCTTTTATAAAAGATCCTTTTTGTAAATTTTAAATGAGAATTTTGAACTATTTATTAATTTAACAATAATTTTTTAATTGATGGATAAATTTAAAAACAATTAATTTAATTGATGGTTAATAGGTTAAGTCCATAACTCATCTAATACCCAAGTAACTTGACCCATGTGTATAGATGAATTACGATTATTTGGGTTTAATAATAGGGAAATTTATCAAAATAACAACCTTTTACCATTAAATAGGACTCTATAACTATACAATACTAATACATGAAATTTCTAAGTATTAATTTGAGCCTTTTTTTCCTTACAAAATGATAAGACAGAAAATGCTGCAAAAAAATTCATGTATTAGTACTTAAAATTATGCAATGCATTTTGTATTGTCGTATCTAAGAAAAAAAACTCAAATTAGTACTTGAAAATTTTATTTATTCCTAAAAAAATAAGATATTTAAAATTGAGAATGAAGTATTTAATTTTGAGTTTTTCAAGTGTTATTTCGTTAAAATTAAGAGTGAATTTGTACCAAAGTATAATGAGAGGGATATATTTGAACCGAAAGTATAGCAGGAGGGGTATATTTAGCCCGAAAATATAACGAAAGTTATATTTAAACTATTTCTAATAGTACAAGGGTATATTTGACCCTTTTCCAAAAACAATATATTCCTATTTTTGATAATATTTTGAAACTATTGCTATTTTTCATAAATAAAATTTTAATTTTGACTAATTTAATAATTTTTTCATAAATTAATAATAATAATTCTTGTCACACCACAACCCACTACGGCTTCCCTCTGCACGACGAAGAGAAATTAGTGCATAAAATGAAAGCACCAGTTAAACATAAAGCTTTAATCAAGTTCTAATTCTTGTACACATATATACTAAACTCACTAGAAAAAGTTTGATGTATATTTTGATTTTCCATAATTAATTTGTATTTCTTAAGATTTTGAAAAAGGCTTTATCTTTTGTTCTAAGGAGATAAACATGTGTAAATCTAGAGTAATCATTTATAAAAGTAATGAAATATCTCTTGCCTCCTCTAGTTAATTCTCTATTTAATTCACATAAGTCAGAATGCACTAAATATAACACTTTTGTAAATCTTTCAACTTTACGAAAATGTTTCTTTGTCATTTTTGTTTGTATACATATTTCATACTTTCCTCCATGTTCAGATTTACAGTTAATATAACCATTCTTGGACATATAATTCAAAGAACCAAAATTTAAATGCCCTAATCTCGCATACCATAAATAAGAATCAGACACAACGAGATAAGCAGAAGCATAATTTATTGCATTAATACTTAACTTAAATATGCCATCACAGTGATATTCTTTTCCTACAAACATACCACTTTTTGATACAATTACATGATTAGACTCAATTACAATCTTAAAATCTCTCTTAGAAAGTAAACTAGCAGAAACTAAGTTCTTCACTATTTCTGGAATATGGAACACATTCAGAAGAGTTAGCTTCTGTCCAGATGTGAAATTGATTTCAGCTATTCCTTTTCCTGAAATTGCGACTGCAATATGGTCGCCCATTAACACCTTTTCAGAATCTTTCACTTCTACATAAGTCTTGAACATATTGTTGTCATGACAGGCGTGAATTGTTGCATCAAGTCTTGATTCTTTGGGGTTGTAGCAGTCATATTCAACTCTTTAATAGAAATCATAGCAACCAGCCCTTGTGAAGAACTTTCCATAATGTTTACCTTTTCTGATTTTTCAGATTTTCTAGTGTCCTCTGAATGAAAATTTATTCTTGCTTTCTTAAACCCGCAATCTCAAAACTTATGGCCTTTCTTGCCATAATGATAACAATCCATATTCTTTCTCTTTTTGTTAAGAGACTTGGAAACTTTCAAACCTTTATTTTTCCAACATTATTCTGACTAACATTATTAACTGTGGAACTAAAGGCTTGAACTAAAGCATCTCTAATACAAGTCATACTTTAAATTTGAAGGTGAGTTCGAAACTGTTTCACAGTCAATTTATCAATAGAATGAAGAATTTTCTTTTTATAATTGTTCCATGAAGAAGGCAGTTTCAAGAGAATTGCACCTATTTGAAGTGCATCAAAATTTTTTACTTCAAGATCACTTAGTTTCGAACCTAAGATTTGTAATTCATGAATCTGATCCATGATAGGCTTTTTATCAATCATCTTAAATTCAAAATATTGCATAAATAAGAATTTATCGATACCTCATTTCTCATTTTCATATGCAGTCTGCAATGATTTCCAGATTTTCCTTGGAGACTTCAGATTTGAGTATAAATCATACTGTAATGACACTGAAGGTCATTTTTGATAATTTTTATAAAATTATCATTTTACTACTCCCATTAGTTTTTTTGAGTCACTTTTGGTTGAGTCTGAAAGTTCAACTTTGAAAACCTTGTGATAAATTGAGGTTTTGCTTGAGAAATGAATTTTAAAGGCTTAGTTGTCAAAATTTTGAGTTTTGGAGTATTTGGAGTTTCAAACCTTGAAATAGAATTCCATCAGCTTCGGAATATGGAAATTGGTCAAGGAGAGTTGTCAGAATCATATTTGGAGTTAAAACGTGGAATATAGGTTCGAAGTTGGAAATTTAGTTAAAATTTGATCCAAGTTTGACTTTGGTCAACATTTGGGGTTTGGGTGCTCAGATTGGATTGATGGTTCCAATGGTCTTGGGAGGTGATTCTAACACTAGAAATGAATTCGTTATAATTTTCAGAGGTCCCGAGGGTATTTTTGGTATTTCAAGTGTCGAAACTAGTTTAGTTGCGACTTATCAGATTTCGTATCAAGGAGGCCTCAAATTTGAATTCCGATGATTCCATTGAGTCTAGAATATTGAATTTAGAGCCCGTTTGGATTGGCTTTAAGTTGGTCAAAACCAACTTAAAGTCCCTTTTTAGCTTTTGGACGTGTTTGCCTAATGCTGACTTTAAGCCATAAAGTTCTTAAAGTCAGTCAAAAATGAAAAGTTAGGATTCCTAACTTTTTTTTCCAAAGTGCTTAAAGTCATTTTCTTTGACCATGGAAATTACTTTTATATCCCTTATATTTTAACTAAATTCCCAAACTACCTTTTTTATTCTTTTAACCCTAAAATTCACATCATAAGCACTTTTATCCAAACACTCAACTGCTTATTTATAAAAATAACTTTCAGCACTTCAAAGTTCTAAAAGCACTTCATACATAAAAGTTAATTTTTAAGCTAATCCAAACGGGCTCTTAGTAGGATTGCATATATGATTTGTTTATACGGAGTCAAGAACGAATTTTGAGGGTCCGATCGGAGGATTGAATTGTGGCTTAGCTTATTTTACTGTTGCAGGGTCTGCTTAAGCGGACCAGCGCTTAAGTGAAGACCCATCGCTTAAGCGAAGGGACTCACTTAGGCGGGGTTCGCAAAATCGAACCTCCGCCAAAGCGAAGGTCTAGTCGCTTAAGCGACAACTGAGAGGGTTTAGGCGAGGTTTAAGGTATTTTCACCATTTTTAATATTTTCAAGCTCGGTTTAGGGGATTTCTTCGAGGTTTTTCACGACAAAACTATTGGGTAATGTATTTATAACACTTTTCCTTAATTTCCATTGAATAATTTCGTATTTTAACTTCAAATTGTGGATTTTAAATTGGAGATTTTGGATTTTCTTGAACATGAACTTTTGAAAGAGAAATGGAGATTTTGAACTCGTTTTAGCTTCGTTTTTGAAACGGATTTCACCAATAGATTCTTGATTACTTGAGGAACATTTTCATCTAAAAATAATCAGATTCTGAATTTAATTTTTGATATGAGATTTTTGACCATTTTACCTCTTTTCACCCAAATTGCTTGATTTAAGTGTTAATAGTTTTAAAATGTGATTGTAGTCTATATTTGAATAGATTGTGGTGATTTGGAGTATCGTCGGAGGGAAAAAGCTTTGATTTTGGATTGTGCGTAACATTTGGCTAAGGCAAGTGGAATTCTAATATTTGTTAAGTATGTTGAACTTTGCATTTTCCTATGTGAGGGGATTAGGATGTGTTGGGTCATTAGATTGAATTGAATTATATGAGTTAAAGTGTGATAGTGGAATCAGAATAGGGATAAATATCTAAGTGTTGTGAATTACGAGGCATTGATCTATGTTTGATTGTGGAGTATATGACATCTTATGTGAATATTTATCCTGTTCCACTCATTACTTGAGCATGTGTTATATCTTTGATGGCTGAAAAAAGATATGAGTGAGGTATTGAATATTGGGACAGAGGTTTCTTCTGGTCGAGGTGATTTGTCGAGGTTTCTTTTGGTGGCCGAGGTCTTTTCCGGCAGATATTTTGCCCGAGGTCTCTTTCGGCAGATATTGACCTAGGTCTTTTTTAGCGGATACATGAGCTATGTGAGGCCCCCATGGATTCCAGTTTGAGGTGATTAGCGGATATGTATCATAAGACAGACATGCATCAAGATATTTGACATTGCATTTTCATCTATTTTTTCCTTTGATTGATTATGATCTGAGATTACATGTGTTTGCCTGAGTATAGTGGTAAAAATACAATTGTACTTTCTATTTGTGGACTGTCTGTTATTCTGGTATAATTGTGATGTAAACTGTATGGATTGGGTTGTATGAGTGCAGGTGTGTAGTTGTGGAGGATTGTGGTTGGGATATCACAAGTACTTGTGTTCCGCATTGCTTTACTTAGGGTTTAGTTTCTATTTTGCTGGTACTGTGTTATTGGTTCTCACCCTTTGCTTCTACATTTATGTAGGATCCATGCCCGACACCTCTTGCTCTTAGTACTCCTTGATCGATCCGAGTTTCTGGACGTTTAAGAGGTAGCGGCTTGTCCCCTTCGACAGACTCTCGTCGTCCATTTACTTTATGTTTTGTTCTACTTGAGAACTGATAGTCTAGGATCACTAGGATTTCGTAGGTTATAACATTGGCTGAGGGATGGGTAGGAACTATTATTTGATTATAACTAGTGACTAACTTTCCCAAGCACTTTAGTACATTACATTTCTCATTTAGCTCACTTCAATCGCCAATTTAAACTCACCCCTTCTTCTTGCTTACCTCTTATCTTTTGGCTACTTATCCATTTGTTATGATAGAGCCTCACTTCCCTTCTTTCGTCTTTTATTCATCAACATTTTTTTATTTTTTTATTATAGGATATAAGTCAATTTCAAGCATCAATACCATCACTTCATACAACTTTATACTCTCTTGTCCCTTTTTCCTACATTTCTCTCTTTTCAAAGCGCTTAGGATTTTGAATCAAATTAATGGGCTCCAAAAAAATTGGGGATAGGCTACATATAAGGCCTCCAAAGAAAAATTTAAAGGCTCAAAGCGGTTAACTAAGGATTAATCATTAAGGTTGGGCACAAAACAAGGGGAAACAAAAACAAGGTGATCAAAAAAATGCCTACTTCATTTGCTAAATTCTACAATCTTCATTTTGTTTCGCATACACACTAGACAAGTTCTAGCTATCAATATGTATGCAAAGAACATATCAAATCCTTACACACATGGCACATGTACAACTGAAGACTGTCAACTATAGATTCCCAACCATATAATCATATGAGTTTAATATTAAGCATGTACCACTTGAGTTGAATACAAGAGCTTAGGTGTCTTAAGCTAGTCATTGCATTCCATACCACGTTTTATATCATTCAGCTTGTTTTTCATTCAATTTATGTAACCTAGTAAGACACCTTATATATAAAAAGACACAATGACAATGAATACCCTTAAGATGGTCGTCATCCATCTATCATAGAGAAATATCACTCAACTAAGACTAACTTACACCTATGACACTTTTTTGCTTGGTTCAAAAGGGGACTATCCTTGACTAAAGAACCAAAACAAACTCTCAAGGGACCCAAAATAAAAATGCACTAAAACAAAATCTATACCATAATACAGTATAAGAATTCCAACTACTACCCACACTTAAACCAAGCACTGTCCCTAGTGCACAAATTCAATACATAGTGCAAGAGTAAAAAGAGAACTCCCTGAGCCGCTCAGTCATCATCTCCACCATCAGTGGTGGCAGTGTCATCCACTGCCATAAGAGTAGTGGCTACATCATCCTCTGGATCATCATCATCATCATCACCTCCCATCTCATCAATCATGGGCTCATCATCATCCAAAGTTTGAAAAGCTAGGCCCATCCAACATATGTACATAGAACTATCTGTGAGAGGATAGTGATCCCCCAATTCCACCATCTCATCATCTATCACTGGACGACCACCTATTTGCAATTATAACTCTGCCATACCAAACTTATAGCCCATCCAACTATCATCACGCGCTTGTCGGTCAGCTCTAGACAATATCGGTCCGTGAGCTATGTCTTGGGCCTTTGTTTTGGTCACATCAACCAAATTACACACCAAGTATGGGATCCTTGGTGCGCATAAATAATGAGCCTCTTCTTTAACCCCCTCATACTGTAAAAGTCAGGTGATTACACTACCATAGCAAAAATGCCACCTCTTGTTATTCCAAAACTTCATTATGTTGTGGCATAGTACAAACCCATCATTCACTTGCAAACCCTTCATCAAGCGATATACCCAAATAACTCTATCCCACGTAACATCAGACATGTGCTTACCAGTCTAAAATACACTACAAACTATCATCAACCACACCTTAGCCTCACTATTGAGGTGTGCAGATTGTGGCGTAGAGTGACTCCCAGTATCCTTTGCCCTATCCCAACATGCAGAAGAATTAACATCGCACAAGGTATGATGAATGTCTCTATACGAGGGTTATTCTTTCATATCTAAATAATCATAATAGTCACAATGAGGATTCCCCAAAAATTCATTCAACGCTCGCATAATAAAATGGATAGTCTTACCCCTAACTTCCACCTTATTGCTACTAGACTACTCAATATTCCAATTTACATAACATTCATGTACCAGAGTCAAATTGTACTCAACTTGGTCCTTGAAGATGTATTGAAGACTCAAGATGTACACCATCTCATGAATTTGGAGGAAATCAGCCTATAACTTGCCCTTATTGATATAATCATCTCCCATATACTAGTCCTCTTTTTGGGACTCGAACCAATCCAAACCATACTGATCTACATACTGCTTGCTGAAGCAATGAGGTGGTAGTCTCGAGCTTATTATTTCTATAGATGAAGAAGCCTCACTTTTTTGAGACCTTTTGTTACCCACTCCTCTTTCTACTTGTTTACCCTTAGGTGCCATTAGAGAAGAGGAAAGAAGATTTTAAAAAGAGAGAGAGAATCAGATTGTGTGATAATAGTGATGATTTAAGAATGGTGGATGACTAGAAAAGGGAGACAAAGTGATGCTTTGGAGTTTTATGAGTTATGTGTAACAGTGTATGTAGTTGTCAAGGGTTTTTATAGGAGAAATTAGAAGGGGAAGATGAAAGGGAAGGGTTGTGAGAGCTGAAGAATCGGGTAGTGGAAGGGTTAAGGTTTGAGATAATGGGGATAGTGGAAGGGTTGTGGGTTCTTTTAACTTGAAAATTTTTTATTTAGGTCCCCACTCGACATCAAGGCGTTGGTGCACCAGTGTCGCACCTACCTAGGGATTTATGAGTTAAGGCTTAGTGTGGCGCACCACTTTAGCGCCCATCCAAGATTTCCATAGTTTCCTTCCTAGCACGACGCACCTGTAGAGTACCTAACCAGGACCTCTGTAGTTTGGGTCCTGCCATAGTCCGTTAATAATGTGCCAGCCCGCTAGGTCTCTGATTTCTCATTTCTTGCCTTTTGTGTTTTCTTCCTCTAGCTCTAAATTAGATCATGTCACTCTGTGCATCAACCACACAAGATTAGAAAAAGAAACATGGTGGGTTTCCTCCCACCCAGCGCCTTAGTTTTGGTAGTGGCATGACGTTTTCTTTTTCTAGAACTTGTTTTATTCCTAAAGTTTCCAAGAAAAACAACACACATCATCAAGTTATATAGCTTTCTTCTCACGGTCCACATTATTACCAAAGTAGTGCTTGACTCTTTGCCAATTAACCAAAAATGTGGATGTTTTCATTTATTCCACAATTCCACAACTCCATGAGGTGTCATACACACTTCTTCAAAAGAACCACTCTACTTGGACCATAACTTTCATGGAAAGTGTTTGAGTCTAGAGTTAAAGAGGAGTACCTTTTGCCTTGGTTTGAAGTTGTGGGTTACAATATGCTTTTCATGCCATCGCTTTAGTTTGTCTGTGTAAAGCTTAGCACTTTCATAGGCGTGGAACCTAAACTCTTCTAACTCATGCAATTGATCCATCTTTTTCCGTCCTACTAACTCTGGGTTAAGATTCAGCTTTTTGATTACCTAATAGGCTTGATGCTCTAACTTCACTGGTAGGTAGCACGATTTACTAAATACCATCTTATACAGGGATGTCCCAATGGATGTTTTGTAAGAAGATTTGTATGCTCAGAGTGCCTCATCCAACTTTGCTGACCAATATTTCCTTTTTGCATTCACAACCTTTTGCAGTATCTGCTTCATCTCCTTATTAAAGACCTCAACCTACGCACTATCTTACGGATGATAAACCATAGCTACCTTATGACTCACTGTTTGATTTATGAAGTGCATTCCTCTATTACTGATAATTTCTTGGGGAGTACCAAATCGAGTGAAGATGTGCTTCTTCAAGAACTTACTCACCACTTTTGAATCATTAGTAGGAAGGGCCACAGCTTCAACCCATATAGACACATAATACACAACTACTAATATATACTGATTCCCATAGGACGATGGAAATGGTCCCATGAAGTCCATGCCCCATACATGAAAGATTTCAATCTCCAGAATGTTGTTCAAAGGTATTTCATGTTTTTTTGATATTGTGCCCATTCTTTGACACTAATCACAGTTCTTCACATTCCATATTGCATCTTTAAACAATATAGGCCAAAAGAAACTCGATTGTAGTACCTTATAGGAAGTGCAATTTCCTCTATGATGGAAACCATATGGTAATGAGTGGCAACTATATAACATTTGTTGCACCTTAGTTTCTGGCTTACACCTCCTTACCATTCAGTCAACACCCTACTTGTATAAGTAAGGCTCTTCCCATACATAGAACCTGGCTTCATCTATCAACCTTTTCTTTTGCTGTGAGGTTCTATTTGGTGGGAATACTCTACTAACCAAGTAATTGACTATATCAGTGTACCAAGGCAATTCATCCACCTCTAGAGCTAAAAGTTGCTCTTCTGGGAATTCCTCTTTGATTTGCATCTGTTGCCCAATATATGTCGAACTCTCTAACCTAGAAAGGTGATCGACAACTTGATTTTCATAGCCCTTGCTCTACTTGATTTTTCTATCTAACTCTTGTAGCTACATGATCCATCTTATGAGTCATGAATTTGCATCTTTCTTGTTGAATAGTTACCTAAGAGCTGTATGATTAGTGTAAACAATCACTTTAGTACCTACCAGATAGGATCTAAACTTATCGAATGTATAAACCAGCGCCAACATCTCCTTCTCTGTGACTGTGTAGTTAGCCTGAGCTGAATTAAGAGACTTACTTGTATAATAAATAGAGTAGAAGATTTTTTTTCTCTACCCAAGACTTCCCCTGTTGCTACATCACTAGTATCTCATATAAGCTCAAAAAGTAGCTCCTAATTGGGAGAAATCAAGATTGGAGCTTCTGTGAGCCTCTTCTTCAATAGCTCAAAGTCCCGTACACACTTCTCATTGAATATGAACTTTACTTCCTTCTCCAACAGACTGCACATAGGTCTGGCTATTTTTGAAAAATCCTGAATGAACCTTTCATAGAACCCAGCATGACCTAAGAAGCTGCGGACTCCTTTTAATGCAATCGGGGGAGATAGTTTCTCTATCACCTCTATCTTGTCTTTTTCTACTTCTAGTCCCTATTTTGACACTTTATGACCCAAGACAATCCCTTCCTTTACTAGACAAAATGGTGCTTTTCCTAATTTAGGAAAAGATTTTGTTTTCGCACCTTGCTAACATCCTATCCAGATTTCGCAGGCATAAATCAAAAAACACCCCAAAGATTGAGAAGTCATCCATAAAAATCTCCACAAAATCTTTGATCATGTCCTGGAAGATTGCCATCACACACCTTTGAAAAGTTGTAGGGGCATTGCACAATTCGACTGGCATACACTTGAAGGTATATGTTCCATAGGGACAAGTGAACACAGTCTTTTCTTAATTCTCAGGTGCAATTGAGATTTGATTATATCCTTAATACCCATCTATAAAATAATAATATTCCTACCCAACCAACCTGTCTAGCATTTGATCAATGATAGGAACTGAGTAATGATCCTTCCTTATCGCCTTATTCAGTCTGCGGTAGTTCATGCAAATTCTCTATTGATTGTTCTAGTGGGGATTAGCTCATTCTTTTCATTTATAATCATAGTCATTCCCCTTTTTTAGGTACACACTGGACTGGACTGACCCATTTACTATCTGATATAGGGTAGATGATGCCTGAATCCAACCACTTAATGACCTCCTTTCTCACCACATCTTTCATCATCGGATTCATTTTACGCTGAGGTTGTGCGAGTGGTTTGTTCCCTTCCTCTATGAAGATCCTGTACATGCACAAGACTGGACTAATCCCATGTAGATCAGCCATTTTCTAGCCCATAGCTTTCTTTCTTCATCCAAGCACTTCCAAAGCTGCTGTAAACTATATTTAAGATAAAGTAGCTGAAAAGATTATCGGTAAAATATCATTTGAACCAAGGAATGCATACCTGAGATGAGATGAAAGTGGTTTCAATTCCAGTTTAGGAGCTTCCTTAGTTGAGGGTTTGGGTGAAGAGACTAACACTTTATTCAATGGTTCTATCTATTTTTTCCACATACTCACATTGTGAGCATCTAACACACTAATAATTTCTTATGCTAAAACATCACCCTCTATGTCTTGACCCATTAACACTTTCTCCATAGGATCTCTTGATTCCATACACTTCTCTTCCACTTCTTCATCAATCACCTTTATTGTAGAAAGCTCTTTATATACAACAGGCAATTTCAATGCGTTATACACATCAAATACTTTCACCTTGTCATGAGCTCTCATTGTGAGCCGTCCAGCTGATACATCTATCAATGCCCCTCTTATTGCCAAGAATGGGCATCCCAAAATGAAAGGTACTTCTTGATCTAGCTCAAAGGCTAGGATGATAAAGTTCCTAGGGAAAATGATCGATACCATATGGACTAAGACATCTTTAATGATTCCATCTGATCTAGCCATTGAGCGGTCCGCTAGTTGTAATAATATGGTGGTAGGCTTTGGATTCCCCAAGCCTAATTTCTTGAAGATAGTGGTGGGAATCAAGTTGATACTTGCACCCAAGTCACATAATTCTCTTGCATTTACACCTGCTAATAGTAACCTGTACCATGAAACTCCTCGAATCTTTCTGCTTGGTTGGGAGCTTAACTTTATTCAGAATTCTTGAACTACACTCTTCGATGAGTGCTACTATTTTATACTCAACCAACTTTCTCTTTTTGTCCATAATGTCCTTGGCATACTTAGGGAAATCCTACAAAACATCAATCAAAGATAAGTTAATTTGTACCTGTTTCAACAAGTCGATGAAATTCTCAAAGAACTCCTCCTCCTTCTTATTGAGATTTTATGGGAATGGAGGAGGAGATTTTGCTTTTAATTCTTCATCCTCCTTTGGCCTGCTGGATTCACCTTCTTCCCTAACTTCTCCTTTACCTTTCACTTCAGTCGATTTAGTTTGGGGCTTTAATTGAGTTAGTAGGTGACCACTACGAGTACTTACTGCATTCACCTATTTGAGGTTTGGATTAGTGTTATTGGTAAAACCACCTTGTTGGCGAGAGTTTTAGGCATTTGCCAACTAACCCAACTATTTTTCTAAATTCTGAGTAGTTAATTGATTTTGACAAACATCTACAACTAGCTTAGCTTGGTCCGTCATGACTATTTCAACATGTCCTCTACATTTATGTTTCTTGATTTTCCCAAGCTCTGGTTACCCTAGACTTGATTATTGTACTATTACTCACCTCATTGTGGTTTGAATTGGGTCTTCCCTTGATGCTGATTTTGCTAATTTCCACCACATGAGAAGTTTGGGTGATTTCTCCAATTTGGATTATATGTATTTCTATAGTTCTAGTTACCTCCACCCCTAGGTGTATTACCCACAAAGTTCATAGACTTAATATTAACTCCACAATATTCTTCTGCATGTTTAATGCTTCCACAAACCTCACACAACATTGGTTACTGCTAAACCATATTTATTGAAGCCTGTTGCTACCCCAATGCAAAATTGTTAAAGTATGTGGACATCATATGTTGCATAGACACAATCTATGTACTCAAGGCTGTCATAGCATCAACTCCAACATTCCTTCTTGTTTTTGCACCACAAGTCTGAAGTTTTCTCTATTCCATTCATGATTTCCTTGAGATATGCAATTCAACAGTGTATACAATTCATCATAGGTTTTCTCTAGTGCCTGTCCACCAAGTCAAAAAGAATTTTGGTGTTGGGTTCTAACTCCTCAATGAAGGTATGGACCAACACCTCATTAGTTTGGTGATGATAAGGACAACTAATGAGTAGAGATTTAAACCTGTCCTAAGCTTGATATAAATTCTCTCTAGATTTTTGTTTAATTCTTAGAATTTCACTTCTCAACTTAGTTGTTTTTCTCGAAGGAAAGAACCTAATTAGAAATTTACAAGCCAAGTCATTCCACGTAGTAATGGAATTTGGTAGTTCCGACTTCAACCACCTCTTTTCTTCCCCCAATAGCAAAAAGGGAAACAATGTTAGCCTTACGTAATCAGGAGATACCTAGTTGACATGTAAGTATCGTTGATTTCTAGAAAGTTCTGGGTGTGTACTTGGGGATCTTCGTGAGGTAAACTAGTAAACTTCCCGTTAGTGTGAAACAGTTGCACTATATTCTGTTTCAGCTCAAATCTACCTCCAGCCGACAGTTTCTGAATGCTAGAAGTGACATTTGTTGTAAGTGGGCCTACCACATCACACACTGTCCTCGTTGTCATCTCTACAGGCACCTCTTATGGCAAATCTTGGTTATCCTCTAGATTGAGTATCTATATTATGTATTAAGAATCCTCTCTTCACCTTTGTTGATTGAAGAATCGTTCAGGCTCAGATAATAGCTCTACAAGCTCCTTATTTCTGCCAGTGTATTTCTTGAGTTACTTGCAAAAATTCACAGCTAAGATCAAGTTGTCAACACTAGCACAATCAATATAGAAACTTCGAGAAAAACAAATTGCCTAATTTAAAATCCCTGGCAATGGCGCCAAAAACTTATTGCGCCCAAAATGCACATGCAAGTGTACTTGGTCTCACAAGTTGGTAAGCTCCATCTTTTCCCGGGGATAGAGGATATTTATTTTTATTGTACAGTTTGGGCTGTAGTCGGGTCCTTGTTCCGATATGGATTATGAAACTCTTAAAAGCTATTGTGGACACAATATTATGAATTTGTTTTTGAATCTTTCAGTCTTCAGCCATAGGTTTTTCATGTATATATATGTGTGTGTATGTATGGCTTCAATTGTGGCCTCATCGGCAAGCTAGTGTTTTATTAGTTTGGCTTGTCTACCTTTGTTTATATGACTTATTTTTATTAAGGTGATGACCTTAACGCTCCAGACTTAGTATTTCAGATGTTGTTGGGCCCCCAGTTTAGTGGGAGAGTTGGCTTAATATCCACTCTCAAAACTTATTTTAGCACTTAGTCACAAGTCTTGAAAAATTAGCTCAATGGGCACTATTAATAACATCACCATTTTGACTTCTAAAACATGCAAAATCAATTCCCAAGTCTTTCATATTACCCCTTTGGTCCTCCCTTCTCATCAAACAATTTTTTATTTTTTCACCTCATTTATTTTCTAATTTATGGAAATAGCCAAAAACAAATATTTGTCAAAGAAGCCACCCAAAAAAGCTCCCATTTTTAGCCATTTTTAACCTATTTTTCTAAATTTTGGCGACTTTTCTGGCGAAATCTTCCTCCTTACAAATGAAAATCTCCATTCTTGCTCATTGCCTTCATTGTTATTTCATTTTTTAAATTTGTTACAAAAAATATTCACACTATTTTTACCAGCTTTTAAAACTTTCAAAATCCACTTTATACCTCATTAGTGGATAGATTTCCGTAGTTTAAAAGCCCTACAAATACATTTCTTCATTCCAAAGCTGGCAAAGCATTGATTACACCCGATTTCATTTATTGACATTTTTGTATGGAGGTTACCAGTCATCGACCAATTATAGACCGACACTATAATCTAGGATAAATCATTATGGTATATAATTGCAGTAGTTGAAGTAATTATTGCTAGTGGTGTTTATATGGGTGTGTGGGAGGAGACTTCCAAATGTTGGAATTCAAAATCATATAGTATGGTGACAGTGCCTATCCTATTGCGTCACAATGGTTCATATAACGACATGGTTTGAGGTGTAATTGAGAGCGAAGAATTAGCTTGTCAAGCGACGTTGTAACTATCTATCTAATAAATAAGGGGGAAAATACATCTCACATTCATACAAAATGACAGATAAGTGTCCTTGTACATGTTGAATGTCGTTGTTGATAACTCTAAGCTATATTAAGGATAAATATCATTGCAGGGTCTCTGATACCCCCGCCACCACTCCCAATAACCGATAATGATAATTCGATTGAAGATGAGAGTTTGTGTGATCATTCAATGAACTTGAATGATCATCTAATGGATATGAAAGATGATCCAATGGAAGTAGAAGATCCTGAATTGTTTCAAGAAAAGAAATGGGTGTGTGGATTGGGATCACAACCCAACCACACCTTTTCTGATGTCGATATTATGTTAAATATATAGTAATGAACAAATAAATAGAATCCCATTTTAGTTTCTATATATTGTTTCCATTTTATTGTTTTTGAATTTAGCAATTCTGTTGGCAATTCATATATTTTCATAGATAATGAATCTTGCCTAACATCAATTAGATAAACTTATACTAAACAAATTAAATAATTTATAGGGTCTAGGATTGAGTAGGACCATTATCTATGCTAGATAGTCTATATAATCGACGGATTTCAGTGTACATATTGATGCAGTGGTCAAAAATTATTAGTATATAACAAAAATAGTAAATAACTCAATAAATTATATTATATTGAGGACCATCATTGAGTCCACTGTAAATTTTTGTCACGATCCAAAAATTGAGGTCATGATGAGACACATCCCAACATTCAACCTGATGTGTAAGTCTAAGAGAAAAACTCATATGAGACTCCCAAAGGGGAAGTCAAGCCACAAAATAAACAAAAACTAGACTCAAATAAAATATCTCAAAACCTGGTGTCATAAGTATAAGAGCATCTAATATAAGGTCTAAATCAAGAATACATCATAAGTCTCTGAAAATAAATAAAGACTACAAAATGAAAGATAGAACTAGTAGCAATTCGGATCCCAGGATCTCACCACTAATGTGGAGATATAAAGCTCGCTAAAAATAACATCTGGCATGCGGAACACCCTAAGATCTATATCAAAGAAGGACACAAAAGTAGGGGTGAGTACAATCCACATGTACTCAGTAGGTTTAACTGACTGAATATAACGAATTAATCAAACCCACGAAATAGACTAAGAAATGCTTCAACCTGCACACAAAAAAGTCTCATTTCGGCTATGCTACCGCCAATTTATATAAAATGGCAAGATTAAAGTAAACACATAGGTACAGTTCAATATCATATTTAATCATATGAAGCATATAATCAAAGAAGCAATGCAATTCAATGAGATGCTACAATGATGTGGTGGTACAATAGAATCAAGACTGTCGCACAGCCCGCCGTATACACCTGTCGAGCGGTGTTACCAAGCAGGACCCATGGGGTCTCGTAAACCATATATCTCATCGCAATCTCAATGTATCAACTATCTCACCACCCAGCTTGTGGACAAGTACTCATGATACTAATTCCTTATCCGCTTGTCACCTAACTCGTGGTCAAGGATATACAAAAAAGTGTCATATTTTCTTTCTCAACATGAGTTTTCATAGTTCTCAACTTCCCAATGATTAATGATATGATGAATGGGGATTGATTCATTCACAACACATAAGGCATGGAGGCAATATTGAACTCGACATGTAATACAAGGTTCAAAGTTCTCAAAACTTAACCTAAACATGATATTCACCCTCAATAGACAGTAATGGGAAGAAAATACCTCAAATTAAGTGTTCACTCTTTTTCGAAAATGTCTCAGTATTCAGGTATTCTCAAAACCCCCAACTCAATCCCTCAAGCGAGCATTACAAGTCAAATATTCTCCTCACGCCTCTCTTATAGGAAATTCATAAATCACAAACTCTCAACGAAAACAAGATAGCATATAAGGCCTCCATGCTGGCTACACAACACAAATAAGCCCCCACACGGGCATGTCAAAGTAATTAATAGCCCTAAATTATACTACAACCCTCATCCCAAAGTCTACAACATAGAATCAACTAATTATTCCAACTCAGCCCCAAGAAGGATAGTCAAACTTACCTCGATTGCTGAAACCGCACATGAATGCTTCTTCCGAACGAGCAATCCTCAAATTCAATGCCCAAAATGACAACCCACTATCAATAATGAAATATACACGTCACAAGGAGTCCAATGACACCCATATTGCAAGTATTTGGAATCAGAGGTAAAATGGTCAAAAAATTGCTTAAAATTCGAAAAGGGAAAAACTGAAATTTTATTTGAAAATCATTTTCTACACATCGAGAGGAGTTTGTGGTTGAAAAACTCATTAAAATCAAGTAAGAATCGAGTTCTAAATCATGAAAATATAATTTTTCCAACTTGGAGGAAAAACCCCAAAACCCACATTTGAGATCTTGATTTAAAGTTGTTTTGGAAGATAGTAATTGAAGTAATTGGTACAGAATCAATAAGAGAACTTACCCACATGAGTTTTCTCAATAAATTGCTTTCAAATTCTCCCTTCCAAGCTCCAAATATGATAAAAAATATTGAAAGATATTGAAATGGGAAGAAAGGGGATTTTCAGTCCAAAATATTACACCGCGTGTTGATTGTTGATTGCGTGTTGACCGTGGTCAACTTGCATTTCTACCCTTCAAAATATGTTTTTGACCCTCGAAATTCATTCGAAACCTCTATAAACATGAACCAATAGTGAAAATTGATTAGAAAACACTTTCCGGAGCCAATGGAATTGTCATATTTCTAAAGAAAAGGTTGGTATGACCTAAATACCCTCCCAGATCCCTTATTGGCCTAAAACTCAACTTTTGGCCTAAAAACTCAAAATGATGATTAAGGTCCTGGGGCTCTAAGTAAATGCAACTTGACCAAACTCGACATTTCGGATGCAACGGAACTGATAGAATTCTCATCCAATGCTCGGATCTCAAAACGCTTACCAAAGTCAAACCAATGCATTTAAAACCACACTTTTCAATTTAAAACCTCAAATTCACGTATCAACCCCAAATATGATTTTGATGACTCCATTAGACCAATTTCCATATTTCGGAGCTGATGGAACTAATAAAATCCCGTTTTGAGACCCGCAACTCTGATTGGTACTGAAAACCACTTCTTAACATCTTAACTGTATAAAACTCGAGAACTTTCCCAATTCACAAATTATTAAGACTTTAACACATTCAACCACACAAACTGATTAAATAACAGTCAAGGGCACTAATGAGAAGGGTAAAATAGTAATTTCACAAAAAATTCTGAAAATGTCCCTCAAGGTCCTTACAATTTTAGACTACACGCTTTATCAATAATATATCGTATGAGTATATAGCCCTTACCAACATATTATCAAAAAATAGAATAATTAATTAACAAAAAAATAAATTATTGAAATTTACACAACTAAATAAGCTTAAACAAATCATGAGATCATAGAAGAGTCAACCTACATTGGGGACGACGATTAGAGATGTGTGAGCATGATTAGTGGTTATACAATCGAACTTCCTCAAAGTAATGTTGACCAAAACATAAGTATGTATTGAGTATTTGATTTTCTCATCCACAATTCATCCTCATACATCTTTGATTTCATTTGTTCAACCACAATTCATCCTAATACATCTTTAATCACTATTTTCAATTACATGGACTCTTATATGGACATATGACTTTTTAAAACTCATTTAATTGGTTAAATTTCAATTATTTATTTTCTTATTAATTAGATATTCTCTAATTCTACTATTTATGGTCTATACATATGTATTCTAATTTAGTAATTTTAGTATAGATGAAGATCTTAGCCTAGGCTAGACTATGCTTAGTTTGTCCCTCGACTTGTTATAGTCTAGCCTATAGTAAGACCTTCATCCATAATAAACTTACTAGATTAGGATACATATGTATGAACCATAATTAGTAGAATTTTAAAAAAATAAAAATTAATTGATAAAAACAGTTATTAACATTTACACAACTAAATGAGGTTAAACAAGTCATATGATCATATAAGAGTCCATGTAAATTGGGATAATAGTGATCAACGATGTATGAGAATGAGTTGTGGTTGAACAAATGTAATCCTCACAAAACATACTTGTGTTTTGGTAAACATTAATCTGAGGATGTTGATTGTATAACCATTACTCATCCTCACACTTCTCTGATCATCATCCTCAATTTATGTGGACTATATGACTTGTTTAAACTCATTTAGTTGTGTAAATTTCAATAATGTATTTCTTTATTAATAATTATTCTCTTTTTTTGACAATATGCTAGTAAGGGCTATAAACTCATACAATATAGTCTAGGATTTACAGTGAATTCAATTGATGGTCCTTAATATAATATAATTTATCTATTTATTTACTTTTTTTGCTATATACTAATATATTTTGACCATTGCATCAATCCACCAATCCATATACTAATATTGTAAGATATATGAATTGGTACAATGATAAAAAAATATTACTAGTATATAACAAAAGAATAACTTAATAAATTATATTATTTTGATGACAATCGATTGAATTTCATTTTAAATTCTAGACTACAAGCTTTGTCAATAATATACCATATGAGTTTATAGCCCTTACTAGTATATTTTTCAATAAAAAGAAATAATTAATTAATAAATAAGTTATTGAAATTTAAACAAGTAAATGAGCTTAAACAAGTCATATGATCATATAAGAGTCCACGTAAATTGAAGACGGTCATCAAAGATGTGTGAGGATGAGTAATGGTTATACAATCAAAATCTTTAGAGCAATTATTACCAAAAGACAAGTACGTTTTGTGAGGATTTCTTTTGTTCAACCACAATTCATCCTTATACAACATTGATCACTATCCTAATTTACGTAGACTCTTATATGATCATATGACTTGTTAACCTCGTTTAGTTGTGTAAATTTTAATAATTGTGAATGAAGGTCTTATACTATGCTTAGTTTGGTCCTCGACTTATTATAGTCTAGCCATACTAACCTTCATCCATAATAAACTTACTAGATTAAGATACATATGTATAGACCATAACTAGTAGAATTTTAAAAAGAGAATAATTAATTGATAAAAAAATATTGAAATTTACACAATTAAATGAGTTTAAACAAGTCATATGATCATATAAGAGTGCACGTAAATTGAGAGCAACGATCAAAGATGTATGAGAATAAGTTGTGGTTGAACAAATAAATCCTCACAAAACATACTTATTATTCGGTAAACATTATTGCGAGGATGTTGATTGTGTAAACACTACTCATCCTCACACATCTCTGATTGTCGTCCCCAATTTACGTGGACTCTTATTTGATCATATGACTTGTTTAAGCACATTTAGTTGTGTAAATTTCAATAAATTATTTTTTATTAGTTAATTATTTTCTTTTATGACAATATGCTAGTAAGGGCTATAAACTCATATGGTATATTATTCAAAGCGTGTAGTCTAGGATTTACTATGAATTCGTCCTCAATAAAATATTTATCTAAGCAAATTTATCTAATTATTTACTTTTTTGGTCTAGAATAATGGTGGATGCTCTTTTTTTAAGTGGATTGTAGATGACGAATCACCGACGAGCAGTCCATCGATATCAAAATTTTAAGGCGTGCCAAATTTTAAATACTACAAAGGTTTAAAAAAAAAATTAAAATAGAAATTGACTGATGACATTATTCAAAGAAGCCGAAGATCTAAGAGATCACTTAAAAAATTGATAAGAAAAATCGAATTGGAGAAGTATCAACTAATATTTACCATCGATCTCTATAAACTATGACAATAAATAAATTGGGAACACAATACAACATATAATAGGAAACATCAACTTTAAGTTGATAGTTCCCAATGATAGCAGTCCATAAATAATTAAGAAGACCTTCTATAATAAAAGACATCAACTATATCAACTATAAGACAATGCACTAACACCACACAATTTCATCTATCCACTAAAATCAATATGCACAAGCATCAATGCATCAATGAATGTGTTCTTAACTTCATTCGTATACGACTTATATGTTTTCATGTATGTTTGCTTCATCTCACGAACAGTAGGAGTAAGGTATGAGTGCACAATCTAGTTTTAAAATAATATTATATAATAACAAATAAATTTTTACCATTGTATTATTCCCACTGTACTTAAATGGGCCGCTTTTCGTTATGTTGTTGCTCTTCGACGTGTTTCATCTAAGTAAATGAGGAATGCAAAATAGAATGCAATGACTTCCCAACATACTTTTTAAGATGAGGAAAATCCTCATATATCCAAACCTGCAATCAATATAAGATTAAATAAATTTATAGGGTTTATGTATTACTACATAAATAGGTAAGAATCTATAATAAATCGATAAGATAGTAGATAATAAGTACCAGAAATTCCCAGAAAAAGTCGTTCGATGCATTAATCTTCTAATTAAAAGCTTTTTTCTTCTTGCGCAAATCAATCTTCTTCTTCAAATAGCTCAACGCTAGCCCAAACAATTCTTTCCCTTATGGATAACTCTCGAATAAATCTAAATCAGACTCCATCTTATGTGGTCTGAATTCATCTTTTTTGATGAATCATTTTCCAGATGCGAGTGCACAGACCAAACTAAAGTGCATTTCTATTTTTTCTCCTTTCTTAACCGATTACATTGATCAAGCTTATCAACCTTTTAGTAGTGATGTTCTTGTTCTTGGTCACCTTGAAATAAAAACTTTCACCATTTTGAAAGACTGCTCATTTTTTATTCACTGGGGTATGCTGAAAAATTTAGCCTTGTAATCAAAGCAAATTCCTTTAAGCCGAAACAAGATGGCCTGTCATTCACACAGAACCAAATATCATACAACCTTTTATTATTATTGACACGTCACAACAACATATTTGATTCTTCAACTTAATGTTTCTTGCTGCTACAAGCATTAAAAGCAAACCCTTTAATGATTTTTCTATCTTTAGCCATACTTTATAGTTACAAGCAAAAATAAATTTGTAGAGGCTATTCTATTGACCACTGGTCTATTAACAGAAATAGAGAAGTGCTCAAACCAAACATGAAAACAACTAGCAGTGATTCTAGAAAGGGAGAATGGAAAAGACATCAATAAGAACACCATTAAAATCTACCAAAATGCAAAAAAAAAATATTCAAAATCGATAGGCAATATAAATATAAAAATTCAAAAAAATTCTAGCATTTATCCAAAGCAAAACGCAATTAAAGATGCAGAATCAAAAACGTAAACTAAAAACATAACGTATTTTAACTAATTTAATTAAGAACAATCAAATTTTTTGCAAACACCCAAAATTCACTACACTAAAATGCAACAAAAAAAAAATAAAATGGAGCTAAAACTATTCGAGGAAGAAGAATAAACTTACCTGAGCACAAGAGGATGAAGTTTCGACTTGGGAAAGAAGATTGGAGAAAAAAAGTTTCAACTTGTCACAACTCAAAAACTGGGCGTGATGGCACTTGTTCTTTCCCACTGAATAAGTCAACCTAAACCCAATAAATGTGGAAGGTAAAAGTGGAAGATGATTTAGATAAATAAATATAGTTAAAGCGGTAACTTAGTCAACTATAAAATCCCCCACGGACTGGTTGTCACATGTATAAGCCTTCTAATTATAAGATACTGAAATAAATACAAGTCTCAAAATTCTACTTCTCGAATAGAGCAGAGTAAAAGTAAAGAAGAACAAGAAGGATCGCCGGCATCAACAGCTACCTCTCAAATCCCCTCTGAAAGCCTCGAATGAAAAGAAAACCGAGTCACTGTCCGGTCTCTAAACCTACTCAAGTATAGTTAGCAAGGAGTGAGTACGAACAAAGCGGTACCCAGCAAGTAAACAACTAAGACTAAGAAAAGCTAATAGAATGCAAGTATTCCTGTCATACAATCTGGATACCTCAAACTACAACTTGCACAGAAATCAGTCCAGTCTAACAGCATAAGTATATATATATATCAACAAACAGTACAACTCAAGTCACTCCAATCAATAATATGAATCACAGGAATATCAGGGGTAAACACAGTCCACAAATGGCAAAAGATGTATGATGCAATGCAATGTCATATATAGTGATGCATGTCTATCCTAATGGTACACATCCGCAGACTAACAGGCCGGAACACATGGGGGCCACACATAGACCATGTATCCGCCGGAACCATTTCCCTTGGGCATAAATCATCTCTCACCGGAACCATTTCCCTTCAGCATTGCTGGAACCATTTCCCTTTGGCATAAATCATCTCTCGCCAAAACCATTTCCCTTCGACATAATCCTTGAATCAAATTCCATCTCAAAGTATCGAAACCAATGAAAATAGGCAATGTCTATGTAAAATACAATGATGGAAATATAATATGAACAAGTCACAACTCATATCACAACAACATGTTCAAGCATTCACAATAAGCCAAGTATCACTCATATCAAACACAACATGCTAAATCATCCCATTTGTCATCTATTACTCCCTTATTCATTATCAAATCTAATTAAACATCAAATAATCCCCAAAATCACTTCCCATTACTCCAAAACATGCAAACATGAATACATGATCCTACAAGCTTAAACAAAGGTTTAGAAATTTACTTGCCTCGATTTCGATCTCAAACTACCAAAATATGAGCTTTACCCTTACACCGACATTCTGAATCAAGATAATCTATTCAAATATGAATCCTAATAAGAACACAAGTATAACGATACCCAAATAAACATTTTTGAAAACTGGGCCAAATCTGACCCAAAAAACGTAATTGGTTTACATAAAAATGATCTTTGAAGTATTTAGAAACTAATGTTGAAAACCAATTTAAATTTGGAGTTGAAATCAGCCCTCAAAAATCAAATTCACTAAAATCTATGTTCTTGAGAAAATACCCTATATCCGGATTCGAAACCCTGACTCAAATCTAAAATATTTCTTAAAAAAATATTATCCATGTTTAGGAAAGTTCAAATATGAAATTTTATCAAAAATAAAGTTAAAATCAATCTTAAAATCCTCAATTTAGCAAACTTTAACTTCACCGAAAAAATCCTAATTATACGTGGTTAATATGATGAATCAACAAGTTTATGCCAAAATCAATTTACCCATAACACAAGGATCCTAAATATACCCTTTTCATAAAAAATGGAGTCCAAATCGATAAAACCCCAATTTTCCCTAAGAAATTTACGGATAAGAGAAGAAAATCATGAGAAAAAGTCGAATTAAGTATTGTATACTAGCCCCCATATTATATTGACAAGAAATCTACAAGAATCAATCCATTCTGAGCTTTAGAACTCTCGATATGCTTAAAATACCAAATGAACACAACTTAAAATTTATAAACCTGTACAACTTTATTTGCACTAGAAAATTTGCAACTTATATTTTCAGTAAAAGAGCCGTAAATCCCTAATACGATAGCAAAATGACCTGATTATTCCAAAATGTCTTAAATAATGATACAGACATGATCCTTCAATCAAAACTCAATTTTGAACTCGTTTTCCCAGTCAAATATCATTTTTGCCCGATAAATAATTATTTCTTATTTTGCGATAAAAGTTCAATCTCGGCTTAGCAAAATGCACCAAACTTTGCAGTTAAGTCCTATAATTCATCCTCAAAATTTTGGCATAATGTTTTGATCTTTAAAACTAATAATGAACCTTTTAGTTGTCACAATTTGCTGAAACAACGTCAAAGCATCGAAGAAGCTTAAAAACTCACCGAAAACTCATCTGGAAGTTCCCAAACACAAACCACATATGATACTAGCTTGAAAATGATATTTTGAACTCAATGGAACTGACAAAATTTGAATTCGAAGTCTTCTTGACTAGAAACTCAAAAAGTCACAACTAAACTAACTTAGGCCTTGAAAAATACCAAAACGAGCTCGGGACTTCCAAAAATTACAACGAACCCTTTCTAGTGTTAGAAACATCTCCCGAAACCATTGAACCATCATAAATCCAATCCGAGCACTCGATCCCCAAATATTGACCAAAGTCAAACTTATATCAAACTTTAACTTAATTTTCAACTTCGGCCATAAATTCCATGTTTCAACTCCAAATTTGATTCCGACAACTACTGTAGACCAATTTCCATATTTCAGAACTGATGGAATCGACAAAATTCTATTCCGAGGCTTGAAACTCCAAATGACTTCAAAACTCAAAATTTGACAACTTAAGCCTTTAAAAATCATTTCTCTAGCAAAACCTCAACTTTTTATAAGATTTCCAAAAATCAACTTTCTAACCCTAAAATGACTCGGGGCAACTAACGGGAGGGGTAAAATGATAATTTTATCAAAAATATCGAAAATGACCTTCATGGTGATTACACAACTCTTTTAAGGCACTCAAGAAAATGGAGAAGAAGAGAGGTTGAGGAGAGAGAGGAAAGTTGTTGAATTATTAAATGAATTTAAAAAAGGATGGAATATTTAATAAATATAAAAAAAGACTATTGTATTTTTATAAAATTGTATTTTATCCCCAAGTTTTTGTAATGTTAAAGAAGTACATGACCCCACAATCCAAGTTTGGAAAATATTAAATAGGCTCATGACCCCATAAGCCAACCCCACCTTTTCACCTTTTTTAATCCGAACTCTAAAAAATAAATGAAAAAGAAATTTAGTGGGCATCGAGTAAATTAAGTTTTGAAAGTGGGTATTGATCCAAATATTTTTCAGTTTAGTTAGCTAGTATGTTTTAGTGGCTAACTCGATCGAATACGGTATCGAGTGCCAGTAGCGCCTCCCCTAGTTTGTTCAAAAACTGAAGGGTTATTTAACACAATTTCTATATTGTTGCTCGTTACAAAATAGAACCAAAAAAAGAAAGAAAGCTTGGTATAGATTTTCTTCTCTTTTTGGTATAATCCAAAGCTTGTAGATTTTTGATGCAATTTTGTTACTCAGTATGGTGTTCAATGAGTCTGCTCCTAAATTAGTTATGCATTTCAGGAAAATGAAGGTGAATTGGATGAAGTTGGAGTTGATATGTAGGATCTTATTGAGCAATATAGGGTTGCTGAACTGGTAATACTTCGGTAACAGATAAGGTAGTGTTTGATACATCATGCTTAATGGATGATATCCACATAGTGTTTTATCTTTTAGACCTTTTTCGAACTCAAGAGCATATTCTGATAGATTTAGAGAAAGAGCTCCGTATTTAAACGTTAAAAAGCAGAAGTACGAGGCAGCCAATTCAACTAGTCTTAAGAGCAAGGTGCACTGTTGCATATGCTTGATAAGGGGCAAGAGGAGAGTGTGTGTTCTTAGCTATGGTACCATGAGAATCCATGCATTCCTTGATCACTTGGCTGCAACTAATCATCTTAGTTAAGGCTCAGGTAAATTGATTTTTATGGTAACAACTTTATTAGTTTAAGTTGCATTCATAAGAAACAGTTACTGTCTCCATCATTCTTGAAAGAAATTTGATTTTTTTTCTTCCATGCAAGTAAAACAGTTATTTTTTTCCAGATTATTAAGATTTTGATTGAGAGTTAAAAAGATCAGTGCTTTCAAGTATATACGATTAAATTAGAACAAAAAGTTGAAGGTTAATATGATCGTAGTCTGGGACATTGTCTTTTTCCTTTGGGTTTTGCACCCTCAATGTGTGCTCCCTTCGTGATTTCCTCCCTATTTTATTATTTTCAATGAATTGCATTGCGATCTCTTTATTCCCTCTCAAAATAATGAAGAACTTCCTTCTTCTCAAATTATCCATAAGAGAAGAACAAGAAAGACACAAAGAACAAATTATCCAAAGTTGTTCCTTAGCTTGTATACTTGCATACCCTATGCAAGCCGTGGCAAACATGTATATTGGTTCTATTGAATTCCTTCTTCTTCTTTTTTTGAAAAATTATGCTTCATAAATAAGGTAAAAATAATTCATTTTATGCTTTTATACACTGTTGAATCCCCTTCACGAGTGATAATTATTTTAATCTAACACTGTTTGCATTTACTTATTAGAATTCTTGACTCCGTCACTATATGCAAGCGTTGGTAATATGTGAAAGAAAAGTCAACAAAGTCTTCTAAGTAAAGTCCAATTCAAAGAAGGAAAAAGTAGACAAAAAAAGGAAAAGGAAAGGAAAAGAAAGGTCCTAGTATAATTGAGTTTTCCTTTTCCTAAAAGGAAAACCCAAAGTTTCCATATATTTGGCTAGTCCTTTTTCTTATAGGAAAATGTTTATGACTCTATAAATATAAGCTAATTACTTCCAACATGATAGCATCCTCAATTCAGAGAGAGAGAGAGTAAAAACACAAAGAGAGTTATACACCAAGATAAATATTGTAGTCTTGAGTGCCCTCTTTAGTGAGTTGTTCCTTTTACAAGAGAGAAGTGTTAATTATTTTTTTCTCCTTGTACTTGAGAGCGATGTACTCCATATCATAATAGTAAAAGTCATTCTACCCCGTGGTTTTTCCCCTCTATTTGTTTGAGGGTTTCCACATAAAATTCTCGTGTCTAATTTATTTTCATTATTTATCATCATATCAAACTTTAGTTGTGGTGCTTCCTCCCCACAACAGTGGTATCAGAGCCCTCGGTTATTTTTTCTATTTCAGCAAAAAGTACTATTCACGTGAATAGTAAATTTTGATGACGGTACAGTTTGTCACAATTGTTCGCAAAAATATTCAGAAATAATCTAGAAGGGTGTGAAACAAATAGTAATGTCGAGTAGAATAAAGTTTGACGTTGAGAAATTCAATGGGACTAATTTCTCATTGTGAAAAATGAAAATAAAAGCGATATAGAGAAAAGACAATTGCTTAGCTACAATTGAAGGCAGGCCCACAGATTTTACTGATGACAGCAAGTGGAACGACATAAAAAGTAACGCAGTTGCCAATCTACACTTGGCACTAGCTGATCAAGTGTTGTCTAGTGTGGCTAAAAAATAGACAGCGAAGGAAATATAGGATACTCTTATACGATTGTATGAGGCCAAGTCTTTGCATAATAAAATCTTCTTAAAAAGAAGATTGTATACTCTTCGAATGACAGAGTCCATGTTAGTTACTAAACACATCAATACTTTGAATACTCTATTTTTGCAACTTACAACAATGGGTTACAAAATAAAGGGACCTGAACGTGCGGAGCTTCTACTTCAAAGTATGCCTGACTCGTATGATCAACTTATCATCAACCTGACGAACAATACAGACAGTCTAATTTTTGATGAAATTGCAACCGCTGTCTTAGAAGAAGAAAATCGGCGCAAAAATAAGGAAGATAGATAAGCAAGTTCGCAGCAAGCTGAAACTTTGATGATGGTGAGAGGAAGACCACAGAACGTGGCCTTAGTAGGAGTCACAATCATGGTATATCCCAATCAAGAAGTAATAAGAATATCAAGTGCTACAACTGTGGCAAGAAAGGACACTTCAAGAAAGATTGTCAGTTAAAAAAGAAGAGTGAATACCCTAAGCCATCAAATGCTCAAGGGAATGTTGTATGTACCTCGGATGATGGCGATATTTTATGTGGTGAAGCAATATCAAATAATGAAGGCAGAAAATATTTCACTGATGTCTGGATCTTGGACACAGGAGCAACATGACACATGACTTCCCGGAGAGAATAGTTCCATCAATATAATCCTATCTTAGGAGGGTCTGTGTTCATGGGAGACAATCATGTTTTGGATGTTATTGGTATTGGGTCCATCAAAATAAAAATATATGATGGCACGATATGCACCATCCAGGAGGTACAACATATAAAAGACTTGAAGAAGAATCTATTGTCTTTAGGACAACTAGATGATAATGGATGTTCGTTTAAGACTCATGGTGGAGTCATGAGAATATCAAAAGGAGCGCTTGTAGTAATGAAAGCAGAAAAACTTGCTGCAAATCTATATGTGCTTAAAGGTGAAACACACCAAGAAGGAGAAGCATCAACTGCATCAGCAAGTTCATTTGAAGAATCAATAATAATATGGCATCATAAACTTAGTCATATGTCGGAATGAGGTTTGAAGATTCTTGCTGAGAAAAAGCTTCTTCCAGGGCTCAAAAAGGTTTCACTACCCTTTTGTGAGCATTGTGTTACTAGTAAGCAAAATAGACTGAAGTTTAGCAGTTCCTCTACTAAGAGCAAGGAAATACTAGATCTGGTCCACTCTGATGTCTAACAAGAACCGGTGGAGTCCCTAAGAGGAGCGAGATATTTTGTTTCATTTATTGAAAATTTCTTCAGAAGAAGTTAGGTGTATCCAATCAAGAGAAAGACAGATGTTTTTCCAGTTTTCAAACAGTTCAAAGCTTGGGTGGAACTTAAATCTGAGAAAAAGATTAAGTGTTTGAGGACAGATAATGGAGGAGATACACTATTGATGAATTTGATAACTTTTGTAAATAAGAAGGTATTAAAAGGCAGTTCACTATGGCATATAATCCACAACAAAATGGAGTAGCAGAGCGGATGAATAGAACCTTGTTAGAACAGACAAGAGCTATGTTGGCAACTACAGGGTTGGAAAAACCATTTTGGGCAAAAACAGTCAAAACCACTTGTTATGTGATCAATCGGTCACCATCAACCGCAATTGATTTAAAAACGCCAATGGAGATGTGGACATGAAAACCAGCTTATTATTATGTTATGTACAACACCCAAGAAAAATCAAAGTTGGATCTAAAATCCAGGGAATGCATTTTCTTAGGGTATGCTGATGAATTCAAGGGGTATCGCTTGTGGGATCCCACTGCCCGCAAGGTGGTAATCAGCAAGGATGTTGTATTTGTTGAAAATAAGATACAAGCAAAAGAAGGTAACACTTCAAAAGAAAAATCAGAGACTACTACAGTTGAAGTTGAAGAAATAAAAGAAGTTTCAGTTTCTTCTGAAGCAGCACCAGAGCACGAAGAACAAGAACAAGCTAAGAACGAAACTCCACAAGTTTGACGGTCAACTAGGGAAAGAAAAGAACCATCTTGGCACTCAGATTATTCAATGGAGAGCAATGTTGCAGACTCTCTATTAACAGAAGATGGAGATCCTTCAACCTTTCACGAGGCTATGAAAGGCCAAGAATCATCGCTGTGGATGGCAGCAATGCAAGAAGAAATTGAAGCTACTCATAAAAATAAAACATGGGATCTTGTTCAATTACCACAAGGAACAAAGGCCATTGGAAACAAATGGGTCTACAAGATCAAACGCAATGGTGATGATCAAGTGTAGAAGTATCGTGCAAGATTGGTGGTGAAAGGATTCACTCAGAAAGAAGCTATAGAATTCAATGAGATATTTTCTCCGGTGGTCCGACTCACAACAATTCGAGTGGTCCTGGCGATGTGTGCTACATTTGAATTGTACTTGGAGCAGTTAGATGTTAAAACTATATTTCTTCTTGGAGAGCTTGAAGAAAAAATTTACATGCTCCAACAAGAAGGTTTTGAAGAATAGGGAAAAAAGAACTTGGTTTGCAGGTTGAACAAATCTCTATATGGTCTTAAACAGGCACCGAGATGTAGGTATAAGAGATTTGATTTATTCATTATAAGCCTTGGATACAACAGACATAGTTCAGATCTTTGTGTTTATTACAAGAAATTTGGTGATAAAGATTTTGTTATTTTGCTGTTGTATGTTGATGACATGTTGGTAGCAGGCCCCAACAAAGATCGTCTTACAAATTTAAAGGAACAGTTAGCTAGGGAGTTTGAAATAATGGACTTGGGACTAGCAAAGAAGATTCTAGGGATGCAAATTCATCGAGACAGAAATAATAGGAAGATTTGGCTTTCTCAAAAGAACTACTTGAAGAAAATCTTGAGACGCTTCAAGATGTAAGACTGTAAGTCAATTTCTACCCCCACTTCCTATTAATTTCAAGTTATCCTCAAGTATGAGTCCTAGCAATAAAGTAGAGATGATGGAGATGTCTCGAGTACTGTATGCATCAGCAGTGAGAAGTTTAATGTTCGCCATGGTATGTACAAGACCTGACATTGCACAAGCAGTAGGAGTGATTAGTCGATACATGGTTAATTCTGGTAGAGAGCATTGGAATATTGTTAAGAGGATCCTGAGATATATCAAGGGTACCTTAGATGTTGCAATATGTTATGGAGGATCAGTCTTTACTATTAAAGGTTATGTTGATTTAGATTATGCAGGTGATATTGATAAAAGTAAGTCCACCATAGGTTATGTGTTTACTCTTGCTGGAGGAGCTGTAAGTTGGGTTTCAAAACTGCAATATATCATGGCTACATCTACAATGGAAGCAGAATATGTAGCAGCTATACAAGCTAGCAAAGAGGCAATATGGATGCAGATTCTACTGGAGGAGCTTGGGCACAAACAAGAGAAGGTTGCTCTGTTTTGTGACAGTCAAAGCGCTTTGCATCTTGCAAAGAATCTGGCATTTCATTCAAAGACAAAAAACATACGAGTTCAGTATCAGTTTGTCCGTGAGAAGGTGGAAGAAGGAAGTGTGGATATCCGTCAACTTTAACGTTCTTTAACTTTAACTTTATTGGCTAATTGTGGATCCACTAGCCTAAATAGCCTACAAGGGCTCCTATGGTGGCACATAGTTAATGCAACATGGGACTTTACTTAAGGACCCCTTAGGTCGAGTCCCCATCTACATGTTACATTCGGTGCTAGGTTAAATCCCACAGAATAACTTTTAAATATCATAATAACATAAGCATTGTATAACTTTAGACATCAAATCATCATCGGTGGAATAGCTCATTAAAACCTTTGGTTTATAATATCATCATGAATACCATGCCCTATTTACTGTTCTACTAATGAACCTTGATTTATAAGAAAATTAGGTCTATAATCTGTGTTGGCATTCCTGGTACCATGCTAATCGGACCTTCCATTTTGGAAAAATATTCAAAATCATTGACGGCCTATAGGGAGGTCAAACATGTCATATCATAACCTTAAAATTTTATTTGATTTAATGTGAGAATTGTCCTTTCACATTGAAACCTTTCTTTGGCTAAGAAGCCCTTTCATCAATCAAGCATTTCATAAAGACATTTCATTTGATTCAATGTGAGAATTGTCCTTTCATATTGAAACCTTACTTTGGCTAAGAAGCCTTTTTATCAATCAATCATTTCATAAGACTCCCTTAAACATAGGCATTTGCTTCATAAGCTTTCATTTGGAGTCAAACTTTCAATTCAACTTCATTTCAACATAAGAAGACTAGGTGGGTTCATTTCATATAACTTTCAAATACATTTAAAAAATACTTGTATGCATGAGAACTCTTTTTGTATTCTGCAAGGATCATAAGCAATGCTTACTCAGTTCGGAGTTTATCTAACCGACAACCATCACTTATGAGCTAGTGATGATGCAACGAAGCGATGTCATTTCCACATCCCTCAAATACCTTGTCAGGGTAAAGGACATCACCATCTTGGATCCAATCATCAAAGTCCTTTTTTTGGATTTATGAGGTATAACCTCCATCCTATGCTGGCTACATAGTTCTAGGGTTTAAGTCAATTAAACTCTTACCCAACTCGGTGCTCAATACAACTCACAAAATATGTGCTCACATTAACATCATCATCTAGTATTATTGGAAATTTATTTAAAACATCAAACTCATCTCACTACCTCTTCATCAATCATTACACTTCAAAACATTATTTACATCTCATCAAAATATCTTGCTCAAGACATCATTTACTCAAATTTATTTAAACTCAATTATTTTGCTCTTGCAAAACTCAATAAAATACATATATATTATTAATTCAAATCACTCTTTTTGTCAATGAATATTAAAAGCCAACATCTTTACTCAAAATGCGTGTAAAAATATTCATGAACATCAAATAAATTAGGGTTTATGGCAAAGTAGCCTTGAACAATAATTCCAATAATATGAGAGATAAAAATAATAATAATCTCAATGCATAAATATATCTAACTCAATAGAAGAAGAATTAATTCATTTACAATTCAAGATTTGGAAAAAACTCAACTATAACTCAATTACGATGAATTTAAATATTGGGCGCATGAAAGAACTCAATCCAATGTTATGAATCGCCTTACATACATGGAATTCGAAGCTTTACTCCAAATTGATGCACTCAATGAACGCTCTTGAGCCCATAACCTTTTCTCCTCGTTGGAGCATTTTAGTGTACTACCCGAAGTATAAGAATCACCGGAATAATATTTCTACACTACTAAAAACTAAATCTATATTTGAGAATGAGCAAAGAAGTGTAGAGAGAGAAGAGTTGCTTGAAAAAGCTTGATGAATAAAATGAGGAAATAAGGTGGGTATTTATACGTGTGGAGGAGTGACCTAACAATAAATAAAAATAATTACAAAGGATGATCTTGAAAATTCAATGGAGGATTTTGATGTCATGGGTGATGTCAAATGGTTCTAGATCTTTCCATGGTAGGTGAGATGAGCTCTCTTATAATGGAATACTCTTTTTCTGGAGCTGCGTTTGAACAAGATAAATTCCTCATTAGGATTTGGTGTCTCATATGAATTGTATCTCTAGAAGTCTTGTTTTATGTCGTTCAAAAATCAACCAATTTGGAGCATCCTACAGTGAGATATGATTTTTTTTCTACAAATACTCCATTTCACCACAACACTATGTCTTGCAAAAATTAATTTATTTGACCTACATAACCTCCGAATACTAAGATATAATATTCATGAAAGTTGTAGGTAATGATGTTGGATTTCTGGCGACTCTGGTGCTCAACTTTAACTTATTGGCAGTTTGGGCACTTAGACACAAACTCTGCTATATCTCTCTACTCCACCAGTATACTTCTCTCGAGTCATGGTACATCTTTGTCAAACCTAGATGGATGGAATACATGGAATTATAGGCTTCTTCCATGATTCTCTCTCGAATACCATCAATACTTGGAACACATAATCTCCTTTGATATCTCAACACTCAATCTCCCCTTTTGGTAAAAGCCATTACCTTCTGCTTGTGAACCTCATCTTTCAGTTAAAGGAGAATGAGATCATGATCTTGCTTTCCTTTCACCTCTACAATTAGAGATGATTCAGCTCCATTCCAGACTATTGTACCACCATCACTAGATTCAATAAGTTGAAATCCCAAATGTGCAAGTCTATGCACTTCCTTTGCCAACTCTTTCTTTTCCTCTTCCATATGGGACATACTCCTCATGGATAACCTACTAAGAGCATCGGCAACTGCATTTGCTTTACTAGGGTGGTAGAGAATGCTCATGTCATAATCCTTGAGCAACTCCAGCCATCTCCTCTACCTGAAGTTCAACTCCTTATGGTTGAGTACATACTGCAAGCTCTTATGGTCTGTGAATACATCCATATGTACACTATAAAGATAGTGATGCCAGATCTTAAGAGCAAATACCACAGCTACCAACTCAAGTTCATGAGGGGGTAGTTCCTCTCATGAGTCTTAAGTTGTATTGAGGCATAGGCAATGACCTTACCTTTGTACATCAATACACATCCCAACCTAACTCTGGAAGTATCACAATAGATTAAAAAACCATCCATTCCCTCGAGTAGGGACATCACTGGAGCAGTAGTCAATCTAGCTTCAATTCTTGAAAGTTTTCTCACAAGCATCAGACCATTGAAACTTAACTTTTTTCTGAGTCATTTTAGTCAATGGTGAGGATATGGATGAAAATCCCTCAACAAACCTCTTGTAGTAACCAGCCAAACCTAAGAAACTCCTTATGTTAGTTGGAAAGGTGGGTCTGGGCCAGTTCTTAACTGCCTCAATATTTTGAATATCAACTCGAATTCCATCATTAGATATGATATGGCCTAGAAACGCTATAGACTCAAGCCAAAGCTCATACTTTAAAAACTTAGCATACAACTCTCTTTCTTTGAGAGTTTGAAGGTTAATACTAAGGTGGTTAGCATGCCCACTCTTACTTCTAGAGTAGACCAAAATATCATCGATGAAGACAATCACAGACCTATCCAGCTATGGATTGAATACCTAGTTCATGAGGTCCATAAAAGATGCAGGAGCATTTGTCAATCCAAAGGACATAACAAGAAATTCAAAATAACCATAGCGGGTTCGAAAAGCCTTCTTCGAGATGTCACATTCTCTCACTTTAAACTGATGATAGCCTGATCTAAGGTCTATATTACAGAAGCATGTTGAACCCTGAAGTTGGTGAAATAAATCATCTATCTTGGGGAGAGGATACTTGTACTTTATGGTGACCTTGTTTAGTTACCAATAATCAATACACATTCTAAGAGATCTGTCTTTCTTTCGCACGAATAGGACATGAGTGCCCCAAGGTGAGACATTTAGCCTAATAAATCCCTTATCTATGAGGTCTTTCAGCTATTCTTTCTACTCTTTCAACTTAGAAGATCCATCCTATAAGGAGGAATTGAGATAGGTTGTGTATTAGGAAGGACATCAATACCAAAGTCTATCTCTATAAGGAGGGATTTCGGGTAGATCCCCAAGAAAGACTTTAGGAAACTCACTCACAATAGGAACCGACTTAAGAGATGGAGCCTGATCATTAATATTTTTGACTCCGACTATATGATTTATGCATCCCTTAGAGATTAACTTTCGGTCCTTAAGGTAGGAAATAAATTTACCCCTAGGCACTACAGAAATCCCCTTCCACTCTAAGATATGCTCATTTGGAAATTGAAACTTGACAATTCGAGTTCTACAATCAACTGAGGCAAAACAAGCATAAAGACAGTCCATGCCAAGAATCACATCAAAATCAACCGTGTCCAACTCAACTAAGTCAGCCATGGTATCCCTGTGATAGATTGACACAGTACAATCTCTATAGACCCTATCAGCTAAGATAGACTCACCAATAGGATTAGACACGCTGAAACACTCAAGAAGATACTCAGGAAGGATCTCAAATTTACTAGCTAAATAATAAGTCATAAAAGATAATGTAGCACCCGGATCAAATAATACATACACATAAAAAAAGGACTTGGAGCATACCAGTAACAACATCAAGTGCATTCTCTTGGTCTTGGCGACTACCCATAGCATACAGACGGTTTGTTCCCCCACCTGCACCTCTCTGATTACCTCTATTCTACGGTGCTACAGAAGAAAACTGAGCTCTACTACCTCCATCTCCCTGTCTCTTTAAAGGACACTCATTCTGGAAGTGACCTGTCTTTCCATATACGTAACAAGCATTGGTGCCCATATGACACTCTCCTAAATAGAGCTTCCCATATCTAGTACACGGTGGCTTTCCTTTAGAACCTTGAGCCACACTTACTTGGGAATGAGAACCCTAAGCTCGGAAGTTCTGGTGACTCAGTGACCTCTGATCATTCCTGGTATTAGGTATAAAAGAACTTGTTGAGGAAGGTGCATAATTAGAAGACCTTTTCTGAAAGAAGGATTTGTTACCCTTCCCTTGCTTCTGCTCGTTCTCATGCCCAGCAGACTTAGCCTTCTTACTTAGGTGTTCCTCTCGGTCCTTTGTCTTGTCATTCTCAACCTGTTGAGCATACACCATCAATCTAGAAAAATTCATGTCAGAAATCATTAGCATTGCCTTACATTCTTTCTTTACATATTTTCCCAGGCCAGAGACAAACTTTCTCATCTTGTCCCTCATATGAGGAATCATTTCTGGGGCATATTTGGACAACTGAATAAACTTCAACTATACTCCTTCACAGTCATACTCTGCTTGAGGTTCACAAACTCCTCAACTTTTGCTTCCCGTAGCTCTTGGGAATAGAAGTGATCAAGAAATGCTCCCTCAAACTCACCCCAAATAGCAGGCTCTGCATCCTCACCTCTACTTTCTTCCCACTAGTTGTACCAAATATTTTCCATATCCTTGATCTGATAAGTCACCAACTCAACCCCCTCGATCTCGTAGCATACATCGCTTTTAGTATCTTCTGCATCTCATCAATGAAATTTTAGGGTCCTCATCAACCTTGGAACCCGTGAAGACCGTCAGATTCATTCTCAATATATCTCTAATCCTCGTGGAAGCAGATGAATTTTGATAACTAGAGCTAGGAGTTGGTGAACTCTGGCTACTATTTCGGGCATCCACTAACTGAGTGAGCATAGCAATCGCTCCTCAGAAATCTTCCTCTGAAGTAGGAGTGGTCTGAATAGTAGGTATTTGGGGTACCTCAATAGACCTTGCAGGTCGGCCCCAGTTGTTGGTGGAGGCATCTCTTACTGTGGAATCTCAGTGCTAGTAATGTTCCTCTGATTGGATGTACATTTAGGAGGCATAGTCTGCAACGTGTAAATGCACGAATTACAAAAGAAGTTTTATAGAGTAAAACTCTATCGCACGAATTTGGATTATAACAATTCTTAATATCTTATAGCCTCCTGATTGTAAGTGTGGTGCACGACACACCCATAAGCAAGACTCTACTAGAAATAGCATCATAGACACCCTAGGACTCTTGAACTCTGTGCTCTAATACCAAGTTTGTCATATCCCGAGAGGGTACCCTAGGCGTCGCCGGCACTCAGAAACCATCTCTAGCCTCCGAGAGAACCACTTGGTCTCATCACTCATTTGTTCGTCAGCAGAAGACTTAAGAATACTGAGATGGACTTGCCATCACCAATATCAAAGGAAAAAAAATAATCCTTAGAAAAACTGGTTCCAAAGGAGAACTACTCCCATTGCATCATCAAACTCTGTCTACGAAGCCTCTAATACTATTAGACGGTGACAATGACATGTCTATGGCTACCTCAAAAGAAACATAATACTCAACAATAACAAAAGGATAAAGAGTTCCTCCGAATACAAGAAAGACTCACTAAATAGCTGAAAAATAATGATCTTCAATAATGCGTCTGTTGAGAATCTCTAACAACTATATCTGCATCATAAAATAATGCAGATCGAATGATGTCATTACATGGAATGTACGAGTATGTAAAATAGAATTAAAGTAAGTACATATATCAAAAAACTTCTCTCAGGAATACTCAGCTCAGAACTCAACATCATCTCAACATTGTAATGCAAATTTAAAAATAATAATAAGCAATGCTTACTCAGTTTGGAGTTTCTCTAACCGACAACCATCACTTATGATCTAGTGATGATGCAATGAAGCGATGTCATTTCCACATCCATCCAATACCTTGCCAGAGTAAAGGATATCACCATCTTGGATCCAATCATCAAAGTCCTCTTTTTCGATTTATGAGGTATAGCCTCCATGCTTTTATTGAGCCGAAGGTCTTTCGGAAACAGCCGTCCTACATTGGTAGGAGTCAGGTCTGCGTATACTCTACCCTCCCCAGACCCCACGATGTGGGATTTCACTGGGTTGTTGTTGTTTTTGTGTTGAGGTATAGCCTCCATCCTACGCTGGCTATGTAGTTCTGGGGTTTGAGTCAATTAAACTCTTACCCAACTCGGTGCTCAATACAACTCCCAAAATATGTGCTCATATTAACATCATTATCTAGTCTTATTGAAATTTTATTTAAAATATCAAACTCATCTCACTACCTCTTCATCAATCATTACACTTCAAAATATTAGTTACATCTCATCAAAATATCTTGCTCAAGACATCATTTACTCAAATTTATTTAAATTCAATTATTTTTCTCTTTCAAAACTCAATAAAATACATATATATTATTAATTCAAATCACTCTTTTTGTTAATGAATATTAAAAACCAACATCTTTACTCAAAATACGTGTAAAAATATTCATGAACATCAAATCAATTAGAGTTCATGGGAAAGTAGCGTTGAACAATAATTCTAATAATATGAGAGATAAAAATAATAATAATCTTAAAGCATAAATATATATAATTCAATAGAAGAAGAATTAATTCATTTAGAATTCAAAATTTGGGTAAAACTCAACTATAACTCAATTACGATGAATTTAAATATTGGGCGCATGGATGAACTCAATCCAATGCTATGAATAGCCCTACATACCTGGAATCTGAAGCTTTACTCCGAATTGAAGCAATCAATGAACGCTCTTGAGCCCATAGCCTTTTTTCCTTGTTGGAGAATTTTGGTGTACTACCCGGAGTGTAAGAATCAACAAAATAGTATTTCTACAATACTAAAAACTAAATCTATATTTGAGAATGAGCAAAGAAATGTATAGAGAGAAGAGTTGCTTGAGAAAGCTTGATGAATAAAATAAGAAAATAAGGTGGGTATTTATAGGTGTGGAGGAGGGACCTAACAATAAATAAAAATAATTACAAAGGATAATCTTGAAAATTCAATGGAGGATTTTGATGTCATGGGTGATGTCAAATGATTCTAGATCTTTCCATGGTAGGTGAGATGAGCTCTCTTGTAACGGAATACCCTTTTTCGGAGTTGCATTTGAATAAGATAAATTTCTCATTAGGATTTGGTGTCTCATATTAATTGTATATTTAGAAGTCTAGTTTCATGTCGTTCAAGAATCAACCAATTTGGAGCATCCTATAGTGAGATATGATTTTACTTCTACAAATACTCCATTTCATCACAATAGTATGTCTTGAAAAAATTAATTTATTTGACCTATATAACCTACGAATCCTAAGATATGATATTCATGAAAGTTGTAGGTAATGATGTTGGAGATATTAAGAAATTTGAATCACCTAATTTAGACCATCCTATGAAATGTTATGCTAAAAATACAGAAGCAATATTATTTTCATCGAGAATTAAAACACCACATACAATGTTTTAGAGGGTGTTACATGAGTATTTGATTTGGATGCATGTTCATGTCTTCTTTCACCTGAACCCTAATTGAGGATTATATAGAGACTTGAATGGTGAATGCATGATTGTGATTGGAATGTGAGGATGATGATAGTATTGATAGTGTTGACGAATTGATAGTCTTAGATGTTGTCATAAATGATTGTCTAAAACCCCTCATAACTAAATGATTTGAGAATAATTGGGAAATTGATTGGTTGAAAGGATTGACTTGATAGAACGAATGAGTTGAAAAAGGGTCCAATGAAGCCAGATAAGATGATTTGAATATCTTACCTAATAGCTATGAGCATATCGAGTCTTGGGAGGAATATTGAGCACCAAATTGAGTAAGAGTATTGTCCCCACTCGAATTCCATGAACTACATAGCCAGTATAGGATGGAGAGTTAAACCTCTTAGGTCCCAAAATGATGGACATTGATAGATTGTAGATCCAATGATAGTGATTCGTCCCTTACCCTGGTAAAGTATTGGACGGGTATGGTAATGATACCGCTTCGTTGTGCATCACTGGATCATAAGTGATGGTGTTCAATTACAGAAACTCCCAAATTGAGTGGATTGTTCATGATGTGATTGGTTTGATTGAGATTGTAGATGTTTGAGTCGATTTGAAAGGCATTGCTAAATTCTAATTTGCATATCTATCGAGTTGAGTCCTCTAAGTCGACGTGGGTATTTTCAGAGTTGATCCAGATTGTTCTTGATAGTACTCTAATGATTGGATTGAATTGAATTGTATATGATTGGTCTCTGTCTAATCCTTACTCTTACTTTAAACTTATGATATCCTGATTGAGTTCCTTACACGTGATTGAGTTACTTGAGGTGATGTTATTCTACATTATGCATGTATTAACTTGTAAGCTTTTCCTTTTTATATGTTTTTTTCTATTTTTACCTTATTTGATATTTATGTATGATTAATTTTTATATATATATATATATATATATATATATATATATATATATATATTTAATTGTTATACTTTTCATGTCCATGTCCCCACCAGGTTATGCACTTCCATTTTATATAAATAGTAGTTTTTTCTACGTTTTCCATAACATAAATTTTATATTATTCCAAAGAAAAATACTGACTGAAAATAATAAATCTTAGAAGAACTTAACATTTTACCCCATTGAGATTAGCTTTCTTCTAAAAACATAAATTAGAATGGTATGACTTATCAGTTGAAATTCATTTCATGTGCACACGTTTATTTCTGTACCAACTAGTAACTAGTACTAAGTTCTACTCTTATATATTTTTCATGTGAGTTCAACAATTCAGGAAGGAGAAGGTGATGAAGATGATGTACTCTTATATACTTTTAGGACTTGTACACTTTTTGTAGTAGCTCTGTACACGTGACTTCTAGGTTCTGGGAGGAATTTTTTATTTGTATATATTTTTGGGTTACTTCCGTCATTCATTATGTCACACCCCGATCTTAATAGGGTGTGATGGGCACCCGACCCCAAGCTCGGAGCCGAGCGAACCCGCTACCTCATATTACATACTTAATCTCCTTAGACATTTACATCAAAAAGAAATGAAAAATATAGCTAAGCTTTCTAAATCTTGCTTTCCAAAATCCATCATCCCATAAAACTCGTGACATACAATATAATAACGTATCGACTGGTGGCGCCGCTTACAAAGCCGACACTCTATACCCACAACTCTGTCTGCAAAATCTCTAACTTCGAATGAAACATCATAGCGCATATACTCTGACTCAGCAGCACTCCAGGAACAAGTGGAGTTTCTAAACCCGCTGGAACATCTTCTATAATGGCTTCTACTCGTCTGGGTGTACCTGCGCGGCATGAAACGCAGCCCTCGAAGAAAAGAGGGTCAGTACAAGCTTTGTACTGAGTATGTAAGGCATGAATAGTAACATAGTAAGGAATATAATTATGAATAATAACAGAATAAAAATATAGAAAATATCATGAGGTAGAGAAGTAACATGTACATATGAGTGCCTTTTAGGCCGGATGCCATGCATGCTTGTCTTTTCCTTTAAAAGCATTTCTTTTTCATATACATAGAAAATAGAACATGTCATATCGCCCACATATGTCCCGCGTCCGGGCATCCTACGTTCGGGATGAAAATTATGCCAACTGACCAGGTGGCAATGCGTATATAGTGCAACATATGGCCCTTCTCTCCATATCCCCCATATACATAAACATATGTTATATAAACAGCATGCATGATAGACCACCGAAAGCCGTGTATCTATTGGAGTGACGGAAGGTCGGTAACCTCCGATTATATTATGGATTAACCATGGTCGCTTTGTCTCACCTTGAAGGAACAATTATTATAAAATGAGACTATTAACGAAGGATAATCTTAAGAGAACGTAGAATGAGGTCACAATCTCATAGGGTGCGAAACCACTTACATATGCACATAGAAAAAATTGTTAAGACCGGTGGTTACGTACATGGATCGACACATGAAGGATCAGAATCAAGTTTCATGTTCTTCTGAGTTAGGATCAGAAAGTTATGAGCGTTTGAAGTACAAAATGTTCTACAACCGTTCCAGAAGCTGTTTTTGGAAAACCCAAGACATAATCATCTCAAGAACCCTTCAGAACATGTTATGGATCAAATCAAATAGGGCTTTTGAAACCATTCGCACATATCAACCAACTTTGGTCATCATAGAAGAGCATCATGACCATGTAAAATGACTTAGGGAAGTCGGGAATGTTAGTCCTCCTAGCGGTTCTACGAAAAGGAAATTTCATTAAAATCATACATATACATATACATCTGTCATGCCCCAGGAGGGTACCCTAGGCATAGCCGGCACTTGAAGGCCATTTCTGGCCTCCAAGTGAACCACCTAGTCCAGTCACACTTTCATTCATTCACATTCTATCGGCGGAAGACTCAATCATAGGAATACTATCCATAATATAGGGCCAAAGGCCAAACAACTATCAAATCAATAATCAACTAGAATAAAACTAGTCAAACGAGCGACTCATCATTCCCACACTCTAGTCTATGAAGCCTCTATCAACAATCTAGGAGGTGCTGATGACAAGCCCATGGTGACCAACAATCAAAATAAAAGAGACAAAACAATGCTATAAAGATAATATCGGCATCCTCCGGAGACTAAGAGGACTCACCAACCAGTAGATTAAATATGCATTTATAACAACATGTAAACCTATCCAATCGTTCCTCTATTCATTGAACCAATCTTTTGGGACTCAACACAACTCCAAGGTTTTAAATCAACAATTCAAGAATAAGTAACATATTTAAGAAAAATTGTCATTCTTTATCATAATCAACATAGTTAAGAAATTAACAATATAAGTTCAACCTCTCACCTCAATCAACTCATAACAACATGAAGCACATCACTTTCTTGACTCCACAACATCCACATAATAGAAATTAGGGTAATAGATGAAAAAGACCTATTTGGACCTAACCCTATCAATAAACTTTATTCTTATGGACAATAAACCTCAAAGAAGATGTAGGGCACATGGGTGGACTCAACCCAAACTTTGAGTAGCCTTACATACATTTGAAGCCTTGAATAAAACCTTGATGTTGTGTCTTCAATGAAAAGCTTGAATCTTTGAAGCTCTTGAAGCAATCCTTGTTGGAAATGGAGAAGAAGAGGAAGAGAGGGAAATTTTTACGGCTTTTAGAGAGAGAGAGGGACTGAAATAATGATCCAAAAACGTTCAAGGCTTGTGTATATATAATTTGGAAAATACCCAAATTGCTCTTTCTTCGAAAATATGAAAAAAATGGCTAAAACACTCTTGGCGCAATAGTGGCGCATCGCGCCACTGCGGCACCAAGTCAAATTTAGGCTTAAAACCTGCACATTTGATAGTGGCGCATCGCGCTAAGGACCAAACTACTGAGGTTGTTTTGTGGCAAACCCATACTTTCTGGGTTCTAGAAAATAGGCATAAAAACCCTGCACATCTCCTAGTGGCGCGCCACGCCAGGGACCAAACTACTGAGGCTTGTTCTTGGCACGATAGTGGCGCGTCGCGCCACTGCGGCGCCAAGCCTAGGTTTCCACCAGTTGTCACCCAGGCCTGAAATTCCTGTAGTACTAGTACGTCTTAGGTTAGTTATAACTTTTGACTCCGAACTCCAAAAATTACAATCTTGGCGGCGATGGGAAGAAGATTCGAAGACCTTTAATTCAATAGGTCATGGACCACCCAGATCGTCATATTTCAAAAGATATAGTTGCTAGAAGTCGACCCTTTATACGAACTCATTCTAAAACTTAGCCAGGATGAATTCTTTGGGCTTAGCTTGGTTCTAGGGATCCTTTATGACCCCACATCACCTCTAACACTCTTCAATTCCTTGAGAACTCACCCTAACTCATGCATACACTTCACAATGGCCGGGTTTGATCCTACACGTATACAAAGAAGGGTTCGAATCCTAGTGAAGAATTTTGGGGGATGTTACAACATCGTTTGCTCGTTTTACAAAGATCATGCCAAATAAGGAAGGGTAAACCGTACATACCTGTGCCGCGCCTTACTAGCTACGCTTATGCGTCCAAATTGTTAGTCTACATTCAAGAGAGTTGACATAGTCATTAGATTCATCACCATATACTTCTCTTAATCCTTCAAACAAATTCATTTATAACCTGCCGAAATTTCGGCAACATCTCCCCTATAAATACACCATCTCCGAGAATCTAACTCAGCCAATATTATCAACAACAATCTAAGAATTCAACTCGGCCAAATTACTAACAACAATACCAATCAATATACTACTTCCTCCAAGACCTTTCAACTCTAATAAGAACAATAACAATCTAATCCCTTCTTTCAAATTCACTTCCGACAACCCAATAATTTACACACTAACCACACCATACTAACAACATTATCTTTCATACATACAAGAACATTATATTCAATTTACATAACTTCTAAAACAAGTCTCCAACTATTACAACTTTACTAAGATCATTAATCTTTTATTAGCAACATAGAATTCATAACAACAGCTAAAATGTCAAATAGAATCAATTCACCATAACTTGTCAAACCACCCCCATATTCAGCCACAACAACTACATGCATATTTTCATGAATTTTCCATCCATTTCTATACTTTACAACAACCAACATACTACATAAAATTAATCCATTCTTTCTACACAACATCACGCATACACGGCCAACACTATACATACACGGCCACACACCAACACACATATTTTTATATACTTCATCCACTTCTTCACTCTACAACATACACCAACCATCCATAACATATAAAAGAAGACTGAAACCTTACCTTTTCCACTTAGTTCTTCAACCTGCTAGAGTTGTGCCTTGCAAGAATGAATTGTTTTCTTGTTCCAACAACCACTCTATGTTAATTAGGGCTTCAACTTGCTTGAAATTCTAGAAGAAATAATTTTTGGTGAAATATTTTTCAAGATTCTTGCCTATTAGAACATGGCTAAATGACCCTTTTTATTTTCTCCCTTTCTTCTTGCTCTCCAAGCTTCTTGAAACTTCTAGGAAATAAAATATAAGATGACCTCTCATATATATATATATATATATATATCTCCACCACTTATCCATATTTATAATTAAGTCCCTCAAATAAGAATATAGACACATGGCTCCCTTCTCCATTTTTCTTGAACTTTCTTTAAAAAAATAAAGATGACTTCATTGTCTTGTCATGTACACTTTGGTTTATATATATTCATCACATGGCCATAAAAAAGTGGACCCCTACATGAATTTTCTTGAACACTTTGGTCTTTCAAAAACATTCTTGTACACTTAGTGAAATTCTTGTTTTACCCCTAGCCTTCCACAATATTACCATAAGCCACTTTGCGAATTTTTCTTTTTGCCCTTTGCCTTTCCCAAAATTCCACACTATTAATGTTCATGAATAATATTCATAACCAACTTGTATATTCAAATAACTTTTGGAAGATGGTCATTCCCTTAACTTTACCACAGCTACCTTAAAATATCCAACCGTATAAAATATGGGATATAACATCGTCCCCCCTTTAGAACATTCGCCCTCGAATGTTCAACTGACCTCATGGGGTGTCTTAATACTTTCGGAGGGTTCCTCTTATTGTTGTCCTTTTCTTCACGCCCATTCCTTATCCCGCACTCCATTCTCCTTATACTCGAACTCCTAGGTCTTACACAAGTCCTCATTCCACGTTATGGGTTCCCTTTTCTGGTGCTTGAGAATATTGTGATCCCTCTTTGGCCTAATATAATATGGTCTCGCGCTTTGCCGGTGATTTCTCTTGGGAGTTTCACTTACTGAGGTTTCCTTACTTTTCACCTCCTTCTAATACTTTTATCTCTTTGGTTTCCATCTACTCACTCTCTTTATTTCCCGAATATCGTTCTACTAGGATTTCCAATATTAACCTACAGTCCAATAATAATAGCGTATGTTGCAACAGTTGTACCCTTTATTATTGTTGTCTCTCGATCTTCGATACCTTTGTGTGATTAATGCCTTCCTTACCATAACACCAATTGCTGGAACTCACATGTCCACCGATATAATCGTACGTGGGACATTCTACACATTCATATGTATATGTATATATTTACCATCGACTAGCCCACAAAATACTTCCAAACATTGTTCAACCATATCCTTATTCCAAAGCTGTGATGCACTTTTTGTCTCTTCACCAGCCTAGTCTACCTCGTCTTACGCGGTCTCTTAAGGTTTCCATCCATTCCATAACTCTAATTTTCCCTTAGGTTACTCTAACCTCTCCTTTGTCTCTTACGTCTGAATATATAGAATTCTTGCATACTTCCTAGGGGGTCACCCATCCTAGTACTACTCTTGCCCAAGAATGCTTAACCTCGTAACTTTGATGGAATCGGGTGAATTAATGCCGATATAATTGAGTCCACTTCCTCGTCTGACCTTTATTACATCATCGGGAGTGGGTCGAGGTCTTATAGATTCTGAGACACTTTAGTAACACATCCTTCTTTTACAATTACTGTTTTGTCCTTTTTGATCCTCAATCTTCACCTTTCGCTTTCGTGCATGACTATCTTTCGTTCTGGACTCCCAGATTCCTAAGGGTAGTGATCGCACCTTCATCGCCATAACCTCTCTGAAACAACGTATCTCACTTATTGTTTATTTACTATATTTCCTTCTTACACTTCTTCCTGTTAGGTGTACCTAGTCTAGCAGGATCTCCTTACCATGGCCACTATTCAAAATCTGTGCGTAGCAAATATCAACAATACTTCACAGAACATACAGCTATATGACACATTCCAGCCATCCAGTATTTCCAGTTTCAGGTAGAAAAGCAAATATATCCAGACTTACCTCTATAACTCGCCATATCGTTACTCACCTCCTTTTATCGCGTATAAGGCTCATATAGGGAATCTCTTCTCCTATGACTTGGCTCTATCGCACGATCTAGGACGGAAAGAAGGTCAACAATCCCTAGATGCCCCGCACCTTCCTCTTTATAAATGTGGCCAGCTTCACATCCATAAACAAGACTCTATTGGACACGACTTTGCAGACAACCCTTAGACTGACCTGCTCTGATACCATTTTGTCACACTCCGATCTTAATAGGGTATGATGGGCACTCGACCCCATGCTCGAAGCCGAGCAAACCCGCTGCCTAATATTATATACTTAATCTCTTTAGACATTTACATCAAAAAGAAATGAAAAATATAGATAAGCTTTTCGAATCTTGCTTTCCAAAATCCATCATCCTATAAAACTCATGACATACGATATAATAACGTATCGGCTGGTGGCGCCACTTATAAAGCTAGAACTCTATACCCACGACTCTGTCTACAAAATGTCTAACTTCGAATGAAACATCATAGCGCATATACTCTGACTCGGCAGCAGTCCAAGAACAAGTGGAGTTGCTAACCCCACCGAAACATCTTCTATAATGGCTTCTACTCCTCTGGGTGTACCTGTGAGGCATGAAACGCAGCCCCCGAAGAAAAGGGGTCAATACAAGCTTTGTACTAAGTATGTAAGGCATGAATAGTAACATAGTAAGGAATATAAGTATGAATAATAACATAATAGAAATATAGAAAATATCATGAGGTAGAGAAGTAACCTGTACATATGAGTGCCTTTTAGGCCGGATGCCATGCATGCTTGTCTTTTTCTTTAAAAGCATTTCTTTTTCATATACATAGAAAATAGAATCTGTCATATCGCCCACATATGTCCCACGTTCGGGCATCCTGCGTCCGGAATGAAAATTACGCCAACTGACCAGGTGGCAATGCGTCTATAGCGCAATATATGGCCCTTCCCCATATCCCCCATATACATATACATATGTCATATAAACAGCATACATGAGAGCCCAACGAAAGCTGTGTATCTATCGGAGTGATGGAAGGTCGGTAACCTCCGATTATATTATAGACTAACCATGGTCACTTTGTCTCACCTTGAAGGAACAATTATTATAAGATGAGACTATCAACGAAGGATAATCTTAAGAGAACATAGAATGAGGTCACAATCTCATAGGGTGCCAAACCACTTACATATGCACATAGAGAAAATTGTTAAGACCGGTGGTTACATACATGGATCGACACATAAAGGCTCAGAATCAAGTTTCGGGTTCTTCTAAGTTAGGATTAGAAAGTTATGAGCGTTTGAAGTACAGAACGTTCTACAACCGTTCCAGAAGCTATTTTTGGAAAACCCAATCCATAATCATCTCAATAACCCTTCGGAACATGTTATGGATCAAATCAAATAGGGCTTTTGAAACCATTCGCACATAGCAACCAACTTTGGTCATCATAGAAAAGCATCATGACCATGTTAAACGACTTAGGGAAGTCGGGAATGTTAGTCCTCCTAGCGGTTCTATGAAAAGGAAATTTCATTAAAATCATACATATACATATACGTCGTTTGCTCGTTTTACAAAGAACATGCCAAATAAGGAAGGGTAATCCTTACATACCTATGTCGCGCATTACTAGCTATGCTTATGCGGCCAACTTGTTAGTCTACATTCAAGAGAGTTTACATAGTCATTAGATTCATCACCATATACTTCTCTTAATCCTTCAAACAAATTCATTTATAACCTGCCGAAATTTCGGCAGCATCTCCCCTATAAATACACCATCTCTGAGAATCTAACTCAGCCAATATTATCAACAATCTAAGAATTCAACTCGGCCAAATTACTAACAACAATACCAATCAATATACTACTTCCTCCAAGACTTTTCAACTGTAATAAGAATAATAACAATCTAATCCCTTCTTTCAAATTCACTTCCGACAACCCAATAATTTACACACTAACCACACCATACTAACAACATTATCTTTCATACATACAAGAACATTATATTCAATTTACATAACTTCTAAAACAAGTCTCCAACTACTACAACTTTACTAAGATCATTAAGCTTTTATTAGCAACATAGAATCCATAACAACATCTAAAATGTCAAATGAAATCAATTCACCATAACTTGTCAAACCACCCCCACATTTAGCCACAACAACTACATGCATATTTTCATGAATTTTCCATCCATTTCTATACTTTACAACAACCAACATACTACATAAAATTAATCCATTCTTTCTACACAACATCACACATACACGGCCAATACTATACATACACGGCCACACACCAACACACATATTTTCATATATTTCATCCACTTCTTCACTCTACAACATATACCAACCATCCATAACATATAAAAGAAGATTGAAACCTTATCTTTTCCACTTAGTTTTTCAACCTGCTAGAGTTGTGCCTTGCAAGAATGAATAGTTTTCTTATTCCAACAACTAGTTTATGTTAATTAGGGATTTCAACTTGCTTGGAATGCTAGAAGAAATAATTTTTGGCCAAATGACCCTTTTTATTTTCTCCCTTTCTTCTTTCTCTCCAAGCTTCTTGAAACTTCTAGGAAATAAAAGATAAGTGTCATGCCCCGAGAGGGTACCCTAGACATGGCCGACACTCGAAAGTCATTTCTAGCCTTCAAGTGAACCACTTGGTCCATTCACACTTTCATTCATTCACATCCTATCGGCAGAAGACTCTATTATAAGAATACTATTCATAATTTTTGGGCCAAAGGCCAAAAAAATACCCAATCAATAACTAGATAGAATAAAACTAGTCAAATCGGACAATTCAATACTTCCACACTCTAGTCTATGAAGCCTCTATCAACAATCCAAAGATGCCAATGACAAGTCCATGGCTACCAAAAATCAAATAAGGGAAAAACAAATCACAACTACAAAGATAAATCTCGGTATACTCTGGAATAGGGAGGACTCACCAACTAACTGGGAGTGTGTGGATATTCAATGGTGCGCCGGTTGATGATCTCTAGTACCTGTCTCTGCATCATGAAATGGTGCAGGCCAAATGGCGTCAGTACATGAAATGTACGAGTATGTAAAATGGATGAATAGAACAATATTAGAAAGAACCAAATCAACTCGGGAATCTCAACTCATAAAGAAGTACAACTCAACAAGCGTCCTAAGTCTAAGCAAGAATATAGTTTAGACAGGACCAAATCACATACAATTCAACTCAATCCGACTCAGAGTACTATCAAGACCTATATGGGAGTTTCTTTTATCCGACAACCATCACTTATGAGTCAGTGATAGTACAACAAACCGACATTGTTGCCGCGTCTGTTCATACTTTGCTAGGGTATGAACGAATCAACCAATCATGGATCCAACCCAACCAAGTCCTATAATGTCAGGACAAGAAATTTGGGGAAGCATCCGACTTTAACGATTCAATCCCCTCCTACGTTTGGCGATGTAGTTATTGGGTTTGAGTATGGACTATACTCTTTCCCAATTCGGTGCTCGATACTCCTCTCAAGACTCAATGCTCATAAAACTCCATCCAATCAACTTAATCAAATCATATCGACAAGTCTCATTTACAACCTTGTCAACTCATCAACTCTATCACAATCAAACCTCTCCCAATCATACAATCCAATAAATCTCAATCATATTTTTCAAGAGTAGATTAAATATGCATTTATAACAACATACAAATCTATCCAATCATTCCTCTATTCGTTTAACAAATCTTTTGGGACTCATCATAACTCCAAGGTTTTAATTCAACAATTCAAGATAAACAACATATTTAAGGAAATTAGCATTTTGGTCATAATCCACATAATCAACAAAATAAATAAAGCATGTTTAACAACCCATCTCCATCGACTCATACTAGCAAGAAGATTTTAAGAATTTCTTAGTTCAACAACATCAACATAATAGACATTAATTAAATAAGTGACAAGACTCATTTGAACATAAACCTACCAAGAAATCCATTCTTATAAACCTTTAACCTCAAAGAAAGTGTAGGGCACATGGGTGGACTCAACCCATGTTTTGAGTAGACTTACATACCTTAGAGAAGACTTGAAGAAAACCTTGATGTTGGGTCTTCAATGGGAAGCTTGAATCTTGAAGCTCTTGGAGGAACTTCTTGTTGGAGAAGGATTTGGAGAAGAAGAAGAGGAGAGGGAAATTTTCTAGGGCTTTTAGAGAGAGAGAGGTTGAAAATATGGTCCAAAAACGTTCAAGGCTTGTGTATATATAATTTGGGAAAATTTCCAAATTGTCCTTTCTCTAAAATCTGGAATATAGGCCAAAAACACTCTTGGCGCGATAGTGGCGCATCGCACCACTGTGGCGCCATGTCGAATAGGCTAAAAACCTGCACATCTTTTAGTGGCGCATCGCGCCAAGGACCAAACTACTGAGGCTTGTTCCTAGCGCGATAGTGGCGCGTCGCGCCCTTACAGCGCCAAGCCCAAGTTTTCTGGGTTTTGGGAAAATAGGCTTGAAAACCCTACACACCTCGTAGTGGTGCACCACGCTAGGGGCCAAACTACTGAGGCTTGTTCCTGGCGCGATAGTGGCGTATTGCGCCACTGCGGCGCCAAGCCCAAATATCCAACAGTTGCAACCCAGGCCTGAAATTCCTGCCGTGCTAGTTCGTCTTAGAATCGTCATATCTTTTGACTCCAAACTCCAAAAATTATATTCTTTGTGGCGTTGGAAAGAAGACTCGACGAACTTTAATTTAATAGGTTGTGGGCTACCCATATTGTCGTCCTTCAAAATATAGAGTTGTTAGAAGTTGACCCCTTATACGAACTCATCCTAAAACTTAGCCACGACAAACCTTTTGGACTTAGCTTAGTCCTAGGGGTCCTTTGTGACACCACATCACCTCCACCACTCTTCAATTACTTAGAGACTCATCTTAACTCATGCATATACTTCACAATAATAGAGTTCGACCCTACCCGAATACAAGAAAGGTCCGAATCTTAGGGAGAAATTTTGGGGGGTGTTACATATGTAATATGGCAGAATGAAACATACCTCAAGGAAGAATAACGTTGGTTCAAATATCTCAAATCAGAAAGATAAGGGACACTCAATCAAAGTGTCATAAGTCTAAAGTAAGAACACAGTTAGGCAGAGACCAATCATAAACCATCCAATCCAGTCTAATCATGTTCGATACAATTCAATTAAATCATTTAATCCAATTCAATCATATATCATCCGATCCAATCCAATCATATATCGTTAACTCGAAGTTAATCACATAACGTCTAATCCAATCCTATCACATATCCAACCAAATCATGTACAATCCAATCACAATTCATCTAACCCAATCCGATCATATACCATTAACTCAACAATCAACTCAAAGGACTCAACTCAATAAATATACAAATTAAACTATGCAATATTTTACAATTCAACTCAATCATCTACAATCACAATCAAGCCAATCATATCAAGCACAATCCATTCAATTAGGAGTTTCTCTAACTGACAACTATCACCATATGAGCGAGTGATAGTACAACAATCCGATGTTGTTTCCACGTCCGTCCATACTTTGCCAGGGTATGAACGAATCAACCAATCATGGATCCATAACCAATCAAGTCCTATCATGTCAGGACAATAAAATGAGAAACATCCAACTTTAACGGTTTGATCCCATGGGAAGCATCCGACTTTAACGGTTCAATCCCCTCCTACATTTGGCGACGTAGTTTATTGGTTCGAGTATGGACTATACTCTTACCCAATTCGGTGTGCTCAATACTCCTCCCAAGACTCAATATGCTCATATCTATCAAGTGATTAAAATACTCAATTTAGTCTTAGTGGACTCTTTTCGAATCAACTCATTTAGTCTCATTGGACTCTTTTCAAAACTCAAATGAAATCTGGCCTGATTGGACCTTCTTTCAAATTGAGTCATCTCAAATCATCAAACTCTTCTCTTTAAAATTTATACAATCTCAACTCAATCTCAACAATCGACATTTTAAAGTAAAAATGCTCAACTCATTTATACTCAAAATACTCGTGTTTAAAAAAATAATTAAAAGACTTCTAAAAGTCAACTCACGCTTAAACTCTTTTTAAATCATAGATAAAAATAATCATTCTTTAAACTCAAAAATAGTGTATAAATAGTTTATGCAAAAATGTTCACAAATCCTTTATTTAAAACTCTTTCTCCAAAGATCCTTTATTTTCCAAATGTTCATAAGACTCCAATAAAATCAAATTATGCAAATCACATGTAACATAATCACATTAGACTCCAATCCACTTCATCACATAACATCCTCATCAATTGTGACACCCTGGAAATGTTTTCACAAACACTCAAACATTTCTTCACGTGTGGGTAGACTCGGACCAGAGGACTTGTAATTCTACACATGAGTTAGGATTAATTCCTAAGTATTTGAAGTGTGTTATATGTGTTTAGGGGTCATAAGGGATCTCTAACACCAAGTTGAGTCCAAAGAACTCCAATCAATTAAGTTTTCGGATGAGTTAGTATAAGAGTCAACTTCAAACGACCATATCTCCTAGGATATAATGAACTGGGTGGGCCACGACCTTCCAAATTAAAGGTATTTGAGTCTTCTTTCCAACTCCACTAATATTGCAATTTGTGGAGTTTGGAGTCAAAAGTTATGGCCATTTTACTACAGACTAGTACTGCAGGAATTTCAGGCCGGGGCAAAATTTAGGCTTGGTGCTCCAGTGGTGCCCCACGCCACTATAGCACCAGAAAACAACCTTAGTAGTTTGGGGCTTGTAGCGACACACCACTATTAGATGTGCAGGATTTTAAGCCTATTTTGGCTTGGCGCTATAGTGGCGCGACGCGCCACTATAGCGCCTGCAAGGTTTTTGCCCAATTTTTCAGATTTTTGAAGAGGGGCAACTTGGACTTTTCCCTAATTATATATACCCTATCCTTGAACGTTTTGGGACAATTTTTCAGTCCCCCCTCCCTCTAAAATACCCTAAAATTTTCCCTCTCTTCTTCTTGTTCTTCTTCTTCTCTAAATCCTTCTCCAACAAAGATTGCCTTCAAGAGCTTCAAGAATTCAAGCCTTCCATTGAAGACCTAACATCAAGGTTTCTTCAAAGTCTTCAAATAAGGTATGTAAGGCTAACCTAAAATATGGATTGAGTTCTTCCATATTCCCATAGATGTGTTGGTTAGGAGTTGTGAAAGAGTTGCACCTTCTAGAAAGGTTTTTTTGAAAGTTTTCCCTAAACTATGGAATGTTTTTAGATACAAATGGTTGATTGATGATTTTAATGAATTGAGTTACTAAATAGTTATTTTTTATATTATTAACTACAAATGTATCTTTATATATAGATTTATAGGTATTGACGATATTCTTAAGTTGAGTTTTGTTGAGAGTATGGGTTCATGTTTCATTCACATGAACCCAAGATGAGATTTCTTGTCATAAATGTCTTGAGGTTAAGATGGATAGTTGTGTGTATATATGTATTGATTGGAATGAAAAGAATGAATTGGTTAGTTAAGAATGTCCCTTTGCTTCTATAAAATGAACATAGGACAAAAATAAGGATTTTAGAGTAGATGTTTGATGATTGATGTGATGATGATACATGACAATGATGTGATGATAATGTTTGATGATGATGTAAATGATAATATATGATGATGATGTGATGATGAAGTTTTTATGACGATGTGAGTGATGACGTGAATGGTGCTTATTTAATATGTGTAGAATGATTAATGAAGAGGTATATTGATGAGGATGTTAGGTGATGGAGCGGATTGGAGTCTAATATGATTATGTGATATGTGATTTGCATAATCTGAGTTGATTGGAGTCTTATGAGTATTTTGAAAATAAAGGATCTTCTGAGAAGGAGTTTTATATAAATGATTTGTGAGCATTTTTGCATAAACTATTTATACTCTATTTTTGAGTTTAAGAAATGATTATTTTCATCTATGATTTAAAAAGAGTTTAAGCATGAGTTGAGTTTGAGGAGACTTTTAATTATTTTGAACACGAGTATTTTGATTATAAATGAGTTGAGCATTTTTACTTGTTAATATGCCTTATTGATCTCTTTAACCATGTGATTATGTTGCATAAGTCAATTTTCTTGAATGTGTTATTCCACTTGAGTTGTTGGGCTAAAAGCCATAGAGTTGTGATGAGTCTTGAGGAGATGTCATAAATGCTTATTTAAATGAGGCTTGATTGAGTTGATTTGAGGATGGAAATGACGAGTGGACAAGGTCCAAAATGAGACTTGCCATTATGACTTAATTGAGTTGAAATGAGAACAGAGTTGATGAGGTGGTAAGGTTCTACATGAAACTAGCCGTGAGGGCTTGTTTGAGATGATTGAAGGGAGTTTTATGAGCATGGAGACATGGGAGGAGTATTGAGCACCGAGGCGGGTGAGAGTATAGTCCATACTCAAACCCCAGAAACTACGTCACCAACGTAGGTAGGGATGGAACTGTTAAAGTCGGATACTTTTTGTGGGATCGAACCATTAAAGTTGGATGTTTTCTATTTTTTTATTGTCTTGAAATGATAGGACTTGACTAATCAATGGTATCCATGATTAGGGAGGCGTTCATGCCCTGGCAAGGTATGGGAGGACGTGGCAACGACGTCTGATTGTTGTACTATCACTGGCTCATAGGTGATAGTTATCGGATAAGAGAAACTCCCATTTAAGTCTTGATAGTGCTCCGATTCAGTTGAGTTGAGTGGTTTACGAGTTGGTCCTATCTAAACTATTTCTTGTTAGACTTAGGATATTTGAGTGAGTTGCTATATGCTTATGAGTTAGTCCTGTCTAAACTATTTCTTGTTAGACTTAGGACACTTGAGTGAGTTGTTACATATTTATTGAGTTGAGTCCTTTGAGTTGTTTGTTGAGTTGAGGGTATATGATCGGGTTGGGTTAGATGAGTTGTGATTGGATTGTGCATAATTGGATGGATATATGATTCGATTGGATTAGATGATATGTGATTGACTTCGAGCTAACAGTATATGATCGAATTGGATTAAATAATTTGATTGAACTGTATTGTGTATGATTGGATTGGACTGTATGGTATATGATTGGTCTTTGTCTAAAAATGTATTATTACTTTAGACTCATGACGCCTTGTTGAGTCTCTCTTATCTTTCTGATTTGAGATATTTGGACCGCTGCTATTCTTCCTTGAGGTATGCTTCATTTTGCCATATTACATACTCGTACATTCCACGTACTGACATCTATTTGGACCTGCATCATTTCATAATGCAGAGATAGGTTTAAGAGATCGTCAATAGGAGCATCATTGGGGATCTATTTCACACTCAGCGTATTGGTGAGTCCTCCCTTACATTCAGAGGACACCACTCATGTAATCTTGCATCGAGTTAGCCTTTTTATTTTGAGTTGAGGTAGCCATGAACCTGTCATTGTCACCAATTAGATAGTAATGATAGAGGCTTCATAGACTAGATAGCGAAGGGTCGATTGAGTATTTCTTTCCTTAAATTATTTCTTGTCAAACTATTTTTAATGACAAATATTAGAGTTGATTTGTTGGCGCATGACCTTTATTCTTTGAGTTAGATTGATGTTTTGAGTTGTCCACCGAATATTCTCTTTATTCATTTTTATCTTCCGCTGATTGAATGAAGGAACGGATGTGTGATCAGGCTATGTGGTTCGCTTGGGAGCCAGAAATGGTTTCTGAGTGCCGGTTACGTCTAGGGTACCCTCCCGGGGCGTGATATCAACATAACCTCTTCATTCACATCATCGTCAAATATCATCGTCAAACATCATCATCACATCATCATCAAATATTATCAATCACATCATCATCAAACATCATCATCAATTATCATCATTCACGTCATCATCAATTATTATCATTCCCATCATCATCAAATATCATCAATTATCCACTCTAAAATCCTTATTTAATTCTACATTCAATTTATAGAGACAAAAGGACATTCCAACTCTACCCAGGTTTCATTTCTTTTTTTATACCCTTCACCTTCATAATTATCCCACAATTCTCATATAACTAAAAATCAATTTCGTCAAACTCAAGTAAAAGAATACCTCATTTCACCCAAAAAAATAATATTATTTTTATTATACATAAAAATTAAATTCTGTCAAACTCAAGTAAAAGAATACCTCATTTCACCAAAAAAAATAATATTATTTCATAGGTTTGATTAAATCCCTATACTCAGTTGGCTTAACCTACGGAGTACATGTAGATTGTAATTACCCCAACTTATGTGTACCTTTTTGATGCAGATTCTAGTCAGGGTGTTCCGCGTGGGAGCTGATCCAATAGCAAACTTCATTGCTTCAGATTAGTGGTGAGATCCTGGGATCCGTATCGCCCCTATTTCTATCTTTTATTTCCAGTCTTAAATACTATTCGGAGACTTATGTTGTATATTCAGATTCAGGCTTTGTATTAGATGCTCTTTTTACCTTTGACACTAGATTTTGGGATTATTTCTTTGTCATTCTCTTCTTTCGTTTAAATTTTGGCCTGAATTTCCCTTTGGAGTCTTGTGTGAATTTTGCTTATAGGCTTGCACATCGGGATAGGATCGGGATGTGTGTCATCATGACCTGGGATTTTTGATCGTGACAACATCTTCCTTCAACATATAAGTACTCTCTCTTTTGTATAGTGAATATAGTTGAAGACTTAGAATAATTTCTTTGTCTCAGTTATCTCTTTCGGTACATTAACCTCAAGATACAAACACAATATAAAACTTCTCATCCGCTTCTCATATATTTCCTCTATCTTTTCTTCTTACCAAAACAAAGTAAGATCATCAATATTTATAAGTGAGGAATTCTTCCTTCCAATAAGTAGGAAGAATGTGGACAATAATGTGTGTAGATAAATGGCCTTGAAGTTACATAAGTTACAAGAATATTTAGGTGAAATAATGAGTGCGATAATGTGAGATTTCAATAGAGAAGTAATGGTCATATAGATGACCATTACCACGTTCTGCCAAAAAAGTGTCAAAGACAATTCCTTTCCAACGTTCTCTACATCATTTTTCACCAAATGGAGAATGGCCATTAAAGCTAGTTAGAAAATGAGACGATTTAATAATATTAAAATGCTCAAATGTACTAACAGCAAGTGTTGATAATAAGTACTTGCCACCAATATTCTTTTTATTCTTGAGAGCATAGCTTGGCACATATCGCTTTGAACTTCTTAATCTTATCTGACTTCTTTTTATGCTTTTATTAAGCCGATGATCTTTCGGAAATAGCCATCCAACCTTGATAGAAATAAGGTCTGCGTATACTTTATCCTCTCCAGACCCCAGGTTGTGAGATTTTACTGGATTGTTGTTGTTGTTGCATAGCATGGCACAATGCATGTAAAAATGCACAAGAACAATTAGACCTATAGGGGCATCTGAGACCACACGAGTACATATTTCACTTTTACTTGTCCATAATGGACTTTGCACATTGCTTAACAAATAACAAAATAAAGTTTATATTTTACCATGATATTCATATTAATTGGTGTATAGTTTTTAATAAATTTGAGAACATAATTTTTTTTGATTTAAAAAAGGAGTATCAGTAGTGTTCACACTTACCTTTGTGCATGACTAGAACCCTCAACATGGCGGTAGATGGTGGAGGTGGTCAACCACTTGAGCAAACCTCACTTGTCTTGAGAACACTTCAATAAATTGAATCAATGAGAATTTATTTTAAAATACCAAGTTGAGGTGTCTATATGTGCACTTTCAAAGTTGGAGTGCTTATTTGCTAACTTAGGTTAAGTTTAAGTGTTTGTTTGTGTATTATGCCTTTTGGTTTTAGCGTACAATTGGAATGGAAAAATCTGTAATTGCACATTTATTATCTCATCTTGAAGATACATTATCTATGTTTTCCTCCTCAAAAAGAAAATAAACGTTGTAATCTATTATTTTAAGTCTGTTACTATTCATGAGTCTTGATTTTTGTAATCTGTGTGTTATTAAATATTTACTACTCAATCCCTTTTTCTCTCTGTCATTTGCTTTGATTGAAGAGAAATATTTTGCCTCGATCGCTCTGTCTGTTTCATTCTTAGGTTCACTCTCTTCTTTCATGTCATGAATATTTGTTAATGTAAGTTGTCCTCTATTTCTTTTTCTCTTAATTGTTTCTTAGAGTTTTGTTAAGATTTTCCCCCTGAATTTAGAATTTTTGGAGAAGAAAGGATGGATAAGAAGTGAGAGCTAAAGTGGATTTGGTACTTATTTCTTCTCCTTGATTATCCCTTGTTGCTTCCTTCTCCCTCTTAAGGTTTTATTTATATTTGTGTATTAGAGAATCAAAATTATATATAGAATATACCTTGTTGCATAATCTTTTGTTTTCCTTGGATTCAATTTATTCTGCTCAAATTAAACAAAGTTTTTCTTTCAAAGTGTGTATGAAGGTGGTTTGAAATTCTCTATCATTTAATTTGGTTTTAGTTTGTTCTAATCCTTTTGTTCCCTTTAAATTTTAATAGAACCACTTAATTAGTGTAACCATGATGAACCTTCTGAATACTAAAAGAGCAAGGGGTTTAATTACATTTCTGGAGTTTAAGAAATTTGGGACTGAGGCAAAGTTAATTGATTAATTAACAAGTTTCATGTGTAACAATCTTTGTGGGTGATTGCCATTGATCTTTTAGTTCAGATTTATTAGATACCTATGGTGCTCCTTTTCCTTATTGAAGAACACTAGATTATAATTTAAAAAATAAATCAATTGGCTAAATACTTCTGTAGGGCATTAGAGTTTGAATTGTTTCTCAGTTTATCAAACAATACATGTTGCTTTTAGATACTGATAAACTTCTTTTGCAGTTTTTCTATCTCAAGTCTATTAAAGGGAACATTTGCAACACTTGAGGTGAACATTCCTTTGCCTATTTCTGTGGTAGCTGTGCTTATTTGTAAACCTTCTAATGAGATTTTTTCCTTTTGCAAATTTGTATTCTATGGAAGTATGCTTAATGTGATCGATGATCCTTGGAGAAAACAAAAATGGTTTTTTTTATTGGTGTGGGGTGGGGGTGGCTTGGAACGGGGGGGATCATTTCCCCCATGTGTATGTGAGGCTGCAGGATGGGGAAGGCTTGCGGTGGCTGAACACTTTATGAATTGATTTTTTCTTTAGGTAATCTCGAGTATGATATAAGGAAATCTGATACTAAGTAATAAGTTATTTAATATCTGTCAAATTAAATTCCTTTATTTTTCTCCGAGTTCTTTCGATTCTCATAGAATTACTGCAGATATATATCTAGGATATATATGGATACGATAGTGAAGAGAGGAAAGTGATTTTTCTTGCTAGCATATGATTGAGCTCCAAACAAGTTACTAAAAAATATATTAAATAACTCTAATCCACTACTAGTACAATTAACTCTAGATGTACTTAAAATCTTGTGAAGTGTGAAAGTAATTTCCATATGGTAGTGAGGAATAAGTTAACATGTAACAATATTATCTCTATAGACGATAATATACATTAGAGTTTTCAACATGTTACTGTAAAGATCTTCTAGTGTAACACAAGGGTTCTTTATTTGTGCTAACCGTTATCTGCTTGTATATGTGTCATGTGCTTTCTGTACACTTAAGTTTTTTCCTGTAAAAAGAGGATATCATAATCTGAACCAATCATTCTAACATGTAACAAATTATTTTTCGTTGCACCTCAGATGGAGAGCAACAAAGCTAACTCAACCTCCAATGGAATTGTTAATGTTGCTACTAGTTCAACCCCTACTAATATGCCAACAGATGGAAGCACGACTGAAAGTATTATTGGTAGTATCCTATCCCAAATTGAGGAACGCCAGACAGCCTACCAAGAACTTGTTCATAGATATCGTGCTCTTTTTTCTTCTAATGCTAGTGGAGAGAGAATGACAGATGTGGTCAACTTATCTACACAAACCATGATTCCAGTTAAGTTTCTTCACTTTACCAAGGTTGTTCCATATTATTTATCCATCTCTGGCTTAACAAAACTTTGTGCTTATTCTTGATATTAATTTTGGAAAAGAATTTACAGATAACAAATACTTTCACTAAAATATATTTTCGCTAATCTCCCTTGTATTTGAGAACTCTCGCCCTCCCCGCCCTCCCCATCCAATGTTTTCAAAGGATACCCTATTCAGTTGCTTTGTTTATTTTTGCCATATCTTATCAATCAAATTGTATGTTGCTTATAAATACTTTAGATGTTTGTTGCTTCGAAAAAAAGAAGCTTACTCAGAAAACTTTTATTGTTATTTTAAAATAATTTCTTGTTGAGTTATATTCAATTGACAATATTTTCAAAAATTGTCAGATATTTTGATAGTATTTCAACTCACAACAGTAACCTGAAATTATAATAAGTGTTTGATGAGTCTTTTCAGTTGGAGCAACCTTTTCCCTAAAAAAGATATTATTCCCATTTATAGATTTGATTAGCTCCCTTACTATGACTTAGCAGCTAGGGGTGTTCATGGTTCGGTTTAGATCGATTAATTGTTAAAAATCAAAATCAAATCAATTTAATCAATTTTAAAATTACTAAAACCAAACAAAATAAAAAAATAACCGTCGGTTTGGTTCAATTTTTGGAATTTTTGGTTTGAAAATAATAACTTTGTTGAGGTCATACGCATCTTGATAGACACAAACAACTAGTATATGAAGAATTCATAGGAAAGCTACTATGGATTCATTTATGCAATACTGAATTTATTATTACACGAAAAACGTGATTTAGTTAACCAATACTAAAGTCATTTTACACTAAAGATCAAAAGATCAAATCTTTATAGCAAAAAAATAACCCCAAGTTCAACAATTTAGGAACTACCCGGGGGAGGGGTTACAAGAAAATTATATACCAAAATTTAAGTGTTGGGCATGAGAAAATGGTAAAGTTAAAGACTTAAGTTAATTAAAATTTAACAAAATATTTATATTTTATGTATGAATGTATATAAATAATTATAAAATATATGTATATGATTTCTCGATTCGATTTGGTTATTTTTGCGATTTTTTTAGTAAAACTAAAACCAAAACCAAATCAAAATAGTATCGGCTATCAAAATTTAAAACCAAACCTAAACAAATCAAACCAAATATCAATTATTTTAATCGGTTTGATTCTGATTACGGTTCGATTTATTTTTGTAACCATAACCATGAATAGCCCTATTAGCAGCTATCCTTCTTGGTCGTGGTGAACTCCCTATTCTAGACTAGAAAGTTTTTGTATTAGGAGTTAACTAAGATTATCTTGTACTTATTTTCATCTTCTTGATGCCTTTAATGCAACACCTTCATAAAAAAAAATCCTTGTTGAGTTGCACTAATTATAAACTTATGTATTAGTTTATGGTGCTTAAAGTCTTGGGAACTTGTAAGTTTTTCCTTTTTTGATGTTTTTTTCTATTTTTACCTTATTTGATATTTATGTATGATTAATTCATAAAAAATTAATTGTTATACTTTTTATGGGCATGTTCCCACCAGGTTATGCACTTCCTTTTTATATAAATAGTATTGTTTTTTTTATGTACATAAATTTTAAATTATTCCAAAGAAAAATATTGAGTATTACTTAACTGAAAATAATAAATCTTAGACGAAATTAGCAATCTGCCCCATTGAGATTAGCTTTCTTCTCAAAGAAAGGGCATGTTAAAACATGAATTAGAATGGCGTCACTTCTTAGTTGAGATTCATTTCACGTGCACACGTTTATTTCTGTACTAGCACTAAGTTCTACTCTTATATATTTGTCATGTGATTTTTGTTGTTCAATGAGCATGCTCTTAAGTTAGTTCAACATTTCAGGAAGGAGAAAGTCACTTGGAAGAAGATGACGGGCAAAATCTTAATAGGGAGAATATGTCTTATCAGGTAATGCTTTGAAAACAAAATAATTTAGCTTCAATACAACTGTAACACCCCTCAAAATTTTTTCCCTAGGATTCGGACCTTTCTTGTATTCGTGCAGGGTCGAACCCAATTATTTAGAAGTGTGTTCTTAAATTAAGATGAGTCCCCAAGTAATTTAGGAGTGTTGGTGGTGATGTGGGGTCACGGAGGACCCCTAGGACCAAGCTAAGTCCAAAAAGATTCGTCGTGACTAAACTTGAGGAGGAGTTCGCATGAGGGGGGGGGGGGGGTTCACTTCTAACGACCCTATCTTTTGATATATGATGATCTGGGTGGCCCACGACCTATTAAATCAAAGGTCGTCGAGTCTTCTTTCCAACGCCACAAAGAATGTGAATTTTGGAGTTCGGAGTCGAAAGGTACGACGATCCTAAGACGAACTAGCACGGCAGGAATTTCATTTTTGGCCTAGGTTGCAACTGCTGGGGAAATGGCCTTGGAGCTGTAAGGGCGCGACGCGCCACTATCGCTCCAGAAACATGCCTCAGTAGTTTCTTCCTTGGCGCGACGCGCTACTAAAAGTTGTGCAGGGTTTTTCAGGTCAAATTTCCAGAACCCAGAAAATATGGCCTTGGCGCTGTAAGGGCGAGACGCACCACTATCACGCCAGAAACATGCCTCAGTAGTTTGGTCTCTGATGTGGCGCGCCACTACGAGGTGTGCAGGTTTTAGGCATAATCGGCCTGGCACTGCAATGGCGCGACACGCCACTATCGCGCCAGGTGCATTTTCGCCTATTTTTCAGAACTTTTAAGGAGGGGCAATTTGGGAATTGTTCCAAATTATATATGTATCAGCCTTAGCACATTTTGGGATCATTTTCAATCCCTCACTCTCTCTCTAAAAGCCCTAGAAACCTATCTCTCTCTCTCTCTTCTTCTTCTTTTTCTTCTTCTCCATTTCCAACAAGAAGAGTTCCAAGAGCTTCAAGGTTTGAGTTCTCCATTGAAGACCCAATCACAAGGTTCTCTTCAAGTCTTCACTAAGGTATGTAAGGCTATCCAAAACATGGGTTGAGTCCACCCATGTGCCCTATTCTCGCTTTGAGGTTAGATGTTCATGAAAATGGAGTTTCTTGGTATGGTCTAAGTTTAAATGAGTTTTGTCCCCTATTTATTTGATTCTCTATGTATTGATGTTGTTGAGTTAAGAAGTTCCCAAAATGAGCCTTTATGTGAGTATGTGTTGATGAAAATGAGTTGTTAAATATGTTCTATTGATCTTCTTGACTATGTAGATTTTGATGAAGGATGCTATTTTCTTTAAAATATTGCTTATTATAAAAATGTAAATTTAAAGTCTTGAAATTGTGATGAGTCTCAAAGATTTCTCATAGGGATGGAGGAAATTATTGACTATATCTAGATGTTGCTATATATGTGCATTTAAATTTCTTTTGAATATATGATTGAGATTGATCGGATAGTATGATTAGAAGAGATTTGATTGTGATAGAGTTGATGAGTTGACAAGGTTGTAATGAGACTTGTCGATGTGATTTGATTGAATTGATTGGATGGAGTTTTATGAGCATTGAGTCTTGGGAGGAGTATCGAGCACCGAATTGGGCAAGAGTATAGTCCATACTCGAACCCAATAACTGCATCGCCAAACGTAGGGGGGATGCAACCATTAAAGTCGGATGCTTCCCCGAGAGATTTGTCCTGACATTATAGGACCTGGTTGGATTGGATCCATGATTTGTTTATTCGTTCATACCCTGGCAAAGTATGAACGGACGCGGCAAAAACGTCGGTTTGTTGTACTTTCACTAGCTCATAAGTGATGGTTGTCGGTTAAGAGAAACTCCCAAATAGGTCTTGATAGAACTCTGAGTCAGATTGAGTTGAATTGTATGTGATTGGTCCCGTCTAAATCATATTCTTGTTTAGACTTAGGACATTTGATTGATTGTTATTCCTTTTGAGTTGAGCTTCCGAGTTGATTAATTCTTCCTTGATGTTTGTTGTATTCGGCCATTTTACATACTCGTACATTCCATGTACTGATGCCATTTGGCCTGCATTGTTTCATGATGTAGAGACAGGTACTAAAGATCATCAACTAGATCTCCGTTGAAGATCCACATACACCCTCAGCTAGTTGGTGAGTCCTCCTAGTTTTCGGAGGATGTTGAGCCTTCATGTATAGTTTTGTTGCCATTTCCTTTATTTTGATTGTTTGTAGCCATGAACTTGTCATTGGAACCTCTTATACTTTGATAGAGGCTTCATAGACTGGAGTGTGGGGAGGTTGAACTGTTATTTTGAGGAGTCTTATTATATTGTTTTGTTGGGTTGAAAATGATTGGCCTCCGGCCCTCATATATATATGATCAGTATTTCATTATTTGAGTTTTCCGCTAAGAGAATATGATTGAATGAAGGTGTGACTGGACCAAGTGGTTCGCTTGGAGTTCAAAAATGGCCTTTGAGTGCCGGCCACAACTAGGGTACCCTCTCGGGGCCTGATAAACATGGTATCAGAGCCCAGAGTTCAAGTGTCCTAGGGAATCTATGAAGTCGTGTCTAGTAGAGTCTTGCTTATGGGTGTGTTGTGCACCACACTTATAAGAAGGAGGCTATAGGACATTAGGAATTGTTTCACTTCTTCCATACTCTGAATTCGTGCGATAGAGTTAAAACTCTATAAAACTCCTTTCTAATTCATGCGTTGTATGTTACAGATAATGCCGCCTAAACGTACGGCTGGCTAGAGAAACGTTGACAACGCCGAGATGCCCCAATCAGAGGTACACCCAGTAAGGGCTAGACGCCGACCTGCGAGGTATGCGGAGGCAATCCAAGTGCCTGCTACTCCGCCTGCACCCATGTCAAAGGCAGAATTTAGAGAAGCGATTGCAATGCTCACGCAATTAATGGCTGCTCGAAATGGTAACCAGAGTTCGCCGACTCTCAGCTCTAGTTCCCAAGAGCCATCTGCTGCCACCAGAATTATAGACTTTCTGAGGATGAATCCGCCTGCATTCGCGGGTTCTAAGGTTGATGAAGACCCCCAAAACCTTATTGATGAGATGTGGAAAATTCTAAAAGCTATGCATGCTACGGAGATTGAGGGGGATGAGTTGGTGTCCTATCAACTCAAATATGTGGCGAACATTTGGTATAACCAATGGAAACAGGGTAGGGGTGAGGATACTGAACCTGCTAGATGGGATAAATTTGAGGGAGCCTTCCTTGACCACTTCTTTCCCCGAGAATTGAGGGAAGCGAAAGTGGAGGAATTTGTAAATCTGAAACAAGAAGGCATGGCGGTTAAGGATTACAGCTTGAAGTTCATCTAGTTATCCAGGTATGCTCCAAAAATGATCCCAGATGTGAGGTCAAAGATGAGGAAGTTCATTTCCGGGTTAGGGAGGCATGTGAAAAAGGAGTGCAAAGCAACATTATTGATCTCGGATATGGATATTTCCAGGTTGATGGTGTATGCTCAACAGGTAGAGGATGAGAAGAGGAAAGACACAGAGGAGCATCTGAGCAAAAAGGCAAGATCAGCTGGGCATGAGAGTGAGTAGAAGCAAAACAAGGGCAACAAGTCCTTCTTCCAAAAGAGGCATCCCAATTATGACTCATCTACCGCAAGTGCACCTATGCAGCAGAATAGGTATGATCGGTAGGGACAAGGTCGCCAGAATCTCAGACCCCAGGATTCTCAATCCCAAACTAACATAGGTCAAGGTTCACAAGAGAAGCCCCCATGCATCAAGTGTGGTAAGCTTCACATGGGAGAGTGTAGAGCGGGAATGATGGGTTGTTATAAATGTGGCCAAATAGACCATTTTCAGAAGAAATGTCTAGCATGGGGGAACAGAGCCCAGTTCTCTACCACCACACTACCGGCTAGGGGTAATTATAGGGGCACTACTTCAAGTACGAGTAGAGGTACAAACCGCCTATATGCCATGGGTAGTCACCAAGATCAGGAGAACTCTCCAAACGTCGTGACGGGTATGATTCGAGTCTCTTCTCTTGATTGTTATGTTTTGATGGATCTGGGTGCCACATTATATTTTGTGACTCCTTACGTGGCTAGTAAGTTCAATAAAATCCCTGAATGTCTTAGTGAGCCTTTCTATGTAGCTACCCTTGTTGGTGATTCTGTCGTAGCTGAGAAAGTCTATAGAGATTGCACTATGTCGATTCATCACAGAGATACCTTGGATGCCTTGGTTGAGTTAGACATGGTTGATTTTGACGTGATCCTTGGCATAGACTGGCTTTATGTCTGTTATGCCTCCATTGATTGTAGAACTCAGGTTGTCAAGTTCAAATTCCCGAACGAAGCTGTCATAGAGTGGAGGTGCAGTCCTGTTATGCCTAAGGGTAAGTTTATTTCTTATCTTAGGGCCAGGAAGCTACTCTCAAAAGGGTGCATTTATCACCTTGTCCGAGTGAAAGATGACGATATTGAGTCTCCATCCCTGGAGTCAGTTTTGATTGTCAATGAGTTTCTGGATGTCTTTCCTGAAGATCTGCCTGGAGTCCCTCCTGATAGAGAGATCGACTTCGGGATTGATATTCTTCCTGATACCCAACCTATCTCGATCCCTCCCTATAGAATGGCTCCGGCTGAGTTGAAGGAGTTGAAGGAGCAGTTGAAAGACTTGTTAGATAAGGGATTCATTAGGTCGAGTGTCTCACCAAGGGGTGCTCCGGTCCTATTTGTGCGGAAAAAGGATGGGTCCCTTAGATTGTGTATCGACTACAGGCAGCTGAATAAGGTCATCGTAAAGAACAAATACCCTCTCCCTAGAATAGATGACTTATTCGATCAACTTCAGGGTGCCACTTGTTTCTCAAAGATAGACTTGAGATCCGGCTATTATCAGTTGAAGGTGAGGGAGTGTGATATTCCGAAGACCACTTTTCGGACTCGTTATGGCCACTTTGATTTTTTGGTCATGTCTTTAGGGTAGACAAATGCCCCCACGACTTTTATGGATCTCATGAACCGAGTGTTTAAACCATATCTTGATATGTTTGTCATTGTATTCATAGATGATATTCTGGTTTACTCCAAGAATGAAAAGGAGCACGCTTATCATCTTAGAGTCGTTTTACAAACCTTGGGAGAGCAGGTATTGTATGCAAAGTTCTCCAAATGTGAATTTTAGCTTGCATCGATGGCCTTTTTAGGTCATATTATATCTGGAGATGGTATTCAGATTGATGCTCAGAAGATTGAAGCTGTGAAGAATTGGCCCAGACCCACATCCCCGATAGAGATAAGGAGCTTCCTAGGTTTGGATGGCTATTACCGAAGGTTTGTAGAGGGATTCTCATCCATATCATCACCATTGACTAAGCTGACCCAAAAGAAGGCTAAGTTTCAATGGTCCGATGCTTGTGAGGAGAGTTTCCAGAAATTGAAGACCAAGCTAACCACTGCTCCTGTCCTGACTCTGCCTGATGAAACAGAGGGATTTGTGATCTATTGTGATGCATCTAGAATAGGGTTGGGCTGTGTACTGATGTAGAGGGGAAAGGTGATAGCCTATGCTTCGAGATAACTTAAGGTTCATGAGAGGAATTACCCAACTCATGACCTTGAGCTGGCAGCTGTGCTATTCGCACTAAAAATCTGGCGCCACTACTTGTATGGAGTGCATGTTAACATATTCACTGATCACAAGAGCTTGCAATATGTTTTCAGCAAGAAGGAACTTAACTTGAGGCAAATGAGATGGCTCGAGCTACTCAAGGACTACGACAGGAGCATCCTCTACAATCCAGGTAAAGCTAATGTTGTTGCTGATGCTCTTAGCAGGTTGTCTATGGATAGCACTACCCATATGGAGGAAGGAAAGAGAGAATTAGTGACGGAGGTACACAAATTAGCCCGATTGGGAGTTCATCTGGAAGAGAACAATAAAGGCGGAGTTACTGTTCAGGATGGGTCTACATCCTCACTTGTGGCGGAGGTAAAGGAGAAACAAGATCAGGACCCCGTCCTCTTTTGATTGAAGGAAGTTGTCCATAAACAAGGGGTGATGGTTTTTACCAAAGAGGGAGATGGTGTGTTGAGATACCAAAATAGATTGTGTGTGCCAGATGTCGATGGTGTTTGAGGAAGAATAATGGCTGAAGTGCATAATTCCAGATACTTTATCCATCCCGGCTCTACGAAAATGTATCATAACTTGAAGAAAATATATTGGTGGAGTGGGATAAAGAGAGATATTGCGGAATTCGTTTCCAAGTGCCCGAATTGTCAACAGGTGAAGGTTGAGCATCAAAGGCCATGTAGTTTAGCTCAAAATATAGAAATTCCAGAATAGAAGTGGGAAATGATCAACATGGACTTTGTTACAAGTCTACCGAGGTCCCGAAACCAACACGATTCGATTTGGGTAATTATGGATAGGATGACGAAATCAGGTCACTTCCTGGTGGTTAAGACTACTGACACAGCAAAGGAATATGCAAAGTTGTACATACAGGAAATCATCAGATTGCATGGAGTCCCTTTGTCTATCATCTCAGACAGAGGAGCTCAATTCACTTCCCAATTTTGGAAATCCTTTCAGAAGGGAATGGGTTCAAAGATGAACTTGATTACAACCTTCCATTCCCAGACAGATGGCCAAGCAGAACGCATTATTCAGACATTGAAAGATATGTTGAGGGAATGTGTGCTTGACTTCAAAGTAAATTGGGACGGTCACTTACCTCTCATAGAATTTACATATAACAATAGCTATCATGCAAGCATTCAAATGGCTCCTTATGAGGCCTTGTATGGGAGGAGGTGTAAATCGCCCATTGGGTGGTTTGAAGTTGGTGAAGCCGAGTTGATTAGGCCTGATTTTGTTCATCAAGCCATGGATAAGGTGAGAGTCATTCGAGAGAGGCTAAAGACATCCCAAAGCCGCCAAAAATCTTACACCGATGTGAGGAGGAGAGACTTAGAGTTTGAGGTGGATGATTGGGTATACTTGAAAGTGTCACCCATAAAGGGCGTCATGAGGTTTGTAAAGAAAGGGAAACTTAGTCCTCGATATATTGGTCCTTACCAAATTTTGAGGCGGATTGGGGGTGCTGCTTATGAGTTGGAGTTACCCTCGGAGTTAGCTTCTATCCATCTGGTATTCCATATTTTGATGTTGAAGAAGTGCTTAGGCGATCCTTCATTGGTAGTTCCCATTGATAGTATTGGAGTTAAGGATAGTTTATCTTATGAAGAGGTTCCGGTCCAAATTCTTGATCGCCAAATTCGCAAATTGAGGAACAAAGAGATCGCCTCAGTCAAAGTCATGTGGAGAAATCAACTTGTTGAGGAAGCCACATGGGAAGCAGAGGAATCCATGAAGTCTAAATATCCATATCTATTCGTGCCTACCGATGATAATGTTGGAGGTAATGTCCATTTCCTTGACTTGAATTCGTTTGCGTATTATGATTTTGATTGGTAAATTGTTTGAGAAATCGATTGGTTGATTGACTGAATTCGGATTGTGATTGGTACTCCGAGTCTATCCTTGGTTACTCGTTATTCGAGGACGAATGATCCCAAGGGGGAGATAATGTAACACCCCTCAAAATATTTCCCCTAGGATTCAGACCTTTCTTGTATTCGTGCAGGGTCGAACCCAATTATTTAGAAGTGTGTGCTTAAATTAAGATGACTCCCCAAGTAATTTAGGAATGTTGGAGGTGATGTGGGGTCACGTAGGACCCCTAGGACCAAGCTTAGTCCAAAAAGATCCGTCGTGACTAAACTTGAGGAGGAGTTCGCATGAGGGGGGGTTCACTTCTAACGACTCTATCTTTTGATATATGACTATCTGGGTGGCCCACGAACTATTAAATCAAAGGTCGTCGAGTCTTTTTTCCAACGCCACCAAGAATGTAAATTTTGGAGTTCGGAGTCGAAAGATATGATGATCTTAAGATGAACTAGCACGGCAAGAATTTCATTTTTGGCCTTGGTTGCAACTGCTGGGGAAATGGCCTTGACGCTGTAAGGGTGCGATGCGCCACTATCGCGCCAGAAACATGCTTCAGTAGTTTGGTCCTTGGCGCGACGCGCCACTAAAAGTTGTGCAGGGTTTTTCAGGCCAAATTTCCAGAACCTAGAAAATATGGCCTTGGCGCTGTAAGGGCGCGACGCGCCACTATCACGCCAGAAACATGCCTCAGTAGTTTGGTCTCTGGCGCGGCGCGCCACTACGAGGTGTGCAGGTTTTAGGCGTAATCGGCCTGGCGCTGCAATGGCGCGACGCGCCACTGTCGCGCCAGGTGCATTTTTGCCTATTTTTCAGAACTTTTAAGGAGGGGCAATTTGGGAATTATTCCAAACTATATATGTATCAGCCTTAGCACATTTTGGGATCATTTTCAATCCCTCACTCTCTCTCTAAAAGCCCTAGAAACCTATCCCTCTTTCTCTCTTCTTCTTCTTCTTTTTCTTCTTCTCCATTTCCAACAAGAAGAGTTCCAAGAGCTTCAAGATTTGAGTTCTCCATTAAAGACCCAACCATAAGGTTCTCTTCAAGTCTTCACTAAGGTATGTAAGGCTATCCAAAACATGGGTTGAGTCCACCCATGTGCCCTATTCTCGCTTTGAGGTTAGATGTTCATGAAAATGGAGTTTCATGGTATGGTCTAAGTTTAAATGAGTTTTGTCCCCTATTTATTTGATTCTATATGTATTGATGTTGTTGAGTTAAGAAGTTCCCAAAATGAGCCTTTATGTGAGTATGAGTTGATGAAAATGAGTTGTTAAATATGTTCTATTGATCTTCTTAACTATGTAGATTTGGATAAAGGATGTTATTTTCTTAAACATATTGCTTATTATAAAAATGTATTTATTTAAAGTCTTGAAATTGTGATTAGTCTCAAAGATTTCTCATATGGATGGAGGAAGTGATTGATTATATCTAGATGTTGCTATATATGTGCATTTAAATTTCTTTTGAAGATATGATTGAGATTGATCGGATAGTATGATTAGAAAAGATTTGATTGTGATAGAGTTGATGAGTTGACAAGGTTGTAATGAGACTTGTCGATGTGATTTGATTGAATTGATTGGATAGAGTTTTATGAGCATTGAGTCTTAGGAGGAGTATCGAGCACCGAATTGGGCAAGAGTATAGTCCATACTCGAACCCAATAACTGCATCCCCAAACGTAGGGGGGATGCAACCATTAAAGTCGGATGCTTCCCCGAGAGATTTGTCCTGACATTATAGGACCTGGTTGGATTGGATCCATGATTTGTTGATTCGTTCATACCCTGGCAAAGTATGAACGGATGCGGCAACAACATCGGTTTGTTGTACTTTCACTGTTTCATAAGTGATAGTTGTCGGTTAAGAGAAACTCCCAAATAGGTCTTCATAGTACTCTGAGTTAGATTGAGTTGAATTGTATGTGATTGGTCCCGTCTAAATCATATTCTTGTTTAGACTTAGGACATTTGATTGAGTTGTTATTCCTTTTGAGTTGAGCTTCCGAGTTGATTAATTCTTCCTTGATGTTCGTTGTATTCGGCCATTTTACATACTCGTACATTCCATGTACTGATGCCATTTGGCTTGCATCATTTCATGATGCAGAGACAGGTAGTAGAGATCATCAACCGGCACTCCGTTGAAGATCCACATACATCCTCAGCTAGTTGGTGAGTCCTCCTAGTTTTCAGAGGATGTTGAGCCTTCATGTACAGTTTTGTTGCCATTTCCTTTATTTTGATTGTTGGTATCCATGGACTTGTCATTGGCACCTCTTATACTTTGATAGAGGCTTCATAGACTGGAGTGTGGGAGGTTGAAATGTTATTTTGAGGAGTCTTATTATATTGTTTTGTTGTGTTGAAAATGCTTGGCCTCCGGCCCCCATATATATATGATCAGTATTTCATTATTTGAGTTTTCCGCTAAGAGAATATGATTGAATGAAGGTGTGACTGGACCAGGTGGTTCGCTCGGAGGTCAGAAATGATCTTCGAGTGCCGGCCACGCCTAGGGTTCCCTCCCGGGGCGTGACAACAACATACTTGGATCTTTCTTTTGTATGGATGTATGTAATATCCTGCCACTTGGTGTTTTATCTTTTAGGCCTTATTTGAACACCACAAGCGTATAAATATTGGATTGAGAGTTAGAGATTTTGATTTAAGCATTAAGCTCCATAAATACGAGTCGCCCAAGTCAACATGTCTGGACAACAAGGAGTGTTGTTCCATCTGCTTGGTAAGTAGCATCTAATTTCAGAACTCCCACCCCCTGAGTCTTAAAGCTTATTTAAGTTTGGTTCTGACGCACTCTTTTTTGGGGTCATGTTTGTCTTAGGATGACTATTGCGACAGGAATGAACTCGCAGAAATTGATTGTAGCCATGTATATCATGTTGATTGTATTAAAGAGTGGATCAAGCTCAAGAACTCTTGCCCTATTTGCAAGAGGGATGCGTTGGCTATTCTAACCTGACAATCTATGCAAGCCATGCTCGTGTAGCTGCAACAATCAGTTAAACTTTGGGTTGGGTGGACTAACTAGTGGAGTGGCATCATTAAGCTAAAGAAAGTTGAGTTAAACCTAAAAATAAGGAACCATTTTAAGTTTGAGGAAAACAATGGTCTTTTAGTTTTTCTGCTTTAGTAAGTTTGATGTGTTTTCTTGCTTTTTCGATGATACTAAGTTTTATCCAGACTTTGAAGTTCAGCATAAGTTAGTACTCATGTTGGTTTGAGTGGTTGATATCGAGCAAATTTGATCTGTAATCGATAGTTATTGCAAGTTTTGAATGCCTCTTGATTATCAACTCTGAATAGTCCCAATTTATTCCGAACTCTTATGAAAGCATTCCATTCAATTAAAACACCAGCAATTAGAAAAAGTAATTGTCGTTCCAAACCATCGTAAATGAAAATCGGGGATATTAACGAGAAAATGGCAAAATGTTCTCACTTAGTCCGTGCCCTAGAATGAAAGGGACAACAGTAGCGTCGAACATGATAGTTAATTACCACTATTCTACTGTAGTGATTATTATTTTTAATTATAAAAGTGTTTAGCAGAGGTGCAAGGCTCAAATAACCTGAATTGACAATGTCAATTAAAATATACATATCCCATTGCTGGAACATCAATACAAGAAGATTGACATGATCTGCGATCTTCTTATGTATTAGGGCTGTCTAAACTAGTCCAAATATAGGTGGGGTTCAAGATTGTTTAAAGGAAAAATTATGCAAAATGTCTGTTGAGTTATGTTTCTTACACAAAAAATACCCTACTTAAATGCTAAAATCTTAATGAAAAATAAATGCACTTAATGGTCTAATGTCTGAACCATTCAAATTCATACCTACATTAAGTGCAAACAAATGAGGTCTTAAGAATAAAATGGTGCATAGATAGATTTATCAAACAAATGATGCATATCACTCATTTTTGTTACCCATTCATACAAGATTCAAATGAAAATAAATAAATAAATCCAATCTCCCTCTTCTACTTAGTCGTAAAATAGGTTTGGTCAGTTCTAAATAAAAGTGTGACTTTTTTAGTTTCTAGAAGGATAATGGAAATAGGTGATGTAATGTAACATTTTTGAAATTAAAAAAAATAAATTAATTTTAGGATTTTTCTAAAAATTTTGTCTGTTAACGAAAAGCATATATAAATATGCACCATTTACTATACGATGATAGTATACATATACACCATTTGTTAAAAGGCGAGAGTATAGTTGCACCACTTTTTTAATGAGGGATATATATATCTTCTCTAGATCGCAAAGTTAAAGTGTATATTTGTACCTTTTTCCCCTTAAATTTATAATTTAGAAGCAAGAAATTGATACATGCAAAAACACAACGTCAATAAGCAATAGTTAACAAATTAAAATATTTAAAACATACAAAACATCCAACTAAGAAAAGTTTGACAAGATTAAAAACAACACTTCGAGAATCCAAGTAACTAAAGTCTAAAAATATTAAACTCAGCATGCGAGACCATGGCTCCTCCATAGACTTAAACCGATCATCACTTTGTTGCCCCAAAGCCTCAATGCTTTGTTGCACCTCCGCCTCTACATGCTCTTGAAGTATCCTCTCTTTGTTTTTTTTATTTTTTCATTTTCTTTATAAATTTTTCCAGATCGTTTGGGGTATTATAAATCAGGAAGAAAGTTTACAAGAAAACTTGGCATTAGCCTCCGATTACAACACAAGGATAAGCACAACTTTATCCTTCAAAAGAGGAGAGGTAACACTAGAAATTTAGATATTCAACACCTCGCAAAAAAGAATACATATATGACTAGCTAACAAAAAAAATTGCCTTATCGTATTTAATCCTTATAGAAGGCATTTGACTCTTGTCCAATTGGAATGGACCTTTAGCTTCCACCGAAAGTTGTTGATAGGATTCATATAAGGATTCAATCTGACCGTTAACTGCAAATTTTGCTAAATGGTCTGATACCTCGTTGGCCTCTATAAAACAATGGTCAACCTTGACATTAGCTTGTTTCTTCAATTGTTGTAACTCCTCTATGATCAGGTCAAGCTGAAATTGCAGCATTTGCCTTCATTAATCATCTTCCCAATAGCAAGCGAGTCCAACTCTGGTATGAAATTAGAGTGGTTTTTCTGACAACAAATGATCATCCTGTGTTTAGCAGCCATTGCTTCTGTCTCTAGATTACTTGCACATCGAAGAGGACATAAAAATCACATGAAGAAATCACCTCTTTTATCTCTCAACACTCCGCCAATTCCAGCACTTTCATTTACAGTAATAAAGTTACCATTAGTGTTCAATTTTAATGTTCTAGGTACAGAGGATTTCCAGCAAACAATGGTGCTTTTGGGACAAGGCCTTAATCTTAAGAGAGTGTCATAAAAGGAGATCCAAGGTAATTTCAAGCTATTAGGAGGAAAGGCCCAAGACACGACACTTTTAGGACTTGTACTCTTTTTGTAGTAGCTCTGTACACGTGACTTCTAGGTTCTGCGAGGAATGTTTTATTTGTATATATTTTCAGGTTACTTTCGTCGTTCATTAGTGTTCCTGTTATTTCATTGATGTTTTTAGATTGAAATGTTGATTTTCTACCCTGACATTCCATTATTCGCAGTTTCGAGATATGGGTCGGATTGCATACTAGTCGGTCATAATAGGCGCCATCATCACCTGAGAAATCGGGTCGTGACAATCATATTGCATTGCATTGCTATCTATATTAATTGAGTTATCTGATTATCGGTGATAATGAACTGTCCCTATGTGTTTACTTTACTCGAGCCGTTATATATAAATTGGTGGCACCGATGCCAGTGTCATGCCCCGAGAGGGTACCCTAGACGTGATCGGCACTCGAAGACCATTGTTGGTCCCCAAGTGAACCACTTGGTCCAATCACACATCCATTCACTATCAATCAATCAGCGGAAAGTTTAAAATAAAGAAATAATTTAGCGGGCAACTCAAATCATCACTCTAACTCAAAGAATAAAGGTCATGGACCAACAAATCAACTCCAATATTTGTCATTTAAAATAGTTTGACAAGAATAATTCAAGGAAAGAAAATACTCAATCGACCCATCACTATCTAGTCTATGAAGCCTCTATCACTACTATCTAATTGGTGCCAATGACATATTCATGGCTACCTAAAATCAAAATGAAAGGTCTAACTCGACGCAAGAATAACATAGGCGGTGTCCTTCGAATGTAGGGGAGGACTCACCAATACGCTAAGTGTGAATAGATCCTCAATGGTGCTCCTATTGATGATCTCTTAAACCTGTCTCTGCATCATGAAATCATGCAGATCTAAATGGACGTCAGTATGTGGAATGTACGAGTATGTTGTCATGCCCTGGGAGGGTACCCTAGGCATGGCCGGCACTCGGAAGCCATTTTTGGCCTCCAAGCGAACCACCTGGTCCAGTCACACATTCATTTAAACACATTCTCTTAGAGAAAGACTCAATCAATGAAGTACTATTCATAATTTAGGGCCAAAGGCCAAATAACTGTCAAATCAACAAACAGATATAGAAGAACTACTGAAAAGAACAATCAATATTTCTACACTCCGGTCTATGAAGCCTCTATCAACAATCTAGGAGGTGCCAATAAAAAGCCCATGGCTACAAACAATCAAAGTAAAGGAAACAACAAAAAGCTATACAAGAAACTCGACATCCTCCGGAAACTAGGAGGACTCACCAACTAACTGGGAGTGTGTGGATCTTCAACGGTGCACCGGTTGATGATCTCTAGTACCTGTCTCTGCATCATGAAATGGTGCAGGCCAAATGACGTCAGTACATGAAATGTACGAGTATGTAAAATGGTCGAATAAAACAATATTAGAAAGAACCAAATCAACTCGGGAATCTCAACTCAGAAAGAAGTACAACTCAACAAGCGTCCTAAGTCTAAGCAAGAATATAGTTTAGACGGGACCAAATCACATACAATTCAACTCAATCCGACTCAGAGTACTATCAAGACCTATATGGGAGTTTCTCTTATCCGACAACTATCACTTATGAGATAGTGAAAGTACAACAAACCGATGTTGTTGCCGCGTCCGTTCATACTTTGCCAGGGTATGAACGAATCAACCAATCATGGATCCAATCCAACCAAGTCCTATAATGTCAGGACAAGAATTTTAGGGAAGCATCCGACTTTAACGGTTCAATCCCCTCCTACGTTTGGTGATGTAGTTATTGGGTTCGAGTATGGACTATACTCTTTCCCAATTCGGTGCTCGATACTCCTCTCAAGACTCAATGCTCATAAAACTCCATCCAATCAACTCAATCAAATCATATCGACAAGTCTCATTTACAACCTTGTCAACTCATCAATTCTATCACAATCAAACCTCTTCCAATCATACAATCCGATCAATACCAATCCTATTTTTCAAGAGTAGATTAAATATGCATTTATAACAACATACAAATCTATCCAATCGTTCCTCTATTCGTTTAACAAATCTTTTGGGACTCATCACAACTCCAAGGTTTTAATTCAACAATTCAAGATAAACAACAAATTTAAGAAAAATAGCATTTTGGTCATTATCCACATAGTCAAGAAAATCAATAAAGCATGTTTAACAACCCTTCTCAATCGACTCATACTAACAAGAAGATTTTAGGAATTTCTTAGTTCAACAACATCAACATAATAGACATTAATTAAATAAGTGACAAGACTCATTTGAACATAAACCTACCAAGAACTCCATTCTTATGAACCTTTAACCTCAAAGAAAGCGTAGGGCATATGGGTGGACTCAATCCATGTTTTGAGTAGCCTTACATACCTTAGAGAAGACTTGAAGAAAACCTTGATGTTGGGTCTTCAATGGGAAGCTTGAATCTTGAAGCTATTGGAGGAACTTTTTGTTTGAGAAGGGTTTGGAGAAGAAGAAGAGGAGAGGGAAATTTTCTAGGGCTTTTAGAGAGAGAGAGGCTGGAAATATGGTCCAAAAACGTTCAAGGCTTGTGTATAAATAATTTGGGAAAATTCCCAAACTGCCTTTTCTCCAAAATATGGAAAATAGGCCAAAACACTCTTGGTGCGATAGTGGCACGTCGCGCCACTGCGGCGCCAAATCGAATAGCCTAAAGATCTGTACATATTTTAGTGGCGCATCGCGCCAAGGACCAAACTACTGAGGCTTGTTCCTGGCGCGATAGTGGCGCATCGCGCCCTTATAGAGCCAAGCCCAAGTTTTTTGGGTTCTTGGAAAATACGCTTGAAAACCCTGCACACCTCGTAGTGGCGCGCCGCGCCAGGGGCCACACTACTGAGGCTTGTTCCTAGAACGATAGTGGCATATTGCGCCACTGCGGCGCCAAGCCAAGATTTCCAGCAGTTGCAACCCAGGCTTGAAATTCCTGCTGTGCTAGTTCATCTTAGGATCGTCATATCTTTTGACTCCGAACTCCAAAAATTACATTCTTGATGGCATTGGAAAGAAGACTCGACGACCTTTAATTTAATAGGTCATGGGCCACCCATATTGTTGTCTTTCAAAAGATAGGGTCGTTAGAAGTCGACCCCTTATACTAACTCATCCTAAAACTTAGCCACGACGAACGTTTTGGACTTAGCTTGGTCCTAGGGGTCCTTTGTGACACCACATCACCTCCAACACTCTTTAATTACTCAGAGACTCATCTTAACTCATGCATATACTTCACAATAATAGAGTTCGACCCTACTCGAATACAAGAAAGGTCCAAATCTTAGGGAGAAATTTTAGGGGTGTTACAATATCTCCTCCTTGGGATCATTCGTCAAATCGCAATCAGAATTCAGTCAATCAACCAATCAATTTCTCAAATAAAAATCTCTATCCACACTCAAAATGCACAAAAGAATTTAATTCAAGGGAATGGGCATTACCTTCAACGTTCTCATTGGCAGGCATGAATAGATGGAGATATTTAGATTTCATATCTTCCTCCGCTTCCCACATGGCTTTCTCAACCAACTGATTTCTCCATAGGACTTTGACCGAGGCGATCTCCTTGTTCCTCAATTTGTGAATTTGGCGATTAAGAATTTAGACCAGAACCTCTTGATAGGATAAGCTATCCTTAACTCCAATACTATCAATGGAGACTACCAATGAGGGATCGCCTAAGCACTTCTTTAACATCAAAACGTGAAATGTCGTATGAATAGAGCCTAGCTCCGAGGGTAACTCCAACTCATATGCGACACTCCCAATCCGCCTCGAAATCTGGTAAGGGCCAATATATCGAGGACTAAGTTTCCCCTTCCTTCCAAACCTCATGACACCCTTCATGGGTGACACTTTCAAATATACCCAATCATCCACCTCAAACTCTAAGTCTCTCCTCCTCACATCGGTGTAAGATTTTTAGCAGCTCTAGGTTGTCTTTAGCCTATCTTGAATAACTCTCACCTTCTCCATGGCTTGGTGAAAAAAATCAGGCCCAATCAACTCAACTTCACCAACCTAAAACCATCCAATGGATGATGTATACTTCCTCCCATAAAAAGCTTTATAAGGAGCCATTTGAATGCTTGCATGATAGCTAATATTATATGCAAACTCTATGAGAGGTAAGTGATCATCCCAATTTCCTTTGAAGTCAAGCACACAAGCTCTCAACATATCCTCCAACGTCTGAATGGTGTGCTCCGCTTGGCCATCCGTTTAGGGATGAAAGGCCGTCCTAAGGTTCACCTTTGAACCCAGTCCCTTCTGAAAGGATCTCCAAAATTAGGAAGTGAATTATGCTCCTCGATCTGAGATGATAGACAAGGGGACCCCATGCAATCTAACAATCTCCTGAATGTATAACTTTGCATAATCTTCTGCGGTGTCAGTAGTCTTAACTGCCAAGAAGTGAGCTGATTTCGTCATTCTATCCACAATCACCCAAATCAAATCATGTTGCTTTTGGGACCTCGGTAAACCTGTAATAAAGTCCATGTTGATCATCTCCCACTTCCATTCTAGAATTTCTATATTTTGAGCTAAACCACATGGCCTTTGGTGGTCAACCTTCACCTGTTGGCAATTTGGGCACTTGGAAATTAATTCCGCAATATCTCTCTTCATCCCACTCCACCAATAGATTTCCCTAAAGTCATGATATATTTTTGTAAAGCCCGGGTGAATAGAGTATCTGGAACTATGCGCTTCAGCCATAATTCTCTCTCGAACATCACCGACATCAGCTATACATAATCTATTTTAGTACCTTAACACACCATCTCCCCCTTTGGTAAAAACCATCACCTCTTGTTTGTAAATAACTTCCTTCAATTGGAGAAGGACGGGATTCTGATCTTGTTTCTTCTTTACCTCTGCCACAAGTGAGGATACATCCCCATCCTGAACATTAACTCCACCTTCATTGTTCTCTTCAAGACGAACTCCCAATCGGGCTAATCTGTGCACCTCTCTAGCCAATTCTTTCCTTCCCTCCTCCATATGGGCAGTGCTACCCATAGACAACCTGCTAAGAGCATCAGCAACAACATTAGCTTTACTTGGATAGTAGAGGATGCTCATATCATAGTCCTTGAGTAGCTCGAGCCATCTCATTTGCCTCAGGTTGAGTTCCTTCTAGCTGAAGACGTATTATAAACTCTTGTGATTGGTGAACACATCAACATGCACTCCATATAAGTAGTGGCGCCAAATTTTAAGGGCAAATACTACAGCTGCCAGTTCAAGGTCATAAGTTGGGTATTTCCTCTCATGAACCTTAAGCTGTCTTGAAGCATTGGCTATCACCTTTCCCCTCTGCATCAGTACACAGCCCAAACCAACTCTAGATGCATCACAATAGATCACAAAGCTCTCTGTTCCATCGGGCAAAGTTAGAACAGGAGCAGTGGTTAGCTTAGTTTTCAATTTCTGAAAACTCTCCTCACAAGCATCGGACCATTGGAACTTATCCTTTTTTTGGGTCAGTTTGGTCAATGGTGATGATATGAATGAGAATCCCTCTACAAAACTTTGATAATAGCCAGCCAAACCCAAGAAGCTTCTTATCTCTGTCGGGGATATGGGTTTGGGTCAATTCTTTACTGCCTCAATCTTCTGAGCATCAATCTAAATACCATATCCAGATACAATGTGGCCTAGAAAAGCCACTGATATAAGCCAAAATTCACATTTTGAGAACTTTGCATACAATACCTGGTCCTTCAGAGTTTGCAAGACGACTCTAAGATGATGGGCATGCTCCTCCTCATTCTTGGAGTAAACCAAAATATCATCTATGAATACAATTACAAACATATCAAGGTATGGTTTAAACACTCGATTCATGAGATCCATAAATGTTGCGGGGGTATTAGTCAACCCGAAGGACATCACCAAGAACTCAAAGTGACTATAACGGGTGTAAAAAGCTATCGTTGGGATATCACACTCCCTCACCTTCAACTGATGGTAGCCCGATCTTAGGTCTATCTTTGAGAAATAAGTGGTACCCTGAAGTTGATCAAATAAGTCGTCGATTCTGGGGACAGGGTATTTTTTCTTTATGGTGACCTTGTTCAGCTGCTTGTAGTCAATACACATTCTAAGGGACCCATCTTTCTTTCACACAAATAGGACCGGAGCACTCCATGGTGAGATACTCGGCCTAATGAATCTCTTATCTAACAAGTCTTTTAACTGTTCTTTCAACTCTTTCAACTCGGCCAGAGCCATTCTATATGGAGGGATTGAGATAGGTTGGGTATCAGGAAGAACATCAATCCCAAAGTCGATCTCCCTATCAAGAGGGCCTCCAAGCAGATCTTCAGAAAAAATATCAGGAAACTCATTGACAATCGGAACCGACTCAAGGGATGGAGACTCAATACTGTCATCTTTCACTCAGACAAGGTGATAAATAAACCCTTTTATGATTAGCTTCCTGGCCCAAAGGTAGGAAATAAACTTACCCTTAGGCATGAAAGGACTCCCCTTCCACTCTATCACAGCTTCGTTCGGGAATTTGAACTTAACAATCTGAGTCCTACAATCAATAGAAGCATAACACACATAAAGCTAGTCTATGCCAAGGATCACATCAAAATCAACAATGTCCAACTCAACTAAGTCAGCCAAGGTATCCCTATGATAAATTGACACAGTGCAATCTCTATAGAATCTCTCAGTTAAGATAGAGTCACCGACAGGAATAGCTACACTGAAAGACTCAAGGAGACACTCAGGGATTTTATCAAAATTACTTGCCACGTAAGGAGTCACAAAAGATAGGGTGGCACCCGGATCCATCAAAATATAACAGTCAAGAGAAGAGACTCGAATCATACCCATCACGACGTTTGGAGAGTTCTCTTGATCTTGACGACTACCCATGGCATATAGACGGTTTGTGCCTCCGCTCGTACTTAAAGTAGTGCCCTTCTGATTACCTCTAGCTGGTGGTGCGATGGTAGAATAGTGGGCTCTGTTCCCCTGGACACTCCTTCTAAAAATGGTCTATTTGGCCACATATATAACAACCAACCCTTCCCGCTCTATACTCTCCCAAGTGGAGCTTACCACACTTGACGCACGGTGTCTTCCCTTACGAACCTTGACCCATGCTAGCTTGGGATTGAGAACCCTAGGGTCTGAAATTCTGGCAATTTTGTCCCTACCGATCATACCTGTTCTACGGCATAGGTGCACTGGCGGTAGATGAGGCATAGTTGGAAGGCCTCTTCTGGAAGAAGGACCTGTTGCCCTTGTTTTGCCTCTGTTCATTCTCCTGCCCAGCTGATCTTTCCTTCTTGCTCAGATGCTCCTCTCTATATTTTCTCTTCTCATCCTCCACTTGTTGAGCATACACCATTAATCTTGAAATATCCATATCATAGATTAACAATGCCGCTTTGCACTCCTTCTTCACATGTCTTCCCAAACCGGAGACAAATTTCCTCATCTTCGACCTCACATCTAGGATCATCTCTGGAGCATACCTGGACAGCTGGATGAACTTCAGGCTGTACTACTTAACTCCTCCACTTTTGCTTCCCTTAATTCTCGGGGAAAGAAGTGGTCAAGAAAAGCTCCCTCAAATTTATCCCACATAGCAGGTTCAGCATCCTCACCTCTACCTTGTTCCCATTGGTTATACCAGATGTTTGCCACATCCTTAAGCTGGTAGGACACGAACTCAACCTCCTGAATCTCCATAGCATGCATAGCTTTCAGGATTTTCCATATCTCATCAATAAAATTTTGGGGATTTTCATCAACCTTAGATCCCGTGAATGCCGGCGAATCCATTCTTAAAAAGTCTCTAATTCTGATAGCAGCAGACGACACTTGGGAACTAGAGCTAAGAGTTGGCGAACTCTGGGTACCATTTCGGGCAGCCACTAACTGAGTGAGCATGGTAATTGCTCCTCTAAAGTCTGCTTCCGAAGTTGGTGCATGTGGAGTAGTAGGCATTTGAGGTGCCTCCGCATACCTCGCCAGTCGGCCTCTAGCCCTCATGGGCGTACCTTTGACTGTGGAATCTCTGCGTTATCCACATTCCTCTGGCTAGCAACACGTTTAGGAGGCATTATCTGTAACGTATAAATGCATGAATTAGAAATGAGTTTTATAGAGTTTAACGCTATCACCCGAATTCAGAGTATGAAAAAAGTGAAACAATTCTTAATGTCTTATAGCCTCCTAATTATAAGTGTGGTGAACAACACACCCATAAGCAAGAGGTGACAATGACAAGCCTATGGCTACCAACAATCAAAGTAAAGGAAACAACACAAAACTATACAAGAAACTCAACATTCTCCGAAAACTAGGAGGACTCACCAACTAACTGGGAGTGTGTGGATCTTCAACGGTGCGTCGGTTGATGATATCTAGTACCTGTCTCTGCATCATGAAATGGTGCAGGCCAAATGGCGTCAGTACATGGAATGTACGAGTATGTAAAATGGCCGACTGAAAAAACATTAGAAAGAACCAAATTAACTCGGGAATCTCAACTCAGAAAGAAGTATAACTCAACAAGCGTCCTAAGTCAAAGCAATAATATAGTTTAGAAGGGACCAAATCACATACAATTCAACTCAATCCGACTCAGAGTACTATCAAGACCTATATGGGAGTTTCTCTTATCCGACAACCATCACTTATGAGCTAGTGAAAGTATAACAAACTGACATTGTTGCCGCGTCCGTCCATACTTTGCCAGGGTATGAACGAATCATCCAATCCTGGATCTATAACCAATTAAGTCCTATCATGTCAGGACAATAAAATGAGAAACATCCAACTTTAACGGTTCGATCCCATGGGAAGCATCCGACTTTAACGGTTCAATCCCCTCCTATGTTTGGCGACATAGTTTATTGGTTCGAGTATGGACTATACTCTTACCCAATTTGGTGTGCTCAATACTCCTCCCAAGACTCAATATGGTCATATCTATCAAGTGAGTAAAATACTCAAAATATTCATTTAGTCTCAGTGGACTCTTTTCAAATCAACTCATTTAGTCTCATTGGACTCTTTTCAAAACTCAAATGAAATCTGGCCTCATTGGACCTTCTTTCAAATCGAGTCATCTCAAATCATCAAACTCTTCTCTTTAAAATTTATACAATCTCAACTCAATCTCAACAATCGACATTTTAAAGTAAAAATACTCAACTCATTTATACTCAAAATACTCGTGTTTAAAATAATAATTAAAAGACTTCTGAAACTCAAATCATGCTTAAACTCTTTTTAAATCATAGATGAAAATAATCATTCTTTAAACTCAAAAATAGTGTATAAATAGTTTATGCAAAAATGTTCACAAATCCTTTATTTAAAACTCCTTCTCTAAAGATCCTTTATTTTTCCAAATGTTCATAAGACTCCAATAAAATCAAATTATGCAAATCACATGTCATATAATCACATTAGACTCCAATTCACTTCATCACACAACATCCTCATCAATTGTGACACCCCATAATTTTTTTCGCAAAGACTCGAACATTTCTTCACGTGTGGGTAGACTCGGACCAGAGGACTTGTAATTCTACACATGAGTTAGGATTAATTTCTAAGTATTTGAAGTGTGTTATATGTGTTTAGGAGTCATAAGGGATCTCTAACACCAAGTCGAGTCCAAAGAACTCCAATCGATTAAGTTTTCGGATGAGTTAGTATAAGGGTCAACTTCAAACGACCATATCTCCTAGGATATAAAGAACTGGGTGGGCCACGACCTACCAAATTAAAGGTATTTGAGTATTCTTTCCAAATCCACTAATATTGCAATTTGTGAAGTTTGGAGTCAAAATTTATGGCCATTTTACTATAGACTAGTACTGCAGGAATTTCAGGTCGGGGCAAAATTTAGGCTTGGCGCTCTAGTGGCGCCCCACGCCACTATAGCACCAGAAAACAACCTCAGTAGTTTGGGGCTTAGCGCGACACTCCACTATTAGATGTGCAGGGTTTTAAGCCTATTTTGGCTTGGCGCTGCAGTGGCGCGACGTGCCACAATAGCGCCAGCAAGGTTTTTACCCAATTTTTCAGATTTTTGAAGAGGGGCAACTTGGACTTTTCCCTAATTATATATACCCTATCCTTGAACATTTTGGGACCATTTTTCAGTCCTCCCTCCCTCTAAAATGCCCTAAAATTTTCTCTCTCTTCTTCTTCTTCTTCTCCAAATCCTTCTCCAACAAAGATTGCCTTCAAGAACTTCAAGAATTCAAGCCTTCCATTGAAGACCTAACATCAAGGTTTATTCAAAGTCTTCAAACAAGGTATGTAAGGCTAACCTAAAATATGGATTGAGTTCTTCCATATGCCCATAGATGTGTTGGTTAGGAGTTGTGAAAGAGTTGCACCTTCTAGAAAGGTTTTTTTGAAAGTTTTCCCTAAACTATGGAATGTTTTTAGACACAAATGGTTGATTGATGATTCTAATGACTTGAGTTACTAAATAGTTATTTTTCATATTATTAACTACAAATGTATCTTTGTATATAGATTTATAGGTATTGATGATATTCTTGAGTTGAGTTTTGTTGAGAGTGTGGGTTCATGTTTCATTCACATGAACCCAAGATGAGATTTCTTATCATAAATGTCTTGAGGTTAAGATGGATAGTTGTGTGTATATATGTATTGATTGGAATGAAAAAAATGAATTAGTTAGTTAAGAATGTCCCTTTGCTTCTATAAAATGAACATAGGACAAAAATAAGGATTTTGGAGTAGATGTTTGATGATTGATGTGATGATGATACTTGAAAATGATGTGATGATAATGTTTGATGATGATGTAAATGATAATAGATGATGATGATTTGATGATGAAGTTTTGATGACGATGTGAGTGATGACGTGAATGGTACTTATTTAATATGTGTAGAATGATTGATGAAGAGGTATATTGATGAGGATGTTATGTGATGGAGCAGATTGGAGTCTAATGTGATTATGTGATATGTGATTTGCATAATCTGAGTTGATTGGAGTCTTATGAGTATTTTGAAAATAAAGGATCTTCTGAGAAGGAGTTTTAAATAAATGATTTGTGAGCATTTTTGCATAAACTATTTATACACTATTTTTGAGTTTAAGAAATGATTATTTTCATCTATGATTTAAAAAGAGTTTAAGCATGAGATGAGTTTGAGGAGTCTTTTAATTATTTTGAACACGAGTATTTTGATTATAAATGAGTTGAGCATTTTTACTTGTTAATATGTCTTATTGATCTCTTTAACCATGTGATTATGTTGCATAAGTCAATTTTCTTGAATGTGTTATTACACTTGAGTTGTTGGGCTAAAAGCCATAGAGTTGTGATGAGTCTTGAGGAGATGTCATAAATGCTTATCTAAATGAGACTTGATTGAGTTGATTTGAGAATGGAATTGACGAGTGGACAAGGTCCTAAATGAGACTTGCCATTATGACTTAATTGAGTTGAAATGAGAACAGAGTTGATGAGGTGGTAAGGTTCTACATGAAACTAGCCATGAGGGCTTATTTGAGATGATTGGAGGGAGTTTTATGAGCATGGAGTCATGGTAGGAGTATCAAGCACCGAGGCGGGTGAGAGTACAGTCCATACTTGAACCCCAGAAACTACACCGCCAACGTAGGTAGGGATGGAACTGTTAAATTCGGATGCTTCCTGTGGGATCGAACCGTTAAAGTTGGATGTTTCCCATTTTTTTTATTGTCTTAAAATAATAGGACTTGACTAATTGATGGTATCCATGATTAGGGAGGCGTTCATACCCTGGCAAGGTATGGGCGAACGTGGTAACGACGTCTGATTTTTGTACTATCACTAGCTCATAGGTGATAGTTGTCGGATAAGAGAAACTCCCATTTAGGTCTTGATAGTGCTTCGAGTCAGTTGATTTGAGTGGTTTACGATTTGGTCCTATCTAAACTATTTCTTGTTAGACTTAGGACATTTGAGTGAGTTGCTATATGCTTATGAGTTAGTCCTGTCTAAACTATTTCTTATTAGACTTAGAACACTTGAGTGAGTTGTTACATATTTATTGAGTTGAGTCCTTTGAGTTGATTGTTGAGTTGAGGGTATATGATCGATTTGGGTTAGATGAGTTGTGATTGGATTGTGCATGATTGGATCGATATATGATTCGATTGGATTAGATGATATGTGATTGACTTCGAGCTAACAGTATATGATCGAATTGGATTGAATAATTTGATTGAACTGTATTGTGTATGATTGGATTGGACTGTATGGTATATAATTAGTCTTTGTCTAAAAATGTATTATTACTTTAGACTCATGACGCCTTGTTGAGTCTCTCTTATCTTTATGATTTGAGATATTTGGACCGCTGCTATTCTTCCTTGAGGTATGTTTCATTCTGCCATATTACATACTCGTACATTCCACGTACTGACTTCCATTTGGACTTGCATCATTTAATGATGCAGAGATAGGTTTAAGAGATCGTCAATAGGAGCATCATTGGGGATCTATTTCACACTCAGCATATTGGTGAGTCCTCTCATACATTCGGAGGACACCGCTCATGTAATCTTGCGTCGAGTTAGCCTTTTCATTTTGAGTTGAGGTAGCCATGAACCTGTCATTGACACCAATTAGATAGTAATGATAGAGGCTTCATAGACTAGATAACGAAGGGTCGATTGAGTATTTCTTTCCTTAAATTATTTCTTGTCAAACTATTTTTAATGACAAATATTAGAGTTGATTTGTTGGCCCATGGCCTTTATTCTTTGAGTTAGATTGATATTTTGAGTTGTCCATCGAATATTCTCTTTATTTTTTTATCTTCCGTTGATTGAATGAAGGAACGGATGTGTGATCAGTCTATGTGGTTCGCTTGAGAGCCAGAAATGGTTTGTGAGTGTCGGTTACGTCTAGGGTACCCTCACGGGGCGTGAAATAAACATAACCTCTTCATTCACATCATCGTCAAATATCATCATTCACATCATCATCAAACATCATCATCACATCATCATCAAACATCGTCATCACATCATCATGAATTATCATCATTCACATCATTATCAATTATCATCATTCCCATCATCATCAAATATCATCAATTATCCACTCCAAAATCCTTATTTAATTCTACGTTCAATTTATAGAGACAAAAGGACATTCCAACTCTACCCAGGTTTCATTTCTTTTTTTATACCCTTCACCTTCATAATTATCCCAAAATTCTCATATAACTAAAAACCAATTTCATAAAACTCAAGTAAAAGAATACCTCATTTCACCCAAAAAAATAATATTGTTTTTATTATACATAAAAATCATCAATCTCATCCTCAAGATATATTATGACCAAAGGTAAATCTCATCTTGGGTTCATGTGAATGAATACATGAATTCATAGTCTCAACAAAGTCAACTCAAGAACATCATTAACATATTTTTGTAATATTCTATAGTTTAGGAAATTTTCAAGAGAAATCTTCATAAAAGGTTCAAATCTTTCACAACTTCTATCCAACACATATATGAGCATATGGAAGAACTCAATCCATATTTTAGGTTAGACTTACATACTTTAGAGTAGATTTCGAAGAAACCTTGTTGTTGGGTCTTCAATGGGAAGGATTGAATTCTTGAAGCTATTGAAGACACTCTTTGTTGGAGAAGGATTTGGAGAAGAAGAGAGGGAAATTCTAGGGCTTTTTAGAGAGAGAGAGGGACAAAACAATGGTCCCAAAAACGTCCAAGGATAGTGTATATATAATTTGGGAAAATACCCAAATTGCCCTTTCTCCAAAAATCTAGAAAACAAGCTAAAAATGCTTCTGGCGCGATAGTAGCGTGTCGCGCCACTGCGGCACCAAGTCAAATAGGCTTAAAACCTGCACACCTGCGAGTGGCACGTCAGGCCAAGGACCAAACTACTGAGGCTGTTCGATGGCGTGATAGTGGCGTGTTGCGCCCTTACGCGCCGCGCCAGGGACCAAACTACTGAGGCTTATTCCTGGAGCGATAGTGGCGCATCACGCTACTGCGGCGCCAAGCCCAGGTTCCCTGCAGTCACAGCCCAGGCCTGAAATTCCTACAGTACTAGTCCGTCTTAGGATAGTCATATCCTTTGACTACGAACTCCAAAATTTACAATCTTGGTGGCGTTGGAAAGAAGCCTCAAAGACGTTTAATTTGATAGGTCATGGGCTACCCATTTCATTATATTCTAGGAGATATGCTCGTTCTAAGTTGACCCTTATACTAACTCGTCCGAAAACTTAATCGATCGGAGTTCTTTGGACTCGACTTGGTGTTAGAGATCCCTTATGAACCCTAATAACATCTAACACACTTCAAATACTTAGGAATTAATCCTAACTCATGTGTAGAATTACAAGTCCTCCGGTCCGAGTCTACACACGCATGAAGAAATGTTCTAGTCTTTGCAAAAAATATTCCGGGGTGATACAGCCGGAATGGGACTTTTCTGTATGTAAGTTAAAGTGTTTCTTAGTTTATTTCATAGGTTTGATTAAATCTCTATACTCAGTCATCTTAACCTATGGAGTACATGTGGATTGTACTTACCCCAACTTATGTGTACCTTTTTGATGCAGATTCTAGTCAGGGTGTTCCGCGTGGCAGCTGATCCTATAGCAAACTTCATTGCTTCAGATTAGTGGTGAGATCCTGGGATCCATATCGCCCCTATTTCTATCTTTTATTTCTGGTCATAAATACTATTCGGAGACTTATGTTGTATATTCAGATTCAGGCTTTGTATTAGATGCTCTTTTTACTTTTGACACCAGATTTTTGGATTATTTCTTTGTCTTTCTCTTCTTTCGTTTAAATTTTGGCCTGAATTTCCATTTGGAGTCTTGTGTGAGTTTTGCTTTTAGTCTTGCACATCGGGATGGGATCGGGATGTGTGCCATCATGACCTGAGATTTTTGATCGTGACAGCATCTTCCTTCAACATATAAGTACTCTCTCTTTTGTATAGTGAATATAGTTGAAGACTTAGAATAATTTCTTTGTCTCAGTTATCTCTTTCGGTACATTAACCTCAAGATACAAACACAATATAAAACTTCTCATCCGTTTCTCATATATTTCCTTTATCTTTTCTTCTTACCAAAACAAAGTAAGATCATCAATATTTATAAGTGAGGAATTCTTCCTTTCAATAAATAAGAAGAATGTGGACAATAATGTGTGTAGATAAATGGCCTTGAAGTTACATAAGTTACAAGAATATTTAGGTGAAATAATGAGTGCGATAATGTGAGATTTCAATAGAGAAGTAATGGTCATATAGATGACCATTACCACGTTCTGCCAAAAAAGTGTCAAAGACAATTCCTCTCCAACATTCTCTACATCATTTTTCACCAAATGGAGAATGGCCACTAAGGCTAGTAAGAAAATGAGACGATTTAATAATATTAAAATGCTCAAATATACTAACAGCAAGTGTTGATAATAAGTACTTGCCACCAATATTCTTTTTATTCTTGAGAGCATAGCATGGCACATATCGCTTTGAACTTCTTAATCTTATTTGACTTCTTTTTATGCTTTTATTAAGACGAGGATCTTTCGGAAATAGTCATCCTACCTTGGTAGAAATAAGGTCTGCATACACTTTATCCTCCCCAGACCCCAGGTTGTGAGATTTTACTGGATTGTTGTTATTGTTGCATAGCATGGCACAATGCATGTAAAAATGCACAAGAACAATGAGACCTAGAGGGGCATCTGAGACCACACGAGTACATATTTCACTTTTACTTGTCCATAATGGACTTTGCACACTGCTTAACAAATAACAAAATAAAGTTTATATTTTACCATGATATTCATATTAATTGGTGTATAGTTTTTAATAAATTTCAGAACATCATTTTTTTTGATTTAAAAAAGGAGTATCAGTAGTGTTCACACTTACCTTTATGCATGGCTAGAACCCTCAATATGGCGGTACATGGTGGAGGTGCTCAACCACTTGAGCAAACCTCACTTGTATTGAGAACACTTCAATAAATTGAATCAATGAGAATTTATTTTAAAATACCAAGTTGAGGTGTCTATATGTGCACTTTCAAAGTTGGAGTGCTTATTTGCTAACTGAGATTAAGTTTAAGTGTTTGTTTATGTATTATGCCTTTTGGTTTTAGCGTACAATTGGAATGGAAAAATCTGTAATTGCACATTTATTATCTCATCTTGAAGATACATTATCTATGTTTTCCTACTCAAAAAGAAAATAAACATTGTAATCTCTTATTTTAAGTCTGTTACTATTCATGAGTCTTGATTTTTGTAATCTGTGTGTTATTAAATATTTACTACTCAATCCCTTTTTCTCTCTGTCATTTGCTTTGATTGAAGAGAAATATTTTGCCTCGATCGCTCAGTCTGTTTCATTCTTAGGTTCACACTCTTCTTTCATGTCATGAATATTTGTTAATGTAAGTTGTCCTCTATTTTTTTCCTCTTAATTGTTTCTTAGAGTTTTGTCATTCCTTACTATTAAGATTTTTCCCCTGAATTTAGAATTTTTGGAGAAGAAAGGATGGATAAGAAGTGAGAGCTAGAGTGGATTCGGTACTTATTTCTTCTCCTTGATTATCCCTTGTTGCTTCCTTCTCCCTCTTAAGGTTTTATTTATATTTCTTTATTAGAGAATCAAAATTATATATAGAATATACCTTGTTGCATAATCTTTTTTTTCCTTGGATTCAATTTATTCTGCTCAAATTAAACAAAATTTTTCTTTCAAAGTGTGTATGAAGGTGGTTTGAAATTCTCTATCATTTGATTTGGTTTTAGTTTGTTCTAATCCTTTTGTTTCCTTTAAATTTTAATAGAACCACTTAATTAGTGTAACCATGATGAACCTTCTGAATAGTGAAAGAGCAAGGGGTTTAATTACATTTCTGGAGTTTAAGAAATTTGGGACTGAGGCAAAGTTAATTGATTAATTAACAAGTTTCATGTGTAACAATCTTTGTAGGTGATTGCCATTGATCTTTTAGTTCAGATTTATTAGATACCTATGGTGCTCCTTTTCCTTATTGAAGAACACTAGATTATAATTTAAAAAATAAATCCATTGGCTAAATACTTCTGTAGGGCATTAGAGTTTGAATTGTTTCTTAGTTTATCAAACAATACATGTTGCTTTTAGATACTGATGAACTTCTTTTGCAGTTTTTCTATCTCAAGTCTATTAAAGGGAACATTTGCAACACTTGAGGTGAACATTCCTTTGCCTATTTCTGTGGTAGCTGTGCTTATTTGTAAACCTTCTAATGAGATTTTTTCCATTTGCAACTTTGTATTCTATGGAAGTAGGCTTAATGTGATCGATGATCCTTGGAGAAAACAAAAATGGTTTTTTTTATTGGTGTGGGGTGGGGGTGGCTTGGAACGGGGGGATCATTTCCCCCATGTGTATGTGGGGCTGCAGGATGGGGAAGGCTTGCTTGGCTGAACACTTTAAGAATTGATTTTTTCTTTAGGTAATCTCGAGTATGATATAAGGAAATCTGATACTAAGTAATAAGTTATTTAATATCTGTCAAATTAAATTCCTTTATTTTCCTCCGAGTTCTTTCGATTCTCATAGAATTACTACAGTTATATATCTAGGATATATGTGGACAAGATAGTGAAGAGAGGAAAGTGATTTTTCTTGCTACCATATGATTGAGCTCCAAGCAAGTTACTAAAAAATCTATTAAATAACTCTAATCCACTACTAGTACAATTAACTCTAGATGTACTTAAAATCTTGTGCAGTGTGAAAGTAATTTCCATATGGTAGTGAGAAATAAGTTAACATGTAACAATATTATCTCTATAGATGATAATATACATTAGAGTTTTCAACATGTTACTGTAAAGATCTTCTAGTGTAACACAAGTGTTCTTTATTTGTGCTAACCGTTATCTGCTTGTATATGTGTCATGTGCTTTCTGTACACTTAAGTTTTTTCATGTTAAAAGAGGATATCATAATCTGAACCAATCATTCTAACATGTAACAAATTATTTTTCGTTGCACCTCAGATGGAGAGCAACAAAGCTAACTCAACCTCCAATGGAACTATTAATGTTGCTACTAGTTCAACCCCTACTAATATGCCAAGAGATGGAAGCACGACTGAAAGTATTATTGGTAGTATCCTGTCCCAAATTGAGGAACGCCAGACAGCCTACCAAGAACATGTTCATAGATATCGTGCTCTTTTTTCTTCTAATGCTAGTGGAGAGAGAATGACAGATGTGGTCAACTCATCTACACAAACCATGATTCCAGTTAAGTTTCTTCACTTTACCAAGGTTGTTCCATATTATTTATCCATCTCTGGCTTAACAAAATTTTGGGCTTATTCTTGATATTAATTTTGGAAAAGAATTTACAGATAACAAATACTTTCACTAAAATATATTTTCGCTAATCTCCCCTGTATTTGAGAACTCTCGCCCTCCCCGCCCTCCCCATCCAATGTTTTCAAAGGATACCCTATTCAGTTGCTTTGTTTTTTTTGTCATATCTTATCAATCAAATTGTATGTTGCTTATAAATACTTTAGATGTTTGTTGCTTAGAAAAAAAGAAGCTTACTCAGAAAACTTTTATTGTTATTTTAAAATAATTTCTTGTTGAGTTATATTCAATTGAGAATATTTTCAAAAATTGTCAGATATTTTGATAGTATTTCAACTCACAACAGTAACCTGAAATTATAATAAGTGTTTGATGAGTCTTTTCAGTTGGAGCAACCTTTTCCCTAAAAACGATATTATTCCCATTTATAGATTTTATTAGCTCCCTTACTATGACTTAGCAGCTAGGAGTGTTCATGGTTCGGTATAGATCGATTAATTGTTAAAATCAAAATCAAATCAATTTAATCAATTTTAAAATTACTAAAACCAAACAAAATAAAAAAATAACCGTCGGTTTTGTTCAATTTTGGGGATTTTTGGTTGGAAAATAATAACTTTGTTGAGGTCATACGCATCTTGATAGACACAAACAACTAGTATATGAAGAATTCATAGGAAAGCTACTATGGATTCATTTATGCAATACTGAATTTATTATTACACGAAAAACGTGATTTATTTAACCAATACTAAAGTCATTTTACACTAAAGATCAAAAGATCAAATTTTTATAGCAAAAAAATAACCCCAAGTTCAACAATTCAGGAACTACCCGGGGGAGGGGTTACAAGAAAATTATATACCAAAATTTAAGTGTTGGGCATGAGAAAATGGTAAAGTTAAAGACTTAAGTTAATTAAAATTTAACAAAATATTTATATTTTATGTATGAATGTATATAAATAATTATAAAATATATATATGATTTCTCGATTCGGTTTGGTTATTTTTGCGATTTTTTTAGTAAAACTAAAACCAAAACCAAATCAAAATAGTATCGGCTATCAAAATTTAAAACTAAACCTAAACAAATCAAACCAAATATCAATTATTTTAATCGGTTTGATTCTGATTACGGTTCGATATATTTTTTTAACCATAACCATGAATAGCCCTATTAGCAGCTATCCTTCTTGGTCGTGGTGAACTCCCTATTCTAGACTAGAAAGTTTTTGTATTAGGAGTTAACTAAGATTATCTTGTACTTATTTTCATCTTCTTGATGCCTTTAATGCAACACCTTCATAAAAAAAATCCTTGTTGAGTTGCACTAATTATAAACTTATGTATTAGTTGATGTGCTTAAAGTCTTGGGAACTTGTAAGTTTTTCCTTTTTTGATGTTTTTTTCTATTTTTACCTTATTTGATATTTATGTATGATTAATTCATAAAAAATTAATTGTTATACTTTTTATGGGCATGTTCCCACCAGGTTATGCACTTCCTTTTTATATAAATAGTATTGTTTTTTTTATGTACATAAATTTTAAATTATTCCAAAGAAAAATATTGAGTATTACTTAACTGAAAATAATAAATCTTAGACGAAATTAGCAATCTGCCCCATTGAGATTAGCTTTCTTCTCAAAGAAAGGGCATGTTAAAACATGAATTAGAATGGCGTCACTTCTTAGTTGAGATTCATTTCACGTGCACACGTTTATTTCTGTACTAGCACTAAGTTCTACTCTTATATATTTGTCATGTGATTTTTGTTATTCAATCAGCATGCTCTTAAGTTAGTTCAATATTTCAGGAAGGAGAAAGTGACTTGGAAGAAGATGACGGGCAAAATCTTAATAGGGAGAATATGTCTTATCAGGTAATGCTTTGAAAACAAAATAATTTAGCTTCAATACAACATACTTGGATCTTTCTTTTGTATGGATGTATATAATATCCTGCCACTTGGTGTTTTATCTTTTAGGCCTTATTTGAACACCACAAGCGTATAAATATTGGATTGAGAGTTAGAGCTTTTGATTTAAGCATTAAGCTCCATAAATACGAGTCGCCCAAGTCAACATGTCTGGACAACAAGGAGTGTTGTTCCATCTGCTTGGTAAGTAGCATCTAATTTCAGAACTCCCACCCCCTGAGTCTTAAAGCTTATTTAAGTTTGGTTCTGACCTACTCTTTTTTGGGGTCATGTTTGTCTTAGGATGACTATTGCGACAGGGATGAACTCGCAGAAATCGATTGTAGCCATGTATATCATGTTGATTGTATTAAAGAGTGGATCAAGCTCAAGAACTCTTGCCCTATTTGCAAGAGGGATGCGTTGGCTATTCTAACCTGACAATCTATGCATGCCATGCTCGTGTAGCTGCAACAATCAGTTAAACTTTGGGTTGGGTGGACTAACTAGTGGAGTGGCATCATTAAGCTAAAGAAAGTTGAGTTAAACCTAAAAATAAGGAACCATTTTAAGTTTGAGGAAAACAATGGTCTTTTAGTTTTTCTGCTTTAGTAAGTTTGATGTGCTTTCTTGCTTTTTCGATGATACTAAGTTTTATCCAGACTTTGAAATTCAGCATAAGTTAGTACTCATGTTGGTTTGAGTGGTTGATATCAAGCAAATTTGATCCGTAATCGATAGTTATTGTAAGTTTTGAATACCTCTTGATTATCAACTCTGAATAGTCCCAATTTATTCCGAACTCTTATGAAAGCATTCCATTCAATTAAAACACCAGCAATTAGAAAAAGTAATTGTCGTTCCAAACCATCGTAAATGAAAATCGGGGATATTAACGAGAAAATGGCAAAATGTTCTCACTTAGTCCGTGCCCTAGAATGAAAGGGACAACAGTAGCGTCGAACATGATAGTTAATTACCACTATTCTACTGTAGTGATTATTATTTTTAATTATAAAAGTGTTTAGCGGAGGTGCAAGGCTCAAATAACCTGAATTGACAATGTCAATTAAAATATACATATCCCATTGCTGGAACATCAATACAAGAAGATTGACATGATCTGCGATCTTCTTATGTATTAGGGCTGTCTAAACTAGTGCAAATATAGGTGGGGTTCAAGATTGTTTAAAGGAAAAATTATGCAAAATGTCCGTTGAGTTAAGTTTCTTACACAAAAAATACCCTACTTAAATGCTTAAATCTTAATAAAAATAAATGCACTTAATGGTCTAATGTCGGAACCATTCAAATCCATACCTACATTAAGTGCAAACAAATGAGGCCTTAGAACAAAATGGTGCATAGATAGATTTATCAAACAAATGATGCATATTTATCATTTTTGTTAACATACATATATTACTGAATTAGAGTAATCTTTAAACTAGTTTTTTTTTAATTTAAAAATTATCATATATTTTTCAAAAATAACTATCATATATTTTTCAAAAATAACCTCACTCATTTTTTTTACCCATTCATACAAGATTCAAATGCAAAAAAAATAAATAAATCCAATCTCCCTCTTCTACTTAGTCATAAAATAGGTTTGGTCAGTTCTAAATAAAAGTGTGACTGTTTTAGTTTCTGGAAGGATAATGGAAATAGGTGATGTAATGTGACATTTTTGAAATTAAAAAAAATAAATTAATTTTAGGTTTTTTCTAAAAATTTTGTCTGTTAACGAAAAGCATATATAAATATGCACCATTTACTATACGATGATAGTATACATATACACCATTTGTTAAAAGGCCAGAGTATAGTTGCACCACTTTTTTAATGAGGGATATATATATCTGCTCTATATCGCAAAGTTAAAGTGTATATTTGTACCTTTTTTCCCTTAAATTTATAATTTAGAAGCAAGAAGTTGATACATGCAAAAACACAACGTCAATAAGCAATAGTTAACAAATTAAAATATTTAAAACATACAAAACATCCAACTAAGAAAAGTTTGACAAGATTAAAAACAACACTTCGAGAATCCAAGTAACTAAAGTCTAAAAATATTAAACTCAGCATGCGAGACCATGGCTCCTCCATAGACTTAAACCGATCATCACTTTGTTGCCCCAAAGCCTAAATGCTTTGTTGCACCTCCGCCTCTACATGCTCTTGAAGTATCCTCTCTTTGTTTTTTTTTCATTTTCTTTATAAGTTTTTCCAGATCGTTTGGGGTGTTATAAAACAGGAAGAAAGTTTACAAGAAAACTTGGCATTACCCTCCGATTACAACACATGGATAAGCACAACTTTATCCTTCAAAAGAGGGGAGGTAAAGCTAGAAATTAGACATTCAACGCCTCGCAAAAAAGACTACATATATGACTAGCTAACAAAAAATTTTGCCTTATTGTATTTAGTCCTTATAGAAGGCATTTGACTCTTGTCCAATTGGAATGGAACTTTAGCTCCCACCGGAAGTTGTTGATAGGAGTCATATAAGGATTCAATCTGACCGTTAACTGCAAATTTGGCTAAATGGTCTGCTACCTCATTGGCCTCTCTAAAACTATGGTCCACCTTGACATTAGCTTGTTTCTTCAATTGTTGTAACTCTTCTATGATCAGGTCAGGCTGAAATTGCAGCATTTTCCTTCATTAATCATCTTCACAATAGCTAGCGAGTCCAACTCTGGTATGAAATTAGAGTGGTTTTTCTGACAAAAAATGATCATCCCGTGTTTAGCAGCCATTGCTTCTGTCTCTAGATTACTTGCACATCGAAGAGGACATAAAAATGCCATGACGAAATCACCTCTATTATCTCTCAACACTCCGCCAATTCCAGCACTTTCATTTATAGTAATAAAGCTGCCATTAGTGTTCAATTTTAATGTTCTAGGTACAGAGGATTTCCAGCAAACAATGGTGTTTTTGGGACAAGGCCTTAATCTTAAGAGAGTGTCATAAAAGGAGATCCAAGGTAATTTCAAGCTATTAGGAGGAAAGGCCCAGGACACGACACTTTTAGGACTTGTACTCTTTTTGTAGTAGCTCTGTACACGTGACTTCTAGAATCTGCGAGGAATCTTTTATTTGTATATATTTTTGGGTTACTTTTGTCGTTCATTAGTGTTCCTGTTATTTCATTGATGTTTTTAGATTGAAATGTTGATTTTCTACCCTGACATTCCATTATTCGCAGTTTCGAGATATGGGTCGGATTGCATACTAGTCGGTCATAATAGGCGCCATCATCACCTGAGAAATCGGGTCGTGACAATCATACGGCATTGCATTGCTATCTATATTAATTGAGTTATCTGATTATCGGTGATAATAAACTGTCCTTATGTGTTTACTTTACTCGAGCCGTTATATATAAATTGGTGGCACCAATGCCGGTGTCATGCCCCGAGAGGTTACCCTAGACGTGACCGGCACTCGAAGACCATTGCTGGTCCCCAAGCGAACCACTTGGTCCAATCACACATCCATTCACTATCAATCAATCAGCGGAAAGTTTAAAATAAAGAAATAATTTAGCGGGCAACTCAAATCATCACTCTAACTCTAAGAATAAAGGTCATGGACCAACAAATCAACTCCAATATTTGTCATTTAAAATAGTTTGACAAGAATAATTCAAGGAAAGAAAATTCTCAATCGATCCATCACTATCTAGTCTATGAAGCCTCTATCACTACTATCTAATTGGTGCCAATGACATGTTCATGGCTACCTCAAATCAAAATGAAAGGTCTAACTCGACGCAAGAATAACATAGGCGGTGTCCTTCGAATGTAGGGGAGGACTCACCAATACGCTAAGTGTGAATAGATCCTCAATGGTGCTCCTATTGATGATCTCTTAAACCTGTCTCTGCATCATGAAATGATGCAGATCTAAATGGACGTCAGTATGTGGAATGTACGAGTATGTTGTCATGCCCCGGGAGGGTACCCTAGGCATGGCCGGCACTCGAAAGCCATTTTTGGCCTCCAAACGAACCACCTAGTCTAGCCACACATTCATTTAAACACATTCTCTCAGCGAAAGACTCAATCAATGAAGTACTATTCATAATTTAGGGCCAAAGGCCAAATAACTGTCAAATCAACAAACAGATATAGAAGAACTACTCCAAAGAACAATCAACATTTCTACACTCCGGTCTATGAAACCTCTATCAACAATCTAGGAGGTGCCAATGACAAGCCCATGGCTACCAACAATCAAAGTAAAGGAAACAACAAAAAACTATACAAGAAACTCAACATCCTCGGAAACTAGAAGGACTCACCAACTAACTGGAGTGTGTGGATATTCAATGGTGCACCGGTTGATGATCTTTAGTACCTGTCTCTGCATCATGAAATGGTGCAGGCCAAATGGCGTCAGTACATGAAATGTACGAGTATGTAAAATGGCCGACTGAAAAAACATTAGAAAGAACAAAATTAACTCAGGAATCTCAACTCAGAAAGAAGTATAACTCAACAAGCGTCCTAAGTCAAAGCAATAATATAGTTTAGAAGGGACCAAATCACATACAATTCAACTCAATCTGACTCAGAGTACTATCAAGACCTATATGAGAGTTTCTTTTATCCGACAACCATCACTTATGAGCTAGTGAAAGTACAACAAACCGACGTTGTTGCTGCGTCCGTTCATACTTTGCCAGGGTATGAACGAATCAACCAATCATGGATCCAACCAACCAAGTCCTATAATGTCAGGACAAGAAATTTGGGGAAGCATCCGACTTTAACGATTCAATCCCCTCATACGTTTGGCGATGTAGTTATTGGGCTTGAGTATGGACTATACTCTTTCCCAATTCGGTGCTCGATACTCCTCTCAAGACTCAATGCTCATAAAACTCCATCCAATCAACTCAATCAAATCATATCGACAAGTCTCATTTACAACCTTGTCAACTCATCAACTCTATCACAATCAAACCTCTCTCAATCATACAATCCGATCAATCCCAATCATATTTTTCAAGAGTAGATTAAATATGCATTTATAACAACATACAAATCTATCCAATCATTCCTCTATTCGTTTAACAAATCTTTTGGGACTCATCACAACTCCAAGGTTTTAATTAAACAATTCAAGATAAACAACATATTTAAGGAAATTAGCATTTTGGTCATAATCCACATAATCAAGAAAATAAATAAAGCATGTTTAACAACCCATCTCCATCGACTCATTCTAACAAGAAGATTTTAAGAATTTCTTAGTTCAACAACATCAACATAATAGACATTAATTAAATAAGTGATAAGACTCATTTGAACATAAACCTACCAAGAAATCCATTCTTATGAAACTTTAACCTCAAAGAAAGTGTAGGGCACATGGGTGGACTCAACCCATATTTTGAGTAGACTTACATACCTTAGAGAAGACTTGAAGAAAACCTTGATGTTGGGTCTTCAATGGGAAGCTTGAATCTTGAAGCTCTTGGAGGAACTTCTTGTTGGAGAAGGATTTGGAGAAGAAGAAGAGGAGAGGGAAATTTGCTAGGGCTTTCAGAGAGAGAGAGGCTGAAAATATGGTCCAAAAACGTTCAAGGCTTGTGTATATATAATTTGGGAAAATTCCCAAATTGTCCTTTCTCTAAAATCTGGAATATAGGCCAAAAACACTCTTGGCGCGATAGTGCCGCGTCGCACCACTGTGGCGCCAAGTCGAATAGGCTAAAAACCTGCACATCTTTTAGTGGCGAGTCGCGCCAAGGACCAAACTACTGAGGCTTGTTCCTAGCGCGATAGTGGCGCATCGCGCCCTTACAGCGCCAAGCCCAAGTTTTCTGGGTTCTGGGAAAATAGGCTTGAAAACCCTGCACACCTCGTAGTGGCGCACCGCGCCAGGGGCCAAACTACTGAGGCTTGTTCCTGGCGCGATAGTGGCATATTGCGCCACTGCGGCGCCAAGCCCAGATATCCAACAGTTGCAACCCAGGCCTGAAATTCCTGCCGTGCTAGTTCGTCTTAGGATCATCATATCTTTTGACTCCGAACTCCAAAAATTATATTCTTTGTGGCGTTGGAAAGAAGACTCGACGAACTTTAATTTAATAGGTTGTGGGCTACCCAGATTGTCGTCTTTCAAAATATAGAGTTGTTAGAAGTTGACCCCTTATACGAACTCATCCTAAAACTTAGCCACGACAAACCTTTTGGACTTAGCTTGGTCCTAGGGGTCCTTTGTGACACCGCATCACCTCCACCACTCTTCAATTACTTAGAGACTCATTTTAACTCATGCATATACTTCACAATAATAGAGTTCAACCCTACCCGAATACAAGAAAGGTCTGAATCTTAGGGAGAAATTTTGGGGGGTGTTACATATTTAATATGGCAGAATAAAACATACCTCAAGGAAGAATAACGTTGGTTCAAATATCTCAAATCAGAAAGATAAGGGACACTCAATCAAAGTGTCATAAGTCTAAAGTAAGAACACAGTTAGGCAGAGACCAAACATAAACCATCCAATCCAGTCTAATCATGTTCGATACAATTCAATTAAATCATTTAATCCAATTCAATCATATATCATCCGATCCAATCCAATCATATATCGTTAACTCGAAGTTAATCACATATCGTCTAATCCAATCCTATCACATATCCAACCAAATCATGTACAATCCAATCACAATTCATCTAACCCAATCCGATCATATACCATCAACTCAACAATCAACTCAAAGGACTCAACTCAATAAATATACAAATTAAACTATGCAATGTTTTACAATTCAACTCAATTATCTACAATCACAATCAAGCCAATCATATCAAGCACAATCCATTCAATTAGGAGTTTCTCTAACCGACAACTATCACCATATGAGCGAGTGATAGTACAACAATCCGACGTTGTTGTCACGTCCGTCCATACTTTGCCAGGGTATGAACGAATCAACCAATCATGGATCCATAACCAATCAAGTCCTATCATGTCAGGACAATAAAATGAGAAACATCCAACTTTAACGGTTCGATCCCATGGGAAGCATCCGACTTTAACGGTTCAATCCCCTCCTACGTTTGGCGACGTAGTTTATTGGTTCGAGTATGTACTATACTCTTACCCAATTCGGTGTTCTCAATACTCCTCCCAAGACTCAATATGCTCATATCTATCAAGTGAGTAAAATACTCAAAATACTCATTTAGTCTTAGTGGACTCTTTTCAAATCAACTCATTTAGTCTCATTGGACTCTTTTCAAAACTCAAATGAAATCTGGCCTCATTGGACCTTCTTTCAAATCGACTCATCTCAAATCATCAAACTCTTCTCTTTAAAATTTATACAATCTCAACTCAATCTCAACAATCGACATTTTAAAGTAAAAATGCTCAACTCATTTATACTCAAAATACTCGTGTTTAAAAAAATAATTAAAAGACTTCTGAAACTCAACTCACGCTTAAACTCTTTTTAAATCATACATGAAAATAATCATTCTTTAAACTCAAAAATAGTGTATAAATAGTTTATGCAAAAATGTTCACAAATCCTTTATTTAAAACTCCTTCTCCAAAGATCCTTTATTTTCCAAATGTTCATAAGACTCCAATAAAATCAAATTATGCAAATCACATGTTACATAATCACATTAGACTCCAATCCACTTCATCACACAACATCCTCATCAATTGTGACACCCCGTAATTGTTTTCGCAAAGACTCGAACATTTCTTCACGTGTGGGTAGACTCGGACCAGAGGACTTGTAATTCTACACATGAGTTAGGATTAATTCCTAAGTATTTGAAGTGTGTTATATGTGTTTAGGGGTCATAAGTATAATGACCCGTTTGGTCATTTTGAGAATGAGTCATCTCTCTTCCATAAAATACTCTCTCCGTAAATTTGAATTAGAAATTTGGACCTTTCAGTAACTTCGATTAATTTGTCGAGGGATAATTTTAGAGAATTAATTTAATTAGTGGGCTAAAGTGTTAATTTATTTAATACTTATACCACTTTTCCTATATTTGATAAAATAGGGTAGTAGGATATGTCATTTTTAGTACATAATTAATTTGGAAAAGAAAAAAAAGAAAACAAAAAAGAAAATAAAAACCTACCTTGCAGACGACGACGGGAAGCTCTCGCCGCACTTCAGTTAAGGTAAGAGAAACCAATGCCTAATCCTAGAATTTCTACAGCTAATTAGATATATATGTATTTGATGAAATCCTATTATGATTATTTTATTGTTTTGTGAAGTAGTATATAGCATGATAGGTAATGTATTGTTTAAAGATAAGTTTGAATGACAATTCCTACATATTGATGACTAATGTTAGGAGTTGATTGGCCAATAAGGTGATAAGGATGGGTGGCAAAGGAAATTATTCATAAAGTACTATGATAGTATAAATAGGGATGCAGCATGAACTGATGGAAAAGCTCGGATTGTTCTGGTCTCTCCTAAAAGTCCTGAACTTAAATATAATTTGTTTCCATCTTTTCCCCTGGCCATATCTTGTTGTCATGATGTGAAAGTCCCGGATGAGTGGAAATGTTCATGCAAGTTCGATCTCGATGTTAGGGTTTCTGATATGTTATCATATATAATCCACATTTTGATATATATTGGTATAAGTAATTAAATATTAGGAGTATTGTATTATATAAATATCATTAGATTTAGGTTATTTGGAGGACTTAAGGTTTAACCCTAGGCTGGAGATTTAACAAATTATTATAATTTATATGGGTGTTGTTAGTTTCGAAATCTTATTGTGGTTATTTATTTGATTAGATTACATTGATTCGGAAACCCAACGAAAGGGGAAGGCTCAGGTCTCGGAATAATTGCTTGATTTTTTTGAGGCAAGTGAATTTCTAAACCTCAGTTTAAGCGTATAGATGCTTGTATTTCCGTGTCATATATACTAGGAAGTAATGAGAATTGGACTGGATTATTAACTGTATGATTGACCTTAAAAAATGGAGATGAGGGGTATAAAATAGTGATCTAATGACATGTATTGGTGGAATTGATATGTTGTGATTTTGGACATGTGAAATGACTATGTTGATGTGAGATAGGAAAAATTATTGTTGTTGTCATGTTTTTATCGTGAATTATATGAACATGAATTGATTGCATTGGTTCTTACATATTGTGTTGAGACTAAAAATGATATGAAATAAAAGGGGTCGGGCCACACGCTCCGTGGCAGGTATTATGAAACAAAGGGGTCGGGCCACATGCTCTGTGGTAGGTATTATTAAACAAAGGGGTCGGGCCACACGCTCCGTGGTAAGATATATATATTGAGGAGGCGGGCCACACGCTTCGTAGCAGGTTACATGGACAGAAATGTCCCCCATGGGTTCCGGACTGTGATTCAGCGGATGTGTACCAATAGGACAGACATGCATCATTTCATTGCATTGCATTGCACCTTTCTGATTATTTGTGAATTTGTGTTTACCCCTATATTGCGATGTATATGTTGACTTGATATGATTCATTGATGAGATTATTGATGAGTATTCGTGGACTATATTGTTGTTGTTATTGTACAAGTGTAGAGTTGAGCTGATTTTATGCAGGTTGTAGTTAAGGAGGTTCGGTTGGGAGGATAGAAGTACTTGTATCTATTAAGCTTTGCTTAGTTTTGGTTATCCACTTGCTGAGTACCATGTTGTTTGGTACTCACCCCTTGCTTCCACACTTGTGTAGGTTGTGAGCCCGGACCTGCTTGATCTTATACCATTTTCTACTACATCCGAGGCTATTATTCCGAGTGTCGAGGTAGCTGTTACATCTATTTAGCGGATACCTCTTGCTCGTTTCTTATGTTTTAGTCCTATTCTAGAGACAAAGACATTGTGACTGTATTTTTTTTCGTACTTCGATAATAAATTAGTGGCTTGTACACGTGATAACCAATCTTGGGGGGATGTTGAGCTTCTTCTATGTGTTTTCGCTTAAGTTAAATTTTGATTCTTTTCTTTTTCTTCCGTATCTACTTTTCGTTGGGTATTAGGATGACTTATCTCGATTGATTGAGATGAGTGCCATCACACCCGGATTTGGGTCGTGACAAAGATGGTATCAGAGCCCCAGGTTCATAGGTCTCATGTGTATACAAGCCGAGTCTAAGTAGAGTCTTGAGGATCAGTACGGAGACATCTGTACTTATCTTTGAGATGCTATGAAGACTTTTAGGAAATATCTTCACCTTTTGATTCTCTATCGTGCGTCCTTGATCCGATCTCTTTTCTATTGCCCCACTCTGTTCTCTCACATATAGTGGTGACTCTTGCCTGATTTTATGTGCGTGTAGTTGAAAGGTCATCACGTGGTCTAGGTCTAATTTGGAGGTAGAAGTAATAAATTTATGGAAAGGGTGTATGGTGAGATTTATAATGCACGACAATTTTGAAAGAGTAAGTAAGGTTATGGTTCAATAATGTAATTTGAGGATATAGTATAGAAAGAGGAACAATGGTTTGGAGGATTATATGAACGTCTTATATTTCTGGATAGTGGTTAAGCATCGAGAATGACGCTTGTTTGGTCTACCTGATATTTGAAGTGGTTCTACAATTGAGAATGGTATAATTAGGGGAATGACTATGTTGTGAGCATTGCCCTCAGAGACTACAGACCGTGAAGTTCGTCGTGAAAGAATGAGTTACATAGTGAGTGATGGGGATGATTTTGTGCTAATTGAGATCAGAATTTTTACAGCGATTTGATAGAATGGATGTATATCAGGAAGGGTTATTATAAGTCTACTACCTCGGTACTTTTGATTATTTGGTTAGGGTTACAGGCTGTGTTGCTTCCGCTATTAATCTTACCTACTGAAGGGTGATATCGATTTTGACTAAAGACTGAAATGCGTTGGTAATGTATGACAGTTACGTAATGGATAGAAAGGTGTAGACTATCTAGGTATGATCTTTACGGTGGATATGATGTATTCTAGTGGTGGATCTATCAAGCTTTCACGGTGTGACACTATTGGTATACAAAAACAAATACATCGATTATCAAGTGTGATTACTAACTACTTAAAGAGTCATCAATTGTATCATCTTCTCATATGATGAGATTTGATGTTGCATTCACATTTGAAAATCCAACTAGTGTGTTACTACGGACGCTAGGGTAAGCATTGTTTATAAGAAAGATCTTAGTGATGGATTTTGGTATGATTAATGCATTTAGGTTGTGAAGTGTATCCCTAGAATTCTAAGTGAGAACTTGTAATTTAATCGTAAACTCCAAAGGAGTGGATCGATAACAGAATGATAAGCTTATGGATAAAGAAAGTAGCAGTGAGTATACTTGTGTGAAGGCAATTAAGAATTTTAGTGAGAGTGCGTGTAAATTGGGTTATTCCATTGGATTTGGTTGGTATAACTAGGTTTAAGGTATTTTGTCGATTGAGAAAGTTGACTTAGAGATAATGGCAATGGTTATTGAGCATAACGGTAATAAGAATTTATGATGGATTATGATCAGGACACAACCATTCTTTAAGGATTTTTGGTTAAATAGATTCGATATGATAATAATGACTTGCAGGTATCTAAATTGTGATTTTCTACTATTTGGTGAGTGGCGTGGTTGTATTAAAAGTCGTAGAATGTGTTGAGACACCGCTCGAATATAATTGAAAGAATCTAGATTCATAAATGAAAATAATTAGTGAAATATAATTTAGCCTTCGAAACAAGGCGAGAACAATTATATTTACTCTGGTTGTAAGGATCGAATGTATCTTCAGAGAATGTGAAGAATTAAATTTAGTGAGATGTGGTTCTGTTTATTTTGCTCTGTTTATGGTGGCAGTGTTATGTGTTATTCATATGGGTTAATGATTATTGGATAAGATTTGAGAAATAACTTTATAGGCGTTTGACTCGAGTGTGGTAATAAGTTCTTTTGTGGTTTCGAGTTTGGTAACTGATATAATTAAATTTTAATGAGGGATACAATAAGATCAATGGAGAGGTGATCAATAATAGCTAAGATACGTGAATTCATAAAATCCTTCAATGTATGAGCTAATATTGATAAATAATGAGATTGGGTTACATGGATGAAATTTGAAATTCAAGTTGTTCATTTTAAGTCTACATTATGGCGGTAGGTTTCATCAAAGTATAGATTGGCAAGATGAAAATTGATTGATCACATGGGGTATTGAGCAGTTGAAAGAACTTGTGCAGGGTTTGGATTGCAGAGTTTATTGCTTTTGATCATTAAAAGGCCTAAGAAAGGGCTTCACTTAAAGTTTGGATTCAGAAGAATAAGGTTGGTAAATGAGTTAGCAAAAGAAATAAGAGTCTGGTATATTAAATAGTTCAAGGTATTTGGAATTTGCTTCATGGAAAGCATCTAAGAAATGATAAAAAAAATAAGCCACCATGTGTAGATCTTTAGTTCAAAATTAAAGATTGTACGAATTTTCGCCTTTGTGTTCAGATATGACTATACAATGTCGATTGGTTTGACACAGACTTATGAGGGATGTAATAACGACTTTTCTGAAGGTTTGGTTTTGATTTGAATGACAAATAGTAAGGTGTCGAAGATTATGTGTTTTATGTAAGGTTAGACTCTCAAATTATGGTAGGTGACTTATAGATGCACTACGAGATGGGATATATTTCTTCGTGGTTATTAAGGATATCGAATTGGATTGATACTACTCTGTTGATGAGTTATAAGAACTATTGTGATGCGTTACATAGGCACTAAAGGGTAAATAGAGGCTATGTGCTCATAGTATATAGAATTATTTAGGTGACCAAGAATTTCTCTAAGCTTTGGTATGGGGAACAAATTGGTTGATTGTGGGTAGCAAAAAAAATTCAAAGTGATGGAGTCAGATGAATGAAAATGTTTGATATAAGCACTATGTGAGAAGTATCTTGTGTTATTCGATCTTGATTTCGTACATTCTTAAATAACTACCTCTTTTGTTTCAAACATGAGTTGAAGTATGATTCGCTGCCTATGCCAACACGTGTTTCATATTTCCATGTTCCAAAAGTATGTTCCGGATGAGTCTCATGTGTTGTCACTCGATTTAGTGGAGTTAGATCCAGACTTGACATTTGAGGAAGAGCCTATAGCCATTCTAGATAGACAGGTTCGTAAGCTTAGAACCAAGGAGATAGCTTCTGTAAAGGTACAATGGAAGCACCATTCCATCGGAGAGGCGACTTGGGAGACGGAGGTTGATATGCGAGCCAAATATCCCCATCTTTTTGAATCTTCAGGTATATTCCTTTGCTTTATGTTCGGGGACGAACATGATTTTTAGTGGTGGATAATATAATGACCCGTTTGGTCATTTTGAGAATGAGTCATCTCTCTTCCATAAAATACTCTCTCCGTAAATTTGAATTAGAAATTTGGACCTTTCGGTAACTTCGGTTAATTAGTCGAGGGATAATTTTAGAGAATTAATTTAATTAGTAGGCTGAAGTGTTAATTTATTTAATACTTATACCACTTTTCCTATATTTGATAAAAAAGGGTAGTAGGATTTGTCATTTTTAGTACATAAGTAGTTTGGAAAAGAAAAAAAAGAAAACAAAAAATAAAATAAAAACCTACCTTGCAGACGACGACGGGAAGCTCTCGCCGCACTTCAGTTAAGGTAAGAGAAACCAATGCCTAATCCTAGAATTTCTACAGCTAATTAGATATATATGTATTTGATGAAATCCTATTATGATTATTTTATTGTTTTGTGAAGTAGTATATAGCATGATAGGTAATGTATTATTTAAAGATAAGTTTGAATCACAATTCCTACATATTGATGACTAATGTTAGGAGTTGATTGGCCAATAAGATGATAAGGATGGGTGGCAAAGGAAATTATTCATAAAGTACTATGATAGTATAAATAGGGATGCAGCATGAACTGATGGAAAAGCTCGGATTGTTCTGGTCTCTCCTAAAAGTCCTGAACTTAAATATAATTTGTTTTCATCTTTTCCCCTGGCCATATCTTGTTGTCATGATGTGAAAGTCCCGGATGAGTGGAAATGTTCATGCAAGTTCGATCTCGATGTTAGGGTTTCTGATATGTTATCATATATAATCCACATTTTGATATATATTGGTATAAGTAATTAAATATTAGGAGTATTGTATTATATAAATATCATTAGATTTAGGTTATTTGGAGGACTTAAGGTTTAACCCTAGGCTGGAGATTTAACAAATTATTATAATAATATGGGTGTTGTTAGTTTCGAAATTTTATTGTGGTTATTTATTTGATTAGATTACATTGATTCGGAAACCCAACGAAAGGGGAAGGCTCAGGTCTCGGAATAATTGCTTGATTTTTTTGAGGCAAGTGAATTTCTAAACCTCAGTTTAAGCTTATAGATGCTTGTATTTCCGTGTCATATATACTAGGAAGTAATGAGAATTGGACTGAATTATTAACTGTATGATTGACCTTAAAAAAATGGAGATGAGGGGTATAAAATGGTGATCTAATGACATGTATTGGTGGAATTGATATGTTGTGATTTTGGACATGTGAAATGACTATGTTGATGTGAGATAGGAAAAATTATTATTGTTGTCATGTTTTTATCGTGAATTATATGAACATGAATTGATTGCATTGGTTCTTACATATTGTGTTGAGACTAAAAATGATATGAAATAAAAGGGGTCGGGCCACACGCTCCGTGGCAGGTATTATGAAACAAAGGGGTCGGGCCACATGCTCTGTGGCAGGTATTATTAAACAAAGGGGTCGGGCCACACGCTCCGTGGTAAGATATATATATTGAGGAGGCGGGCCACACGCTTCGTAGCAGGTTACATGGACAGAAATGTCCCCCATGGGTTCCGGACTGTGATTCAGCGGATGTGTACCGATAGGACAGACATGCATCATTTCATTGCATTGCATTGCACCTTTCTGATTATTTGTGAATTTGTGTCTACCCCTATATTGCGATGTATATGTTGACTTGATATGATTCATTGATGAGATTATTGATGAGTATTCGTGGACTATATTGTTGTTGTTATTGTACAAGTGTAGAGTTGAGCTGATTTTATGCAGGTTGTAGTTAAGGAGGTTCGGTTGGGAGGATAGAAGTACTTGTATCTATTAAGCTTTGCTTAGTTTTGGTTATCCACTTGCTGAGTACCATGTTGTTTGGTACTCACCCCTTGCTTCCACACTTGTGTAGGTTGTGAGCCCGGACCTGCTTGATCTTATACCATTTTCTACTACATCCGAGGCTATTATTCCGAGTGTCGAGGTAGCTGTTACATCTATTTAGCGGATACCTCTTGCTCGTTTCTTATGTTTTAGTCCTATTCTAGAGACAAAGACATTGTGACTGTATTTTTTTTCGTACTTCGATAATAAATTAGTGGCTTGTACACGTGATAACCAATCTTGGGGGGATGTTGAGCTTCTTCTATGTGTTTTCGCTTAAGTTAAATTTTGATTCTTTTCTTTTTCTTCCGCATCTACTTTTCGTTGGGTATTAGGCTGACTTATCTCGATGGATTGAGATGAGTGCCATCACACCCGGATTTGGGTCGTGACAAAGATGGTATCAGTAACACCAAGTCGAGTCCAAAGAACTCCAATCTATTAAGTTTTTGGATGAGTTAGTATAAGAGTCAACTTCAAATGATCATATCTCCTAGGATATAATGAACTGGGTGGGCCACAACCTTCCAAATTAAAGGTATTTGAGTCTTCTTTCCAACTCCACTAATATTGCAATTTGTGGAGTTTGGAGTCAAAAGTTATGGCCATTTTACTACAGACTAGTACTGCAGGAATTTCAGGCCGGGGCAAAATTTAGGCTTGGCGCTCCAATGGCGCCCCATGCCACTATAGCACCAGAAAACAACCTTAGTAGTTTGGGAATTGTAGCGACACACCACTATTAGATGTGCAGGATTTTAAGCCTATTTTGGCTTGGCGCTATAGTGGCGCGACGCGCCACTATAGCGCCTGTAAGGGTTTTGCCCAATTTTTCAGATTTTTGAAGAGGGGCAACTTAGACTTTTCCCTAATTATATATACCCTATCCTTGAACGTTTTGGGACAATTTTTCAGTCCTCCCTCCCTCTAAAATGCCCTAAAATTTTCCCTCTCTTCTTCTTCTTCTTCTTTTTCTCCAAATCCTTCTCCAACAAAGATTGCCTTCAAGAGCTTCAAGAATTCAAGCCTTCCATTGAAGACCTAACATCAAGGTTTCTTCAAAGTCTTCAAACAAGGTATGTAAGGCTAACCTAAAATATGGATTAAGTTCTTCCATATTACCATAGATGTGTTGGTTAGGAGTTGTGAAAGAGTTGCACCTTCTAGAAAGGTTTTCTTGAAAGTTTTCCCTAAACTATGGAATGTTTTTAGATACAAATGCTTGATTGATGATTTTAATGAATTGATTTACTAAATAGTTGTTTTTTATATTATTAACTACAAATGTATCTTTATATATAGATTTATAGGTATTGACGATATTCTTAAGTTGAGTTTTGTTGATAGTATGAGTTCATGTTTCATTCACATGAACCCAAGATGAGATTTCTTGTCATAAATGTCTTGAGGTTAAGATGGATAGTTGTGTGTATATATGTATTGATTGGAATGAAAAGAATGAATTGGTTAGTTAAGAATGTCCCTTTGCTTCTATAAAATGAACATAGGACAAAAATAAGGATTTTGGAGTAGATGTTTGATGATTGATGTGATGATGATACTTGACAATGATGTGATGATAATGTTTGATAATGATGTAAATGATAATATATGATGATGATGTGATGATGAAGTTTTTATGACGATGTGAGTGATGACGTGAATGGTGCTTATTTAATATGTGTAGAATGATTAATGAAGAGGTATATTAATGAGGATGTTATGTGATGGAGCAGATTGGAGTCTAATATGATTATGTGATATGTGATTTGCATAATCTGAGTTCATTGGAGTCTTATGAGTATTTTGAAAATAAAGGATCTTCTGAGAAGGAGTTTTATATAAATGATTTGTGAGCATTTTTGCATAAACTATTTATACACTATTTTTGAGTTTAAGAAATGATTATTTTCATCTATGATTTAAAAAGAGTTTAAGCATGAGTTGAGTTTGAGGAGACTTTTAATTATTTTGAACACGAGTATTTTGATTATAAATGAGTTGAGCATTTTTACTTGTTAATATGCCTTATTGATCTCTTTAACCATGTGATTATGTTGCATAAGTCAATTTTCTTGAATGTGTTATTCCACTTGAGTTGTTGGGCTAAAAGCCATAGAGTTGTGATGAGTCTTGAGGAGATGTCATAAATACTTATCTAAATGAGGCTTGATTGAGTTGATTTGAGGATGGAAATGACGAGTGGACAAAGTCCAAAATGAGACTTGCCATTATGACTTAATTGAGTTGAAATGAGAACAGAGTTGATGAGGTGGTAAGGTTCCACATGAAACTAGCCGTGAGGGCTTGTTTGAGATGATTGGAGGGAGTTTTATGAGTATGGAGTCATGGGAGGAGTATCTAGCACCGAGGCGGTGAGAGTATAGTCCATACTCAAACCCCAGAAACTACGTCACCAACGTAGGTAGGGATGGAACTGTTAAAGTTGGATACTTTTCGTGGGATCGAACCATTAAAGTTGGATGTTTCCCATTTTTTTATTGTCTTGAAATGATAGGACTTGACTAATCGATGGTATCCATGATTAGGGAGGCATTCATGCCCTGGCAAGGTATGGGAGGACGTGGCAACGACGTCTGATTGTTGTACTATCACTGGCTCATAGGTGATAGTTGTCGGATAAGAGAAACTCCCATTTAGGTCTTGATAGTGCTCCGATTCAGTTGAGTTGAGTGGTTTACGAGTTGGTCCTATCTAAACTATTTCTTGTTAGACTTAGGGCATTTGAGTGAGTTGCTATATGCTTATGAGTTAGTCCTGTCTAAACTATTTCTTGTTAGACTTAGGACACTTGAGTGAGTTGTTACATATTTATTGAGTTGAGTCCTTTGAGTTGTTTGTTGAGTTGAGGGTATATGATCGGGTTGGATTAGATGAGTTGTGATTGGATTGTTCATGATTGGATGGATATATGATTCGATTGGATTAGATGATATGTGATTGACTTCGAGCTAACAGTATATGATCGAATTGGATTGAATAATTTAATTGAACTGTATTGTGTATGATTGGATTGGACTGTATGGTATATGATTGGTCTTTGTCTAAAAATGTATTATTACTTTAGACTCATGACGCCTTGTTGAGTCTCTCTTATCTTTCTGATTTGAGATATTTGGACCGCTGCTATTCTTCCTTGAGGTATGCTTCATTTTGTCATATTACATACTCATACATTCCACGTACTGACATCCATTTGGACCTACATCGTTTCATGATGCAGAGATAGGTTTAAGAGATCGTCAATAGGAGCATCATTGGGGATCTATTTCACACTCAGCGTATTGGTGAGTCCTCCCCTACATTCAGAGGACACCACTCATGTAATCTTGCATCGAGTTAGCCTTTTTATTTTGAGTTGAGGTAGCCATGAACCTGTCATTGTCACCAATTAGATAGTAATGATAGAGGCTTCATAGACTAGATAGCGAAGGGTCGATTGAGTATTTCTTTCCTTAAATTATTTCTTGTCAAACTATTTTTAATGACAAATATTAGAGTTGATTTGTTGGCCCATGACCTTTATTCTTTGAGTTAGATTGATGTTTTGAGTTGTCCACCGAATATTCTCTTTATTCTTTTTTATCTTCTGATGATTGAATGAAGGAACGGATGTGTGATTAGGCTATGTGGTTCGCTTGGGAGCCAGAAATGGTTTCTGAGTTCCGGTTACGTCTAGGGTACCCTCTCGGGGCGTGACATCAACATAACCTCTTCATTCACATCATCGTCAAATATCATCATCAAACATCATCATCACATCATCATCAAATATTATCATTCCCATCATCATCAAACATCATCATCACATCATCATCAATTATCATCATTCACGTCATCATCAATTATTATCATTCCCATCATCATCAAATATCATCAATTATCCACTCCAAAATCCTTATTTAATTCTACGTTCAATTTATAGAGACAAAAGGACATTCCAACTCTACCCAGGTTTCATTTCTTTTTTTATACCCTTCACCTTCATAATTATCCCAAAATTCTCATATAACTAAAAATCAATTTCGTCAAACTCAAGTAAAAGAATACCTCATTTCACCAAAAAAAATAATATTATTTTTATTATACATAAAAATCATCAATCTCATCCTCAAGATAAATTATGACCAAAAGGAAATCTCATCTTGGGTTCATGTGAATGAATACATGAATCCATAGTCTCAACAAAGTCAACTCAAGAACATCATTAACATATTTTTGTAATATTCTATAGTTTAAGAAATTTTCAAGAGAAATCTTCACAAAAGGTTCAAATCTTTCACAACTTCTATCCAACACATCTATGGGCATATGGAAGAACTCAATCCATATTTTAGGTTAGACTTACATACTTTAGAGTAGATTTCGAAGAAACCTTGTTGTTGGGTCTTCAATGGGAAGGCTTGAATTCTTGAAGCTCTTGAAGGCACTCTTTGTTGGAGAAGAATTTGGAGAAGAAGAGAGGGAAATTCTAGGGCTTTTTAGAGAGAGAGGGACAAAAAAAATGGTCCCAAAAACGTCCAAGGATAGTGTATATATAATGTGGGAAAATAGCCAAATTGCCCTTTCACCAAAAATCTAGAAAACAAGCTAAAAATGCTCCTGGCGCGATAGTGGCGCGTCGCGCCACTGCGGCGCCAAGTCAAATAGGCTTAAAACCTGCACACCTGCTAGTGGAGCGTCAGGACAAGGACCAAACTACTGAGGCTGTTTGATGGCGCGATAGTGGCGCGTCGCGCCCTTACAGTGCCAAGCCTAAGTTTTCTAGGTTCTAGAAAATAGGCTTAAAAACCGTGCACATCTCGTAGTGGCGCGCCGCGCCAGGGACCAAACTACTGAGGCTTATTCCTGGAGCGATAGTGGCGCGTCACGCTACTGCGGCGCCAAGCCCAGGTTCCCTGCAGTCACAGCCCAGGCCTGAAATTCCTACAGTACTAGTCCGTCTTAGGATAGTCATAACCTTTGACTACGAACTCCAAAATTTACAATCTTGGTGGCGTTGGAAAGAAGATTCAAAGACGTTGAATTTGATAGGTCATGGGCTACCCATTTCATTATATTCTAGGAGATATGCTCGTTCTAAGTTGACCCTTATACTAACTCGTCCGAAAACTTAATCGATTGGAGTTCTTTGGACTCGACTTGGTGTTAGAGATCCTTTATGAACCCTAAACACATCTAACACACTTCAAAAACTTAGTATTTAATCCTAACTCATGTGTAGAATTACAAGTCCTCCGATCCGAGTCTACACACACGTGAAGAAATGTTCTAGTCTTGCAAAAAATATTCCGGGGTGTTACAGCCGGAATGGGACTTTTCTGTATGTAGTTAAAGTGTTTCTTAGTTTATTTCATAGGTTTGATTAAATCTCTATACTCAGTCGTCTTAACCTATGGAGTAGATGTGGATTGTACTTACCCCAACTTATGTGTACCTTTTTGATGCAGATTCTAGTCAGGGTGTTCCGCGTGGCAGCTGATCCTATAGCAAACTTCATTACTTCAGATTAGTGGTGAGATCCTGGGATCCATATCGCCTCTATTTCTATCTTTTATTTCTGGTCATAAATACTATTCAGAGACTTATGTTGTATATTCAGATTCAGGCTTTGTATTAGATGCTCCTTTTACTTTTGACACCAGATTTTGGGATTATTTCTTTGTCATTCTCTTCTTTCGTTTAAATTTTGGCCTGAATTTCTGTTTGGAGTCTTGTGTGAGTTTTGCTTTTAGTCTTGCACATCGGGATGGGATCGGGATGTGTGCCATCATGACCTGAGATTTTTGATTGTGACAGCATCTTCCTTCAACATATAAGTACTCTCTCTTTTGTATAGTGAATATAGTTGAAGACTTAGAATAATTTCTTTGTCTCAGTTATCTCTTTCGGTACATTAACCTCAAGATACAAACACAATATGAAACTTCTCATCCGCTTCTCATATAATTCCTTTATCTTTTATTCTTACCAAAACAAAGTAAGATCATCAATATTTATAAGTGAGGAATTCTTCCTTCCAATAAATAGGAAGAATGTGGACAATAATGTGTGTAGATAAATGGCCTTGAAGTTACATACGTTACAAGAATATTTAGGTGAAATAATGAGTGCGATAATGTGAGATTTCAATAGAGAAGTAATGGTCATATAGATGACCATTACCACGTTCTGCCAAAAAAGTGTCAAAGACAATTCCTTTCCAACGTTCTCTACATCATTTTTCACCAAATGGAGAATGGCCACTAAAGCTAGTTAGAAAATGAGACGATTTAATAATATTAAAATGCTCAAATGTACTAACAGCAAGTGTTGATAATAAGTACTTGCCACCAATATTCTTTTTATTCTTGAGAGCATAGCATGGCACATATCGCTTTGAACTTCTTAATCTTATCTGACTTCTTTTTATGCTTTTATTAAGCCGAGGATCTTTCGGAAATAGCCATCCTACCTTGATAGAAATAAGGTCTGCGTATACTTTATCCTCTCCAGACCCCAGGTTGTGAGATTTTACTGGATTGTTGTTGTTGTTGCATAGCATGGCACAATGCATGTAAAAATTCACAAGAACAATTAGACCTAGAGGGGCATCTAAGACCACACGAGTACATATTTCACTTTTACTTGTCCATAATGGACTTTGCACATTGCTTAACAAATAACAAAATAAAGTTTATATTTTACCATGATATTCATATTAATTGGTGTATAGTTTTTAATAAATTTGAGAACATAATATTTTTTGATTTAAAAAAGGAGTATCAGTAGTGTTCACACTTACCTTTGTGCATGGCTAGAACCACTTGAGCAAACCTCACTTGTCTTGAGAACACTTCAATAAATTAAATCAATGAGAATTTATTTTAAAATACCAAGTTGAGGTGTCTATATGTGCACTTTCAAAGTTGGAGTGCTTATTTGCTAACTGAGGTTAAGTTTAAGTGTTTGTTTGGGTATTATGCCTTTTGGTTTTAGCGTACAATTGGAATGGAAAAATCTGTAATTGCACATTTATTATCTCATCTTGAAGATACATTATTTATGTTTTTCTACTAAAAAAACGTTGTAATCTCTTGTTTTAAGTCTGTTACTATTCATGAGTCTTGATTTTTGTAATCTGTGTGTTATTAAATATTTACTACTCAATCCCTTATTCTCTCTGTCATTTGCTTTGATTGAAGAGAAATATTTTGCCTCGATCGCTCTGTCTGTTTCATTCTTAGGTTCACACTCTTCTTTCATGTCATGAATATTTGTTAATGTAAGTTGTCCTCTATTTTTTTTTTCTCTTAATTGTTTCTTAGAGTTTTGTCATTCCTTACTATTAAGATTTTTCCCCCTGAATTTAGAATTTTTGGAGAAGAAAGGATGGATAAGAAGTGAGAGTTAAAGTGGATTTGGTACTTATTTCTTCTCCTTGATTATCCCTTGTTGCTTCCTTCTCCCTCTTAAGGTTTTATTTATATTTGTGTATTAGAGAATCAAAATTATATATAGAATATACCTTGTTGCATAATCTTTTGTTTTCCTTGGATTCAATTTATTCTGCTCAAATTAAACAAAGTTTTTCTTTCAAAGTGTGTATGAAGGTGGTTTGAAATTCTCTATCAATTGATTTGGTTTTAGTTTGTTCTAATCCTTTTGTTCCCTTTAAATTTTAATAGAACCACTTAATTAGTGTAACCATGATGAACCTTCTGAATACTAAAAGAGCAAGGGGTTTAATTACATTTCTGGAGTTTAAGAAATTTGGGACTGAGGCAAAGTTAATTGATTAATTAACAAGTTTCATGTGTAACAATCTTTGTGGGTGATTGCCATTGATCTTTTAGTTCAGATTTATTAGATACCTATGGTGCTCCTTTTCCTTATTGAAGAACACTAGATTATAATTTAAAAAATAAATCAATTGGCTAAATACTTCTGTAGGGCATTAGAGTTTGAATTGTTTCTCAGTTTATCAAACAATACATGTTGCTTTTAGATACTGATGAACTTCTTTTGCAGTTTTTCTATCTCAAGTCTATTAAAGGGAACATTTGCAACACTTGAGGTGAACATTCCTTTGCCTATTTCTGTGGTAGCTGTGCTTTTTTGTAAACCTTCTAATGAGATTTTTTCCTTTTGCAACTTTGTATTTTATGGAAGTAGGCTTAATGTGATCGATGATCCTTGGAGAAAACAAAAATGGTTTTTTTATTGGTGTGGGGTGGGGGTGGCTTGGAACGGGGGGGATCATTTCCCCCATGTGTATGTGGGGCTGCAGGATGGGGAAGGCTTGCGGTGGCTGAACACTTTATGAATTGATTTTTTCTTTAGATAATCTCGAGTATGATATAAGGAAATCTGATACTAAGTAATAAGTTATTTAATATCTGTCAAATTAAATTCCTTTATTTTCCTCCGAGTTCTTTCGATTCTCATAGAATTACTACAGATATATATCTAGGATATATATGGATACGATAGTGAAGAGAGGAAAGTGATTTTTCTTGCTAGCATATGATTGAGCTCCAAGCAAGTTACTAAAAAATATATTAAATAACTCTAATCCACTACTAGTACATTAACTCTAGATGTACTTAAAATCTTGTGAAGTGTGAAAGTAATTTCCATATGGTAGTGAGGAATAAGTTAACATGTAACAATATTATCTCTATAGACGATAATATACATTAGAGTTTTCAACATGTTACTGTAAAGATCTTCTAGTGTAACACAAGGGTTCTTTATTTGTGCTAACCGTTATCTTCTTGTATATGTGTCATGTGCTTTCTGTACACTTAAGTGTTTTCCTGTAAAAAGAGGATATCATAATCTGAACCAATCATTCTAACATGTAACAAATTATTTTTCGTTGCACCTCAGATGGAGACCAACAAAGCTAACTCAACCTCCAATGGAATTGTTAATGTTGCTACTAGTTCAACCCCTACTAATATGCCAAGAGATGGAAGCACGACTGAAAGTATTATTGGTAGTATCCTGTCCCAAATTGAGGAACGCCAGACAGCCTACCAAGAACTTGTTCATAGATATCGTGCTCTTTTTTCTTCTAATGCTAGTGGAGAGAGAATGACAGATGTGGTCAACTTATCTACACAAACCATGATTCCAGTTAAGTTTCTTCACTTTACCAAGGTTGTTCCATATTATTTATCCATCTCTGGCTTAACAAAATTTTGGGCTTATTCTTGATATTAATTTTGGAAAAGAATTTACAGATAACAAATACTTTCACTAAAATATATTTTCGCTAATCTCCCTTGTATTTGAGAACTCTCGCCCTCCCCGCCCTCCCCATCCAATGTTTTCAAAGGATACCCTATTCAGTTGCTTTGTTTATTTTTGCCATATCTTATCAATCAAATTGTATGTTGCTTATAAATACTTTAGATGTTTGTTGCTTCGAAAAAAAGAAGCTTACTCAGAAAACTTTTATTGTTATTTTAAAATAATTTCTTGTTGAGTTATATTCAATTGACAATATTTTCAAAAATTGTCAGATATTTTGATAGTATTTCAACTCACAACAGTAACCTGAAATTATAATAAGTGTTTGATGAGTCTTTTCAGTTGGAGCAACCTTTTCCCTAAAAAAGATATTATTCCCATTTATAGATTTTATTAGCTCCCTTACTATGACTTAGCAGCTAGGGGTGTTCATGGTTCGGTTTAGATCGATTAATTGTTAAAATCAAAATCAAATCAATTTAATCAATTTTAAAATTATTAAAACCAAACAAAATAAAAAAATAACCGTCGGTTTGGTTCAATTTTTGGAATTTTTGGTTTGAAAATAATAACTTTGTTGAGGTCATACGCATCTTGATAGACACAAACAACTAGTATATGAAGAATTCATAGGAAAGCTACTATGGATTCATTTATGCAATACTGAATTTATTATTACACGAAAAACGTGATTTATTTAACCAATACTAAAGTCATTTTACACTAAAGATCAAAAGATCAAATTTTTATAGCAAAAAAATAACCCCAAGTTCAACAATTCAGGAACTACCCGGGGGAGGGGTTACAAGAAAATTATATACCAAAATTTAAGTGTTGGGCATGAGAAAATGGTAAAGTTAAAGACTTAAGTTAATTAAAATATAACAAAATATTTATAGTTTATGTATGAATGTATATAAATAATTATAAAATATATATATGATTTCTCGATTCGGTTTGGTTATTTTTGCGATTTTTTTAGTAAAACTAAAACCAAAACCAAATCAAAATAGTATCGGCTATCAAAATTTAAAACCAAACCTAAACAAATCAAACCAAATATCAATTATTTTAATCGGTTTGATTCTGATTACGGTTCGATTTATTTTTTTAACCATAACCATGAATAGCCCTATTAGCAGCTATCCTTCTTGATCGTGGTGAACTCCCTATTCTAGACTAGAAAGTTTTTGTATTAGGAGTTAACTAAGATTATCTTGTACTTATTTTCATCTTCTTGATGCCTTTAATGCAACACCTTCATAAAAAAAAATCCTTGTTGAGTTGCACTAATTATAAACTTATGTATTAGTTGATGTGCTTAAAGTCTTGGGAACTTGTAAGTTTTTCCTTTTTTGATGTTTTTTTCTATTTTTACCTTATTTGATATTTATGTATGATTAATTCATAAAAAATTAATTGTTACACTTTTTATGGGCATGTTCCCACCAGGTTATGCACTTCCTTTTTATATAAATAGTATTGTTTTTTTTATGTACATAAATTTTAAATTATTCCAAAGAAAAATATTGAGTATTACTTAACTGAAAATAATAAATCTTAGACGAAATTAGCAATCTGCCCCATTGAGATTAGCTTTCTTCTCAAAGAAAGGGCATGTTAAAACATGAATTAGAATGGCGTCACTTCTTAGTTGAGATTCATTTCACGTGCACACGTTTATTTCTGTACTAGCACTAAGTTCTACTCTTATATATTTGTCATGTGATTTTTGTTGTTCAATGAGCATGCTCTTAAGTTAGTTCAACATTTCAGGAAGGAGAAAGTCACTTGGAAGAAGATGACGGGCAAAATCTTAATAGGGAGAATATGTCTTATCAGGTAATGCTTTGAAAACAAAATAATTTAGCTTCAATACAACTGTAACACCCCTCAAAAATTTACCCCTAGGATTCGGACCTTTCTTGTATTCGTGCAGGGTCGAACCCAATTATTTATAAGTGTGTTCTTAAATTAAGATGAGTCCCCAAGTAATTTAGGAGTGTTGGTGGCGATGTGGGGTCACGGAGGACCCCTAGGACCAAGCTAAGTCCAAAAAGATTCGTCGTGACTAAACTTGAGGAGGAGTTCGCATGAGGGGGGGGGGTTCACTTCTAACGACCCTATCGTTTGATATATAATGATCTGGGTGGCCCACGACCTATTAAATCAAAGGTCGTCGAGTCTTCTTTCCAACGCCACAAAGAATGGGAATTTTGGAGTTCGGAGTCGAAAGCTACGACGATCATAAGACGAACTAGCACGGCAGGAATTTTATTTTTGGCCTAGGTTGCAACTGCTGGGGAAATGGCCTTGGCGCTGTATGGGCGCGACGCGCCACTATCCCTCCAGAAACATGCCTCATTAGTTTGGTCCTTCGCGCGACGCGCTACTAAAAGTTGTGCAGGGTTTTTCAAGTCAAATTTCCAGAACCCAGAAAATATGGCCTTGGCGCTGTAAGGGCGCGACGCGCCACTATCACGCCAGAAACATGCCTCAGTAGTTTGGTCTCTGGCGTGGTGCGCCACTACGAGGTGTGCAGGGTTTAGGCGTAATCGGCCTGGCACTGCAATGGCGCGACACGCCACTATCGCGCCAGGTGCATTTTCGCCTATTTTTCAAAACTTTTAAGGAGGGGCAATTTGGGAATTGTTCCAAATTATATATGTATCAGCCTTAGTACATTTTGGAATCATTTTCAATCCCTCAATCTCTCTCTAAATGCCCTAGAAACCTATCTCTCTCTCTCTCTTCTTCTTCTTTTTCTTCTTCTCCATTTCCAACAAGAAGAGTTCCAAGAGCTTCAAGGTTTGAGTTCTCCATTGAAGACCCAATCACAAGGTTCTCTTCAAGTCTTCACTAAGGTATGTAAGGCTATCCAAAACATGGGTTGAGTCCACCCATGTGCCTTATTCTCGCTTTGAGGTTAGATGTTCATGAAAATGGAGTTTCTTGGTATGGTCTAAGTTTAAATGAGTTTTGTCCCCTATTTATTTGATTCTCTATGTATTGATGTTGTTGAGTTAAGAAGTTCCCAAAATGAGCCTTTATGTTAGTATGTGTTGATGAAAATGAGTTGTTAAATATGTTCTATTGATCTTCTTGACTATGTAGATTTTGATAAAGGATGCTATTTTCTTTAAAATATTGCTTATTATAAAAATGTAAATTTAAAGTCTTGAAATTGTGATGAGTCTCAAAGATTTCTCATATGGATGGAGGAAATTATTGACTATATCTAGATGTTGCTATATATGTGCATTTAAATTTCTTTTGAAGATATGTTGAGATTGATCGGATAGTATGATTAGAAGAGATTTGATTGTGATAGAGTTGATGAGTTGACAAGGTTGTAATGAGACTTGTCGATGTGATTTGATTGAATTGATTGGATGGAGTTTTATGAGCATTGAGTCTTGGGAGGAGTATCGAGCACCGAATTGGGCAAGAGTATAGTCCATACTCGAACCCAATAACTGCATCGCCAAGCGTAGGGGGGATGGAACCGTTAAAGTCGGATGCTTCCCTGAGAGATTTGTCCTGACATTATAGGACCTGGTTGGATTGGATCCATGATTTGTTTATTCGTTCATACCCTGGCAAAGTATGAACGGACGCGGCAAAAACGTCGGTTTGTTGTACTTTCACTAGCTCATAAGTGATGGTTGTCGGTTAAGAGAAACTCCCAAATAGGTCTTGATAGTACTCTGAGTCAAATTGAGTTGAATTGTATGTGATTGGTCCCGTCTAAATCATATTCTTGTTTAGACTTAGGACATTTGATTGAGTTGTTATTCCTTTTGAGTTGAGCTTCCGAGTTGATTCATTCTTCCTTGATGTTCGTTGTATTCGGCCTTTTTACATACTCGTACATTCCATGTACTGATGCCATTTGGCCTGCATCGTTTCATGATGTAGAGACAGGTACTAAAGATTATCAACTAGAGCTCCGTTGAAGATCCACATACACCCTCAGCTAGTTGGTGAGTCCTCCTAGTTTTCGGAGGATGTTGAGCCTTCATGTACAGTTTTGTTGCCATTTCCTTTATTTTGATTGTTCGTAGCTATGGACTTGTCATTGGCACCTCTTATACTTTGATAGAGGCTTCATAGACTGGAGTGTGGGGAGGTTGAACTGTTATTTTGAGGAGTCTTATTATATTGTTTTGTTGGGTTGAAAATGCTTGGCCTCTGGCTCTCATATATATATGATCAGTATTTCATTATTTGAGTTTTCCTCTAAGAGAATATGATTCAATGAAGGTGTGACTGGACCAAGTGGTTCGCTTGGAGGTCAGAAATGGCCTTCGAGTGCTGGCCATACCTAGGGTACCCTCTCGGGGCGTGATAAACATGGTATCAGAGCCCAGAGTTCAAGTGTCCTAGGGAATCTATGAAGCCGTGTCTAGTAGAGTCTTGCTTATGGGTGTGTTGTGCACCACACTTATAAGAAGGAGGCTATAGGACATTAGGAATTGTTTCACTTCTTCCATACTCTGAATTCGTGCGATAGAGTTAAAAATCTATAAAACTCCTTTCTAATTCGTGCGTTGTATGTTATAGATAATGCCTCCTAAACGTACGGCTGGCTAGAGAAACGTTGACAAAGCCGAGATGCCCCAATTAGAGGTACGCCCAGTAAGGGCTAGAGGCCGACCTGCGAGGTATGCAGAGGCAATCCAAGTGCCTGCTACTCCGCTTGTACCCACGTCGGAGGCAGAATTTAGAGAAGCGATTACAATGCTCACGCAATTAATAGCTGCTCGAAATGGTAACCAGAGTTCGCCGACTCTCATCTCTAGTTCCCAAGAGCCATCTGCTACCACCAGAATTATAGACTTTCTGAGGATGAATCCGCCTGCATTCACGGGTTCTAAGGTTGATGAAGACCCCCAAAACTTTATTGATGAGATGTGGAAAATTCTGAAAGCTATGCATGCTACGGAGATTGAGGGGGATGAGTTGGTGTCCTATCAACTCAAATATGTGGCGAACATTTGGTATAACCAATGGAAACAGGGTAGGGGTGAGGATACTGAACCTGCTAGATAGGATAAATTTGAGGGAGCCTTCCTTGACCACTTCTTTCCCCGAGAATTGAGGGAAGCAAAAGTGGAGAAATTTGTAAATCTGAAACAAGAAGGCATGACGGTTAAGGAGTACAGCCTGAAGTTCATCCAGCTATCCAGGTATGCTCCAAAAATGATCCCAGATGTGAGGTCAAAGATGAGGAAGTTTATTTCCGGGTTAGGGAGGCATGTGAAGAAGGAGTGCAAAGCAACATTATTGATCTCGGATATGGATATTTCCAGGTTGATGGTGTATGCTCAACAGGTAGAGGATGAGAAGAGGAAAGACACAGAGGAGCATCTGAGCAAAAAGGCAAGATCAGCTGGGCATGAGAGTGAGTAGAAGAAAAACAAGGGCAACAGGTCCTTCTTCCAAAAGAGGCATCCCAATTATGCCTCATCTACCGGAAGTGCACCTATGCCGCAGAACAGGTATGATCGGCAGGGACAAGGTCGCCAGAATCTCAGACCCCAGGATTCTCAATCCCAAACTAGCATAGGTCAAGGTTCACAAGGGAAGCCCCCATGCGTCAAGTGTGGTAAGCTTCACATGGGAGAGTGCAGAGCGGGAAGGATGGGTTGTTATAAATGTGTCCAAATAGACCATTTTCAGAAGAAGTGTCCAGCATGGGGGAACAGAGCCCAGTTCTCTACCACCACACTATCGGCTAGGGGTAATTAGAGGGGCACTACTTCAAGTACGAGTGGAGGTACAAACCGCCTATATGCCATGGGTAGTCGCCAAGATCAGGAGAACTCTCCAAACGTCGTGACGGGTATGATTCGAGTCTCTTCTCTTGATTGTTATGTTTTGATGGATCTGGGTGCCACATTATATTTTGTGACTCCTTACATGGCTAGTAAGTTTAATAAAATCCCTGAATGTCTTAGTGAGCCTTTCTATGTAGCTACCCCTGTTAGTGATTCTATCGTAGTTGAGAAAGTCTATAGAGATTGCACTGTGTCGATTCATCACAGAGATACCTTGGCTGCCTTGGTTGAGTTAGACATGGTTGATTTTGATGTGATCCTTGGCATAGACTGGCTTTATGTCTGTTATGCCTCCATTTATTGTAGAACTCAGGTTGTCAAGTTCAAATTCCCGAACGAAGCTTTCATAGAGTGGAGGTGTAGTCCTGTTATGCCTAAGGGTAAGTTTATTTCTTATCTTAGGGCCAGGAAACTAATCTCAAAAGGGTGCATTTATCACCTTGTCCGAGTGAAAGATGACGATATTGAGTCTCCATCCCTGGAGTCGGTTCTGATTGTCAATGAGTTTCTGGATGTCTTTCCTAAAGATCTGCCTGGAGTCCCTCCTGATAGGGAGATCGATTTCGGGATTAATATTCTTCCTGATACCCAACCTATCTCGATCCCTCCCTATAGAATGGCTCCGGCTGAGTTGAAGGAGAAGTTGAAAGACTTGTTAGATAAGGGATTCATTAGGCCGAGTGTCTCACCATGGGGTGCTCCAGTCCTATTTGTGCTGAAAAAGGATGGGTCCCTTAGAATGTGTATCGACTACAGGCAGTTGAATAAGGTCACCGTAAAGAACAAATACCCTCTCCCTAGAATAGATGACTTATTCGATCAACTTCAGGGTGCCACTTGTTTCTCAAAGATAGACTTGAGATCCGGCTATCATCAGTTGAAGGTGAGGGAGTGTGATATTCCGAAGACCGCTTTTCGGACTCGTTATGGCCACTTTGAATTTTTGGTCATGTCTTTAGGGTAGACAAATGCCCCCACGACTTTTATGGATCTCATGAACCGAGTGTTTAAACCATATCTTGATATGTTTGTCATTGTATTCATACATGATATTCTGGTCTACTCCAAGAATGAAAAGGAGCATGCCTATCATCTTAGAGTCGTTTTACAAACCTTGAGAGAGCAGGTATTGTATGCAAAGTTCTCCAAATGTGAATTTTAGCTTGCATCGGTGGCCTTTCTAGGTCATATTATATCTGGAGATGGTATTCAGATTGATGCTCAAAAGATTGAAGCTGTGAAGAATTGGCCCAGACCCACATCCCCGATAGAGATAAGGAGCTTCCTGGGTTTGGCTGGCTATTACCGAAGGTTTGTAGAGGGATTCTCATCTATATCATCACTATTGACTAAGCTGACCCAAAAGAAGGCTAAGTTTCAATGGTCCGATGCTTGTGAGGAGAGTTTCCAGAAATTGAAGACCAAGCGAACCACTACTCCTGTCCTGACTCTGCCTGATGAAACAGAGGGCTTTGTGATCTATTGTGATGCATCTAGAATAGGGTTGGGCTGTGTACTGATGTAGAGGGGAAAGGTGATAGCCTATGCTTCGAGACAACTTAAGGTTCATGAGAGGAATTACCCAACTCATGACCTTGAGCTGGCAGTTGTTCTATTCGCACTAAAAATCTGGTGCCACTACTTGTATGGAGTGCATGTTAACATATTCACTGATCACAAGAGCTTGCAATATGTTTTCAGCAAGAAGGAACTCAACCTGCGGCAAATGAGATGGCTCGAGCTACTCAAGGACTACGACATGAGCATCCTCTACAACCCAGGTAAAGCTAATGTTGTTGTTGATGCTCTTAGTAGGTTGTCTATGGATAGCACTGCCCACATGGAGGAAGGAAAGAGAGAATTGGTGAAGGAGGTACACAGATTAGCCCGATTAGGAGTTCATCTGGAAGAGAACAATGAAGGCGGAGTTACTGTTCAGGATGGGTCTACATCCTCACTTGTGGCGGAGGTAAAGGAGAAACAAGATCAGGACCCCATCCTCCTTCGATTGAAGGAAGTTGTCCACAAATAGGGAGTGATGGTTTTTACCAAAGAGGGAGATAGTGTGTTGAGATACCAAAATAGATTGTGTGTGCCAGATGTCGATGGTGTTCGAGGAAGAATTATGGCTGAAGTGCATAAATCCAGATACTTTATCCATCCCGGCTCTACGAAAATGTATCATGACTTGAAGGAAATATATTAGTGAAGTGGGATAAAGAGAGATATTGCGGAATTCGTTTCCAAGTGCCCAAATTGTCAATAGGTGAAGGTTGAGCATCAAAGGCCATGTGGTTTAGCTCAAAATATAGAAATTCGGGAATAGAAGTGGGAAATGATCAACATGGACTTTGTTACAAGTCTACCGAGGTCCCGAAACCAACACGATTCGAATTGGGTAATTGTGGATAGGATGACGAAATCAGCTCACTTCCTGGTGGTTAAGACTACTGACACAGCAAAGGAATATGCCAAGTTGTACATACAGGAAATCATCAGATTGCATGAAGTCCCTTTGTCTATCATCTCAAACAGATGTCACGGACTTAGACTTCCACTAAGACTTCCGTGCGGCACTTGACAACTTACTCACGAATCTTTCACGATCTTGTAAGCTCAAGTAAGCCTATAAGACTAGATCGCTAAGGGAATGCTAGATTGCAAGAAAGACAAGAGAGCTTTTATGAAGAAGGCTTTTGTATTGCTTTGGAAGAATGCTTGATTGCTTGATGGTTTGCTACAAATGAATGTCCCCTCTATTTATACTACTCCTAAGGGGCCCAAGTGTAAATAAAAATTGCTATACAAGTCCCTCCATATTTACAAAGAAGTCCTTCTCTAGAATTCTCTACACACTCTAGAGAATTCTAAGTCTTTCAAGACTTCTCTACAAGTTTCTATAAGGATCTAGAGTCTTCCACTAACCTCTCCAAGACTCTAGATTCTTCTACCTTCTTCAAGATTAAGTGGCGGGTCATAACACTCTCCCCCACCTGATGTGGCGACGACCGCGGTGCACTGCTGCTGCAAGAACTCCCAGATCTTGTCTTTGAACTGCCACAGGTCTTCATATCTCTCCTAGGTGGACTCCTCCGGAGATTGTCCCTTCCAATGGACTAAGAACATAGCAGTGGCCTGTTGTCCCTGTTTTTGGTTGGCTTGGTAGTCCATAATGGCCTCGATGTCTTGATCATGGGAGGCGGTGATTGTGAGTGGCCCCCGACTTGATTCTCCTCGGCTAGGATCATCCTTGTCCTCATGGTACGGCTTGAGGACGCTGGCATGGAAGACTGGATGAACCTTAATATACAGTGGTAGCTCCAACCTATAAGAGATCTTGCCAACCTTGGCAACGATCCTGAACGGGCCCTCATACATTCGCACCAAGTTTTGATGCATGCCTCGCAATGCCTTGAATTGCCTGGGGTTGAACTTGACCAAGACCATGTCTCCAACTTGGTAATCTGTGGGACGACGCTTGCGGTCGGCAAACTTCTTCATCCTCTTCGCTGCCTTGTCCAAATAAGACTTGGCAGTGTCGAGCTGCTCCTCAAAGCCCTTGGCCATGTGATAGGCCCCCAAACTCTTGCCCTCGAACGCGGCCGGTAGTGAATGTGGAGTTTGTGGCTGTTGGCCTGTGGCTAGCTCGAATGGTGTTCTCCCTGTGGCCTCACTCCGCTGTAGGTTGTAAGAGAATTGGGCTACGTCCAGTAGTCTCTCCCAATCTCTCTGATGGGAGCTCACAAAGTGCCTCAAGTAGCACTCCAGTAAGGCATTGACTCACTCCGTCTGGCCGTCTTTCTGCGGGTGGAAACTAGTGGAGAAATGTAATTTCGTGCCAAGAATTTCGAACAATTCTCTCCAAAAGTTCCCGGTGAAGTGTGGGTCTCTGTCGCTAATGATATGTCTTGGCAATCCCCAATACTTCACCACGTTCTTGAAGAATAGTCTGCAGCCTCCTTAGCAGTGCAACCTGCCGTAGTGGGCATGAAGCTGGTATACTTGGAAAACCTGTCCACCACAACCATAATCGTCCCGTACCCATCGGACTTCGGTAAGCAGGTGATGAAGTCCATGGTTACGCTCTCCCATGGATGCTCCGCTACAGGCAGGGGCTCCAAGAGTCCTCCTGGTTGACGCTGCTCTACTTTGTCTTGCTGGCATACAAGACAAGTCTGCACATAGCATTCAATATCGTCCCGCATGTGTGGCCAGTAGTAAATCGCCTCAATCAATGCCCTCGTGCGACGCTGCCCTGGATGTCTGGCCCACAAAGTGTCATGGCTTTCCTTCATGATCCGTTGCATGATAGTTCCAAATTTCGGCACATAGACCCTTCCTCCGGCGGTAAGCAAGAGTCCATCTTCTACCCAGAAGCGCCTTGTCTTGCCTTGGGCGGCTAACTCCATAAATTGCTTTGCCTCTGGATCATGCTGCAGACCATCCTTGATTACATCCTGGATGTCACAATGTGCTGTGGTGATGGCTGCTAGTTCGAACTTCCTGCTAAGAGCATCAGCCACAACATTGCCTTTGCCCGGCTTGTACTCCAGCTCGTAGTCAAATTCAGCTAAGAAATCTTGCCACCTAGCTTGCTTCGGGGTGAGTTTCTTTTGTGATTGGAAGTAGCTAGTGGCCACGTTGTCGGTCTTGAATAAGAACTTGGAGCCAAGTAAGTAGTGTCTCCACGTGCGTAGGCAATGGACGATGGCTGTCATCTCCTTCTCCTGCACGGTGTACCGTCGTTCTATCTCGTTCAGCTTGCGGCTCTCGAAGGCGATAGGGTACCTCTATTGCATCAATACTCCTCCAATGGCATAGTCAGAGGCGTACGTATGCACTTCGAATGTCTTGGAGAAGTCAGGCAACGCTAGGACCGGCTCCTCTGGCACGGCGGCCTTGAGGTCTTCAAAGGCCTCCTTGCACTCCTCGCTCCACACCCACGGCTTATTCTTCTTCAATAGCTCAGTAAGTGGAGCAGCTTTAGCGGAGTAGGCGCTTATGAACCTGCGGTAATAGTTAGCAAGTCCAAGAAAAGATCTAAGTTCGGTAACCTTTGTGGGCGCCTCCCACTCTTTAATGGCCCGAACTTTGGCCTCGTCCATCCGTAGCTCTCCCTGGCTGATAACATGTCCCAAGAAGTGCACTTCATGTTGGGCGAACTCGCACTTCTCCCTCTTGATGAAAAGCTCATTCTCGCGCAAGACTTGGAACACTTTCTTTAGATGTTCCACGTGCTCCTCCAAGGTGTTGCTATAGATGACTATGTCATCCAAGTAAACTACCACAAACTGATCTAAGTAGGGGTGGAATATCTTGTTCATTAATGTGCAAAAGGTGGCGGGTGCGTTGGTTAGGTCGAAGGGCATCACCAACCATTCGTATGCTCCATACCTCGTTACACATGTGGTCTTCGGTTCATCTCCCTCTACTAAGTGTACCTGGTAGTAGCCCTTCCTTAAATCCACCTTGGTGAAGTACTTGGCCTGTCCAAGTCTATCAAACAAGTCGGCAATGAGCGGGATGGGATACTTATTCTTCACGGTCACCTTATTGAGCGCCCGATAGTCTATGCATAGGCACAATGAGCCATCCTTCTTCTTTTGGAATAACACCGGCGCGCCATAAGGTGCCTTGGATGGACGGATATGACCAGCCTCGAGGAGCTCCTTCAACTGCTTCCTTAGCTCCTCTAACTCGGGTGGAGCCATGCGGTATGGTGGGTATACGGGCGGCGTTGCTCCTGGCTCCAACTTGATTCTGTGGTCTACCTCGCGCCTTGGAGGTAGGTGTCTTGGCAACTCTTCGGGCATCACATATTTGTTTTCTTCAAGCACCTTCTCTATGCAAGGTGGCAATGTCTCCTTAGCACCATTGCCTTCATCCAAGCTCGCAATGGTGGCTACGAACGTCGACTCCCTCTTTTTTAGGCCCTTCACAAGCTGCATGGCCGACAGGTGGGCTTGTCCTTCCTTCTTTGGCATCTTGACTAGAGGTACCATGCAGGGTCCTTCTCGCTCCATCACCAAGAGTTGTTGGAGGTAGGGATCGATCATCAGGTGGTACCGTTGGAAGAACTCCTGTCCAAGGATGATATCAAAGATATCTAAGGGGGCGACAGTGAAGCTTTTCTTACCTTGCCACTTGCCAAGCGTGATGTCCACTCCATGAGCGACTCCGCACACGGGAGTCAATGGTGCATTGACCGTCTTCAGGCGGGTGTTGCTTGGCCCGTAACTTAGCCCCAACCTTGCTGCCGTCGTCTTGGTCATGATGTTGGCTTCTGCTTCAGAATCCACCATGGCACGAGCTGGTTGTCCGTTGATGGATATGTCAACATATTGGGCAGAATAATCCCCCGCCTTCTCAGCTTGCTTCGCGATGGCTCCACATAGCCCGATCATGCCTAACTGAGTCGTGTCCGAGCCCTGCCCTTGGTCTACTTCCTTATCCTTTCACTCCCGCAGTATGGCACCAAGGTTCTTCATCTCCGGACACCTGGCATAGCCGTGAGGACCTCCGCATATGTAGCAGCCGCTACCCTTCGAGGTCTGCTCCTTTCTCTCGGCGTAGCTTTGTCGCCCAAACCTTCTACCGTCGGACTTGTTGAAATCATGGCTCTTGGGTGGAGGATGTTGCTCTTTGCCTTTGCCACGATCTCCCCCACATTTGGCATGAATACTCCTAATTTCTTTACCCTTGCCTCTGTCATGCCTGTCATGCTTAAAGTCCGTCAAGGCTTCGGCTTGGGTGATGGCCTCATCGATGGTGCTGACTTGACGGCACTCCAACTCCGTCTTGGCCCAACTCTGCAGCCCATCCATGAAGTGGAAGAGCATATCTTCATCTATAAGGTTGGGGATTTGAAGCGTAAGGGTAGTGAACTCTTTCACGTAAGCTCGTATGCTACCCGTATGCTTCAGCTCCCGGAACTTGCGTTTGGCCTCATAGATGACGTTGTTGGGGAAGAAGGCCTTCTTGAACTCATCCCAGAACTGTTCCCAAGTGTTGATGGTGCATAGACCCTTCCTAATCTCAGACTCCTTGTGCTTCCACCACAACATGGCCATCTCCGAGAGGTATAGCACGGTCGTGTTGATCCTCATCTCGTCGTTCTTCACTTTGTTACACTTGAAGTAATTCTCCAAGTGCCAAAGGAAGTTCTCCACCTCTTGTGCCTCACAGGCACCTTTGAACATTGGTGGCTTGGGAGCCTCAATCTTAGCCTCCCGGTCCGTACTGGGCGTCATGCATCTCCCGGCATCTATGTCTCCTTTGAGTGCTGCCATCTCGGCCTTCATGGTCTCCATTGTGCTTAGCGCGTCCATGAGCCGACACTCCAAGGAAGTGATCACCTCCTTCATCTTGTACTCGGCAGCCTTGCGCACCTCCAACTCCTTTCGGATGTTGTCGTTCTCCTCAAGGGTGAACTCCTCTAGAGACTTGAACTTGCCGTCGACCTTGTTCAAGCGCTTTTGTAATATCTCCACTGCTTATCGGGCAGCATCCACCCTTGCAAATCACTCCATGCCGGGTGTGACGTCCATGGGCTCCTCGCCTCGCTCATCGTCACTCACCTCAGTGGCCGAGGGTGAGTAGGATGTTAGGGACTCGCTTGTTGTAGGCTCAAGCGGCACCTCCTCATTTCTCTTAGACTTTTTCTTTCCCTTGCGGTTCTTCCTTCCAACATCTTGCTTGACGGTGGTGGCAGTAGTGGCATTGATGTCTCCCTCACTTGCCATATCCCTTAGTAGAACCTGGCTCTGATACCACGTTGTCACGGACTTAGACTTCCACTAAGACTTCCGTGCGGCACTTGACAACTTACTCACGAATCTTTCACGATCTTGTAAGCTCAAGTAAGCCTATAAGACTATATCGCTAAGGGAATGCTAGATTGCAAGAAAGACAAGAGAGCTTTTATGAAGAATGCTTTTGTATTGCTTTGGAAGAATGCTTGATTGCTTGATAGTTTGCTACAAATGAATGCCCCCTCTATTTATACTACTCCTAAGGGGCCCAAGTGTAAATAAAAATTGCTATACAAGTCCCTCCATATTTACAAAGAAGTCCTTCTCTAGAATTCTCTACACACTCTAGAGAATTCTAAGTCTTTCAAGACTTCTCTACAAGTTTCTATAAGGATCTAGAGTCTTCCACTAACCTCTCCAAGACTCTAGATTCTTCTACCTTCTTCAAGATCAAATGGCGGGTCATAACACAGAGGAGCTCAATTCACTTCCCAATTTTGGAAATCCTTTCAGAAGGGACTGGGTTCAAAGATGAACTTGAGTACAGCCTTCCATCCCCAGATAGATAGCCAAGCAGAACGCACTATTCAGACATTGGAAGATATGTTGAGGGCATGTGTGCTTGACTTCAAAGGAAATTGGGACGGTCACTTACCTCTCATAGAATTTGCATATAACAATAGCTATCATGCAAGCATTCAAATGGCTCCTTATGAGGCCTTGTATGGGAGGAGGTGTAAATCGCCCATTGGGTGGTTTGAAGTTGGTGAAGCCGAGTTGATTGGGTCTGATTTTGTTCATCAAGCCATGGAGAAGGTGAGAGTCATTCGAGAGAGGCTAAAGACATCTCAAAGCCGCCAAAAATCTTACACCGACGTGAGGAGGAGAGACTTAGAGTTTGAGGTGGATGATTGGGTATACTTGAAAGTGTCACCCATGAAGGGCGTCATGAGGTTTGTAAAGAAGGGGAAACTTAGTCCTTGATATATTGGTCCTTACCAAATTTTGAGGCGGATTGGGGGTGCTGCTTATGAGTTGGAGTTACCCTCGGAGTTAGCTTCTATCCATCCGGTATTCCATATTTTGATGTTGAAGAAGTGCTTAGGCGATCCATCGTTGGTAGTTCCCATTGATAGTATTGGAGTTAAGGATAGTTTATCTTATGAAGAGGTTCCGGTCCAAATTCTTGATCGCCAAATTTGCAAATTGAGGAACAAAGAGATCGCCTCAGTCAAAGTCTTGTGGAGAAATCAACTTGTTGAGGAAGCCACATGGGAAGCAGAGGAAGCCATGAAGTCTAAATATCCACATCTATTCGTGCCTACCGATGATAATGTTGGAGGTAATGTCCATTTCCTTGACTTGAATTTGTTTGCGTATTATGAGTTTGATTGGTAAATTGTTTGAGAAATCGATTGGTTGATTGACTGAATTCTGATGGTGATTGGTACTCCGAGTCCATCCTTGGTTACTCGTCATTCGAGGACGAATGATCCCAAGAGGGAGATAATGTAACACCCCTCAAAATATTTCCCCTAAGATTCGGACCTTTCTTGTATTCGTGCAGGGTCGAACCCAATTATTTAGAAGTGTGTGCTTAAATTAAGATGACTCCCCAAGTAATTTAGGAGTGTTGGAGGTGATGTGGGGTCACGTAGGACCCCTAGGACCAAGCTAAGTCCAAAAAGATTCGTCGTGACTAAACTTGAGAAGGAGTCCGCATGAGGGGGGGGTTCACTTCTAACGACCCTATCTTTTGATATATGACTATCTGGGTGGCCCATGAACTATTAAATCAAAGGTCGTCGAGTCTTCTTTCCAATGCCACCAAGAATGTAAATTTTGGAGTTCGGAGTCAAAATATACGACGATCTTAAGACAAACTAGCACGGCAGGAATTTCATTTTTAACCTGGGTTGCAACTGTTGGGGAAATGGCCTTGAAGCTTTAAGGGCGCGATGCGCCACTATCGCGCCAGAAACACGCCTCAGTAGTTTGGTCCTTGGCGCGACGCGCCACTAAAAGTTGTGCAGGGTTTTTCAGGCCAAATTTCCAGAACCCAGAAAATATGGCCTTGGCACTGTAAGGGCGCGACGCGCCACTATCACGCCAGAAACATGCCTCAGTAGTTTGGTCTCTGGCGCGGCGCGCCACTATGAGGTGTGCAGGTTTTAGGCGTAATCGTCCTGGCGCTGCAATGGCGTGATGCGCCACTATCGCGCCAGGTGCATTTTTGCCTATTTTTCAGAACTTTTAAGGAGTGGTAATTTGGGAATTGTTCCAAACTATATATGTATCAGCCTTAGCACATTTTGGGATCATTTTCAATCCCTCACTCTCTCTCTAAAAGCCCTAGAAACCTATCTCTCTTTCTCTCTTCTTCTTCTTTTTCTTCTTCTCCATTTCCAACAAGAAGAGTTCCAAGAGCTTCAAGATTTGAGTGCTCCATTAAACACCCAACCATAAGGTTCTCTTCAAGTCTTCACTAAGGTATGTAAGGCTATCCAAAACATGGGTTGAGTCCACCCATGTGCCCTATTCTCTCTTTGAGGTTAGATGTTCATGAAAATGGAGTTTCTTGGTATGGTCTAAGTTTAAATGAGTTTTGTCCCCTATTTATTTGATTCTATATGTATTGATGTTGTTGAGTTAAGAAGTTCCCAAAATGAGCCTTTATGTGAGTATGAGTTGATGAAAATGAGTTGTTAAATATGTTCTATTGATCTTCTTGACTATGTAGATTTTGATAAAGGATGTTATTTTCTTAAAAATATTGCTTATTATAAAAATGTAAATTTAAAGTCTTGAAATTGTGATGAGTCTCAAAGATTTCTCATATGGATGGAGGAAGTGATTGATTATATCTAGATGTTGCTATATATGTGCATTTAAATTTCTTTTGAAGATATGATTGAGATTGATCGGATAGTATGATTAGAAGAGATTTGATTGTGATAGAGTTGATGAGTTGACAAGGTTGTAATGAGACTTGTCGATGTGATTTGATTGAATTGATTGGATGGAGTTTTATGAGCATTGAGTCTTGGGAGGAGTATCGATCACCGAATTGGGCAAGAGTATAGTCCATACTCGAACCCAATAACTGCATCGCCAAACGTAGGGGGGATGGAACCATTAAAGTCGGATGCTTCCCCGAGAGATTTGTCCTGACATTATAGGACCTGGTTGGATTGGATCCATGATTTGTTGATTCGTTCATACCCTGGCAAAGTATGAACGGATGCGGCAACAACGTCGGTTTGTTGTACTTTCACTGGCTCATAAGTGATAGTTGTCGGTTAAGAGAAACTCCCAAATAGGTCTTGATAGTACTCTGAGTTAGATTGAGTTGAATTGTATGTGATTGGTCCCGTCTAAATCATATTCTTGTTTAGACTTAGGACATTTGATTGAGTTGTTATTCCTTTTGAGTTGAGCTTCCGAGTTGATTAATTCTTCCTTGATGTTCGTTGTATTTGGCCTTTTTACATACTCGTACATTCCATGTACTGATGCCATTTGGCTTGCATCATTTCATGATGCATATATAGGTAGTAGAGATCATCAACCGGCACTCCGTTGAAGATCCACATACACCCTCAGCTAGTTGGTGAGTCCTCCTAGTTTTCGGAGGATGTTGAGCCTTCATGTACAGTTTTGTTGCCATTTCCTTTATTTTGATTGTTGGTATCTATGGAATTGTCATTTGCACCTCTTATACTTTGATAGAGGCTTCATAGACTGGAGTGTGGGAGGTTGAACTGTTATTTTGAGGAATCTTATTATATTGTTTTGTTGGGTTGAAAATGCTTGGCCTCCGGTCCCCATATATATATGATCAGTATTTCATTATTTGAGTTTTCCGTTAAGAGAATATGATTGAATGAAGGTGTGACTGGACCAGGTGGTTCGCTCGGAGGTCAGAAATGATCTTCGAGTGCCGGCCACGCCTAGGGTACCCTCCCGGGGCGTGACAACAACATACTTGGATCTTTCTTTTGTATGGATGTATGTAATATCCTGCCACTTGGTGTTTTATCTTTTAGGCCTTATTTGAACACCACAAGCGTATAAATATTGGATTGAGAGTTAGAGCTTTTGATTTAAGCATTAAGCTCCATAAATACGAGTCGCCCAAGTCAACATGTCTGGACAACAAGGAGTGTTGTTCCATCTGCTTGGTAAGTAGCATCTAATTTCAGAACTCCCACCCCCTGAGTCTTAAAGCTTATTTAAGTTTGGTTCTGACCTACTCTTTTTTGGGGTCATGTTTGTCTTAGGATGACTATTGCGACAGGAATGAACTCGCAGAAATTGATTGTAGCCATGTATATCATGTTGATTGTATTAAAGAGTGGATCAAGCTCAAGAACTCTTGCCCTATTTGCAAGAGGGATGCGTTGGCTATTCTAACCTGACAATCTATGCTTGCCATGCTCGTGTAGCTGCAACAATCAGTTAAACTTTGGGTTGGGTGGACTAACTAGTGGAGTGGCATCATTAAGTTAAAGAAAGTTGAGTTAAACCTAAAAATAAGGAACCATTTTAAGTTTGAGGAAAACAATGGTCTTTTAGTTTTTCTGCTTTAGTAAGTTTGATGTGTTTTCTTGCTTTTTCGATGATACTAAGTTTTATCCAGACTTTGAAGTTCAGCATAAGTTAGTACTCATGTTGGTTTGAGTGGTTGATATCGAGCAAATTTGATCCGTAATCGATAGTTATTGCAAGTTTTGAATGCCTCTTGATTATCAACTCTGAATAGTCCCAATTTATTCCGAACTCTTATGAAAGCATTCCATTCAATTAAAACACCAGCAATTAGAAAAAGTAATTGTCGTTCCAAACCATCGTAAATGAAAATCGGGGATATTAACGAGAAAATGGCAAAATGTTCTCACTTAGTCCGTGCCCTAGAATGAAAGGGACAACAGTAGCGTCGAACATGATAGTTAATTACCACTATTCTACTGTAGTGATTATTATTTTTAATTATAAAAGTGTTTAGCAGAGGTGCAAGGCTCAAATAACCTGAATTGACAATGTCAATTAAAATATACATATCCCATTGCTGGAACATCAATACAAGAAGATTGACATGATCTGCGATCTTCTTATGTATTAGGGCTGTCTAAACTAGTCCAAATATAGGTGGGGTTCAAGATTGTTTAAAGGAAAAATTATGCAAAATGTCTGTTGAGTTATGTTTCTTACACAAAAAATACCCTACTTAAATGCTAAAATCTTAATGAAAAATAAATGCACTTAATGGTCTAATGTCTGAACCATTCAAATTCATACCTACATTAAGTGCAAACAAATGAGGTCTTAAGAATAAAATGGTGCATAGATAGATTTATCAAACAAATGATGCATATCACTCATTTTTGTTACCCATTCATACAAGATTCAAATGAAAATAAATAAATAAATCCAATCTCCCTCTTCTACTTAGTCGTAAAATAGGTTTGGTCAGTTCTAAATAAAAGTGTGACTTTTTTAGTTTCTAGAAGGATAATGGAAATAGGTGATGTAATGTAACATTTTTGAAATTAAAAAAAATAAATTAATTTTAGGATTTTTCTAAAAATTTTGTCTGTTAACGAAAAGCATATATAAATATGCACCATTTACTATACGATGATAGTATACATATACACCATTTGTTAAAAGGCGAGAGTATAGTTGCACCACTTTTTTAATGAGGGATATATATATCTTCTCTAGATCGCAAAGTTAAAGTGTATATTTGTACCTTTTCCCCCTTAAATTTATAATTTAGAAGCAAGAAATTGATACATGCAAAAACACAACGTCAATAAGCAATAGTTAACAAATTAAAATATTTAAAACATACAAAACATCCAACTAAGAAAAGTTTGACAAGATTAAAAACAACACTTCGAGAATCCAAGTAACTAAAGTCTAAAAATATTAAACTCAGCATGCGAGACCATGGATCCTCCATAGACTTAAACCGATCATCACTTTGTTGCCCCAACGCCTCAATGCTTTGTTGCACCTCCGCCTCTACATTCTCTTGAAGTATCCTCTCTTTGTTTTTTTTTTCATTTTCTTTATAAGTTTTTCCAGATCATTTGGGGTGTTATAAAACAGGAAGAAAGTTTACAAGAAAACTTGGCATTAGACTCCGATTACAAAACAAGGATAAGCACAACTTTATCCTTCAAAAGAGGGGAGGTAAAGCTAGAAATTAGACATTCAACGCCTCGCAAAAAAGACTACATATATGACTAGCTAACAAAAAAATTTGCCTTATTGTATTTAGTCCTTATAGAAGGCATTTGACTCTTGTCCAATTGGAATGGACCTTTAGCTCCCACCGAAAGTTGTTGATAGGAGTCATATAAGGATTCAATCTGACCATTAACTACAAATTTGGCTAAATGGTCTGCAATCTCGTTGGCCTTTCTAAAACAATGGTCCACCTTGACATTAGCTTGTTTCTTCAATTGTTGTAACTCCTCTATGATCAGGTCAGGCTGAAATTGCAGCATTTACCTTCATTAATCATCTTCACAATAGCAAGCGAGTCCAACTCTAGTACGAAATTAGAGTGGTTTTACTGACAAAAAATGATCATCCCGTGTTTAGCATCCATTGCTTCTGTCTCTAGATTACTTGCACATCGAAGAGGACATAAAAATGCCATGACGAAATCACCTCTGTTATCTCTCAATACTCCGCCAATTCCAGCACTTTCATTTACAGTAATAAAGCTGCCATTAGTGTTCAATTTTAATGTTCTAGGTACAGAGGATTTCCAGAAAACAATGGTGCTTTTGGGACAAGGCCTTAATCTTAAGAGAGTGTCATAAAAGGAGATCCAAGGTAATTTCAAGCTATTAGGAGGAAAGGCCCAAGACACGACACTTTTAGGACTTGTACTCTTTTTGTAGTAGCTCTGTACACGTGACTTCTAGAATCTGCAAGGAATCTTTTATTTGTATATATTTTTGGGTTACTTTCGTCGTTCATTAGTGTTCCTGTTATTTCATTGATGTTTTTAGATTGAACTGTTGATTTTCTACCCTGACATTCCATTATTCGCAGTTTCGAGATATGGGTCGGATTGCATACTAGTCGGTCATAATAGGCGCCATCATCACCTGAGAAATCGGGTCGTGACAATCATACTGCATTGCATTGCTATCTATATTAATTGAGTTATCTGATTATCGGTGTTAATAAACTGTCCTTATGTGTTTACTTTAATCGAGCCGTTATATATAAATTGGTGGCACCAATGCCGGTGTCATGCCCCGAGAGGTTACCCTAGACGTGACCGGCACTCGAAGACCATTGCTGGTCCCCAAGCGAACCACTTGGTCCAATCACACATCCATTCACTATCAATCAATCAGCGAAAAGTTTAAAATAAAGAAATAATTTAGCGGGCAACTCAAATCATCACTATAACTCAAAGAATAAAGGTCATAGACCAACAAATCAACTCCAATATTTGTCATTTAAAATACTTTGACAAAAATAATTCAACGAAAGAAAATACTCAATCGATCCATCACTATCTAGTCTATGAAGCCTCTATCACTATCTAATTAGTGCCAATGACATGTTCATGGCTACCTCAAATCAAAATGAAAGGGCTAACTCGACGCAAGAATAACATAAATGGTGTCCTCCGAATGTAGGGGAGGACTCACCAATACGCTGAGTGTGAATAGATCCTCAATGGTGCTCCTATTGATGATCTCTTAAACCTGTCTCTGCATCATGAAATGATGCAGGTCTAAATGGACGTCAGTATGTGGAATGTACGAGTATGTTGTCATGCCCTAGGAGGGTACCCTAGGCGTGGTCGGCACTCGAAAGCCATTTCTGGCCTCCAAGCGAACCACCTGGTCCAGTCACACATTCATTCAAACACATTCTCTCAGCAGAAGACTCAATCAATGAAGTACTATTCATAATTTAGGGCCAAAGGCCAAATAACTGTCAAATCAACAAACAGATATAGAAGAACTACTGAAAAGAACAATCAACATTTCTACACTCCGGTCTATGAAGCCTCTATCAACAATCTAGGAGGTGCCAATGAAAAGCCCATGGCTACAAACAATCAAAGTAAAGGAAACAACAAAAAGCTATACAAGAAACTCGACATCCTCCGGAAACTAGGAGGACTCACCAACTAACTGGGAGTGTGTGGATCTTCAACGGTGCACCGGTTGATGATCTCTAGTACCTGTCTCTGCATCATGAAATGGTGCAGGCCAAATGACGTCAGTACATGAAATGTACGAGTATGTAAAATGGTCGAATAAAACAATATTAGAAAGAACCAAATCAACTTGGGAATCTCAACTCAGAAAGAAGTACAACTCAACAAGCGTCCTAAGTCTAAGCAAGAATATAGTTTAGACGGGACCAAATCACATACAATTCAACTCAATCCGACTCAGAGTACTATCAAGACCTATATGGGAGTTTCTCTTATCCGACAACTATCACTTATGAGATAGTGAAAGTACAACAAACCGATGTTGTTGCTGCGTCCGTTCATACTTTGCCAGGGTATGAACGAATCAACCAATCATGGATCCAATCCAACCAAGTCCTATAATGTCAGGACAAGAATTTTAGGGAAGCATCCGACTTTAACGGTTCAATCCCCTTCTACGTTTGGTGATGTAGTTATTGGGTTCGAGTATGGACTATACTCTTTCCCAATTCGGTGCTCGATACTCCTCTCAAGACTCAATGCTCATAAAACTCCATCCAATCAACTCAATCAAATCATATCGACAAGTCTCATTTACAACCTTGTCAACTCATCAACTCTATCACAATCAAACCTCTTCCAATTATTCAATCCGATCAATCCCAATCCTATTTTTCAAGAGTAGATTAAATATGCATTTATAACAACATACAAATCTATCCAATCGTTCCTCTATTCGTTTAACAAATCTTTTGGGACTCATCACAACTCCATGGTTTTAATTCAACAATTCAAGATAAACAACAAATTTAAAGAAAATAGCATTTTGGTCATAATCCACATAGTCAAGAAAATCAATAAAGCATGTTTAACAACCCTTCTCCATCGACTCATACTAACAAGAAGATTTTAGGAATTTCTTAGTTCAACAACATCAACATAATAGACATTAATTAAATAAGTGACAAGACTCATTTGAACATAAACCTACCAAGAACTCCATTCTTATGAACCTTTAACCTCAAAGAAAGTGTAGGGCATATGGGTGGACTCAATCCATGTTTTGAGTAGCCTTACATACCTTAGAGAAGACTTGAAGAAAACCTTGATGTTGGGTCTTCAATGGGAAGCTTGAATCTTGAAGCTATTGGAGGAACTTTTTGTTGGAGAAGGGTTTGGAGAAGAAGAAGAGGAGAGGGAAATTTTCTAGGGCTTTTAGAGAGAGAGAGGCTGGAAATATGGTCCAAAAATGTTCAAGGCTTGTGTATAAATAATTTAGGAAAATTCCCAAACTGCCCTTTCTCCAAAATCTGGAAAATAGGCCAAAACACTCTTGGCGCGATAGTGGCGCGTCGCGCCACTGCGGCGCCAAATCGAATAGGCTAAAGACCTGCACATCTTTTAGTGGCGCATCGCGCCAAGGACCAAACTACTGAGGCTTGTTCCTGGTGCGATAGTGGCGCATCGCGCCCTTATAGCGCCAAGCCCAAGTTTTTTGGGTTTTGGGAAAATAAGCTTGAAAACCCTGCATACCTTGTAGTGGCGCGCCGCGCTAGGGGCCACACTACTGAGGCTTGTTCCTGGCACGATAGTGGCATATTGCGCCACTGCGGCACCAAGTTAAGATTTCCAGCAGTTGCAACCCAGGCCTGAAATTCCTGTTGTGCTAGTTCATCTTAGGATCGTCATATCTTTTGACTCCGAACTCCAAAAATTACATTCTTGATGGCGTTGGAAAGAAGACTCGACGAACTTTAATTTAATAGGTCGTGGGCCACCCATATTGTTGTCTTTCAAAAGATAGGGTCGTTAGAAGTCGACCCCTTATACGAACTCATCCTAAAACTTAGCCACGATGAACCTTTTGGACTTAGCTTGGTCCTAGGGGTCCTTTGTGACACCACATCACCTCCAACACTCTTTAATTACTCAGACACTCAGCTTAACTCATGCATATACTTCACAAAAATAGAGTTCGACCCTACCCGAATACAAGAAAGGTCCAAATCTTAGGGAGAAATTTTAGGGGTATTACAATATCTCCTCCTTGGGATCATTCGTCCTCGAATGACGAGTAAGCCAAGAATGGAAATTGGGGTATAAATCGCAATCAGAATTCAGTCAATCAACCAATCAATTTCTCAAATAAAAATCTCTATCCACACTCAAAATGCACAAAAGAATTTAATTCAAGGGAATGGGCATTACCTTCAACGTTCTCATTGGCAGGCATGAATAGATGGAGATATTTAGATTTCATATCTTCCTCCGCTTCCCACATGGATTCCTCAACCAACTGATTTCTCCGTAGGACTTTGACCGAGGCGATCTCCTTGTTCCTCAATTGGTGAATTTGGCGATTAAGAATTTAGACCAGAACCTCTTGATAGGATAAGCTATCCTTAACTCCAATACTATCAATGGGGACTACCAATGAGGGATCGCCTAAGCACTTCTTTAACATCAAAACGTGAAATATCATATGAATAGAGGCTAGCTCCGAGGGTAACTCCAACTCATATGCGACACTCCCAATCCGCCTCGAAATATGGTAAGGGACAATATATCGAGGACTAAGTTTCCCCTTCCTTCCAAACCTCATGACGCCTTTCATGGGTGACACTTTGAAATATACCCAATCATCCACCTCAAACTCTAAGTCTCTCATCCTCACATCGGTGTAAGATTTTTAGCAGCTCTAGGCTGTCTTTATCCTATCTTGAATAGCTCTCACCTTCTCCATGGCTTGGTGAACAAAATCAGGCCCAATCAACTCAACTTCACCAACCTAAACCCACCCAATGGGTGATGTATACCTCCTCCCATACAAAGCTTCATAAGGAGCCATTTGAATACTTGCATGATATCTATTATTATATGCAAACTCTATGAGAGGTAAGTGATCATCCCAATTTCCTTTGAAGTCAAGCACACAATCTCTCAACATATCCTCCAACGTCTGAATGGTGTGCTCCGCTTGGACATCCGTCTGGGGATGAAAGGCCGTACTAAGGTTCACCTTTGAACCCAGTCCCTTCTGAAAGGATCTCCAGAATTGGGAAGTGAATTGAGCTCCTCGATCTGAGATGATAGACAAGGGCCCCCCATGCAATCTAACAATCTCCTGAATGTATAACTTTGCATAATCTTCTGCGGTGTCAGTAGTCTTAACTGCCAAGAAGTGAGCTGATTTTGTCATTCTATCCATAATCACCCGAATCAAATCATGTTGCTTTTGGGACCTCGGTAAACCTGTAATAAAGTCCATGTTGATCATCTCCCACTTCCATTCTAGAATTTCTATATTTTGAGCTAAACCACATGGCCTTTGGTGGTCAACCTTCACCTGTTGGAAATTTGGGCACTTGGAAATTAATTCCGCAATATCTCTCTTCATCCCACTCCACCAATAGATTTCCCTCAAGTCATGATATATTTTTGTAAAGCCCGGGTGAATAGAGTATCTGGAACTATGCGCTTCAGCCATAATTCTCTCTCGAACATCACCGACATCAGCTATACATAATCTATTTTAGTACCTTAACACACCATCTCCCCCTTTGGTAAAAACCATCACCTCTTGTTTGTAAATAACTTCCTTCAATTGGAGAAGGATGGGATTCTGATCTTGTTTCTTCTTTACCTCTGCCACAAGTGAGGATACATCCCCATCCTGAACATTAACTCCACCTTCATTGTTCTCTTTAAGACGAACTCCCAATCGGGCTAATCTGTGCACCTCTCTAGCCAATTATTTCCTTCCCTCCTCCATATAGGAAGTGCTACCCATAGACAACCTGCTAAGAGCATCAGCAACAACATTAGCTTTACTTGGATAGTAGAGGATGCTCATATCATAGTCCTTGAGTAGCTCGAGCCATCTCCTTTACCTCAGGTTGAGTTCCTTCTAGCTGAAGACGTATTGTAAACTCTTGTGATTGGTGAACACATCAACATGCACTCCATATAAGTAGTGGCGCCAAATTTTAAGGGCAAATACTACAGCTGCCAGTTCAAGGTCATAAGTTGGGTATTTCCTCTCATGAACCTTAAGCTGTCTTGAAGCATTGGCTATCACCTTTCCCATCTGCATCAGCACACAGCCCAAACCAACTCTAGATGCATCACAATAGATCACAAAGCTCTCTGTTCTATCGGGCAAAGTTAGAACAGGAGCAGTGGTTAGCTTAGTTTTCAATTTCTGAAAACTCTCCTCACAAGCATTGGACCATTGGAACTTATCCTTTTTTTGGGTCAGTTTGGTCAATGGTGACGATATGGATGAGAATCCCTCTACAAACCTTCGATAATAGCTAGCCAAACCCAAGAAGCTTCTTATCTCTGTCGGGGATATGGGTTTGGGTCAATTCTTTACTACCTCAATCTTCTGAGCATCAACCTAAATACCATATCCAGATACAATGTGGCCTAGAAAAGCCACTGATATAAGCCAAAATTCACATTTTGAGAACTTTGCATACAATACCTGGTCCTTTAGAGTTTGTAAGACGACTCTAAGATGATGGGCATGCTCCTCCTCATTCTTGGAGTAAACCAAAATATCATCTATGAATACAATTACAAATATATCAAGGTATGGTTTAAACACTCGATTCATGAGATCCATAAATGTTGCGGGGGTATTAGTCAACCCGAAGGACATCACCAAGAACTCAAAGTGACTATAACGGGTGTAAAAAGCTGTCGTTGGGATATCATACTCCCTCACCTTCAACTGATGGTAGCCCAATCTTAGGTCTATCTTTGAGAAATAAGTGGTACCCTGAAGTTGATCAAATAAGTCGTCGATTCTGGGGAGAGGGTATTTGTTCTTTATGGTGACCTTGTTCAGCTGCTTGTAGTCAATACATATTCTAAGGGACCCATCATTGTTTCGCACAAATAGGACCGGAGCACTCCATGGTGAGACACTCGGCCTAATGAATCTCTTATCAAACAAGTCTTTTAACTGTTCTTTCAACTCGGCCAAAGCCATTCTATATCTAGGCTGGGTATCAGGAAGAACATCAATCCCAAAGTCGATCTCCCTATCAAGAGGGACTCCAGGCAGATCTTCAGAAAAGACATCAGGAAACTCATTGACAATCGGAACCGACTCAAGGGATGGAGACTCAATACTGTCATCTTTCACTCAGACAAGGTGATAAATAAACCCTTTTGTGATTAGCTTCCTGGCCTAAAGGTAGGAAATAAACTTATCCTTAGGCATGATAGGACTCTCCTTCCACTCTATCACAGCTTTGTTCGGGAATTTGAACTTAACAATCTGAGTCCTATAATCAATAGAAGCATAACAGACATAAAGCTAGTCTATGCCAAGGATCACATCAAAATCAACCATGTCCAACTCAACTAAGTCAGCCAAGGTATCCCTATGATAAATTGACACAGTGCAATCTCTATAGACTCTCTCAGTTAAGATAGAATCACCGACAGGAATAGCTACACTGAAAGGCTCAAGGAGACACTCAGGGATTTTATCAAAATTACTTGCCACGTAAGGAGTCACAAAAGATAGGGTGGCACCCGGATCCATCAAAATATAACAGTCAAGAGAAGAGACTCGAATCATACCCATCACGACGTTTGGAGAGTTCTCCTGATCTTGACGACTACCCATGGCATATAGACGGTTTGTGCCTCCGCTCGTACTTGAAGTAGTGCCCCTCTGATTACCTCTAGCTGGTGGTGCGATGGTAGAATAGTGGGCTCTGTTCCCCCTTTCTGGACACTCCTTCTAAAAATGGTCTATTTGGCCACATATATAAAAACCAACCCTTCCCGCTCTATACTCTCCCAAGTGGAGCTTACCACACTTGACGCACGGTGTCTTCCCTTGCGAACCTTGACCCATGCTAGCTTGGGATTGAGAACCCTAGGGTCTGAAATTCTGGCGATTCTGTCCCTGCCGATCATACCTATTCTGCGGCATAGGTGCACTGGCGGTAGATGAGGCATAGTTGGAAGGCCTCTTCTGGAAGAAGGACCTGTTGCCCTTGTTTTGCCTCTGTTCATTCTCCTGCCCAGCTGATCTTTACTTCTTGCTTAGATGCTCCTCTCTATCTTTTCTCTTCTCATCCTCCACTTGTTGAGCGTACACCATTAATCTTGAAATATCCATATTGGAGATTAACAATGCCGCTTTGCACTCCTTCTTCACATGTCTTCCCAAACTGGAGACAAATTTCCTCATCTTCGACCTCACATCTAGGATCATCTCTGGAGCATACCTGGACAGCTGGATGAACCTCAGGCTGTACTACTTAACTCCTCCACTTTTGCTTCCCTTAATTCTTGAGGAAAGAAGTGGTCAAGAAAAGCTCCCTCAAATTTATCCCACATAGCAGGTTCAGCATCCTCACCCCTACCTTGTTCCCATTGGTTATACCAGATGTTTGCCACATCCTTAAGCTGGTAGGACACCAACTCAACCCCCTGAATCTCTATAGCATACATAGATTTCAGGATTTTCCATATCTCATCAATAAAATTTTGGGGATTTTCATCAACCTTAGAACCCGTGAATGCCGGCGGATTCAGTCTCAAAAAGTCTCTAATTCTGGTAGCAGCAGACGACACTTGGGAACTAGAGCTAAGAGTTGGCGAACTCTGGGTACCATTTCGGGTAGCCACTAACTGAGTGAGCATGGTAATTGCTCCTCTAAAGTCTGCTTCCGAAGTTGGTGCATGTGGAGTAGTAGACATTTGAGGTGCCTCCGCATACCTCGCCAGTCGGCCTCTAGCCCTCATGGGCGTACCTTTGACTGTGGAATCTCTGCGTTATCCATATTCCTCTGGCTAGTAGCACGTTTAGGAGGCATTATCTGCAATGTATAAACGCATGAATTAGAAAGGAGTTTTATAGAGTTTAACTCTATCACACGAATTCAGAGTATGAAAGAAGTGAAACAATTCTTAATGTCTTATAGCCTCCTAATTATAAGTGTGGTGAACAACACACCCATAAGCAAGACTCTACTAGACACGGCTTCATAGACTCCCTAGGACTCTTGAACTCTGGGCTCTGATACCATGTTTGTCACGCCCCGAAAGGGTACCCTAGGCGTGACCGGCACTCGAAAGCCATTTTTGGCCTCCAAGTGAACCACTTAGTCTAGTCACACATTCATTCAAACACATTATCTTAGCGGAAGACTCAATCAATGAAGTACTATTCATAATTTAGGGCCAAAGGCAAATAATTGTCAAATCAACAAGCAGATATAGAAGAACTACTCAAACGAACAATCCAACATTTCTACACTCCGGTCTATGAAGCCTCTATCAACAATCTAAGAGGTGACAATGACAAGCCTATGGCTACCAACAATCAAAGTAAAGGAAACAACACAAAACTATACAAGAAACTCAACATTCTCCGAAAACTAGGAGGACTTACCAACTAACTGGGAGTGTGTGGATCTTCAATGGTGCGCCGGTTGATGATCTCTAGTACCTGTCTCTGCATCATGAAATGGTGCAGGCCAAATGGCGTCAGTACATGGAATGTACGAGTATGTAAAATGGCCGACTGAAAAAACATTAGAAAGAACCAAATTAACTCGGGAATCTCAACTCAGAAAGAAGTATAACTCAACAAGCGTCCTAAGTCAAAGCAATAATATAGTTTAGAAGGGACCAAATCATATACAATTCAACTCAATCCAACTCAGAGTACTATCAAGACCTATATGGGAGTTTCTCTTATCCGACAACCATCACTTATGAGCTAGTGAAAGTATAACAAACTGACATTGTTGTTGCGTCTGTCCATACTTTGCCAGGGTATGAACGAATCAACCAATCATGGATCTATAACCAATTAATTCCTATCATGTCAGGACAATAAAATGAGAAACATCCAACTTAAACGGTTCGATCCCATGGGAAGCATTCGACTTTAACGGTTCAATCCCCTCCTATGTTTGGCGACGTAGTTTATTAGTTTGAGTATGGACTATACTCTTACCCAATTTGGTGTGCTCAATACTCCTCCCAAGACTCAATATGGTCATATCTATCAAGTGAGTAAAATACTCAAAATATTCATTTAGTCTCAGTGGACTCTTTTCAAATCAACTCATTTAGTCTCATTGGACTCTTTTCAAAACTCAAATGAAATCTGGCCTCATTGGACCTTCTTTCAAATCGACTCATCTCAAATCATCAAACTCTTCTGTTTAAAATTTATACAATCTCAACTCAATCTCAACAATCGATATTTTAAAGTAAAAATGCTCAACTCATTTATACTCAAAATACTCGTGTTTAAAAAAATAATTAAAAGACTTCTGAAACTCAACTCATGCTTAAACTCTTTTTAAATCATAGATGAAAATAATCATTCTTTAAACTCAAAAATAGTGTATAAATAGTTTATGCAAAAATGTTCACATATCTCCTAGGATATAAAGAACTGGGTGGGCCACAACCTACCAAATTAAAGGTATTTGAGTATTCTTTCCAACTCCACTAATATTGCAATTTGTGAAGTTTGGAGTCAAAATTTATGGCCATTTTACTATAGACTAGTACTGTAGGAATTTCAGGTCGGGGCAAAATTTAGGCTTGGCGCTCTAGTGGCGCCCCACGCCACTATAGCACCAGAAAACAACCTCAGTAGTTTGGGGCTTAGCGCGACACTCCACTATTAGATGTGCAGGGTTTTAAGCCTATTTTGGCTTGGCGCTGCAGTGGCGCGACGTGCCACAATAGCGCCAGCAAGGTTTTTACCCAATTTTTCAGATTTTTGAAGAGGGGCAACTTGGACTTTTCCCTAATTATATATACCCTATCCTTGAACATTTTGGGACCATTTTTCAGTCCTCCCTCCCTCTAAAATGCCCTAAAATTTTCCCTGTCTTCTTCTTCTTCTTCTCCAAATCCTTCTCCAACAAAGATTGCCTTCAAGAGCTTCAAGAATTCAAGCCTTCCATTGAAGACCTAACATCAAGGTTTATTCAAAGTCTTCAAACAAGGTATGTAAGGCTAACCTAAAATATGGATTGAGTTCTTCCATATGTCCATATATGTGTTGGTTAGGAGTTGTGAAAGAGTTGCACCTTCTAGAAAGGTTTTGTTGAAAGTTTTCCCTAAACTATGGAATGTTTTTAGATACAAATGGTTGATTGATGATTCTAATGACTTGAGTTACTAAATAGTTATTTTTCATATTATTAACTACAAATGTATCTTTGTATATAGATTTATAGGTATTGACGATATTCTTGAGTTGAGTTTTGTTGAGAGTGTGGGTTCATGTTTCATTCACATGAACCCAAGATGAGATTTCTTGTCATAAATGTTTTGAGGTTAATATGGATAGTTGTGTGTATATATGTATTGATTGGAATGAAAAGAATGAATTGGTTAGTTAAGAATGTCTCTTTGCTTCTATAAAATGAACATAGGACAAAAATAAGGATTTTGGAGTAGATGTTTGATGATTGATGTGATGATGATACTTGAAAATGATGTGATGATAATGTTTGATGATGATGTAAATGATAATATATGATGATGATGTGATGATGAAGTTTTGATGACGATGTGAGTGATGACGTGAATGGTACTTATTTAATATGTGTAGAATAATTGATGAAGAGGTCTATTGATAAGGATGTTATGTGATAGAGCAGATTGGAGTCTAATGTGATTATGTGATATGTGATTTGCATAATCTGAGTTGATTGGAGTCTTATGAGTATTTTGAAAATAAAGGATCTTCTGAGAAGGAGTTTTAAATAAATGATTTGTGAGCATTTTTGCATAAACTATTTATACACTATTTTTGAGTTTAAGAAATGATTATTTTCATCTATGATTTAAAAAGAGTTTAAGCATGAGTTGAGTTTGAGGAGTCTTTTAATTATTTTGAACACGAGTATTTTGATTATAAATGAGTTGAGCATTTTTACTTGTTAATATGTCTTATTGATCTCTTTAACCATGTGATTATGTTGCATAAGTCAATTTTCTTGAATGTGTTATTACACTTGAGTTGTTGGGCTAAAAGCCATAGAGTTGTGATGAGTCTTGAGGAGATGTCATAAATGCTTATCTAAATGAGGCTTGATTGAGTTGATTTGAGGATGGAATTGACGAGTGGACAAGGTCTTAAATGAGACTTGCCATTATGACTTAATTGAGTTGAAATGAGAACAGAGTTGATGAGGTGGTAAGGTTCCACATGAAACTAGCCATGAGGGCTTATCTGAGATGATTGGAGGGAGTTTTATGAGCATGGAGTCATGGGAGGAGTATCAACCACCGAGGCGGGTGAGAGTACAGTCCATACTTGAACCCCAGAAACTACACCGCTAACGTAGGTAGGGATGGAACCGTTAAAGTCGGATGCTTCCTATGGGATCGAACTGTTAAAGTTGGATGTTTCCCATTTGTTTTATTATCTTAAAATGATAGGACTTGACTAATTGATGGTATCCATGATTAGGGAGGCGTTCATGCCCTGGCAAGGTATGGGCGAATGTAGCAACGACGTCTGATTTTTGTACTATCACTAGCTCATAGGTGATAGTTGTCGGATAAGAGAAACTCCCATTTAGGTCTTGATAGTGCTCCGAGTCAGTTGAGTTGAGTGGTTTACGAGTTGGTCCTATCTAAACTATTTCTTGTTAGACTTAGGGCATTTGAGTGAGTTGCTATATGCTTATGAGTTAGTCCCGTCTAAACTATTTCTTGTTAGACTTAGGACACTTGAGTGAGTTGTTACATATTTATTGAGTTGAGTCCTTTGAGTTGATTGTTGAGTAGAGGGTATATGATCGATTTGGGTTATATGAGTTGTGATTGGATTGTGCATTATTGGATCGATATATGATTCGATTGGATTAGATGATATGTGATTGACTTCGAGCTAACAGTATATGATTGAATTGGATTGAATAATTTGATTGAACTGTATTGTGTATGATTGGATTGGACTGTATGGTATATAATTGGTCTTTGTCTAAAAATGTATTATTACTTTAGACTCATGACGCCTTGTTGAGTCTCTCTTATCTTTCTGATTTGAGATATTTGGACCGCTGCTATTCTTCCTTGAGGTATGTTTCATTCTGCCATATTACATACTCGTACATTCCACGTACTGACTTCCATTTGGACTTGCATCATTTCATGATGCAGAGATAGGTTTAAGAGATCGTTAACAGGAGCATCATTGGGGATCTATTTCACACTCAGCGTATTGGTGAGTCCTCTCCGACACCGCTCATGTAATCTTGCGTCGAGTTAGCCTTTTCATTTTGAGTTGAGGTAGCCATGAACCTGTCATTGACACCAATTAGATAGTAATGATAGAGGCTTCATAGACTAGATAACGAAGGGTCGATTGAGTATTTCTTTCCTTAAATTATTTCTTGTCAAACTATTTTTAATGACAAATATTAGAGTTGATTTGTTGGCCCATGGCCTTTATTCTTTGAGTTAGATTGATGTTTTGAGTTGTCCACCGAATATTCTCTTTATTTTTTTTATCTTCCATTGATTGAATGAAGGAACGGATGTGTGATCAGTCTATGTGGTTCGCTTGAGAGCCAGAAATGGTTTGTGAGTGTCGGTTACGTCTAGGGTACCCTCCCGGGGCGTGACATAAACATAACCTCTTCATTCACATCATCGTCAAATATCATCATTCACATCATCATCAAACATCATCATCACATCATCATCAAATATTATCATTCACATCATCATCAAACATCATCATCACATCATCATGAATTATCATCATTCACGTCATCATCAATTATCATCATTCCCATCATCGTCAAATATCATCAATTATCCACTCCAAAATCCTTATTTAATTCTACGTTCAATTTATAGAGACAAAAGGACATTCCAACTCTACCCAGGTTTCATTTCTTTTTTTATACCCTTCACCTTCATAATTATCCCAAAATTCTCATATAACTAAAAACCAATTTCATAAAACTCAAGTAAAAGAATACCTCATTTCACCCAAAAAAATAATATTGTTTTTATTATACATAAAAATCATCAATCTCATCCTCAAGATATATTATGACCAAAGGTAAATCTCATCTTGGGTTCATGTGAATGAATACATGAATTCATAGTCTCAACAAAGTCAACTCAAGAACATCATTAACATATTTTTGTAATATTCTATAGTTTAGGAAATTTTCAAGAGAAATCTTCATAAAAGGTTCAAATCTTTCACAACTTCTATCCAACACATATATGAGCATATGAAAGAACTCAATCCATATTTTAGGTTAGACTTACATACTTTAGAGTAGATTTCGAAGAAACCTTGTTGTTGGGTCTTCAATGGGAAGGATTGAATTCTTGAAGCTATTGAAGGCACTCTTTGTTGGAGAAGGATTTGGAGAAGAAGAGAGGGAAATTCTAGGGCTTTTTAGAGAGAGAGGGACAAAACAATGGTCCCAAAAACGTCCAAGGATAGTGTATATATAATTTGGGAAAATACCCAAATTGCCCTTTCTCCAAAAATCTAGAAAACAAGCTAAAAATGCTCCTGGCGCGATAGTAGCGTGTCGCGCCACTGCGGCACCAAGTCAAATAGGCTTAAAACCTGCACACCTACGAGTGGCACGTCAGGCCAAGGACCAAACTACTGAGGCTGTTTGATGGCGTGATAGTGGCGTGTTACGCCCTTACGCGCCGCGCCAGGGACCAAACTACTGAGTCTTATTCCTGGAGAGATAGTGGCGTGTCACGCTACTGCGGCGCCAAGCCCAGGTTCCCTGCAGTCATAGCCCAGGCCTGAAATTCCTACAGTACTAGTCCGTCTTAGGATAGTCATATCCTTTGACTACGAACTCCAAAATTTACAATCTTGGTGGCGTTGGAAAGAAGATTCAAAAACGTTTAATTTGATAGGTCATGGGCTACCCATTTCATTATATTCTAGGAGATATGCTCGTTCTAAGTTGACCCTTATACTAACTCGTCCGAAAACTTAATCGATTGGAGTTCTTTGGACTCGACTTGGTATTAGAGATCCCTTATGAACCCTAAACACATCTAACACACTTCAAATACTTAGGAATTAATCCTAACTCATGTGTAGAATTACAAGTCCTCCGATCCGAGTCTACACACACGTGAAGAAATGTTCTAGTCTTTGCAAAAAATATTCCGGGGTGTTACAGCCGGAATGGGACTTTTCTGTATGTAGTTAAAGTGTTTCTTAGTTTATTTCATAGGTTTGATTAAATCTCTGTACTCAGTCGTCTTAACCTATGGAGTACATGTGGATTGTACTTACCCCAACTTATGTGTACCTTTTTGATGCAGATTCTAGTCAGGGTGTTCCGCGTGGCAGCTGATCCTATAGCAAACTTCATTACTTCAGATTAGTGGTGAGATCCTGGGATCCATATCGCCCCTATTTCTATCTTTTATTTCTGGTCATAAATACTATTCGGAGACTTATGTTGTATATTCAGATTCAGGCTTTGTATTAGATGCTCCTTTTACTTTTGACACCAGATTTTGGGATTATTTCTTTGTCATTCTCTTCTTTCGTTTAAATTTTGGCCTGAATTTCTGTTTGGAGTCTTGTGTGAGTTTTGCTTTTAGTCTTGCACATCGGGATGGGATCGGGATGTGTGCCATCATGACCTGAGATTTTTGATTGTGACAGCATCTTCATTCAACATATAAGTACTCTCTCTTTTGTATAGTGAATATAGTTGAAGACTTAGAATAATTTCTTTGTCTCAGTTATCTCTTTCGGTACATTAACCTCAAGATACAAACACAATATGAAACTTCTCATCCGCTTCTCATATAATTCCTTTATCTTTTCTTCTTACCAAAACAAAGTAAGATCATCAATATTTATAAGTGAGGAATTCTTCCTTCCAATAAATAGGAAGAATGTGGACAATAATGTGTGTAGATAAATGGCCTTGAAGTTACATACGTTACAAGAATATTTAGGTGAAATAATGAGTGGGATAATGTGAGATTTCAATAGAGAAGTAATGGTCATATAGATAACCATTACCACGTTCTGCCAAAAAAGTGTCAAAGACAATTCCTCTCCAACGTTCTCTACATCATTTTTCACCAAATGGAGAATGGCCATTAAAGCTAGTTAGAAAATGAGACGATTTAATAATATTAAAATGCTCAAATATACTAACAGCAAGTGTTGATAATAAGTACTTGCCACCAATATTCTTTTTATTCTTGAGAGCATAGCATGGCACATATCGCTTTGAACTTCTTAATCTTATCTGACTTCTTTTTATGCTTTTATTAAGACGAGGATCTTTCGGAAATAGTTATCCTACCTTGGTAGAAATAAGGTCTGCATACACTTTATCCTCCCCAGACCCCAGGTTGTGAGATTTTACTGAATTGTTGTTATTGTTGCATAGCATGGCACAATGCATGTAAAAATGCACAAGAACAATGAGACCTAGAGGGGCATCTGAGACCACACGAGTACATATTTCACTTTTACTTGTCCATAATGGACTTTGCACACTGCTTAACAAATAACAAAATAAAGTTTATATTTTACCATGATATTCATATTAATTGGTGTATAGTTTTTAATAAATTTGAGAACATAATTTTTTTTTATTTAAAAAAGGAGTATTAGTAGTGTTCACACTTACCTTTATGCATGGCTAGAACCCTCAATATGGCGGTACATGGTGGAGGTGCTCAACCACTTGAGCAAACCTCACTTGTCTTGAGAACACTTCAATAAATTGAATCAATGAGAATTTATTTTAAAATACCAAGTTGAGGTGTCTATATGTGCACTTTCAAAGTTGGAGTGCTTATTTGCTAACTGAGGTTAAGTTTAAGTGTTTGTTTATGTATTATGCCTTTTGGTTTTAGCGTACAATTGGAATGGAAAAATCTGTAATTGCACATTTATTATCTCATCTTGAAGATACATTATCTATGTTTTCCTACTCAAAAAGAAAATAAACATTGTAATCTCTTATTTTAAGTATGTTACTATTCATGAGTCTTGATTTTTGTAATCTGTGTGTTATTAAATATTTACTACTCAATCCCTTTTTCTCTCTGTCATTTGCTTTGATTGAAGAGAAATATTTTTCCTCGATCGCTCTGTCTGTTTCATTCTTAGGTTCACACTCTTCTTTCATGTCATGAATATTTGTTAATGTAAGTTGTCCTCTATTTTTTTTCTCTTAATTGTTTCTTAGAGTATTTTCATTCCTTACTGTTAAGATTTTTTCCCCTGAATTTAGAATTTTTGGAGAAGAAAGGATGGATAAGAAGTGAGAGCTAAAGTGGATTCGGTACTTATTTCTTCTCCTTGATTATCCCTTGTTGCTTCCTTCTCCCTCTTAAGGTTTTATTTATATTTCTGTATTAGAGAATCAAAATTATATATAGAATATACCTTGTTGCATAATCTTTTTTTTCCTTGGATTCAATTTATTCTGCTCAAATTAAACAAAATTTTTCTTTCAAAGTGTGTATGAAGGTGGTTTGAAATTCTCTATCATTTGATTTGGTTTTAGTTTGTTCTAATCCTTTTGTTTCCTTTAAATTTTAATAGAACCACTTAATTAGTGTAACCATGATGAACCTTCTGAATAGTGAATGAGCAAGGGGTTTAATTACATTTCTGGAGTTTAAGAAATTTGGGACTGAGGCAAAGTTAATTGATTAATTAACAAGTTTCATGTGTAACAATCTTTGTAGGTGATTGCCATTGATCTTTTAGTTCAGATTTATTAGATACCTATGGTGCTCCTTTTCCTTATTGAAGAACACTAGATTATAATTTAAAAAATAAATCCATTGGCTAAATACTTCTGTAGGGCATTAGAGTTTGAATTGTTTCTTAGTTTATCAAACAATACATGTTGCTTTTAGATACTGATGAACTTCTTTTGCAGTTTTTCTATCTCAAGTCTATTAAAGGGAACATTTGCAACACTTGAGGTGAACATTCCTTTGCCTATTTCTGTGGTAGCTGTGCTTATTTGTAAACCTTCTAATGAGATTTTTTCCATTTGCAACTTTGTATTCTATGGAAGTAGGCTTAATGTGATCGATGATCCTTGGAGAAAACAAAAATGGTTTTTTTTATTGGTGTGGGGTGGGGGTGGCTTGGAACGGGGGGATCATTTCCCCCATGTGTATGTGGGGCTGCAGGATGGGGAAGGCTTGCTTGGCTGAACACTTTAAGAATTGATTTTTTCTTTAGGTAATCTCGAGTATGATATAAGGAAATCTGATACTAAGTAATAAGTTATTTAATATCTGTCAAATTAGATTCCTTTATTTTCCTCTGAGTTCTTTCGATTCTCATAGAATTACTACAGTTATATATCTAGGATATATGTGGACAAGATAGTGAAGAGAGGAAAGTGATTTTTCTTGCTACCATATGATTGAGCTCCAAGCAAGTTACTAAAAAATCTATTAAATAACTCTAATCCACTACTAGTACAATTAACTCTAGATGTACTTAAAATCTTGTGAAGTGTGAAAGTAATTTCCATATGGTAGTGAGGAATAAGTTAACATGTAACAATATTATCTCTATAGATGATAATATACATTAGAGTTTTCAACATGTTACTGTAAAGATCTTCTAGTGTAACACAAGTGTTCTTTATTTGTGCTAACCGTTATCTGCTTGTATATGTGTCATGTGCTTTCTGTACACTTAAGTTTTTTCATGTTAAAAGAGGATATCATAATCTGAACCAATCATTCTAACATGTAACAAATTATTTTTCGTTGCACCTCAGATGGAGAGCAACAAAGCTAAGTCAACCTCCAATGGAATTGTTAATGTTGCTACTAGTTCAACCCCTACTAATATGCCAAGAGATGGAAGCACGACTGAAAGTATTATTGGTAGTATCCTGTCCCAAATTGAGGAACGCCAGACAGCCTACCAAGAACTTGTTCATAGATATCGTGCTCTTTTTTCTTCTAATGCTAGTGGAGAGAGAATGACAGATGTGGTCAACTCATCTAATATCCTGCCACTTGGTGTTTTATCTTTTAGGCCTTATTTGAACACCACAAGCGTATAAATATTGGATTGAGAGTTAGAGCTTTTGATTTAAGCATTAAGCTCCATAAATACGAGTCGCCCAAGTCAACATGTCTGGACAACAAGGAGTGTTGTTCCATCTGCTTGGTAAGTAGCATCTAATTTCAGAACTCCCACCCCCTGAGTCTTAAAGCTTATTTAAGTTTGGTTCTGACCTACTCTTTTTTGGGGTCATGTTTGTCTTAGGATGACTATTGCGACAGGGATGAACTCGCAGAAATCGATTGTAGCCATGTATATCATGTTGATTGTATTAAAGAGTGGATCAAGCTCAAGAACTCTTGCCCTATTTGCAAGAGGGATGCGTTGGCTATTCTAACCTGACAATCTATGCATGCCATGCTCGTGTAGCTGCAACAATCAGTTAAACTTTGGGTTGGGTGGACTAACTAGTGGAGTGGCATCATTAAGCTAAAGAAAGTTGAGTTAAACCTAAAAATAAGGAACCATTTTAAGTTTGAGGAAAACAATGGTCTTTTAGTTTTTCTGCTTTAGTAAGTTTGATGTGCTTTCTTGCTTTTTCGATGATACTAAGTTTTATTCAGACTTTGAAATTCAGCATAAGTTAGTACTCATGTTGGTTTGAGTGGTTGATATCAAGCAAATTTGATCCGTAATCGATAGTTATTGTAAGTTTTGAATACCTCTTGATTATCAACTCTGAATAGTCCCAATTTATTCCGAACTCTTATGAAAGCATTCCATTCAATTAAAACACCAGCAATTAGAAAAAGTAATTGTCGTTCCAAACCATCGTAAATGAAAATCGGGGATATTAACGAGAAAATGGCAAAATGTTCTCACTTAGTCCGTGCCCTAGAATGAAAGGGACAACAGTAGCGTCGAACATGATAGTTAATTACCACTATTCTACTGTAGTGATTATTATTTTTAATTATAAAAGTGTTTAGCGGAGGTGCAAGGCTCAAATAACCTGAATTGACAATGTCAATTAAAATATACATATCCCATTGCTGGAACATCAATACAAGAAGATTGACATGATCTGCGATCTTCTTATGTATTAGGGCTGTCTAAACTAGTGCAAATATAGGTGGGGTTCAAGATTGTTTAAAGGAAAAATTATGCAAAATGTCCGTTGAGTTAAGTTTCTTACACAAAAAATACCCTACTTAAATGCTTAAATCTTAATAAAAATAAATGCACTTAATGGTCTAATGTCTGAACCATTCAAATCCATACCTACATTAAGTGCAAACAAATGAGGCCTTAGAACAAAATGGTGCATAGATAGATTTATCAAACAAATGATGCATATTTATCATTTTTGTTAACATACATATATTACTGAATTAGAGTAATCTTTAAACTAGTTTTTTTTTAATTTAAAAATTATCATATATTTTTCAAAAATAACTATCATATATTTTTCAAAAATAACCTCACTCATTTTTTTTACCCATTCATACAAGATTCAAATGCAAAAAAAATAAATAAATCCAATCTCCCTCTTCTACTTAGTCATAAAATAGGTTTGGTCAGTTCTAAATAAAAGTGTGACTGTTTTAGTTTCTGGAAGGATAATGGAAATAGGTGATGTAATGTGACATTTTTGAAATTAAAAAAAATAAATTAATTTTAGGTTTTTTCTAAAAATTTTGTCTGTTAACGAAAAGCATATATAAATATGCACCATTTACTATACGATGATAGTATACATATACACCATTTTGTTAAAAGGCCAGAGTATAGTTGCACCACTTTTTTAATGAGGGATATATATATCTGCTCTAGATCGCAAAGTTAAAGTGTATATTTGTACCTTTTTTCCCTTAAATTTATAATTTAGAAGCAAGAAGTTGATACATGCAAAAACACAACGTCAATAAGCAATAGTTAACAAATTAAAATATTTAAAACATACAAAACATCCAACTAAGAAAAGTTTGACAAGATTAAAAACAACACTTCGAGAATCCAAGTAACTAAAGTCTAAAATTATTAAACTCAGCATGCGAGACCATGGCTCCTCCATAGACTTAAACCGATCATCACTTTGTTGCCCCAACGCCTAAATGCTTTGTTGCACCTCCGCCTCTACATGCTCTTGAAGTATCCTCTCTTTGTTTTTTTTATTTTTTCATTTTCTTTATAAATCTTTCTAGATCGTTTGGGGTATTATAAATCAGGAAGAAAGTTTACAAGAAAACTTGGCATTAGCCTCCGATTACAACACAAGGATAAGCACAACTTTATCCTTCAAAAGAGGAGAGGTAACGCTAGAAATTTAGATATTCAGCACCTCGCAAAAAAGAATACATATATGACTAGCTAACAAAAAAAATTGCCTTATCGTATTTAATCCTTATAGAAGGCATTTGACTCTTGTCCAATTGGAATGGACCTTTAGCTTCCACCGAAAGTTGTTGATATGATTCATATAAGGATTCAATCTGACCGTTAACTGCAAATTTTGCTAAATGGTCTGATACCTCGTTGGCCTCTATAAAACAATGGTCAACCTTGACATTAGCTTGTTTCTTCAATTGTTGTAACTCCTCTATGATCAGGTCAAGCTGAAATTGCAGCATTTGCCTTCATTAATCATCTTCCCAATAGCAAGCGAGTCCAACTCTGGTATGAAATTATAGTGGTTTTTCTGACAACAAATGATCATCCCGTGTTTAGCAGCCATTGCTTCTGTCTCTAGATTACTTGTACATCGAAGAGGACATAAAAATCCCATGAAGAAATTACCTCTGTTATCTCTCAACACTCCGCCAATTCCAGCAATTTCATTTACAGTAATAAAGCTGCCATTAGTGTTCAGTTTTAATGTTCTAGCTACAGAGGATTTCCTGCAAACAATGGTGCTTTTGGGACAAGGCCTTAATCTTAAGAGAGTGTCATAAAAGGAGATCCAAGGTAATTTCAAGCTATTAGAAGGAAAGGCCCAAGACACGACATTTTTAGGACTTGTACTCTTTTTGTAGTAGCTCTGTACACGTGACTTCTAGGTTTTGGGAGGAATCTTTTAATTTATTTGTATATATTTTTGGGTACTTCCATCATTCATTAGTGTTCCTGTTATTTCAATGCTGTTTTTAGATTGAAATGTTGATTTTCTACCCTGACATCCCATTACTCGCAGTTTCGATATATGGGTCGGATTGCATACTAGTCGATCATAATAGGCGCCATCATCACTTGAGAATTCGGGTCGTGAAAATCATATTGCATTGCATTTCTATCTATATTAATTGAGTTATCTGATTATCGGTGATAATAAATTGTCTTTATGTGTTTACTTTACTTGAGCCGTTATTTATGAATTTGTGGCACCAATGCCGGAATGAGACTTTTCTGTATGCAGGTGGAAGCGTTCCTTAGTTTATTTCATAGGTTTGATTAAATCCCTATACTCAGTCGGCTTAACCTACGGAGTACATGTGGATTGTACTTACCCTAACTTATGTGTACCTTTTTGATGCAGATTCTAGTCAGGGTGTTCCGCGTGGAAGTTGATCCTATAGCAAGCTTCATTGCTTCAGATTAGTGGTGAGATCCTGGGATCCGTATTGTCCCTGTTTCTATCTTTTATTTCCCGGTTTTAAATACTATTCGGAGACTTATGTTGCATATTCAGATTCAGGCTTTGTATTAGATGCTCTTTATACTTTTGACACTAGATTTTGAGATTATTTCTTTGTCATTCTCTTCTTTCGTTTAAATTGTGGTCTGAATTCCCCTTTGGAGTCTTGTGTGAGTTTTGCTTTTAGGCTTGCACATTGGGATGGGATCGGGATGTGTGCCATCATGACCTGGGATTTTGGATCGTGACAACATCTTCCTTCAACATATAAATACTCTCTCTTTTGTATACTGAATATAGTTGAAGACTTATAATAATTTCTTTGTCTCAATTATCTCTTTCGATACATTAACCTCAAGATACAAACACAATATAAAACTTCTCATCCGCTTCTCATATTTTTCCTCTATCTTTTCTTCTTACCAAAACAAAGTAAGATCATCAATATTTATAAGTGAAGAATTCTTTCTTGCAATAAATAGGAAGAATGTGGACAATAATGGGTGTAGATGAATGGCCTTGAAAATACATAAGTTACAAGAATATTTAGGTGAAATAATGAGTGTGATAAAGTGAGATTTCAATAGAGAAGTAATGGTCATATAGATGACCATTACCACGTTCTGCCAAAAAAGTGTCAAAGACAATTCCTCTCCAACGTTCTCTACATCATTTTTCACCAAATGGAGAATGGCCACTAAGGCTAGTTAGAAAATGAGACGATTTAATAATATTAAAATGCTCAAATATACTAACAGCAAGTGTTGATAATAAGTACTTGCCACCAATATTCTTTTTATTCTTGAGAGCATAGCATGGCACATATCGCTTTGAACTTCTTAATCTTATCTGACTTCTTTTTATGCTTTTATTAAGACGAGGATCTTTCGGAAATAGTCATCCTACCTTGGTAGAAATAAGGTCTGCATACACTTTATCCTCCCCAGACCCCAGGTTGTGAGATTTTACTGGATTGTTGTTATTGTTGCATAGCATGGCACAATGCATGTAAAAATGCACAAGAACAATGAGACCTAGAGGGGCATCTGAGACCACACGAGTACATATTTCACATTTACTTGTCCATAATGGACTTTGCACACTGCTTAACAAATAACAAAATAAAGTTTATATTTTACCATGATATTCATATTAATTGGTGTATAGTTTTTAATAAATTTGAGAACATAATTGTTTTTGATTTAAAAAAGGAGTATCAGTAGTGTTCACACTTACCTTTCTGCATGGCTAGAACCCTCAACATGGCGGTAGATGGTGGAGGTGCTCAACCACTTGATCAAACCTCACTTGTCTTGAGAACACTTCAATAAATTGAATCAATGAGAATTTATTTTAAAATACCAAGTTGAGGTGTCTATATGTGCACTTTCAAAGTTGGAGTGCATATTTGCTAATAGAGGTTAAGTTTAAGTGTTTGTTTATGTATTATGCCTTTTGGTTTTAGCGTACAATTGGATGGAAAAATCTGTAATTGCACATTTATTATCTCATCTTGAAGATACATTATCTATGTTTTCCTACTCAAAAAGAAAATAAACATTGTAATCTCTTATTTTAAGTCTGTTACTATTCATGAGTCTTGATTTTTGTAATCTGTGTGTTATTAAATATTTACTACTCAATCCCTTTTTCTCTCTGTCATTTGCTTTGATTGAAGAGAAATATTTTGCCTCGATCGCTCTGTCTGTTTCATTCTTAGGTTCACACTCTTCTTTCATGTCATGAATATTTGTTAATGTAAGTTGTCCTCTATTTTTTTTTATCTTAATTGTTTCTTAGAGTTTTTTCATTCCTTACTATTAAGATTTTCCCCCTGAATTTAGAATTTTTGGAGAAGAAAGGATGGATAAGAAGTGAGAGCTAAAGTGGATTCGGTACTTATTTCTTCTCCTTGATTATCCCTTGTTGCTTCCTTCTCCCTCTTAAGGTTTTATTTATATTTCTGTATTAGAGAATCAAAATTATATATAGAATATACCTTGTTGCATAATCTTTTTTTTCCTTGGATTCAATTTATTCTGCTCAAATTAAACAATGTTTTTCTTTCAAAGTGTGTATGAAGGTGGTTTGAAATTCTCTATCATTTGATTTGGTTTAAGTTTGTTCTAATCCTTTTGTTCCCTTTAAATTTTAATAGAACCACTTAATTAGTGTAACCATGACGAACCTTCTGAATAGTGAAAGAGCAAGGGGTTTAATTACATTTCTGGAGTTTAAGAAATTTGGGACTGAGGCAAAGTTAATTGATTAATTAACAAGTTTCATGTGTAACAATCTTTGCGGGTGATTGCCATTGATCTTTTAGTTCAGATTTATTAGATACCTTTGGTGCTCCTTTTCCTTATTGAAGAACACTAGATTATAATTTAAAAAATAAATCCATTGGCTAAATACTTCTGTAGGGCATTAGAGTTTGAATTGCTTCTCAGTTTATCAAACAATACATGTTGCTTTTAGATACTGATGAACTTCTTTTGCAGTTTTTCTATCTCAAGTCTATTTAAGGGAACATTTGCAACACTTGAGGTGAACATTCCTTTGCCTATTTCTGTGGTAGCTGTGCTTTTTTGTAAACCTTCTAATGAGATGTTTTCCTTTTGCAACTTTGTATTCTATGGAAGTAGGCTTAATGTGATAGATGATCCCTGGAGAAACTAAAAATGGTTTTTTTTATTGGTGTGGGGTGGGGGTGGCTTGGAACGGGGGGATCATTTCCCCCATGTGTATGTGGGGCTGCAGGATGGGGAAGGCTTGCGGTGGCTGAACACTTTAAGAATTGATTTTTTCTTTAGGTAATCTCGAGTATGATATAAGGAAATCTGATATTAAGTAATAAGTTATTTAATATCTGTCAAATTAAATTCCTTTATTTTCCTCTGAGTTATTTCGATTCTCATAGAATTACTACATTTATATATCTAGGATATATGTGGACAATATAGTGAAGAGAGGAAAGTGATTTTTTTGCTAGCATATGATTGAGCTCCAAGCAAGTTACTAAAAAATCTATAAAATAACTCTAATCCACTACTAGTACAATTAACTCAAGATGTACTTAAAATCTTTTGAAGTGTGAAAGTAATTTCCATATGGTAGTGAGGAATAAGTTAACATGTAACAATATTATCTCTATAGACGATAATATACATTAGAGTTTTCAACATGTTACTGTAAAGATCTTCTAGTGTAACACAAGTGTTCTTTATTTGTGCTAACCGTTATCTGCTTGTATACGTGTCATGTGCTTTCTGTACACTTAAGTTTTTTCATGTTAAAAGAGGATATCATAATCTGAACCAATCATTCTAACATGTAACAAATTATTTTTCGTTGCACCTCAGATGGAGAGCGACAAAGCTAACTCAACCTCCAATGGAACTGTTAATGCTGCTACTAGTTCAACCCCTACTAATATGCCAAGAGATGGAAGCACGACTGAAAGTATTATTGGTAGTATCCTGTCCCAAATTGAGGAACGCCAGACAGCCTACCAAGAACTTGTTCATAGATATCGTGCTCTTTTTTTTTCTAATGCTAGTGGAGAGAGAATGACAGATGTGGTCAACTCATCTACACAAACCATGATTCCAGTTAAGTTTCTTCACTTTACCAAGGTTGTTCCATATTATTTATCCATCTCTGGCTTAACAAAATTTTGGGCTTATTCTTGATATTAATTTTGGAAAAGAATTTACAGATAACAAATACTTTCACTAAAATATATTTTCGCTAATCTCCCCTGTATTTGAGAACTCTCGCCCTCCCCGCCCTCCCCATCCAATGTTTTCAAAGGATACCCTATTCAGTTGCTTTGTTTTTTTTGTCATATCTTATCAATCAAATTGTATGTTGCTTATAAATACTTTAGATGTTTGTTGCTTAGAAAAAAAGAAGCTTACTCAGAAAACTTTTATTGTTATTTTAAAATAATTTCTTGTTGAGTTATATTCAATTGAGAATATTTTCAAAAATTGTCAGATAGTTTGATAGTATTTCTATCACGCCCTGGGAGGTTACCCTAGGCGTGACCGGCACTCGAAAGCCATTTTTGACCTTCAAGCGAACCACCTGGTCCAGTCACGCTTTCACTCATTCACATTCTATCGGCGAAAGACTCAATCATAGGAATACTATCCATAATAAAGGGCCAAAGGCCAAACAACTATCAAATCAATAATCAGCTAGAATAAAACTAGTCAAACGAACGACTCATCATTCCCACACTCTAGTCTATGAAGCATCTATCAACAATCTAAGAGGTGCCGATGACAAGCCCATGACTACCAACAATCAAAATAAAAGAGACAAAACAATGCTATAAAGTGTAACACCCCTCAAATATTTTCCCTAAGATTTGGATCCTTCTTGTATACGGGTAGGGTCGAACTCGAGTATTGTAAATTATATGCATGAGTTAAGATGAGTCCTTGAGGAATTAAAAAGTGTTAGAGGTGATGTGGGGTCACAAAGGACCCCTAAGCCCAAGCTAATTCTAAAAGATTCATCGTGGCTAAGTTTTAGGATGAGTTTGTATAAGGGGTCGACTTCTAATGACCCTACCTTTTGAAAGACGATAATCTGGATAGCCCACGACCTATTAAATTAAAGTTCGTCGAGTCTTCTTTCCAACGCTGCCAAAAATGTAATTTTTGGAGTTCAGAGTCAAAAGATATGATGATCCTAACACGAACTAGCTCGACAGGAATTTTAGGCTTGGGTTGCAACTGCTGGGGATATGGCCTTGGCGCTGTAAGGGAACGATACGCCACTATCGCGCCAGGAACCCGCCTAAGTAGCTTGGTCCCTGGCATGGTGCGCCACTATGAGATGTGTAGGGTTTTCAAACCTATTTTCAGAACCTAGAAAATATGGCCTTGGCATTGTAAGGGCGCGACGCGCCACTATCACGCAAAGAACATGCCTCAATAGTTTGGTCCTTGGCGCGGCGCATCACTAACAAATGTGCAGGTTTTAGGCCTAATCAACCTGGCGCTGCAATGGCATGATGCGCTAGTATCGCGTCAGGAGCATTTTCAGCCTATTTTTCAGAATTTTGGAGAAAGGGCAATTTGGGAATTGTCCCAAATTATGTATTTATCAGCCTTAGCACATTTTGGGACCATTTTTAATCCCTCATTCTCTCTCTAAAAGCCCTAGAAAATTTCCCTCTCCTCTTCTTCTTCTCCAAATCCTTCTCTAACAAGAAGTGCCTCCAAGAGCTTCAAGATTCAAGCTTTCCATTGAAGACCCAACATCAAGGTTTTCTTCAAGTCTTCACTAAGGTATGTAAGGCTACTCAAAACATGGGTTGAGTCCACCCATGTTCCCTACACTTTCTTTGAGGATAAATATTTATAAGGATGAAGTTCTTGGTAGGTTTATGTTCAAATGAGTCTTGTCACTTATTTAATTAATGTCTATTGTGTTGATGTTGTTGAGCTAAGAAATTCCGAAAACCTTCATTTTAGCATGAGTCGATGGAGATGGGTTGTTAAACATGCTTAATTGATTTTCTTAACTATGTGGATTATGACAAAAATGCTAATTTTCTTAAATATGTTGTTCATCTTGATTGTTGGTTTAAAACCATGGAGTTATGGTGAGTTCCAAAGATGTGTTAAATGAATAGAGGAATGATTGGATATGTTTGTATATTGCTATAATGCATATCTAATCTACTCTTGAAAAATATGATTGGGATCGATCGGATTGTATAATTGGGAGAGGTTTGATTTGTGATAGAGTTGATGAGTTGACAAGGTTGTAAATGAGACTTGTTGATATGATTTGATTGAGTTGATTGGATGGAGTTTTATGAGCATTGAGTCTTGGGAGGAGTATCGAGCACCGAATTGGGCAAGAGTATAGTCCATACTCTAACCCAATAACTACATCGCCAAACGTAGGAGGGGATTGAACCATTAAAGTTGGATGCTTCCCCAAAATTATTGTCCTGACATTATAGGACTTGGTTGGATTGGATCCATGATTGGTTGATTCGTTCATACCCTGGCAAGGTATGAACGGATGCGGCAACAACGTCGGTTTGTTGTACTTTCACTAGATCATAAGTGATGGTTGTCGGATAAGAAAAACTCCCATATAGGTCTTGATACTACTCTGAGTCGGATTGAGTTGATTTGTATATGATTTGGTCCCGTCTAAACTATATTCTTGCTTAGACATAAGACGCTTGTTGAGTTGTATTTCTTTCTAAGTTGAGGTTGCCGAGTTGATTTGGTTCCTTCTAATGTTGTTTAATTTAGCCATTTTACTTACTCCTACATTCCACGTACTGACGCCATTTGGCCTTTATCATTTCATAATTCAGAGACAGGTACCAGAGATCATCAACCGGCGCAGCGTTGAAGATCTACATACTTCCAGCTACTTGGTGAGTCCTCCTAGTTTCCGGAGGATGTTGATCCCCCTGTATAGCTTTGTGTTATTTCCTTTATTTTGACTGTTGGTAGCCATGGGCTTGTCATTGGCACCTCTTAGACTTTGATAGAGGCTTCATAGACTAGAGTGTGGGAGGTTGGACTGTTATTTTAAGGAGTCTTATTATATTTGTTTTGTTGAGTTGATAGTGTTTGGCCTTCGGCCCCTATAATGTGAATAGTATATTTATGACTGAATCCTCCTTTGAGTGAATATGATTGAATGATAGTGTGACTGAATCAGGTGGTTCGCTTGAAGGCCAGAAATAGCTTTCGAGTGCCGGTCATGTCTAGGGTACCCTCTCGGGGCGTGACAAATATGGTATCAGAGCCTAGAGTTCAAGAGTCCTAGGGAGTCTATGAAGCCGTGTCTAGTAGTGTCCTTCTTATGGGTGTGTTGTGAACCATACGTATAATCAGGAGGCTATAAGACATTAGAAATTATTTCACTTCTTTCATACTCTGAATTCGTGTGATAGAGTTAAAATCTATAAAACTCCTTTCTAATTTGTGTCTTTATACGTTACAGATAATGCCTCTTAAACGTACTGCTAGCCAGAGGAATGATGATAACGCAGAGATGCCACAGTCAGAGGTATGATCATCGAGGGATAGAGGCCGACCGGCGAGGTATGCAGAGGCAACTCAAATTCCTACTACTCCACCTGCACCAACTTCGGAAGCAGACTTTAGAGGAGCGATTGCCATGCTCACTCAATTAGTGGCTGCCTGAAATGGTAGCCAGATTTCGCCAACTCTTAGCTCTAGTTCCCAAGATCCATCTGCTACCACTTGAATTAGAGACTTTCTAAGAATGAATCCGCCAGCATTCACGGGTTCTAAGGTTGACAAAGATCCCCAAAATTTTATCAATGAGATATGGAAAATCTTGAAAGCTATGCATGTTACGGAAATTGAGGGGGTTGAGTTGGTGTCTTATCAACTCAAGGATGTGGAAAACATATGGTATAACCAATGGGAACAAGGTAGAGGTGAGAATGTTGAACCTGCTATGTGGGATAAATTTGAGGGAGCCTTTCTTGACCACTTCTTTCCCCGAGAATTGAGGGAAGAGAAAGTGTAGGAGTTTGTGAATATGAAACAAGAAGGCATGACTGTTAAGGGGTACAACCTGAAGTTTACCCAGCTGTCCAGGTATGCTCCAAAGATGATCCCAGATGTGAGGTCGAAGATGAGGAAATTTGTCTCCGGTTTGGGAAGACATGTGAAGAAGGAGTGCAAAGCGACATTGTTAATATCCGATATGGATATTTCAAGACTAATGCTGTATGTTCAACAGATGGATGATGAGAAGAGAAAAGAAAGAGAGAAGCATTTGAGCAAGAAGGCAAGATCAGCGGGGCATGAGAATGAATAAGGCAAAACAAGGGCAACAAGTCCTTCTTCCAGAAGAGGCCTTCCAACTATGCCTCATCTACCACCAGTGCACCTATGCCGCAGAACAGGTATGATCGACAAGGACAGAGTCGCCAAAATTTCAGACCCCAGGGTTCTCAATCCCAAGCTAGCGTGGCTCAAGGTTCGCAAGGGAAGCCACCATGCGGCAAGTGCGGTAGGCTCTATTGGGGGAGTGCAGAGCAGGAAGGGTTGGTTGTTATAAATGCGGCCAAATGGATCATTTTCAGAGGGAGTGTTCAATAGGGGGAAATAGAGCCCAGCATTCTACCACCATACCACCGGCTAGGGGTGATCAGAGGGGTACTACTTCAGGCAAGAGGGGAGGTACAAACTGTTTATATGCCATGGGTAGTAGCCAAGATCAAGAGAACTCTCTGAACGTCAAGATGGGTATGATACGAATCTTTTCTCTTGACTGTTATGTTTTGATGGATCTGGGTGCCACGCTATCTTTTGTGACTCCTTACGTGGCTAGTAAATTCAATAAAATTCCTAAATGCCTTCTTGAGCCTTTCAGTGTAGCTACTCCTGTCGGTGATTTTGGCTTAGCTGATAGAGTCTATAGGGATTTCACTGTGTTAATTTGTGACAGGGATACCTTGGCCGACTTAGTTGAGTTGGACATGGTTGATTTGTATTTGATCCTTGGCATGGACTGGCTTTATGTCTGTTATGCCTCTATTGATTGTAGGACTCGGATTGTTAAGTTCAAATTCACGAACAAGGTTGTCAAAGAGTGGAAGGGGAGTCCTTTTGTGCCTAAGGGTAAGTTTATTTCGTACCTTAGGGCTAGGAAGCTAATCTCAAAAGGGTGTATTTATCATCTTGTCCCTGTGAAAGATGACAATATCGAGCCTCTATCCCTTGAGTCAGTTCCGATTATCAACGAGTTTCCAGATGTATTTCCTGAAGATCTGCTTGGAGTCCCTCCTGATAGGGAGATTGACTTTGGGATTGATGTTCTTCCTGATACCCAGCCTATCTCAATCCCTCCCTATAGAATGGCTTCGGCTAAGTTGAAGGAGTTGAAAGAGCAGTTGAAGGACTTATTAGATAAGGGATTCATTAGGCCGAGTGTCTCACCATGGGATGCTCCGGTCCTATTTGTGCGAAAGAAGGATGGGTCCCTTAGAATGTGTATTGACTACAGACAGCTGAACAAGGTCACCATAAATAACAAATACCCTCTCCCCAGAATACATAACTTATTTGATCAACTTCAGGGTGCCACTTGTTTCTCAAAGATAGACCTAAGATCGGGCTACCATCAGTTGAAAGTGAGGGAGTGCTATATCCCAAAGACAACTTTTCGGACCCGCTATGGCCACTTTGATTTCTTGGTAATGTCCTTCGAGTTGACTAATGCCCCCACAACTTTTATGGATCTCATGAACCGAGTATTTAAACTGTACCTTGATATGTTTGTGATTGTATTCATAGATGATATCTTGGTTTACTCCAAGAATGAGGAGGAGCACGCCCATCATCTTAGAGTCGTCTTACAAACTTTAAAGGACCAGGTATTTTATCCAAAGTTCTCCAAGTGTGAATTTTGGCTTGCATTAGTGGATTTTCTAGGCCACATTGTATCTGGAGATGGTATTCAGGTTGATGCTCAGAAAATTGAGGCAGTGAAGAATTGGCCCAGACCCACATCCCCAACAGAGATAAGAAGCTTTTTAGGTTTGGCCGGCTATTATCGAAGGTTTGTACAGGGATTCTCATCCATATCATCACCATTGACCAAGCTGACCCAAAAGAAGGTTAAGTTCTAATGGTCCAATGCTTGTGAGGAGAGTTTTCAGAAATTGAAGACCAAGCTAACCACTGCTCCTGTCTTGACATTGCCCGTTGGAACAGAGGGCTTTATGATCTATTATGATGCATCTAGAATTGGGTTGGGCTGTGTGTTGATGCAATGGGGGAAGGTGATAGCCTATGCTTCAAGACAGCTTAAGATTCATGAGAGGAATTACCCAACTCATCACCTTGAACTGGCAGCTGTGGTATTTGCCTTTAAAATTTGGTGCCACTACTTGTATGGAGTGCATGTTGATGTATTCACCAATCACAAGAGCTTACAATACATCTTCATCCAGAAGGAACTCAACCTGAGGTAAAGAAGATGGATCGAACTACTCAAAGACTACGATATGAGCATCCTCTACCATCCAGGTAAAGCTAATATTGTTATTGATGCTCTTAGTAGGTTGTCTATGGGTAGCACTGCCCATGTGGAGGAGGGAAGGAGAGAATTGGCGAAAGAGGTACATAGATTAGCCCAATTGGGAGTTCGTCTTGAAGAGAACAATGAAGATAGAGTTAATGTTCAGGATAGGGCTTCATCCTCACTTGTGGCAGAGGTAAAGGAGAAATAAGACCAAGATCCCGTCCTTCTCCAATTGAAGGGAGTTGTTTACAAGCAAGAGGTAATGGTTTTTACCAAAGGGGGAGATGATGTGTTGAGGTACCAAAATAGAATGTGTGTACTTGATGTCGATGATGTTCGATAGAGGATTATGGCCAAAGCACATAATTCTAGATACTTTATTCATCTGGGCTCTACAAAAATGTACCACGACTTGAGGGAGATTTATTAGTGGAGTGGGATGAAAAGGGATATTCCGGAATTTGTTTCCAAGTGCCCAAATTGCCAATAGGTGAAAGTTGAGCATCAACGACCATGTGGCTTAGCTCAAAATATAGAAATTCTGAAATGGAAGTGGGAGATGATCAACATGGACTTTATTACAGGTTTACCGAGGTCCCGAAAGCAACATGATTCAATTTGGGTAATTGTGGATAGAATGACAAAATCAGCTCACTTCTTGGCATTTAAGAGTACTGACACTGCAGAGGATTATGCAAAATTATATATACAGGAGATTGTCAGATTGCATGGGGTCCCCTTGTCTATTATCTCAGACAGAGGAGCTCAATTCACTTCCCAATTTGGAAATCCTTTCAGAAGGGACTGGGTTCAAAGGTGAACCTTAGCATGACCTTTCATCCCCAAACGGATGGTCAAGTGGAGTGCACCATCCAGACATTGGAAGATATGTTGAGAGCTTATGTGCTTGACTTCAAAGGAAATTTAGATGATCACTTACCTCTCATAGAGTTTGCATACAATAATAGCTATCATGCAAGCATTCAAATAGCTCCTTATGAAGCTTTGTATGGGAGGAGGTGTAGATCACCAATTGGGTGGTTTGAAGTTGGTGAAGCTGAGTTGATTGGGCCTGATTTTATTCACAAAGCTATGGAGAAGGTGAGAGTTATTCAAGACAGGTTAAAGACAGCCTAAAGCCATTAAAAATCTTACACCGATGTGAGGAGGAAAGACTTAGAGTTTGAGGTGGATGATTGGGTGTACCTGAAGTGTCACCCATGAAGGGCGTCATGAGGTTTGGAAGGAAGGGAAAGCTTAGTCCTCGATACATTGGTCCTTACCAGGTTATGAGAAGGATAGGGAGTATCTCATATGAATTGGATTTACCCTCGGAGCTAGCCACCATTTATTTGGTATTTCACATTTTGATGTTGAAGAAGTGCTTAGGCGATCCCTCATTGGTAGTCCCCATTGATAGTATTGGAGTTAAGGATAGTTTGTCCTATGAAGAGATCGTCACTTCTTGGCAGTTAAGACTACTGACACCGCACAAGATTATGCAAGGTTATACATTCAAGAGATCGTCAGATTGCATGGGGTTCCCTTGTCTATCATCTCAGACAGAGGAGCTCAATTCACTTCCCTATTTTGGAAATCCTTTCAGAAGGGATTAGGTTCGAAGGTGAACTTGAGTATGGCCTTTCATCCCCAGACAGATGGCCAAGCAGAGCACACCATCCAAATATTGGACGATATGTTGAGGGCATGTGTGCTTGACTTCAAAGGAAATTGGGACGATCACTTACCTCTCATAGAGTTTGCATATAATAATAGCTATCATGCAAGCATTCACATGGCTCCTTATTAAGCTTTGTATGGGAGGAGGTGTACATCACCAATTAGATGGTTTGAAGTTGTGGAAGTTGAGTTGATTGGGCCCGATTTTGTTCACCAAGCCATGGAAAAGGTTAGAGTCATTCAAGATAGGCTAAAGACAGCCCAAAGCCATAAAACATCTTACACCGATGTGAGGAGGAGAGACTTAGAGTTTGAGGTGGGTGATTGGGTATACTTGAATGTGTCACCCATGAAGGGTGTCATGAGGTTTGGAAGGAAGGGAAACTCAGTCCTCGATATATTGGTCCTTACCAGATTTTGAGGTGGATTGGGAGTGTTGCCTATGAGTTAGAGTTACCCTTAGAGCTAACCTCCATTCATCCGTTATTCCACGTTTCAATGTTGAAGAAGTGCTTAGGCGATCCCTCGTTGGTAGTCCTTATTGATAGTATTGGAGTTAAGGATAGCTTATCCTATTAAGAGGTTCCGGTCTAAATTCTTGATCGCCAAATCCGTAAATTGAAGAACAAAGAGATCGCCTCAGTTAAAGTCTTGTGGATAAATCAATTTGTTGAGGAAGCCATATGGGAAGCGGAGGAATACATGAAATCTAAATATCCACATTTATTTGTGCCTACCGACGAGAATGTTGAAGGTAATGTCCATTTATTTGACTTGAATTTGTTTGCGCATTATGAGTTTGATTGGTAATTTGTTTGAGAATTATATTGGTTGAATAACTGAATTCTGATTGTGATTTGTACCCCGAGTCCATTTTTGGTTACTCGTCATTCGAGGATGAATGATCCCAAGGGGGAGATAATGTAATATCCCTCAAAAAAATTTCCTAAGATTCGGATCCTTCTTGTATATAGGTAGGGTCGAACTCGAGTATTGTGTAGAATATGCATGAGTTAAGATGAGTCCCTAAGGAATTGAAAAGTGTTAGAGGTGATGTGGGGTCACAAAGGACCCCTAGGCCCACGCTAAGTCCAAAAGATTCATCGTGGCTAAGTTTTAGGATGAGTTCGTATAAGGGGCAGACTTCTAATGACCCTACCTTTTGGAAGACGACAATCTGGATGGCCCACAACCTATTAAATTAAAGGTCGTCGAGTCTTCTTTCCAACGCCGCCAAGAATGTAATTTTTAGAGTTTAGAGTTAAAAGATATGATGATCCTAAGACGAACTAGCTTGACAGGAATTTTAGGCCTGGGTTGCAACTGTTGGGGATATGGCCTTGGCGCTGTAAGGGCGCGATGCGCCACTATCGCGCCAGGAACATGCCTCAATAGTTTGGTCTCTGGCGCGGTGCGCCACTACGAGATGTGCAGGGTTTTCAAACCTATTTTCCAGAACCTAGAAAATATGGCATTGGGGCTGTAAGGGCGCGATGCGCCACTGTCGCACCAAGAACATGCCTCAGTAGTTTGGTCCTTGGCGCGGCGCGCCACTAACAGATGTACATGTGTTAGGCCTAATCGACCTGGCACTGCAATGGCGCGACGCGCCACTATCGTGCCAGAGCGTTTTCAGCCTATTTTTCAGAATTTTGGAGAAAGGGCAATTTGGGAATTGTCCCAAATTATACATTTATCAGCCTTAGCATATTTTGGGACCATTTTCAATCCCTCACTGTCTTTTTAAAAGCCCTAGAAAATTTCCCTCTCCTATTCTTCTTCTCCAAATCCTTCTCCAACAAGAAGTGCCTCCAAGAGCTTCAAGATTCAAGCTTTCTATTGAAGACCCAACATCAAGGTTTTCTTCAAGTCTTCACTTAGGTATGTAACGCTACTCAAAACATGAGTTTAGTCCACCCATGTGCCCTACACTTTCTTTGAGGATAAATATTTATAAGAATGAAGTTCTTGGTAGGTTTATGTTCAAATGAGTCTTGTCACTTATTTAATTAATGTCTATTATGTTGATGTTGTTGAGATAAGAAATTTCTAAAACATTCTTGTTAGCATGAGTCAATGGAGATGGGTTGTTAAACATGCTTAATTGATTTTCTTGACTATGTGGATTATGACAGAAATGCTAATTTTCTTAAATGTGTTGTTCATCTTGATTGTTGGTTTAAAACCTTGGAGTTGTGGTGAGTTCCAAAGATGTGTTAAATGAATCGAGGAATGATTGGATATGTTTTTATGTTCTATAATGCATATTTAATCTACTCTTGAAAAATATGATTGGGATCGATCGGATTGTATGATTGGGAGAGGTTTGATTTGTGATAGAGTTGATGAGTTGACAAGGTTGTAAATGAGACTTGTCGTTATGATTTGATTGAGGTGATTGGATGGAGTTTTATGAGCATTAAGTCTTGGGAGGAGTATCAAGCACTGAATTGGGCAAGAGTATAGTTAATACTCGAACCCAATAACTACGTCGCCAAACATAGGAGGGGATTGAACTGTTAAAGTCGGATGCTTCCCCAAAATTATTGTCCTGACATTATAGGACTTGGTTGGATTGGATCCATGATTTGTTGATTCGTTCATACCCTGGCAAGGTATGAACGGATGCGGCAACAACGTCGGTTTGTTGTACTTTCACTGGCTCATAAGTGATGGTTGTCGGATAAGAAAAACTCCCATATAGGTCTTGATACTACTCTGAGTCAGATTGAGTTGATTTGTATATGATTTGGTCCCGTCTTAACTATATTCTTGCTTAGACATAGGACTGTTATTGAGTTGTATTTCTTTCTAAGTTGAGGTTGCCGAGTTAATTTGGTTCCTTCTGATGTTGTTTAATTTGGCCATTTTATATACTCATACATTCCACGTACTTACGTCATTTGGCCTGCATCGTTTCTTGATGCAGAGACAGGTAACAGAGATCATCAACCAGCGCAGCATTGAAGATCTACACACTTCCAGCTACTTGGTGAGTCCTCCTAATTTTCGGAGGATTTTGAGCCCCCTGTATAGCTTTATGTTGTTTCCTTTATTTTGACTGTTGGTAGGCATGGGCTTGTTATTGACACCTCTTATACTTTGATAGAGGCTTTATAGACTAGAGTGTGGGGAGGTTGGACTGTTATTTTGAGGAGTCTTATTATATTTGTTTTGTTGAGTTGATAGTGTTTGACCTTCGGCCCCTATAATGTGAGTAGTGTATTTATGACTGAATCCTCCTTTGAGTGAATGTGATTGAATGATAGTGTGACTGAATCAGGTGGTTCGCTTGAAGGCCAAAAATGGCTTTCGAGTGCCGGTCACGTCTAGGGTACCCTCCCGGGGCATGACAAATATAGTATCAGAGCCCAGAGTTCAAGAGTCCTAGGGAGTCTATGAAGCCATGTCTAGTAGTGTCCTTCTTATGGGTGTGTTGTGAACCACACTTATAATCAGGAGGCTATAAGACATTAGGAATTGTTTCACTTCTTTCATACTCTGAATTCGTGCGATAGAGTTAAAATCTATAAAACTCCTTTCTAATTCGTGCCTTTATACGTTACAAATAATGCCTGTTAAACGTACTGCTAGCTAGAGGAATGTTGATAATGCAAAGATGCCACAGTTAGAGGTATGCCCATCGAGGGCTAGAGGCCGACCGGCGAGGTATGCGGAGGCAACTCAAATGCCTACTACTCCACCTACACCAACTTCGGAAGCAGACTTTAGAGGAGCGATTGCCATGCTCACTCAATTAGTGGCTGCCCGAAATGCTAGCCAGAGTTCGCCAACTCTTAGCTCTAGTTCCTAAGAGCCGTCTGCTGCCACTAGAATTAGAGACTTTCTAAGAATGAATCCGCTAGCATTCACGGGTTCTAAGGTTGACGAAGATCCCCAAATTTTTATCAATGAGATGTGGAAAATCCTGAAAGCTATGCATGCTACAGAAATTAAGGGGGTTGAGTTGGTGTCTTATCAACTCAAGGATATGGCAAACATCTAGTATAACCAATGGGAACAAGGTAGAGGTGAGGATGTTGAACCTTCTATGTGGGATGAATTTGAGGGAGCCTTTCTTAACCACTTCTTTCCCCTAGAATTGAGGGAAGCAAAAGTGGAGGAGTTTGTGAATATGAAAAAAGAAGGCATGATTGTTAAGGGGTACAACCTAAAGTTTACCCAACTATCCAGGTATGCTCCAGAGATGATCCCAGATGTGAGGTTGAAGATGAGGAAATTTGTGTCCGATTTGGGAAGACATGTGAAGAAGGAGTGCAAAGCGACATTGTTAATATCCGATATGGATATTTCAAGACTAATGGTGTATGCTCAATAGATGGAGTATGAGAAGAGAAAAGACAGAGAGGAGCATTTGAGCAAGAACGCAAGATCAGCGGGGCATGAGAATGAATAGATGCAAAACAAGGGCAAAAGGCCTTCTTCCAGAAGAGGCCTTCCAACTATGCCTCATCTACCACCAGTGCACCTATGCCGCAGAACAGGTATGATCGACAGGGACAGAGTCGCCAAAATTTCAGACCCCAGGGTTCTCAATCCCAAGCTAGCGTGGGTCAAGGTTCGCAAGGGAAGCCACCATGCGGCAAGTGCGGTAGGCTCTATTGGGGGAGTGCAGAGCAGGAAGGGTTGGTTGTTATAAATGAGGCTAAATGGATCATTTTTAGAGGGAGTGTCCAATAGGGGGAAATATAGCCCAGCATTCTAGCACCATACCACCGGCTAGGGGTGATCAGAGGGGTACTACTTCAGGCAAGAGGGGAGGTATAAACTGTTTATATGCCATGGGTAGTAGCCAAGATCAAGAGAACTCTCTGAACGTCATGACGGGTATGATACAAATCGTTTCTCTTGACTGTTATGTTTTGATGGATTCAGGTGCCACGCTATCTTTTGTGACTCCTTACGTGGCTAGTAAATTCAATAAAATTCCTGAATGCCTTCTTGAGCCTTTCAGTGTAGCTACTCCTGTCGGTAATTCTGTCTTAGCTGAAAGAGTCTATAGGGATTGCATTGTGTTAATTTATCAAATGGCGTCAGTACATGGAATATACGAGTATCTAAAATTGCCGAATGAAACAAACACCAATGAAGAATCAAATCAACTCGGAATCTCAACTCAAGAGAAATAACAACTCACTCAAGTGTCCTAACTCTAAACAAAAATATGGTTTAGACGGGACCAATCACATACCATTCAACTCAATCCTACTCAGAGTACTACCAAGACCTATATGGGAGTTTCTCTTATCCGACAACCATCACTTATGAGCCCATGACAGTATAACAAACCGATGTTGTTGCCGCGTTCGTTCATACTTTGCCAGGGTATAAACGAATCAACCAATCATAGATCCAATCCAACCAAGTCCTATAATGTTAGGACAATAATTTTGGGGAAGCATCCGACTTTAACGGTTCAATCCCCTCCTATGTTTGGAGACGTAGTTATTGGATTCGAGTTATTACTTATTCTCACCCAATTCGGTGCTCGATACTCTTCCCAAGACTCAATGCTCATAAAACTCCATCCAATCAACTCGATCAAACCATATCGACAAGTCTCATTTACAACCTTGTCAACTCATCTACTCTATCACAATCAAACCTCTCCTAATCATATCTTTCAAGAGTAGATTAAATATGCATTTAACAACATACAAACCTATCCAATCGTTCCTTTATTCATTTAACAAATCTTTTGGGACTCAACACAACTCCAAGGTTTTTAAATCAACAATTCAAGATAAGCAACATATTTAAGAAAAATAACATTATTTATCATAATCAACAAAGTTAAGAAATTAACAATATATGATCGACCTCTCATCTCAATCAACTCATACCAACATGTAGCACATCACTTTCTTGACTCCACAACATCAACATAATAGAAATTAGGGTAATAGATGAAAAGGACCTATTTAGACCTAACTCTATCAATAAACTTCATTCTTATGAACAATCAATCTCAAAAAAGATGTAGGGCACATGTGTGGACTTAACCCATGCTTTGAATAGCCTTACATACCTTAGTGAAGACTTTGAAGAAAACCTTGATGTTGGGTCTTCAATGGAAAGCTTGAATCTTTGAAGCTCTTGAAGCAATCCTTGTTGGAAATGGAGAAGAAAAGGAAGAGAGGGAAATTTCTAAGGCTTTTAGAGAGAGAGAGGGACTGAAATAATGATCCAAAAATGTTCAAGTCTTGTGTATATATAATTTGGGAAATATCCAAATTGCCCTTTCTTCAAAAATCTAAAAAATGGCTAAAACACTCTTGGCGCGATAGTGGCGTGTAGCGCCACTACGGTGCCAAATCAAATTTAGGCTTAAAACCTGCACATCTGATAGTGGCGCGTCGTGCCAAGGACCAAACTACTGAGGCTGTTTTGTGGCGCAATAGTGGCGCGTCGCGCCCTTACAGCGCCAAACCCATTTTTTCTGGGTTCTAGAAAATAGGATTAAAAACCCTGTACATCTCCTAGTGGCGCACCGCGCCAGGGACCAAACTACTTAGGTGTGTTCCTGGCACGATGGTGGCGCGTTGTGCCCTTACAGCGCCAAGGCCATATCCCCAACAGTTGCAACCCAGGCCTAAAATTCCTGTTGAGCTAGTTCGTCTTAGGATCATCATATCTTTTGACTCCGAACTCCAAAAATTATATTCTTGGCGGCGTTGGAAAGAAGACTCGATGACCTTTAATTTAATAGGTCGTGGGATATCTAGATCGTCCTAATTCAAAAGATATGGTCGCTAGAAGTTAACCCCTTATACGAACTCATTCTAAATCTTAGCCAAGACGAATTCTTTGGGCTTAGCTTGGTTCTAGGGATCTTTTATGACCCCACATCACCTCTAACGATCTTCAATTACTTGGGAACTGATCCTAACTCATGCATACACTTTATAATAGCCGGGTTCGATCCTACACGTATACGAAGAAGGGTTCAAATCCTAGAAAAGAATTTTGGGGGGTGTTACATTATCTCCCCCTTAGGATCATTCATCCTCGAATGACGAGTAAACCAAGAATGGACTCAGGGTACAAATCACAATCAGAATTCAATCATGCAACTAGTCAAATTCTCAAAATAATCACTATCCAAACTCAAAATGCACAAATGAATTCAAGTCAAGAATATGGACATTACCTTCAACATTCTCATCGGTAGGCATGAATAGATGCGGATATTTAGATTTCATATCTTCCTCTGTCTCCCATGTGGCTTCCTCAATAAATTGATTTCTCCACAAGACTTTGACTAAGGCAATCTCTTTGTTCCTCAATTTGTGAATTTAGAGATCAAGAATTTGGATCAGAACCTCTTCATAGGACAAGCTATCCTTAACTCCAATACTATCAATGGGGACTACCAATGAGGGACCGCCTAAGCACTTCTTCAACATCAAAATGTGAAATACCGAATGAATGGTGGCTAGCTCCGAGGGTAACTCCAATTCATAAGCGATACTCCCTATCCTCCTCATAACCTCGTAAGGACCAATGTATCGAGGACTAAGCTTTCCTTTTCTTCCAAACCTCATGACGCCCTTTATGGGTGACACTTTCAGGTACACCCAATCATCCACCTCAAACTCTAAGTCTTTCCTCCTCACATCGGTGTAAGATTTTTAACAACTTTGGGCTGTCTTTAACCTGTCTTGAATAACTCTCACCTTCTCCATAGCTTTGTGAATAAAATCAGGCCCAATCAACTCAGCTTCACCAACTTCAAACTACCCAATTGGTGATCTACACCTCCTCCCATACAAAGCTTCATAAGGAGCTATTTGAATGCTTGCATGATAGCTATTATTGTATGCAAACTCTATGAGAGGTAAGTGATCATCCAAATTTCCTTTGAAGTCAAGCACATAAGCTCTCAACATATCTTCCAATGTCTGGATGGTGCACTCCACTTGACCATCCGTTTGGGGATGAAAGGTCGTGCTAAGGTTCACCTTTGAACCCAGTCCCTTCTGAAAGGATTTCCAAATTGGGAAGTGAATTGAGCTCCCCTGTCTGAGATAATAGACAAGGGGACCCCATGCAATCTGACAATCTCCTATATATATAATTTTGCATAATCCTCTGTAGTGTCAGTAGTCTTAACTGCCAAGAAGTGAGCTAATTTTGTCATTCTATCCACAATCACCCAAATCGAATCATGTTGCTTTCGGGACCTCGACAAACCCGTAATAAAGTCCATGTTGATCATCTCCCACTTCCATTTCAGAATTTCTATATTTTGAGCTAAGCCACATGGTCGTTGATGCTCAACTTTCACCTATTGGCAATTTGGGCACTTGGAGACAAATTCTGCAATATCTTTCTTCATCCCACTCCACTAATAAATCTCCCTCAAGTCATGGTACATTTTTGTAGAGCCCAGATGAATAGAGTATCTAGAATTATGCACTTCGACCATAATCCTTTCTCGAATATCGTCGACATCTGGCACGCACAATCTGTTTTGGTACCTTAACACACCATCTCCCCCTTTGGTAAAAACCATCACCTCTTGCTTGTGAACAACTTCCTTCAATTGGAGAAGGATGGGATCTTGGTCTTGCTTTTGTTTTACCTCCGTCACGAGTGAGGATGCTGCCCCATCCTGAACATTAACTCCACCTTCACTGTTCTCTTCAAGACGAACTCCCAAGCGGGCTAATCTGTGCACCTCTCTAGCTAATTCTTTCCTTCCCTCCTCCATATGGGCAGTGTTACCCATAGATAACCTGCTAAGAGCATCAGCAACAACATTAGCTTTACTTGGATAGTAGAGGATGCTTATATCATAGTCCTTGAGTAGCTCGAGCCATCTCCTTTGCCTCAGGTTGAGTTCCTTCTAGCTGAAGACGTATTGTAAACTCTTGTGATTGGTGAACACATCAACATGCACTCCATACAAGTAGTGGCGCCAAATTTTAAGGGCAAATACTACAGCTGCCAGTTCAAGGTCATAAGTTGGGTAGTTCCTATCATGAACCTTAAGCTTTCTTGAAGCATTGGCTATCACCTTTCCCCTCTGCATCAGCACACAGCCCAAACCAATTCTAGATGCATCACAATAGATCACAAAACTCTCTGTTCCATCGGGCAAAGTTAGAACAGGAGCAGTGGTTAGCTTAGTTTTCAATTTCTAAAAACTCTCCTCACAAGCATCGAACCATTGGAACTTATCCTTTTTTTGGGTCAGTTTGGTCAATGGTGATGATATGGATGATAATCCCTCTACAAACCTTCGATAATAGCCAGCCAAACCCAAGAAGCTTCTTATCTCTGTCGGGGATATGGGTTTGGGTCAATTTTTTACTGCCTCAATCTTCTGAGCATCAACCTGAATACCATCTCTAGATACAATGTGGCCTAGAAAAGCCACTAATGCAAGCCAAAATTCACATTTTGTGAACTTTGCATACAATACCTGGTCCTTCAGAGTTTGCAAGACAACTCTAAGATGATGGGTGTGCTCCTCCTCTTTCTTGGAGTAAACCAAAATATCATCTATGAATACAATCACAAATATATCAAGGTACGGTTTAAATACTCGGTTCATGAGATCCATAAAAGCTGCGGGGGCATTAGTCAACCCGAAGGATATCACCAAGAACTCAAAGTGGCCATAGCAGGTTTGAAAAGCTGTCTTTGGGATATCCCACTCCCTCACCTTCAAATGATAGTAGCTCGATCTTAGGTCTATCTTTGATAAACAAGTGGCACCCTGAAGTTGATCAAATAAGTCATCTATTCTGGGGAGAGGGTATTTGTTCTTTATGGTGACCTTGTTCACCTTCCTGTAGTCAATACACATTCTAAGGGACCCATCTTTCTTTCGCACAAATAGGACCAGAGCACCCCATGGTGATACACTCGGCCTAATGAACCCCTTATCTAACAAGTCCTTCAACTGCTCCTTCAACTCAACTAGAGCCATTCTATAGGGAGGGATTGAGACAGGCTGGGTATCAGGAAAAACATCAACCCTAAAGTTGATCTCCTTATCAGGAGAGACTCCAGGCAGATCTTCGGTAATGACGTCAGGAAACTCATTGATAATTGGAACCGACTCGAGGGATAGGGACTCAACATTGTCATCTTTCACTTGGACAATGTGATAGATACATCCTTTTGAGATTAGCTTCCTGGCCCTAAGGTAGGAAATAAATTTACCCTTAGGCACAACAGGACTCCCCTTCCACTCTATGACATCCTCATTTGGGAATTTGAACTGAACAATCTGGGTCCTACAATCAATAGAGGCATAACAGACATAAAGCAAGTCCATGCCAAGGATCACATCAAAATCAACCATGTCCAACTCAACTAAGTTAGCCAAGGTATCCTTGTGATGAATTGACACAGTGCAATCCCTATAGACTCTCTCAGCTAAGACAGAATCACCGACAGGAATAGCTACACTGAAAGGCTCAAGAAGGCATTCCAGAATTTTATTAAATTTACTAGCCACATAAGGAGTCACAAAAGATAGCGTGACACCCGGATCCATCAAAACATAACAGTCAAGAGAAAAGACTCATATTATACCCATCACGACGTTCGGAGAGTTCTCTTGATCTTAGCGATTACCCATGGCATATAAATGGTTTGTACCTTCCCTCGTGCCTGAAGTTGTGCCCCTCTGATCACCCCTAGCCGGTGGTGCGGTGGTAGAATGTTGGGCTCTGTTTCCCCCTATTGGACACTCCCTCTGAAAATGATCCATTTTCTCGCATCCCTTCCCGCTCTGCACTCCCCCAAGTGGAGCCTACCACTCTTACCGCATGGTGGCTTTCCTCTCGAACCTTGACCCTCGCTAGCCTGGGATTGAGAATCCTGGGGTCTGAAATTCTGATGACTCTGTCTCTGTCGATCATACTTGGTCTACGGCATAGGTGCACTTGCAGTTGATGAGGCGTAGCTAGAAGGCCTCTTTTGGAAGAAGGACATATTACTCTTGTTCTGACTCTATTTATTCTCATGTCCCCCTGATTTTGCCTTTTTGCTCAGATGCTTCTCCCTGTCTTTCCCCTTTTCATCCTCCACCTGCTGAGCATACACCATCAATCTTGAAGTATCCATGTCGGAGATTAACAATGCTGCTTTGCACTCCCTTTTCACATGTCTCCCCAATCCAGAGATGAACTTTCTCATCTTCGACCTCACATCTGGGATCATTTCTAGAGCATACCTAGACAGCTGGATGAACTTCAGGCTGTACTCCTTAACATTCATGACTTCTTGTTTCAGATTCAGAAACTCCTCTACTTTCGCTTTCGTCAATTCTCGGGGAAAGAAGTGGTCAAGAAAGGCTCCCTCAAATTCATCCCACATAGCAAATTCAGCATTCTCACCCCTACCTTGTTCCCATTGGTTATACCATATGTTTGCCACATCCTTGAGCTGGTAAGACACCAACTCAACCCCCTCGATCTCCGTAGTATGCATAGCTTTCAGGATCTTCCACATCTCATCAATAAAATTTTTAGGGATCTTCATCAACCTTAGACCCCGTGAATGACGGCGGATTCATTCTCAGAAAGTCTCTAATTCTGGTGGCAGCCGACGGCTCGTGGGAACTAGATCTAAGAGTTGGCGAGCTCTGGTTACCATTTCAAGAAGCCACTAATTGAGTGAGCATAACAATCGCCCCTCGAAATTCTACCTCTGAAGTGGGTACAGGCGGAGTAGTAGGCACTTGTGGTGCCTCCGCATATTTTGTGGTCAGCCTCTAGCCCTCGATGGGTGTACCTCTAACTGGGACATCTCCATGTTATCAGTGTTCCTTTGGCTAGTAGTACATTTGGAAGGCATTGTCTGCAATGTATAAATGCACGAATTAGAAAGTGGGGTTTCATAGAGTTTAACTCTATCGCACCAACTCAGAGTAAGAAAGAAGTGAAACAATTCCTAATGTCTTATAGCCTCCTGATTATAAGTGTGGTGCACAACACACCCATAAGAAAGACTCTACTAGACATGGCTTCATAGACTCCCTAGGACTCTTGAACTCTGTGCTCTGATACCATGTTTGTCACACCCCGGGAGTGCACCCTAGGCGTGACCGGCAGTTGAAAGCCATTTCTGGCCTTCAAGCGAACCACCTGGTCCAGTCACACATTTATTCGGTCATGTTCTCTCAGTAGAAGACTCAAGTATACTATTCACATTATAGGGGCCGAAGGCCAAACACTATCAACTCATCAAAACAAGTATAATAAGACTCCTCAAAATAACAGTCCAACCTCCCCACACTCTAGTTTATGAAGCCTCTATCAAAGTCTAGCAGGTGATAATGACAAGACCATGGCTACCAACAATCAAAATAAAGGAAACAACACAAAACTATATAGGGAGCTCAACATCCTATGAAAACTAAGAGGACTCACCAAGTAGCTGGAAGTGTGAAGATCTTCAACCATGCGCCGGTTGATCATCTCTGGTACCTGTCTCTGCATCATGAAACGATGCAGGCCAAATGGTGTCAGTACATGGAATATACGAGTATGTAAAATAGCCAAATAAAATAACATCGGAGAAGGATCAACCAACTCGGAAATCTCAACTCATAAAGAATTGATAACTCACTCGAGTGTCCTAAGTCTAACAAGAAATGGTTTAGACTGGACCAATTCACATGCCACTCAACTCAACTAACTCGGAGCACTATCAAGACCTAAATGGGAGTTTTTGTTATCCGACAACCATCACTTATGAGCTAGTAATAGTACAATAATCAGACGTTGTTGCCACATCCGTCCATACCTTGCCAGATCATGAACGCCTCTCTAATCATGGATCCTATCGATTAGTCAAGTCCTATCATTTCAGGATAATAAAATGGGAAACATCCGACTTTAACGGTTCAATCCCATGGGAAGCATCCGACTTTAACGATTCCATCCCTACCTACATTGGTGGCGTAGTTTCTGGGGTTCGAGTATGGACTATACTCTCACTCGCTTAGGTGCTCAATACTCCTCCCATGAATCCATGCTCATAAGACTCCCTCCAATCATCTCAAACAAGCCCTCACTTCTAGTTTCATTTAGAATTTTTCCAACTCATCAACTCTATTCTCATTTCAATTCAATCAAGTCATAATGGAAAGTCTCCTTTAGGACCTTGTCCACTCATCAATTCTATCCTCCAATCAATTCAATCAAGCCTAATTTAAATAAGCATTTATAACCTCCCACAAACATAACGAACCATTCCTCTCCTTATTTATCACCTCCTTATGACTCTACACACTCTAAGGTTTTAAACCAACAATTTAAGAGAAATAACACATTTAAGGAAATTGACACATTCAACATAATCACATGGTTAAGGAAATCAACCGAGAATATTAACAAACCATCTCCATCAACTCATGCTAACATGAAGGTTTTAGAAATTCTTAGCTCAACAACTTCAACACAATAAAAATCAAATTAATAGGAGACAAGACTCATTCAAACATAAACCATATCAACAAACTCCATTCTCATGGACATCTAACCTTAACGAACAGTAGGTCACATGGGTGGACTCAACATATGCTTTGAGTAGCCTTACATACCTTAGAATAGATTCTTGAAGAAACCTTGTTGTTGGGTCTTCAATGGCAACTTGAAGTCTTGAAGCTCTTGGAGGCAAATCTTGTTGAAAAAGGATTTGGAGAAGAAGAGAGGGGCTTCTAGGGGTTTTTAGAGAAAGAGGGAGAGGTTGAAAAATGATCCAAAACGTTCAAGGCTTGATACATATATAATTTGGGACAATTCCCAAATTTCCCTTTCTCCAAATTCTAAAAAATAGGCTAAAAATGCTCTTGGCGCGATAGTGGCGCGTCGCGCCACTGCAGCGCCAAGTCGAATAGGCTAAAAACCTGCACATCGTTTAGTGGTGCGTCGCACCAAGGACCAAACTACTGAATTTGTTCCTGGTGCGATAGTGGTGCGTCGCGCCCTTATAGCGCCAAGCCTAAGTTTTCTGGGTTCAGGGAAAATAGGCTTGAAAACCCTGCACACCTCGTAGTAGCGCGCTGCGCCAGGGGCCAAACTATTGAGGCTTATTCCTGGCGCGATAGTGGCGCGTCGCGCCACTTTGGCGCCAAGCCCAGATTTCCACCAGTTGCACCCCAGGCCCGAAATTCCTACCGTGCTAGTTTATCTTAGGATCGTTGTATCTTTTGACTCCGAACTTCAAAAATTACATTCTTGGTGGCATTAGAAAGAAGACTCGACGACCTTTAATTTAATAGGTCATGGGCCACCCATATTGTCATCTTTCAAAAGGTAGGGTCGTTAGAATTTGACCCCTTATACGAACTCATCCTAAAACTTAGTCACGACAAATCTTTTAGACTTAGCTTGGTCCTAGGGGTCCTTTGTGACCCCACATCACCTCTAACACTGCTTAATTTCTCAGGGACTCATCTTAACTCATGCATATACTTCACAACACTCGAGTTCGACCCTACCTGTATACAAGAAGGGTCCAAATCTTAGGGAAAATGTTTGAGGGGTGTTACACAAAGATATTCCAATTCAGTATATTTTCTTTCGAAATGTCATGATCCGAGCCTAAGACCTAGATGTGGCAATTACACTCGGAGGTACCTCACCCAAGACTCTTAGCATTCATTAAGCATTTCATCGGTAATGATAAACAAATCAAGTGAAAAATAAAAGGTATGTAGGGACTAAGGGGCTTCACATTTAATAAGAGTCAAATCCAACATAACATATTTTTCTATATCAATCATACCTTCTACATTAAAGACTTGGCGGGGGCTAAGACATATCCCTAGCTCACCCTTAAAATAAGTATCAAGAAATGCCTTAATAAACGTCTTATTGTTCTACATAACATAAGCTTAGAATAAAAGGGGTGTTGTTCCCGAACCATGGGAACTCACCACAAGCAATCTTCAAACTAATCTGAGCTAGCCACGTGGAGGAGGTCGAGGAGCGACGTCAGTCCCTACATGGTGATATCATGCAGGCAAAAGTATGCATTAGTACATTGAATTTACTAAGTATGTGAGTATGCTATGAAATGAAGAACATAAGAGAGACATGAGTAAGAAATATGCATAAGTGAATGCATGCATTAGACATCATCATATGAAACCTTAAAACATTTATTTTATGGGGAAGTGACCATAACCGACATTTAAGACCATGCGAGCTATTACATGGAATCCAACATAACCCTCTATGTTGGCACGAGGAGAATACTTGCCAGGTAGAACTCCATTCAGTTTACATTCAATTATTTAACATTTGGTGGCTACAAAGGCCTAGCCGACAAGGGCTCCTATGGTGGCACATAGTTAATGCAACATGAGACTTTACTTAAAAACCCCTTAGGTCGAGTCCCCATCTACATTCTACATTCGGTGCTAGGTCAAATCCCACGGAATAACATTTGAACATCAATATAGCAACTTTAATATTAAAACATCAATCAGTGGAATAGCTTATTAAAACCTTTGATTTATAATATCATCATGAATTCCATGCCCTATTTAATGTTCTACTAATGAACCATGATTTATAAGAAAATTAGGTCTACAATCAGTGATGGTATTTTGAGTACCACGCTAATCCGGCCTTTCTTTTCGGAAAAATGTTCAAAAGCATTGACGGCCTATAGGGATGTCATACATGTCATATCATAACCTTAAACATTTCATTTGATTCAATTTGAGAATTGTTCTTTCACATTGAAACCTTACTTTCGCTAAGAAGCCCTTTCATCAATCAATCATTTCATAAAGACTCCCCTTCATAAACATTTACTTCATAACATTCATTGGAGTCAAACTTTATTTCAACTTTACTTTATCATAGGAAAGTAGGTGGGTTCATTTTATAAAGACCTTCAAATACATTTAAAGAATACTTATATGCATGAGAGTGATGTAAATGCATCAAATCAAACATCTTAAAAATAACCCACCATATGCACTTTAAAACTACCTTTTAAACTTTCATATAAGAACCTTGATAAATCATCCATTTCATGTACATAAGAATCATCATAAGTCAATATAGGTAAATAAATTTCAAATATTCAAGAATCTATGCATTTGGAATTGTATTACGGAAATCCATAAAAACTCATCACTTGAAATTAAGAATCAATATACATATATATCAATACGATTACATAAACTTAAAATATACCATAATCTATGCATTTGGAACCATCATGTAAAATCCCATAAGATTTTATCATTGAAAATTGAAATACTAAGTTGAGAAAATATTTGGGTTCCATGGGTGGAACCTATGGGTGAAAACCCACATACCTTAGAGAGAAATTTAAAGAAGAATTGGAGAAGTCTTGATGTTAGGCCTTAAATTGGGAAACTTGAATCCTTGAGTTTGAGAGAAAAAATTAGAGGGGATGATTTGAGAGAGAGGAGGATGAAATTTAGGATTTTAGGGATGTGAAAGACTGAAAAATGACCCCCAAACACGTCCAAGTTCGTATATATTTGTTTAGGTAATTGTCCAAGATGCCCTTCATCAAAAAAATCTAGAAAATGGGCTCAAAACCCTGCAGGCGCTATAGTGGCACACTGCGCCAAAAGCCAAACTGCTGCAGCTTATTTTGGGCGCTATAGTGGCATCGGGCGCCACTCCAGCGCCAGGCCTGAAATTATTGCAGTGATAGTCTATAGTAAAATGGTCATAGCTTTTTACTCCGAACTCGGATTGAGGCAAACTTGGTGGAGTTGGAAAGAGGACTCAAATACCTATAATTTGATAGTTCATGGTACACCTAATTACCTATAGAATAGGAGATATAGGCGTTTGAAGTTGACCCTATTTCGAACTCGTATGAAAACTTAGCCGATGCAAATTCTTTGAATTTGGCTTCGTGTTAGAGATCCCTTATGACCCTAAAACACATCTAATACACTTCAAATACTTAGGAATTAATCCTAACTCATATATACAACTATAAGTCATCGAGTTCGATCCTATACGTATATCAAAAATGGTTTGGGTCTTGGTGTAGAAATATTTAGGGTGTTACAACTCTTGTTTTTTTCTCTAAAGACGGGGAATTCAAAATTAATCACTTATCTTATTTCTTCTTTAATTAAAAATTCTTTAAAGATTTTGATACTTACCTCTAAAAAGGCGAAAGACAGACTGTATGGCTTGAAAGCTTTTTGATTTTATGTTTCCCACCTTGCTGGACTAAAAAAGAAGTACTTCACAGAATTCGGGACCTAACGATGTTCGGTTCATCACATGAACTGAACGAAATACGTAAATTAAGTTTGGGGCACACAATAGCATCATTTACACATAAAACGCATTTGAGGCATGCATTTTATGTACATTTTTTATGTTAGGTCAATTTTAACCAGATTTGGCCAAAGAAGAATTTTTACATTGGGGGAGCAGAGGTGCGACATGCCAGGGTCGCAAACCCTTCTGTTTTGGGCCAATTCTTAAAAAATTCATCTTGCGAAATACGAGTACGAAAAAATCTTTCGAAGCCATTTTTTCTCTATTTTCCCTATTGTAACACATTTCAACCTTTAAAACACGTGGAAACTTATATAACCAATAATGATGGATACTAGCACCCCATGCAATTGGACCACCTATCAGATGTAAATCTGAGCCAATCTCTGTGAAGTGTAGGTGGTTTGGATCGATAGATAGTGAAAAGACTTGGTAAATCAATCTAAGATGAACCAAATAGAATCAAAACCTCGAGAGGTACATGGTAAACCCACTACAAAATCTATAGCTCTCTGCTCCCACTTTTACTCTGGAATAAGTAGTCACTGGGTCAAACCACCTGGCCTCTGATGCTCAAACTTAACCTGCTGACAGTCAAGCACCTAGCCATGAAAGCTACAATGTCCCACTTCATCTCACACCACTAGTAATATTGTCTTAGGTCATGATACATCTTCTCCGCACCGATATGAATGAAATATCTGGAACAATGGGCCTCCTCAAGGATGAGACTAACGAAATCTCCAACTCTAGGAACATAAATACGACCCTCAATCCTCAAAATGCCCTCTGTATATAAGGTAGCCTTCCAAGCCTCTCCATTGAGTACCTTATCATGAATCACTCTCAACTGTGGGTCCTTAAACTACTGTGCCGGAATCTGCTCCATCAAGGAAGACCTAGCCTTTAAAAATGTAAGTACCCTACCTGGCTCAAACATATCAAGGTGAATCATATGGTTATCTAAGGATTGAATTTTTGAAGCTAAAGTCCGCTCCTCAATAGATAAGAATGTGAAACTCCCTATACTTAGCGCCTTCCAGCTCAAAGCATCTGCTGCTACATTTGCCTTTCTTGGGTGATTGAGAATAGTGACATAGTAGTCCTTCAGTAACTCCAACCACCTGCGCTAACTCAAATTAAGGTCTTTCTAGTGGAAGATGTACTGAAGACTACGGTGGTCACTGTAGATCTCATAATGGGCTCTATACAAGTAATGCCTCCAAATCTTCAATGTGAAGACCACCGCCTCTAACTCTAAATTATATGTGGGGTAGTTTCTCTCATGCACCGTCTGCTACCTGAAAGCATATGTAATAACTCTACCTTTATGCATCAGAACGCATCCCAAGCCAACACCTGAAGCATCACAATACACTATAAATCTCTAGTCCTTGACAAGAAGAGTAAGAATCAGAGCTGAAGTCAACAAAGCTTTGACCTTCAGGAAGCTCACCTCATACTCGTTAGACCACTGGAAAGGAACATTATTCTGAGTTAATTTGGTCAAAGGCGCTGCAATAAAAGAGAACCCCTCTACAAACCATCTGTAATACCATACCAACCCAACGAAATTACGAACTCAGTAGGAGAGGTGGTCCTAGCCCAATCATGAACTGCCACTATCTTCGTCGGATCTACCATAATGCAATCCTTGGACACCACATGTCCTAGGAATGCCACCGACTCAAGAAAAAAATCATACTTAGTGAATTTGGCATACAACTGCTAATCCACAAGGTCTAAAGTACTATCCTCAGATACTACTCATACTTCTATTTGCTCATGGATTAAATTAGGATGTTATCAATGAATACAATAAAAAAGGAGTCCAAGTAGGGCCTGAACACATGGTTCATCAAATCCATAAATTCTGCGAGGACATTAGTCAACCCAAAATACATGACTAAGAACTCGTAGTGGTCGTATCGAGTCCTAAAGGGTGATACCCTGACCTCAAGTCTATCTCAAAGAACAATATGGCACACTGGAGCTGGTTGAATAAAGTCATCAATCTATGATATTGGGTACCTATTCTTGATGGTCACCTTATTCACCTGGTTGTAATCAATACACATACGCAAGGTACCATTCTTCTTTTTCACGAACAGAACTAGAGCACCCCAAGGAGACACATCAGGCCTAATAAATCCCTTATTTAAGAGCTCCTGGAGCTACACCATACTTATGCTTTCTCAAGCATTACTCTGAGGATGTTGATAGTATAACCACAACTCTTCCTCGTACATCGTTGATCACCACTTTCAACTTACGTCCACCCTTACATGATCAAATTACTTATTTAAACTCATTTAATTCAATATATTTTAGCAACATATTTTATTATTAATCAATTATTCTCTTTTTAAAATTTTACTAGTTATGATCTATATGTAAGTATCATGTTCCAGTAGGTGCAGTATAGATCATATTTAGAACATTATATCAACCTACATATACCTGAATAATGATGGACTGTATATCTCATTGGTCCAACACAAACCACTCACATGGAAAAATATCGACTTTATAAATGGTCTATATATTATGACCACCATTGACAATAACCAAATACCAAGTTCTCCAACGGTAGCAAAGTACAAATTATTACTCTATTAATGGTCACATCTATTTTTTTGTATAAAAAGAAGGCAATCCCTCATATATTTTTTTGACTCATTAACTCTTTCATCTTATTCTATTTTAAATAACTCAGAGATTTCTTTTTTCACAACGTCTCAAGCATCTCAAACATCCAATGCAAAAAAGTCTTACATTTGTCGTTGTGGTTTTTCAGCTATGTTGACAATTATATAATACTATAAATAGTTAAAAAGACCTTCTATAATGGTAAAAAAATGCAGCTAAGCACAAATCATATAACATAAAAACATATTCACATACCATAAATCATGATCACATATCATAAAATATATTAACATGTTTGTCAAAAAAAGAATCCATATAAACATCTGTATTTATCTAGTCATCCATCAAAACAGCAAAAAAATTATACACCCCATCCATCCATCAAAATAGCAAAAAATTAATTGTCTTAATCCCCAATCATCCACCCCATCCATCCATTAAAACAACAAAAATAAATAATTGTCACTGTCACCAAATCAGCAACTGCTTTTCAAAATAACAAAATATTTCAAAATAAAATAACCATCCACCACGTCAAATGTTTTTCTCGTCACCAACATCCGCACCATTGATCTTCTCTTCTTCATCTACTACTGCCTTCTCTTCTTCATGACATGCCTTCTCCTTCTCTTTTTCTTCTTCTTCGTCCTTCTCTTCTTCATCTACCACTTTCTTCTTCTCTTTTACTTCTTCTATCTTTTCTTCTTCAAATTCATCAACTGCTTTCTACTTCTCTTTTTCTTCTTCTTTCTTCTCTTCTCTGAATTCATCAGCTGCCTTCTCTTTTTCTTTTTCTTCTTTCTCCTCTTCTTCCATTTCATCAACAACATTCTCTTTCTATGTTTCTTCTTCTTTTTTCTCTTCTTCCATTTCATTAACCTCCTTCTCCTTCAATGTTTCTTCCTTTTATTCTCTTGTACCATATCACTAGTTGATGCTTCAAGGTATTCATCGACTGCATCTTCAAACTCTTGTTTAATTTCTGCAAATTTTTCAACATTAGTTGTTAGGTCAGTCGGGGCATTCATACAAATAAATTATTTTTCTTATTCTTTTCTACTCTTTTCAAATTCTCATCCGTATATAAGCAATAATTTTTACCATTGATTGCTTGAGGGATGCAACATGCTTACATAGACTTTATTCAATAGAAATAACCGAAATAATTTTCTGTTCACTCAAAATAGAATTCTCACAAATTTGGATTGGAGTGTGATAACCTAAATATTTAACCTCTGTTGTTGAAGTGGGGAAAGCGACACCTATTAAATCAGTCTTCAAGGCATCAAGGACCGTATCCTTAACTTCATTTGTATATAGCTTAAACATTATCATGTATTTCTGTTTCATCTCACGGACAGTAGAGACAAGGAATAGGTGCACAATCTGCAAAAAAAAGGAAAATATAAATATTAACACAATATTGACAAGTTTAAAAATATACAAAATGACAAATAAATTTATACCTTTGTACTTTTTCCTTTGTAATTAACTGGATCACCTTCCATTATATTATCACTCTTTGATGTGTGCCATCTAAGTAAACGAGGAATGAACAGAGGAGAATCCAAACACTTTCGGGCATACTTTCCAAGATGAGGAAGAGCAACTTGAAATTAATAAAAGAACAAACAATTAAATAGGGTCTATCAAATACAACATAAATAAATAATATTCTATCAAAAATAAACTACATGATCGATAATAATTACCAGGAATACCCAGGAAAAGCCGTACAGAGCATACGATGCATTCTTCTTTTCATTGTATATTTTCTCCTGTTTCTTCAAATTAATTTTATTCTTTAGATACAACAATGTTAAATCAAAACACTCCTTCCCCAATGGATAACTCATGAAGAAATCTAAATTATTTTCCATCTTGATGTGGTATGAAGCCATGATCTTCAACAGATCATGGGAAAGCATCATTACGTGGACAAACTAAATCAAAGATCACCTCATCTTCTGCTCTTCATTCAGTCTATGACCCTTGATCACACTCAACAACTTTGTACTAGTGAGTTCTTATCTTGATAACCTTGTAATAAAAATTATGTCCTTTTTGAAGTACTTTGTTCATTTGTGATTAACGGGGGTATACCGAGCAATTCAGCCCCATAATCAATGCAAACTCCTTTAAGCCAAAACATACATGCTTATCATTTACACAGAACCACATTTCATGCAAATGTTTGTCATTCTTGACACATCGTGTCATTCCCTAAGAGGGTACACGAGGCATGGCCGGCACTCGAAGACCATTGCTGGCCCCAAGCGAACTACTTGGTCTAATCACTCATTCAATCACTCAGCGGAAGACTCGAATCAATAGACAATTAACTCTAGTGGACATTTAAAAACATCATCATCAATTAGTAAATAATAGATTTAAATACTCAAATTATAATGTAACTCAATGTCAGAAACTCAATAATAATATTTTGAGTTAAAAATAGACTCAGAAAGAACCATTCTAACTCAACTCTGACTCTGTCTATAAAGCTTCTAACTTAATACAATAAAGATGCCAAGACAAGTCCAAAGCTACCTAAAATGACTATCAAAAGAATGACGAACGAAAGAAATAAAAATGAACTCCTCCGAACGTAAGGAGGCCTCACCAAAACTGGAGAAGTAAATCTCCAACGATACACCTGTTGATAATTTCTAATACCTGTATCAGCATCATAAAATGATGCTGCCAAAATGGCATCATTACATGAAATGTATGAGTAAATAATATAGCTTAAATAAAACTTACTCAAACACACTCAACTCAACTAGAGGGACTCACTCTGAAATGACTTATCTCAATAAAGCATAAAGTAAAATAATACAATTCTTTAAATGATATGCAATAATAGATGTAACTCAATATATAAAAGTGCAATATTTTTCTCTTGGGGAGTTTCTCTAACCGACAACCATCACTTATGAGCTAGTGATAGTACAATGCTTAAGAACTGTCGTAGTTGCAGCCATTCAATACCTTGCCAGGGTAAAGGACGCTCAAACTCATTGGATCCAAAATTACTCAAAGTCCATTATTTTGAGAGTTAGAAAGGCATGACCTTTATCCTACGATGGCTACGTAGTGTATGGGCTCACCCCATATCGGTGCTCAATATTACTCCCCAAATATTACATTATAGTCATATACGTCAAGTGAGAAAACACTCAAAAATACATCATTTAGTCTCTTTTGGACTTAGCTCAAAACTCAATTCATCTCAACTCAAAGAATGCATTTAAAATAAAAATATAATTTAACTTTTCAACTCAATATCAAAATAGATGTTTTAGTGCAACATACTCAACTACTCATTCTCAAAATAATAATTAAGTGACTTCTCAAACTCAACTTATTCTCAAACTCTTTCTCAATCAAAGATGAAAATATTCACTTTTTAAACTCAAAATAGTGCATAAAATTATTAATGTGAGATGTTCACTAATCATTCTTTAAAAAAAACTCCATCAATGCATAAAATATAAATGAAATCTCAATTAGGGTTCATGTGAATGCAAACACGAATCTATACTCTCAACAAGACTCAACTCAAGAAACTCATCAAGAAATATTGTAGTATATACAAGAACACAATGGAATTTATATGCAAAACTCAATGAGGATTATACTTGATTCAAGTACTCAAGAAACTAGGGCTAAAACTCAACTCAACTATTTAACAATAGAATTTAGATGTAGGGGACGTGGATGAACTCAATCCAATGCTATGATTAGCCATATATACTTGGAAATCGAAGGAATGATGGAGATTTTGAAGGAATGGCTTGCAAACCTTGAACCCTAGCTTTGTTTCTTTTCTCGAGTTCTCTTCTCTCAATGTTCCAAGTGTTAAACGAGAGAAAATACCCTTAAGGTATTGATAAGGACAAATTTTAGTCCCAAAACGATTTGGGTAAAGTTTGGGAAAGGTGGAAAAAGTCTGAAATGCCCTTTCTTAAGAAAGATCTAAAAAATAAGGTCATGCATACTGCTGGCATGCCGCCCCAGGCCCTAAACTACTGCATCTTGTTTCAGGCACACTGGTAATGCGCCGCCCTAGTCCATAAACTACTACAACATTAGTTTTTGATAAAATGGTCAAACTTATTACTCTAAACTCAGAATGAGGCAAACTTGGTGGAGTTGGAAAGAGGACTCAAAGACCTTTAATTTGATAGTCATGGTCCACCTAAATCCTAATATTCTGAAAGCTATGGTCATCTGAAGTTGACCCTTATATAATATTATACAAAAACTCAGTCGGTTAAAGATCTTTTAACTCGACTTAGTACTAGAGGTTACTTAAGACCCTAATTCACCTCTAATACATTTCAAATACTTAGAAAATAATCCTAAAACATATATATAATTAGAAGTTATCAGGCTCGGGCCTATACGTATAAGAAGAATGGTTTAGTTCTTAGCTTAAATCTTTTGGGGCATAACAATATCTCCCCCTTGGGGATCATTTATCCTCAAATGATGACCAAGCTAGGAAATTGCACAAGGCACGAGTGCAAATCAAGAACTCAAATATTCAAACAATCAACCCATCATTAATCAGACTCAAAAATACTCATCATATGCTTAAACTCGGAATGAACATCAACTTAAAGATATGAAAAAGGAATATTATCATCAAAATCATCATTGGAAGGCACGAATGCAATGCAAGAACTCGAAGACTTAAGCTCGTGATTAACTCACTTAATTACTCAAAATCAAGTATGTATTATCTCAAAGATAGGAATGGAAAAATTACCTTCAACATCGACATTGAAGCAAAAATGAGAGAAGGGCTATAATCTCCAACGTTTTCATCAAAATTTCTCATAACTTCTGGAAAGAGGCTTATGAGCCTGATATAAGAACATGATCACTATGAATTAAGCAACAGGACTGATAGCCTTCAAGCTTAACTACTATTCTTTCTACATACAACTCTTTCTCAGTTCCAAGCTATAACTCCCATAACGATACATATGATTACCTTCACCAAGGCCTAGGACTCCAAGTCTAATTGTATGCTCTTATTATGTTCAAGCCTAAAGCTAAGTCACAGGGTACTACACAGAATATAATTATGCTAATCTAGGCCACAAGCTTCATGTTATATACCTCTATAGAGAACCTCATCTCAAGAGTACTACTCATTTCCATTACCTTCAACTAACCTTGAGTCCAAATCAAGAAGCACCTTATGCATTGTGCATTTATCCGCATGCCATTAATACCCTATTCAAGCCTAGTTCTATAACCATCCCAATATTCTTACTTGAAACCCTCAACAAGAAATCATCAATAGCCTACTATAATCACTCATATAATGACCACCACACATGCAAAACTATCATTTAACCACTTTATGGATTCTCATGCCAATCTTAGCATCTCAACACGGGCAATTGCATTAACTTCTACCAAGAGGTACACCAAAATACTCTTACATATCTATTTCATGCAATAAGATCGTATCTCAGTTTTCCTCTATATTTATAGCATTAAATGGAATAAGCACACCACAACTATCACCATAAGGAACACCCACTCTCTCCCATATGCCACCATTCATCTACTTTCATTAACATCACTATCAAGATTGAAAAGAAAGGATCATTGGAAGGGCTTAGAGCGACAGATCATAATCACAATTCACTCAATAAATTTGATCTAAGAACATTCATAACGTAACATGATCTCACTAGAATTTGAAGTCCTATCGTGGGTTTATGAAACTGTGCATACTCTGAAACATGAAAGCATATATCATGTGGCTAGAAATTCGTAGATTCAAGGAGTTAGATCGGGATCACTGAAGGAAGTTATCATTTATCACTTTAGGAACTAAACATGAACAAGAATCAACATGAAGTACATGGGTATAAGCCACGGATATGGCTTTCATACATATGTCATGGCAGGTGTAGGGTATCACCTCGATGGCAGTGTAGGAAATGTAGGAGATAAAAACACACAGATGTCTCATCCAAGTCAACACATCACTTCTTAAAATTTAAGACACACTTTGGTCCATTACCTCATCATCTCCCCCTTAGCTCAAAGGTCACTACTCTACGCGTGCAAACTGATTCTCTACACTTAGATATAAGCGCACTACTCCACACGATAGAGTATCACTATTCACAAGAACACTTAAACTATTTGGTTTTACTATATGGGAAGATACCAAACTGCTATTGGGGCCTCATTCTAAGATACTTCTCTTAACTTCCTTCAATCGTTTAGGCATCCTTCTATACTTGCTTCTTTTATAAGCTTGCACACCCACTTTCTCTAACTCCTCTAATCTAACCTCTTTTCTTTAACCTGCTAATACTCATCTTCTAGGTTCACATATTCCTAACTTAGTTGGAGGAAACTTGAACTATAATAGGAGGTTCATCATTATCTACATACAACTCCCTTCAACCCAATTCTTGTGGATACCAAATAAAAAGAAAAACTCACATCGAACCTTCTCCTTAGAATCTAAAGGATACTAACTAGTCACCCAAAGCAACTCATAAAATTAGAGCCTCATACAAATTTATACTATCTCGGATACACATCCTAAGCATTTTCTTACCAAATGACTTAGCCTCAATTCACTATTTACATCTAAGGGTCACATACCCCTCATTCGTAACGCACACTTCTCGCAAGTTAATATCTTAATCTCTTGCATATGCTATGTCAATCATATTAAATCAAATCTTAAAACTAGCGCTATCACACTCATAATGCTATCCCCTCTTTTTTCACACTACTTATCTTAAATCCAGCCTTAGGGTCTAGTACTAACACGCACATCACAGACTACTCACATATTATAACAACTTACAACTACTAGGTGAAATTAAGAAATATTCTCCTACTAAGACCTCATGACAAGTAATCGATCCTTGTCTCACTGTCTGTCTAATTATAATTTATCACCTCGTATCCTTCTACAAACTAAGTACTATTTACCCATTCATTACACCTCATTGCCTAGTTATATTCATATCCCTTTAAATAACATGGGGCTCTCTCTTAAAAATCATAAGCCTAGCTTAGATCTATCATCTCATAACTACTCCTCCCTTCCATTGAACACCTATACTAGATCTTTACTAACACAAAGACACCTCAACATAAAAAACTTCTCTTGGTTTGAGTGTACTCTAACTCACCTAACTAACAACTCTTCACTACCTCTTATCATGAAAGTTAGACGATACTTACTACTCTTTAGACAAAACCAAAAAGGACTTCACCTATGACCCCATCACCTACCTTATAGATAAATAACTATAATTACATGCCTCAACAAACCACTCTTATCACTATTTGATTTTGACTCCTCTAACTCCATCTTGCTAGCTCTAGGATGAATCATAGCTTACCATGCCTCAAATCACATTCTCTCTGGTGGTAACACTAAGCATTTAGAGACATAACTTTCCTCTCAAGAATAACATCTAGGTTTTAGAGAAGAGAGTATGGGGATAAATTATGCTCTAGCTCAGTGCACGATTCATATGAATGAGGATGCATTCTTTCAAACCAATAGACTTGTGCACACTAATCGGCTCTTCTCAAACCTGGTGCAGTGTCTTTAATCTTTGAATACTTTATCTTAAAATGACTCATCAATAAGGATCCAAGCATTTCTGTTCAAACCACCTTGAGTATGAAGGGTAGTTGAACGAATCTGAGAAATGTATGAATCTTAAAAAAATTCTTAGAGAACAAATCGGTTACACGATGTAGAATTAGAAAAAAAAGAAACTTTTCTTAAATGTCTATACTCCCTTATTTATAAAAGTGGGGACCTCACAATTATAAATAAGATCCAATAGACACAGCTTCATAAACACTTTAGAACACTTGAACTCTGTGCTCTGATGCCAAGTTTGTCACGCCCCGAGAGGGTACCCTAGGTATGGCTGGCACTCAGAGACCATTGCTTGCCCCATGCTAACCACTTGGTCTGATCACTTATTTAATTACTCAGCGGAAGATTTGACTCAATAGATTAACGTAGGCATTTAAAAACATCTTCATCACTAAGTGAATAATAGACTTAAATACTCAAAGTATAACTCAATGTCATAAACTCAATAATGAAATTTTGAGTTCAAAATAGAATCAGAAAGAGTCATTCTAACTTACTAAAACACACTCAACTCAACTCTACTAGAGGGACTCACTCTGAAATGACTCATCTCAATAAAGCATAAAGTAAAATAATACAATGCTTTAAATGATATGCAATAATAGATGCAACTCAATATATAAAAGTACAATATTTTTCTCTTGGGGGGGTTTTCTAACCAACAACCATCACTTATGAGCTAGTGATAGTACAATGCTTAAGAATTGTCGTTGTTGCAGCCATTCAATACCTTGCCAGGGTAAAGGACGCTCAAACTCATTGGATCCAAAATTACTCAAAGTCCATTATTTTGGGAGTTAGAAAGGCATGACCTTTATCCTACGCTGGCTACGTAGTGTATGGGCTCACCCCATATCGGTGCTCAATATTACTCCCCAAATATTACATTATAGTCATATACGTCAAGTGAGAAAACACTCAAAAATACATCATTTAGTCTCTTTTGGACTTAGCTCAAAACTCTATTCATCTCAACTCAAAAAATGCATTTAAAATAAAAATATAATTTAACTTCTCAACTCAATATCAAAATAGATGTTTTAATACAACAATACTCAATTACTCATGCTCAAAATAATAATTACGAGACTTCTCAAACTCAACTCATGCTCAAACTCTTTCTCAATCAAAGATGAAAATATTCACTTTTTAAACTCAAAATAGTGAATAAAATATAAATGAAATCTCAATTAGTGTTCATGTGAATGCAAACACGAATCTATACTCTCAACAAGACTCAACTCAATAAACTCATCAAGAAATATTGTAGTATATACAAGAACACAAAAAGGGCAGTCCGGTGCACTAAAGCTCCCGCTATGCGCAGAGTCCGGGGAAGGGCCTGACCACAAGAACACAATGGAATTTATATGCAAACACTCAATGAGGATTATAATTGATTCAAGTACTCAACAAACTAGGGCTAAAACACAACTCAACTATTTAACAGTAGAATTTAGATGTAGACAACGTGGATGAACTCAATCCAATGCTATGATTAGCCTTATATACTTGGAAATTGAAGGAATGATTGAGACGTTGAAGGAATGGCTTGAAAACCTTGAACCCTAGCTTTCTTTCTTCTCTCCAATTCTCTTCTCTCAATGTTCTAAGTGTTGCAAGAGAGAAAATACCCTTAGGGTATTGATAAAGGATGAATTTTAGTCCCAAAATAGCTTGGGTAAAGTTTGGGAAAGGAGAAAAAAGTCTGAAATGCCCTTTCTTAAGAAAGATCTGAAATACAAGGTCGGGCGTACTACTGGCATGCCACACCAAGCCCTAAACTACTGCATCTTGTTTTAGGCGCACTGTTAATGCGCCGCCCTAGGCCGTAAACTACTACAACACTAGTTTTTGATAAAATGGTCATAACTTATTACTCTGAACTTAGAATGAGGCAAACTTGGTGGAGTTGGAAAGAGGACTCAAAGACCTTTAATTTGATAGTCATGGACCACCTAAATCCTAATATTCTGAAAGTTATGGTCATTTGAAGTTGACCCTTATATAATATTATACGAAAACTCAGTCGGTTAAGGATCTTTTAACTCGACTTAGTACTAGAGGTTACTTAAGACCCTAATTCACCTCTAATACATTTCAAATACTTAGGAATTGATCCTAAAACATATATATAATTAGAAGTTATCAGGCTCGGGCCTATACGTATAAGAAGAATGGTTTGGGACTTAGCTTAAATTTTTTGGGGGTATAACAATATCTCCCCCTTGGGATCATTCTTCCTCAAATGAGGACCAAGCTAGGAAATTACACAAGGCACAAGTGTAAATCAAGAACTCAAATATTCAAACAATCAACCCATCATTACTCAGACTCAAGAATACTCATCATATACTTAAATTCGGAATGAACATCAACTTTAAGATATGAAAAAGGAATATTACCATCAAAATCATCATTGGAAGGCATGAATGCAATGCAAGAACTCGAAGACTTAAGCTCGTGATTAACTCACTTAATTACTCAAACTCAAGTATGTACTATCTCAAAGATAGGAATGGAAAAATTACCTTCAACATCGACATTGAAGCAAAAATGAGAGAAGGGCTATAATCTCCAACGTTTTCATCAAAATTTCTCATAACTTCTGGAAAGAGGCTTGTGAGCCTGATATAAGAACATGATCACTATGAATTAAGCAACATGACTGATAGCCTTCAAGCTTAAATACTATTCTTTCTACATACAACTCTTTCTCAGCTACAAGCCATAACTCCCATAACGATATATATGACTACCTTCACCAAGGCCTAGGACTCCAAGTCTAATTGTATGCTCTTATTATGTTCAAGCCTAAAGCTAAGTCACAGGGTACTACACATAATATAATTATGCTAATCTAAAACAAGCTTCATGTTCTATACCTCTATAGAGAACCTCATCGCAATAGTACTACTCATTTCCATTACCTTCAACTAACCTTGAGTCCAAATCAAGAAGCATCTAATACATTGTGCATTTATCCACATGCCATCAATAACCCATTTAAGCCTAGTTCTATAACCATCCCAATACTCTTACTTGAAACCCTCAACAAGAAATCATCAATAGCCTAGTATAATCACTCATATAATGACCACCACACATGCAAACCTATCATTTAACCACTTTATGGATTCTCATGCCAATCTTAGCATCTTAACACGGGCAATTGCATTAACTTCTACCAAGAGGTACACAAAAATACTCTTACATATCTATTTTATGCAACAAGATCGTATCTCACTTTTCCTCTATATTTATACCATTAAATGGAATAAGCACACCTCAACTATCACCATAAGGAACACCCACTCTCTTCCATATGCCACCATTCATCTACTTTCATTAACTTCACTATCAAGATTGAAAAGAAAGGATCATTGGAAGGGCTTAGAGCGACAGATTATAATCACGATTCACTCAATAAATTTGATCTAAGAACATTCATAATGTAATATGATCTCACTAGACTTTTAAGTCCTATTATGGGTTTATGAAACTGTGCATACTCTGAAACATAAAAGCATATATCATGTGGTTAGAAATTGGTAGATTCAAGGTGTAATATCGGGATCGCTAAAGGAAGTTATCATTTATCACTTTAGGAACTAAGCATGAACACGAATCAACATGAAGTACATGGGTATAAGCCATGGGCATACCGGAAGATACCAAACTGCTACTCGGAAGATACCGAAAGCCATGGGTATAGTAAACTCTCCGGTTTTACTATACCAGAAGATACCAAACTGCTACTCGGCCTCATTCTAAGATACTTCCCTTAACTTCCTTCTATCTTTTAGGCATCCTTTTATACTTGCTGCTCTTATTACCTTGCACACCCACTTTCTCTAACTCCTCTAATCTAACCTCTTTTCTTTAACCTGCTAATACTCATCTTCTAGGTTCACATATTCCTAACTTAGTTGGAGGAAACTTGAACTATAATAGGAGGTTTATCATTATCTACATACAACTCCCTTCAACCCAATTCATATAGATACCAAATAAAAAGAAAAACTCACATCAAACCTTCTTCTTAGAATCTAAAGGATACTAACTAGTCACCCAAAGTAACTCATAAAATTAGAGCCTCATACAAATTTATACTATCTCGGATACACATCCTAAGCATTTTCTTACCAAATGACTTAGCCTCAATTCACTATTTACATCTAAGGGTCACATACCCCTTATTCGTAATGCACACTCCTCGCAAGTTAATATCTTAATCTCTTGCATATGCCATATCAATCATACTAAATCAAATCTTAAAACTAGCACTATCACACTCATAATGCTATCCCCTCTTTTTTCACACTACTCATCTTAAATTCAATCTTAGGGTCTAGTACTAACACGCACATCACAGACTACTCACATATTATAACAACTTACAACTACTAGGTGAAATTAAGAAATACTCTCCTACTAACACCTCATGACAAGTAATCGATCCTTGTCTCACTTTCTGTCTAATTATAATTTATCACCTCGTATCCTTCTACAAACTAAGTACTATTTACCCATTCATTACACCTCATTGCCTAGTTATATTCATATCCCTTTAAATAACATGGGGCTCTCTCTTAAAAATCATAAGCCTAGCTTAGATCTATCATCTCATAACTACTCTTCCCTTCCATTGAACACCTATACTAGATCTTTACTAACACAAAGACACCTCACCATAAAAAACTTCTCTTGGTTTGAGTGTACTCTAACTCACCTAACTAACAACTTTTCACTACCTCTTATCATGAAAGTTAGACGATACTTACTACTCTTTAGTCAAAACCAAAAAGGACTTCACTTATGACCCCATCACCTACCTTATAGATAAATAACTATAATTATATGCCTCAACAAACCACCCTTCTCACTATTTGATTTCGACTCCTCTAACTCCATCTTTCTAGCTCTAGGATGAATCATAGCTTACCATGCCTCAAATCACATTCTCTCGGGTGGTAACACTAATTATTTAGAGACATAATTTTCCTCTTAAGAATAACATCTGGGTTTTTGAGAAGAGAGTATGGGGATAAATTATGCTCTGGCTCAGTGCACGATTCATACGATTGAGGATGCATTCTTTCAAACCAATAGACTTGTGCACACTAATCGGCGTCTCTCAAACCTGGTGTAGTATCCTTAATCTTTGAGTACTTTATCTAAAAATAACTCATCAATAAGGATCTAAGCATTACTGTTCAAACCACCTTGAGTATGAGGGGTAGTTGGTGTCTTGGAAAGAGGACTCAAAGACCTTTAATTTAAAAGTTCATAGGCCATCTAACTCCTAATATTCTAAAAGTTATAGTCGTTTGAAGTTGACTTTTATATAATCTTATATGAAAACTCAATCGGTGAAGGATCTTTGAACTCAACTTAGTACTAGAGGTTACGTATGATAATAATTCACCTCTAATACACATCAGATACTTAGGAATTAATTCTAAAACATATATAAAATTAGAAGTCATTGGGCTCGGGCCTATGAGAATAAGAAGAATGGCTCGGGTCTTAGCTTAAAAGTTTTTTTGGGTATAACACGTCACAACAACATATAACGGACCAACTATCCATTGAACTTGAAATAATATGGAATAAGCCTCAAGTGGCCAAAACAGGTATCTTTAAAGTCATGATAAAAAATTTCATCAACTAAAGATTTTCTAAAATCATGATAAAGATCCATCCTTGCTCTAACAGAAATTTTTGCAGGAAATGATCCTATACTATTCATCCAAGTTGATAAGCCATAGGAATCACTAGATATATCTTTTACAAAAATTGGCAAGGATAGGGGATCAACCTCTCCACTAATGGTATCTCTACTACTTTCATCATCTACGCTATCACTTTCCGCTTCACTAGACTCAACATTATCACTGTCTTTGACACTACTATCGTGGTAGTTGTCAATATCAGCCATTGTTCCAGAATCTAACTCAGCCTCTTCGACTATAATTGTTTTCTTTTTTGAAGTTTTCAAAACTTCTTCAGCAACCTTTTGTTTCTTAGAGTAGTAGGAGTAGATCGTTTTATGATGTTGTCGCCTCGAGTTTTAGCCATAATATACTATATACATGCACGATAACCAACCAAAGTAAAGCTATCAACCACTGGCCTATTAACAGAACCATAGTAGTGCTCAAATAAAAAATCCAAAATAAGTACTACTTTTAACAAAAATCGACCATGCAATGACAGAAATCTCCAGAAACATAAGTAAATTTGACCTTCAAAAAATTTCTATCTTCAAAAAAATTGGATCTTAAAAACTGTAAAAATCTCAAAATATTCAAAATCGACTTGGATAAACATAAATATTCAAAAACCTTTTAGATATATTCCAAGTCAAAACACCATAATAATGCAAAATCAAGAATATGAAAAGAAATTAGAAAAACTATATAAGAACAATTAAACTTACCTGAGAGTTCGAACTTGAGGATGACAGCTTTGAACTACAAAAAAACTTGAGGGTGAGAGCTTTGAACTCCAGGAACGTCTTTGTTCTTGGAGAAAGTTGTGAGTTATGGAGGTCGATGGTTTCGAGTAGTCGGGAGAAAGATGAAGTGGTGTCTCAAAGAAAAGTTCAGAATGAACTTTTCTAGAATGAAAAGGTCTAGAGTATATTTGAATCCCGAGGGGTTTTTAAATATTATTGGAATTGTGACATGTAATTTTTTAATATTAAAATTTATATAATATTTCAAATATTGATAAAATATATTTTTATAAAACTTGTATTTTATCTCCAAGTTTTTGTAATGTTAAAAAAAATTCATGACCCCACAACTCAAGTTTTTAAAACTTTAAAGAGGTCCATGACTCTACAACTCAAGTTTTTAAAATGTTAAAGAGGCCCTGGCCCCACAACCCAACCCCACTTTTTCTTACTCTAACTCTAAAAAATAAATGAAAAAGACAATAAGAGACTGTTTGTTGAATTAAGTTACGGGGTGTCCCCAATCCAATTATTCTCAACTTAGTACTCATGTTCGTTTGCATGATAGATATGTGTTGCTAGCCTGAGAGTTCATTCCCACTTTGCCAGCCAATCTGCAAGTTGATTGGCTTCTTTGTAGCAATGAGTGAACCCGACAGTGTCTTGTCTAAGCAGTGCAAAAGTGTCTTCGATTACTTTATTTAATTTAAAACTTCTACCTTTTCCATCTTTGAGCATTCCTATGATTAGCGAAGATTCTTGTTCGATGTTAAGGTTAGTGTAACCGTTCTGAATGCACCATTTGCAACCATACCATGCTGTCTTTGCCTTTGTTACATTGTGATTGGAACACTCTATCGAGACTGAAAAGGCCATGGTCAACTCTGCTTCTTCGTCTCTGAGAACCCCAACAATTCCAGCCCTTCCAGTACTTATGTTGAAGCTTCCATCAGTGTTGAGATTGAGAAGTCCTTGCTCAGGACTTTGCCAACTCCATCAGTAATCTGGGAATAGGCTGCAATTTGACAAGATTGTGAAAAAAATCCTTCCAAGAAAAAGAAAATTTGCATCCAGGAAAAGACTTGATGGTGACCGCTTGAACTGTCCAGTTCACTTGTTGCTCAAGATTGTATCTACTAAATTTCTTTTGATTTGCATACCTGCAAGCGCAAGTCTATTTCCAAATATCCCAACAAATAATAATAGGAGTAATATGTAATATCAATTTATGCACATCATTCTTTACTACCTCTTTATATTGTGCTGCTCCATTTAGGACGTGATATTATTATTGAATTTTGTTATCTTAGTTTAATTGTGTGTTATGAATGAATACGCACGAATGTCTATTGTAGATTTTTTTTAACTTGTTTATAGATGAAAAGTACCTTATCTAGCTCAAAATATCGCACAACTCCCCTAGGTTTACAAATTATGTTTTTTCGTTGGTGCAAATAAACTAGTTTCTTTGTTGTACTAGTATTGATTAAGATTTTGAAAGTTGAGAATAATGAATTCTCAAAATATCTCCACTAAAATTAGAAAACAAGGTGGAGGTTGATATGATCTTAGTCGAGTTGTTTTTCCCTTTATTTTCAAAAATTAAAAGGGGAATGGAGCAATGATAGAGTATAAACCCTAATATGCTTTGTTAGGTACAGAAATTCAAGAATCAATTTAGGTCTTGAAACTTCAAGTAGATATACCACTAGCGTCTTCTGATGATTAGTCATCTCTTTTTCATTAGATATTGACTAGTATTAAATTATAAAATTATTATTGTAATTGTCTATTCCTCCCATATATACTAGGTTTAAATTATGCCATCAGAATTTCATGACATAAAGTTCTTTCACCTTTTCAAATTAATTTCTTATAGAGATAAAATAATTAACTAGTTATTTTTTCCACCTTTGGACATTTTTTTTGTTGGTCGGTTTGCTTAGACCCACACAACGTAGTTTCAATTCATTATCTTTTGTATTGTGGAAATTTTCTGCTTCCATGAATGTAATGGAAGTTTGGCTGAAAAGTGTGCTCCTAAGTTATCAAATTATAGTTACTGAATTTGAATGTGAATCTTATAGGTGCTTGATTTGAAATTCGAGTTTTCTGCTCGACTATTTTAGGTAGGAGGGTATTATAATCCAGTTTTTTCATCTAACTTTTAAGAAGTTATTTTCATTAAATTTCTTAAAATTGGTACAAAAGATCGAAATGATACTAGATATGCAAATCAACGTTAATTTTCATTACTGGATATCCTTACCCCGCCACCCCCACCCCGCCACCCCCCCCCCCTAAAAAAAACTACTAAACTAGAGCCAGCAAAAGCAAGAGAATTTAAGAAGAAGACAAGTACTTCAGTATGAACTCATCAATTATTTGAAATTCATAAATTTTAAGAGATTTTTGTAAATAAGAAAAAAGTAGAAAAATAATGTAATTAGTTCTTAACACTACAAAATTTATGTAAATTACACTTTATTAAATCCAAATATTTCTAGACATGCTTCTTTGTGAATTAATGCTTTAATTTTTTGGTTTTGCATATTTGAACTTAGTTCATTTTATATATTTTAAAAATGATGCTGAGCATAAATTTTAAGAGATTTTTGTAATTAAAAAAAAGTAGAAAAATAATGTAATTAGTTCTTAATACTATAAAATTTATGTAAATTACACATTATTAAATCCAAATCTTTCTATACATGCTTCTTTGTGTATTAATGCTTTTTTGGTTTTGCATCTTTGAACTTAGTTCACTTTATATATTTTAATACTTCAGGCATGTGATGATGTGGATCCCATACTTATTTATTCTCCCCCCCCCCCCTCTCCTCTCACCCTTCCGTGGTCCTCATAAGATCTATTTATGTAATTGTGTATTAGTATATCACAATTTTCTATACTATTTACCTTGTGGATGAATTACAAGTTTTTGATTTTCTAGACGACTGACAAATTTCTATACTCTCTAATTAACGAAACATTTGCAAAACTTGAGATGAATATTGATTTTCCTATTCCTTGCAATTAAATGGTTATATTTCAATAATGATACAAGTAACTATAGATGTATTTCACATCCTTGTTAAATATGACAATTCTTTTTACTATTTTTTCTTATTATAAAACCATACATCCAATAGAAAGATAAACAATATAGATGTTTTCATAATATGTTTAGTATCTCTGGGGACTTCTATGGGTAGTGTACAACAAGTATCTTCGTGCTTGTTCTATATATGCTACTGGTGAAGTTATCTACTCAACTTGCCCATTCTAAATATGATTTTAAACTTTTCTGATTGGAATTGCTTCTGTCCAATGAGTCCATGTTTGCCATTCTATGTATGCTATGGAACTTTTTCTGATTGGAATTGATTTGCATTTCTGGATAATTAGGTAATGGAACATGGCCATACTTGATTGCATGCACATCTTCAATTAAAATAGTATAGTTATCAATGATATCATCAAGCAATTTTCCGAGAGGTGTTTCTGTCATCTTCCTCAATAGATTGTTATTCTTAAAGTAGATTGCTAGGGTATTCTTAGAGATTTTATCCTAGATTGATAGTGACACAAGAGGGTGAATGGATATTTTCACATTTTGCATATTTTTGTCAGTCATTTACTTTTGAAACTGTTCAATATTTTTAATGATCTATTGCACATGATCACCCTTTCCATTCGGCAAGTATTATTAGGATATTGTTTCCACTTATGTTATTGTCTATTATGGCTAATAGTGATTATGAAGAAGTATTTCAGCTTTGAATAATTTGGAAATATGCACTTTCTATACAAGTACACATACATACATGCTTGGAAGATTGATCAATTATGAAGGGCTAGCTTTTGTACATGGTTTAAACTTAATAATTGTATGCACAAAAGCTAGCACTTGATAATTGATTAATCTTACAAGCATGTATGTATGAGTGCATGTACAGAATGTGCACATATCCAAAATATTCAAAGCTAAAAACACTTACTTCATAACCACTACTACTCGTAATAGGCAATAAGATAAGAGGGAATCATATCCTAATAATACTTTGCCGAATTGAAAAGGTGAACCATATACAACATATCATTTAAAAAAATTAAACAGCTTTAAATGCAAATGACATAAACAAAAGGATGCAAAATCTATAAATAACCATTCACCCTCTTGTGTCACTATTAATCTAGGAGAAGATTTTTGAGAATGCCTTAAAAATCTACTTTAACGATAACAGTCTATTGAGGAAGATGGTAGAAATACTTTTTGGGAATCGCCTGATGATATCATGGATCGCTATAATATATTAATTGAAGCCTTCCATCAAGTCTGGACTTGTTCCATTACCTAATTATCTGGAAATGAAAAGCAATTCCAATCAGAAAAGTTCAAAAGTATACATACAATGGCGAACAGGGACTCCTTGGACAGAAGAGGAACACATGTGGGTTTCCTGTATAGTTCGTGAGGAATCCGTTAATCATGCGATCTTGTTTCCTAGATTAACTTCAAAGCTGATATGAGCAAGAACACCAACGCAGGTGGCTACCCATGCCCAAAAGTTTTTCAAGTGCCTCAATGCCACCAAAAAATGGAGTAGAAAACCAAGAGCAAAAGTAAGCATTCTCGATATTGTCACACCCTTTTTTCACTCTCAACAATGCAGTTTTGCACTCCTTCTTCACATATCTTCCCAATCCAGAGATAAATTTCCTCATCTTTGACCTCATATCTAAGATCATCTCTGGAGCATATTTGGATAGTTGGATGAACTTTAGACTATACTCCTTAATGGTCATACTCTCTTGTTTCAAATTCACAAACTCTTCTACCTTCGCTTCCCTCAATTCTCTAAGAAAGAAGTGATCAAGAAAGGCTCCCTCAAACTCATCCCAAATAGCAGGCTTAGCATCCTTACCTCTACTTTGTTCCCACTGGTTATACCGGATATTTTTCACATCCTTGAGCTGATAAGACACCAACTCAACCCCCTCGATCTCCATAGCATGCATCACTTTAAGGATCTTCCACATCTCATTAATGAAATTCTGGGGTCTTCATCAACCTTGGAACTCATGAATACCGGCGGATTCATTCTCAGAAAATCTCTAATCCTCGTAGAAGCAAACGACTCTTGAGAACTAGAACTAGGAGTTGGCGAACTCTAATTACCATTGTGGGAAGCCACTAATTGAGTGAGTATAGTAATCGCTCCTCGAAAATCTGTCTCCGAAGTTGGTGCAAGCGGAGTAGTAGGCACTTGAGGTGCCTCGGCATACTTTGCAGGTCGGCCCCTAGTCCTCATGGGCGCATTTCTGACTGTGGCATCTCTGTGTTATCAGCATTTCTCTGGTTGGCAGTACGTTTAGGAGTCATTGTCTATAACGTATAAACGCACGAATTAGAAAGAAAGTCTTATAGAGTTAAACTCTATCGCACGAACTCGGATTATGAACGAAGTGAAATAATTTCTAATGTCCTATAGCCTCCTAATTATAAGTGTGGTACATAACACACCTATAAGCAAGACTCTACTAGACACGGCTTCATAGACTCCCTAGGACTTTTGAACTCTGTGCTTTGATACTAAGTTTGTCACGCCTTGGGAGAGTACCCTAGATGTGCCCGGCACTCGAAAATTATTTCTGACCTTCAAGAGAACCACTTGGTCCAATCACACTTTCATTCAGTCACATTCTATCAATGGAAGACTCAATCATAAGAATACTATTCATAATTTAGGGCCAAAGGCCAAACATATATCCAATCAACAACTAGCAAGAAGAATAAAGCTAGTCAAAACAAACAATTCAATATTTTCCACACTCTAATCTATGAAGCCTCTATCAACAATCCAGAAGGTGCCGATGACAGGTCCATGGCTACCAAAAATCAAAATAAAAGAAAACTAATCAAAGCTAAAAAGATATTTTGGTATCCTTCGAAAACAGGGAGGACTCACCAACTAGGTGAAAGTGAATAGATCTTCAATGGTACGCCGATTAATGATCTCTAGTATCTGTCTCTGTATCATGAAATGATGCAAACCAAATGGCATCAGTACGTGGAATGTACGAGTATGTAAAATGACCAAATGAAATAAACATCAAAGAAGAATCAAATCAACTCGGAATCTCAACTCAAGGGAAAAAATAACTCCATCAAGTGTCCTAAGTCTAAACAAGAATTTGGTTTAGACGAGACCAATCACATACAATTCAACCCAATCCGACTCAGAGTATTATCAATACCTATATGGGAGTTTCTCTTATCCGACAACCATTACTTATGAGCCAATGATAGTACAAAAAGCTAACGTTATTTCCACGTCCGTTCATACCTTGTCAGGGTATGAACGAATCAACCAATCATGGATCCATAACCAACCAAGTCCTATCATGTTAGGACAATAATTTGGGAAACATCCGGCTTTAATGGTCCAATCCCCTCCTACATTTGGCGACGTAGTTATTGGATTCGAGTTATTACTTACTCTTACCTAATTCGGTGCTCGATACTCCTCCTAGGACTCAATGCTCATAAAACTCTATCCAATCAACTCTATCTAATCATATCGACAAGTCCCATTTGGAACCTTGTTAATTCATCAATTCTATCACAATCAAACCTCTTCCAATCATACTATCCGATCAATCCCAATCACATCTTTCAAGAGTAGTTTAGATATGCATTTATGACAATATGTAATACTATCCAATCATTTCTCCATTCATTTAGCAAATCTTTTTGGGACTCATCAAGACTCCAAGACTCCAGATCAACAATTTAAGATAATCAACATATTTAAGAAAATTAACATATTTAAAATAATCTACATATTTAAGAAAATCAACAAAATATGTTTAACAACTCATATCAATCAACTCATACCAACATGAAGCATTTATCAATTTCTTGACTCAACAACATCAATATAACAAAAATTAAGTTAATAGATGAAAAAAGACTCATTTGGACATAAATCTATCAAGAAGCTCATTTCTTATGGACATTCAATCTCAAAGAAGATGTAGGGCACATGAGTGGACTCAACCCATGCTTTGAGTAGCCTTACATACCTTGGTGTAGATATTGAAGAAACCTTGATGTTAGGTCTTCAATGGGGCACTTGAATCCTTGAGTTTTGAGAAGATTTCTTGTTGGAGATATTTGAGAGAGAAGAGAATAGGGTTTAGGGTTCTTTGGAAAGGGCAAAACACTGAAAATATGATCCCAAAATGTGACCAAGTTGTGTATATATGTTTAGGGAAAATGTCTAATTTTCCCTTTATCAAAAATCTGGCAAAATGGGCTAAAATCCTGTTGGCGCTATAGTGGCGCGCCGCGCCACTGCGGCGCCAAGCCTGAAATTTCTGAAATTTGGAAAATGGGCTTAAAACCCCTGCACACCTAATAGTGGCACATCGCGCCAAGGACCAAACTACTGAGGCTAGTTTCTACTGCTATAGTGGTGCCGGGCGCTACTGGAGTGTCAGGCCTGAAATTCCTGTAGTGATCGTCCAGGCCTGAAATTTCTTCAGTGATAGTCTGTCGTAAAATAGTCATAACCTTTGACTCCGAACTCCACAAATTTCAATCTTAGTGGTGTTGGAAGAAGACTCAAATACCTTTAATTCTATAGGTTATGGTCCACCCAGTTCGTTATATTCAAAGAGATATGGTCGTTGGAAGTAGACTCTTATAGGAACTCATTTAGAAACTTGGCCGAAATGAATTCTTTGGACTTGGCTTGGTTTTTAGGGATTCCTTGTGACCCTAAATCACATGTAATACCTTAAATTACTTAGGAGTTGCTCCTAACTCATGCATGCACTTTAAAATCGTCGAGTACGATCCTATACGTACATGAAGATTGGTCTGAATCTTAGCGAAAACAAATTTGGGGTGTTACAAGAAAGCACAATAGTAGTGACACAAATATGAAGATGCTCAAGAAAGATGTCTTTTTCCTCTGTATGTAACATACTAAATATTGGTTTGAAATGCGAGGAGGCCCCACTGCCTCATACTCGTGCTTTCGGTTGTCTCTAGGTGAGTATTATTAGTTAAGGTTGTTCCTATCCTCAATTCTTTGAATGTTGGATTGTTGTTATCTCTTATTTTAAATTTGTTACTATCCTCAATTATAGAATCTTGATTTTTTACTATCCTCAATTCTTATTTTTCGATGATATTTAAAATTTTCTATCATTTAAAAATAAATTAAAAATCTCCTCTCAAATACATCACTCTTCTCTATCTGATATATCTCTATCCCCATATCGGATATATCCCTATCTCCCTCTCGAATACATCCCTCTCCTATGTATTTGAATGCCCTATCCCCTCTCTGATACATCTTTATTCCATCTCTGATACATCCCTCCCTACTCACATACATCCATCATCTATGTATCCAGATGTCTGCTGGTGTATCCAGAAGTCTACTGATATATTTGAAATTCATAAATTTTAAGAGATTTTTGTAATTAAAAAAAGTAGGAAAATAATGTAATTAGTTCTTACCACTACAAAATTTAAGTAAATTACACATTATTAAATCCAAATCTTTCTAGACATGCTTCTTTATGTATTAATGCTTTTTTGGTTTTGCATCTTTGAACTTAGTTCACTTTATATATTTTAATACTTTAGGCACGTGATGATGTGGATCCCATACTTATTTATTCTCCCCCCCCCTCCCTCTCCTCTCACCCTTCTGTGGTCCTCATAAGATCTATTTATGTAATTGTGTATTAGTATATCACAATTTTCTATACTATTTACCTTGTGGATGAATTACAAGTTTTTGATTTTCTAGACGACTGACAATTTTCTATACTGTCTAATTAACGAGACATTTGCAAAACTAGAGATGAATATTGATTTTCCTATTCCTTGCAATTAAATGGTTATATTTCAATAATGATACAAGTAACTATAGATGTATTTCACATTTAAATATGACAATTCTTTTTACTATTTTTTCTTATTATAAAACCATACATCCGATAGAAAGATAAACAATATAGCTGTTTTCATAATATGTTTAGTATCTCTGGGGACTTCTATGGGTAGTATACAACAAGTATCTTTGTGCTTGTTCTATATATTCTAGAGGTGAAGTTATTTTCTCAACTTGCCCATTCTAAATATGATTTTAAACTTTTCTGATTGGAATTGCTTCTGTCCAATGAGTCCTTGTTCGCCATTCTATGTATGCTATTGAACTTTTTCTGATTGGAATTGATTTGCATTTCTGGATAATTAGGTAATGGAACATGGCCAGACTCAATTGCATGCACATCTTCAATTAATATATTATAGCGATCCATGATATCATCACGCGATTTCCCAGAAAGTATTTCTCCCATCTTCCTCAATAGACTGTTATCGTTAAAGTAGATTTTTAAGTCATTCTCAAAGATATTCTCCTTGATTAACAGTGACACAAGAGGGTGAATGGATATTTTCACATTTTAAATATTTTTGTCAGTCATTTACTTTTGAAACTGTTCAATATTTTTAATGATCTATTGGACATGATCACCCTTTCCATTCGACAAGTATTATTAGGATATTGTTTCCACTTATGTTATTGTCTATTATGGCTAATAGTGATTATGAAGAAGTATTTCAGCTTTGAATAATTTGGAAATATGCACTTTCTATACAAGTACACATACATACATGCTTGGAAGATTGATCAATTATGAAGGGCTAGTTTTTGTACATGGCTTAAACTTAATAATTGTATGTACAAAAGCTAGCACTTGATAATTGATCAATCTTACAAGCATGTATGTATGAGTGCATGTACAGAATGTGCACCTATCCAAAATATTCAAAGCTGAAACACTTACTTCATAACCACTACTACTCGTAATAGGCAATAAGATAAGAGGGAACCATATCCTAATAATACTTTGCCGAATTGAAAAGGTGAACCATATACGACATATCATTCAAAAACATTACACAGTTTTAAATGCAAATGACCTAAACAAAAGGATGCAAAATGTGTAAATACCCATTCACCCTCTTGTGTCACTGTTAATCAAGGAGAAAATCTTTGAGAATGACTTAAAAATCTACTTTAACGATAACAGTCTATTGAGGAAGATGGCAGAAATACTTTCTGGAAAATCGCGTGATGATATCATGGATCGCTATAATATATTAATTGAAGACTTGCCTTCCATCGAGTCTGGCCTTGTTCCATTACCTAATTATCCAAAAATGCAAAGCAATTCCAATCAGAAAAGTTCAAAAGTATACATACAATGGAGAACAGGGACTCCTTGGACAAAAGAGGAATACAGGTGGGTTTCCTGTATAGTTCGTGAGGACAACGTTAATCATGAGATATTGTTTCCTAGATTAACTTCAAAGCTGATATGAACAAGAACACCAACACAGGTGGCTACCCATGCCCAAAAGTTTTTCAAGCACCTCAATGCCACCAAAAAATGGAGTAGAAAATCAAAAGCAAAAGTAAGCATTCTCGATATTGTCACACCCCTTTTTTCACCATCCAAGACGAAGAAGGGTTTTTCCAAGTAAAGTGAATGTATTGAATAGAGATTATTTTATTTACAGAATCGTCAATTGGAATGGAGTTATGATGTTCCAAGTCATCTTTTAGAATCTCTAACAAAAGGAAATGAGTATTTTTATTGGACTACGAAAACAAAAGATCAGGTAAGGAATTTTGTTGATCCGAGGAAGATATGAGGTCCCCCGAGTCCCATGGTTCTAGCACGGTCGTTTTTATCAACTTATACTCGACTTAAATTAGTCTTGAATAAATCATTTACTTATGGTTCGCTTAATCTGTTGAATGCGACCTTGCCATTTTTATTAATTATTTTTATCTAAGTCGCAAAGTTGCGAGCGGTATATTATGAGTGCTCTCACTCGAGCTTAGTATTGTAACAATTATTCTCTACTAAAACCGGGACAATTATTTGTCCATTTTCGCTCTTTCTTCACATCAGTAACTAATTAGGCCTTATGCAGAGTCTAGGCAAAATATTCTTGCACTTAAAAAAAAAAAAAAATCTAAAAGCAAACCAATAAATAAAAGAACATTCATGCTGGTTAAGAAGATTAGAAAAAGCAAAGTTAACATCATACCAATTAAACTCCACGTAAACAACAGTCAATAAAATGAAGATAACAAAACATTTCTACTTGCAAAAACTCTACAAAAAACTTTACTCTTATTCATGGTAATATTCAAATTCATTCAGAAGATCTCTTTTGTCTTAGACCCTTTCGATTTAAGCCAAACTTCCATTCTCACTAATCTTTTCAATCGCTTTTAAAATTGTTAGTTAACATTCACAGAAAACTATTGAAGAATCAATTTTCATCAACTAAAGTTCATTTTTTTTCAAGAGTAAATAAACACTTAATCCACTCATTTAAAATATTCCAATGAAGTGTAAGAGTACAAAACAATATATAGACTTTGGAATGGACCTTATATAGAAGAACTTTCACAATTCTGGATCCCAACAGCAAACTCGAGCCTTCTAGAGGTTCGGACCGAAATCATCAACGGGAAACCTCATCGAACCAATGGGTGTTTTAGAGCTCTCCTTTTCTTTGCTACTATTGGGTGTTCCTTTTAGGAAGAAAAATAATGGCTCTTGCGGCTTCCTCTTTTTTTTTCTCTTGAGCTGGGACCCCATCTAGATTTAGGTCTATAGGTTTCTTTATAGGTTCTATTAGGCTTAGGATTTTGTGTCTATATTTTTGTTCTATCTTTCCTTAAATGACTTTAGGGATTTTGGTTAAGATCAAAAAAATAGAATATTCTCTCAAGATTGTGATAAAATGTACCACGTGGCAACATGCCATTGGGTTCAATCTTTTTTTTCTTTAAAAATAAACAACAATAAAATATTACTTAAATATTAAATAAAAGAAAACTCAAACAACATATTTCTTTTTTTGTAATTTTCTTCTTCCTCACAAAATCAAAAACAAAAGGATTATCTAAAAATGACTATTTTTGTGATTTTCAATTTTCTCAAGTAAAGTCTACTAAAAATGAAATAAAAGTGAAAAATAAATATTAGATTTAAAAATAGATATTTAAAGCTAAAAAATGGGTTGAAACTCGGGAAGGGTCAAAAATCACGTCTCTATAGCTTGCCCCTCTTTGACTATATTTTCAGACAAAGAACTAGACAACGAGATAAGTTTTAACCTGACCATTATTTGAAAGGGGGAAGAAAAGAAGAAAAAGATGTGATCGAGTCTTAGTTTAGGACAGCCTACATATCTCGGGTTATAAGAAAATTAGGTTACGTGTAAGAAGATGGAATGATGAAATGAGTTTGAGGTTTAATGAGGTCCCATCGAAGCTCCGATTCCCCGCTCCTATTGCTACATCAAATTGAAAAACAAAAGTCAAAAAAGAAGTTAGAAGTATAAGATCCTATTGAATCTTGAGATGAACTTGAAAGTGAACCCTATCCTCTAGGCAAGCTCTTGCTACTTAAACTTCAAAGTTTACTTTGTTCTTCATGCGACCTCTTCTTGCTTGAACCGAAGGTCTTGACCTTGTTTTCCATGTGAGCTCCTGAGCTTGAAATGTGGATTATTCTCTCCTCCCATGAAATTATTTTTCTTTAGGTTGATAAAGATTTTTATTTATTGATCAAACTAAAGAGTCATTGCATAAGGAGACTAGTCTAGGTAACATAGTGCCTATTCCATTTCTTTCAAAAATAGACATAACAAAAGAGGGGGGACTTGGATACAACATTAAACTTCTAAAAGTATCTAGCTCGCATCCTTTTTTGCTAATTTGTCCACTACTCCATTAGCTTCTCTATATATATGTTTGATTGATTCCCTTCCTACTTCATGCAATAGGTACCTGCAATCATCAATTAAATTTTGATAAATATGCTTGTTAGATAACATACCAATAATTTCATGACAGTCAGTCTCTCTTATTAAGGGTGTTAAGTTATTTTGTTAGGCCAATTTTAGATAGTAGAGCAACTCTATAACACCCCAAAAAAAATTCACTAAAATTCGTACCATTCTTCGTGTACATATAAGATAGTACTCAACGATTTTAAATTGCATGCATGAGTTAAGATCAATTCTTAAGTAATTTAAGTGTGTTAGATGTGATTTAGGTTCATAAGGGATCCCTAAAACCAAGCCAAGTCCAAAAAATTCATCTTGGCTAAGTTTCCGAATGAGTTCATATAAGGGTCAACTTCCAATGACCATAACTTTTTGAATATAATGACCTGGGTGGCCCATGACATATCAAATTAAAGGCTTTGACTCTTCTTTCTAAAGCCACCAAGATTGTATTTTTGGGGGTTCGGAGTCAAATGTTATGACTATTTTACGACAGACTAGTACGGTAGGAATTTCAGGCCTAGACTATAACTGCAGAAAATTTAGGCTTGGCGCTGCAGTGGCGCGATGCACCACTATAGCACCAGAAACTAACCTCAGTAGTTTTGGTCCTTGGAGCGATGTGCCACTATTAGGCCTGCAGGGTTTTTAAGCCCATTTTCCAAATTTCAGAAATTCCAGGCTTGGTGCCGCAGCGGTGCGATGCGCCACTATAGCGCCAGAAACTAGCCTCAGTAGTTTGGTGCTTAGCGCGATGCGCCACTATTAGGTGTGTAGGATTTTTAAGCTCATTTTGGCTTGGCACTGCAGTGGTGCAGCGCGCCACTATAGCGCCAGAAGGGTTTTGGCCCTTTTTTTCCAGATTTTGATAAAGGGCAATCTGGACATTTTCCCTAATTATATATACTCTAGCTTGGAACAATTTGGATCCTTTTTTCAGTCTTATTCCTCTCCAAAAAAAGCCCTAATCTCCATTCTCTTCTCTCTCAAACATCTCCAATAAGAAATCTTCTCAAAACTCAAGGATTCAAGTTCCCCATTGAAGACCTACAATAAGGTTTCTTTAAAATCTATTCTAAGGTATGTAAGGCTACTCAAAGTATGGGTTGAATCCACCTATATGCCCTATATATTCTTGAGATTGAATATTTATAAGAATGGAGTTCCTGATAGATTTATATCCAAATAAGTCTTTTTTCATCTATTAACTTAACTTCGTTATGTTGATGTTGTTGAGTCAAGAAATTGATAAATACTTATGTTGATGTGATTGATTGATATGAATTGTTATACATATTTTTTATGTCTAAGAGTCGGTTGATATGAGTTGTTAAATATATTTCGTTAAAAACTTAACTATGTTGATTATCTTAAATTGTTGATTTAGAGTTTTGGAGTCTTTATGAGTCCCCCAAAAGATTTGTGAAATGAACAAAGGAGTGATTGAATAGGATTAAATTCTGTCATAAATACATATCTAACTACTCTTGAAAGATATGATTGGGATTGATCGGATAGTATGATTGGAAGAGGTTTGATTGTGATAGAATTGATGAATTGACAAGGTTCCAAATGAGACTTGTCGAAATGATTAGATTGAGTTGATTGGATGGAGTTTTATAAGTATTGAGTCTTAGGAGGAGTATCGAGCACCAAATTGGGTAAGATTAAGTAATAACTTGAATCCAGTAACTATGTCGCCAAATGTTGGAAGGGATTGGACCGTTAAAGTTGAATGTTTCCCAAATTATTGTCCTGGCATGATAGGACTTGGTAGGTTATGAATCCATGATTGGTTGATTCGTTCATACCCTGGAAAAGTATAAACGGATGTGGCAACAACATCGGCTTGTTATACTATCACTGGCTCATAAATGATGCTTGTCGGATAAGAGAAACTCTCATATAGGTCATGATAGTACTCTGAGTCGGATTGGGTTGAATTGTATATGATTGGTCTTGTCTAACTCATATTCTTATTTAGACTCAGTACACTTGATTGAGTTGTTCCTTCTTCTAAGTTGAGATTCAGAGTTGATTTGATTCTCCCTTGATGTTTGTTTCATTCAGCCATTTTACATACTCGTACATTTCATGTACTAACGTAATTTGGCCTGCATTATTTCATGATGCAGAGACAAGTACTAGAGATCATCAACTGATGCACTATTGAAGAACTATTCGCTTCCATCTAGTTGGTGAGTCCTCTATATTTCCGGAGGATACCGAAATTATCTTTTTTAGCTTTGATTAGTTTTCCTTTATTTTCATTTTTTGGTATCCATGGACCTGTCATTAGAACCTCCTGAATTGTTGATAGAGGCTTCTAGAGTGTGGATGACATTGAATTATTTATTTTAACTATTTTTATTCTTGCTAGTTGTTGATTGAATATATGTTTGGCCTTTGGCCATAAATTATGAATAGTATTCTTATGACTGAGTCTTCCACTTATAGAATGTAATTGAATAAAAGTGTGATTGGACCAAGTGATTCGCTTGAAGGCCAGAAATAGTTTTTGAGTGTCGGCCACGTCTAGGGTACCCTCACAGGGTGTGACATACTTGGTATGAAAGCGCAGAGTTCAAGAGTCCTAGGGAGTCTATGATGCCGTGTCGAGTAGAGTCTTGCTTATGGGTGTGTTGTGCACCACACTTATAATCAAGAGTCTATAAGACATTAAGAATTGTTTCACTTCTTTCATACTCTAAATTCATGCGATAGAGTTAAACTCTATAAAGGTTATTTTCTAATTCGTGCGTTTACACATTGCAGACAATGCCTATAAAATATACCATAAGTCAGAAAAACGCCATCCACACAAAGGTACCACAGACAGAGATGCCCTATCCTAGGACTAGGGTCCGGCCTGCAAGATATACTGAGGTACCTCAAATGCCTACTACTCAACCTATACCAACTTCAAAGGAAGATTTCCGAGGAGCGATTGCTATGCTCACTCAATTAGTGGCTGCCCGCAATGGTAACCAGAGTTCTCTAACCCTTAGCTCTAGTTCTCAAGAGCCGTCTGCTGCCACGAGAATTAGAGACTTTCTGGGATGAATCTACCGATATTTACATGTTTTAAGGTTGATGAGGACCCTCAGAATTTCATTAATAAGATGTGGAAGATTTTGAAAGCAATGCATGCTTCAAATATCGAGAGAGTTGAGTTGGTGTCTTATCAGCTAAAGAATGTGGCAAATATCTGGTATAACCAATGGGAACAAAGTAGAGGTGAGGATGCTGATGTAACACCCCAAAAACAAATTTCACTAAGATTCGGACTATTCTTCATGTACGTATAGGATCGTACTTGAGGATTTTAAAGTGCATGCATGAGTTAAGATCAATTTCTAAGTAATTGAAGTGTGTTAGATGTGATTTAGGGTCATAAGGGATCCCTAAAACCAAGTCAAGTCCAAAGAATTTATCTTGGCTAAGTTTCCGAATGAGTTCGTATAAGGATCAACTTCTAATGACCATATATTTTTGAATATAATGAATGAGTGGCCTATAACCTACCAAATTAAAGGTCTTTGAGTCTTCTTTCCAACTCCACAAATATTACATTTTTGAAGTTTGAAGTCAAAAGTTATGACTATTTTATGACAGACTAGTAGTGCAGAAATTTCAGGCCTGGACTATAACTGCGGGAAATTTAGGCTTGGCGTTGCAGTGGTGCGATGCACCACTATAGCGCTAGAAACTAGCCTCAGTAGTTTGATCCTTGGCATGATGTACCACTATTAGGCCTACAGGGTTTTTAAGCCTATTTTTGCTTGGCGTTGCAGTGGTGCCGCGCGCCACTATAGCGCCAGCAGAGTTTTAGCCCTTTTTTCCATATTTTGATAAAGGGCAATATGGACATTTTCTCTAATTATATATACACTAGCTTGGAAAGATTTAGACCATATTTTTCAGTCTTGTACCTCTCCAAAAGAAAAAAAACCCTAATCTCCATTCTCTTCTCTCTCAATCCATCTCTAACAAGAATTGCCCTCAAATATTTCAACAATTCAAGCTTTCTATTGAAGACCTAACATCAAGGTTCCTTCAAAATATTCACCAAGGTATGTAAGGCTACTCAAAGCATGGGTTGAATCCACCCATGTGCCCTACATCTTCTTGATATTGAATGTTCATAAGAATGGAGTTCTTGATAGATTTATATTCAAATGAGTCTTTTTTTCATCTATTAACTTAATTTCATTATGTTGATGTTGTTGAGTCAAGAAATTGATAAATGCTTATGTTGATGTGAGTTGATTGATATGAATTGTTATACATAATTTTTATGTCTAAGAGTCGGTTGATATGAGTTGTTGAATATATTTTGTTAAAAACTTAACTATGTTGATTATCTTAAATTGTTGATTTAGAGTTTTGGAGTCTTGATGAGTACCCTAAAAGATTTGTGAAATGAATGAAGGAATGATTGAATAGGATTAAATTCTGTCATAAATGCATATCTAACTAATCTTGAAAGATGTGATTGGGATTGATCGAATAGTATGATTGGAAGAGGTTTGATTGTGATAGAATTGATGAATTGACAAGGTTCCAAATGAGACTTGTCGATATGATTAGATTGAGTTGATTAGATGAAGTTTTATGAGTATTGAGTCTTGGGAGAAGTATCAAGCACCAAATTGGTTAAGAGTAAGTAATAACTTGAATCCAATAACTATGTCGCCAAATATAAGAGGAGATTAGACCGTTAAAGTCGAATGTTTCTCAAATTATTTTCCTGGCATGGTAGGACTTGGCTGGTTATAGATCCATGATTAGTTGATTCGTTCATACCCTGGTAAAGTATGAACGGACGTGGAAACAACGTCGGCTTGTTGTACTATCACTGGCTCATAAGTGATGGTTGTCGGATAAGAGAAACTCTCATATAGGTCTTGATAGTACTCTGAGTCGAATTGGGTTGAATTGTATGTGATTGGTCTTGTCTAAACCATATTCTTGTTTAGACTTAGGACACTTGATTGAGTTGTTCCTTCTTTTGAGTTGAGATTCCGAGTTGATTTGATTCTCCGTTGATGTTTGTTTCATTCAACCATTTTACATACTCGTACATTCCACGTACTGATGTCATTTGCCTGCATCATTTTATGATGCCGAGATAGGTAATAGAGATCATCAACCAACGTACTATTGAAGATCTATTCGCTTCCAGCTAGTTGGTGAGTCCTTCTTGTTTTCGGAGGATACCGATATTATCTTTTTTAGCTTTGATTAGTTTTCCCTTGTTTTGATTTTTTGGTAGCCATGGACCTGTCATTAGTACCTCCTGGATTGTTAATAGAGGATTCATAGACTAGAGTGTGGATGATGTTAAATTGTTCATTTTGACTAGTTTTATTCTTGCTAGTTGTTGATTGAATATATATTTGGCCTTTGGCCCTAAATTATGAATAGTATTCTTATGATTGAGTCTTCTGATGATAAAATATAACTAAATGGAAGTGTGATTGGACCAAGTGGTTCGCCTGAAGGCCAGAAATAGTTTTCGAGTGCCGGCCACGTCTAGGGTACCCTCTCGGGGCATGACAAACTCCAACACTTCCATGTAGATGTTGGTGGCATAATTTATACCCATGTTGAAACCCATGATCTATATTTTTCTATGGTCTCTGAAAACACTTCTGATTATCCCCTTACCCGGATTGGATTTGCAAGCTCCATCTATATTCAGTTTTAAAATATTCTTATCTGGTGGTTTCCATTTGATGTAGATGGTGCTCTTCATCCTATTGAGAGGATTTTTACTAGTGATAACCTTGTATTTCAGAGCCTTGTTAGATACCTGGCTAATTAGAGGTGCTTTGTTATTTTTCTGAAAAATAATGCCATTTCGATTGTTCCAGATTCATCATAGAAGGAACGGGATAAAGTCAGACCAAGTTAAGAGATTATCCAACCTTTTTGACTTAAATTGTTCTCTTAACCACAAAATCAGGGTATCTTGGCTATTTGTGTATTGAGAAAATTTATGGCATTGATATATTTGTTCCCATAAGATTTTTGAGTGGATGCACCTAAAAATCATATGTTCTCTGTCCTTTTTTTCTATACCACAAATATTGCATATATCATTAAGGCATATTTTTCTCTGATAAAGCATGTGGATTATGGGGATCCTATTGAGACAAACTAACCATAAGAAGTATATAATCATGTTCATGGTGTTGGCCTTCCATAGCCAAGTAAGATCCCCCTCCTTGAATTTACAAGTACTATCTTTTGAGATTAGCTCATATGCAGCCCTCGTCGAGAAGACATTATATCCTATCGTATTCCATCTATAGTTGTCTTCTCCTACATTGATTTGTTTGATTTATGTACTTTGAATTAGATTGGTAATTTTAGTTGGAAACTCAAAGGAGAAGATGTTGGTATTGATGAAACCATTATTAAGGATGTCGGCAATAGTTAATTTGTATTCATGTTTCATTAGAGGTACATAAATCATACTTCTTAAGAATTTTTCTTGATTTATCCAATTGTCTTGCCAAGTGTTTATTATTTTTTTGTCATTCTCAATTTTCCACTTAATTCCCTCGTTACAGAGCTTCAAGCCTCTAATGATATTTTTTTCATGTATGAGATCCTCTTAGTTGGTTTTGAGCATCCATGAAATAGGATTTCCTAACCAAATCTCACTTCAATACCCCATTCGGTGCTAAGTCAATTCCACAAAATAGTTTAATACTTCAAAATAGTCATAGCATATAGCTTAAGAATTCAAAACATCACATTCGGTAGAATAGATCATTAAAACCACTAGTGATTCAAATATGCAAGAATTATCCTTATTGCATAAAGAATCCTTTGTTCATAGCATTTCATTATTTTTTTCATTTCATAACACTCTTTTTTTATCATAGACATTGTTTTCATAAACATTCATTTGGAGTCAAAAGCTTTCAAGTCAAACTTCAATGGAAACATAATAAAACTAAGTGGATTCTATTCAGTTCATCGTTCAAACATGCTTTTCAAAAGAACCATGCATAAACATTATTAATCGAGTCAATTCAAACAAACTTTAAATAACCCACTATTCTTTTCAAAGACCCATAATAGCTTGAGATGGGAAATCCCATAATAGCTTGAGATAGAAAACTATTTGAAATCCATCAATTCATGAAATTGGGTAGTAATATAAGCTTACACAAATATAAAAGCAATAATTTAAACCATATCCTAGAAATTTGAGAAGGATTAAACAAGACCCGTTTGAAAATATATAAACCTAAGATAGAAAATAAGGGCATTCATAGGTAGTAATCAATTTCATGCATTTTGAGTCAATAACCACAACTTCAACCATACTTCATGCTAGTAAGAAGAAATTAGAAGTAACCATAAAGAATTAATATTTGAATTCAAAAGAATTAGTTGGAAAGAGTTTTAGGACTCCATGGGTGGAAGATCCCATAAATGAAGAAACCCACATACCTTAGAGTGAAGCTTGAAGAAGAATTGAAAAAGTCTTGAGAAACTTGAAGTAACCTTGATGCTTGGTCTTCAATGGGGTGCTTGAAATCCTTTAGTTTTGATAGGAATCTTGAAGGAGATGATTTGGGAAGGAGGAGGAATGAAATCTAGGGTTTTAGGTAGTAAAAAGGGTGGAGAATAACCCTAAAAACCATCCAAGACCGACTATATACATTCAGCGAATTGTCCAAGAAGCCCTCAATCAAAATTGGAAATTTTTGCTAAATTTTGAACTATTTGGGAACAAGTCCGCGATGCAAAGATATTCTATTTCAGTATATTTTCCTCCGAAATGTCATGACCCAAGCCTAGGGTCTATATATGACACGGCAAATGAGACACCCGGGGTACCTCACCTAAGCCTCTTAGCATTCATTAAGCATTTCATTGGTAATGATAAAAAAAATCAAACAGAAAATAAAAGGGTTGTAGGGACTAAGGGGCTTCACATTTAATAAGAGTCAAAGACAACATAACATCTTTTTATATGTCCAACCATACCTTCTACATTAAAGACTTGGCGGGGGATAAGACATGTCCCTAGCTCACCCTTACAATAAGTGTTAAGAAATGTCTTAATAAAAGTCTTAATATTCTACATAACATAAGCTTAGAATAAAAAGGGTGTTGTTCCCGAACCATGGAAACTCACCACACGCAATCTTCAAACTAATCTAAGCTAGCCACATGGAGGAGGTTGATGGAGCGACGTCGATTCCTACATGGTGATATCATGTAGGCAAAACTATGCATTAGTACTTTGAATGTACTAAGTATACGAGTATTTTATGAAATGAAGAACATAAGAGAGACATGAGTAAGCAATATACATAAGTGAATATGCATTATACATCATCATATGAAACCTTAAAACATTCATTTTATGGGAAAGTGACCATAACCGACATTTAAGACCATGCGAACTAATATATAGAATCCAACATACCCCCATACGTTGGCACGGAGAGACTACTTGCGGGTAGAACTCCATTCAGTTTACATTCAATTATTTAACATTTGGTGGATACAAAGTCCTACCCGACAAGGGCTCCTATGGTGGCACATAGTTAATGCAACATGAGACTTTACTTAAAAACCCCTTAGGTCGAGTACCCATCTACATGCTACTATTGGTGCTAGGTCATATCCCATGGAATAACGTTTGAACATCAATATAGCAACTTTAACATTAAAACATCAATCGGTGGAATAGCTCATTAACTTTTGATTTATAATTTCATCATGGTTGTCATGCCCTATTTACCGTTCTACTAATGAACCTTGACTTATAAGAAAATTAGGTCTACAATCAGTGATGGTATTATAGGTACCATGCTAATCGGACCTTCCTTTTTGGAAAAATGTTCAAAAGTATTGACGACCTATAGGGATTCGTACATGTCATATCGTAACCTTAAATATTTCATTTGATTCAATGTGAGAATTTTCCTTTAACATTGAAATCTTACTTTGGCTAAAAAGCCCTTTCATCAATCATTCATTTCATAAAGACTCTCCTTCATAAATATTTACTTCATAACATTCATTGGATTCAAACTTCATTTCAAGTTTACTTTATCATAGGAAATTGTGTGGGTTTATTTCATAAAGACCTTCAAATACATTTAAAGAATATGTGTATGCATGAGAGTGATATAAATACATCAAATCAAATATCTTAAAAACAACCCACCATATGCACTTTAAAACTACCTTTCAAACCTTCATATAAGAACCTTGATAAACCATCCATTTCATGTAAATAAGAATTATCATAAGTCAATATAGGTAAATAAACTTCAAATATTCAAGAATCTATGCATTTGGAATCATAGTACGAAAATCCATAAAAACTCATCACTTAAAATTAAGAATCAACATACATACATATATATATATATATATATATCAATACGAGTACATACACTTAAAATATACCATAATCTATGCATTTGGAACCATCATGTAAAATCCCATAAGATTTCATCATTAAAATTGAAATACTAAGTTGAGAAAATATTTGGGCTCCATGGGTGGAAGAACCCATGGATGAAAACCCACATACCTTAGAGAGTAACTTGAAGAAGAATTGGATAAGTCTTGATGTTAGGCCTTAAATTGGAAAACTTGAATCCTTGAGTTTGAGAGCAAAAATTGGAGGGGATGATTTAGAGAGAGGAGGATGAAGTTTAGGGCTTTGGGGAGGTGAAAGACTGAAAAATGACCCCCAAACACGCCTAAGTTCGTATATATTTATTTAGGTAATTGTCCAATATGCTCTTCATCAAAACAAATCTAGAAAATGGGCTCAAAATCCTGCAGGCGCTACAGTGGCACGACGCGCCAAAAGCCAAATTGTTGCAGCTTATTTTGGGCACTATAGTGGCGTCGAGCGCCAGGCCTAAAATTGTTGCAGTGATAGTCTATAGTCATTTGATAGTTCATGGGCCATCTAACTCCTAATATTCTAAAAGTTATAGTCATTTGAAGTTGACTCTTATATAATCTTATATAAAAGCTCAATCGGTGAAGGATCTTTGAACTCAACTTAGTACTAGAGGTTACGTATGATAATAATTCACCTCTAATACACATCAGATACTTAGGAATTAATTCTAAAACATATATAAAATTAGAAGTCATTGGGCTCAGGCCTATGAGAATAAGAAGAATGGCTCGGGTCTTAGCTTAAAACATTTTTGGGTATAACACGTTGCAACAACATATAACGGACCAACTATCCATTGAACTTGAAATAATATGGAATATGCCTCAAGTGGCCAAAACAGGTATCTTTAAAGTCATGATAAAAAAGTTCATCAACTAAAGATTTTCTAAAATCATGATAAAGATCCATCCTTGCTCTTACAGAAATTTTTGCAGGAAATGATCCTATACTATTCATCCAAGTTGATAAGCCATAGGAATCACTAGATATATCTTTTATAAAAATTGGCAAGGATAGGGGATCAACCTCTCCACTAACGGTATCTCTACTACTTTCATCATCTACGCTATCACTTTCCGCTTCACTAGACTCAACCTTATCACTGTCTTTGACACTACTATCGTGGTAGTTGTCAATATCAGCCATTGTTCCAGAATCTAACTCAGCCTCTTCGACTATAATTGTTTTCTTTTTTGAAGTTTTCAAAACTTCTTCAGCAACCTTTTGTTTCTTATAGTAGTAGGAGTAGATCATTTTATGATGTTTCCGCCTCTAGTTTCAGCCATAATATACTATCTACATGCACGATAACCAACAAGAGTAAAGCTATCAACCACTGGCCTATTAACAGAACCATAGTAATGCTCAAATAAAAAATCCAAAATAAGTACTACTTTTAACAAAAATCAACCATGCAATGACAGAAATCTCCAGAAACATAAGTAAATTTGACCTTCAAAAAATTTCGATCTTCAAAAAAATTGGATCTTAAAAACTGTAAAAATCTCAAAATATTCAAAATCGACTTGGATAAACATAAATATTCAAAAACCTTTTAGATATATTCCAAGTCAAAACACCATAATAATGCAAAATCAAGAATATGAAAAGAAATTAGAAAAACTATATAAGAACAATTAAACTTACCTGAGAGTTCGAACATGAGGATGACAGCTTTGAACTACAGAAAACTTGAGGGTGAGAGCTTTGAACTCCAGAAACGGCTTTGTTCTTGGAGAAAGCTGTGAGTTATGGAGGTCGATGGTTTCGAGTAGTCGGGAGAAAGATGAAGTGGTGTCTCAAAGAAAAGTTCAGAATGAACTTTTCTAGAATGAAAAGGTCTAGAGTATATTTGAATCCCGAGGGGTTTTTAAATATTATTGGAATTGTGACATGTAATTTTTTAATATTAAAATTTATATAATATTTCAAATATTGATAAAATATATTTTTATAAAACTTGTATTTTATCTCCAAGTTTTTGTAATGTTAAAAAAAATTCATGACCCCACAACTCAAGTTTTTAAAATTTTAAAGAGGTCCATGACTCTACAACTCAAGTTTTTAAAATGTTAAAGAGGCCCTTGGCCCCACAACCCAACCCCACTTTTTCTTACTCTAAACCTAAAAAGTAAATGAAAAAGAAAATAAGAGACTGTTTGTTGAATTAAGTTACAGGGTGTCCCCAATCCAATTATTCTCAACTTAGTACTCATGTTCGTTTGCATGATAGATATGTGTTGCTAGCCTGAGAGTTCATTCCCACTTTGCCAGCCAATCTGCAAGTTGATTGGCTTCTTTGTAGCAATGAGTGAACCCGACAGTGGCTTGTCTAAGCAGTACAAAAGTGTCTTCGATTACTTTATTTAATTTAAAACTTCTAGCTTTTCCATCTTTGAGCATTCCTATGATTAGCGAAGATTCTTGTTCGATGTTAAGGTTAGTGTAACCGTTCTGAATGCACCATTTGCAACCATACCATGCTGTCTTTGCCTCTGTTACATTGTGATTGGAACACTCTATCGGGACTGAAAAGGCCATGGTCAACTCTGCTTCTTCGTCTCTGAGAACCCCACCAATTCCAGCCCTTCCAGTACTTATGTTGAAGCTTCCATCAGTGTTGAGCTTGAGAATTCCTTGCTCAGGACTTTGCCAACTCCATCAGTAATCTGGGAATAGGCTGCAAATTGACAAGATTGTGAAAAAATTCCTTCCAAGGAAAAGAAAATTTGCATCCAAGAAAAGACTTGATGGTGGCCGCTTGAACTGTCCAGTTCACTTGTTGCTCAAGATTGTATCTACTAAATTTCTTTTGATTTGCATGCCTGCAAGCGCAAGTCTATTTCCAAATACAACAAATAATAATAGGAGTAATATGTAATATCAATTTATGCACATCATTCTTTACTACCTCTTTATATTGTGCTGCTCCATTTAGGACGTGATATTATTATTGAATTTTGTTATCTTAGTTTAATTGTGTGTTATGAATGAATACGCACGAATGTCTATTGTAGATTTTTTTTAACTTGTTTATAGATGAAAAGTACCTTATCTAGCTCAAAATATCGCACAACTCCCCTAGGTTTACAAATTATGTTTTTTCGTTGGTGCAAATAAACTATTTTCTTTGTTGTACTAGTATTGATTAAGATTTTGAAAGTTGAGAATAATGAATTCTCAAAATATCTCCACTAAAATTAGAAAACAAGGTGGAGGTTGATATGATCTTAGTCGAGTTGTTTTTCCCTTTATTTTCAAAAATTAAAAGGGGAATGGAGCAATGATAGAGTATCAACCCTAATATGCTTTGTTAGGTACAGAAATTCAAGAATCAATTTAGGTCTTGAAACTTCAAGTAGATATACCACTAGCGTCTTCTGATGATTAGTCATCTCTTTTTCATTAGATATTGACTAGTATTAAATTATAAAATTATTATTGTAATTGTCTATTCCTCCCATATATACTAGGTTTAAATTATGCCATCAGAATTTCATGACATAAAGTTCTTTCACCTTTTCAAATTAATTTCTTATAGAGATAAAATAATTAACTAGTTATTTTTTCCACCTTTGGACATTTTTTTTGTTGGTCGGTTTGCTTAGACCCACACAACGTAGTTTCAATTCATTATCTTTTGTATTGTGGAAATTTTCTGCTTCCATGAATGTAATTGAAGTTTGGGTGAAAAGTGTGCTCCTAAGTTATCAAATTATAGTTACTGAATTTGAATGTCAATCTTATAGGTGCTTGATTTGAAATTCGAGTTTTCTGCTCGACTATTTTAGGTAGGAGTGTATTATAATCCAGTTTTTTCATCTAACTTTTAAGAAGTTATTTTCATTAAATTTCTTAAAATTGGTACAAAAGATCAAAATGATACTAGATATGCAAATCAACGTTAATTTTCATTACTGGATATCCTTACCCCGCCACCCCCACCCCCCTAAAAAAAACTACTAAACTAGAGCCAGCAAAAGCAAGAGAAATTTAAGAAGAAGACAAGTACTTCAGTATGAACTCATCAATTATTTGAAATTCATAAATTTTAAGAGATTTTTGTAAATAAGAAAAAAGTAGAAAAATAATATAATTAGTTCTTAACACTACAAAATTTATGTAAATTACACTTTATTAAATCCAAATCTTTCTAGACATGCTTCTTTGTGAATTAATGCTTTAATTTTTTGGTTTTGCATATTTGAACTTAGTTCATTTTATATATTTTAAAAATGATGCTGAGCATAAATTTTAAGAGATTTTTGTAATTTAAAAGAAGTAGAAAAATAATGTAATTAGTTCTTAATACTACAAAATTTATGTAAATTACACATTATTAAATCCAAATCTTTCTATACATGCTTCTTTGTGTATTAATGCTTTTTTGGTTTTGCATCTTTGAACTTAGTTCACTTTATATATTTTAATACTTCAGGCATGTGATGATGTGGATCCCATACTTATTTATTCTTCCCCCCCCCCTCCCCTCTCCTCTCACCCTTCCGTGGTCCTCATAAGATCTATTTATGTAATTGTGTATTAGTATATCACAATTTTCTATACTATTTACCTTGTGGATGAATTACAAGTTTTTGATTTTCTAGACGACTGACAAATTTCTATACTCTCTAATTAACGAAACATTTGCAAAACTAGAGATGAATATTGATTTTCCTATTCTTTGCAATTAAATGGTTATATTTCAATAATGATACAAGTAACTATAGATGTATTTCACATCCTTGTTAAATATGACAATTCTTTTTACTATTTTTTCTTATTATAAAACCATACATCCGATAGAAAGATAAACAATATAGATGTTTTCATAATATGTTTAGTATCTCTGGGGACTTCTATGGGTAGTGTACAACACGTATCTTCGTGCTTGTTCTATATATGCTACTGGTGAAGTTATCTTCTCAACTTGCCCATTCTAAATATGATTTTAAACTTTTCTGATTGGAATTGCTTCTGTCCAATGAGTCCATGTTCACCATTCTATGTATGCTATGGAACGTTTTCTGATTGGAATTGATTTGCATTTCTGGATAATTAGGTAATGGAACATGGCCATACTCGATTGCATGCACATCTTCAATTAAAATAGTATAGTTATCAATGATATCATCAAGCAATTTTCCGAGAGGTGTTTCTGTCATCTTCCTCAATAGATTGTTATTCTTAAAGTAGATTGCTAGGGTATTCTTAGAGATTTTATCCTAGATTGATAGTGACACAAGAGGGTGAATGGATATTTTCACATTTTGCATATTTTTGTCAGTCATTTACTTTTGAAACTGTTCAATATTTTTAATGATCTATTCCACATGATCACCCTTTCCATTCGGCAAGTATTATTAGGATATTGTTTCCACTTATGTTATTGTCTATTATGGCTAATAGTGATTATGAAGAAGTATTTCAGCTTTGAATAATTTGGAAATATGCACTTTCTATACAAGTACACATACATACATGCTTGGAAGATTGATCAATTATGAAGGGCTAGCTTTTGTACATGGTTTAAACTTAATAATTGTATGCACAAAAGCTAGCACTTGATAATTGATTAATCTTACAAGCATGTATGTATGAGTGCATGTACAGAATGTGCACCTATCCAAAATATTCAAAGCTAAAAACACTTACTTCATAACCACTACTACTCGTAATAGGCAATAAGATAAGAGGGAATCATATCCTAATAATACTTTGCCGAATTGAAAAGGTGAACCATATACAACATATCATTTAAAAAAATTAAACAGCTTTAAATGCAAATGACATAAACAAAAGGATGCAAAATCTATAAATAACCATTCACCCTCTTGTGTCACTATTAATCTAGGAGAAGATTTTTTAGAATGCCTTAAAAATCTACTTTAACGATAACAGTCTATTGAGGAAGATGGTAGAAATACTTTTTGGGAATCGCCTGATGATATCATGGATCGCTATAATATATTAATTGAAGACGTGCCTTCCATCAAGTCTGGACTTGTTCCATTACCTAATTATCTGGAAATGAAAAGCAATTCCAATCAGAAAAGTTCAAAAGTATACATACAATTGGCGAACAGGGACTCCTTGGACAGAAGATGAACACATGTGGGTTTCCTGTATAGTTCGTGAGGAATCCGTTAATCATGCGATCTTGTTTCCTAGATTAACTTCAAAGTTGATATGAACAAGAACACCAACGCAGGTGGCTACCCATGCCCAAAAGTTTTTCAAGTGCCTCAATGCCACCAAAAAATGGAGTAGAAAACCAAGAGCAAAAGTAAGCATTCTCGATATTGTCACACCCTTTTTTCACTCTCATATCGCGCTGATTTTGCCTTTTTGCATAAATGCTCTTCCTTGTCTTTTCCCTTCTCATCCTCTACCTGCTGAGCATATAACATTAATCTAGAAATATTCATGTCAGAGATCAACAATGTAGCTTTGCACTCCTTCTTCACATATCTTCCCAATCCAGAGATAAATTTCCTCATCTTTGACCTCATATCTAAGATCATCTCTGGAGCATATTTGGATAGTTGGATGAACTTTAGACTATACTCCTTAACGGTCATACTCTCTTGTTTCAAATTCACAAACTCTTCTACTTTCGCTTCCCTCAATTCTCTAAGAAAGAAGTGATCAAGAAAGGCTCCCTCAAACTCATCCCAAATAGCAGGCTTAGCATCCTTACCTCTACTTTGTTCCCACTGGTTATACCAGATATTTTCCACATCTTTGAGCTGATAAGACACCAACTCAACCCCCTCGATCTCCATAGCATGCATTACTTTAAGGATCTTCCACATCTCATTAATGAAATTCTGGGGTCTTCATCAACCTTGGAACTCATGAATACCGGTGGATTCATTCTCAGAAAATCTCTAATCCTCGTGGAAGCAAACGACTTTTGAGAACTAGAACTCGGAGTTGGCGAACTCTAGTTACTATTGTGGGAAGCCACTAATTGAGTGAGCATAGTAATCGCTCCTCGAAAATCTGTCTCCGAAGTTGGTGCAAGCGGAGTAGTAGGAACTTGAGGTGCCTCGGCATACTTTGCAGGTCGGCCCCTAGTCCTCATGGGCGCATTTCTGACTATGGCATCTCTGTGTTATCAGCATTCCTCTGGTTGGCAGTACGTTTAGGAGTCATTGTCCATAACGTATAAACGCACGAATTAGAAAGAAAGTCTTATAGAGTTAAACTCTATCGCACGAACTCGGATTATGAAAGAATATCCTCCTAATTATAAGTGTGGTACACAACACACCCATAAGCAAGACTCTACTAGACACGGCTTAATAGACTCCCTAGGACTTTTGAACTCTGTGCTTTGATACTAAGTTTGTCACGCCTTGGGAGAGTACCCTAGATGTGCCCGGCACTCGAAAATTATTTCTGGCCTTCAAGAGAACCACTTGGTCCAATCACACTTTCATTCAGTCACATTCTATCAATGGAAGACTCAATCATAAGAATACTATTCATAATTTAGGGCCAAAGGCCAAACATATATCCAATCAACAACTAGCAAGAAGAATAAAGCTAGTCAAAACAAACAATTCAATATTTTCCACACTCTAATCTATGAAGCCTCTATCAACAATCCAGAAGGTGCCGATGACAGGTCCATGGCTACCAAAAATCAAAATAAAAGAAAACTAATCAAAGCTAAAAAGATATTTTGGTATCCTTCGAAAACAGGGAGGACTCACCAACTAGGTGAAAGTGAATAGATCTTCAATGGAGCGCCGATTAATGATCTCTAGTATCTGTCTCTGCATCATGAAATGATGCAAACCAAATGGCATCAGTACGTGGAATGTACGAGTATGTAAAATGACCAAATGAAATAAACATTAAAGAAGAATCAAATCAACTCGGAATCTCAACTCAAGGGAAAAAATAACTCCATCAAGTGTCCTAAGTCTAAACAAGAATTTGGTTTAGACGAGACCAATCACATACAATTCAACCCAATTCGACTCAGAGTATTATCAATACCTATATGGGAGTTTCTCTTATCCGACAACCATTACTTATGAGCCAGTGATAGTACAAAAAGCTGACGTTATTTCCACGTCCGTTCATACCTTGTCAGGGTATGAATGAATCAACCAATCATGGATCCATAACCAACCAAGTCCTATCATGTTAGGACAATAATTTGGGAAACATTCGGCTTTAATGGTCCAATCCCCTCCTACATTTGGCGACGTAGTTATTGGATTCGAGTTATTACTTACTCTTACCTAATTCGGTGCTCGATACTCCTCCTAGGACTCAATGCTCATAAAACTCTATCCAATCAACTCTATCTAATCATATCGACAAGTCCTATTTGGAACCTTGTCAATTCATCAATTCTATCACAATCAAACCTCTTCCAATCATACTATCCGATCAATCCCAATCACATCTTTCAAGAGTAGTTTAGATATGCATTTATGATAATATGTAATACTATCCAATCATTTCTCCTATTATTTAGCAAATCTTTTTGGGACTCATCAAGACTCCAAGACTCCAGATCAACAATTTAAGATAATCAACATATTTAAGAAAATTAACATATTTAAAATAATCAACATATTTAAGAAAATCAACAAAATATGTTTAACAACTCATACCAACATGAAGCATTTATCAATTTCCTGACTCAACAACATCAATATAACAAAAATTAAGTTAATAGATGAAAAAAGACTCATTTGGACATAAATCTATCAAGAAGCTCATTTCTTATGGACATTCAATCTCAAAGAAGATGTAGGGCACATGGGTGGACTCAACCCATGCTTTAAGTAGCCTTACATACCTTGGTGTAGATATTGAAGAAACCTTGATGTTAGGTCTTCAATGGGGCACTTGAATCCTTGAGTTTTGAGAAGATTTCTTGTTGGAGATATTTGAGAGAGAAGAGAATGGGGTTTAGGGTTCTTTGGAAAGGGCAAAAGACTGAAAATATGATCCCAAAATGTGACCAAGTTGTGTATATATGTTTAGGGAAAATGTCTAATTTTCCCTTCATCAAAAATCTGGCAAAATGGGCTAAAATCCTGCTGGCGCTATAGTGGCGCGCCGCGCCACTACGGCGCCAAGCCTGAAATTTCTGAAATTTGGAAAATGGGCTTAAAACCCCTGCACACCTAATAGTGGCACGTCGCGCCAAGGACCAAACTACTGAGTCTAGTTTCTGCTGCTATAGTGGCGCCGGGCTCTACTAGAGTGTCGGGCCTGAAATTCCTGTAGTGATCGTCCAGGCCTGAAATTTCTTCAGTGATAGTCTGTCGTAAAATAGTCATAACCTTTGACTCCAAACTCCACAAATTTCAATCTTAGTGGTGTTGGAAGAAGACTCAAATACCTTTAATTCTATAGGTTATGGTCCACCCAGTTCGTTATATTCAAAGAGATATGGTCGTTGGAAGTAGACTCTTATAGGAACTAATTCAGAAACTTGGCCGAAATGAATTCTTTGGACTTGGCTTGGTTTTTAGGGATTCCTTGTGACCCTAAATCACATGTAATACCTTAAATTACTTAGGAGTTGCTCCTAACTCATGCATGCACTTTAAAATCGTCGAGTACGATCCTATACGTACATGAAGATTAGTCTGAATCTTAGCGAAAACAAATTTGGGTTGTTACAAGAAAGCACAATAGTAATGACACAAATATGAAGATGCTCAAGAAAGATGTCTTTTTCTTCTGTATGTAACATACTAAATATTGGTTTGAAATGCGAGGAGGCCCCACTGCCTCATACTCGTGCTTTCGGTTGTCTCTAGGTGAGTATTATTAGTTAAGGTTGTTCCTATCCTCAATTCTTTGAATGTTGGATTGTTGTTATCTCTTATTTTAAATTTGTTACTATCCTCAATTATAGAATCTTGATTTTTTACTATCCTCAATTCTTATTTTTCGATGATATTTAAAATTTTCTATCATTTAAAAATAAATTAAAAATCTCCTCTCAAATACATCACTCTTCTCTATCTGATATATCTCTATCCCCATATCGGATATATACCTACCTCCCTCTCGAATACATCCCTCTCCTATGTATTCGAATGCCCTATCCCCTCTCTGATACATCTTTATTCCATCTCTGATACATCCCTCCCTACTCATATACATCCATCATCTATGTATCCAGATGTCTGCTGGTGTATCCAGAAGTCTACTGATATATTTGAAATTCATAAATTTTAAGAGATTTTTGTAATTAAAAAAAGTAGGAAAATAATGTAATTAGTTCTTACCACTACAAAATTTAAGTAAATTACACATTATTAAATCCAAATCTTTCTAGACATGCTTCTTTATGTATTAATGCTTTTTTGGTTTTGCATCTTTGAACTTAGTTCACTTTATATATTTTAATACTTTAGGCACGTGATGATGTGGATCCCATACTTATTTATTCTTCCCCCCCCCCCTCCCTCTCCTCTCACCCTTCTGTGGTCCTCATAAGATCTATTTATGTAATTGTGTATTAGTATATCACAATTTTCTATACTATTTACCTTGTGGATGAATTACAAGTTTTTGATTTTCTAGACGACTGACAATTTTCTATACTGTCTAATTAACGAGACATTTGCAAAACTAGAGATGAATATTGATTTTCCTATTCCTTGCAATTAAATGGTTATATTTCAATAATGATACAAGTAACTATAGATGTATTTCACATTTAAATATGACAATTCTTTTTACTATTTTTTCTTATTATAAAACCATACATCCGATAGAAAGATAAACAATATAGATGTTTTCATAATATGTTTAGTATCTCTGGGGACTTCTATGGGTAGTATACAACAAGTATCTTTGTGCTTGTTCTATATATGCTACAGGTGAAGTTATCTTCTCAACTTGCCCATTCTAAATATGATTTTAAACTTTTCTGATTGGAATTGCTTCTGTCCAATGAGTCCTTGTTCGCCATTCTATATATGCTATTGAACTTTTTCTGATTGGAATTGATTTGCATTTCTGGATAATTAGGTAATGGAACATGGCCAGACTCAATTGCATGCACATCTTCAATTAATATATTATAGCGATCCATGATATCATCACGCGATTTCCCAGAAAGTATTTCTGTCATCTTCCTCAATAAATTGTTATTCTTAAAGTAGATTGCTAGGGTATTCTTAGAGATTTTATCCTTGATTGATAGTGACACAAGAGGGTGAATGGATATTTTCACATTTTGCATATTTTTGTCAGTCATTTACTTTTGAAACTGTTCAATATTTTTAATGATCTATTGCACATGATCACCCTTTCCATTCGGCAAGTATTATTAGGATATTGTTTCCACTTATGTTATTGTCTATTATGGCTAATAGTGATTATGAAGAAGTATTTCAGCTTTGAATAATTTGGAAATATGCACTTTCTATACAAGTACACATACATACATGCTTGGAAGATTGATCAATTATGAAGGGCTAGTTTTTGTACATGGTTTAAACTTAATAATTGTATGCACAAAAGCTAGCACTTGATAATTGATCAATCTTACAAGCATGTATGTATGAGTGCATGTACAGAATGTGCACCTATCCAAAATATTCAAAGCTGAAACACTTACTTCATAACCACTACTACTCGTAATAGGCAATAAGATAAGAGGGAACCATATCCTAATAATACTTTGCCGAATTGAAAAGGTGAACCATATACAACATATCATTCAAAAACATTACACAGTTTTAAATGCAAATGACCTAAACAAAAGGATGCAAAATGTGTAAATACCCATTCACCCTCTTGTGTCACTGTTAATCAAGGAGAAGATCTTTGAGAATGACTTAAAAATCTACTTTAACGATAACAGTCTATTGAGGAAGATGGCAGAAATACTTTCTGGGAAATCGCGTGATGATATCATGGATCGCTATAATATATTAATTGAAGACTTGCCTTCCATCGAGTCTGGCCTTGTTCCATTACCTAATTATCCAAAAATGCAAAGCAATTCCAATCAGAAAAGTTCAAAAGTATACATACAATGGAGAACAGGGACTCCTTGGACAAAAGAGGAATACAGGTGGGTTTCCTGTATAGTTCGTGAGGACAACGTTAATCATGAGATATTGTTTCCTAGATTAACTTCAAAGCTGATATGAACAAGAACACCAACGCAGGTGGCTACCCATGCCCAAAATTTTTTCAAGCACCTCAATGCCACCAAAAAATGGAGTAGAAAATCAAAAGCAAAAGTAAGCACTCTCGATATTGTCACACCCCTTTTTTCACCATCCAAGACGAAGAAGGGTTTTTCCAAGTAAAGTGAATGTATTGAATAGAGATTATTTTATTTACAGAATCGTCAATTGGAATGGAGTTATGATGTTCCAAGTCATCTTTTAGAATCTCTAACAAAAGGAAATGAGTATTTTTATTGGACTACGAAAACAAAAGATCAGGTAAGGAATTTTGTTGATCCGAGGAAGATATGAGGTCCCCCGAGTCCCATGGTTCTAGCACGATCGTTTTTATCAATTTATACTCGACTTAAATTAGTCTTGAATAAATCATTTACTTATTATTCGCTTAATCTGTTGAATGCGACCTTGCCATTTTTATTAATTATTTTTATCTAAGTCGCAAAGTTGCGAGCGGTATATTATGAGTGCTCTCACTCGAGCTTAGTATTGTAACAATTATTCTCTACTAAAACCGGGACAATTATTTGTCCATTTTCGCTCTTTCTTCACATCAGTAACTAATTAGGCCTTATGCAGAGTCTAGGCAAAATATTCTTGCACTTAAAAAAAAAAAAAATTCTAAAAGCAAACCAATAAATAAAAGAACATTCATGCTGGTTAAGAAGATTAGAAAAAGCAAAGTTAACATCATACCAATTAAACTTCACGTAAACAATAGTCAATAAAATGAAGATAACAAAACATTTCTACTTGCAAAAACTCTACAAAAAACTTTACTCTTATTCATGGTAATATTCAAATTCATTCAGAAGATCTCTTTTGTCTTAGACCCTTTCGATTTAAGCCAAACTTCCATTCTCACTAATCTTTTCAATCGCTTTTAAAATTGTTAGTTAACATTCACAGAAAACTATTGAAGAATCAATTTTCATCAACTAAAGTTCATTTTTTTTTCAAGAGTAAATAAACACTTAATCCACTCATTTAAAATATTCCAATGAAGTGTAAGAGTACAAAACAATATATAGACTTTGGAATGGACCTTATATAGAAGAACTTTCACAATTCTGGATCCCAACAGCAAACTCGAACCTTCTAGAGCTTCGGACCGAAATCATCAACGGGAAACCTCATCGAACCAATGGGTGTTTTAGAGCTCTCCTTTTCTTTGCTACTATTGGGTGTTCCTTTTAGGAAGAAAAATAATGGCTCTTGCGGCTTCCTCTTTTTTTTCTCTTGAGCTGGGACCCCATCTAGATTTAGGTCTATAAGTTTCTTTATAGGTTCTATTAGGCTTAGGATTTTGTGTCTATATTTTTGTTCTATCTTTCCTTAAATGACTTTAGGGATTTTGGTTAAGATCAAAAAAATGGAATATTCTCTCAAGATTGTGATAAAATGTACCACGTGGCAACATGCCATTGGGTTCAATCTTTTTTTTCTTTAAAAATAAACAACAATAAAATATTACTTAAATATTAAATAAAAGAAAACTCAAACAACATATTTCTTTTTTTGTAATTTTCTTCTTCCTCACAAAATCAAAAACAAAAGGATTATCTAAAAATGACTATTTTTGTGATTTTCAATTTTCTCAAGTAAAGTCTACTAAAAATGAAATAAAAGTGAAAAATAAATATTAGATTTAAAAATAGATATTTAAAGCTAAAAAATGGGTTGAAACTCGGGAAGGGTCAAAAATCACGTCTCTATAGCTTGCCCCTCTTTGACTGTATTTTCAGACAAAGAACTAGACAACGAGATAAGTTTTAACCTGACCATTATTTGAAAGGGGGAAGAAAAGAAGAAAAAGATGTGATCGAGTCTTAGTTTAGGACAGCCTACATATCTCGGGTTATAAGAAAATTAGGTTACGTGTAAGAAGATGGAATGATGAAATGAGTTTGAGGTTTAATGAGGTCCCATCGAAGCTCCGATTCCCCGCTCCTATTGCTACATCAAATTGAAAAACAAAAATCAAAAAAGAAGTTAGAAGTATAAGATCCTATTGAATCTTGAGATGAACTTGAAAGTGAACCCTATCCTCTAGGCAAGCTCTTGCTACTTAAACTTCAAAGTTCACTTTGTTCTTCATGCGACCTCTTCTTGCTTGAACCGAAGGTCTTGACCTTGTTTTCCATGTGAGCTCCTGATCTTGAAATGTGGATTATTCTCTCCTCCCATGAAATTATTTTTCTTTAGGTTGATAAAGATTTTTATTTATTGATCAAACTAAAGAGTCATTGCATAAGGAGACTAGTCTAGGTAACATAGTGCCTATTCCATTTCTTTCAAAAATAGACATAACAAAGAGGGGGGACTTGGATACAACATTAAACTTCTAAAAGTATCTAGCTCGCATCCTTTTTTGCTAATTTGTCCACTACTCCATTAGCTTCTCTATATATATGTTTGATTGATTCCCTTCCTACTTCATGCAATAGGTACCTGCAATCATCAATTAAATTTTGATAAATATCCTTGTTAGATAACATACCAATAATTTCATGACAGTCAGTCTCTCTTATTAAGGGTGTTAAGTTATTTTGTTAGGCCAATTTTAGATAGTGGAGCAACTCTATAACACCCCAAAAAATTTTCACTAAAATTCGTACCATTCTTCGTGTACGTATAGGATAGTACTCGACGATTTTAAAGTGCATGCATGAGTTAAGATCAATTCTTAAGTAATTTAAGTGTGTTAGATGTGATTTAGGGTCATAAGGGATCCCTAAAACCAAGCCAAGTCCAAAGAATTCATCTTGGCTAAGTTTCCGAATGAGTTCATATAAGGGTCAACTTCCAATGACCATAACTTTTTGAATATAATGATCTGGGTGGCCCATGACATATCAAATTAAAGGCTTTGACTCTTCTTTCTAAAGCCACCAAGATTGTATTTTTTGGGGTTCGGAGTCAAATGTTATGACTATTTTATGACAGACTAGTACTGTAGGAATTTCAGGCCTAGACTATAACTGCAGAAAATTTAGGCTTGGCGCTGCAGTGGCGCGATGCACCACTATAGCACCAGAAACTAACCTCAGTAGTTTGGTGCTTGGAGCGATGTGCCACTATTAGGCCTGTGGGGTTTTTAAGCCCATTTTCCAAATTTCAGAAATTCCAGGCTTGGTGCCGCAGCGGTGCGACGCGCCACTATAGCGCCAGAAACTAGCCTCAGTAGTTTGGTGCTTAGTGCGATGCGCCACTATTAGGTGTGTAGGATTTTTAAGCTCATTTTGGCTTGGCGCTGCAGTGGTGCAGCGCGCCACTATAGCGCCAGAAGGGTTTTGGCCCTTTTTTCCAGATTTTGATAAAGGGCAATCTGGACATTTTCCCTAATTATATATACACTAGCTTGGAACAATTTGGATCCTTTTTTCAGTCTTATTCCTCTCCAAAAAAAATCCCTAATCTCCATTCTCTTCTCTCTCAAACATCTCCAATAAGAAATCTTCTCAAAACTCAAGGATTCAAGTTCCCCATTGAAGACCTACAATAAGGTTTCTTTAAAATCTATTCTAAGGTATGTAAGGCTACTCAAAGTATGGGTTGAATCCACCTATATGCCCTATATATTCTTGAGATTGAATATTTATAAGAATGGAGTTCCTGATAGATTTATATCCAAATAAGTCTTTTTTCATCTATTAACTTAACTTCGTTATGTTGATGTTGTTGAGTCAAGAAATTGATAAATACTTATGTTGATGTGAGTTGATTGATATGAATTGTTATACATATTTTTTATGTCTAAGAGTCGGTTGATATGAGTTGTTAAATATATTTCGTTAAAAACTTAACTATGTTGATTATCTTAAATTGTTGATTTAGAGTTTTGGAGTCTTTATGAGTCCCCCAAAAGATTTGTGAAATGAACAAAGGAGTGATTCTCCCTTGATGTTTGTTTCATTCAGCCATTTTACATACTCGTATATTTCATGTACTAACGTAATTTGGCCTGCATTATTTCATGATGCAGAGACAAGTACTAGAGATCATCAACTGATGCACTATTAAAGATCTATTCGCTTCCATCTAGTTGGATACCGAAATTATCTTTTTTAGCTTTGATTAGTTTTCCTTTATTTTCATTTTTTGGTATCCATGGACCTGTCATTGGAACCTCCTGAATTTTTGATAGAGGCTTCTAGAGTGTGGATGATATTGAATTATTTATTTTAACTAGTTTTATTCTTGCTAGTTGTTGATTGAATATATGTTTGGCCTTTGGCCATAAATTATGAATAGTATTCTTATGACTGAGTCTTCCACTTATAGAATGTAATTGAATAAAAGTGTGATTGGACAAAGTGATTCGCTTGAAGGCCAGAAATAGTTTTTGAGTGTCGGCCACGTCTAGGGTACCCTCACAGGGTGTGACATACTTGGTATGAAAGCGCAGAGTTCAAGAGTCCTAGGGAGTCTATGATGCCGTGTCGAGTAGAGTCTTGCTTATGGGTGTGTTGTGCACCACACTTATAATCAGGAGGCTATAAGACATTAAGAATTGTTTCACTTCTTTCATACTCTGAATTCATGTGATAGAGTTAAACTCTATAAAGGTTATTTTCTAATTCGTGCGTTTACACATTGCAGACAATCCCTCCAAAATATACCATAAGTCAGAAGAACGCCATCCACACAAAGGTACCACAGACAGAGATGCCCTATCCTAGGACTAGGGTCCGACCTGCAAGATATACTGAGGTACCTCAAATGCCTACTACTCAACCTATACCAACTTCAAAGGAAGATTTCCGAGGAGCGATTGCTATGATCACTCAATTAGTGGCTGCCCACAATGGTAACCAGAGTTCTCTAACTCTTAGCTCTAGTTCTCAAGAGCCGTCTGCTTCCACGAGATTTAGAGACTTTCTGGGATGAATCTACCGATATTTACATGTTTTAAGGTTGATGAGGACCCTCAGAATTTCATTAATAAGATGTGGAAGATTTTGAAAGCAATGCATGCTTCAGATATCGAGAGAGTTGAGTTGGTGTCTTATCAGCTAAAGGATATGGCAAATATCTGGTATAACCAATGGGAACAAAGTTGAGGTGAGGATGCTGATGTAACACCCCAAAAACAAATTTCACTAAGATTCGGACTATTCTTCATGTACTTATAGGATCGTACTTGAGGATTTTAAAGTGCATGCATGAGTTAAGATCAATTTCTAAGTAATTGAAGTGTGTTAGATGTGATTTAGGGTCATAAGGGATCCCTAAAACCAAGTCAAGTCCAAAGAATTTATCTTGGCTAAGTTTCCGAATGAGTTCGTATAAGGATCAACTTCCAATGACCATATATTTTTGAATATAATGAATGAGTGGCCTATAACCTATCAAATTAAAGGTCTTTGAGTCTTCTTTCCAACTCCACAAATATTACATTTTTGGAGTTTTAAGTCAAAAGTTATGACTATTTTACGACAGACTAGTACTGCAGAAATTTCAGGCCTGGACTATAACTGCGGGAAATTTAGGCTTGGCGTTGTAGTGGCGCGATGCACCACTATAGCGCTAGAAACTAGCCTCAGTAGTTTGATCCTTGGCATGATGTACCACTATTAGGCCTACAGGGTTTTTAAGCCTATTTTTGCTTGGCGTTGAAGTGGCGCCGCGCGCCACTATAGCGCCAGCAGAGTTTTAGCCCTTTTTTCCATATTTTGATAAAGGGCAATATGGACATTTTCTCTAATTATATATACACTAGCTTGGAAAGATTTAGACCATATTTTTCAGTCTTGTACCTCTCCAAAAGAAAAAAAACCCTAATCTCCATTCTCTTCTCTCTCAATCCATCTCTAACAAGAATTGCCCTCAAATATTTCAACAATTCAAGCTTTCCATTGAAGACCTAACATCAAGGTTCCTTCAAAATATTCACCAAGGTATGTAAGGCTACTCAAAGCATGGGTTGAATCCACCCATGTGACCTACATCTTCTTGATATTGAATGTTCATAAGAATGGAGTTCTTGATAGATTTATATTCAAATGAGTCTTTTTTTCATCTATTAACTTAATTTCATTATGTTGATATTGTTGAGTCAAGAAATTGATAAATGCTTATGTTGATGTGAGTTGATTGATATGAATTGTTATACATAATTTTTATGTCTAAGAGTCGGTTGATATGAGTTGTTGAATATATTTTGTTAAAAACTTAAATATGTTGATTATCTTAAATTGTTGATTTAGAGTTTTGGAGTCTTGATGAGTACCCTAAAAGATTTGTGAAATGAATGAAGGAATGATTGAATAGGATTAAATTCTGTCATAAATGCATATCTAACTAATCTTGAAAGATGTGATTGGGATTGATCGAATAGTATGATTGGAAGAGGTTTGATTGTGATAGAATTGAAGAATTGACAAGGTTCCAAATGAGACTTGTCGATATGATTAGATTGAGTTGATTAGATGAAGTTTTATGAGTATTGAGTCTTGGGAGAAGTATCAAGCACCAAATTGGTTAAGAGTAAGTAATAACTTGAATCCAATAACTATGTCGCCAAATATAAGAGGAGATTAGACCGTTAAAGTCGGATGTTTCTCAAATTATTGTCCTGGCATGGTAGGACTTGGCTGGTTATAGATCCATGATTAGTTGATTCGTTTATACCCTGGTAAAGTATGAACGGACGTGGAAACAACGTCGGCTTGTTGTACTATCACTGGCTCATAAGTGATGGTTGTCGGATAAGAGAAACTCTCATATAGGTCTTGATAGTACTCTGAGTCGAATTGGGTTGAATTGTATGTGATTGGTCTTGTCTAAACCATATTCTTGTTTAGACTTAGGACACTTGATTGAGTTGTTCCTTCTTTTGAGTTGAGATTCCGAGTTGATTTGATTCTCCGTTGATGTTTGTTTCATTCAACCATTTTACATACTCGTACATTCCACGTACTGATGTCATTTGCCTGCATCATTTTATGATGCAGAGATAGGTAATAGAGATCATCAACCAACGTACTATTGAAGATCTATTCGCTTCCAGCTAGTTGGTGAGTCCTTCTTGTTTTCGGAGGATACCGATATTATCTTTTTTAGCTTTGATTAGTTTTCCCTTGTTTTGATTTTTTGGTAGCCATGGACCTGTCATTAGTACCTCCTGGATTGTTAATAGAGGATTCATAGACTAGAGTGTGGATGATGTTAAATTGTTCATTTTGACTAGTTTTATTCTTGCTAGTTATTGATTGAATATATATTTGGCCTTTGGCCCTAAATTATGAATAGTATTCTTATGATTGAGTCTTCTGATGATAAAATATAACTAAATGGAAGTGTGATTGGACCAAGTGGTTCGCCTGAAGGCCAGAAATAGTTTTCGAGTGCCGGCCACGTCTAGGGTACCCTCTCGGGGCATGACAAACTCCAACACTTCCATGTAGATGTTGGTGGCATAATTTATACCCATGTTGAAACCCATGATCTATATTTTTCTATGGTCTCTGAAAACACTTCTGATTATCCCCTTACCCGGATTGGATTTGCAAGCTCCATCTATATTCAGTTTTAAAATATTCTTATCTGGTGGTTTCCATTTGATGTAGATGGTGTTCTTCATCCTATTGAGAGGATTTTTACTAGTGATAACCTTGTATTTCAGAGCCTTGTTAGATACCTGGCTAATTAGAGGTGCTTTGTTATTTTTCTGAAAAATAATGCCATTTCGATTGTTCCAGATTCATCATAGAAGGAACGGGATAAAGTCAGACCAAGTTAAGAGATTATCCAACCTTTTTGACTTAAATTGTTCTCTTAACCACAAAATCAGGGTATCTTGGCTATTTGTGTATTGAGAAAATTTATGGCATTGATATATTTGTTCCCATAAGATTTTTGAGTGGATGCACCTAAAAATCATATGTTCTCTGTCCTTTTTTTCTATACCACAAATATTGCATATATCGTTAAGGCATATTTTTCTCTGATAAAGCATGTGGATTATGGGGATCCTATTGAGACAAACTAACCATAAGAAGTATATAATCATGTTCATGGTGTTGGCCTTCCATAGCCAAGTAAGATCCCCCTCCTTGAATTTACAAGTACTATCTTTTGAGATTAGCTCATATGCAGCCCTCGTCGAGAAGACATTATATCCTATCGTATTCCATCTATAGTTGTCTTCTCCTACATTGATTTGTTTGATTTATGTACTTTGAATTAGATTGATAATTTTAGTTGGAAACTCAAAGGAGAAGATGTTGGTATTGATGAAACCATTATTAAGGATGTCGGCAATAGTTAATTTGTATTCATGTTTCATTAGAGGTCCATAAATCATACTTCTTAAGAATTTTTCTTGGTTTATCCAATTGTCTTGCCAAGTGTTTATTATTTTTTTGTCATTCTCAATTTTCCACTTAATTCCCTCGTTACAGAGCTTCAAGCCTCTAATGATATTTTTTTCATGTATGAGATCCTCTTAGTTGGTTTTGAGCATCCATGAAATATGCCTCTAGTCAAGATTGGGATAAAATGTACCATGTGGCAACATGCCATTGGGTTCAATCTTTTTTTCTCAATTTTTCTTTTAAAATATTACTTACTAAATATAAGAAAACTCAAACAACATATTTCTTTTTGTCAATTTTCCTTTTCCTCGCAAATTCAAAAACAAAAGGATTATATAAAAATGACTATTTTTTTCCTTTTCTATTTTCTCAAGTAAAATCTACTAAAAATGAAATAAAAGTCAAAAATAAATATTAGATTTTAAAATAGATATTTAAATCTAAAAAATGGGTTGAAACTCGGGAAGGGTCAAAAATCACGTGTCTACATATTCAAACTTCTTATACCACTATCTAGGAGCTTATTTAGGCCATATAGACTCTTTTTAAGTTTGCACACAAAATTTTCTTTACCATTTACTTTGAAGCCCTTAGGTTGTTCCATATAAATTTCTTCCTCTAGGTTACCATGAAGAAAATTCATCTTCATATCCATCTGCTCAATCCCAAATTAAGACTAGCAACTAAATCAAGAATGGTACGAATAGAGGACATTTTCAAATAGGAGAAAATACTTCATCAAAGTCAATACCATTCATTTGATCAAATCATTTAACAACCACTCTAGCTTTGAACTTGGGCTTCAAGCTGTGTTCTTCAACTTTAAATTTGAACACCTACTTGTTTTTCAAAGAGCTCATGCCCTTAGGCAATTTCACTAACTCATAAGCGTGACTTTTATGCATAAATTTCATCTCATCTGGCATGGATTCAATCCATTGATCCTTGTGCTCATCTTTCATAGGCTCCTCATAACATTCAAATTCACCTCCGTCAGTGAGCATAACATACTCATTAGGTGAATAACAAGAAGAAGGAATAACTGTCTTATGGACCTCCTAAGAGGAGTATTTGATTTGTTCACAACTTCATGAGCAGAAGCATCATTAATAACAACATCATTGTTATCATCAACATCAACATATTGATCCGGGACATGATTTTGGCATCACCATGATCATCAATCTCACTAACATCATGCACACTTGTATGAGGAATTTGATCAAGATGAACTATGTCATCAGAACTTGAAAATTCTAGCTTCTCCACTTTGTCAATATCTTTAATGGTTTGATTCTTCATGAAGATGATATCACAGCTTCTCTCAAAGTTCTACTCAATTGGATCATATAGCTTGTAACCAAATTCATCAAGGTCATAACTTGCCATGACCCAAGCTTAGGGCCTAGATGTGACACGGCGAAAGAGGAACCTGGAGGTACCTCACCCAATTCCTCATAGAATTCATTTGTTCTTTCATCAATAATGACAATAAATAAATAAGCAAAAACAAGGGAAAAGAGAGACTATGGGAAATATTGAAGCAAGAATAATAATAATACATCTTCAACTTACATATGTCAAATAATACCTCTAACTTTTAGATTTAGTAGGGGCTAAGACAAGTCCCTAGCTCACCCTCAATCAAAATAGAATGAAATGTCATAGTAAGTGTCTAAAGGTCTCAACATATCATAAGCTAGAAATATAAAGGAGTATTGTTCCCAAAATATGGGAACTCACCAAAAGTAGCTTTCAAACAAAATCTCAACTAGCCACGTGGAGGAGATCGGGGAGGAGCATCGATTCCTACATAGTGATATCATGTAGGCAAAAGAGTATGCATTAGTACTTTGAATGTACTAAGTATGTAGGCATGCAATACAATGTAAAACATTTAGGAAATTTATAAGGTAAAGTACATAAATGAACGCATGCATGAAAAATCAAGTAGATATCATTTAAATCATATATATATGGGAAGATGACTTTAACCGACAATAAGACCGTGTGAGCTATAACATAGAATCCAAAGTATACCCACATTGGAAGAGGGGAGACTACTTGCCAAGATAGAACTCCGTCAATTTTACATTTATTCTTTAACTTTAACTTTAAGGGATTTTGTGTATCCACTACCTTAAGCCTACGAGGGCTCCTATAGAGGCACATAGTTAATGAGACAAGGACTTGCTACTAGGATTTCCTAACCAAATCTCACTTCAATACCCCATTCGGTGCTAAGTCAATTCCACAAAATAGTTTAATACTTCAAAATAGTCATAGCATATAGCTTAAGAATTCAAAACATCACATTCGGTAGAATAGATCATTAAAACCACTAGTGATTCAAATATGCAAGAATTGTCCTTATTGCATAAAGAATCCTTTGTTCATAGCATTTCATTATTTTTTTCATTTCATAACACTCTTTTTTTATCATAGACATTGTTTTCATAAACATTCATTTGGAGTCAAAAGCTTTCAAGTCAAACTTCAATGGAAACATAATAAAACTAAGTGGATTCTATTCAGTTCATCGTTCAAACATGCTTTTCAAAAGAACCATGCATAAACATTATTAATCGAGTCAATTCAAAACATACTTTAAATAACCCACCATTCTTTTCAAAGACCCATAATAGCTTGAGATGGGAAATCCCATAATAGCTTGAGATAGAAAACTATTTGAAATCCATCAATTCATGAAATTGGGTAGTAATATAAGCTTACACAAATATAAAAGCAATAATTTAAACCATATCCTAGAAATTTGAGAAGGATTAAACAAGACCCGTTTGAAAATATATAAACCTAAGATAGAAAATAAGGGCATTCATAGGTAGTAATCAATTTCATGCAATTTGAGTCAATAAACACAATTTCAACCATACTTCATGCTAGTAAGAAGAAATTAAAAGTAACCATAAAGAATTAATATTTGAATTCAAAAGAATTAGTTGGAAAGAGTTTTAGGACTCCATGGGTGGAAGATCCCATAAATGAAGAAACCCACATACCTTAGAGTGAAGCTTGAAGAAGAATTGAAAAAGTCTTGAGAAACTTGAAGTAACCTTGATGCTTGGTCTTCAATGGGGTGCTTGAAATCCTTTAGTTTTGATAGGAATCTTGAAGGAGATGATTTGGGAAGGAGGAGGAATGAAATCTAGGGTTTTAGGTAGTAAAAAGGGTGGAGAATAACCCTAAAAACCATCCAAGACCGACTATATACATTCAGCGAATTGTCCAAGAAGCCCTCAATCAAAAATGGAAATTTTTGCTAAATTTTGAACTATTTGGGAACAAGTCCGCGATGCAAAGATATTCTATTTCAGTATATTTTCCTCCGAAATGTCATGACCCAAGCCTAGGGTCTATATATGACACGGCAAATGAGACACCCGGGGTACCTCACCTAAGCCTCTTAGCATTCATTAAGCATTTCATTGATAATGATAAAAAAAATCAAACAGAAAATAAAAGGGTTGTAGGGACTAAGGGGCTTCACATCTAATAAGAGTCAAAGACAACATAACATCTTTTTATATGTCCAACCATACCTTCTACATTAAAGACTTGGCGGGGGATAAGACATGTCCCTAGCTCACCCTTACAATAAGTGTTAAGAAATGTCTTAATAAAAGTCTTAATATTCTACATAACATAAGCTTAGAATAAAAAGGGTGTTGTTCCCGAACCATGGAAACTCACCACAAGCAATCTTCAAACTAATCTAAGCTAGCCACATGGAGGAGGTTGATGGAGCGACGTCGATTCCTACATGGTGATATCATGTAGGCAAAACTATGCATTAGTACTTTGAATGTACTAAGTATACGAGTATTTTATGAAATGAAGAACATAAGAGAGACATGAGTAAGCAATATACATAAGTGAATATGCATTATACATCATCATATGAAACCTTAAAACATTCATTTTATGGGAAAGTGACCATAACCGACATTTAAGACCATGCGAGCTAATATATAGAATCCAACATAACCCCATACGTTGGCACGGAGAGACTACTTGCGGGTAGAACTCCATTCAGTTTACATTCAATTATTTAACATTTGGTGGATACAAAGTCCTAACCGACAAGGGCTCCTATGGTGGCACATAGTTAATGCAACATGAGACTTTACTTAAAAACCCCTTAGGTCGAGTACCCATCTACATGCTACTATTGGTGCTAGGTCATATCCCATGGAATAACGTTTGAACATCAATATAGCAACTTTAACATTAAAACATCAATCGGTGGAATAGCTCATTAACTTTTGATTTATAATATCATCATGGTTGTCATGCCCTATTTACCGTTCTACTAATGAACCTTGACTTATAAGAAAATTAGGTCAACAATCAGTGATGGTATTATGGGTACCATGCTAATCGGACCTTTCTTTTTGGAAAAATGTTCAAAAGTATTGACGGCCTATAGGGATTCATACATGTCATATCGTAACCTTAAATATTTTATTTGATTCAATGTGAGAATTTTCTTTTAACATTGAAATCTTACTTTGGCTAAAAAGCCCTTTCATCAATCATTCATTTCATAAAGACTCTCCTTCATAAATATTTACTTCATAACATTCATTGGATTCAAACTTCATTTCAAGTTTACTTTATCATAGGAAATTGTGTGGGTTCATTTCATAAAGACCTTCAAATACATTTAAAGAATACGTGTATGCATGAGAGTGATATAAATACATCAAATCAAATATCTTAAAAACAACCCACCATATGCACTTTAAAACTACCTTTCAAACCTTCATATAAGAACCTTGATAAACCATCCATTTCATTTAAATAAGAATCATCATAAGTCAATATAGGTAAATAAACTTCAAATATTCAAGAATCTATGCATTTGGAATCATAGTACGAAAATCCATAAAAACTCATCACTTGAAATTAAGAATCAACATACATATATATATATATATATATATATATATATATCAATATGAGTACATACACTTAAAATATACCATAATCTATGCATTTGGAACCATTATGTAAAATCCCATAAGATTTCATCATTAAAATTGAAATACTAAGTTGAGAAAATATTTGGGCTCCATGGGTGGAAGAACCCATGGATGAAAACCCACATACCTTAGAGAGTAACTTGAAGAAGAATTGGATAAGTCTTGATGTTAGGCCTTAAATTGGAAAACTTGAATCATTGAGTTTGAGAGCAAAAATTGGAGGGGATGATTTAGAGAGAGGAGGATGAAGTTTAGGGTTTTGGAGAGGTGAAAGACTGAAAAATGACCCCCCAAACACGCCTAAGTTCGTATATATTTATTTAGGTAATTGTCCAATATGCTCTTCATCAAAACAAATCTAGAAAATGGGCTCAAAATCCTGCAGGCGCTACAGTGGCACGACGCGCCAAAAGCCAAATTGTTGCAGCTTATTTTGGGCACTATAGTGGCGTCGAGCGCCATGCCTAAAATTGCTGCAGTGATAGTCTATAGTCATTAGATAGTTCATGGGCCATCTAACTCCTAATATTCTAAAAGTTATAGTCATTTGAAGTTGACTCTTATATAATCTTATATGAAAACTCAATCGGTGAAGGATCTTTGAACTCAACTTAGTACTAGAGGTTACGTATGATAATAATTCACCTCTAATACACATCAGATACTTAGGAATTAATTCTAAAACATATATAAAATTAGAAGTCATTGGGCTCAGGCCTATGAGAATAAGAAGAACGGCTCGGGTCTTAGCTTAAAATATTTTTGGGTATAACATGTTGCAACAACATATAACGGACCAACTATCCATTGAACTTGAAATAATATGGAATATGCCTCAAGTGGCCAAAACAGGTATCTTTAAAGTCATGATAAAAAAGTTCATCAACTAAAGATTTTCTAAAATCATGATAAAGATCCATCCTTGCTCTTACAGAAATTTTTGCAGGAAATGATCCTATACTATTCATCCAAGTTGATAAGCCATAGGAATCACTAGATATATCTTTTATAAAAATTGGCAAGGATAGGGGATCAACCTCTCCACTAACGGTATCTCTACTACTTTCATCATCTACGCTATCACTTTCCGCTTCACTAGACTCAACATTATCACTGTGTTTGACACTACTATCGTGGTAGTTGTCAATATCAGCCATTGTTCCAGAATCTAACTCAGCCTCTTCGACTATAATTGTTTTCTTTTTTGAAGTTTTCAAAACTTCTTCAGCAACCTTTTGTTTCTTAGAGTAGTAGGAGTAGATCATTTTATGATGTTTCCGCCTCTAGTTTTAGCCATAATATACTATCTACATGCACGATAACCAACAAGAGTAAAGCTATCAACCACTGGCCTATTAACAGAACCATAGTAATGCTCAAATAAAAAATCCAAAATAAGTACTACTTTTAACAAAAATCAACCATGCAATGACAGAAATCTCCAGAAACATAAGTAAATTTGACCTTCAAAAAATTTCGATCTTCAAAAAAATTGGATCTTAAAAACTGTAAAAATCTCAAAATATTCAAAATCGACTTGGATAAACATAAATATTCAAAAACCTTTTAGATATATTCCAGGTCAAAACACCATAATAATGCAAAATCAAGAATATGAAAAGAAATTAGAAAAACTATATAAGAACAATTAAACTTACCTGAGAGTTCGAACTTGAGGATGACAGCTTTGAACTACAGAAAACTTGAGGGTGAGAGCTTTGAACTCCAGAAACGGCTTTGTTCTTGGAGAAAGCTGTGAGTTATGGAGGTCGATGGTTTCGAGTAGTCGGGAGAAAGATGAAGTGGTGTCTCAAAGAAAAGTTCAGAATGAACTTTTCTGGAATGAAAAGGTCTAGAGTATATTTGAATCCCGAGGGGTTTTTAAATATTATTGGAATTGTGACATGTAATTTTTTAATATTAAAATTTATATAATATTTCAAATATTGATAAAATATATTTTTATAAAACTTGTATTTTATCTCCAAGTTTTTGTAATGTTAAAAAAAATTCATGACCCCACAACTCAAGTTTTTAAAATTTTAAAGAGGTCCATGACTCTACAACTCAAGTTTTTAAAATGTTAAAGAGGCCCTTGGCCCCACAACCCAACCCCACTTTTTCTTACTCTAAACCTAAAAAGTAAATGAAAAAGAAAATAAGAGACTGTTTGTTGAATTAAGTTACAGGGTGTCCCCAATCCAATTATTCTCAACTTAGTACTCATGTTCGTTTGCATGATAGATATGTGTTGCTAGCCTGAGAGTTCATTCCCACTTTGCCAGCCAATCTGCAAGTTGATTGGCTTCTTTGTAGCAATGAGTGAACCCGACAGTGGCTTGTCTAAGCAGTACAAAAGTGTCTTCGATTACTTTATTTAATTTAAAACTTCTAGCTTTTCCATCTTTGAGCATTCCTATGATTAGCGAAGATTCTTGTTCGATGTTAAGGTTAGTGTAACCGTTCTGAATGCACCATTTGCAACCATACCATGCTGTCTTTGCCTCTGTTACATTGTGATTGGAACACTCTATCGGGACTGAAAAGGCCATGGTCAACTCTGCTTCTTCGTCTCTGAGAACCCCACCAATTCCAGCCCTTCCAGTACTTATGTTGAAGCTTCCATCAGTGTTGAGCTTGAGAATTCCTTGCTCAGGACTTTGCCAACTCCATCAGTAATCTGGGAATAGGCTGCAAATTGACAAGATTGTGAAAAAATTCCTTCCAAGGAAAAGAAAATTTGCATCCAAGAAAAGACTTGATGGTGGCCGCTTGAACTGTCCAGTTCACTTGTTGCTCAAGATTGTATCTACTAAATTTCTTTTGATTTGCATGCCTGCAAGCGCAAGTCTATTTCCAAATACAACAAATAATAATAGGAGTAATATGTAATATCAATTTATGCACATCATTCTTTACTACCTCTTTATATTGTGCTGCTCCATTTAGGACGTGATATTATTATTGAATTTTGTTATCTTAGTTTAATTGTGTGTTATGAATGAATACGCACGAATGTCTATTGTAGATTTTTTTTAACTTGTTTATAGATGAAAAGTACCTTATCTAGCTCAAAATATCGCACAACTCCCCTAGGTTTACAAATTATGTTTTTTCGTTGGTGCAAATAAACTATTTTCTTTGTTGTACTAGTATTGATTAAGATTTTGAAAGTTGAGAATAATGAATTCTCAAAATATCTCCACTAAAATTAGAAAACAAGGTGGAGGTTGATATGATCTTAGTCGAGTTGTTTTTCCCTTTATTTTCAAAAATTAAAAGGGGAATGGAGCAATGATAGAGTATCAACCCTAATATGCTTTGTTAGGTACAGAAATTCAAGAATCAATTTAGGTCTTGAAACTTCAAGTAGATATACCACTAGCGTCTTCTGATGATTAGTCATCTCTTTTTCATTAGATATTGACTAGTATTAAATTATAAAATTATTATTGTAATTGTCTATTCCTCCCATATATACTAGGTTTAAATTATGCCATCAGAATTTCATGACATAAAGTTCTTTCACCTTTTCAAATTAATTTCTTATAGAGATAAAATAATTAACTAGTTATTTTTTCCACCTTTGGACATTTTTTTTGTTGGTCGGTTTGCTTAGACCCACACAACGTAGTTTCAATTCATTATCTTTTGTATTGTGGAAATTTTCTGCTTCCATGAATGTAATGGAAGTTTGGCTGAAAAGTGTGCTCCTAAGTTATCAAATTATAGTTACTGAATTTGAATGTCAATCTTATAGGTGCTTGATTTGAAATTCGAGTTTTCTGCTCGACTATTTTAGATAGGAGTGTATTATAATCCAGTTTTTTCATCTAACTTTTAAGAAGTTATTTTCATTAAACTTCTTAAAATTGGTACAAAAGATCGAAATGATACTAGATATGCAAATCAACGTTAATTTTCATTACTGGATATCCTTACCCCGCCACCCCCACCCCCCTAAAAAAAACTACTAAACTAGAGCCAGCAAAAGCAAGAGAAATTTAAGAAGAAGACAAGTACTTCAGTATGAACTCATCAATTATTTGAAATTCATAAATTTTAAGAGATTTTTGTAAATAAGAAAAAAGTAGAAAAATAATGTAATTAGTTCTTAACACTACAAAATTTATGTAAATTACACTTTATTAAATCCAAATCTTTCTAGACATGCTTCTTTGTGAATTAATGCTTTAATTTTTTGGTTTTGCATATTTGAACTTAGTTCATTTTATATATTTTAAAAATGATGCTGAGCATAAATTTTAAGAGATTTTTGTAATTAAAAAGAAGTAGAAAAATAATGTAATTAGTTCTTAATATTACAAAATTTATGTAAATTACACATTATTAAATCCAAATCTTTCTATACATGCTTCTTTGTGTATTAATGCTTTTTTGGTTTTGCATCTTTGAACTTAGTTCACTTTATATATTTTAATACTTCAGGCATGTGATGATGTGGATCCCATACTTATTTATTCTCCCCCCCCCCCCTCCCCTCTCCTCTCACCCTTCCGTGGTCCTCATAAGATCTATTTATGTAATTGTGTATTAGTATATCACAATTTTTTATACTATTTACCTTGTGGATGAATTACAAGTTTTTGATTTTCTAGACGACTGACAAATTTCTATACTCTCTAATTAACGAAACATTTGCAAAACTTGAGATGAATATTGATTTTCCTATTCCTTGCCATTAAATGGTTATATTTCAATAATGATACAAGTAACTATAGATGTATTTCACATCCTTGTTAAATATGACAATTCTTTTTACTATTTTTTCTTATTATAAAACCATACATCCGATAGAAAGATAAACAATATAGATGTTTTCATAATATGTTTAGTATCTCTGGGGACTTCTATGGGTAGTGTACAACAAGTATCTTCGTGCTTGTTCTATATATGCTACTGGTGAAGTTATCTTCTCAACTTGCCCATTCTAAATATGATTTTAAACTTTTCTGATTGGAATTGCTTCTGTCCAATGAGTCCATGTTCGCCATTCTATGTATGCTATGGAACTTTTTCTGATTGGAATTGATTTGCATTTCTGGATAATTAGGTAATGGAACATGGCCATACTCGATTGCATGCACATCTTCAATTAAAATAGTATAGTTATCAATGATATCATAAAGCAATTTTCCGAGAGGTGTTTCTGTCATCTTCCTCAATAGATTGTTATTCTTAAAGTAGATTGCTAGGGTATTCTTAGAGATTTTATCCTAGATTGATAGTGACACAAGAGGGTGAATGGATATTTTCACATTTTGCATATTTTTGTCAGTCATTTACTTTTGAAACTGTTCAATATTTTTAATGATCTATTGCACATGATCACCCTTTCCATTCGGCAAGTATTATTAGGATATTGTTTTCACTTATGTTATTGTCTATTATGGCTAATAGTTATTATGAAGAAGTATTTCAGCTTTGAATAATTTGGAAATATGCACTTTCTATACAAGTACACATACATACATGCTTGGAAGATTGATCAATTATGAAGGGCTAGCTTTTGTACATGGTTTAAACTTAATAATTGTATGCACAAAAGCTAGCACTTGATAATTGATTAATCTTACAAGCATGTATGTATGAGTGCATGTACAGAATGTGCACCTATCCAAAATATTCAAAGCTAAAAACACTTACTTCATAACCACTACTACTCGTAATAGGCAATAAGATAAGAGGGAACCATATCCTAATAATACTTTGCCGAATTGAAAAGGTGAACCATATACAACATATCATTTAAAAAAATTAAACAGCTTTAAATGCAAATGACATAAACAAAAGGATGCAAAATCTATAAATAACCATTCACCCTCTTGTGTCACTATTAATCTAGGAGAAGATTTTTGAAAATGCCTTAAAAATCTACTTTAACGATAACAGTCTATTGAGGAAGATGGTAGAAATACTTTTTGGGAATCGCCTGATGATATCATGGATCGCTATAATATATTAATTGAAGACGTGCCTTCCATCAAGTCTGGACTTGTTCCATTACCTAATTATCTGGAAATGAAAAGCAATTCCAATCAGAAAAGTTCAAAAGTATACATACAATGGCGAACAGGGACTCCTTGGACAGAAGAGGAACACATGTGGGTTTCCTGTATAGTTCGTGAGGAATCCGTTAATCATGCGATCTTGTTTCCTAGATTAACTTCAAAGCTGATATGAACAAGAACACCAACGCAGGTGGCTACCCATGCCCAAAAGTTTTTCAAGTGCCTCAATGCCACCAAAAAATAGAGTAGAAAACCAAGAGCAAAAGTAAGCATTCTCGATATTGTCACACCCTTTTTTCACTCTCATATCGCGCTGATTTTGCCTTTTTGCATAAATGCTCTTCCTTGTCTTTTCCCTTCTCATCCTCTACCTGCTGAGCATATAACATTAATCTAGAAATATTCATGTCAGAGATCAACAATGTAGCTTTACACTCCTTCACATATCTTCCCAATCCAGAGATAAATTTCCTCATCTTTGACCTCATATCAAAGATCATCTCTGGAGCATATTTGGATAGTTGGATGAACTTTAGACTATACTCCTTAACGGTCATACTCTCTTGTTTCAAATTCACAAACTCTTCTACTTTCGCTTCCCTCAATTCTCTAAGAAAGAAGTGATCAAGAAAGGCTCCCTCAAACTCATCCCAAATAGCAGGCTTAGCATCCTTACCTCTACTTTGTTCCCACTGGTTATACCGGATATTTTCCACATCCTTGAGCTGATAAGACACCAACTCAACCCCCTCGATCTCCATAGCATGCATTACTTTAAGGATCTTCCACATCTCATTAATGAAATTCTGGGGTCTTCATCAACCTTGGAACTCATGAATACCGGCGGATTCATTCTCAGAAAATCTCTAATCCTCGTGGAAGCAAACGACTTTTGAGAACTAGAACTAGGAGTTGGCGAACTCTAGTTACCATTGTGGGAAGCCACTAATTGAGTGAGCATAGTAATCGCTCCTCGAAAATCTGTCTCCAAAGTTGGTACAAGCGGAGTAGTAGGAACTTGAGGTGCCTCGGCATACTTTGCAGGTCGGCCCCTAGTCCTCATGGGCGCATTTCTGACTATGGCATCTCTGTGTTATCAGCATTCCTCTGGTTGGCAGTACGTTTAGGAGTCATTGTCTATAACGTATAAACGCACGAATTAGAAAGAAAGTCTTATAGAGTTAAACTCTATCGCATGAACTCGGATTATGAAAGAAGTGAAACAATTCCTAATGTCCTATAGCCTCCTAATTATAAGTGTGGTACACAACACACTCATAAGCAAGACTCTACTAGACACTGCTTAATAGACTCCCTAGGACTTTTGAACTCTGTGCTTTGATACTAAGTTTGTCACGCCTTGGGAGAGTACCCTAGATGTGCCCGGCACTCGAAAATTATTTCTGGCCTTCAAGAGAACCACTTGGTCCAATCACACTTTCATTCAGTCACATTCTATCAACGGAAGACTCAATCATAAGAATACTATTCATAATTTAGGGCCAAAGGCCAAACATATATCCAATCAACAACTAGCAAGAAGAATAAAGCTAGTCAAAACGAACAATTCAATATTTTCCACACTCTAATCTATGAAGCCTCTATCAACAATCCAGAAGGTGCCGATGACAGGTCCATGGCTACCAAAAATCAAAATAAAAGAAAACTAATCAAAGCTAAAAAGATATTTTGGTATCCTTCGAAAACAGGGAGGACTCACCAACTAGGTGAAAGTGAATAGATCTTCAATGGTGCGCCGATTAATGATCTCTAGTATCTGTCTCTGCATCATGAAATGATGCAAACCAAATGGCATCAGTACGTGGAATGTACGAGTATGTAAAATGACCGAATGAAATAAACATCAAAGAAGAATCAAATCAACTCGGAATCTCAACTCAAGGGAAAAAATAACTCCATCAAGTGTCCTAAGTATAAACAAGAATTTGGTTTAGATGAGACCAATCACATACAATTCAACCCAATCCGACTCAGAGTATTATCAATACCTATATGGGAGTTTCTCTTATCCGACAACCATTACTTATGAGCCAGTGATAGTACAAAAAGCTGACGTTATTTCCACATCCGTTCATACCTTGTCAGGGTATGAATGAATCAACCAATCATGGATCCATAACCAACCAAGTCCTATCATGTTAGGACAATAATTTGGGAAACATTCGGCTTTAATGGTCCAATCCCCTCCTACATTTGGCGACGTAGTTATTGGATTCGAGTTATTACTTACTCTTACCTAATTCGGTGCTCGATACTCCTCCTAGGACTCAATGCTCATAAAACTCTATCCAATCAACTCTATCTAATCATATCGACAAGTCCCATTTGGAACCTTGTCAATTCATCAATTCTATCACAATCAAACCTCTTCCAATCATACTATCCGATCAATCCCAATCACATCTTTCAAGAGTAGTTTAGATATGCATTTATGATAATATGTAATACTATCCAATCATTTCTCCTATTATTTAGCAAATCTTTTTGGGACTCATCAAGACTCCAAGACTCCAGATCAACAATTTAAGATAATCAACATATTTAAGAAAATTAACATATTTAAAATAATCAACATATTTAAGAAAATCAACAAAATATGTTTAACAACTCATACCAACATGAAGCATTTATCAATTTCTTGACTCAACAACATCAATATAACAAAAATTAAGTTAATAGATGAAAAAAGACTCATTTGGACATAAATCTATCAAGAAGCTCATTTCTTATGGACATTCAATCTCAAAGAAGATGTAGGGCACATGGGTGGACTCAACCCATGCTTTAAGTAGCCTTACATACCTTGGTGTAGATATTGAAGAAACCTTGATGTTAGGTCTTCAATGGGGCACTTGAATCCTTGAGTTTTGAGAAGATTTCTTGTTGGAGATATTTGAGAGAGAAGAGAATGGGGTTTAGGGTTCTTTGGAAAGGGCAAAAGACTGAAAATATGATCCCAAAATATGACCAAGTTGTGTATATATGTTTAGGGAAAATGTCTAATTTTCCCTTCATCAAAAATCTGGCAAAATGGGCTAAAATCCTGCTGGCGCTATAGTGGCGCGCCGCGCCACTACGGCGCCAAGCCTGAAATTTCTGAAATTTGGAAAATGGGCTTAAAACCCCTGCACACCTAATAGTGGCACGTCGCGCCAAGGACCAAACTACTGAGGCTAGTTTCTGCTGCTATAGTGGCGCCGGGCGCTACTAGAGTGTCAGGCCTGAAATTCCTATAGTGATCGTCCAGGCCTGAAATTTCTTCAGTGATAGTCTGTCGTAAAATAGTCATAACCTTTGACTCCGAACTCCACAAATTTCAATCTTAGTGGTGTTGGAAGAAGACTCAAATACCTTTAATTCTATAGGTTATGGTCCACCCAGTTCGTTATATTCAAAGAGATATGGTCGTTGGAAGTAGACTCTTATAGGAACTCATTCAGAAACTTGGACGAAATGAATTCTTTGGACTTGGCTTGGTTTTTAGGGATTCCTTGTGACCCTAAATCATATGTAATACCTTAAATTACTTAGGAGTTGCTCCTAACTCATGCATGCACTTTAAAATCGTCGAGTACGATCCTATACGTACATGAAGATTGGTCTGAATCTTAGCGAAAACAAATTTGGGGTGTTACAAGAAAGCACAATAGTAGTGACACAAATATGAAGATGCTCAAGAAAGATGTCTTTTTCTTCTGTATGTAACATACTAAATATTGGTTTGAAATGCGAGGAGGCCCCACTGCCTCATACTCGTGCTTTCGGTTGTCTCTAGGTGAGTATTATTAGTTAAGGTTGTTCCTATCCTCAATTCTTTGAATGTTGGATTGTTGTTATCTCTTATTTTAAATTTGTTACTATCCTCAATTATAGAATCTTGATTTTTTACTATCCTCAATTCTTATTTTTCGATGATATTTAAAATTTTCTATCATTTAAAAATAAATTAAAAATCTCCTCTCAAATACATCACTCTTCTCTATCTGATATATCTCTATCCCCATATTGGATATATACCCACTCCCTCTCGAATACATCCCTCTCCTATGTATTCGAATGCCCTATCCCCTCTCTGATACATCTTTATTCCATCTCTGATACATCCCTCCCTACTCACATACATCCATCATCTATGTATCCAGATGTCTGCTGGTGTATCCAGAAGTCTACTGATATATTTGAAATTCATAAATTTTAAGAGATTTTTGTAATTAAAAAAAGTAGGAAAATAATGTAATTAGTTCTTACCACTACAAAATTTAAGTAAATTACACATTATTAAATCCAAATCTTTCTAGACATGCTTCTTTATGTATTAATGCTTTTTTGGTTTTGCATCTTTGAACTTAGTTCACTTTATATATTTTAATACTTTAGGCACGTGATGATGTGGATCCCATACTTATTTATTCTTCCCCCCCCCCCCTCCCTCTCCTCTCACCCTTCCGTGGTCCTCATAAGATCTATTTATGTAATTGTGTATTAGTATATCACAATTTTCTATACTATTTACCTTGTGGATGAATTACAAGTTTTTAATTTTCTAGACGACTGACAAATTTCTATACTCTCTAATTAACGAAACATTTGCAAAACTTGAGATGAATATTGATTTTCCTATTCCTTGCCATTAAATGGTTATATTTCAATAATGATACAAGTAACTATAGATGTATTTCACATCCTTGTTAAATATGACAATTCTTTTTACTATTTTTTCTTATTATAAAACCATACATCCGATAGAAAGATAAACAATATAGATGTTTTCATAATATGTTTAGTATCTCTGGGGACTTCTATGGGTAGTATACAACAAGTATCTTTGTGCTTGTTCTATATATGCTACAGGTGAAGTTATCTTCTCAACTTGCCCATTCTAAATATGATTTTAAACTTTTCTGATTGGAATTGCTTCTGTCCAATGAGTCCTTGTTCGCCATTCTATGTATGCTATTGAACTTTTTCTGATTGGAATTGATTTGCATTTCTGGATAATTAGGTAATGGAACATGGCCAGACTCAATTGCATGCACATCTTCAATTAATATATTATAGCGATCCATGATATCATCACGCGATTTCCCAGAAAGTATTTCTGTCATCTTCCTCAATAAATTGTTATTCTTAAAGTAGATTGCTAGGGTATTCTTAGAGATTTTATCCTTGATTGATAGTGACACAAGAGGGTGAATGGATATTTTCACATTTTGCATATTTTTGTCAGTCATTTACTTTTGAAACTGTTCAATATTTTTAATGATCTATTGCACATGATCACCCTTTCCATTCGGCAAGTATTATTAGGATATTGTTTCCACTTATGTTATTGTCTATTATGGCTAATAGTGATTATGAAGAAGTATTTCAGCTTTGAATAATTTGGAAATATGCACTTTCTATACAAGTACACATACATACATGCTTGGAAGATTGATCAATTATGAAGGGCTAGTTTTTGTACATGGTTTAAACTTAATAATTGTATGTACAAAAGCTAGCACTTGATAATTGATCAATCTTACAAGCATGTATGTATGAGTGCATGTACAGAATGTGCACCTATCCAAAATATTCAAAGCTGAAACACTTACTTCATAACCACTACTACTCGTAATAGGCAATAAGATAAGAGGGAACCATATCCTAATAATACTTTGCCGAATTGAAAAGGTGAACCATATACAACATATCATTCAAAAACATTACACAGTTTGAAATGCAAATGACCTAAACAAAAGGATGCAAAATGTGTAAATACCCATTCACCCTCTTGTGTCACTGTTAATCAAGGAGAAGATCTTTGAGAATGACTTAAAAATCTACTTTAACGATAACAGTCTATTGAGGAAGATGGCAGAAATACTTTCTGGGAAATCGCGTGATGATATCATGGATCGCTATAATATATTAATTGAAGACTTGCCTTCCATCGAGTCTGGCCTTGTTCCATTACCTAATTATCCAAAAATGCAAAGCAATTCCAATCAGAAAAGTTCAAAAGTATACATACAATGGAGAACAGGGACTCCTTGGACAAAAGAGGAATACAGGTGGGTTTCCTGTATAGTTCGTGAGGACAACGTTAATCATGAGATATTGTTTCCTAGATTAACTTCAAAGCTGATATGAACAAGAACACCAACGCAGGTGGCTACCCATGCCCAAAAGTTTTTCAAGCACCTCAATGCCACCAAAAAATGGAGTAGAAAATCAAAAGCAAAAGTAAGCATTCTCGATATTGTCACACCCCTTTTTTCACCATCCAAGACGAAGAAGGGTTTTTCCAAGTAAAGTGAATGTATTGAATAGAGATTATTTTATTTACAGAATCGTCAATTGGAATGGAGTTATGATGTTCCAAGTCATCTTTTAGAATCTCTAACAAAAGGAAATGAGTATTTTTATTGGACTACGAAAACAAAAGATCAGGTAAGGAATTTTGTTGATCCGAGGAAGATATGTGGTCCCCCGAGTCCCATGGTTCTAGCACGGTCGTTTTTATCAACTTATACTCGACTTAAATTAGTCTTGAATAAATCATTTACTTATGGTTCGCTTAATCTGTTGAATGCGACCTTGCCATTTTTATTAATTATTTTTATCTAAGTCGCAAAGTTGCGAGCGGTATATTATGAGTGCTCTCACTCGAGCTTAGTATTGTAACAATTATTCTCTACTAAAACCGGGACAATTATTTGTCCATTTTCGCTCTTTCTTCACATCAGTAACTAATTAGGCCTTATGCAGAGTCTAGGCAAAATATTCTTGCACTTAAAAAAAAAAAAAATCTAAAAGCAAACCAATAAATAAAAGAACATTCATGCTGGTTAAGAAGATTAGAAAAAGCAAAGTTAACATCATACCAATTAAACTCCACGTAAACAACAGTCAATAAAATGAAGATAACAAAACATTTCTACTTGCAAAAACTCTACAAAAAACTTTACTCTTATTCATGGTAATATTCAAATTCATTCAGAAGATCTCTTTTGTCTTAGACCCTTTCGATTTAAGCCAAACTTCCATTCTCACTAATCTTTTCAATCGCTTTTAAAATTGTTGGTTAACATTCACAGAAAACTATTGAAGAATCAATTTTCATCAACTAAAGTTCATTTTTTTTTCAAGAGTAAATAAACACTTAATCCACTCATTTAAAATATTCCAATGAAGTGTAAGAGTACAAAACAATATATAGACTTTGGAATGGACCTTATATAGAAGAACTTTCACAATTCTGGATCCCAACAGCAAACTCGAACCTTCTAGAGCTTCGGACCGAAATCATCAACGGGAAACCTCATCGAACCAATGGGTGTTTTAGAGCTCTCCTTTTCTTTGCTACTATTGGGTGTTCCTTTTAGGAAGAAAAATAATGGCTCTTGCGGCTTCCTCTTTTTTTTCTCTTGAGCTGGGACCCCATCTAGATTTAGGTCTATAGGTTTCTTTATAGGTTCTATTAGGCTTAGGATTTTGTGTCTATATTTTTGTTCTATCTTTCCTTAAATGACTTTAGGGATTTTGGTTAAGATCAAAAAAATGGAATATTCTCTCAAGATTGTGATAAAATGTACCACGTGGCAATATGCCATTGGGTTCAATCTTTTTTTTCTTTAAAAATAAACAACAATAAAATATTACTTAAATATTAAATAAAAGAAAACTCAAACAACATATTTCTTTTTTTGTAATTTTCTTCTTCCTCACAAAATCAAAAACAAAAGGATTATCTAAAAATGACTATTTTTGTGATTTTCAATTTTCTCAAGTAAAGTCTACTAAAAATGAAATAAAAGTGAAAAATAAATATTAGATTTAAAAATAGATATTTAAAGCTAAAAAATGGGTTGAAACTCGGGAAGGGTCAAAAATCACGTCTCTATAGCTTGCCCCTCTTTGACTGTATTTTCAGACAAAGAACTAGACAACGAGATAAGTTTTAACCTGACCATTATTTGAAAGGGGGAAGAAAAGAAGAAAAAGATGTGATCGAGTCTTAGTTTAGGACAGCCTACATATCTCGGGTTATAAGAAAATTAGGTTACGTGTAAGAAGATGGAATGATGAAATGAGTTTGAGGTTTAATGAGGTCCCATCGAAGCTCCGATTCCCCGCTCCTATTGCTACATCAAATTGAAAAACAAAAGTCAAAAAAGAAGTTAGAAGTATAAGATCCTATTGAATCTTGAGATGAACTTGAAAGTGAACCCTATCCTCTAGGCAAGCTCTTGCTACTTAAACTTCAAAGTTCACTTTGTTCTTCATGCGACCTCTTCTTGCTTGAACCGAAGGTCTTGACCTTGTTTTCCATGTGAGCTCCTGATCTTGAAATGTGGATTATTCTCTCCTCCCATGAAATTATTTTTCTTTAGGTTGATAAAGATTTTTATTTATTGATCAAACTAAAGAGTCATTGCATAAGGAGACTAGTCTAGGTAACATAGTGCCTATTCCATTTCTTTCAAAAATAGACATAACAAAGAGGGGGGACTTGGATACAACATTAAACTTCTAAAAGTATCTAGCTCGCATCCTTTTTTGCTAATTTGTCCACTACTCCATTAGCTTCTCTATATATATGTTTGATTGATTCCCTTCCTACTTCATGCAATAGGTACCTGCAATCATCAATTAAACTTTGATAAATATCCTTGTTAGATAACATACCAATAATTTCATGACAGTCAGTCTCTCTTATTAAGGGTGTTAAGTTATTTTGTTAGGCCAATTTTAGATAGTGGAGCAACTCTATAACACCCCAAAAAATTTTCACTAAAATTCGTACCATTCTTCGTGTACGTATAGGATAGTACTCGACGATTTTAAAGTGCATGCATGAGTTAAGATCAATTCTTAAGTAATTTAAGTGTGTTAGATGTGATTTAGGGTCATAAGGGATCCCTAAAACCAAGCCAAGTCCAAAGAATTCATCTTGGCTAAGTTTCCGAATGAGTTCATATAAGGGTCAACTTCCAATGACCATAACTTTTTGAATATAATGACCCGGGTGGCCCATGACATATCAAATTAAAGGTTTTTACTCTTCTTTCTAAAGCCACCAAGATTGTATTTTTTGGGGTTCGGAGTCAAATGTTATGACTATTTTACGACAGACTAGTACTGTAGGAATTTCACGCCTAGACTATAACTGCAGAAAATTTAGGCTTGGCGCTGCAGTGGCGCGATGCACCACTATAGCACCAGAAACTAACCTCAGTAGTTTGGTCCTTGGAGCGATGTACCACTATTAGGCCTGTAGGGTTTTTAAGCCCATTTTCCAAATTTCAGAAATTCCAGGCTTGGTGCCGCAGCGGTGCGACGCGCCACTATAGCGCCAGAAACTAGCCTCAGTAGTTTGGTGCTTAGCGCGATGCGCCACTATTAGGTGTGTAGGATTTTTAAGCTCATTTTGGCTTGGCGCTGCAGTGGTGCAGCGCACCACTATAGCGCCAGAAGGGTTTTGGCCCTTTTTTTCCAGATTTTGATAAAGGGCAATCTGGACATTTTCCCTAATTATATATACACTAGCTTGGAACAATTTGGATCCTTTTTTCAGTCTTATTCCTCTCCAAAAAAAATCCCTAATCTCCATTCTCTTCTCTCTCAAACATCTCCAATAATAAATCTTCTCAAAACTCAAGGATTCAAGTTCCCCATTGAAGACCTACAATAAGGTTTCTTTAAAATCTATTCTAAGGTATGTAAGGCTACTCAAAGTATGGGTTGAATCCACCTATATGCCCTATATATTCTTGAGATTGAATATTTATAAGAATGGAGTTCCTGATAGATTTATATCCAAATAAGTCTTTTTTCATCTATTAACTTAACTTCGTTATGTTGATGTTGTTGAATCAAGAAATTGATAAATACTTATGTTGATGTGAGTTGATTGATACGAATTGTTATACATATTTTTTATGTCTAAGAGTCGGTTGATATGAGTTGTTAAATATATTTCGTTAAAAACTTAACTATGTTGATTATCTTAAATTGTTGATTTAGAGTTTTGGAGTCTTTATGAGTCCCCCAAAAGATTTGTGAAATGAACAAAGGAGTGATTGAATAGGATTAAATTCTGTCATAAATACATATCTAACTACTCTTGAAAGATATGATTGGGATTGATCGGATAGTATGATTGGAAGAGGTTTGATTGTGATAGAATTGATGAATTGACAAGGTTCCAAATGAGACTTGTCGAAATGATTAAATTGAGTTGATTGGATGGAGTTTTATAAGTATTGAGTCTTAGAAGGAGTATCGAGCACCGAATTGGGTAAGATTAAGTAATAACTTGAATCCAATAACTATGTCGCCAAATGTTGGAGGGGATTGGACCGTTAAAGTCGAATGTTTCCCAAATTATTGTCCTGGCATGATATTACTTGGTAGGTTATGAATCCATGATTGGTTGATTCGTTCATACCCTGGAAAAGTATAAACGGATGTGGCAACAATATCGGCTTGTTATACTATCACTGGCTCATAAGTGATGCTTGTCGGATAAGAGAAACTCTCATATAGGTCTTGATAGTACTCTGAGTCAGATTGGGTTGAATTGTATATGATTGGTCTTGTCTAACTCATATTCTTATTTAGACTCAGGACACTTGATTGAGTTGTTCCTTCTTCTAAGTTGAGATTCAGAGTTGATTTGATTCTCCCTTGATGTTTGTTTCATTCAGCCATTTTACATACTCGTACATTTCATGTACTAACATAATTTGGCCTGCATTATTTCATGATGCAGAGACAAGTACTAGAGATCATCAACTGATGCACTATTGAAGATCTATTCGCTTCCATCTAGTTGGTGAGTCCTCTATATTTCTGGAGGATATCGAAATTATCTTTTTTAGCTTTGATTAGTTTTCCTTTATTTTCATTTTTTGGTATCCATGGACCTGTCATTGGAACCTCCTGAATTGTTGATAGAGGCTTCTAGAGTGTGGATGATATTGAATTATTTATTTTAACTAGTTTTATTCTTGCTAGTTATTGATTGAATATATGTTTGTCCTTTGGCCCTAAATTATGAATAGTATTCTTATGACTGAGTCTTCCACCTATAGAATGTAATTGAATGAAAGTGTGATTGGACCAAGTGATTCGCTTGAAGGCCAGAAATAGTTTTTGAGTGTCGGCCACGTCTAGGGTACCCTCACAGGGTGTGACATACTTGGTATGAAAGCGCAGAGTTCAAGAGTCCTAGGGAGTCTATGATGCCGTGTCGAGTAGAGTCTTGCTTATGGGTGTGTTGTGCACCACACTTATAATCAGGAGGCTATAAGACATTAAGAATTGTTTCACTTCTTTCATACTCTGAATTCATGCGATAGAGTTAAACTCTATAAAGGTTATTTTCTAATTCGTGCGTTTACACATTGCAGACAATCCCTCCAAAATATACCATAAGTCAGAAGAACGCCATCCACATAAAGGTACCACAGACAGAGATGCCCTATCCTAGGACTAGGGTCCGACCTGCAAGATATACTGAGGTACCTCAAATGCCTACTACTCAACCTATACCAACTTCAAAGGAAGATTTCCGAGGAGCGATTGCTATGATCACTCAATTAGTGGCTGCCCACAATGGTAACCAGAGTTCTCTAACTCTTAGCTCTAGTTCTCAAGAGCCGTCTGCTTCCACGAGAATTAGAGACTTTCTGGGATGAATCTACCGATATTTATATGTTTTAAGGTTGATGAGGACCCTCAGAATTTCATTAATAAGATGTGGAAGATTTTGAAAGCAATGCATGCTTCAGATATCGAGAGAGTTGAGTTGGTGTCTTATCAGCTAAAGGATGTGGCAAATATCTGGTATAACCAATGGGAACAAAGTTGAGATGAGGATGCTGATGTAACACCCCAAAAAAAAATTCACTAAGATTCGGACTATTCTTCATGTACATATAGGATCGTACTTGAGGATTTTAAAGTGCATGCATGAGTTAAGATCAATTTCTAAGTAATTGAAATGTGTTAGATGTGATTTAGGGTCATAAGGGATCCCTAAAACCAAGTCAAGTCCAAAGAATTTATCTTGGCTAAGTTTCCGAATGAGTTCGTATAAGGATCAACTTCCAATGACCATATATTTTTGAATATAATGAATGAGTGGCCTATAACCTATCAAATTAAAGGTCTTTGAGTCTTCTTTCCAACTCCACAAATATTACATTTTTGGAGTTTTAAGTCAAAAGTTATGACTATTTTACGACAGACTAGTACTGCAGAAATTTCAGGCCTGGACTATAACTGCGGGAAATTTAGGCTTGGCTTTGCAGTGGCGCGATGCACCACTATAGCGCTAGAAACTAGCCTTAGTAGTTTGATCCTTGGCATGATGTACCACTATTAGGCCTACAGGGTTTTTAAGCCTATTTTTGCTTGGCGTTGCAGTGGCGCCGCGCGCCACTATAGCGCCAGCAGAGTTTTAGCCCTTTTTTCCATATTTTGATAAAGGGCAATATGGACATTTTCTCTAATTATATATACACTAGCTTGGAAAGATTTAGACCATATTTTTTAGTCTTGTACCTCTCCAAAAGAAAAAAAACCCTAATCTCCATTCTCTTCTCTCTCAATCCATCTCTAACAAGAATTGCCCTCAAATATTTCAACAATTCAAGCTTTCCATTGAAGACCTAACATCAAGGTTCCTTCAAAATATTCACCAAGGTATGTAAGGCTACTCAAAGCATGGGTTGAATCCACCCATGTGCCCTACATCTTCTTGATATTGAATGTTCATAAGAATGTAGTTCTTGATAGATTTATATTCAAATGAGTCTTTTTTTCATCTATTAACTTAATTTCATTATGTTGATGTTGTTGAGTCAAGAAATTGATAAATGCTTATGTTGATGTGAGTTGATTGATATGAATTGTTATACATAATTTTTATGTCTAAGAGTCGGTTGATATGAGTTGTTGAATATATTTTGTTAAAAACTTAAATATGTTGATTATCTTAAATTGTTGATTTAGAGTTTTGGAGTCTTGATGAGTACCCTAAAAGATTTGTGAAATGAATGAAGGAATGATTGAATAGGATTAAATTCTGTCATAAATGCATATCTAACTAATCTTGAAAGATGTGATTGGGATTGATCGAATAGTATGATTGGAAGAGGTTTGATTGTGATAGAATTGATGAATTGACAAGGTTCCAAATGAGACTTGTCGATATGATTAGATTGAGTTGATTATATGAAGTTTTGTGAGTATTGAGTCTTGGGAGAAGTATCAAGCACCAAATTGGTTAAGAGTAAGTAATAACTTGAATCCAATAACTATGTCGCCAAATATAAGAGGAGATTAGACCGTTAAAGTCGGATGTTTCTCAAATTATTGTCCTGGCATGGTAGGACTTGGCTGGTTATAGATCCATGATTAGTTGATTCGTTCATACCCTGGTAAAGTATGAACGGACGTGGAAACAACGTCGGCTTGTTGTACTATCACTGGCTCATAAGTGATGGTTGTCGGATAAGAGAAACTCTCATATAGGTCTTGATAGTACTCTGAGTCGAATTGGGTTGAATTGTATGTGATTGGTCTTGTCTAAACCATATTCTTGTTTAGACTTAGGACACTTGATTGAGTTGTTCCTTCTTTTGAGTTGAGATTCCGAGTTGATTTGATTCTCCGTTGATGTTTGTTTCATTCAACCATTTTACATACTCGTACATTCCACGTACTGATGTCATTTGCCTGCATCATTTTATGATGCAGAGATAGGTAATAGAGATCATCAACCAACGTACTATTGAAGATCTATTCGCTTCCAGCTAGTTGGTGAGTCCTTCTTGTTTTCGGAGGATACCGATATTATCTTTTTTAGCTTTGATTAGTTTTCCCTTGTTTTGATTTTTTGGTAGCCATGGACCTGTCATTAGTACCTCCTGGATTGTTAATAGAGGATTCATAGACTAGAGTGTGGATGATGTTAAATTGTTCATTTTGACTAGTTTTATTCTTGCTAGTTGTTGATTGAATATATATTTGGCCTTTGGCCCTAAATTATGAATAGTATTCTTATGATTGAGTCTTCTGATGATAAAATATAACTAAATGGAAGTGTGATTGGACCAAGTGGTTCGCCTGAAGGCCAGAAATAGTTTTCGAGTGCCGGCCACGTCTAGGGTACCCTCTCGGGGCATGACAAACTCCAACACTTCCATGTAGATGTTGGTGGCATAATTTATACCCATGTTGAAACCCATGATCTATATTTTGTTATGGTCTCTGAAAACACTTCTGATTATCCCCTTACCCGGATTGGATTTGCAAGCTCCATCTATATTCAGTTTTAAAATATTCTTATCTGGTGGTTCCCATTTGATGTAGATGGTGCTCTTCATCCTATTGAGAGGATTTTTACTAGTGATAACCTTGTATTTCAGAGCCTTGTTAGATACCTGGCTAATTAGAGGTGCTTTGTTATTTTTCTGAAAAATAATGCCATTTCGATTGTTCCAGATTCATCATAGAAGGAACGGGATAAAGTCAGACCAAGTTAAGAGATTATCCAACCTTTTTGACTTAAATTGTTCTCTTAACCACAAAATCAGGGTATCTTGGCTATTTGTGTATTGAGAAAATTTATGGCATTGATATATTTGTTCCCATAAGATTTTTGAGTGGATGCACCTAAAAATCATATGTTCTCTGTCCTCTTTTTCTATACCACAAATATTGCATATATCGTTAAGGCATATTTTTCTCTGATAAAGCATGTGGATTATGGGGATCCTATTGAGACAAACTAACAATAAGAAGTATATAATCATGTTCATGGTGTTGGCCTTCCATAGCCAAGTAAGATCCCCCTCCTTGAATTTACAAGTACTATCTTTTGAGATTAGCTCATATGCAGCCCTCGTCGAGAAGACATTATATCCTATCGTATTCCATCTATAGTTGTCTTCTCCTACATTGATTTGTTTGATTTATGTACTTTGAATTAGATTGGTAATTTTAGTTGGAAACTCAAAGGAGAAGATGTTGGTATTGATGAAACCATTATTAAGGATGTCGGCAATAGTTAATTTGTATTCATGTTTCATTAGAGGTCTATAAATCATACTTCTTAAGAATTTTTCTTGGTTTATCCAATTGTCTTGCCAAGTGTTTATTATTTTTTTGTCATTCTCAATTTTCCACTTAATTCCCTCGTTACAGAGCTTCAAGCCTCTAATGATATTTTTTTCATGTATGAGATCCTCTTAGTTGGTTTTGAGCATCCATGAAATATGCCTCTAGTCAAAATTGGGATAAAATGTACCATGTGGCAACATGCCATTGGGTTCAATCTTTTTTTCTCAATTTTTCTTTTAAAATATTACTTACTAAATATAAGAAAACTCAAACAACATATTTCTTTTTGTCAATTTTCCTTTTCCTCGCAAATTCAAAAACAAAAGGATTATATAAAAATGACTATTTTTTTCCTTTTCTATTTTCTCAAGTAAAATCTACTAAAAATGAAATAAAAGTCAAAAATAAATATTAGATTTTAAAATAGATATTTAAATCTAAAAAATGGGTTGAAACTCGGGAAGGGTCAAAAATCACGTGTCTACATATTCAAACTTCTTATACCACTATCTAGGAGCTTATTTAGGCCATATAGACTCTTTTTAAGTTTGCACACAAAATTTTCTTTACCATTTACTTTGAAGCCCTTAGGTTGTTCCATATAAATTTCTTCCTCTAGGTTACCATGAAGAAAATTCATCTTCATATCTATCTGCTCAATCCCAAATTAAGACTAGCAACTAAATCAAGAATGGTACGAATAGAGGACATTTTCAAATAGGAGAAAATACTTCATCAAAGTCAATACCATTCATTTGATCAAATCATTTAACAACCACTCTAGCTTTGAACTTGGGCTTCAAGCTGTGTTCTTCAACTTTAAATTTGAACACCTACTTGTTTTTCAAAGAGCTCATGCCCTTAGGCAATTTCACTAACTCATAAGCGTGACTTTTATGCATAAATTTCATCTCATCTGGCATGGATTCAATCCATTGATCCTTGTGCTCATCTTTCATAGGCTCCTCATAACATTCAAATTCACCTCCGTCAGTGAGCATAACATACTCATTAGGTGAATAACAAGAAGAAGGAATAACTGTCTTATGGACCTCCTAAGAGGAGTATTTGATTTGTTCACAACTTCATGAGCAGAAGCATCATTAATAACAACATCATTGTTATCATCAACATCAACATATTGATCCAGGACATGATTTTGGCATCACCATGATCATCAATCTCACTAACATCATGCACACTTGTATGAGGAATTTGATCAAGATGAACTATGTCATCAGAACTTGAAAATTCTAGCTTCTCCACTTTGTCAATATCTTTAATGGTTTGATTCTTCATGAAGATGATATCACAGCTTCTCTCAAAGTTCTACTCAATTGGATCATATAGCTTGTAACCAAATTCATCAAGGTCATAACTTGCCATGACCCAAGCTTAGGGCCTAGATGTGACACGGCGAAAGAGGAACCTGGAGGTACCTCACCTAATTCCTCATAGAATTCATTTGTTCTTTCATCAATAATGACAATAAATAAATAAGCAAAAACAAGGGAAAAGAGAGACTATGGGAAATATTGAAGCAAGAATCATAATAATACATCTTCAACTTACATATGTCAAATAATACCTCTAACTTTTAGATTTAGTAGGGGCTAAGACAAGTCCCTAGCTCACCCTCAATCAAAATAGAATGAAATGTCATAGTAAGTGTCTAAAGGTCTCAACATATCATAAGCTAGAAATATAAAGGAGTATTGTTCCCAAAATATGGGAACTCACCAAAAGTAGCTTTCAAACAAAATCTCAACTAGCCACGTGGAGGAGATCGGGGAGAAGCATCGATTCCTACATAGTGATATCATGTAGGCAAAAGAGTATGCATTAGTACTTTGAATGTACTAAGTATGTAGGCATGCAATACAATGTAAAACATTTAGGAAATTTATAAGGTAAAGTACATAAATGAATGCATGCATGAAAAATCAAGTAGATATCATTTAAATCATATATATATGGGAAGATGACTTTAACTGACAATAAGACCGTGTGAGCTATAACATAGAATCCAAAGTATACCCACATTGGAAGAGGGGAGACTACTTGCCAAGATAGAACTCCGTCAATTTTACATTTATTCTTTAACTTTAACTTTAAGGGATTTTGTGTATCCACTACCTTAAGCCTACGAGGGCTCCTATAGAGGCACATAGTTAATGAGACAAGGACTTGCTACTAGGATTTCCTAACCAAATCTCACTTCAATACCCCATTCGGTGCTAAGTCAATTCCACAAAATAGTTTAATACTTCAAAATAGTCATAGCATATAGCTTAAGAATTCAAAACATCACATTCGGTAGAATAGATCATTAAAACCACTAGTGATTCAAATATGCAAGAATTATCCTTATTGCATAAAGAATCCTTTGTTCATAGCATTTCATTATTTTTTTCATTTCATAACACTCTTTTTTTATCATAGACATTGTTTTCATAAACATTCATTTGGAGTCAAAAGCTTTCAAGTCAAACTTCAATGGAAACATAATAAAACTAAGTGGATTCTATTCAGTTCATCGTTCAAACATGCTTTTCAAAAGAACCATGCATAAACATTATTAATCGAGTCAATTCAAAACATACTTTAAATAACCCACCATTCTTTTCAAAGACCCATAATAGCTTGAGATGGGAAATCCCATAATAGCTTGAGATAGAAAACTATTTGAAATCCATCAATTCATGAAATTGGGTAGTAATATAAGCTTACACAAATATAAAAGCAATAATTTAAACCATATCCTAGAAATTTGAGAAGGATTAAACAAGACCCGTTTGAAAATATATAAACCTAAGATAGAAAATAAGGGCATTCATAGGTAGTAATCAATTTCATGCAATTTGAGTCAATAACCACAATTTCAACCATACTTCATGCTAGTAAGAAGAAATTAAAAGTAACCATAAAGAATTAATATTTGAATTCAAAAGAATTAGTTGGAAAGAGTTTTAGGACTCCATGGGTGGAAGATCCCATAAATGAAGAAACCCACATACCTTAGAGTGAAGCTTGAAGAAGAATTGAAAAAGTCTTGAGAAACTTGAAGTAACCTTGATGCTTGGTCTTCAATGGGGTGCTTGAAATCCTTTAGTTTTGATAGGAATCTTGAAGGAGATGATTTGGGAAGGAGGAGGAATGAAATCTAGGGTTTTAGGTAGTAAAAAGGGTGGAGAATAACCCTAAAAACCATCCAAGACCGACTATATACATTCAGCGAATTATCCAAGAAGCCCTCAATCAAAATTGGAAATTTTTGCTAAATTTTGAACTATTTGGGAACAAGTCCGCGATGCAAAGATATTCTATTTCAGTATATTTTCCTCCGAAATGTCATGACCCAAGCCTAGGGTCTATATATGACACGGCAAATGAGACACCCGGGGTACCTCACCTAAGCCTCTTAGCATTCATTAAGCATTTCATTGGTAATGATAAAAAAAATCAAACAGAAAATAAAAGGGTTGTAGGGACTAAGGGGCTTCACATTTAATAAGAGTCAAAGACAACATAACATCTTTTTATATGTCCAACCATACCTTCTACATTAAAGATTTGGCGGGGGATAAGACATGTCCCTAGCTCACCCTTACAATAAGTGTTAAGAAATGTCTTAATAAAAGTCTTAATATTCTACATAACATAAGCTTAGAATAAAAAGGGTGTTGTTCCCGAACCATGGAAACCCACCACAAGCAATCTTCAAACTAATCTAAGCTAGCCACATGGAGGAGGTTGATGGAGCGACGTCGATTCCTACATGGTGATATCATGTAGGCAAAACTATGCATTAGTACTTTGAATGTACTAAGTATACGAGTATTTTATGAAATGAAGAACATAAGAGAGACATGAGTAAGCAATATGCATAAGTGAATATGCATTATACATCATCATATGAAACCTTAAAACATTCATTTTATGGGAAAGTGACCATAACCGACATTTAAGACCATGCGAGCTAATATATAGAATCCAACATACCCCCATACGTTGGCACGGAGAGACTACTTGCGGGTAGAACTCCATTCAGTTTACATTCAATTATTTAACATTTGGTGGATACAAAGTCCTAGCCGACAAGGGCTCCTATGGTGGCACATAGTTAATGCAACATGAGACTTTACTTAAAAACCCCTTAGGTCGAGTACCCATCTACATGCTACTATTGGTGCTAGGTCATATCCCATGGAATAACGTTTGAACATCAATATAGCAACTTTAACATTAAAACATCAATCGGTGGAATAGCTCATTAACTTTTGATTTATAATATCATCATGGTTGTCATGCCCTATTTACCGTTCTACTAATGAACTTTGACTTATAAGAAAATTAGGTCTACAATCAGTGATGGTATTATGGGTACCATGCTAATCGGACCTTCCTTTTTGGAAAAATGTTCAAAAGTATTGACGGCCTATAGGGATTCATACATGTCATATCATAACCTTAAATATTTCATTTGATTCAATGTGAGAATTTTCTTTTAACATTGAAATCTTACTTTGGCTAAAAAGCCCTTTCATCAATCATTCATTTCATAAAGACTCTCCTTCATAAATATTTACTTCATAACATTCATTGGATTCAAACTTCATTTCAAGTTTACTTTATCATAGGAAATTGTGTGGGTTCATTTCATAAAGACCTTCAAATACATTTAAAGAATACGTGTATGCATGAGAGTGATATAAATACATCAAATCAAATATCTTAAAAACAACCCACCATATGCACTTTAAAACTACCTTTCAAACCTTCATATAAGAACCTTGATAAACCATCTATTTCATGTAAATAAGAATCATCATAAGTCAATATAGGTAAATAAACTTCAAATATTCAAGAATCTATGCATTTGGAATCATAGTACGAAAATCCATAAAAACTCATCACTTAAAATTAAGAATCAACATACATATATATATATATATATATATCAATACGAGTACATACACTTAAAATATACCATAATCTATGCATTTGGAACCATCATGTAAAATCCCATAAGATTTCATCATTAAAATTGAAATACTAAGTTGAGAAAATATTTGGGCTCCATGGGTGGAAGAACCCATGGATGAAAACCCACATACCTTAGAGAGTAACTTGAAGAAGAATTGGATAAGTCTTGATGTTAGGCCTTAAATTGGAAAACTTGAATCATTGAGTTTGAGAGCAAAAATTGGAGGGGATGATTTAGAGAGAGGAGGATGAAGTTTAGGGTTTTGGAGAGGTGAAAGACTGAAAAATGACCCCCCAAACACGCCTAAGTTCGTATATATTTATTTAGGTAATTGTCCAATATGCTCTTCATCAAAACAAATCTAGAAAATGGGCTCAAAATCCTGCAGGCGCTACAGTGGCACGACGCGCCAAAAGCCAAATTGTTGCAGCTTATTTTGGGCACTATAGTGGCGTCGAGCGCCAGGCCTAAAATTGCTGCAGTGATAGTCTATAGTCATTTGATAGTTCATGGGCCATCTAACTCCTAATATTCTAAAAGTTATAGTCATTTGAAGTTGACTCTTATATAATCTTATATGAAAACTCAATCGGTGAAGGATCTTTGAACTCAACTTAGTACTAGAGGTTACGTATGATAATAATTCACCTCTAATACACATCAGATACTTAGGAATTAATTCTAAAACATATATAAAATTAGAAGTCATTGGGCTCAGGCCTATGAGAATAAGAAGAATGGCTCGGGTCTTAGCTTAAAATATTTTTGGGTATAACACGTTGCAACAACATATAACGGACCAACTATCCATTGAACTTGAAATAATATGGAATATGCCTCAAGTGGCCAAAACAGGTATCTTTAAAGTCATGATAAAAAAGTTCATCAACTAAAGATTTTCTAAAATCATGATAAAGATCCATCCTTGCTCTTACAGAAATTTTTGCAGGAAATGATCCTATACTATTCATCCAAGTTGATAAGCCATAGGAATCACTAGATATATCTTTTATAAAAATTGGCAAGGATAGGGGATCAACCTCTCCACTAACGGTATCTCTACTACTTTCATCATCTACGCTATCACTTTCCGCTTCACTAGACTCAACATTATCACTGTGTTTGACACTACTATCGTGGTAGTTGTCAATATCAGCCATTGTTCCAGAATCTAACTCAGCCTCTTCGACTATAATTGTTTTCTTTTTTGAAGTTTTCAAAACTTCTTCAGCAACCTTTTGTTTCTTAGAGTAGTAGGAGTAGATCATTTTATGATGTTTCCGCCTCTAGTTTTAGCCATAATATACTATCTACATGCACGATAACCAACAAGAGTAAAGCTATCAACCACTGGCCTATTAACAGAACCATAGTAATGCTCAAATAAAAAATCCAAAATAAGTACTACTTTTAACAAAAATCAACCATGCAATGACAGAAATCTCCAGAAACATAAGTAAATTTGACCTTCAAAAAATTTCGATCTTCAAAAAAATTGGATCTTAAAAACTGTAAAAATCTCAAAATATTCAAAATCGACTTGGATAAACATAAATATTCAAAAACCTTTTAGATATATTCCAGGTCAAAACACCATAATAATGCAAAATCAAGAATATGAAAAGAAATTAGAAAAACTATATAAGAACAATTAAACTTACCTGAGAGTTCGAACTTGAGGATGACAGCTTTGAACTACAGAAAACTTGAGGGTGAGAGCTTTGAACTCCAGAAACGGCTTTGTTCTTGGAGAAAGCTGTGAGTTATGGAGGTCGATGGTTTCGAGTAGTCGGGAGAAAGATGAAGTGGTGTCTCAAAAGAAAAGTTCATTCTGAACTTTTCTGGAATGAAAAGGTCTAGAGTATATTTGAATCCCGAGGGGTTTTTAAATATTATTGGAATTGTGACATGTAATTTTTTAATATTAAAATTTATATAATATTTCAAATATTGATAAAATATATTTTTATAAAACTTGTATTTTATCTCCAAGTTTTTGTAATGTTAAAAAAAATTCATGACCCCACAACTCAAGTTTTTAAAATTTTAAAGAGGTCCATGACTCTACAACTCAAGTTTTTAAAATGTTAAAGAGGCCCTTGGCCCCACAACCCAACCCCACTTTTTCTTACTCTAAACCTAAAAAGTAAATGAAAAAGAAAATAAGAGACTGTTTGTTGAATTAAGTTACAGGGTGTCCCCAATCCAATTATTCTCAACTTAGTACTCATGTTCGTTTGCATGATAGATATGTGTTGCTAGCCTGAGAGTTCATTCCCACTTTGCCAGCCAATCTGCAAGTTGATTGGCTTCTTTGTAGCAATGAGTGAACCCGACAGTGGCTTGTCTAAGCAGTACAAAAGTGTCTTCGATTACTTTATTTAATTTAAAACTTCTAGCTTTTCCATCTTTGAGCATTCCTATGATTAGCGAAGATTCTTGTTCGATGTTAAGGTTAGTGTAACCGTTCTGAATGCACCATTTGCAACCATACCATGCTGTCTTTGCCTCTGTTACATTGTGATTGGAACACTCTATCGGGACTGAAAAGGCCATGGTCAACTCTGCTTCTTCGTCTCTGAGAACCCCACCAATTCCAGCCCTTCCAGTACTTATGTTGAAGCTTCCATCAGTGTTGAGCTTGAGAATTCCTTGCTCAGGACTTTGCCAACTCCATCAGTAATCTGGGAATAGGCTGCAAATTGACAAGATTGTGAAAAAATTCCTTCCAAGGAAAAGAAAATTTGCATCCAAGAAAAGACTTGATGGTGGCCGCTTGAACTGTCCAGTTCACTTGTTGCTCAAGATTGTATCTACTAAATTTCTTTTGATTTGCATGCCTGCAAGCGCAAGTCTATTTCCAAATACAACATATAATAATAGGAGTAATATGTAATATCAATTTATGCACATCATTCTTTACTACCTCTTTATATTGTGCTGCTCCATTTAGGACGTGATATTATTATTGAATTTTGTTATCTTAGTTTAATTGTGTGTTATGAATAAATACGCACGAATGTCTATTGTAGATTTTTTTTAACTTGTTTATAGATGAAAAGTACCTTATCTAGCTCAAAATATCGCACAACTCCCCTAGGTTTACAAATTTTGTTTTTTCGTTGGTGCAAATAAACTAGTTTCTTTGTTGTACTAGTATTGATTAAGATTTTGAAAGTTGAGAATAATGAATTCTCAAAATATCTCCACTAAAATTAGAAAACAAGGTGGAGGTTGATATGATCTTAGTCGAGTTGTTTTTCCCTTTATTTTCAAAAATTAAAAGGGGAATGGAGCAATGATAGAGTATCAACCCTAATATGCTTTGTTAGGTACAGAAATTCAAGAATCAATTTAGGTCTTGAAACTTCAAGTAGATATACCACTAGCGTCTTCTGATGATTAGTCATCTCTTTTTCATTAGATATTGACTAGTATTAAATTATAAAATTATTATTGTAATTGTCTATTCCTCCCATATATACTAGGTTTAAATTATGCCATCAGAATTTCATGACATAAAGTTCTTTCACCTTTTCAAATTAATTTCTTATAGAGATAAAATAATTAACTAGTTATTTTTTCCACCTTTGGACATTTTTTTTGTTGGTCGGTTTGCTTAGACCCACACAACGTAGTTTCAATTCATTATCTTTTGTATTGTGGAAATTTTCTGCTTCCATGAATGTAATGGAAGTTTGGCTGAAAAGTGTGCTCCTAAGTTATCAAATTATAGTTACTGAATTTGAATGTCAATCTTATAGGTGCTTGATTTGAAATTCGAGTTTTCTGCTCGACTATTTTAGATAGGAGTGTATTATAATCCAGTTTTTTCATCTAACTTTTAAGAAGTTATTTTCATTAAATTTCTTAAAATTGGTACAAAAGATCGAAATGATACTAGATATGCAAATCAACGTTAATTTTCATTACTGGATATCCTTACCCCGCCACCCCCCACCCCTAAAAAAAACTACTAAACTAGAGCCAGCAAAAGCAAGAGAAATTTAAGAAGAAGACAAGTACTTCAGTATGAACTCATCAATTATTTGAAATTCATAAATTTTAAGAGATTTTTGTAAATAAGAAGTAGAAAAATAATGTAATTAGTTCTTAACACTATAAAATTTATGTAAATTACACTTTATTAAATCCAAATCTTTCTAGACATGCTTCTTTGTGAATTAATGCTTTAATTTTTTGGTTTTGCATATTTGAACTTAGTTCATTTTATATATTTTAAAAATGATGCTGAGCATAAATTTTAAGAGATTTTTGTAATTAAAAAGAAGTAGAAAAATAATGTAATTAGTTCTTAATACTACAAAATTTATGTAAATTACACATTATTAAATCCAAATCTTTCTATACATGCTTCTTTGTGTATTAATGCTTTTTTGGTTTTGCATCTTTGAACTTAGTTCACTTTATATATTTTAATACTTCAGGCATGTGATGATGTGGATCCCATACTTATTTATTCTCCCCCCCCCCCTCCCCTCTCCTCTCACCCTTCCGTGGTCCTCATAAGATCTATTTATGTAATTGTGTATTAGTATATCACAATTTTTTATACTATTTACCTTGTGGATGAATTACAAGTTTTTGATTTTCTAGACGACTGACAAATTTCTATACTCTCTAATTAACGAAACATTTGCAAAACTTGAGATGAATATTGATTTTCCTATTCCTTGCCATTAAATGGTTGTATTTCAATAATGATACAAGTAACTATAGATGTATTTCACATCCTTGTTAAATATGACAATTCTTTTTACTATTTTTTCTTATTATAAAACCATACATCCGATAGAAAGATAAACAATATAGATGTTTTCATAATATGTTTAGTATCTCTGGGGACTTCTATGGGTAGTGTACAACAAGTATCTTCGTGCTTGTTCTATATATGCTACTGGTGAAGTTATCTTCTCAACTTGCCCATTCTAAATATGATTTTAAACTTTTCTGATTGGAATTGCTTCTGTCCAATGAGTCCATGTTCGCCATTCTATGTATGCTATGGAACTTTTTCTGATTGGAATTGATTTGCATTTCTGGATAATTAGGTAATGGAACATGGCCATACTCGATTGCATGCACATCTTCAATTAAAATAGTATAGTTATCAATGATATCATCAAGCAATTTTCCGAGAGGTGTTTCTGTCATCTTCCTCAATAGATTGTTATTCTTAAAGTAGATTGCTAGGGTATTCTTAGAGATTTTATCCTAGATTGATAGTGACACAAGAGGGTGAATGGATATTTTCACATTTTGCATATTTTTGTCAGTCATTTACTTTTGAAACTGTTCAATATTTTTAATGATCTATTGCACATGATCACCCTTTCCATTCGGCAAGTATTATTAGGATATTGTTTCCACTTATGTTATTGTCTATTATGGCTAATAGTGATTATGAAGAAGTATTTCAGCTTTGAATAATTTGGAAATATGCACTTTCTATACAAGTACACATACATACATGCTTGGAAGATTGATCAATTATGAAGGGCTAGCTTTTGTACATGGTTTAAACTTAATAATTGTATGCACAAAAGCTAGCACTTGATAATTGATTAATCTTACAAGCATGTATGTATGAGTGCATGTACAGAATGTGCACCTATCCAAAATATTCAAAGCTAAAAACACTTACTTCATAACCACTACTACTCGTAATAGGCAATAAGATAAGAGGGAACCATATCCTAATAATACTTTGCCAAATTGAAAAGGTGAACCATATACAACATATCATTTTAAAAAATTAAACAGCTTTAAATGCAAATGACATAAACAAAAGGATGCAAAATCTATAAATAACCATTCACCCTCTTGTGTCACTATTAATCTAGGAGAAGATTTTTGAGAATGCCTTAAAAAACTACTTTAACGATAACAGTCTATTGAGGAAGATGGTAGAAATACTTTTTGGGAATCGCCTGATGATATCATGGATCGCTATAATATATTAATTGAAGACGTGCCTTCCATCAAGTCTGGACTTGTTCCATTACCTAATTATCTGGAAATGAAAAGCAATTCCAATCAGAAAAGTTCAAAAGTATACATACAATGGCGAACAGGGACTCCTTGGACAGAAGAGGAACACATGTGGGTTTCCTGTATAGTTCGTGAGGAATCCGTTAATCATGCGATCTTGTTTCCTAGATTAACTTCAAAGCTGATATGAACAAGAACACCAACGCAGGTGGCTACCCATGCCCAAAAGTTTTTCAAGTACCTCAATGCCACCAAAAAATGGAGTAGAAAACCAAGAGCAAAAGTAAGCATTCTCGATATTGTCTCACCCTTTTTTCACTCTCATATCGCGCTGATTTTGCCTTTTTGCATAAATGCTCTTCCTTGTCTTTTCCCTTCTCATCCTCTACCTGCTGAGCATATAACATTAATCTAGAAATATTCATGTCAGAGATTAACAATGCAGCTTTGCACTCCTTCTTCACATATCTTCCCAATCCAGAGATAAATTTCCTCATCTTTGACCTCATATCTAAGATCATCTCTGGAGCATATTTGGATAGTTGGATGAACTTTAGACTATACTCCTTAACGGTCATACTCTCTTGTTTCAAATTCACAAACTCTTCTACTTTCGCTTCCCTCAATTCTCTAAGAAAGAAGTGATCAAGAAAGGCTCCCTCAAACTCATCCCAAATAGCAGGCTTAGCATCCTTACCTCTACTTTGTTCCCACTGGAAATTTATCTTAGAGTGCAAAGATATGTGAAGAAGGAGTGTAAAGCTGCATTGTTGATCTCTTAGAGTGCAAGTTTAGTTAGACACCTCAGGAGGTTGGCGTGGAAGTTAGACTTAGTGACCAGTCCATACAAAAGAAAAGTAGTTTCAAGTACCTTGGGTCTATCATGAAAGAAAGTGGGAAGATTGACAATAATGTCACATATCATATAGGGGCAGGGTGGATGAAATGGAGGCTCGCTTCCGATGTGCTATGTGATAAGAAGGTGCCACCACAACTTAAGGAAAAGTTCTACAAAGTGGTGGTTAGACTGACTATGTTATATGAGGTAGAGTGTTGGCCAGTATCTCTCACGTCCAAAAGATAAAAATTGCCTATATAAGAATGTTGAGATGGATGTGTGGGCAAACCAGGAGCAACAAGATTAGAAATAAAGCTATTTAGGAAAAGGTAGAAGTGGCCTCGGTGGAACACAAGATGCGAGAAATACGACTGAGATGGTTTGGATATGTGAAGAGGAGAGATACAGATACCCTAGTGCGGAGATGTGAGAGGTTGTCCATAGATGGTTTTAGAAGAAGTAGGGGTAGGCCAAACAAATATTGGGGAGAGGTGATTAGACAAGACATGTCGCAGTTACAACTTACTGAGGACATGACCTTAGATAGGAGGGTATGGAAGACCCATATTAGGGTAGAAGGCTAGATCATAGTCTCGTTATTCTTCCTTATTAGTAGGCGCATTAGCGCACCATAATTTTTTGTGGTTTGATTTCTGTTATTATCTATTACTTTCTGTACTTTGATTGCTCTATTGTATCTGTGTTTCTTTCATTATTTGCTTTCCCATATCGCTTTGAACTTCTTATCCTTATCTGACCTCTTTTATGCTTTTAATGAGCCGAGGGTCTTTTAGAAACAGTCATCTTACCTTGGTAGGAGTAAGGTCTACGTACATTTTACCCTTCTCAAATCTCAAGTTGTGGGATTTCACTAGGTTGAGGTTGTTGTTGTTATTGTATTTGATTTGACTTGTGATCACATGCCTGTACTTGTTTATATTTCTACACCTGTGGGTGAGTCCTTAATCATGGATCGAGTGTATCAGCCCTATTTTGTTTAGTTGGCCTGGTATGATACTTGGGTAGACATGATTATTCTGGGATGGTAGACTTTTATTTTATATTGGGTATGGATTGGCTAGCTCTTTATCGAGTTATTCTTGATTGCTATGGTAAGACTGTTACCTTAGTGACACCTGGTGTCCCGAGAATCTAATGGAAGGGTACTAGCAATTATTATCCTAGTAAGTTCATCTCTTATATCCATTCTAGGAGATTCATTGATAGATGTTGTATGTCTTATTTAGCCTTTATCCGAGATACTAGTATTGAGACATCTCATATGGATTCCATTCCCGTGATTAAGGAATTTGCCGATGTATTCCCCACTAATCTTTCTAGTGTACCTCTGGATAGGGACATTATCTTTTCTATTGACTTGGAGCTGGACACTAAGCCTATTGCTATTCCACATTATCGCATGGCTTCAGTGAAGTTGAAGAAGATGAAAGATTTAACACCCCTGAAGTCCATACCCTGAACTAACTCTAGGAAATAAGAGAAATTGCATCTAGAGCAGACCAAGAGACCCTTCACGAGTCGTACCCTTCTTCACGGCTTATGGAAAGGTATTGTGGTGGTGCTAGTAATTAGAGGAATTAAGGTAAAGGGTACATGAAGTCTTTCATGAACTTGACCCCAGGACCTTAAAGGCAGATAAGGACATGAGGTATGACCATGACCCTTGGTGAGCAACACGAGCCATAGTTGTGTCTATGGTAGCCACCTCTTCTAATCCAGCCTATGTTTCTAGACCACGGTCATCACCACGGACCGTGGTGAGCTTCACGGGCCATGGTGGCCTTGCGTGAAGGGTGCTCGACCTAATTTTAATGAAGGATATTCTGGTCTTTTTCCAACTAAACCCTACATTTTAGGGATAAAAAATTGTCCTTTAACTTACCCAAAAAGGTTTTCCCTCTCACTAATAAGTAAAACTTTTGAGAGAAGTGATTGGAGAGAAGAAAGAAAGAAAGGGTTTAAGATTTTCAAGCAATTCCTTCGAGATTCAATTGTTCCTTCAATTCCCAAGTATTTAAGGCTTATCCAAATATTGAACTGAGTTCGTCTACGTGCCCTACATCTTCATTAAGCCAAGATTGAGTATAGAGTTGAGTTGAGTCCTTATATATAATGAGTTAATTCTTTTTCTATTGAGTAATGTATATTTATTCACAATGATATTTGATTTGAGCATGAGTATTAATTGTAAAAGAGTTTGAAAGTATGTTTTTAAATAATAGAGTTAATGATTGAGATGAGATTGAGAGATTGATAAGAGTCCAATGAGACTAGATGAGATAATTTGAATGAATTGCGTTGATTAAGTATATGAGCATATTAAGTCTTATTGGAGTAGTATTGAACACTGGTTTGGATAAGAGTAGACAACAACTCAAACTCTATAAACTACGTAACCAGCATAGGATAGAGGTTATGCCTCTTTAGTCCAAAAATAATGGACTTTGTTTGATTATAGATTTAATGAGGTTGATCGTCCCTTACCCTAGCAAGGTATTGGACGTTGATAGCTTGTGGATCTAATGATGTTGATCTTGCCTTATCTTGGTAAGGTATTAGATGGATGGGGCAATGGTAGTGCAAAGTATGTATCATCACTAGTCATAAATGATAGTTGTCGGTTAGAGAAACTTTCCTAAAATAAATGGTTTGATTTGGTTGAGTTGCACATCATTGAGTCTACTTTTAAAGCATTGTTTACTATAAACTTACATATCATTTGAGTTGATTTGATCCCCTTGAGTTAAGTCTTTTGAGTTAAGTCACTTGATGTTGAGTTTGTTGAATCGTGTTTCCTTCATCTATTTTACATACTCGTACATTCCACGTACTGATGCCATTCCACCTACATCATTTTATGATGCAGATACAGGTATTTGAGATCATCAACAGGTGCTTTGTTGAGGATCTATTTCTTTCCTGATAGCGATGAGACCTCCTAGCTTATGGAGGAATCATATTTATTTCATGCATTATTTTTAGTAGTTTCTTTGAGGTAGTTATGGGCTTGTCTCAGCACCTTCTTGACAGTTGATAGAGGCTCCTTAGATATAAATTGTGTAGATTGGAGTTGAGATTTCTTGAGTCCGGTTGTTTTGAAAGACCATTACTTTTGAGACTGAGTAGACACTTAAGATTGTTTATTTAAATGATTCCTTTATTGAGTATTGAATGTTTAACCCACCTAACCATCTCCTTTGAGTTATTTTAAGTCTTCTAATAATATGATTAAATGAGTGATCGAACCAGGTAGTTCACTTAGGGCCAGCAATGGTCTCCGAGTGTCGGTCAGTCCATGGGTACCCTCTCAGAGAGTGACAAAAGATCAATTGCAAGACTTGTTGAGTAAGGGGTTTATTCATCCTAGTGTGTCACTTTGGGGTGCACCAGTTCTATTTATGAAGAAGAAGGATGGGTTAATGAGGATATGCATCGATTATAAATAGTTGGACAATGTGATTATCAAGAACAAGTATCTTATTTCCCGTACTAATAATTTGTTTGATCAGCTTCAAAGAGTGGCTTTGTTCTCTAAGATCTATTTGAAATTTTGGTTACCATCAATTGAGGATTATGAGTTCTTGCTTATGTCTTTCGGATTGAATAACACCCCAATAGTGTTCATGGAGTTGATGAACAAAGTGTCTCGTTCATATCTAGAATCTTATGTGATTATTTTCATTGATGATATCTTGGTGTATTCCAAGACATATAAGGATCATGCTTTTCATTTGAGGTTGGTTCTTTAAAGGTTTAGAGAGCAAAAATTATATGAAAAGTTCTCCAAGTGTGAGTTTTGGCTTAATTTTATAGTATTTTTAGGTTATGTGGTTTCCAAAGAGGATATTAGAGTGAATTCGGCCAAGATTAAGGAAGTTAGACGCTAGACTAGGCCTACTTCCCTTATCGAAATTTAGAGTTTTGTGGGATTAGATAGTTATTACAGATGCTTCGTATAGGGATTCTCTACAATTTCGGCTCCTTTGACTAGACTGACTCAAAAGGTAGTAGATTTTCATTGGTCCGATGAGTGTGAGGAGATCTTTCAAAAGATCAAGACTTTATTGACTTTGGATCCTATTTTGACTAACCCGAGGACTTCACGGTATATTAAGATACATCCGAAGTTGGCCTAGGTGGAGTGTTAATGCAAAAAGAGAAGGTGGTAGCCTATGCTTCTAGATAATTGAAGGCTTATGAGAAGAAATACCCTACTCAAAATTTAGAGTTAGTAGTGGTGGTGTTTGTGTTCAAGTTATGGCGTCATTACCTATATGGTGTGCATTATAAGGCATTCATTAATCATCGGAGTCTTTAGTACATTCTCAGTCAGAGGAATCTAAACTTGAGACGGCACAGATAGCTTGAGTTACTAGACTATGACATCACTATCTTGTATCATCCATTGAAGGCCAATATGATAGCCGATGCTTTGAGTAGTAAAGCTCCTAGTATGGGGAGTCTCCCTACGATTATTGTTGACAAGAGGCCCTTGGATAAGGATGTTTAGAGGTTTAGTAAACAATTTCATTCGGTTGCAGGTTTCTGAGAAGAGAGTAAAGATTTTATTACTTTCATTGAGGCTCACTCTTCATAAGTAGAGAAGATTCGGGAGATACAGTTTGATGATTAGAAGTTATGTCTCATTTGAGACAAGGTGTTAAGGGGTGAAACTAAGGAGGCTAGACTTAATTCAGATGGTGTTTTGAGGATCGAGGAAAAGATTTGTGGGCCCAATATGGGTGACTTGATCAGGTTAATTCTTGAGAAGACTTATTATTCTCGTTATTCTATTCACCCGAGTCATCAAAGATGTATCATGATCTTATCTAACACTACTGGTGGTGTGGGATAAAAAGGGATATCGCAAAGTTTGTGTTCAAGTGTTTGACCTATCAACAGGTCAAGTGTAAGCCCCAGCGGCCTAGGGGTGTGACTCAAAGGATATTCATTCTTACTTAGAAGTATAAGCAGATCGCCATGGACTTTTTTATGGGTTCCCCTTGAATATTATGTCAATAGAGTAAGTTGTTCACCTACCATCGTGAGTGGTGATGATTCCATTTGAGTAGTTATTGAAAGACAAACCAAGTGTGCCCATTTCATTCCAGTTCGGGTAAAGTATACGGTAGAGAAGCTAGCTAGTTATACATCAGTCAAATTTTTCGGCTTCATGAAAAGCATATATCTATTATTTTTTACCAGGGTTCATTATGTACTTCGTTCTTCTGGAGGGCATTACAACATGGTTTGGGTACTAAATTTGATATGAGTATAGTTTTTCACCCACAGACTAATGGATAGCCCAAGCGAATGATTCAGGTGTTGGAGGATATGCTTTAAGCCTGTGTTATTGATTTTGGTGCAAGGTAGGATCAGCATTTGCCTTAATGGAGGTTGCCTACACCAATAGTTATCACTCTAACATTTATATGACCCCATTCAAGTCTTTGTATGTTCGGTGTAGTCGATCTCCTATTGGGTTATATGATTCAGCTAAGATGGACTCTTTAGACCCTGACTTGCTTAGAGATGTCATGGAGTAGGTTCATATGATTCAGGATAGGCTCTTGACAGCCTAGAGTAGGCAAAAGAGCTATGCAGACTAGAGAGTTCAACCATTGGAGTTCATGGAGGGTGATCATGTTTGATTTCAAGTGTCGCCCATAAAGGGTATAATGTGGTTCGCGAAGAAGGGCAAGCTTAGCCCTCGGTTCATTGGCCGATTTGATATTTTGGGGTGAGTGGGAAAGATGGCTTATATATTGGCCTTGCCACATAGCTTAGCAGAGGTACATCCTATGTTCCATATTTTTATGATCCGAAGGTATGTTTTGGACGAGTCTCATGTGATCTCCCTTGATTCGGTGGAGTTAGGTCCAGATTTGACATTTAAGTAGGAGCCCATAGCCTCTGGATAAACAGGTTCGTAAGCTTAATACCAATAAGGCTGCTTCAGTGAAGGTGTAGTGGAGGCACCGTTCAGTTAGAGAGGTGACTTAGGATTCAAAAGATGATATGCATGCCCGATATTTCTAACTTTTTGAGGTTCTAGGTACTTTCCTTTACTTTATGTTTGAGGACGATCATGATTTTTAGTGATAGATGATCTAATGACTATGAAGGTCATTTTTGGTCATTTTTGCAAAATGATCATTTTACCACTCCTGATAGTTGTCTCGAGTCATATTTGATCAGTATTTGAAGTTGGTTTTATGAATTCTTTGAAAAGTTAAGGTTTTTGGAAAGATTTGAGTTTTGAAGATTTAAGTTGTTAAATATTGATATTCGGTGCCACTTAGGGTTCCAAGTATAGGAATAGAACTATGTCGATTCCATCAACTCTGTAATGTGGAGTTTGGTCTAGGAGAGTTGACGAAATCAGATTCGGAGTAACATCGAGGATTTGAGGTCCTAAGTTGGAAATTATTTAGTTTTTGAGTTTAGAGTTGACTTTGGTCAACATTTGGAGTTTGGATATTCGTACTGAATTTCTGATGACTCCATTGGATTCAAGGGATGATTTTAGGCCTAGAGAGATTTCCTATGCATATTTTGGAAGCTTTGAGGGTATTTTGGTCTTTTTGAGGCATAGAGTTGGTTTGGTTATGACTTATTGAAGTTCGGGTCACGTAGACTTCAAATTTGAATTCTAATGAATCCATTAAGTCTGAAACGTCGAATTCAGTATGGTAGCATATATGATTTGTCTTTACAAGATTTCAAATGAATCTTGAGGGTCAATTCTAGAACTTTATGGCTTATGTCCAAGGAATGGTTTGTTGTACCTGGTGCCTTTGCTTTTGCGAAGGGGATGTCACTTATAAGACTTTCACTTTAGCGGAGACCCTTCTCTAAAGCGAATGGGATATTTTTTTGCGGGCGTCACAAAAGCAACCCAGTTGTCGCAACGACAGTTGAAAAAGTGACACTAAGGGGTTTAGCCAGGTTTTATGTCATTTCTTCCATTTCTGAGACCCAAAAGCTTCGATAGGCAATTTTTGAAGTGGATTTTCTTGGCTAATTGATTCGATAAGTGATCCTAACCTAAAACTTTCATTACCCATTAATTATTTACAGATTTTAACATCAAAATTGAGATTTTGGTATTAAAGAAATAGGGGTTTTATTCAAGAGCAAAGGTTTTGATAGAATGGTGATTTTTAGTTGGTTTCAACTCTGTTTTTGAAATGGTTTTCATCAATGAGTTACAAATACTTCAAAGATCATTTTCATTCAAAATTTCCCAAATTTAACTCTATTTTCAAAATCATATTTTTGAGCTATTTTGACCCTTTTACCCTAATTTCATGATTTTGGTGTCGTAAGTTTCATAATTTGATTATGAATAACTATGTGAATAGATTGTGGTGTTTCATACTCTATTCGGAAAGGAAATACTCAAGTTAGAAATTGACTGAGTAACGATTAAAGCAAGTGAATTTCTAAAATCTCATAAATCTTGTAGATTACTTGAACTTGCTTTCGTATGTGTGTTGGAAAGTAATGGGAACAAGGTTTGAGATGTTAATCATGTGAATTGTGCTTAATAAAATATCAGGGTGATAAAAGACTATGTGTGCTATGATTGTGATTCAAAACGTGAACCTCTTGACTTGAACTTGATATGAACTTGATGAAACGCTATGGTAGCCTTTATTGATTATGAACTTGATGCAATTGTCATTTGCTCATTATTGATTATGGAAATTGACTTGGACATACTTGCTCACCGATTAATCCTAATTGTGATAAAAGGGGTAATAAAATGGAGACTTGATAACTTATAATGATGTGAGTGATGTACTTGTTGATGTTGATATACTATTGATATTGTGACATAAATTTCATTGATATGAATTGCATTGTGACTATGGACACTATCATTCTCTCATTATTTGTGTGAATATGCTTATTTACATTGCCTTTGGAACACTGTGATGAGACCCGATTGATGACTATGCCGATGGAAAATAATTTCGGCAATATGTCAATGGGAAATGATTTTGATGGTTAATACTTATGCCGATGGAAAATGGTTTTAGCGATGCCGATGGAAAATTATTCCAGCGATTGATGATGATGCCGATGAAAAATGGTTTCGGCGGATACGTGGTCCTTGTGTGGCCCCTATGGGTTTCAGTATGTTATACAACGGATGTGTATCAAAGATAGACATGCATCACTTATGTGACATCACATTGCATTGCATTGCATCTTATCTGTCATTGTAAAGTTGTGTATATGCCCATTGTGTCTCTATGATTGATATATTTGATACTGATATTACTTATTCGGTAATGATGATGAGCTATTGTTGATCTATGTGCTATATGAACTGTGTAGTCTAAATTGAGTTGATTTCTATGCAAGTTGTAGTTAAGGAGGTTCTGTTGGGTTGGAAGGAGTTCTAGTGTCTATTAGATTTACTTCATTTTGTTAGTTGGCTATCTAAGTATTGTGTTGTTTGATACTCACTCCTTAATATCTATACTTTTTTAGGTTTCGGGTCCGGACAGTGACTCCATTTTTTAGTTTTCATTCATTCATCTGAAGCCTTAAGGAGACTTGAGAGGCAGTTGTTCGTTGTCGGCGCCTCCTTTGTCCTTTTTTATTATGATTTGTTCTATTCGAGTGACAAAGACATTGAGACTTGTACTTATGTTCATTTTTGTTATATTAAAGGCTTGTACGTGTGACAACCAGTCTTTGGGGGTATTGTTGTTGACTAAGACTTCCATCACGCTCGGATTCGGATAGTGACAATGATAATTGTTACCATGAGTCACAATCATGGAACCCTTAATCAATTTTTATTTTCCACCACCATTGGTACTAACATATCCTTTATCATGTAAATCACCAATAGAAATCAAGTGCAGACGAAGACAGGTGCATGTTTCATAATATTCAAAACTAGCTTAGTGTCAATACTAGTTTTCAAATAAATTGTACCAATACCAACTACCCTAGGTACAATTTCATTTTTCATATTCAAGGTTTCAAAGTCACCAAGAGTATAGGAATAGAAAAAAAAATTCCTTAATGTCACGTGATATGCGGCACCAGTGTCCACAATGCAACATTACTCACTACAAGTAATATTTATCAAATTCGTATCAAGGATAGTAATAAGATATTCGGTGGTGATGGTGGCTAGTTAATTTTCATTGTCATCTTCTTTATTTTTTTCTTTGTCTTTGTTTTTCTCCTTCAACTTTCGGCAAACTTCTTTGTGTACTCTTTCAAGTCACAATGATAGCACTCAATATCGTTTAGTCTTCCTCTAAATTTGTTTTTGTTACGTTCTCTATTTAGAGAACCACGAGTATTGTTTCTCCCTCTAGGACTAGTAACCAGGATATCCAACGAAGATGAACTTTAAGATTTCTTCTCATTTCTTCGTTCAAGATGCTATTCTTGACAAAATTCATAGAGATCACATCATCCGGAGTAGAATTTGACAATGAATTTCTAAATGTTTTCCAAGAGTCTGTGGTAGGGAACCAAGTAGAAGCAAGCCTTGAATTTTTTTGTCAAATTTAATGCCCATAATAAATAACTATTCATGATCCCCTAAAAATTATTCAGGTGATCTATCATTGAAGAACCATCATGATATTTTAAACTTAACATCTGTTATATTAAGGACATTTTGTTGTTCCCAATGCATTGCCTAATACATTCACAAATCTATGTGTGCAACAGATATCCATTCTTCATCTGTTTTATTTTCAGGCTTTATAGTGGTAAAGATTTGTTGATAAAAATTCTTAACATAGAGCAGATCTTTCATCTTTCTCTTTCAAATGACATAATTAACGTCATTCAAAGTAACAAATCTACTTGTATTGGCTTCCATCGTTTTCCCAAAGGAAATGTAGATACTGCGAACCAACTCTCTGATACCAGTTTCTTGGAAAAAATGTCGACAAACACAAAAATATATATAATCAAAATAATAAAAATACAATGAAAAAGAATGACACCAAGAATTTTACTAGAAAACATTTTAAATAAGGAAAAAATCATGGATTAAGAGAAGCAACTGATATCACTATAACAAGGAATTTTACACTGTGTAGTCACGAGTACAATAGTCAAAGTGACTACTACATACTCAAAAGGAATAACACTCTTTTGATTTTCTATCTTACTAAAAATATCGCTTACACTCTATTTTTCTTCACAAATTATTTTCTTGTAATATTTTTTTCTCTCTATCTTGACGTGAAAAGAGTGTTTTATTTAAAAAAAAAAATTCCCTATGATGTCATAAGTGACTTCATGAGAAAATAAATATTTAAGATTTTGATAGATTTCTTAGTTAGATTTGATTTGACCAAAAAAAGAGTGATCTTTTAATTGTTGAAATATGTCAACCACCAAATCTACATTTTTTTATTCTCTAACTTTTAAACCTTGCAAAAAAAATAAAAAATTATGCCATGGGATGACCCCTACACGACATACCAACCCAAAAGTTCACATGGCCGGTTAGAATACCCAAAATTTTTCTAATAATTATGGGCATATGTGCGTACGACGTACCGAACAATTTTCTGAGAGACTTCATTTATTCAACTTATCAACGGTATAATATTAAATAGCGGACAGTATAATAAAAGAATTATAAGGAACAAAAAACGTTATTCCATGATTATGTGATTTGTTTTCGTTTATTTCATACGGATTTTATTGTTGAGTTAAAGAAACTAGATATCAAATATATTTAAAGCAAGATGATCTAATGTACTCAAATAAGTCAGATCACAATTCAATATATAATTAAAAGTATTTATGAATTGCGCAAATTTCTTTTAATTTACAAATAAGAAACTTGTCGTAATTGATAAACAGAAAGGAAAATTTCTTTTCACTCTTGACAAACTCCGCCATCATGATATTGTTTGCAACCTGATCACGTTCCTCCAATTCGCAACTAAAAAGTATATAGAAGATGAAAATTAGGAAAGCATAAAATAAAAATAAAAACCTCCATAATATCTTGCCAAATATAAGACAAAATTATTTAAATGGTTGTTTAAAGGTCATTAATGCACCAAGTTGTTTAAAAGCTGTACCTTAATAGTATTTGGATACAATTTCATGACAGCTCTTAATGACGTATCTCCAGCTATTTGCCTCAGCTTTCGAATAAATACTAATTTTGTGATCTTATTTTTCTATACATTTAAAAGAGAACACGCAATCAGAGAGAATAATAATAAATTAAATTTCTCTTTCTTACTCACACAAAAGATAATTATTATTTTTTTTTAAAAAAAAGTTACCTGAAAATCTTCATAGTATTTTGAGATCAAAACCACTCTTGAAGGATGTAAAAATTTGGAAAGCACACGCAATAAATCATGAAACTTTATACGAGAAGGCTTCAACGGAACCTTCTTGATTTTTGAAGAAGCACCTAAGAAAATAAACAAAAATAATAACATAACATTCTTCAATCTTGTACTAATTAAATGAGGAGCGTTCGGTAGCTAGTTAAAGTATTATGTAGATATTAATAATATTGAAATTAGTTATATACTTTTTCTATTTTATATTAATTAAATTTTTGAGAGATTTTTCATTGTTCAAAATAATTGAATTGTTCAAAGTTCAAGATGAATGTTTGAAACTTTTTTCATATTTGCCCTTTCATTTATTGAAGTTTTATATTTTCTAGGAGATAAATCACACTGTTTGAAAAGTTGTTATATTTATGATTTTACAAAAGACAATAGTAGAAAATATGGTTCAAATTATGTCTTTGAATATTTTTTTGTGCATTGCCTCACAAATTCAGTTAATATGAAATAGAGAAAATATTATTTATTTAAAACAAAATTATAAATGTTGGGTTTCTTACCTGATAATAAAGTAGGAGACCTGAAAGTGAGTAGAAAATTTGGTAAAATATGAGAATTCATATAGGAAGGCCAAATAATGTATGTTTTAGGAGCCAAATAATTGTCAACCCCAGAATCAAAGTGTGGAGAAGTTGGCTGAAATTGTTTAGATGAAGCCTCAATCACTTCCGTATTCCCTAAGATTACTCGGCAAAGTAAGATATGCCTTAATCCATCCTCATCTTCCACTGCCGATAATACCCTTCAACCCAAAAAAAAAAATCAATTAAAAAAAATGGACCAAATTAAGGAGAATACTATACGTTTATGTTTCATTGCTTACCCATGGATATTTGCAGGATGGAGATGAACTCCAATACCAAAACATTCTCCAGATTTTGGTTCAGTAATTGTAGAAAATCCATATGAAATAATTTTATAAATTTCATCTTTGGAAGAACCAAACCAAGCATATTTAATATTAGCATCTCCACCGCATTTCTTCCGCATTGCTTCACAGTAAATGCGAAAACTTTGCAATTTCGCTTGCCCTATTATAGTTGAACATAAATTTTTGTGTATAGCCACAACTTCAATTTCCTTTCCCAATTGTCGCAATCCACTAACAAAACCTGCCTTGATCAAATCATGCTCTTCGTTACCTTCTTCAACTTTGATTACCCCATTTCTTCTGAACGACCTGCATATACAATCGAATGAAAACATTTTTTTATACGTGAAAAATTACTAAAATTTCAAAAATTATTGTTAAATTTGGAACTTATAATTTCATGTAATGATCGAGTATCGTATGATAATCTAGAAGTTGAATTAATGAAACTAAATTTTGAATTCGTCTCTAACCCGAAGGAATTGTCTAATGTTGGAGTAGGAGACTCGGCTTCGGAATCGAAAGAGAGTAACATTTCTTGGTTTTCTATTGTCATGGAAATTTGTTCATCATCTCCAAGTTGATCCATTTTAAAAGTAAGTAAGAAATTAGAAGAGTGAATTAAGATAAATAGTTGGAGAAACTTAGGCTCTAAGAAAGTGTTATGGTTCCATGTATTACAAGACTGAAAAGAAAGCCAAAAAAAAGAAAGGTGACAAAAGGGTGACAAAGAAGAGGGGAAAAGGAGAAATATCTGACCGCAGATTTGGAGGGTTTTTTGTCAACTTTTGTTGTAAAAAAAAAAAAAAGAATTAAATAAAAAAGTAGAGGATTTTATTTATTATTATTTATATATGTGGAAGGGAGGAATGGGCCTGGATTAAGGAAGAGAAAAAGCTATTTCATGTTTTTAAATTTTGCTAGGCATTCATTATTCAGTCGTCCATTTGTTCTTTTTAAATTATATTTTCTCGACATTGTTCGTTTTGTGTGTTCACATGATACGAAACTGTTAATTCAATAGTTAAGTGTTAGCAAGTAACTAATAATAGATAACTATATTATTAAATACTATTTTAGTGATGAATTTGTTTATGAAAAACATGATATAGTTCAATATTTATATATGAGGTTAAGAACATGTGTCTCAGTTTAATTAGTTATATTTGATTATTAACAGTTAGTTGTATTTGATATTGCAAGCAGAAAATGAGATAAAAATAACAATGTTATTAGAAACATCGTGTGAGGCATTTAATTTCCGATGATGAATGATTGCAATGAATCCGAAGTTGTTTCAGTATCTTAAGCTTCAGAGAAAATTATATGAAAAACTGGAAGCACAAAAACACAATTGTATATAGCTATTGTATTCCTTGGGATCAATATAAAGGTAATACATTAATCAATAGAAAAGTTACATTCGAGTCCTAAAATACTATGATCATTGATATTATCTACGTGAAAATATTTTTAGTAATCCTAGCTAATATTCCTCTGTAATAATTAAGCTCTCCGTATGAATTGTATCTGACGTATTCGTCATTTTTATTCCTTTTGCCACGTCAAACTATACCTGCCATATATATATACATATTTATCAATATAGCTTTTATATTAATTTAATTATTTTGTGATAAAAAAAATTTATGTAGTGAATTAATTTGTGAAATGATATTAAATTTATTTTGCTTGATTATTTAATTATATTTAAATTATCAAGTTAATATTATATCAATATTTAATTTATTTTTATGTATGTATTTATGATATTGCTTAAAAATTTGAATATGGATATTTATTTATTTTTGTGGTGAATTTTTCATATGTAGTGATTTAATTTGTGGAATGATTTTAAATTTATTTTTTCTTGATATTTTTAATTATATTTAAATTATCATGTTAATATTATATCGATATTTAATTATATTTTTTATCTATCTATGTATAATATTGATTGAAAAATTCTTATGTACATTTTAATTAAATTAAATTTTTTGTAATAAATATTTAAAATAATTTCTCTCCATAATATAATTTTAATATTAAAAGTGCATCAATACTAATTTTACTCTCAAAAGTATTTTTAAAAGAAAATTAGTCAAACACAAACTGCTTATCAAAAACACTTTTCAAATGAATTAGCCAAACACAAATTGTTTTTTTTCAAAAGTATTTTTCTGAAAAGCTATTTTAAAAAAAAAAATACTTCTAAATATAACAATTTTTAGCAGCAAACAGACTCTTAGTTTGATTAAGTAATTTAATAAAATGAAAATATATATCAATAAACTATTATAAAATTCAAAAATTTTGCATAAATAATAAATACATATGCATTTATTAATTTAGCGTTACGTGCATGTAACTTCTTACCCGTGAAGCAATCCAAAAGAACATCACTAATCGTGCTTACTTCGAAAGCAAGTTTAGTTTAACTTTTCCTTATCAAGCATTGCTGAATGTCAAAAAGAATTTAATTGTCAAACAAGAACGGTCTTCTTTTGGATGTTTTAAGTTTACACCTCGGTTTTATTCGTCTAGAAGTCCAGACTTTTATTGAGACTCACTTAATATTTTATTGTGAAAACAATTAATTAAAAATAAATATTAAAATATCTTTAATAAGGGCAATTTTATAAACATAATAAAGTTTTCTTTTATTTCTTATATATTGTGTCTTGGCTCTATGCTTAAAGAAATAAGGCATATATCTTAGGTCCCTAATTTTGGGGGGCTTCTAAATTTTATCAATAATAAATTGTATGTAAATTTTTTTATAGAAAAATTGATTATTTATGATTTTAAAAAGTACATTTTTTTAAAAAAAATATATATATTTTATATTCTCTTTAATCTCATTCAAATAGAAGAAATCAAAAAAATAATATTATTATTTTAACACTCTCTTCACTAATATTCACATTATTTTGTTCTTTTTAACTTCTTTTATACTCTTCTTTAAATTTTTGATAAGCTAGAGTAATACTTTGTCAAAAATATGAATCAATAGTCAAAAAATATTGAACAAAGTGAATTGTAATTTATTTTTTTCTATTTCTTTTTAAATTTCCAAGTATTACGATAAGTTAGAGTAACTGTTTGTCAAAAACCTGATTTAACTTCTAAAATCAGATTCTATGATATTGACTCTTATTCGAAGTTTGTCAACTTCTTACGTATAAAATTATGTTGGCAATTCATAGGATGATTGGTGAAAGAATGTTTCTCAAACATTGAATTTATAAAATCTTATTTAAAACTAATAATTGAAAAACAAATATTTGAATAACTCATTTATAACAAATATTAAGTAATAATTTGGATTTAAAAGTGTAAGAAAAATAAATTTTAAATAAATACATATGAAGTTTATTTAGATTTTAGGCCTCTAATTGAGATTTAGCTTTAGGCTTCCGATTATGTTGAGTCGTTGCTATCGTGTCTGATCAAATAATGTCACATAAATTAAGACAAAGAGAGTACTAAAATTGATGGTTAAGTATGAAACGCAAATGAAAATTATATCGATTAATCAGCAATGTGAATACATATGTTATGTATTCACTCCATTAAAACTATTAAATCCTAGATTTTTAGTTCATATAAGTTCACAAGTTTGAGATCATCCTCTTATCTTACATAGTCAATTGATTGGTCTCTGCAAGCTAAATATCTAATATGTCAAATGATTGACAAACTAGGTAGTTAATATGTGGCTCAATAAAAGATATATATATATATATATGTATATATATATGTTCAACTTGTCAGTTCAATTAGTGAGGATCTCAGCTTCTGTGCATCAACAACTCTGTCCACATTTGCCTGCAAGAAGCAAGTAGATGTCAATATGCACGGAAAACATCCATGTTGGATCCTCCAAATGTTAATGTTTCTCCGATCCTCCAAGATTGTCACCACAACCGTGTCAGATCCTCCATATGTTAGGCATAACTTTTGGAGGATCCGACATGAGTACAACAACATTTTTGAAAAGATAAACAGAGACTAGCATAAGTAAAGATTGAAATTTACCTCTGCTATGAAAACGCTCACGATCTCCCCTCCAGACGTGGTACAACTCACATTTACAATTTCAAGTTCTAAGTAATTCATGGCCTCCATCAACTGCGTAAATCCTCCAGATTTATGTGATCCAGAAACCTTCAACCAGAACTCTCTTGCACCAATTTGGTTCACTTCCACCTGCAATGCAAAAATATCAAGGAGACTTGATGGCACCATGTTGATTATCTTAACTCTAAATCCATATAAAGAAATCGAGCAACTTCCAGAACCTCAATTCTTTTCCTATCAGTTGTAACTTTGGACATTTCAGTCATGTCCGATAGGACCATTTCAGCCGTTTCGTCGTTGGGAACTTTAGCATCTATTTCATTTAGTTCAGTCTCATATAACTTCACTTTTTCTTGCAGTTCATTTATATAGTCAATCGCATCTCCAAGTATTGCTACTTTGTCCATCTGAAAGAAATCAAGCAAGGATAGTATCAAAACTTTGAACGACATATAGAATTAAAATACAAGATAAGTAGCTTTTCTTAGCAACCTTAGTGATGTTGGGAACTAAAGCTCGAAGAGCAAAAAGACCATCTTTAATTCTGTTCCTTCGTTTTCTCTCCGTGACAAGATTCTTCGACTGATAAGGTCCTTTTTGTCTTTTCTTACCCATCGCGAGCATATCTCCTGCAACTATAAAAGTTTCTTGCTTCCAAGGAAAAGCAGTGCCTTCCATTCTTGATAAGTTCCCACTGCACTGAAGCTCTGTGTGCTCAAAATACCCTTCAGTAGAATGACTTAAAGGTACATTTCGTGACAAATGGTCAGAAGGTGAATGGCACAAGGTAAGTTCATTTGAAGGAATGGAACCGGTCGATGATCCTTGAATGCTAGGGTTAGCACTAGATTCAGATACTTGAGAAATATGAAGTGCACATGACGGAAAACTTGTAGCATATTGCAGGAGAGGAGCACAAAAGTTCGATTTCTCATAGGGAATGAAATCAAGAACTTGATCTTGTTTCTGTGCAATGGAAGTATTGGCTTCTTCTGAACCAAGTTTGAAGCGATTGATAATGAAATTAATCGTCTTTTGATCTTTATATATCTGTTCAATGCAAATTAATGTAAAGTAAATAGTTAAGTCTTTCAGTTTAGTGCATATTGATGGCCAATTTACTACTTAACAAACAACTTTTCTAACATTATCAGAAACAAAAGTATATTATCTCACATATTACATTAACTTAAAATCCAATAAAGAATGATTGTTACCAGCTTTGAATTGTAGAGCTCAACCAGTCCACCAGCAACCGGGATCAATACTAGGGTACCCTTTAATTCCTGCAACGAGTTGAAGAATTCAATTTAAAACACGTCTCCAATTAATCTTGAGAATTCAGGAAAGACTTCAACTTTCAGCGTTGTACTTACATGTGACAAATTTGAATTGGAAATCTCAGCATGATTAATCCATTTTGGTTCATTTGATGTTACAACCTCTCCCTGAATCCTGTTTTTTGCATATCTTCAAGTTAGTTTGTGTAGTCATGCCTTTTATAGTATGTAGGTTGAAATAAATCAAATTCAAGTACAACAAAAATATACTTGGTGTGTAAACCGACAAATAGAATTTGAGAAGAATGGAGTGTACAAAGACCTTATCTTTCCGATTGACCCTAAGCTCAAAGAAAGCAAAACACAACATTTATGAATAAGGGGAAATAGAAACATACCCTGAATAAAGGGAAATAGAAAGAGGAAAATGAGCCAAAGCCTCACAAGCTGTTGTTCTAATTGGATGCTGTACTTTGATATCTCTACACAGAGTAGTAAATTTCTGTTTTCCTCCATTTTCTTTCTTAACATTGACATCAACTCCATTAGCTCCAGAACAGCAACATCCCATCCATTCTATAAACCTAAACACCAAAAATACTTATAAGTCACACTCAGACACACACATACACTCAAAACAACCATATGGACAAAATATTTCAATTTTCAAGAATGGGCAGAGCCAGAAACTCTATGCATTCAATTGAACCCCACTAGACTATGCATTTTAGATATCAATAATTGTAACAACAACAACAACAACATAAATCCTACGAGTGGTTAGGCTCGTTGAGGTAGAGAGGTTATTTCGGGAGGTCCCTCAAGTCGAGTATGGCAAATCAAAGTAATTTCAAGAATTGTAGCAAGACTTGAAACAACTTTTTACCTTGAAGGGTCATCACCAAACTTCCAAACAACACAATATTCCCAATTCTTGGAATCAACAAGTGGCCTTAACCATTCCAATGCTTTTTCCATGGCTAATAGCAACTTGAGAAATTTTCTTGAAATTTGAATACTAAACAAGAACAGTCAGAATGGTTTTCTGCAATGTGGTTCTGCCTTTATTTAGGCAAACGACAGTTATAACCAATTGGTTTTGTGATATTGGGGTATCCAATAATCAGCACAACAATCTTTGTCAGAGGCTTCTGATGGCCCCCTCTGTAACCTACAGACAGAATAGTACTTTGGGGAAAATGTTGACTGAAGACTCTAGACAAGACAAACATGACATGCTGATAAAAAAAGGAATTCCACAGTTGCATTCTCATTTTTAGAATATTTTGAAGTGAAAAATACTTTGTTTTTTTGGTTATCGGTGTTTGGTATCCATGTTGGATCCCAACTAACATGTATTCGTGTTGGATAAGATTCATTCAGGCGAAAGCTTCCTATCAAGGGTTTTTTTAATAGTCATGGATTGAAATTTAGACTTCTAATTATTGAAGGAGCAGTCTTGTCCACTACTCGACATTCGACAACCTTTGGCACTTAAAACATTTGTCTTGGAGTGCAACTAATAAGGATTCGCGTCGGGTAAGGTCCATTTGGGGAACCACAGTCTACTAAGAATTTTTCCATATCCAGGCTCGATCGAGATTCTGAGCGAAGTCAATGTGTTGGTTATGGTTCAGCCGGTAACTTTGATTCAAACTCTAAATTTGTAGTAAGAAATTCATTCTATACATACAAATTATTAATTTCAAAAAATTAGAATTTCAAACCCATAAATTTCAAATTCTGGCTTCGCGTGTGCCAAGATGAAACTTATCATTAAGAAAACACCAGTCTCATCCACTGCACCACATCATTTGACATTTAAAACATCCGATGTTAATTTCAGGTCACTAAATTTTAAGTATTACTATAACAAACTCATAAAATTACCTGTCTCATTAAAGTACTGAACTATATGTCACTCAGAAAATTTCATATAAAAGGGAAAAGATTGAAACGTGTTAAAGTTTTGACTAATTAATAAAAACGTTTAATTGAAATAACCAAAGAAAGAAAAATATGTTTACACTTAAAAGTCATTCAATAATCTTATTTCTTTTTTCTGATATGTAATTTATAAAGTAGCCCTCCATGTGTTTTAATAGGGAAAATTGATTTTGTAGTTCATATATAATTATTACTTTTAAATTTATATTCTTTTTATCAGAGATTTTTATTTTACATATTAAAAAATATAAAAAGATCGTTTTCCTCTATTAATTTTATAAATACCCAAAAGATCTTAATTCCTCATTTTTAATTGGCTCCCAAATTTGATATTTCTATCATTTACTAGGCAGCTCTCACATAGTTTAGTAATTAGTTAATGTGAAAAAATAAGGTATTATGGTTTATATTGTTATATAGAAGAAGTTTAGTGGCCAACATGCATTGTGGTGCAGTGATAAAATTATTTTATCATTAATCAAAATAAGATCATCGCTCCTTTATAAGCGGGGAATAAGAATAAAAAAGTAGGTGTGTTTGTTTTTGTACTTTAATTTGTACATAAAAAATGCCAATTTTCTGCTACTATTCTTCTTTTTTGAAGATAGTACAAGTTTTACCTTTTTCTCTCTTTCCAGTTTCTAATTTTTATGTTTTGTTACAAATTCTAAACTTTATTGGAAAGAATCATTGGGGACTTTGCAAGGTCAGGAAGTACCATTTGCATGTGTTCAAATCAGATTGTGAAAAGTTGTCAATTTGATGCTACGAATAATATTTCCAACGTTTAGTTGTTTACAATATTAAAAATAACTATTTTAAATTTATTTATAAAATTAATTAATTTTTTCATTTTACACTTATAATTATTTTTTTTGTTAAAGCGTAAACATGTATGTAAAATTCCAAAAAAAAAGCTGCTTTAAAGGGTAGATTAGTAAATTATCTTTCTTATTTATGATTTCTTAAGAGATGTGTAAAGAAGAAAGTGAACAACTAATATGAGACTGAGAAAGTGTCAGGAAAAAAAAGACGATTTTTATGTTTAAATTTTCAATTCAATTTATATCGTTTGTTTGGACTGGTAAGAAACATTCTGATACAAAATGCATTTGATTCGATGTTAATGTATATGTTTAGCCGTTTGTCCATAGAAATTAAATATTTTTTTTTATTTTTTTGAACTTTTTGAAGATGGAATTGTGTTTGATTTTAATTTTTGTAAATAATATTTGATTATTTGGATGTACTGAAATTGAAAGACGGGAGAAAAAGCGTAAACATGGTTTTGAATGTTTTCCAAATTTCAAATATATTGTCAAACATTGATTTTCAAATAAAGTGAAAAATTCAAAAATTAAATAAATAGTTATCATGGCTAAATGGATTCATAGATTACCTACATCACACACCCTCAAGGTCCTTCCCCGAGCCTTGCGTGAATGTGAGATGCTTTGTGTGTCAAACTGTCTTATTTTTTAGTAAGATGATCAAATAAAAAGACATATGTTCAAGAATTATTAATTCATAACTTTTACGCTCTTCAAGAATTATCTTCAGTTCTCGATCAAATAAATAGTTATCATGGCTAAATGGATTCATAGATTACCTACATCACACACCCCCAAGGTCCTTCCCCGAACCTTGCGTGAATATGGGATGCTTTGTGTGTCAAACTGTCTTGTTTTTTAGTAAGACGATCAAATAAAAAGACATATGTTCAAGAATTATTAATTCATAACTTTTACGCTCTTCAAAAATTATCTTCAGTTCTCGATCTTAATTCATTATTTACGAATTACATTTCAAAATTTTCGCACAATGTAAAAATCATGACTATGCTTAAAAAAACACTCTAAAAAGCCCACATAAACCAAATGACGTACCTCATTTTTTTAATTTTTTTATGCCAAAGAAACTAATGGTAAAATTACAATGAATTAATAAGAATTCTCAAAGAAAAAGGAAAAAAAAAAAAAAAAAATAGGAGGAACAAGCAATGAGCTATCTAACAAACTAAAAATTAGAGAAACTGAGAGATTTCATCTTATCCATCACATTAAAAGCTAAAACTAATAATGAATGAGAGCATTTATCTCTTAACCATCCATATCAATCTCTTTTATCCCATCGAAATCTTTTTTTTTCTTTACCAAATTAGTGTTCATTTCCATTATTTTAGTAGTAAGAAATTAAAACTCCCATCCTCCTTGCTTCTTGCCCTCACTCCCTCCCCCCTCCAAAGAAAGGGAAGAAAAATACTCAAAGAGGGAAAAGAGGGCATTATATTATCAACCTACAAAAAAATGCAAGTAGAGGAAATAAAAGATGTACAAGCAAGAAAAGCCACAATGGTTGGCATAGTTGTTGTAACATGGACAATTCCTGCTTTACATGTCACACATAGGACATGGCATCGTTTTTGGTTAGATAGGACAATATTTTTTCTTCCATCTTTATTTTTCCAAGTTATACATATCTTGATCACTCGGAAATTTTACCAAGAGATGATGAAGCTTATACTTGAAGAAGAAGAACAAGAACAGGATAAAAAGCAACATAAAGAAATAGATCATAAAAAACCATCGTACGCGTTCGTATGCGCGTATTTGTTTTTGATGATATTCATGAGTTGGATGACAGTATCCAATTGAAGATGATCAAGCTTCAGAGTGTGATTTTACAAGTTGTCCAATTATTGGGAATACTTTGTAGTATTTTCTTTTCTTTCCTTTTCTTTTTTGATTGAATCAGTTTGTATATGAATATTTGAATTCAAAGTAGGAATTCTTGATAATCATACAGTATCTTGCCTCCCTATGTTTGTAAATGCTTATCTTGACTTCAGGCTTTTGAGATAAACATCCTGTGTGTTCTGTTTTATTCCCACTCATTGTTGGATTGACAAGCATCCAGGCCCAAGCCAAAGCACATCTGAGAACTGAGGCATGGCCAACTAGGACAATTACTCAGCACATCTGAGAACTGAGGCAGGACAAGAAGGCCTGATATATTCCATGAAAGGGAAGACTTGACCCCCCCACCCACCCGCGTTCTTGCTCTTGCCAACTCAAATCCGCCTTATGAATGAGAGAACTCCTGTTATGACACTAATCTCAAGTAAGAGCAGTCAAGATCTTTACAAATCACAATGTGCAAGAACTATTGAGGTGAACAAACAGTATGTACTACTTTTTCCATGAAAAAGCCAGAAGGGGAAACCATCTCCCAATTTTAATAACCATAATGTTATTTGACAAAGATAGGAAAGTCAACATTTCATGAACCTAATAAACAGAAAGATGTGGCTTGTAGATCTGCTTATATCGACGGGTCCAGGAATATAACAGTTGGCAGAAAATTCCTAGCACATGTACAATGCCTAGAGTGCAACAGGCAACTCTACATGAGAACTCAAGCATCCATAACAAGTATGACATAATGCTAAGTTCACAAAACACTGTATGTATGACATAATGCTTTAAGTTCACAAAACTCTGTACACAACTGGCATTTCGTTCTCCTTGATATGATAACAAACTTCTCCAAGACGACTGCATTCTTTAGCAGGAATTCTGAAAGTTCGTAAACTCTATCATAGGGTTTGAAACACATCCCTATTGAGCAGAGAACACTAACATTCTTGAGATTGGGAAATACAAAGTTTGAAATCCAACTCTCCAAACTAATGTGATCTCCTTGGCCCAAATATCTCACAACAAATGGGCAGCTAGCGAGACAAAGTTGGAGAGAGAATATAATTTCGATCAAATAAGGGTCTAAAGCCTTATTGAACTAACATTTCACAAATAGATTAAAAAAAACAATTTCATGGTTGAAATGTCAGATTCAGAACAATTTACAGTCAGGGAAGGATCTAGGGGGCATGCTAACACATCAAGAAATAAATGAGTGTAACAAGAGCAAAAGTTATAGGAAGTTATGCTCATGGTTTCCAATTCTATGTTGATTGTCCCTACGAAAGGAGAGGTCTGCAAAAGACTAGCAACTCCATAAACATTATCCTTTGTTATATGCAACTCTAGTGTTAAAACATTTGCATTTCAATTCTAGAAGAGCCACTCCTTTGAGTGGCAACATGAACATGACCTGATGCAATGATCACAATGAAACTAGTAAAGATTAAAGAAAGAAAACACTAGAAAATGAAAGTAATTGACATCAGATATGTAGTTTTCTATGACAAATATAACCATCTAAAGATTCTAGCAACAACAAATTTTCCCATAGATATTTACAGTTGCAGAGAAATTTCTCATCAGATTTGAGGGCTCTTCTCTTACTGAGGTACACATTCTGCAACTATTGCTAAAATTTTAAAATAGAGCTCATAATGTCTTTTGACTTGAAAATCATACCTCTGCAATCATAGTTCCAATTGCTAGCTCAGTTACATGAGTCAAGTTCTGGAGATAAACTTGGTCAGGGGTCCCCTAAGCTTGATGACAATCATGACAACTCACTTCTTCATCAAAATCATTCCGGTACTTGCTGACACAACTAATACCAGAAGTAACCCTAGCAGTGACCACATAGGATAATATTACTAGCCTACACTTTAGTTCTTCAAGATTTCCTAAAATCTCCAGATGCTGAAGATACTGTGTCGAAGGTATACCCTCCCCAGACCCCACCTGGCTAAAGATTCGATGCAAAAATTTCCAATTAATGATCACCTTCCGAGGGACCCCACGTTGTGGGATTTCACTGGGTGGTTGTTGTTGTTGTTGCTGTTGATCACCTTCCGAGGGTCCACCAAAAATAGCCTCCTACCCCACAAAGGTAGGGGGGCCAAATTCATCAATGGCTCCTTAAAGTTGGCACAAAGTTTCACTTAAACACCTTAACTGGGCAATGTTCACTTTAGACACCTTATGTAGGGTCCCGTTGTGTCATTTTGACACTTTTTTTAACAAACAGCTAAAATTACACAATGTGTGTAACACATTCGCGAATGACCTGACACTACGACTAAATAAAAAAGAACACGTGGCATTTGAGTGCAAAATAATATTTAAAAACTACATTATAGGAAAAAAACTAAATTTCAGCCACAAATAATTAAAAAAAAATACCTATTTCTAAACCCCACCACAACTACCTCACCCCTCCTTCCTCCTTTCTTCCCAAACTTTCCCAGCGCCTCTCCCGAACCCCCAATTTATTCTCTGTTTTTTTTTTTCATTTTAGGATTTTCATTAGATTTAGATTCACTTTTTTTTTCATAATTATAATTGTTGGATCTAAAGAAAAGAAAAGAGAAGATAGATTGCCACTTTATTAGGGAGAAGGTGCACCAAGGCTTGATCAATACCATTTACATCGACACCAGGGATGCCTCATCTACTATAGATTACGTTACAGTCTTTTCAACAATTTATTTTATCAAAATGGAGATGCTATATTCCTAGTTTTCCCCATTAGCTTTCTTTTGAAATAACAAATCTTTCCTGAAAATCCAACAAAATCGTGAGACAACTGACAATCAAACTTCACGTTGGTCACTGCTGGAATTTCAACCTCAGCAAGTGTTTTTGATCTCTGCTGGACTTTTAACTTGTGCATGGTTTTCACTCACATCATTGAGCGTTACGCTACACTCTTGGGTGCAGCCATCAGACCTTTTATTAGCCCCAGAATATCATTACGCATCTCAGAAACAGCACTTGGACTAACCTGTTCCAAATGGGAGAACCACAGAGTATCTGCATCTTGGGCTTCACTGCTTGCATACCACTGACAGATGACTCGTGCAATAGCTAAGACATACACGCCACAATCATAACCATTGACTTGCTTTGGCACGTTTGGACACTCTTTATAAGTGGCGTTGGATGATGTATAGGGAAGAGTGGCCTTGTATACTTGCTTGGAATGATACTCATTCATGCACCTGGAGCTGCTGTCATGATGTACAAATACATTGGAGTTTCTATCAAAAGCCAGTAAGCTCCAATGACTCCCGCCTTCAGCCATGCACACGTCAGAATTATCGTTTATAGGTAAGAGAATCAACTTCCTTCGAGAAAGATGAAGTGGTTCCATGAAATCCTTCAGGCTTGCAGGATCAGGACACTCTTTAATCCAGAAAGCAATAGAAGGTGGTACCAGTAATATGTCGTCAGATGGAAAGAGTGAGCTGAGATAGCTAAAATAGAACTCAATGATGCGGTCATTGAGAAAATTAGGACCATTGAGGATGTCCAAATCTAATCGCCTGAGAACCACATCATTGAAGCTGAGAATCTTCTCATCTGCTCCGAATTTAGCCATGGTGACACTGCCAACTCTATACATAGTACTCAAGAATTAGATACTATAAGGAATATAGGAAGGAAAAAAACGAGTGAATATTATTTTTTTTCATTCTGTTCAAACAGATTAGTACTTTGTTAGTATGACATCAATAGAATTGCATGATTTCACAAAATAAAAAGGAATCTGTTCAAACATGACCGGTACTTTGACTAAAATACAAGGTAAAAGAAAACATAGAATGTCCACAAACACTCAGGGGAAGAGATAGACTATTCATAAACACTTAGGAGATGAGATAGAATGTCCATAAACACTTGGGAGAAGATATTCTACGTCTTGAACCAAATCAAACTTCAACCATAGTACCATACAAAACTTCCTCCGTATCTTACCATCATAGATAATATCCTTTACATCTATGCAAACCAGATAATCGAACAGGTTATTATGTTGAGGGTCATAATACATTAGCTTTGACCTGCCGAATCTGTAAGTGAATATTCTCTACCATTTCATAATTGGTTTAGTGGTGCATGACTTGGCTCCTAATGCAACAGAGATTTAACCTATCACAGAAACAGTTGGACGGCTTTTTTTGTGAAAAAGTAATAATATCGTGAAAGTAAACTAAGGCACATGAATGAAAATACACATTGATCAGACTTCATGAAAGATGGTAATGCTTCCTCTTCTCTAGGTTGTGAACATATATGTCACTACACAGTGTTTTGAACAGATAAGAATTCCATCTCCCCAGATTTTACAGAGACTCAGACTAAAATATGATGAGCAACTAATCTTTTATGCTAATTGCAATCATGTAAATTGGAGACAGGTGGCTGAAATTTTTTGTGTCAAAACTGTCAAGTTCTCTATTTTGGTGAATGGAGAACGTGTGAATTTTTTTTCTTCAGAAAGCGGTCCCAGGAACAGGGGTCCTCTCTCACCTTTTCTGCTCATAATAGCCACGGAAGGATTTATTAGGAGTCCAGAGCCTAAAGGGCAACATTTTTTCATCAAAATTCCAAGGGGGGCAACAGAAAATGAAAAGAAACCAAAGGGGTAAAAGCGTGAGGGACACCACGCCTTACAATAAAAATTAACGGAGGACGTTAACTTTTATTGTAAGGCGTGAGGATCACCAAGCCTTGTAAGGAGGGCTGACCTCACGCCTTATAAGGCATTATGTACCACATGCCTTGTAAGGCATATAGCAAGGGAATAAACTCCACAGACACTTGCATTAATAGGCTGCAAGTTAGGTTTGGTGAGAAATATTAAGTTATCGCGTGCCTTATCACCCGTGCATTATCACGTGCTTCCAAGCTAATAGGGGCATTATTTTTTTTGATTTCTTGGAAGTTATGGTCCATAAAACCTACTTCTCCTAATTTACGTGTCACAATTGAAATTTTGAGATACAACTAAATTTTTCTGTGAATGACTTTTTTATATGTAGTTTAAATATTTTAAATTGTTATTTATTATAATTTATAGTACTTTTTATGCAGTTTTCAAATATATAAATTTTATTTAATTTTTTTTCCAGTTTCTATGATCGAATTCACGGTCAAACTTCAAAGGTTTGAATCTCGAAATTCAGTGGTGCCACATAAATTGGGACAAAGGGAGTTGTATTTACTCCCTCCGTTCCTTTTACTTGTCACATTTTTTTTAAAGAAAAGGTTCTCTATTGATTCAAACACTGTACCTATGGGATAGGGATCGAGGAAGGGGAAAAACCGAAGATTTCACATGGTACTTTTATCAATCTGATTTATTTCGTACCTTTCGTTCAATGAGAAAATGGGTCAAATTCTAGCATTTTAAGATATATTTTTTCATCATATTGATATGAAAAAAATTACAATTTATAGTACTTTTCTATAGTTCTTGAATATCTAAATTTTATTTTAAAATATCAAATTAATGTACTTTAATTTAGCTTTGAACATTAGTCAAATTAACACACAAAAACTGCAACGTGACAACTAAAAAGGAACGGAGGGAGTATATAAATAAATTGTTTGATTTGTAATCATAATGTAAGAACGTCTTTTAGTAAGAAGGAATTCCACCTATCAAGAATATAATTGAACTTACCTATAAATCTGCCCATCTAACTTAATATTTCTCACCACCTCTAACGTGTAGCCTATTAATGCAAGGGTGAGAGGAATTTATTCGATTGCCATATAACTCACAAGGGGTGTGGTACAGAACGTCCTATAAGGCGTGGGGCTCAGCCCGCCTTATAAGGCGTGGTGACCCTCACGCCTTACAATAAAAGTTACTTTTTATTGTAAGGTGTGGTGTCCCTCGCGCTTTTTCCCCTTTGGTTTCTTTCCATCTTCTATTTCCCTTTTGGAAATTTTGATTTAAAAAGTTGTCGCTTAGGCTCCGGACATGATTTAATTGTATGATGAGGATTGTTATTCATAATAGATGGTTGAAAGGCTTCAAACTCAACAACAGAGCATGAGAATTTGGAAATCTGCCAATTGCATTATGCAGATGATACTATGATCTTCTGTGAAACTAAAGCAGAACAAATTAGCCACATCAGGGTGATATGTCTCTGGTTTGTGTGTAAACTGGAGCAAAAGCAGTTTATTTCTGATCAAGGAAGTTGCACAGATGCAAGTGCTGGCCAATATCTTGGGGTGCGGAATAGATCAGATGCCAACAGTTTATCTGGGCATGCCTTTAGGTAACAAACGCAAGGTCCTGGAAATATGGGATTGGGATAATTGAAAACCCAGAGAAAAAGTTAGCTATGTGGAAATCCCAATATCCGTCACTAGGGGGCACACTTATCTTTATAAATGATGTGTTAGATTCATTGCCAACCTATGTAATGTCATTATTTACAATCCCTTCCATAGTGGTGAAGAAGCTAGAAAAATTGAGAAGGGATTTCTTATGGCTTATATACTGACCAAGGCATTGGGGAGAGTTCAACATGAATCACAGTTGTCCAAACTAAGGGTTCTGAATGTGTTCACTACACTTAATTTCATAATCTCAATACAGCCTACGGAAACCCTTAAACGAAAACAATTCCAATGTTTCCAAAGCAAGACAACCTGACAGTAAGTTCAAAACAGTTTCATCATCCAAGGCTACCGATAAAACAGTCAGAAATTTCCACCCGATAACAAGTTTTTCATCAAATGCACAACACCGAAATTCAAATTTATCAATGACGAGCAAGTGCATATACATTGAGGGAATTCGTGACTGCTATCACTACTTAAATACAATGTAACATCTTCCACTTTGTTATCCAAACATACTCAACCATCGCGGATTTCGACATCATACAGTATCTACATAAGTCAAATTGGAGCTAGAATTATTTGATTTTCCATGAAGTGCGACGAGCAAATGCATAGTTCACAAAGGAAATGAAGCTTTTTAGGCTCAAATCATATGCAAAACAGAAATATAAGTTATCAACTGCAGTCTAGAGATACTGTCACCATTTTGAGACAAGACAAGTTCTTAAAGCATCCTTAATGAGGAATGGATCTGGCAACTCACTGAATCGGTCTAGGGTTCCGATGACTCTCTCCGTTAGTTTTCCGGCAATTGATTTTCAAACTGCTTGAACCGGAAGCGTTGCTGAAATCGCCGGAGGCTATGATTTCCGGTGGCACTCCTCCGTTTTCAGGTGCTTTCAATTTTCTCCTTTTTCTCTTACGTAAGAGTATTTCGGGTTCTTTAAATTTTGCACCCTAAGTTATGTTTCATATTTTACCTTGCACCCTATTCTCTTATTTTTCACAATTTACACCTTAATATATTTTCGGTTCTTCATTTTACAATACGATAAAAATGATTATTTTGTGTGGGGGTGGGCATTAATATCGAAAAATTGAATCGAATAAAATTAATTTGATTTTTTGGTGTCGGTTCTTTGATTTTTCGATTTGGCGTCGATTATTTTTTTCAAAAACTTCGGTTCTTCGGTTTGGTATAAGGGTCACGAAATTATGGTATACCAAAAAATTGAAGTTTTATTAAATAATATTTTAAATTATATTGCTTATATATTTTGACCCAAAATGTTTTAATTTTGAGAAAACTACACAAAATGAACCCTTTAAACAAACTATTTACCACTCGATACCCCTTCCCTAAAAATTTCTTTATATACCCCTTCGGCCAAACTAATTACTGCTATACCCCCTTTAAGGCCAATGAATAGCTAAAAAAACATTTCTACTGTAGCAAATACGCTCTCAAAAATATAGTCGTTACAAATAGCAACAACTTTGTCGGAATGACATCATCGCCGCCGACAGAACTTTTCAGGCCACCGGATCAGTCCGGAGAACTATACAATCTTCGACTAAGCAAAACTCTTCAAGAATCGTCTCAATCGGACATTCGAAGCCCCGGGAATATTGAAAAACCAAACGCGATTACTGAACGAGAAATCTATTCTAGCTCCAATTCTGTGAATTGTTTTGATAAACCACCAATTGAGAATGTTAGAACAACATCTCAGCTACAACATATCCGAAAATCTAGCAATTTCAGCGAGGCAATCGAGAGAAATGAAGCCGCGACTGTCCAGCGAAACTCCGAAGAGTCGCCGGCCAATTGGGATGTCTTTTGTACGCCCGCCGATGGTATTCAAGTTGGCGCACCACCTGGGGTTGGTTTCCCACCTCAGTGCGCCCCTCATAATAAAAGCCCAGCCCCAATAGATGACGGAGTCGCCGGTACTCTACTGTTGAACTTCGACGCCGGAGTTCCGGTGACATTCGAACTTCAAGACCAATGCCAAAGTGTAGAGGAGCTCAACACGAATACAACCATACAAAAATCTCCATCAAATTCATTACCAATCTTGTCAAATATCAGTTCAAAGGATTCAGGCGGCTGCAAGACTTCCGGCGGCGGCGGCGTCACCACGAATGTCGACGAAAATATAAATTTTCCAATGGGTTTTGATCACGATGCAACGAAGAACACAGAAATCCCAAAAGACCCATTGAATTCACTCTCTAACGATTCGAATTTGGGAATTAGGGTTACGCTTCCATTGGCCGGAGGCGGCGGGGCTCCGATTCAGAAATTGGCAATGCCAAATTGTTCAGAATGATGATAGGAATCCAACCATCCAAAAAGCCCCATCAGGTAAGGTTTCGAACCCGTCGAATTTCAATTCTAAGGTTTCCAATTTGACAATACATGCTGACAGTGGTTGCGCCGGAGCTCCGGTGACCGAAAAAAATCCTTTTCAATTCAATAGTACTCCCCAGCATCCAAATACACGTCAGGAACAAAATTCTAATGAAAACGACCATCCCATCATTTCAAACGTTACTACTAGTGTTAGAATTTCTCAAAGAATCACCAGAATCACCACTCCGTTGAACGCCCAAAGCAATTCTATAAACCAGAACGACCCTCATACCAATACGAACATTTTAAACCAAAAAACACAATTTTTAGATACCCCGAACTCAAATTCCAAAATTGCAACTCCTACCAATAGGCACGAAAATAGTGAATTAAGGTCCGACGCTGTATTAGTTAATCATGCCACTACTTCAGACACTCCTTGTACCTCCAATGGTCTCAAAACTACCAAACACCCCACAGTCTCAAACTTTCCTACCATTTCATCCAATTTTAAAAAATTCGACCCTAAAATCACTAAAGAACCTATAGTTTCCCTAACCCCAGTGCTATACCTCCAACAACTAAACCTCCCAACAATAAACCCACCACTACTAACCACCCCCCTCCGTCCATCATAATGCAATCCTTAGCCACAAGACTTAGGATTAGACAAGTCGGTACCGAAACTAAAATAGACCTATCACCTCCGAAAAGAGCTACAAAACAAGGATGTCCGGCCATCATGTTTAAGAGAGATGATTACATGATTAAGATGGCTGAATCCTGTAAGTATACACTCATAGGCAAGTTTTACAGCCCTATGCCCAAAATGGAGATTATTCGAAAGAAATTCATTACCCAAACTGAACTAAGGGGCAAGGTCAAGATTACCCACTTCAACTCTAGACACATATACATTGACCTTGATAATGAACATGATAGAGACACCATTTTAGATAGTAAGCATATGTACATTGACGGTGTCTTTATGCGGTTTCAAGTTTGGACCCCTACTTTCGATCCAAATTATGAAACCCCCATTTTTCCCGTTTGGGTCATACTCCCGGAGCTCCGATGGCACTGCTTCCATAAAAAATTTGTTATGCTCTTGCTTGCGGACGTGGGACAAGTGTTGCACTTGTACATGGCCTTTATGCAAAAGACAAGGGGGAGCGTAGCGAAAGCAAAAGTCCAAATGGACATCACAAAGCCTAGAATCCAAAGTGTTTGTATTGGATTCGATGAAAATGATGATCCAAATGGAGAAGGTAGATGGTAGGACATCGATTATGAAGATGTCCCCCTTTATTGTTCCTATTGCAAACACCAAGGCCATACTCCTCTTTTATGCCCCATCAACAGAAGAGATGCAGAACGCAACAAGGCCAAAGACAAGGAAGAAGAGCTAAGCAAAGATGCGTTGACAAAACACACAGGTATGATCTCTACTCCTATTGTCTTAACTAATGCTGTAAGTTTCAGGCAACAGGTACCACCAGAAATATCTACCACCACATCTCAGGAAGAAAGAGGCAAGGCTAAGGAACAATCAACCAATACAAACAAGAATCAAATTTCAAATGAACAATGGGAAACCCAAAAGAAAAGAAACTTCAAAGGTAAGACCCAAACTATGCAAAACACCCAGAAGGTACAAGGAAACACTCATCAGGTATATAAACCCACCCAAGCCAAGAATACAGGTACTGATGCAATTCATGGACATCGCAAGCGCCAATCAGGTATTGACTCAATGCTCCCAATCCCTCATGTCTCCCCGAATATTACTTTTAATGTATTGGCTGATTCTGAAGTTGATGGAGGAGAGGATGGTATTCAGGAGAAACCAACTAACCTGCAGGATGGGGTGTCCAGTGGGGGGATTTGTCTCATGTTTTGCATGAGAACCCTATGGTTGACCCTAGGAATGACCTTAGAGCCCTTGCTACCACTTTAAATATTCAACACTTTTCTTCCAAGCAAATGGACAAAATGGACTTTGTCAATGCACAAAAGTTAGGGTTCTCAGTTTCTCCTAATCCCCCACAGGAAAATGCCAAGAATGATGCCCCTATTCAGTCCCAAAACCTGCAGTTACTGGGACATGGTGTTGTTGTCTCTGTAAAAGAAAATTTACAGGTCTTGGGTGCTATTTCACTCTCTAACTTGAAAGAAAAAAAGGTGCAAGCCCCAGCCTCTAATCCCATACCATTCCAGCACCACAGACATGGTGAGAGTCACATTAAAATACTGAAAAATACCAACACCATGCCTATAACTTCAGCATATTCTCGAGTGATCCAACCCCTAGTCCTAGTCCCAACCAAGTGCAAGGACCTGCACCTGTAGTTGGCCATATCTCCACTCAGGAAATAGGCAGTTCCTCAGGCCATTCTCAGCCTCATAATCAGCAGATCTTGAGCCAGACTGTAGCTTTAGATTTGCAAGAAATATGGCATGATTTGGGAGTTTCTGAAGCTGTCCTCTCCAATGAAACTAGGCAAGTTGTAGGTGCTAATTCTGTTGTTCCTTTGAAGGAGAATATGCAGCAAAATATGGCCAGTCAGGTTTTAGAAGGTGGTCCAGCTCCTAGGTTGAAAGAACAAAATGTTCAGCCTATGGCACCTACACTTACAACTTTTCAACACCAAAAACAAAGGGTTGGTCACATTGAGAGGGCTGAAAATGACCCAATTAATGGCTACAGTTTCAGCACAACCTCAAGTGACCATGTGCCTAGTCCTTGTTCCCACCAAGTGCAAGTTTCTATCACCAAACAACAAGATATTTCCAACACTAATGATATAGAATTCTCAGCTAGTCCTAGTAACTTTAAAAATCTAAGGAGAAAGAGAGCTAGAAAGAAGAAATTAGAAAAGCAAAAAGAAGTTTCAACCTCTACCACTACAAACACTGCTTCTGATAGAGTTGAAAATAATACCATTGGTAAGGTGGTTTCAAACTTTTGCTCTAAGTATGTCCTCCTAGATTAGACCACCCCAATTAGAAGCCCAGATTTTGGTGGTGAAGATCCTCTTAACCTTACCCCTTTGAATATTCAAGCAGCTCCTCTTATGCAACCTGAAAATGCCATCAACATCCTATGCACTTTTAAGGAGGCTCAGATCTCAGCTCCTGATAGTGATGATGAATATGGTGTTATACACTCGGAGGATGAATACGACAAAGACTTTCAAAGTGAGGTTGGGTTAGAGGATGAAGAAGAGATTGTTGAACAGTCTAATAGTACAGCTGTACCTTCTAGGATCACGACTAAAATCACGAACGATGAAATGAACCAACTAGCTAGTGAGCAAGGCTTATCACCTAGAGGGGTTCACCACAATCCTAAAATTACTACTATTCATGCTCCTAGTAACAGACCAAACACTAGGCTCCGCAACCTTAGATCCCATCAATGATTAGAATAATTATATGGAATGTTAGGGGAATTAATACCAAAGGAGTCATAGATAGACTTAAGTCGCTCAAACATATCCAACCAAACGTCCATAATCTCTATCCTAGAACCTTTCTCTAACAATGTTCATCTCCAAAGCTTTGGAATCAACCTTGGTATGGATAGGTCCGTGTGCAATCCTAATGGTAAGATTTGGATCTTTTGGACATAAGATGTTAATTGTAAAGTTATTGATGTTGACGACCAACAGATAACTTACGAGATGAAACATGTAAAGCATCAAAGTGCATTTCTCATGACATTTGTTTATGGAAAATGCAAAGATACTCTTAGAAGACCGCTTTGGGATAGACTTATGCATCACGCTTCCACTAACCTTCCATGGTGCACAGTTGGGGACTTCAATGTCATCACCTCCACGAATGAGAAACTAGGTGGAATCCCTTACAACATGAACAAAAGCTTTGAATTCATTAGCGTTATTGAAGCATGTGGCCTAACAAATTTGGGGTATCATGGCTCAGACTACACTTGGTGTAATCAACGAGATATGCATAAAAAATATGGAAGCGACTCGATAGAGCTATAGTGTCCGATAACTGGTTAGCCGCTATGCCTCACACTTCAATCACCCATCTCCCCTCTACTTATAGAAATGAATGAAAGACAGGATTCCACCATTAAATATTTTAAATTCTTGAACTGTTGGGTGGATAACCCTACTTTTCTCGAAACTGTAGAGTCCTATTGGGAACCCAATGTGGTCCTTTCACCAAAGAATGAAAAGGCTCTCCTCCACACTTAGCAAATGGTCGCGAGTAGAATTCAGCGACATTTTTGCCAAGGTTAGGAAATATGAAGAACTGGTGAAAATCGCCAAAGAAAATCTGATAGTATCCTATAATGAAGAGAATAGGATGCAATTGCATTCTCTCAACGCCAAATACATCAGATTTCTTAAAATTGAAGAAAACATTCTCAAACAAAAAACTCAACTACATTGGTTCAAGGATGGAGATGCTAACACCAAGTATTTCCATGTTTTAATCTGTGGTAAGAGAAGACGACTTTTCATTCACAAGGTTACTAACGAAGAAGGGGATTGGATTCAGGGCGACGAGCACATTGCTAGAGCAGCTTGCGATCATTTTCAGAAAATATTCACAGGTGATCAATCTCCGATTTCGGAGAACATCTTGAATTACATTCCTAGAATAATCACAGATGCTCAGAATGAAATCCTTCAAGCCACGCCTACCATTGAAGAATTGAAACATGTGATCTTCTCCATGAATCCTAACTCTGCAGCTGGTCCAGATGGTATGAATGGAAAATTCTTCCAAACTTGCTGGGAGATTATTTCGGAGGACCTACTAGCAGTGATTACTTCTTTCTTCGGAGGGTATGCTATGCCTAAATTCTTTTCTCATGCTTGTTTGGTCTTGCTCCCTAAGGTAGATCACCCCAACACACTCTCTGACTATAGACCCATTAGTCTCAGTAACTTCACCAATAAGATCATATCAAAACTCATTAGCCTCAGGCTTGCACCGATTCTCCCCGTTCTTATTTCTCCCAATCAATCTGGATTTGTAAAAGGAAGAAGCATCTCCGAAAATATCATGCTAGCACAGGAGATTATCCACGATATACGAAAGCCCATTATTGGTGACAATGTGGTTATCAAGTTAGACATGGCCAAAGCATATGATAGAGTCTCCTGGTCTTATACTTGTCTGGTACTGAGAAGGATGGGCTTCGGTGAGACCTTTATTGATATGATTTGGCGAATCATGTCTAACAATTGGTACTTTGTTATTATTAATGGATCTAGACATGGTTTTTTCCATTCCACCAGAGGGCTCAAACAGGGTGATCCTCTTGCTTCCGCTTTATTTATTTAGGGAGCGGAGGTGCTTTCCAGAATGCTGAATAGACTTCATAATTACCACTTCTACCATGGTTTTTATATGAAGAAAAGAGGCCCACAAATTAACCATTTGAGTTTTACGGATGACGTTATCATCTTTTCCTCCGGAAGGAGGGAAATTCTTCAAATTATCATGAAGACCTTGACTCTGTATGAAAAGACATCGGGGTAGCTTATAAACAAAAATAAAAGCCACTTCATGATGCATCCCAATGCACTCCAAGACAATGTGGAAACGGTGAAACAGGTTATGGGTTTCACTCAGAAGCATAGTCCCATCACCTACTTAGGATGTCCTCTGTACATTGGCAGGCAAATAGTCATGTACTACACGAACATGGTCTCTAAGGTTGTCAACAGAATTAGAGGGTGGCACTCCAAAATCCTCAACTACGGCGGTAGAGCTACACTCGTGAAATACGTAGTTCAGTCGCTCCCCATTCACCTTCTTTCGGCCATTACTCCCCCCCGTACTACTCTCAAACAGATTGAGAGAGTCACCGCTGATTTTTTCTGGGGGTGGAAGGATAACAAGAAAAAATACCATTGGGCTTCATGGAAAAAACTTTGTTATCCATATGACGAAGGAGGTATTGGGTTGAGGAGAACTACAGATGTGTGTAAATCTCTCCAGTTCAAGCAATGGTGGATCTTTAGAGCTAAACCAACGTTGTGGGGTGAGTTCCTTAGAGCCAAATACTGTCAGAGAGCCAGCCCCATCAGAAAGAAATTCCATTCTGGCCAGTCACTTGTATGGAAACACATGATGCACAACAAACACATTGTTGAACCTCATATTCAATGGAGGCTTCACTCGGGTTCGTGTTATTTTTGGTGGGACGATTGGCTAGGTATCGGCCCCTTAACCAACTATAGGCAGGAATTGGGAAACGCAAGCAATGCGAGGGTGGCTGATTTTCTTATAAATGGTCAATGGAACATCGATATGCTAAATCAGTTGGCACCAGCGCAACTCGTCCCTCTCATTACTTCTTCCACAATTCAGATGCAAGGAAACACACCCGATCAGGCCATTTGGAAGCCTAATACCAATGGAAACTTCACATGTTCCTCGGCATAGCAGGTTGTCAGGGAACATTGGACCAAGACATTTTCCGACTATTACACTTGGCACAAAAACATCCCCTTTAAATGCTTCTTTTTGTTGTGGAGGGCTTTTAGAGGCAAGCTGCCAACGGAGGAAAAGCTAACTGCATTCGGCTATGATTCCACTCCATGTTGTTGCTGCCACATTCCAGGTGCGGATACCATAGAGCACATTTTCAGCACTGGCCAATTCGCTAGGAATATTTGGCGCTACTTCTCAGATTCCCTAGGCATAAGGCATAAGGCATGAATGCCACACCCCTCAAACCTCTTGTTATGAGTTGGTGGCTTCGCAAGTACCGCACAAAAGCTCACAAACTTATCCTCCACTCCACCCCAATATTTATATGTTGGAATTTGTGGAAGAATAGGTGCGTCAGCAAATACGGGGGGGAAGAGTTCTAGTTTGGCGAGAGTGAAATTTACAATTTTCAAGGACATCTTAACTCTCCTTAGAGTCGCGTACCCCTATATCCATTGGCCCTCGAACTGGATCCACACCATCTCCTGTATAGATAAGTGTACTTATGAGATGAAGATCACCCAAGTCTCGTGGATTAAGCCACAACTAGGTTTCGTCAAGCTGAACACTGATAGCAGTGTGTTGGGTAATCTGGGGCCAACTGGGGGGTGGAATCTTAAAGGGTCACATGGGTAAACTCATCTTCGCCTATGCCATACCGTTAGGGGAGGGAACCAACAATTAAGCCGAACTAGAGGCGACAGTTTATGGGCTTAAATGGTGCATTCAAAAGGGCTTTCAGCACGTTATCCTAGAAGTTGACTCGGAGTTGCTCACTAAATGGATCAATCATCAAACGAAACCTCCGTGGAGCCTTCACCAGGTAACTCATGACCTTGTTGTTATTTCCAAATTATTTGCTTTCTTTTCTTGCAGGCATGTATACAAGGAGGCAAACTTCACTGCGGATGCTCTCTCCAAGCATAGTCACATTCTTACCACTCCAAGCCACTACACCACCCTCCATCAGCTACCTCCTAGTACTCGAGGATACTACATGCTAGGTAGAGTCGGTCTGCCTAGCTTCAGACGGAGGAAGACCAAATGGATTAAAAAGCCTCCATGATCTACTATTTCATTTTGCACCCTTGGATTGAGCACCCAATTACAGTGTTCTCCCCTATTTATGCTTTCCTAATTTCTTTGTGTCGAGAGGAGTCCTCTCCTTTAGGTGCATAGTTTTTAGGTTTTATTTTCGTGTGCATGTATCGGGGATGAGTTGGTTGACCTTAGTAGGATGGCCGGCTTATGAACCACCATAGGATTGGAGGTTAGGTCTATGCCCCCTCCCTGTATTTTTTTCTGTTTTATGTATAATACAGCTTGGGGTGAGCGGCTTAACCCCTGGCCGCGCACGAGAGGTGGGAGCCTCGTGTAGGTTCTATTCCCTTAAAAAATATATATATATATATACCCCCTTTAATTATTTTTAAATTCGCCCGTTGACATCATGATGATAGGGTATCATATATCGATAGAATATCACAGAGGATTAAGCCAGTCTTATATGATACCGATATAGTATCAACATACCGAAGGAGTATCACAAATAATATATTTACTAATTAGTTTAATAAATAAGATTGTGATTTTAATAATTTTCTCTTAATTATTTTTTTTTATTTTTTTTTAAAAAAGAGTTCAATCCTATATGATACCGATAAGGTATCAAGATATTGTTATGGTACCATTGAGGATTTTAAAAGTGATTCATTAAGGATTTTCAATGTCATGATAATATACAAATATACTGTGGTGGTATCATTAATGTAATATCAAATGATTTAGAAAAATCTTTATGATATTATCACAGTATATATATACTATGATGATATCATTCAATATTTGTATGAAACGATCCTTAATGATTATATGAAACTATCCTTAATGATATCATGCCAGTATATGATGGTTTTATGGAGATGTAGCTAAAGGATTGAAGTAGACATCAATGATACCATGATAGTATATAGATATATTGTGGTGGTATCATTAAGGACTGAAACAGCCTCAATGATATCATGTTAGTATATTAATACTGTGATGGTATTTTGCTCGCGAATCTCATGCTTTGGGGGTATGAATTGTAAAGGGGTATTTGTTTGTAATTATTTTGCTTTTATGGGGCATGAATTTAGTTTTTCTTTAATTTTTACCCAACTCAATGACCCATTTTAAATTTTGGCCCAAATTTTAGAGCCTTAAATTAAACACTGCTCTCCCCGCAGCCCCTCTTCCTTCAGGCTTCACTCCGTCGTCACTCTTCACTCTCCATTGCTCTCTTCACTCAATGAAGTTGCTTGCTTTCATTACAAAAGACTAGTTTTTTATTTTTGAGTTTTAATACTTATATTTCTAGTATTTGTATATTTCAAATTACTCTATGAAATATTGATATTGCCTTAATAGAGTGAAAAAGATATAGATTACCTATATAACTAATTTGGATCAAAGACATAATCAAAATAGTTTACCAATATTGTACTTCTATCAAGTACCTGATAAACTTCACCTAAGAAATATAGATGTTACTCCTGGATTCAACAAATCTCTTCTTTTGACTAATGAGTAAGTCATATATAGAATAATCATAGTAAATTGTATCGAAACCCATTTTAAAAACACCGAAATAAGTTGAATCGAAGTTGAAAAAAAATAACCGAACCGATCTAGTTTGATTTGAAATATGGTGCACACTTTTTTAAATCGAACACCAAAATGTCGAACTGAACTTTAACAAAACCGAACTGAAGAACCGAACATCCACCCCTAATTTTGTGAGGGAAAAAAATAGGTATTACATAATAATAGAAAAATAAGGCTACAGATACAATTTATCTTCAAATAATAGAAAAGATGAAAGAAGGCAAAAAAAGCATAAAAAGGTTCTTTAAATTTCTCCACCGATCACAAATTGAACGGGGAATGAAGTTTTACTTTGAAAAAAAATAAGGGAGGAAGGTGATATAATAAAAGAGAGAGAAGAAATTGAACACTAAAAAAGTTACGTGAAAGAGGAAAAACGGGTGGGAATCAATGATTGATAAAATTATATTGAACACTAAAAAAGTTACGTGAAAGAGGAAAAACGGGTGGGAATCAACGATTGATAAAATTATATGAGATAATTAACTACTTCCTCTGTCCCATATTAGATAAACACTTCCAACTTTACATAGTAATTAAAAAATATTAATATATTGGAAGATTTTATCATTTTGCTCTTTGCTTATATTAATGCAATAAATATAGAGTATAGAAATAGTCAGTATTGAGAATTATTTACATTCAAAAGACCATATTAATTGTAGGGGTAAAATAATTTATTTTTTTAATTAATTCTATCTTGATTTAATAAGTGGCCAAATAATATGAGACAAATATTTTTAACAAGATGTCTATCTAATATGGGACAGAAGGAGAGTAATAATTAGGTCAATTTTGATTAGTAAAAATATAAGATAAGCCGAATGGTCATTCTCCCTAATTTTCACAAAGTCATAAACAACAAAAAAAAGAAATTAGACTGATTTCCAATTAATTTGGTCGAAGGCCAACTAACGTTGTTAAATTATAGTATGCCACATTATCGTAAATACAATTCTTGGCCTGATTTGTTATATGAATAAATCAGTAAAAAAAAATAATTGATAATTGGTGAATGTGAGAAATTAGCATTATTGTCAGTGAATGTTTTAGATTGTTTAAAATTGGGGAGTGGTACATTATCAGGAGTGAGTTTTCTAGATTCTTTGCATTCTTTAGAAATATTTTGTACCTGTACAACATACTCTCTTTTTGTTCATTTAATTTCTCGAACTTCTTGCAGTTGCGGTATGAAGAGTGATGTTATGAAAATTATTTGAAGGCTACCATGTATTGTGCAAGATGTAACTTTGTATTTTGACATAAAGATTCAAAATAATTCTAATGAGACTATTTGGTGCCTAAGATTTGAAAAATATGTGCATCTGATATAAGATGTATGACCATCAAAACAATGTTGAAATATGTGAATTCTCTTTATTTTTTATTAAAGGACGAGAGTTCGAGCTTTAAAACTAAAAGAAATGGCTTTTTTTTAATAAATCATACATGCTCTGTGAATCTAAATTAATTAAATTAGTAAATTTTGATAAATCAAATGACTTAGAACAAGGAAAAATTAACTAAATAGAGCAAATACAAGCCTCTGTAATACAACATATACCTATATATAGTTTGAAAACATTGCAATTCCTAGTGATAGTTTTAATTTCACAGCAAAAGCTTTAATACATATGTATTTCTTTTTTTCCGTCTAGAAGACATCCTTCCTCTCTTGCGTGCTGCTCTCCACCGTCAACCACTCCCCTTTCCCTTTCTCCTCCAGCAAACGACCATAAATACGATCTTCCCTAATCTTGCTTCCCCACTCACTATCTCTCTTTGCTCTTATCGGAGTACAAAAAAAATTTCGATCCGTTGTTTTATTACTTTCCTGGTCAAATCTAGTTTGAAGTTCTCAAGTAACTAATCATTTGGCTTGACCATAACAAAATGAATAAATGATTGAGATTACAGTCTAATCCCTGTGAACCGTCTAGTTTACAAAATATGTACACAATATATAGATAATATATACTTTAGACTATACAATATAATATATACATACCCTATACATAATATACATAGTGTTAGACCCTTAGCTTGATGGTTCGAGTGACTAGGACATGGCTAGGAATTTACATGATGAACCTAATTAAGGCCCAATGCAATCAGTCAAGATTAAGTTCAATTGACAAGACCTTGGCAATGTCGTGGCTAAGGTATGCAAGACAAGACGTGGCTAAGGCATGCAAGGGCTGGGCAAAGATAAGGCAAGGCAAGGCTATGATCGTGGCAAGTAGGGCTGTACAGGGCAAGCCGATAAACCGCACCAAACCGATAAACCGAACCAAACAGGAAAAAAACCCGACTAGTGGTTTGGTTTGACTTGGTTTGGTGTTTGGAAAAAAAAACGACCGTTATAGGGTTGGTTTGGTTTTAACTAAAAAAAGTCAAACCGAACCCAAACCTATCCGATTATAGATATACTACTTTTAAATTATGTTATACATAAAAATATTTATTAAAATATAATTTATAAATATTGTTTTAAAATTTTTCATAATTTTTATTTTCTTTCTTACATTTAGATTTGGACTTGAGAAGCTCATCTAAATAATATACAAAAAAAGCTCATCTTATAAAGTTATATTATAAAGTTAAAACTTCAAACAGTGTTTTGTCTCCATCTTATATGCTGATATTTTGTACTAGAACTCTTTTTAAGAAGTACTGCTCTGTGTTTTTTATTAGATACTATGAAAAATCCGAGAAACCCAAAATAACTCGAAAAAACCCAAAAAATCCGAGAAAAATTGATATAAAAAAATCCAACTTTTATTGGTTTGGTTTGGTTTATAGATTTAATAACCCGACACAAATGATTTGGTTTGGTTTGTAAAAAATCCGAACCAACCCGATCCATGTACACCCCTAGTGGCAAGGTCGTGGCTAAACAAGTGTGGGCTAAGTGCTGGATAAAGGAGGCAAAGGCTGAGGAGTTTGGACCACAATGGCAAGTTGTGCGAGGCAGGACCTAGACACGGCGCAGGCACGTGGGTAGGCGCGAGTACATATTTTGGCGCCAAAAAAGAGGGTTGCCCGCGTGTGCCTCGCACATGCGTGGGCAGTTGGGCGGTAGGGCAGTTTCTAGCCGTTTTGGCCTTGTCAGCATCGCAGATAAACTTGTTTTTTTGAAATTCAAATTTGGCCTATCTTGGGGATGTCAACTGACTCTGCAGGCATATGATTGGCATGTGACTGGGTGTTGTGGCCTATTTAATGGCACAGGCAGATCAGTCACAGGCAGAGAGTCATTTGGGCAGAATTTTTGTAAGGCTGATTTTGTGTGCTTCTTTGTGGCATAAGTTTAATACAAAGTTGGAACTTATTTCTATACGTGCTTGTGTGTTTTTAAATTCGTAGGCATTGTTTAAGTGTAAAATGAGATTGAGGAAAAAGAAAGAAAGGTTGAGTCTAAAGTGTTAGACTGTCGAAGTGAGTAAGATCATCATGAGTTGACCCCCTTACACATAGCATATACAATCGAAGTGTATAGATAATGTATACTTCGATCATGTTTGTAAACTAAATAGTCTAAGGTTACATTTATGCAAATTTAGAGAAAAGTACAGTCCTATACCTTTGGACCATCTAGTGCTTGTTACTTTCATGCGTTGTTGAAATGAAATAAGGAATGTTTGATAATTTTGTCAGCAGCCAATTGTTGTTCTCGAATGGGGTCATTCAAGGATGTAAATTATCACATTGTGATAAAAGAATCAATTAAAAAAGATCCTCTAATTTCAATTAGGAATTCATTGGACCCTTTAGAACATGTCTTTCAATTGAGAATTTTTATTCATTTTATCATTTAATAACACTCATAATCAGATCTTAGTAACTAAATGCTTGCAACCTGACAATTTAAAACAAATGTGAAATGAAATCATGATTTAAAATCAAAATCATATGACCTGAGTAGAAGTTTTGCTTAGACATATAATTTAAATTTTTTAAATAGTATTTTTAGCTCATAGACATAAAAACCCATAAGTTATAAAAATTATAAAACTTGCCCCATTTTTTTATACAATTTTACCAAATAATCAAAAGTTAGTAACAAAAGTATAATACATTATCACAATTTTTTTAATAAAATAAAATATTTATTGATTGAACTTTAATTCAATAAAAAAGTAAAATTGAACATGAGTTGTGGTGTACTATATTTATTAAGTCATTTGTTAATTAATGTCATTAATAACTATATCATCAAGTTCATATTCCATGAATATTTGATCACTCCTTTAATATTCTCGCAAAAAAAATAAGTAAACATAAAATAATAATAAAAAAATTACAAAATATAAACTTATGGGTTAATTTTTATATTTGAAAATGTGAAATCATGATATGAAATTCTAAATCAAGATTTTTGGAGAATTTGGAATTAAATTATGAGATAAAATCACATGTCCAAATGCTGATTGCATATCCTAATTTCAAATTACTAGATGAAATCACATGTTAAAACGCCTACTCAGTGTGGGTTATTTTGGAGACATTGAGATTAGACACAGAGTAGCAAATGAAATGGAAAAAAACGCTAACAAATCTGGATTTTCTTGAACCCCCAACCATATATTCCAATTGATAAACAGAAAATACTAAAATTTGACAATACCAAGTACAACAATCATGTTGCATTAGGCATAAATACAAAACAAAATACCCAGGCCAAAAGCTACAATTAACCAACAAAAAAAAAACATAAGGAAGTAATTACCAGCAGAAAGTTTTCCACACAATAAATGCGTGACTCACGAATCCCTTTACCTTTCTACTCCCCTTCCTCCATGTTATGAAAGCACTTAAAATTTAACAAATAAAATTAAAAACTACTACCAAGTAATTAGCACATAAAGGGAGTTCCTCTATGAAGATTTTTTTCCTACAAATTTTCATGGACCAAGCTTGAAATCAATATGATTATCAGAAAATCTAACTCCGCCTTTACCTCCACTATTCTTAAAAGGCTTAGACGCCTTATAATGATCTCCATGTGCTGCAGCCACTTTAGAACTTGCAATTTTCTTATCAAATCCAAATTCTATATCCCCTCTTTCTCTTTTATTATGAAACTCATTGTGCTTATTTTGTTTTCCCTCTTTTTGTTTTTGTGGTTGACCATGACTTTTCTTCACCTTAGGACCATTGCTTTTCTTGCTGCATAGACGTCCTACAACACAAGCAATAACAGATATGACAAAAACTATAGCTAGGACAACAAAAACACTCACAAATGAACCATTTGATGAGTTATGAGAAGAAGAGGATTGAGTCATTGGGATATTGTTTGGTTGGTTTGGGAAATTGTTTGGATTGTTAGGATAAACTTGAACAGGTTGTTGTGGTTGCAATTGATCCATTTCGCTTGGAATTTTGGGTCGTGACAAATATTAGGGTAGGTAGGATAGACCTCGCTAGAAAAATGAAGAGTAAACGATAACAAGGGATTGAGCAGTAGTTTGACTAATAGTATGAAGTTGTTTTTAGACTAAGGTTGTGTTGTTCTTTGAGTGAAACCAAAGGAAGATGTTGGAGAAGTAAATGGGAGATGTAGAACAAGCATTACCTATAAGACAATAAATGTGGGAATATTTCAATTTATATATAAAGTTTGATTCTTGATTTTGTTTCTTGAGTGAAACTAGAAAATTATACATGTGGGACTATTGCATTCCAATAGGTTAGATATATTCTTGGTTTGATTTGAGGGGGTTTTTGAATTAAAAAAAGTGGTGCTTTTTCTTTATTAAAGAGAAGACAACTAAAGATATTCTTGTTGTCCTTTACTGCAAGAAGGAAGGGTATATATTTTAATTTTGTTTTGCTTTGTTATGAGAGAAAGTAACATTTTGGCTTTCATTCCTTTGAATACTTCACTAATCTGTTGAATTTTCACTAGGCCCCATGAAATTACTCTCTTATTCCAACATGACTCAGCTACTTTCACTTTATTGTTTTACTGCATTATGTCTTATGATGCAGGAGAGACTGCTATGTCAGTTTAGTCAGTAGAGAAACTTACATGCCTGAATTTATTTAGATATTTTTTATTATACTTTTTCAATAATGCTTGGTTGATTAACACACTAATCATGAGATTATAAACTTGTCATGATTTGGATTCTTTTGGGACACTCTGAAATTAGAGTTTTCATGGGTTTGAGATTTGTCACGATCCAAAAATCTTAAGTTGTGATGGCATCTACTCAAACTATGTAGGCAAACTAATTACACTATTAAGTCTATTTTAGCAATTTTAAACACCGAAGTAAGAGAAAAGTCGATAATAAAGTCAAAAGCAACATTCATACTATAGAAAGTGTGGAAAATATAGTGAAACGTCGTCCATAACCTCGTGTCACAAGTACAAGAGCAGTTGCAATTTCACCAAATAAATTACATCCGTTCAAAAGAAAAGACACCCCGAATACTCCAAGATATCACTAACTGGCAGCATGCTCACCTACCACTCAAACTCGGAAGAGAATTTGCACATAAAAAGGTGCAACAAGTATAAAATGAGTATGAGAAACACGTGCACTTAACAACATCGTCAATATATCAATCCTAAATAAAACGACGGCAAGGGTTAGTATTACCATGCTTACATCCACGCTCCTCTATAATCATATCAATAACAAATATAGGTAATTCAAACAGGTAAATAAACAAAATAGTAACAATTTTTAGAAATAATCAAAATTAGCAAGTTAAGCAAGTAGCTTCAAATAATCTCAACCAAACATGTAAGAATTGATATGAAGTATGATAATCAATCCATTGGAAATGCACTAGTACACATAAACTCCTATTTTAGGTAATCGTGACCCATGCGAGGTCTATATATTGTCCCCAAATTAAAATCATTTCTTAGACCCAACGGGTAAAAATAAATATCATCACTATATGGTGTGACTCGCCAGTTAGGAAGTTAGTGAACTTGCACAAGTTAGTTAGTGAGCTGGCGCAAGTTACAAGTTAGTTAGAGTGTGCACGTGCAACACATGTTAGATGAGGAGTTAGTTAGCCAAGTCAATGTATATATATGTGATGTAGCAAGATGATTCATTAAGAAATATCAATGTAACAGTAATGGTGAAATAAGATCTTCTTCTCTTCTTCTTCTTCTTCTTCTTCTTCTTTCTTCTCTCCTTTCTTTTCTTACTGTTTCTCTGTAAGTTGATCAATACTACAACTCCTTTAATGGAGTTATCATGGTATCAGAGCTGAGATCGTAGGTGACAAATCACAAAGCATTGGACTGTTGAATACTTCGATTCACATAGTGATAAAGGTGAATCAAAGGTATAGCAAGTCAAAGCTGCAAGAGAAGTCTCAATATAATGGTGAATGGTGATACAATTGAAGGATCGACTGGTTCTAATGGAGTTACACGCACAGTTTCATTCCCAGTCATTGATCAGAATCATCCACTTTTCCTTTAGCCCACAGATACTCCTGGTAGCATTTTAATTTCTCTGCAATTAACATGTTTAAAGAACTATTCTTTATGGAGTAGATCCTTTAGAATTGGGCTTGTAGGTTGAAGTAAGATAGGATTCATAGATGGTAGGTTTCCTAAGTCTAAATTCGAGCCAGTGTTACATGATCAATGGGAGAAGTGTAATGCAATAGTTTTATCCTGGATCATGAATGCTGTCAGGCCTGGTTTACTTAGTTCTGTTGTATAAGCATCTGATGCACGCAAGGTGTGGCTTGATTTGAGAGAGAGGTTTGACACTATTAATGGATCTAGAATATTCCATCTATACAGAGAAATTCACACTCTTACTCAAGGCATAAGGTCGATTGATGATTACTTCTCTAGGCTAAGAGATCTCTAGGATGAGTATGACGCTTTTATGCCTTGTCCTAGATGTCCATGTTCCGAGTAAAAAAAATTCAGTGAACACTCTGAGTATCAGAGGTTACTATAGTTTTTAATGGGCTTCAACGAGTCCTACTCTTCTCCTAGGAGTCAAATCCTCATAATGAGTCCTATACCAACATTGAACAAAGTCTATGCTCTTCTAAATGATCAAGAGAGTCAGAGAAACCTGACAAGTTCATCCACCCCAGAAGCAATAGAAGGAACTACAATGTATAGTCACAGGAATTCTCATTATAATAATGGAGCAGGTACATCCAAAGGTCCATTTCTAGGTTCATACTCTGGTGGTACCTCCAGTGGACACAACAGTACTGGTGGAAGCTATAATAGTAATCCAAGTACCTCTAGAGGAAACTACAATGCTAGGAAGTCTTTTCTACAGTGTGAACATTGTGGATATAAGGGACACTCTAAGGATCAATGCTATAAGATTGTAGGGTATCCTACAGATTTCAAGTCTAAAAAGAAGTCTCTGAACTCAGGAGCATATGCAAATAATATTAAGTTATCACAAAGCATGGGACAAGAACTAAAGGTGAACAACTGTCAAGGTCAATCAATTTCAAACCGACACCCTGGTGCTTTCTTCACTCAGGATCAATATCAACAAATTCTGCAGTTGTTATCCAAGACTAGTGGTGTGAATAAAGCAGAACCACCAACCAAAGTAGTGTAACACCCCTCAAAGGTTCCTCACCCTGCCCCCTACACTATTATACAAACCTTTGAATCCAAGTTAAGACTAAACCAAGCCAAAAATGATGTTCCTCTTGATCTATCCACTCCTATTTACACTACTAGACAAGGATTACCTACTGTAATCTATGATAAAGAAGACTTCATGGTTAAACTGGCTGCAAAGTGTAAATATACTCTTGTTGGGAAATTCAGTAGTACAATGCCTAAAGTAGAGCTAATTAGGAAAAGCTTCATCCTCCAAACACAACTTGTAGGAGGTGTTAAGATTTCCTATTTCAATGCAAGGCATGTGTACATTGACTTGGACAATGAAATGGACTACACAACTATATGGACCAAGCAAAGGATGATAATTGAAGGCCAAGTTATGAGGATACAGACATGGACTCCAATATTTAGGCCTGAGGAGGAAACTTCCATTGCCCCTGTGTGGGTAGCACTTCCAGAACTCCCATGGCATTGCTATGAGAAGGAGTTTGTAACTACACTTTTTGCCCCTGTTGGTAAAGTGTTATTCATGGATGCACCCTCTATCCAAAAGACAAGAGGAAGCACTGATAAGGTAAGAGTCTAAATCAACCTTACTCAGGAGAGACCTCATCATGTTTGGCTTGGGTATGACAAAAATGATCCCACTTTAGGGAGATGGAAAGAACTCATATATGAAAATGTCCTTGAGTATTGTATGTACTGCAAGCATCAGGGGCATATGGTGCATGTCTGTAACATCAGGAAAAGAGATGAAGAACAAAAGAAAAGGAAGGAAACTGAAAATGCCAAAAAAAGTAAGAACCAAGAGGAGAGGGACAACAAAAACCAAGATCATCCACAACCTGCTAACTTACAGGTGCACAGCAATCCCCCAACATCTAATGCTTCACAACAGCTCCAAAACAATAAGGCAAGCAAGGATGACAATGGTTGGCAAACTCAAAAAAGAAAATAAAACAAAGGCCATAACAATGCTCAACAGAACCAGGACACCAGACCCACAGGTGCAGCATCCAAAGGTAAATATGTCCCAGTTCAGCAACACAATGCTGATCCAGGTAAGATTTCTATTCTAAGTCCTACTCTCAATAACTATGTTGATCTTGTTAAGCAAGATCAACCCACTAACCAAACTGCAGGGATACAACATAGCCAAATACAGACTTTTCTTAGGAAGGAACCAACAGGTCAGGATAGCACCACTAATCAGGGGCCAGGTAAAACTAATAGTGATATAAACAAAGAATTAAGCCCCCTAGGTATTGAGTTTATACTCCCAATCCCCAGACTACCCCCAAGTATTAATGTTGTTGATGCTGAAGCTGTTGGGGGTCAAGATAGAAAAGGAAAGGAGAAACATTCTAACTTGTAGGAAGGGGAAACCACAAGGGGAAGGGATTTGTCTCATGTTTTGCATGAGAACCAAAACACTGACCCTAGGAGTGACCTTAGAGTCCCTGCAACCACTGATCATACTGATATAAATGCTACAGCCCAGCTTGCAACCACTGAAAAAAAGGATCTTGCAAAGGATCCTACCATGCCAACTCCCAAAGGTTCTATGGCTAAGGATTTGGGGTCTATTGCCAGCACTAGTTTCCAATATTTTACTACAAAAAAGAACAAGTTGAGTAAAAAAAGGAGGGATGCTATAAATAATAAAATAGATGAAAAAAATCATGCTGAGAAATGTCAAATTCCTAAGTTTCTTGACAACATATCTTTACAGCATGTGGATCAGAGTTGTCAATAGTTTGTGATTGATGATGATCAAGTGGGAATGGATATAACCCCTCTTCAGGCCCATTGTATCCTCACTTCTCCCCCTCACTCAGCAAGTCTCATTCCTGAAGCAACTACTGCTCACCCCCAACTCAGCTGTACTCTCAACATCAACAATGAAGTTTCTCCTAAGGTTGATGAGTATGTTGTGTGTCTCTAAAGATGAAGAGGATAGTGATAATCAGCCTATGAATGAGTATGATGAGGATGATGCTGTGAGTGAACAATTGATCAAAGCTTTCAGCCCATCCAGGGATAATGTCTATGAAAATGAGATCCAATATGTTACTAACTCTCAAGGATTATCTCCAAGAGGTACATACAGGACAAAGTTCAACTCCAAACCAAGTAACACTATTAACTGTGCCACCAAGGGTAGACCAAAAACTAGATCCTACACCTCCAAAATCTCCTAATAATTAGTACTCTCTATTAGAATGTGAGGGATATTAATACCCAAGGAGCCATGGAAAGACTTAAATCTCTCAAGAATATCCATCAGGTTTCTCTTTTTGCAATTTTGGAGCCTTTCTCTAATAGCTCTCAGATTCATCATTTCAGAAATCAGCTCAATATGGATCATGTACTTAGCAATCCAAATGGTAAGATTTGGCTTTTTTGGACCAAGGATGTGGACTGCAGGATTCTGGATAATGGAGAGCAGGTGATCACTTGTGAAATTAACCATGTAATGAATCCAAATCAGTTCATTGTATCCTTTGTATATGCTAAGTGTAAAGACTACCTCAGAAGACCTCTTTAGGATAGTATGCTTCACCAGTCCAATACCTCCCTTCCTTGGTGCACCTTAGGTGATTTCAATGTGATTACAGATCCTGAAGAGAAACTAGGGGGGGCCATATACAATATGAGAAAGTGTTTGGAGTTTATTAGCATTATAGAAGCTTGTGGCTTGCAATATTTGGGGTTCTCTGGTAAGAAGTTTACCTGGTCTAATCAGAGGGGTATATTCTTCAGAATATGGAGGAGATTAGATAGGGGTATGGTCAATGAAAAATGGCTGGAAGTGATGCCTCAGACTACCATTACTCACCTCTCTACTGTGGGCTCAGACCACTGCCCCTTATTGTTAGAAATGACTGAGTACAATCATCATCACATCAAATACTTCAAGTTTCTGAACTGCTGGACTGATCACCCCTTATTTATGGAGATTGTTAGTAACTGCTGGAACAAGCCTATTAAAGGAAATCCCATGTGGTGTTTCCATCAGAAAATGAAGAGATTATCTACTACTCTTAGTAGGTGGTCTAAGCTGCAGTTTGGGGACATATATGCCAAGGTGAAAGAGTATGAGGACAAGGCTAGACAAGCTGAAGAGGAACTAATTTCATCCAACTTTGAGAAATGTAGAGCCAACATGCATGCTATCAATACTGAGTATATTAGATATTTAAAGATGGAGGACTCCATGCTGAAACAAAAAACTCAGTTGTACTGGTTCAAAGATGGAGACATGAACTCCTTGTACTTCCATGCTGTCATCAGAGAAAGGAGGAGGAAGCTTTACATTCATAGAATTCAAGATGAAGAAGGCACATGGCTGCAGGGAGAAGAAGATATAGCCAGGGCTGCCTGTGCTTATTTTCAGCACATCTTCATAGGTAAGAAGTATCATATCCAGTAAGATGCCCTTCAGTGCATCCCTAATCTAGTCAGTGATGACCAAAACATGAATCTCCAAGCTCTCCCCACTTTAGAAGAACTGAGAAATGTTATATTCTCTATGAATCCTAACTCACCAACTGGCCCTGATGGGATGAATGGAAAATTTTTTCAGGAATACTGGGAGATTATTAAGGAGGACTTGTTCAGAGTGGTCCTTACTTTCTTTAGTGGTCAAAACCTGCCTAAATACCTGACTCATACCTGTTTGGTTCTTCTCCCAAAAGTTAACCATCCTAACAAGCTTTCTGAATTTAGGCCTATTAGACTTAGTAACTTCACCAACAAGATCATCTCCAAGCTTCTTTGCCTTAGATTAGCTCCCATTCTTCCTAATCTTATTTACCTTAACCAATCTGGATTTGTCAAGAATAGGAGCATTTCTGAGAATATCATGCTTGCTCAAGAGATCATTCATCAGATTAAGAAGCCTAATGTGGTGGCAATGTGGTCATTAAGTTGGACATGGCCAAGGCATATGATAGAGTTTCTTGGTCCTATATCTGTTTGGTCTTGAGGAGAATGGGCTTTGGGGAAGGGTTCATTGATATGGTATGGAGGATTATGTCCTATAACTGGTACTCCATCATTATTAATGGCTCAATACATGGCTTTTTCCACTCCACTGGAGGCCTTAAACAAGGAGACCTTCTCTCACCTGCCTTGTTCATCCTTGGGGCTGAAGTGCTGTCAAGACTTATGAATAATATTCACCATCATCCCAGGTATCATGGCTTTTTCATGGCAAAGAGGGCCCCCCAGATTAATCATCTCAACTTTGCAGATGATGTGATCATTTTCTCTTCTGGGAGGTCTCAAACCTTGCAGCTCATTATGGATACTTTGCACACTTATGAGAGTACTTCAGGTCAGTTGATCAACAGAGATAAAAGCCATTTCATGGTCCCCTCTAATGCCTTCAATTCTACTATAAGAAGGATTAAGAGGGTCACTGGCTTCAAGCAAAAGACCAGCCCTATCACTTACTTGGGATGCCCTCTCTATATTGGTAGGCAGAAGATCATTTATTACTCTGATTTGATTGCCAAAGTTGTGAATAAAATAACAGGGTGGCAGGCTAAGATCCTCTACTATGGAGGCAGAGTCACATTGATTAAGCATGTCATTCAAGCCCTTCCTATTCATCTTCTCCCAGCTAGTTCCCCTCCTACAACCACTATCAAACAAATCCAGAGCATCACTACAAATTTCTTTTTGGGGTGGAAAAATGACAAGAGGAAGTACTATTGGTCCTCCTGGAAGAACCTTAGTTACCCCTATGATGAAGGAGGTATTGGTATGAGACAAATATCTGATGTGGCCAAGTCCTTCCAATATAAACAGTGGTGGGTATTTAGGACCAAACATTCTCCGTGGGGGGGAGTTTCTCAAAGCCAAGTATTGTCAAAGGTCCAATCCCATTACCAAAAAATGGGATACTGGACAATCTCTGATCTGGAAGCATCTGATGAAGAACAAGCATAATGTTGAGCCTCACATACAATGGCAAATTAAGTCTGGTTCTTGCCTCTTTTGGTGGGATAACTGGCTGGGAATTGGCCCTTTAGCTCAATTCAGCACTCACAGCTGCAGGCTCAATAACACCCAAGTCTCAGCCTTCATGAACAATGGACAATGGAATGCTGATTTGCTCATTAAATAGGCTCCTCCACAGTTTGTATCTACTATTATTGCTACTCACATCAACCATCAGCCTCTCAAGCAAGACCAATCATGTTGGACACTAAACAATAATGGAGAGTTTAGTTGTTCTTCTGTTTGGGATATCATCAGAGACAAGAGGCCCAAAACCAATATTAACTCCAATGTCTGGCACCAACACATCCCTTTCAAAAGCTCCTTTCTTGTTTGGAGGGCTATTAGAAGGAAGCTTCCCTCTAATGACAAGCTTACCAGATTTGGCCACCCTCCTTCTCAGTGCTACTGCTGCTACAGACCTGGCCAAGATACCATAGATCACATCTTTGTTGCAGGAGCCTTTGATAGGAGTACTTGGAGTGTATTTGCTGATTCCTTGGGCATTAACAAGGAGTACACACCTCTTATAAATTTGCTAATGAGGTGGTGGAATGCTAAGTATAAGAATGAGGCCCACAGGCTCTTGTTACAGGCTCTCTCTATCTTCATATGTTGGAACCTTTGGAAGAATAAATGTGCTTCCAAGTATGGAGGAAAGCAGTCTAATCTTGCAAGAGTCAAATTCTCTGTCTTTAAGGATATTTTCCACTTGCTTCACAATGTTTTTCCATATATTATGTGGCCTAACAACTGGAGAGACCTTGTCCCCTTAGTTGAACAATGCTACCATGATATCAAGATTACCCCTGTATGCTGGACCAAGCCTCTTGATCATTTGGTGAAGCTAAACACTGATGGTTGTGCTCTCAACAATCTTGGAAATATTGGTGGAGGAGGAATCCTTAGAAATGCATCTTCTAAGCTCATTTTTTCTTTTGCAATTCTTCTAGGTGCTGGAACTAACAATCAAGCAGAGATTAAAGCTGCAATCTTTGGTCTCTCTTGGTGCCTTCATCTTGGTTATTCACAGGTAGTGCTGGAGATTGATTCTCAGCTGCTTATCAGATGGCTGCAGCATGAAACAAAGCCTCCTTGGTCTATCAAGGAACTGCTGGACAAACTCAATAGCCTCATCATCCAATTCTAAGAGTTCAGCTGCAATCATGCCTTCAGAGAAGCCAACTCCACAACTGATAGTCTTTCCAAATACAGCCATAAATGCACAGATCCTGAGCTCTACTTCACCAAGCAGGACCTCCTCAGGGAAGCTACAACTCACATGGAAATAAACATGCTGAGAATGACAAATTTTAGAAGAAGAAGGCTCAAAAAGATCAAGAAACCCCCTTGACCTCCCCCAAACTGCTGTTCTAATTTGATCTTTAACTTGGATATCTCTATGTATAGTTATAGCTACTTTGAGGATCCTATAATTAGGACCATTGTAAAGGGGAGAGTCTCTTCTTCTTATTGCTTTCCTAGACATAACAACTTGCCTCTTGAGGTAAGAAATAGGGTAATTCTTCTTTCTTTTCCTCTCTTGGTTGTCTGTGCAGGTACATACAAACTTGCATCTCTTCAATATACACTTGGAGGCACAGCCTTACTTATTCCATGGTGTAACAGTAGCAGGATGCAACATGTTTCAGTTGAAAGCTTGCCTACATCACCTGATGCAGGCCCTCCTTGGATTTGCTCTAAGGGTTGCAGTAATACAAGATCCTGCTTAGGGACTCTTTTGTACAGCACCTTCAACTTGCCTCTTACCTTTCTCAACAACAACATCCTTCAGCAACAGCTCCACCAACCTGTAACACCCAAGGAACATCTACAAGTTATTAGTATTAGTTACAACAACTTGCAAAATTGTTTGTTTGTGTGTTTTTCTTTTTTTGTTTGTGGGTGCAGGTACTCTAAGGAGATGATCCTGTTCACAATGAAGGGTCTCCTCTTGGGAGTAGCTTGGAATAACAAGCAACTTAACCCCCTCTACTATGGAAGTAATATGGAGTTGCAAAAGGACCTGCAGTAGCATATGCACTTATCTCCCTTGTTTGTCTCATTGCCACTTGTTTATACAGGTTCAAAGTACTTCAACAGAAGAGAGACAACAGCCTGGCATACTAGGACTTTACCAATTCTTCAGCCTTCCATTCATGCCAACTTTCTCTATGCAACATCTAGAACTAAGACCAAGCTACAACAGGGTATGATGTGCAGGGTGATTTGCATCATGTGGACCTGCACCAAGGACTCCAAAGTTTGCAAGATTGCAGCAAATACTATAGTGGAAAGGCCCAAGAAGTTTCACCTCAAATGAATAATTGGAGACATTAGGCGAGCGACCTTGAAAAAGTCAGCTGTCTTAAGCCTAAAGAGGGAGCAATTTGCAATTTGGAAATTCCAACTTATGCAAAAAGCCTCCAAATCTTGCAGGACTAAAGAAAAGGCTGTATGTGCAAAGCTCAAGAAGTTTCAGCTCAATCAGATAATTGGAGATGTTAGTCGAGCGACCTTGAAAAAGCTAACAGGCTCCAAAGCACTCTTAGAGGTCCTTTCCTTTTTGCTAGCTTGTGCAAGTCCTTTATTACTTTTGTTTGTTTGTTGTATTATTGCAGGTTGCTAGAGTGATACATCAACATGCATTAACAACAACTACATAGAGGACATCACAGATACAACCACCAAATCAAATATCTTCACCAAGAGTGCTACAAAAGGATTGTACAGAATTAGAAGCCCCTCTTGGGTATTGTGTTTGGTTGGTTGCCTATCTTTGTTTGTTTGTATTTGTGTAGGTAAAACAACACCAGGGGTGCTATTCACAGCACCTTGTCAAATAAAAGGCAACAATATGGATCTCCAGCTGAGCAACTTGGAGCTGCTCACAAAGCAGCAACCCCACAACAATTGCTCCAGTTTTTGGTTGTGTTCTTCCTCCTCTACAAAACTCCATTTCCCTAGAACAAGAACTTCAACCTTCAACAACATTCAGGAGCCTCCAGCAATACCTCTCCAGATCAGCAAGACAAATTCCAACACATGGAAATCCATTCAGCAGACATCAAAACTGAATCTTCAGTTCTACTTTTGTTCTCTGTTTTATATCTCTTTGTGCAGGCATTATGCAACTTTGAGCCTTGTGTTGGACCTGTAGCATCTGGTTTTGGAAGTCCTACACCAATAAATACATATAGTCTCACAACTCCCCAACGACAACACATGTAGAAGCTACATCACAACACCAACAACTACATGGCTGAGATGCAGCAGACTGCATTCACTACTAGTAACAATATTCTTGGAGATCCTTGCTTGGTTACTTGTTTGTGCAGGCCCACAAAGCTTCAAACAATGGGAGATAACAACCATAAATGCAGGGGTCTCACACTTATAACAGGCCCCTTGCATCCAAAATTCTTGGAGCTCCTTTTCTGTTTATTTATTTAATTGTAGGCACAGAAGAATCTCTCTAATATGCAAGGCAACAACAGTTAAACATCCAAGCAGCTGGTCAAGCCAGGACTTGCAAGATATGTTTTTTCAGCCCACCACTTTCTTCTTTAAAAATCCCAAGGCTGCTGACTGCTCAAGTTCCATATACTTCTCCTCCTTTCACCCTCCTTAGCTGATATTCATGCTCTAGATGTTGTTGTATACTTCCTTTGGATTTTCTTGGTACGACAAGACTAAAAATGGCAAAGATGAAAAGAGCTTCCTCACCCCATGCGAGATAGAAGGTTCGTATACTTATTCTGCTTCAATTAGCTATGTATGATATGTAGCGTAGTTGAATAGGACTAGTGTAGGCTACTTTCTTGTTTTCTCATGGAAGGAGGGAGTCTCCCTCATTTATGCTTTCATAGTCAACTTATACTGGGAGGAGTCCTTTCATAGGTTTACTGCTTTCTATTTTTTAGTTAGCCCTCTTTTGTATCAGGGATGAGTTAGCCGACCTTAGTAGGTTAGCCGACTTATGAATCAACATAGGATCGGAGGTAAGGTTTTATGTCCCCCTCATTGTACCTTTCTATTTATTATTTATGTTAAGGCTTAGGGGTGATGCTCAACCCCTGACTGTGCACGAGAGGTGGGAGCCTCGTGTAGGGTCTGTTTCCTTAAAAAAAAACACCCCTCAAATATTTACCCTAAGATTTGGACCCTTCTTATATATGGGTAGGGTCAAACTTGAGTATTGTGAAGTATATGCATGAGTTAAAATGAGTCCCTGAGAAATTAAGCAGTGTTAGAGGTGATGTGGGGTTCCAAAGGGCCCCTAGGACCAAGCTAAGTCCAAAAGATTCGTCGTGACTAAGTTTTAGGATGAGTTCGTATAAGGGGTCGACTTCTAATGACCCTACCTTTTGAAAGACGAAAATCTAGATGTCCCACGACCTATTAAATTAAAGGTCATCGAGTCTTCTTTCCAATGCCACCAAGAATGTAATTTTTGGAGTTTAGAGTCAAAAGATATGACGATCCTAAGACGAACTAACTCGACAGGAATTTTAGGCCTGGGTTGCAACTGCTGGGAATATGGCCTTGGCGTCGAAGGGGCGCAACGCGCCACTATCGCGCTAGGAATAAGCCTCAGTAGTTTGACCCCTGGCGCGATGCACCACTACTAGGTGTGCAGGGTTTTCAAGCCTATTTTCCAGAACCCAGGAAATATGGCCTTGGCGCTGTAAGGGCGCGATGCGCCACTATCGAACCAAGAACATGCCTCAGTAGTTTGGTCCTTGACGCAGTGCGCCAATAACGGGTGTGCAGGTTTTAGGCCTAATCGACCTGGCGCTGCAATGGTGCGACGCGCCACTATCGTGCCAGGAGCATTTTTAGCCATTTTTCGAAATTTTGGAGAAAGGGCAATTTGGGAATTGTCCCAAATTATATATGTATCAGCCTTAGCACGTTTTGGGACCATTTTCAATCCCTCACTCTCTCTTTAAAAAGCCCTAGCAATCCCTCTCTTCTTCTCCAATAAGGAATTGTTCCAAGAGCTTCAAGACTCCAAGTTTCCATTGAAGACCCAACAATAAGGTTTTTTCAAGAATCTATTCTAAGATATGTAAGGCTATTCAAAGCATGGATTGAGTCCACCCATGTGCCCTACTCTTCTTTGAGGTTAGATGCCCATGAGGATGGAGTTTCTTGATATGGTTCATGTTTGAATGAGTCTTGTCTCCTATTAATTTGATTCTTATTGTGTTGAAGTTGTTGAGCTAAGAATTTCTAAAACCTTTATGTTAGCATGAGTTGATGGAGATGGTTTGTTAATATGCTCGGTTGATTTCCTTAACCATGTGATTATGTTGAATATGTCAATTTCTTTAAATGTGTTATTCCTCTTGAATTGTTGGTTTAAAATTCTTAGAGTTGTGATGAGTCCTAAGGAGTTGATAAATGAGGAGAGGATTGGTTTGTTATATTTGTGAGATGTTATAAATGCATATCTAATTTAGACTTTAATGAGTTGATTTGAGGATAGAGTTGATGAGTTGGCAAGGTCCTAAATGAAACTAGTTGTGAGGGCTTGTTTGAGATGATTGGAGGTAGTCTTATGAGCATGGAGTCATGGGAGGAGTATCGAGCATTGAAGCGGGTGAGAGTATAGTCTATACTCGAACCCCAGAAACTACGCCGCCAATGTAGGTAGGGATGGAACCGTTAAAGTCGAATGCTTCCCGGGGGATCGAACCATTAAAGTCGGATGTTTTCCCATTTTATTGTCCTGAAATGATAGGACTTGACTAATCTATGGAATCCATGATTAGGGAGGCGTTCATGCCTTGGCAAGGTATGGACGAATGTGGCAACAACGTCTGATTATTGTACTATCACTGGCTCATAAGTGATGGTTGTCGGATAAGAGAAACTCCCATTTAGGTCTTGATAGTGCTCTGAGTCAGTTGAGTTGAGTGGCATGTAATTTGGTCCCGTCAAAACTATTTCTTGTTAGACTTAGGACCCTTGAGTGAGTTGTCACTTCTTTATGAGTTAAGGTTTCTGAGTTGGTTGATCTTTTTCTGATATTGTTTTATTCGGCCTTTTTACATACTCGTACATTCCATGTACTGACGCCATTTGGCCTGCATCGTTTCATGATGCAAAGATAGGTATCAGAGATCATCAACCGGCGCACCATTGAAGATCCACACACTCCCTATTAGTTGGTAAGTCCTCCTAGTTTCCAGAGGATGTTGAGTTTCTTGTATAGCTTTGTGTTGTTCCCTTTTATTTTGAATGTTGGTAGCCATGGGCTTGTCATTGGCACCTCCTAGACTTTGATAGGGGCTTCATAGACTAGAGTGTGGGGAGGTTGGACTGTTATTTTAAGGAGTACTATCATATCTGTTTTGTTGAGTTGATAGTGTTTGGCCTTCGGCCCCCATAATGTGAATATTGTGTTTATGATTGAATCCTCCATTGAATGAATGTGATTGAATGATAGTGTGATTGAATCAGGTGTTTCTCTTGAAGGCTAGAAATGGCTTTCGAGTGCCAGTCATGTCTAGGGTACCCTTCCGGGTCATGACAAACATGGTATCAGAGCCCAGAGTTCTAGAGTCCTAGGGAGTCTATGAAGCCGTGTCTAGTAGAGTCTTGCTTATGGGTGTGTTGTGCACCACACTTATAATCAGGAGGCTATAAGACATTAGGAATTATTTCGCTTCTTTCATACTTTGAATTCGTGCGATAGAGTTAAACTCTATAAAATTTCTTTCTAATTCATGCATTTATACGTTGCAGATAAATCCTCCTAAATGTGCTACTAGCCAGAGGAATGCTGATAACGTAGAGATGCCACAGTCAGAGGTACACCCATCGAAGACTAGAGGCGGACTGGCGAGGTATGCGGAGGCACCTCAAATGCCTACTACTCCGCCTACACCAACTTCAGAAGCAGACTTTAGAGGAGCGATTGCCATGCTCTCTCAATTAGTGGCTGCCCAAAATGGTAACCAGAGTTCACCAACTCTTATCTCTAGTTCCCAAGAGCCGTCTGCTGCCGCCAGAATTAGAGACTCTCTGAGAATGAATCCGCTGACATTTACGGGTTCTAAGGTTGATGAAGATCCCCAAAATTTTATTGTTGAGATGTAGAAATTCCTGAAAGCTATGCATGCTATGGAAATTGAAGGGGTTGAGTTGGTGTATTATCAACTAAAAGATGTGGCAAACATTTGGTATAACCAATGGGAACAAGGTAGAGGTGAAGATGTTGAACCTGCTATATGGGATGAATTCGAGGGAGCCTTCCTTGACCACTTCTTTCCCCGAGAATTAAGGGAAGCGAAGGTGGAGGAGTTTGTGAATCTAAAACAAGAAGGTATGATTGTTAAGGAGTACGTCCTAAAGTTCATCCAGCTGTCCAGGTATGCTCCAGAGATGATCACAGATGTGAGGTCGAAGATGAGGAAATTTGTCTCCGGTTTGGGAAGACATGTGAAGAAGGAGTGCAAAGCGGTATTGTTGATCTCCAATATGGATATTTTAAGATTAATGATGTACGCTCAACAGGTGGAGGATGAGAAGAGAAAAGACAGAGAGTAGCATTTGAGCAAGAAGGCAAGATCAGCTGGGCAGGAGAATGAACAGAGGCAAAACAAGGGCAACAGGTCCTTCTTCCAGAAGAGGCCTTCCAACTATGCCTCATCTACCGCCAATGCACCTATGCCACAGTACAGGTATGATCGGCAGGGACAGAGTTGCCAGAATTTCAAACCCCAAGGTTCTTAATCCCAAGCTAATGTGAGTCAAGGTTCGAGAGGAAAGCCACCATGTGGCAAGTGCGGTAGACTCTACTTGGGGGAGTGCAGAGCGGGAAGGGTTAGTTGTTATAAATGCGGCCAAATGGATCATTTTCAGAGGGAGTGTCCAATAGGGGGAAACAAATCCCAGTATTCTACCACCGTACCACCGGCTAGAGGTGATCAAAAGGTCACTACTTCAGGCACGAGAGGAGGTACAAATCGTTTATATGCTATGGGTAGTCGCCAAGATCAAGAGAACTCTCCAAACGTCGTGACGGGTATGATTTGAGTCTCTTCTCTTGACTGTTATGTTTTGATGGATCCGGGTGCCACACTATCTTTTGTGACTCCTTACGTAGAAAGTAAGTTTAATAAAATTCCCGAATGTCTCCTTGAGCCTTTCAGTGTAGCTACTTTTGTTGGTAATTCTGTCTTAGCTGAGAGAGTCTATAGAGATTGCACCATGTCAATTCATCATAGGGATACCTTGGCTGACTTAGTCGAGTTGTACATGGTTGATTTTGATGTGATCCTTGGCATGGACTGGTTTTATGTCTGTTATGCTTTTATTGATTGTAGGACTCAAATTGTTAAGTTTAAATTCCCGAACGAGGCTGTCATAGAGTGGAAGGGGAGTCCTGTCGTGCCTAAGGGTAAATTTATTTACTACCGTAGGGCCAAGAAGCTAATCTCAAAAGGGTGTATTTATCACCTTGTTCGAGTGAAAGATAATAGTATTGAGTCTCCATCCCTTGAGTCGGTTCCAATTGTCAACGAGTTTCCTGAAGTCTTTCCTGAAGATTTACCTGGAGTACCTCCTGATAAGGAGATTGACTTTGGAATTGATGTTCTTCCTAATATCCATCCTATCTCAATCCCTCTCTATAGAATAGCTCCGGCTGAGTTGAAAGAGTTGAAGGAGCAGTTGAAGGACTTGTTATATAAGGGGTTTATTAGGCCGAGTGTCTCACCATGGGGTGCTCCCATCTAATTTGTGCGGAAGAAAGATGGGTCTCTTAGAATGTGTATTGATTACAGGCAGCTGAACAAGGTCACCATAAAGAACAAATACCCTCTCCCCAGAATAGACGACTTATTTGATCAACTTCAAGGTGCCACTTGTTTCTCAAAAATAGACCTAAGATCTGGCTACCATCAGTTGAAGGTGAGGGAGCATGATATTCCAAAGACAGCGTTTCAGATCCATTATGACCACTTTGAATTTTTGGTCATGTCCTTTGGGTTGACTAATTCCCCCGCAGCTTTTATGGACCTCATGAATCGAGTGTTTAAACCATATCTTGATATGTTTGTGATTGTATTCATAGATGATATCTTGGTCTACTCCAAGAATGAGGAGGAGCACGCCCATCATCTTAGAGTCGTCTTGAAACTCTGAAGGACCAGGTATTGTATGCAAAGTTCTCCAAATGGGAATTTTGGTTTGTATTAGTGGATTTTCTAGGCCACATTATATCTGGAGTTGGTATTTAGGTCGATGCTCAGAAGATTGAGGCAGTTAAGAATTGGCCCAGACCCACGTCTCTGACAAAGATAAGGATCTTCTTGGGTTTGGCCGGCTATTATTGAAGGTTTGTAGAGGGATTCTCATCCATATCATCACCATTGACCTAGCTGAACCAAAAGAAGGCTAAGTTCCAATGGTCCGATGCTTGTGAAGAGAGTTTCCAGAAATTGAAGACCAAGATAACCACTGCACCTGTTTTGACTTTGCCCAATGGAACAGAGGGCTTTGTGATCTATTGTGATGCATCTAGAGTTGGTTTGGGTTGTGTGTTAATGCAGAGGGGGAAGGTAATAGCCTATGCTTCAAGACAGCTTAAGATTCATGAGAGAAATTACCCAACTCATGACCTTGAGCTGGCAGCGGTGGTATTTGCGCTTAAAATTTGGCGCCACTACTTGTATGGAGTGTATGTTGATGTATTCACCGATCACAAAAGCTTACAATACATCTTCAGCCAGAAGGAACTCAACTTAAGGCAAAGAAGGTGGCTCAAACTACTCAAAAACTATGATATGAGCATCCTCTACCACCCAGGTAAAGCTAATGTTGTTGCTGATGCTCTTAGCAGGTTGTCCATGGGTAGCACTACCCATGTAGAGGAAGGAAGGAGGGAATTGGCAAAGGAGGTACATAGATTAGCCCGATTAGGAGTTCATCTGGAAGAGAACAATGAAGGCAGAGTTACTATTTAGGATGGGTCTACATCCTCACTTGTGGCAGAGGTAAAGAAGAAACAAGACTAAGATCCCGTCCTTCTCCAATTGAAGGGAGTTGTTCACAAATAAGAGGTCATGGTTTTTACCAAAGGGGGAGATGGTGTGTTGAGGTACCAAAATAGATTGTGTATGCCGGATGTCGATGATGTTCGAGAGAGGATTATGGCCGAAGCGCATAGTTATAGATACTCTGTTCATCCGGGCTCTACAAAAATGTACCATGACTTGAGGGAGATCTATTGGTGGAGTGGGATGAAGAGAGATATTGCGAAGTTTGTCTCCAAGTGCCCGAATTGCCAACAGGTGAAAGTTGAGCATCAACGACCATGTGGCTTGGCTCAAAATATAGAAATTCCGGAATGGAAGTGGGAGATGATCAATATGGACTTTATTACAGGTTTGTCGAGGTCCCGAAAACAACATGATTCAATTTGGGTGATTATGGATAGAATAACGAAATCAGCTCACTTCTTGGCAGTTAAGACTACTGACACCGTAGAAGATTATGCAAAGTTATACATTCAGGAGATCATGAGATTGCATGGGGTCCCCTTGTCTATCATCTCAGACCGAGGAGCTCAATTCACTTCCCAATTCTGGAGATCCTTTCAGAAGGGATTAGGTTCGACGGTGAACTTGAGTACGGCCTTTCATCCCCAGACAGATGGCCAAGTAGAGTGCACCATCTAGACATTGGAAGATATGTTGAGGGCATGTGTGCTTGAATTCAAAGGAAATTGGGACGATCACTTACCTCTCATAGAGTTTGCATATAATAATATCTATCATGCAAGCATTCAAATGGCTCCTTATAAAGCTTTGTATGGGAGGAGGTATAGATCGCCAATTGGATGGTTTAAAGTTGGTGAAGTTGAGTTGATTGGGCCCAATTTTGTTCACCAAGCCATGGAGAAGGTGAGAGTCATTCAAGACATGCTAAAGACAGCCCAAAGTCGCCAAAAATCTTACACCGACGTGAGGAGGAAAGACTTAGAGTTTGAGGTGGGTGATTGGGTATACTTGAAAGTGTCACCCATGAAGAGCATCATGAGGTTTGAAAGGAAGGGGAAGCTCAGTCCTCGATATATTGGTCCTTACCAGATTTTGAGGCGGATTGGGAGTGTTGCCTATGAGTTGGAGTTACCCTCAGAGCTAGCCTCTATTCATCCGGTATTCCATGTTTCGATGTTGAAGAAGTGCTTAGGCGATCCCTCATTGGTAGTCCCCATTGATAGTATTGGAGTTAAGGATAACTTATCCTATGAAGAGGTCCCAGTCCAAATTCTTGATCGCCAAATCCGCAAATTGAGGAACAAAGAGATCGCCTCAGTTAAAGTCCTATGGAGAAATCAATTTGTTGAGGAAGCCACATAAGAAGCGGAGGAAGACATGAAATCTAAATATCCACATCTATTCGTGCCTACCGACGAGAATGTTGAAGGTAATGTCCATTTCTTTGACTTGAATTTGTTTGCGCATTATAAGTTTGATTGGTAATTTGTTTGAGAATTTAATTGGTTGAGTGACTGAATTCTGATTGTGATTTATACTCCGAGTCCATTCTTGGTTACTCGTCATTCGAGGATGAATGATCCCAAGGGGGAGATAATGTAATACCCCTCAAAAAATTTCCCTAAGATTCGGACCCTTCTTGTATATGGGTAGGGTTAAACTCGAGTATTATGAAGTATATGCATGAGTTAAGATGAGTCCCTGAGAAATTAAACAGTGTTAGAGGTGATGTGGGGTTACAAAGGGCCCCTAGGACCAAGCTAAGTCCAAACGATTCGTCATGACTAAGTTTTAGGATGAGTTCGTATAAGGGGTCGACTTCTAATGACCCTACCTTTTGAAAGACGATAATCTGGATGGCCTACAATCTATTAAATTAAAGGTCGTCGAGTCTTCTTTCCAACACCACCAAGAATGTAATTTTTGGAGTTCAGAGTCAAAAGATATAACGATCCTAAGATGAACTAACTCGACAGGAATTTTAGGCCTGGGTTGCAACTGCTGGGAATATGGCCTTGGCGTCGCAAGGGCGCGATGCGCCACTATCGCGCTAGGAATAAGCCTCAGTAGTTTGACCCCTGGCGCGGCGCGCCACTACGAGGTGTGCAGGGTTTTCAATCCTATTTTCCAAAACCCAGGAAATATGGCCTTGGCGCTGTAAGGGCGCGACGCGCCACTATCACGCCAAGAATATGCCTCGGTAGTTTGGTCCTTGGCGCGGCACGCCACTAACGGATGTGCAGGTTTTAGGCCTAATCGACCTGGCACTACAATAGCACGATACACCACTATCGTGCCAGGATCATTTTCAGCCATTTTTCCGAATTTTGGAGAAAGGGTAATTTGGGAATTGTCCCAAATTATATATGTATCAGCCTTAGCACATTTTGGGACCATTTTCAATCCCTCACTCTCTCTCTAAAAAGCCTTAGCAATCCCTCCCTTCTTTTTCTTCTTCTCCAATAAGGAATTATTCCAAGAGCTTCAAGACTCCAAGTTTCCATTGAAGTCCCAACAATAAGGTTTCTTCAAGAATCTATTCTAAGGTATGTAAGGCTACTCAAATCATGGGTTGAGTCCACCAATGTGCCCTACTCTTCTTTGAGGTTAGATGTCCATGAGGATGAAGTTTCTTGATATGGTTCATATTTGAATGAGTCTTGTCTCCTATTAATTTGATTCTTATTGTGTTGAAGTTATTGAGCTAAGAATTTCTAAAACCTTTATGTTAGCATGAGTTTATAGAGATGGTTTGTTAATATGCTCGGTTGATTTCCTTAACTATGTGATTATGTTGAATGTGTCAATTTCCTTAAATGTGTTATTCCTCTTGAATTATTGGTTTAAAATTCTTAGAGTTGTGATGAGTCCTAAGGAAGTGATAAATGAGGAGAGGATTGGTTTGTTATGTTTGTGAGATGTTATAAATGCATATCTAATTTAGACTTTAATGAGTTGATTTGAGGATAGAGTTGATGAGTTGGCAAGGTCCTAAATGAAACTAGTCGTGAGGGCTTATTTGAGATGATTGGAGGGAGTCTTATGAGCATGGAGTCATGGTAAGAGTATTGAGCACCGAAGCGGGTGAGAGTATAGTCCATACTCAAACCCCAAAAACTACGCCGCCAACGTAGATAGGGATGGAACCGTTAAAGTTAGTTTTTTCCCAGGGGATCGAACCGTTAAAGTCAGATGTTTTCCCATTTTATTGTCCTGAAATGATAGAACTTGACTAATCGATGGAATCCATGATTAGGGAGGCATTCATGCCCTGGCAAGGTATGGAAGGACGTAGCAACAACGTCTGATTGTTGTACTATCACTGGCTCATAAGTGATGGTTGTCGGATAAGAGAAACTCCCATTTAGGTCTTGATAGTGCTCCGAGTCAGTTGAGTTGAGTGGCATGTGATTTGGTCCCGTCTAAACCATTTCTTGTTAGACTTAGGACCCTTGAGCGAGTTGTCACTTCTTTATGAGTTGAGGTTTCCAAGTTGGTTGATCCTTTTCTGATGTTGTTTTAATTGGCCTTTTTACATACTTGTACATTCCATGTACTGATGCCATTTGGCCTGCATCATTTCGTGATGTAGAGATAGGTACCAGAGATCATAAACCATTGCACCGTTGAAGATCCACACACTCCCTGTTAGTTGGTGAGTCCTCCTAGTTTCCGGAGGATGCTGAGTTTCTTGTATAGCTTTGTGTTGTTCCCTTTTTTTTGAATGTTGGTAGCCATGGACTTCTCATTGGCACCTCCTTTGACTTTGATAGAGGCTTCATAGACTAGAGTGTGGGGAGGTTGGACTGTTATTTTGAGGAGTCCTATCATATCTGTTTTATTGAGTTGATAGTGTTTGGCCTTCGGCACCCATAATGTGAATAGTGTGTTTATGATTGAATCCTCCGTTGAGTGAATGTGATTGAATGATAGTGTGACTAAATCAGGTGGTTCGCTTGCAGGCCAGAAATGGCTTTCGAGTACCGGTCACGTCTAGGGTACCCTCCCGAGTCATGACAAGTAGCTACTGCTGATGCAGGTAGTTCCCTTAGAGTTTTGTTATGTAAATATGAAGGTGGTGAGTGGGTTATAGATACTGGATCTACTCATCATGTCACATCTAAGTTTGAAATACTAGATAAAGCCAAGGAAGTACCTGATAATACAAGAAGTAGAGTACATTTACCAAATGGAAAAGAAGTATCAGTCTCTCATATTGGTAATACATGTGTCATTTGCAATCACACTATCTCTAATATTCTATACTTACCAGACTTCAAAGTTAACCTACTTTTAATGTCCAAAATTACTAAAGAATTACAGTGCATAGTTGGCTTATTCCCTGACTTTTGTATTTTCTAGGATCTTTACACTAGTCAGGTGAAAGGAATTGATAAAGAAGAACATAAACTTGTAACACCCTCAAAAATTTTCACTAAGATTCAGACCATTCTTCGTGTACGTATAGGATCGTACTAGACTATTGTGAAGTGTATGCATGAGTTAGGATAAGTTCCTAAGTAATTGAAGAGTGTTAGAGGTGATTTAGGGTCATAAGGGATCTCTAGAACCAAGCTAAGTCCAAAGAATTCGTCTTGGCTAAGTTCTCCGATGAGTTCATATAAGGGTCAACTTCCAATGACCATATATTTTTGAATGTGATAATCTGGGTGGCCCATGACCTATTAAATTAAAGGTCTTTGAGTCTTCTTTCCATAGTCGCCAAGATTATAATTTTTGAGTTTGGAGTCAAAAGTTATGACTATCTTAAGACGGACTAGCACTGCAGGAATTTCAGGCCTGGGCTATAACTGCAGAAAACCTGGGCTTGGCGCCGCAGTGGCGCGCCGTGCCATTATAGTGCCAGGAACAAGCCTCAGTAGTTTGATCCTTGGCGCGACGCGCCACTATTAGGTGTGCAGGATTTTTAAGCCCATTTTCAAGAACCCAGGAAATTTAGGCTTGGCGCTGCAAGGGCGCGATGCGCCACTATAGCGCCAGGAATAAGTCTCAGTAATTTGGTCCTTGGCGCGATGCGCCACTATCAGATATACAGGTTTTAAGCCTATATTCGACTTGGCACTGCAGTGGCTCTGCAGTGGCGCGGCGCGCTACTATAGCGTTAGGAGGATTTTAGCCCTTTTTCTAGAATTTTTGAGAAAGGGCGAATTGGACATTTTCCCAAATTATATATACATTAGACTTGGGACATTTTGGACCATTATTTTCAGTCCCTTCCTCTCTCTAAAAGCCCTAGAAAATCCACTCTCTTCTCCTTCAAATCCATCTCCAATAAGGATTGCCTTCAAGAACTTTAAGGATTCAAGCCTTCCATTGAAGACCCAATAACAAGGTTTCTTCAAAGTCTTCACCAAGGTATGTAAGGCTACTCAAAACATGGGTTGATTCCACCCATGTGCCCTACACCTTCTTTGAGGTTAAATGTTCATAAAAATGGAATTTCTTGATAGGCTTATGTCCAAATGAGTCTTTTCATCTATTACCCTAATTTTTGTTATGTTAATGTTGTGGAGTTAAGAAAGTGATGTGCTACATGTTGGTATGAGTTGATTGATAGAAGTGATTAAATATATTTTGTTGATTTTCTTAACTATGTTGATTTCTTTAAATATGTTAATTTTCGTAAATATGTTTTTCATCTTGAATTGTTGATTTGAAATCTTGGAGTTTTGATGAGTCCCAAAAGATTTGTTAAATGAATAGAGGAAAGTTGGATAAGTTTGTATGTTGTTATAAATGCATATTTAAACTAATCTTGAAAGATACGATTGAGATTGATCGGATAGTATGATTGGAGAAGATTTCATTGATGATTTCACAAGGCTCCAAATGAGGCTTGTCGATATGATTTGATTGAGTTGATTGGATGGAGTTTTATGAGCATTGAGTCTTGGGAAGAGTATCTAGCACCGAATTGGGTAAGAGTAAGTAATAACTCGAATCCAATAACTACGTCGCCAAACATAGGAGGGGATTAAACCGTTAAAGTCAGATGCTTCCCAAATTATTGTCTTGACATGATAGGACTTGGTTGGATATGGATCCATGATTGGTTGATTTGTTCATACCCTGGCAAGGTATGAACGGATGTGGCACCAACGTCGGCTTATTGTACTATCACTGGCTCATAAGTGATGGTTGTCGGATAAGAGAAATTCTCATATAAGTCTTGATAGTACTCTGAGTCGCATTGAGTTGGATTGTATGTGATTGGTCCAGTCTAAACCATATTCTTGTTTAGACTTAGGACACTTGATTGAGTTATTCTTTCTTCTGAGTTGAGACTCTGAGTTGATTTGATTCTTCTTTGATGATTATTCCATTTAGTCATTTTACATACTCGTATATTCCATGTACTGACGCTACTTTGCCTGCATCGTTTTATGATGCAGAGACAGGTACTAGAGATCATCAACCGACGCACCATTGAAGATCTATTCACTTCCAGCTAATTGGTGGGTCCTCCCAGTTCCCGGAGGATACCGAGATTTTCTTTATCATTTTGATTTATTTCTCTTATTTTGAATTTTGGTAGCCATGGACTTGTCATTGGCACATCTTGTTTTGTTGATAGAGGCTTCATAGACTAAAGTGTGGAAGTGTTGAATTGTTCGTTTTGCCTAGTTTTATTCTAGCTAGTTTTGATTTGGTATTTGTTTGGCCTTTGGCCCTAAATTATGAATAGTATTTTTATGATAGAGTCTTCTGCTGATAGAATATGAACGAATGGAAGTGTGCTTGTACCAGGTGATTTGCTTGAAGGCTAGAAATAGCTTTTGAGTACCGGCCACGTCTAGAGTACCCTCTCTGGGTGTGACAAACATGGTATTAGAGCACATAGTTCAAGAATCCTAGGGAGTCTATAAAGTCGTGTCTAGTAGAGTCTTGCTTATGGGTGTGTTGTGCACCACACTTATAATCAGGAGGCTATAAGACATTAAGAATTGTTTCACTTCTTTCTTACCTTGAACTCGTGCGATAGAGTTAAACTCTATAAGACTTCCTTTCTAATTCGTGCATTTATACGTTGCAGACAATACCTCCTAAATGTACTACCGGCCAGAAAAATGCTGATAACATAGAGATTCCACAGTCAGAAATATGCCCATCGAGGAATAGGTGCTGACCTGCAAGGTATGCTGAGGCACCTCAAGTGTTTACTACTGCTCCTGCACCAACCTCGGAGGTAGATTTTCGAGGAGCAATTGCCATGCTCACTCAATTAGTGGTTGCCCGCAATGGTAATCAGAGTTCGCCAACTCTTAGCTCTAGTTCCCAAGAGTCATCTGCTGCCACAATAATTAGAGACTTTCTGAGAATGAATCCGCTGGCATTCACGGGTTTTAAGGTTGATGAAGACCTCCAAAATTTTATTAATGAGATGTGGAAGATCCTGAAAGCTATGCATGCTATGGAGATCGAGGGGGTTGAGTTGGTTCTTATCAGCTCAAGAATGTGGCGAACATCTGGTATAACCAGTGGGAACAAAGTAGAGGTAAAGATGTTGAGCCTGCTACTTGGGATAAATTTGAGGGAGCCTTTCTTGACCACTTCTTTCCCAGAGAATTGAGGGAAGCGAAAGTGGAAAAGCTTATGAATCTAAAACAAGAGGGTATGACCGTTAAAGAGTACAGTCTAAAGTTCATCCAGCTGTCCAGATATGCTCCAGAGATGATCCCAGATATGAGGTCGAAGATGAGGAAATTTGTCTCCGGATTGGAAAGACATGTAAAGAAGGAGTGCAAAGCGGTATTGTTGATCTCCGACATGGATATTTCAAGATTAATGGTGTATGCTCAATAGGTAGAGGATGAGAAGAGCAAAGACAGGGAGGAACATCTGAGCAAGAAGGCAAAATCAGCTGGACATGAGAATGAACAGAGGCAGAACAAGGGCAACATGTCCTTCTTCTAGAAGAGGTCTTCCAACTATGCCTCGTCCACCGCAAGTGCACCTATACCGCATAGTAGGTATGATCAGTAGGGACAGATTCACCAGAATTTTAGATCCCATGGTTCTCAATCCCAGGCTAGTATAGGTCAAGGTTCGAAAGGGAAGTCACTATGCAGCAAGTGTAGTAAGTTCCACTTGGGAGAGTGCAGAGAGGGAGATAAGGGTTGTTATAAATGTGTCCAGGTGGGCCATTTTCAGAGGGAGTGTCTAACATGGGAAAACAGGGCCCAGTATTCTACCACCGCACCACCAGCTAGAGGTAATCAGAGGGACACTACTTCAAGTACGAGCAGAGGTACAAACCGTCTATATGCCATGGGTAGTCACCAAGATCAGGAGAACTCTCTAAACGTCGTGATAGGTATGATTCGATTCTCTTCTCTTGACTGTTATATTTTGATGGATCCGGTGCCATACTATCTTTTGTGACTCCTTACTTGGCTAGTAAATTCAATAAAATTCCTAAATGTCTTCTTGAGCCTTTCAGTGTAGCTACTCCTATAGGTGATTCTGTCTTAGCTGAGAGAGTCTATAGAGATTGCACTGTGTTAATGCATCACAGGGATACCTCGGCTGACTTAGTTGAGTTGGACATGGTCGATTTTGATGTGATCCTTGGCATGGACGGGCTTTATGTCTGTTATGCCTCTATTGATTATAGGACTCAGATTGTTAAGTTTAAATTCTCAAATGTGGCTATAATAGAGTGGAAGGGTAGTCCTATCGTGCCTAAGAGTAAGTTTATTTCCTACTTTAGGGCCAGAAAACTAATCTCAAAAAGGTGTATTTATCACATCGTCCGAGTGAAAGATGACAGTATTGAGTCTCCATCCCTTGAGTCGGTCCCGATTGTCAACGAGTTTCCTGAAGTCTTTCCTGAAGATCTGCCTGGAGTCCCTCCTGATAGAGAGATCAACTTTAGGATCGATGTCCTTCCTGGTACCCAGCCTATCTCTATCCCTCCATATAGAATGGCTCTTGCTGAGTTGAAGGAGTTGAAAGAACAGCTGAAGGACTTGTTAGATAAGGGATTCATTAGGCCAAGTGTCTCACCATGGGGTACTCTCATCCTATTCGTGTGAAAAAAAGATGGGTCCCTTAGAATGTGTATTGATTACAGGAAACTAAACAAGGTCACCATTAAGAACAAATACCCTCTTCCCAGAATAGATGATTTATTTGATCAACTTCAGGGTGCCACTTGTTTCTCAAAGATAGACCTAAGATCAGGTTACCATTAGTTGAAGGTGAGGGAGTGTGACATCCCAAGGACAACTTTTCGGACCTATTATGGCCATTTTGAGTTCTTAGTTATGTCCTTTGGGTTGACCAACGCCCCTGCAGCTTTTATGGATCTCATAAATCGAGTATTTAATCCATATCTTGGTATGTTTGTGATTGTATTCATTGATGATATTTTGGTTTACTCTAAAAATGAGGAGGAGCACGCCTATCATCTTAGAGTCGTCTTGCAAACTTTGAAAGACCATGTATTGTATGCAAAGTTCTCCAAATACGAATTTTGGTTTGCATCAATGGATTTTTTCCACCACATTATATCTGGAGATGGTATTCAGGTTGATGCTCAAAAGATTGAGGCAGTGAAAAATTGGCCCAGACCCACATCCCCAACAGATATAAGAAGCTTCTTGAGTTAGGCTGGCTATTATTGAAGGTTTGTAGAGGGATTCTCATCCATATCATCACCATTGACCAAGCTGGCCCAAAAGAAGGCTAAGTTCCAATAGTCCGATGCTTGCGAGGAGAGTTTCCAGAAATTGAAGGCCAAACTGACCACTGTTCCTGTTCTAACTTTTCCCGATAGAACAGAGAATTTTGTGGTCTATTGTGATGCATCTAGAGCTGGTTTGGGCTGTGTGTTGATGCAGAGGGGAAATGTGATAGCCTATGCTTCAAGATAGCTTAAGATTCATGAGAGAAATTACCTAACGCATGACCTTGAGTTGGAATCGGTGGTATTTTCTCTTAAAATTTGGCGCCACTACTTGTATGGAGTGTATGTTGATGTGTTCACCGATCATAAGAGTTTGCAATATGTCTTCAGCTAGAAGGATCTCAACCTGAGACAAAGGAGATGGCTCAAGCTACTCAAAGACTATGATATGAGCATCCTCTACCATCCAAGTAAAGCTAATATTGTTGTTGATGCTCTTAGCAGGTTGTCTATAGGTAGCACTGCCCATATAGAAGAGGGGAGGAAAGAATTGGCTAGAGAGGTGCATAGATTAGCTCGATTGGGAGTTCGTCTTGAAGAGAATAATGAAGGTGGAGTTAATGTTCAGGATGGGTCTGCATCCTCACTCGTGGCAGAAGTAAAAGAGAAGCAAGACCAAGATCCCGTCCTTCTCTAATTGAAGGAAGTTGTTCACAAATAAGAGGTGATGGTTTTTACCAAAGGGGGAGATGGTGTGTTGAGTTACCAAAGTAGATTGTGTATCCCAGATGTTGATGATGTTCGAGAAAAGATTATGACCGAAGTGTATAGTTCTAGATACTCTATTCATCCTGGCTATACAAAGATGTATCAGGACTTGAGAGAAGTTTATTAGTGGAGTGGAATGAAGAGAGATATCGTAGAATTTGTTTCCAAGTGCCCGAATTGCCAATAGGTTAAAGTTGAGCATCAAAGGCCATGTGGGTTAGCTCAAAACATAGAAATTCCAGAATGGAAGTGGGAGATGATCAATATGGACTTTATTATAGGTTTACCGAGGTCCCGAAAATAACATGATTTGATTTGGGTGGTTGTGGATAGGATGACGAAATTGGCTCACTTCTTGGCAGTTAAGACTACTGACACCATAGAAGATTATGCGAAATTATACATCCAGGAGATCATCAGGTTACATGGGGTCCCCTTGTCTATCATCTCAGACAAAGGAGCTCAATTCACTTCTCAATTTTGGAGATCCTTTCATAAGGGATTGGGTTCAAAGGTGAATCTTAGTACGGCCTTTCATCCCCAGAAAGATGGCCAACCGGAGCGCACCATCTAGACATTGGAGGATATGTTGAGAGCATGTGTACTTGACTTTAAAGGAAATTAGGATGATCACTTACCTCTTATAGAGTTTGCATACAATAATAGCTATCATGCAAGCATTCAAATGACTCCCTATGAAGCTTTCTATGGGAGGAGGTGCAAATCACCTATTAGGTGGTTTGAGGTCAGTGAAGTTGAGTTGATTGGGCCTGATTTTGTTCACCAAGCTATGAAGAAGGTGAGAGTTATTCAAGATAGGCTAAAGACAGCCCAAAGCCATAAAAAATCTTACACCGATGTGAGGAGGAGAGACTTAGAGTTTGAGGTGGATGAATGGGTATACTTGAAAGTGTCACCCATGAAGGGCGTCATGAGGTTTGGAAGGAAGGGAAAGCTTAGTCCTCGATACATTGGTCCTTACCAGGTGGTGAGGAGGATTGGAAGTGTCGCTTATAAGTTCGAGTTACCCTCGGAGCTAGCCGCTATTCATCTGGTATTTTACATTTCGATATTGAAGAAGTGCTTAGGCGATCCCTCATTGGTAGTCCCCATTGATAGTATTGGAGTTAAAGATAGCTTGTTATATGAAGAGGTTCTGGTCCAAATCCTTGATCGCCAGGTTCGCAAATTGAGGAACAAGGAGATTGCCTCAGTCAAAATCTTGTGGAGAAATCAATTTGTTGAGGGAGCAACATGGGAAGCAGAGGAAGATATGAAAGCTAAATATCCGCATCTATTCATGCCTATCGATGAGAATATTGAAGGTAACGTCCATTTTCTTGACTTAAATTTGTTTATGCATTTTGAGTTTGGATAGTAAATTATTTTGAGAATTTGATAGGTTGATAAATGAATTCTGATTGTGATTTGTACCTCGAATCCATCCTTGGGTTACTCGTCATTCGAGAATGAATGATCCCAAGAGAGAGATAATGCAACACCCCTAAAAACTTTCACTAAGATTCGGACCATTTTTCGTGTACATATAGGATCGTACTAGACTATTGTGAAGTGTATGCATGAGTTAGGATACGTTCCTAAGTAATTGAAGAGTGTTAGAGGTGATTTAGGGTCATAAGGGATCCCTAGAACCAAGCTAAGTCCAAAGAATTTATCTTGGCTAAGTTCTCCGATGAGTTCGTATAAGGATCGACTTCTAATGACCATATATTTTTGAATGTGATGATCTGGGTGACCTATGACCTATTAAATTAAAGGTATTTGAGTTTTCTTTCCAATGCCGCCAAGATTATAATTTTTGAGTTCGGAGTCAAAAGTTATGACTATCTTAAGACGGACTAGCACTGTAGGAATTTCAGGCCTGGGCTATAACTGCAGAAAACCTGGGCTTGGCGCCGCAGTGGCGCACCACGCCATTATAGCGCTAGGAATAAGCCTCAGTAGTTTGTTCCTTGGCGCGACGCGCCACTATTAGGTGCGTAGGGTTTTTAAGCCCATTTTCAAGAACCCAGGAAATTTAGGCTTGGCGCTGCAAGGGCGCAATGCGCCACTATAGCGCCAGGAATAAGCCTCGGTAGTTTGGTCCTTGGTGCGACGCGCCACTATTAGATGTGCAGGTTTTAAGCCTATATTCGACTTGGCGTGCCACTATAGCACAAGGAGGATTTTAGCCCATTTTCCATATTTTTGAGGAAGGGCGAATTGGATATTTTCCCAAATTATATATACATTAGCCTTCGGAAGTTTTGGACCATTATTTTCAGTTCCTTCCTCTCTCTAAAATCCCTAGAAAATCCACTCTCTTCTCCTTCAAATCCATCTCCAACAAGGATTGCCTTCAAGAACTTTAAGGATTCAAGCCTTCCATTGAAGACCCAACAACAAGGTTTCTTCAAAGTCTTCACCAAGGTATGTAAGGCTACTCAAAACATGGGTTGAGTCCACCCATGTGCCCTACACCTTCTTTGAGGTTAAATGTTCATTAAAATAGAGTTTTTTGATAGGCTTATGTCCAAATGAGTCTTTTCATCTATTACCCTAATTTTTGTTATGTTGATGTTGTGGAGTTAAGAAAGTGATGTGCTACATGTTGGTATGAGTTGATTGATAGGAGTGGTTAAACATATTTTGTTGATTTTCTTAACTATGTTGATTTCTTTAAATATGTTAATTTTCATAAATATGTTGCTCATCTTGAATTGTTGATTTGAAATCTTGAAGTTTTGATGAGTCCCAAAAGATTTGTTAAATGAATAGAGGAATGATTGGATAGGTTTGTATGTTGTTATAAATACATATTTAAACTACTCTTGAATGATACGATTGAGATTGATTGGATAGTATGATTGGAGGAGATTTGATTGTGATAGAATTGATGATTTGACAAGGTTCCAAATGAGACTTGTCGATATGATTTGATTGATTTGATTGGATGGAGTTTTATGAGCATTGAGTCTTGGGAGGAGTATCGAGCACCAAATTGGGTAAGAGTAAGTAATAACTCGAATCTAATAACTACGTCGCCAAACATAGGAGGGGATTGAACCGTTAAAGTCGGATGTTTCCCAAATTATTGTCTTGACATGATAGGACTTGGTTGGATATGGATCCATGATTGGTTGATTCATTCATACCCTAGCAAGGTATGAACGGACGTGGCAACAATGTCGGCTTGTTATACTATCACTGGCTCATAAGTGATGGTTGTCGGATAAGAAAAACTCCCATATAAGTCTTGATAGTACTCTGAGTCGGATTGAGTTGGATCATATGTGATTGGTCCTGTCTAAACCATATTCTTGTTTAGACTTAGGATACTTGATTGAGTTGTTCTTTCTTCTAAGTTGAGACTTCGAGTTGATTTGATTCTTCTTTGATGATTATTTCATTTGTCCATTTTACATACTCGTATATTCCATGTACTGATGCCATTTGGCCTGCATCATTTTATGATGCAGAGACAGGTACTAGAGATCATCAACTGACGCATTATTGAAGATCTATTCACTTCCAGCTAGTTGGTAAGTCCTCCCAATTCCCGGAGGATACCGAGATTTTCTTTATCGTTTTGATTTATTTCTCTTATTTTGAATTTTTGTAGATATGGACTTGTCATTGGCACATCTTGTTTTATTGATAGAGGCTTCATAGACTAGAGTGTGGAAGTATTGAATTGTTCGTTTTGCCTAGTTTTATTCTAGCTAGTTTTGATTTGGTATTTGTTTGGACTTTGACCCTAAATTATGAATAGTATTCTTATGATAGAGTCTTCCGCTGATAGAATGTGAATGAATAGAAGTGTGACTGTACTAGGTGGTTCACTTGAAGGTCAGAAATAGCTTTCGAGTGCCGGTCACGTCTAGAATACCCTCCCGGGGCGTGACAGAACTCTACATACTTGAAGGAGGATCCAGTCCAGCTCCAAAGAAATTGATCAATAGTAGTAGAGGTCTTGTTGAGTCTGTTCAGTCTATGTCTGTTAATGTTGTTACTTCTGATTCAGTTGATATATGACACAAAAGGTTGGGTCATGCCCCAATAGATATAATAAAAAGTCATGACTCTCTTAGCTCCTTAAGCAGCAAAGATCACTCTCATTGCACTATATGTCCTCTAGTAAAACATACAAAACTCCCCTTTTCTGTAAGCTCTCATGTGTTTGAGCTATTGCATTGTGATATTTGGTCACCTTACAGAGTTCCCACTTATAATGGAAAGAGATATTTTGTGACTATTATGGATGACTTTAGCAGATATACCTGGGTTTTCTTGATTACTTCTAAGGCTGACACTATTATAGTGCTCAAACATTTCCTTCTCCAAGTTCAAAATATTTTTTCTACTAGTGTTAAGATTATGAGAACTGATATTGGGTGTGAGTTTCTTAGCACTGCCCTGAAGAATCTATTGTGTAGCCTTGGTATTATTCATCAAACCAGCTGTATGTATACCCCACAGCAGAATGGGGTGGTTGAAAAAAAGCATAGAACTATATTAGAGGTTGCAAGGTCCTTAAGATTTTATGCTTCTATCCTTCTAAAATATTGGGGAGAGTGTGTATCTACTGTTGTGTATCTTATCAATAGGCTCCCATCCAGATTACTTCAGTTCAAATGTCTTTTTGAAAAATTGTATTCTCATCCACCTTATTTGATTCATCTAAAGATGTTTGGTTGTTTGTGTTATGTTGCCTGTCCTAAACCTTCTGATAAGTTCTCCTCTAGAGCTACTCCTTCTATTTTTATGGGATACTTCTTCACTCAAAAGGGGTATGTGTTTCATGATCTCCATACTCATTCCTTCTTTATAAATAGGAATGTGATATTTTAGGAATCCATATTTCCTTTCAAAACTATGAAAGCCTCCTCTGATCCTATGTTTTCGGTTCTTGAACTAGTATTTCCATGTAGTGACACTATACACACTACTCCTGCTACTGTCCTTACTGATACTTCTACCACTATCTCTCATGATATTTCCACTCCTACTGAGTTTCCTCCACCATCCTCTTCCATTCCTCCAATTGTAGAGTCATCTTTACCTGTAGCTTCATCAGAAGTTGTACCCTTTAGGAAATCCAGCAGACCTTCTAGACCACCAATATGGTTACAGAATTTTGTTACCAAAGGGATGACCAATGCCTGTGTTTATCCCTTATCAGCACAAATTTCCTACTCACATCTCTCTCCTTCCTATAGATAAGCTCTCAAGGCTTATTCTATTTTTTGTGAACCTAGTTCCTTCAAGAAGGCAGTTACTGATCCTTCCTGGGTGGAAGCCATGCAGCTTGAGATTGTTGCTCTAGAGAGCAACAAAACATGGACCATTGTTGATTTACCACTTGACAAGAAACCAATTGAGTGTAAGTGAGTTTATAAGATCAAGTATTTAGCTTTAAGAGAAGTTGAGAGATACAAGGCTAGGCTATTTGCCAAGGGATTTAATCAAAAGGAAAGCATTGACTATGGAGAGACATTTAGTCCTGTGTCAAAGATGGTTACAGTCAGATCAATGGTGGCTATTGTTGTAGCATCCCCTTTGGGAGGATGCCACTTACGAAGCAAAAGATAATTTTTTTTCTTAATCTCAAATAGTCAACACATTTAGACAACTTGTTTTGAAATTCTATTTCCAATTCAACACCATTGCGGGTCCATAAAATACACAAAACTCAAACTAGTAATTATCACAAGACTATTATCTTTCTTTGTGCATAATGGCAAGTCAAAGTATAAATCCATTACATGGCATGACTTGAGTTAAAAGCACACTCCAAAAATAGCAAAACTAGTCACCCAGTTCAAGTTACAAGCATACAGTTTTGTTTCCATAAGCCTTCAAAATATCATACATAAGTGCCACATTTATCTTGTACAAGTCCCCAAAATATTTACAAAACTAGATGCATATGCAGATGTGATCTTCACAAGGGCTCCAAAAAGTCTACTCCAAATGGCCATCTTCATACCTCGTCCCGCACATTACCTACGATAGAAAACAACTATCGCTAAGCATAAAGCTTAGTGGTGTAAAAATTTTAGGCTTTGAGCCATTAAATTCTTCAATTCCCTTATTCGTCGCAGGTGGTTCAATAAGGTAAAAGTAAGCCCAAGTGAACAGATATATCAAAGTATCGAATACAAACCTTGAAGAGTTTCAAAATTAATATCAAAATTCGAAGGCTCAAGTATCAAGAAACTTATAATTCAATTCAAAAGAGTTTTCAAATAATCAATTTCGCCTAATAGGTACGTCATGCCTTCACACTAAGCACAATCAATATCAAAACATACCAAAGCCCCGAAATCGAGAAGGGTCCTACCCAATATCAAGAGAATCAAGAACCATGTTGAAAGTGGCTTTCCATTCGTACTCGAGAATGAGCGAAACCCCATCGTCAAGGCAAAATATAAATCCAAAGTCAAGATGGGCAAGATCTGTTGAGAGGCATGCCAATATTGATGAAAAATCACCGTAACAAGAAGGATAAAGTCTCAAAAAGAATACAAAATGATCAAGCAATTCGTAGAAGTGGGCGATTTAGCGAAAGTTTTATAATACTTGAGATAATAGGCATACCATAACACAAGACAAGGAGTAAGGAAACAACCCATCAAAATACTTAAATTTCAAAAAAATAAAATATTTCAAGTTCAAGTTTATATACAAACCTTGGCAGTTTAGCATACAACAGGTTCTACCACAACACGAGGAGTTCAATTCATCTCCGCCATAGACCAATCAAAATCCACTTCATCAAACAGTTTCTCTTAGCTTGTATAAGCACATATACACCTTAAATACACAATCAAATATCTACTTAAGTTTAAGAGTCTCATCATATCGAAACTAAACATGAAATTAATAAAAATCAGCCCAAACTATTCAAACCAAAATTCTAGATAGCCTACTGTCTTGTATTGTTGCTCAATTTTGAAGGGGTAAAAGGGGGAATTAGGCTTTGTGGCCTTAACTAAAGTTATATTCATGTGTCTTAGGGTCGCATACAATTTTGAATTATCCATACAACAATTCTATACAAAAAGATATGCCCAAATTACCAACAACAGTCCATGTAGGATTTCCAAAACAAAATCTGGGCAGCACCTCCCCTATACTTCATCACCCTTTTTCGAGCATATAAAAACAAAAATGGGTTTTAGATCCTAAATTAAATTTATAGCCCTATGAAATATCTTTCCAAAACATCTTGAATCACTCGAAATGAAACTTTACACAAAAGGTTATACTAATATTACTAACAACAGTCTCATCCAAAAACAGGTTTGTTAACAAGAAAAAGAACCTCATCGCTGCCCCAACTATAAATTTTACATTTTTAAACACCTCCACTTAGTTGAGGAATAACTCAAATAATTAATTTACGGAATAAAATTGGAGGACTTACCTTGCTTCAAGCCAAATCTGTGGCTGCCTCTCTCTTTTCTCTACGTTTCTCTCTTCTTTTATCTCACTTTCTAATTGTAAAGGATAACTTATGATGAATTAGTCATCAATACATGTATATTTACACATTCTAGAGAGTGACACATGGCAGCCCCTAAGGGTGACATATGTCCAGCCCCTAGGAGTACCACCTCACGCCATGCCTCCAACCCTAGGCTACCACATGGAAGGGTGGGGTCCACCTTAAGTAGGTGTGTCACCTACTTACCCCAAGTAGGTGCATCACCTACTTGTCACCTACTTCAAGTAGGTGCATCACCTACTTGCTTATTTTCGAAGGTTAGAAATCTCATTTCACCTTAACAACCTATGTAGTCCTTGCTACTTAAGCTCGACATGTACTCAAGTAGCTTAATTATATAAAACATCCAAGTCGGTAGCTTAGGCAAGTAGGTTGATTACCACGACTCATTACTTGGCCTCCAACTCCTTCCAAATCCCTCTAAACCTATTTCCAACCGTCACTACTCACGTAGAATATCACAGATAATGTGGATCACCTGACAATCTTTTAGAAAAAAATATAAAAAGAAAATTGGGGTGTTAGAATTGCAGCCTCTAGAGGATGGTTCATATATCAAATAGATGTTCATAACCTTTCTCAAAGGTGACTTATTGGAGGAAGTCTATATGCAGATTCCTTGTGGTTTTGCCAGACAAGGGGAGACTTAGAAGGTCTGCAAACTCCACAAGTCTCTTTATGGCCTTAAACAAGCACCAAGATAGTGGAATATGAAACTGACTAAGGCTCTAGTTTAGATGGGGTTCAAGCATAGTCACTATGATTACTCCTTATTCACAAAAACAGTTGTTAATGATATTATGGTGGTGTTAGTTTATGTAGATGACCTTCTGATTACTGGTAACAATTATCAACTCCTGTGTAACACTAGACAAGACATTCAAAAGAAGTTTAAAATGAAGGATTTGGGGGAACTAAATTTTTTCCTAGGAATTGAGTTTTCAAGGTCTAATAAGGGGATACTAATGTCACAAAGGAAATATGCATTAGAGCTAATCTCTGAATCTGGACTAGGGGGAGCCAAACATGCTTGTACACGTCTAGAGGTGAATAAAAAACTTACTTCTGTTCAATATGATGAACAGGTAAACAACAAAAGCACTACAGATAATGACAACACTCTAAAAGATCCTGCAAAGTATCAAAGATTGGTAGGAAGGTTGCTGTATTTTACTATGACTAGACCAGACCTTTCCTTTGTTGTACAATTACTAAGTCAATTCATGCATTGTCCTGGTCAAGGTTTGCTAATACCAGCTGAACATACTACACAACTTACAAGTTATTGTGACTCAGATTAGAGAGCATGTTTGGAAACCAGGATATTTGGTAAAGCTTGGAGAATGACTCGTCTCTTGGAAGTCAAAGAAGCAAGAGACTGTGTCAAGAAGCTCAGCAGAAGCAAAATTTAGAAGTATGGAAGCATGTGCAGCTGAGGTAACTTGGTTGATAGGGTTGTACAAAGAACTAGGAATCAGTGTGGATCTCCCAGTAAAGATGATGTGTGATAGAATAGAAAGACATCAATTCAAATTGTATCCAATCCAATTTTCCATGAAAGAACAAAGCACATAGCTATTGATTGTCACTTTGTTAGAGAAAGAATTTGTCAAGAGATGTTAAAGACTCAGCATATCAACACCAAGGATCAGCCAGCAGACTTGCTAACTAAAGCTCTGAGCAAATCACAACATAGTCAACTACTTAGCAGATTTGGAATAAAGAATATCTTTCAACCATAAGCTTGAGGGGGAGTGTTAGCCATTGAAGGCAGTTAAACAAGCTATATGGTGTGACTCGGTTAGTTAGGCAGTTAGTGAACTTGCACAAGTTAGTTAGTGAGCTGGCACAAGTTACAAGTTAGTTAGAGTGTGCACGTATAACGTATGTTAGATGAGGAGTTAGTTAGCCAAGTCAGTGTATATATATATGTCATGTACCAAGATGATTCATTAAGAAATATCAATGTAACAATAATATGGTGAAATAAGATATTCTCCTCCTCCTCCTCCTCTTCCTCCTCATCCTCTTCTTCTTCTTTCTTCTCTCCTTTTTTTTACTGTTTCTCTGTAAGTTGATCAATACTAGAACTCTTTTAATGGAGTTATCACACTCCATCAAAATCAGATCTTAGACCCACAAATAATTCAATCGAAAAGATAATTATATCATTTTTTCATCTGAAACTAGGTCCTACGAACGGATCTTGTAGACAATAACCATATGTTTTCATATATATATATATATATGAAAACATATGAACCACATAGGTATACGACATGCTTTTCAATCAATTCATCACTTTGAGTACATGAATAATAAGGAGTTATTTTATCCATATCATTAAAACGATACGAGCATAAGTGTTCGCCATCTCACTTATACGCAACCTCCATTACCCCTAACCTATTAAACATTAACATAAAAAACTTCGTTAGAGTCTCAACTTACCTTAAGTTTGATACACAAATTAAACCTCTAAACGATCTCAATTAGTTCAAAAAGAATTTTACCGTGAATTATTATATGCATTTCACTCCCTCTATTCAATAATAGTTTTTCATCATTGACTTGGCATAGGAATTAAGAAGCCGTAAATGATAGGGGTAATTTTACAAAATCACCCTTATTAAATACAAGTCATTTAAACTTTGAAAAATGAATATTATTTAATAACAAGAGAAAAATAGACAAAAATGATAAATTGTTCATTGATTTTATAAAGTGGACAAGTATTGTTGAATATCTCAAAATAGTATAGTGGATAAGTAAAGATGAACGGAAGAAATAATTATTTTGAATTATAAGTTATTGTAGTTAAAAATTTCTATCTCCGAATTCATAATCAAAATTAAGAATTTGACTCTCGATATCTGAATTTTGTTACATAAATTGCGGCTGAAAAAATAGGACATTGCTTTACGCATATAAGTATGAGCCAAATTTACTTCATTATTACTAAAACTGAGAAAAAGATAATTAAACAGTGTGAGTTGTTATTATGGATTGATCAATCCATCTCTCATTATTTTCACCACATCTCATTATTTTGGATGTCTCAAAGTTTTCTACATGTTGAATGATGAATGTACATCAATCTTCGACTTTCCAACAGTGGTCTCAGTATCCAAGTGTAGCATCATTGTCACCTTTTCTGAAAGGTTAAACACACGTTAGATCATGTTCCTTAAAACTTTTGACTTTTCAAACTTGGAAAATATTAGAGTTAAAGTTATAAATGCTCATGCTATAAATGTTTTTTTTTTCTTTCATATTATTACTGTATATTTCACCCTATCATATTGGACTTAATATATACTTGAATTAGATTTTTTTCTTTTTTTTTCTTTCGGAAACAGCCGTCCTACATTGATAGGAGTCAGGTCTGCGTACACTTTATCCTCTCCAGACCCCACGATGTGGGATTTCACTGAGTTGTTGTTGTTGTATACTTGAATTAGATGTTATTGTGGGTAAACACAATTTAATAATATAAAATAATATGTATACTGCCGGTGTGAAAACATAAACTCAAAATAATAGGGTGGAGGAAATAATGAATTAAAGTATAACTTTAGTTGTGTCAAATTACTTGGACGGGAAAAAGCAAAATGATATCTAATTGGGATTTGTGTCGAAAATAAGATATTATATTTTCTACTACTAGCTACCTCCTTTGGCTTTGTCATATTTATTTTTTTACACATTTTTTAAAAAAATATTACAATTAAAATAGATTTAATTATTTTATTTTAAGATATGATCTCTATTCATAAATTGAGATGTTTATTGTTTCCAAAAATAGTTACTTCCTTCGTCTAGTTTTACTTGTTTATATTTAATTTGATATATTTTTTAAAAAATAATAAATAAAAAAATAATTTTATTATCTCACCGCTCTTAATTATAAATCATCTAATTTTATTATATCACTTCTATAAATCATCTAAATATTGAAGAATAAGTAGTATTCAATAACAAGGATAAAATAGATGATAAATTATCTCTTAATTTTTCAAATTGAACAAATAAAGTTGGAAAATATTTAATATACCGAACAAGTAAAGAAAACAGAGAGAGAACTATTAATTAAGGATGCAATAGGAAAAAGTAATTAGTTTTGTTTTAAACTTTTAAAATGACAAATAATTTGAGATAACTATTTTAAGAATGGAAAAGGTCCTAAAATGCCCTCAAACTAGTGAAAATGGTACAAAAATGCCTTTTATCCATCTATTGGGCTTAAAATACCATTGACATTCATTTTTAAGTCCAAAAATGACCTTTTCTTTAACGGAAAAAGGCATGAGAGGCATTTTTGTACCATTTTCAATAGTTTGAGGGCATTTTAGGCCTTTTTTCGTAATTAAAATTCTGTTAAATAAATTTTGATTTATAATTTAATTATTTAATTATAAATTAAAATTTATTTAATAGAATTTAAATTAAATAATTTGAATAATTTTTTTAAACACGTGGTGGTCATCTATTGGTTACAATTTAATTATTTAAAATTAATTATAAATTAAAATTTATTTAACATAATTTTAATTATGAAAAAGAGCCTAAAATGTCCTTGAACTATTAAAAATGGTACAAAAATGCCCCTCATGACCTTTTCCGTTAAAAATGTCATTTTTGGACCTAAATGACATTTTAGGTCCAATAGATGAATGAGGAGTATTTTAGGCACAATAGATGAATGAGGGGTATTTTTGTACCATTTCCAATAGTTCGAGTACATTTTAAGCCATTTTCCATTTTAAGAAAGATAATTTAAAACAAAGGAAGTCTATCATTGGTTCACTTTTACTTGTTCATTATACTAAGTAGGCATTTGAACATGTAATTTCATCTCGTAATTTGAAGTCTATGTTTTTTATCAAATAATTCAAATCATGAGATAAAACCCCAAATATTCCAAAAAGCTCAATTTGAAAATTTCATAACATGATTTCACATTTTTCAAATACAAAAATTAACCACAAGTTTATATTTAGTAACAAAAGAACCCATCATTTTATATTTACATAATCTTTTTTACGAAAAATACCAAAGGAGTGATGAAATATTTACGAAATATTCACATGATGATATAGTTATTAATGATATTGACCAACAAACGACTTAATAAATATAGTACACTACAACTCATGTTCAATTTTTTTTTTATTCGTGAATGAAGTTCGATCAATAAATATTGTGTTTTTTTTAGAATAACTTTGTGATATTATATTATACTTTTGTTACGCATTTTTGCTTATTTGGTAAAATTTGATAAAGAATTGAGATAATTTTGATAGTTTTCACAATTTTTGAATTTTTTAATGTTTATGAGCAAAAGATGCAACTTAAAAAATAGCATATGTCCAAAAAAAACTTCAACTTCATCTCATATGATTTTAGATCATGATTTCAAATCACGATTTCATCTCACATGGCCAAATATGACCTAAAAATATATTCTTACTTTTACTTATCACTTTTACCATATCAAGAGAAAAAATTATTTTATCCCAATATTTTTATCCTTAACACAAATTACTTATTTTTTAAAATCTAAAATTAAACATCAATTAATATGAATATTATAATAAAACACTTACATCAATTATTATTGCTTAAATGATATACAAAATTGAACAAATAAAAATAATAAAAATGAACGGAATAAGAAGTGGGACAAAGTTGCTGAAATCGAGGAGGATATGTGTTAATAATCGCCGTATACTATTTATGATCTGGTCTTCATTCTTTGATGATGTTGAGCATAAAAGTGAAAGTGGTCATATTTGTTTTAAGCATTGGTGGGATAAAAAGCAGAAAATAATCATAATGTGAAATGTGGAAAGGTAGGTATGAATCCACCAACAAAAATTAAAGTATCAAATTAAAGTAGAATTTTTCAATGCAAAAATGGAGAAAAAACACACAGTGGTGGGAGTAATTTGGGACAGTACTCTTTGCTTTGATTCTTTTCTTTATATTCCTTGGCTTTTGGGAAAGTAATTGTAGGATATGATCTTGCTAGAGTTGGATTAGGGTTCATTTTGTCTTCCAATTATTAGACCACTAATATGCTTATTATATCACTAATCACTTCATTAAACCTTTTCTCCACCTCCCCTCTTTCCAAAGGATTAACAACATTCTCATTTAATTACTTCCATTTATTTTATTTATCATGTTTTTCTTTACAAGCCCTTTAGAATCATTATTTATTGAGTTATTTTGTTGGAAATAAGTTATCCTGAAATTAACTATTTCGAGATAAGTTATCTTACTATGCATATGAGATAACTTATACCATTATTATAACATAAATAGTAGGATAAATAATTGGAATAATTATAGTAAATGATCATTCGGTCATTTTAATTATCAAAAATGATCATTCGGTGTATATTCATTCATATTCGGTGTATATTACATGTATATAGTGTATCATAATATATATTCAGTGTATAACTTATGTATAAGTAATCTATATTGTATAATCAGTGTATACTTTCTATGACTTTTGACAAGCTATATTGTATAGTCACTTTATATTTCCTATGATTTTGGTTATTTTTTATGTAAATAAAACATGACTATATTTGTTGTAAACTAATTAGTTTATTGTATATATTTAAAATTATCCCTAAATAATTTCAGGACTACCTAATACCTCCAATCAAACGTGGGATAAAATAATACTACATTTTATTTCAAAATTATTATATCTTATACCTTACACCAAACAACTTAATTTGAACCTTTAACAACTTAACTTTAGCTCAGACCTAATTGGAAGTATAGGTATTTTGTCAACAAAACAATCCTTCTTAAATCCTTGGGCATTTTTTTTTTGGTCAAAAAGGAGATAAAGAAAGATAAAAAAATAAAAAAATTGAAAAATGCAAAAAAAAGAAAAGAAGATTTATGCAGCCTTTTTTTTTACTCTTCATTGCTTCCTTTCATGGAGAGGGTTCCTTTGATCAGGTCTCATTTTTCCAACTTATGGTATGTCTGATCAAGTTAACTAGCCTTTTAATATTATCTTAATCATTTATGAAAGAGCAAGAACGATGTTCAAAAGAATAGAAAATGTTTTTTTATACAAATTGAAAAAGTATATTTTGAAAAATAAAAGAAAAGATGTATGCAAATATATGACTAAACATTCTTCAAACGCTCCTAGTAATTAATTCTTGTCTTTTGCTTTTATAATGAACCAAATAAAGGGATGTTCACATAACTACCCCGCCCGTTATATATTACAGGCCGCTGAGACTAACACCTTGTATGGATTGTTGTTATCCGTCGTATTATATTGTATTATTAATTTAAATATAATAATTATTTTGATTATTATCTAAAAAAATTTTATATTGTATCGTTTAAATTCATCGTTAGGTAACGATGAAAATATCCATTTTATGTAACGATCGATTTGGTGTGATCGCGTCGCTACCTTAATATTTTCTTCTCATTTTATCTTATTTATTACTCCCTCCGTTTCCTTTTACTTGACACACCTATTAAGAAATCAATTATTGATATGGTGAGTTTACCATTTTACCCTTATTAATCACTAAAGCCATAATCCAAATTCCTAAACATTTTGATATCAAAGATATTAACTCTCTCAATAAATTGAGGATATAATAGAAAAAAAAATTGTACTTTCTTGATTTGTCAAATTTGACAAGTGAAAAGGAAAATCAAATTAGAAAATTTTTGACAAGTAAAAGAGAACAAAGGAAGTATTTAATAATTATGTTTCATCTTTTACCCTACTTTTTCATAGTAACTCTACCCCATATCCCTACTTTTGTTGTAAGTTTATCATTCATATCATTGATGTGTGACATTATGTAATGACGGATAATGGTGTAACCTATCCAAACATTGTATTCATTAAAACAATACAATACGATAAGATACAATAGAATACGATACATTATAAAACAATACGTAACAATCATCCAAACAAAGTGTAGGGGTGTGTTCGGTGTGTGAGAGAAATGTATTTTAAATTTTTTTATTTTGATTGGCCAATTAGTTTTAAGAATTTTTTTCTCGAAAATAAATTTCAAAAAATTAGGAAAATGAGTTTTCATGTGTAATTAAGGAAAACAAGTTTTACAAGTTGCAATTTGCATGAATAGTATTCTCTTACCCTTCTACACACCTCATCTTATACGATTGGGAGTTTAAGTCATCAAAAGAGCAAAAAGGTGGGGAGAGGGGGAGGGGGGAACTACACAAAATAGAAGCAATTGTGAAACTATTTACTCAAATTGGACCCAACCCAAACTATTTATCCTTAATGGATCCATGACCCAAACTATTTAACCTCTTACCTCACTTTCTCCTTTCTTATTTCGCTCATGATGTCATCATGACCCAAACTATTTAACCTCTTACCTCACTTTCTCCTTTCTTATTTCGCTCATGATGTCATCATGACATCAACATCACTGTCATGAATTAATCCTCTGTGATACTTCATCGATATATTGATACCATATCAGTATCTTATAAGAATGAACTTAATTCTCTGTGATACTCCGTCGGTATATTGATACTCTATCGGTATCATATAGGATTAGGCTTTTCTTTTTTAAGAAATAAAAATGAAACAATTAAGAGAAATTATTAAAGTCACAATATTATTTATTAAACTTTAAATTAGTAGAAAATATGTTCTATGTGATACTCCATCGGTATATTGATGTTGTATCGGTATCATATAGGACCGAGCTTAATCCTCTGTGATACTTCGTCGGTATATTTATACATTATCGATATCATATAGGGTGGATGTTGACATCAACACGTGAATTTTAAAATAAATCTATGTTATTTTAAAATAAAAAAGGAGGTATTAAAGTAAAGAGACATTTAAGGGTAAATACTTCCCCTTTTTGGGTATCAAAAATACCTCTATCTTCACCACTATCCTTAAGCACCCACCCCCACTCCCACCTCTCGCATATTTATCAAAGATTATATATAAATGTTTTTGATAATATTTTTTGATAACATAATCAACACAAAAGAATAAGTATGAAACCCACTTAATTTTTTTTGTAAAACATTTTCCTTAATACCGCACCCTAAAATTGAAAAATATAATAATTTTAGTAGCTCAATTGGTTGGCTATCTAAACTTTCATTTTGTTGGTGATGTTTCGATTTCCAACTTCTAATCCCCTCCTCATTTTTACTTACCCTGCCCAATTTTTGAAAAAAAACAATAAATGAAAATTATGTTAAAACAATTCAGCCGAATCCAAGTGGGTTTGATATGAAAGAAAACATTTTCGGTTTTTTTATTTATTTTTATTTTTATGTTTGATTGACTCAAATATATTGAAACTCTTTTTGCAATAGATTTGTTTCGCTTAATCTAAGGAAATGACCTTCCTTCTTAAAGTAAAGAAAATATTTTTCAATATTCTTTTTCAACAACTCTCGATCTCAACTCGAGTCCTGACTCTTGATCCGGACTCATATCCCAACTCCCAACCCCCACATCGATCTGACACTAGACTCCCATCCTAACTTGGGTCTCAGATGGCATCAAGGTCGACAGTTAGAAGTCGATACCTAGATCGGAGACGGGGTTGAGGTCAACACCGGGATCAAGAGTTTGGGGTGAGATATGAAGTTGGATCCTGGATTGAAATTGGAGTGGAAATCGGGTTTCGAGTTGAGGTCGGACCCTATGTCTCGGATGAGGTCAAATCCCAAGTTGGGGTCATGGGGACCTGGGGTAGGGTGTTGGAATTGAAATTTGAGTCTTGGATCGAAGTCGGAGTCAAAAATTGGGTTTGGATCGGGTCCAATGACATCATATTTTTTCAAATTATACTTAAATGTTCTTGGATAATATTTATTTTCCAAGAGGAATTTTCTCCATCCTTACTTAATACATAATCGGTGGATCTTTCTGTGCATACTCATTACTTCCAGGCTTCTAAATTTTCGTTTTCTTTTATGTATGGATTTTCGACTAATTCATTCTACAACTTTTAGATTTTTTCTTCTTTACCTTATCTAGAACATCTAGCTTTTTTATTTTATTTGCCTTTATCTTAAACTTGACCACTCTAGAGTCTTCAAAGAATAAATAAACTCAAAAATAAAGTTTGTGAATAGTGATGATAATTGAACTCTAGTGATGGCCATAGTTGACAGTAGCAATAATGATTGTCTAGTGATAGGGATGGAGGTGCGGCTTTTGTCTTAACCCGTGAAATCAAAACCTGCTCCGCCACCGCTTTTCCCCACATAATAACATTTTAACCCGCATAAAGAAGCCCCACATCCGCATCTCTCATACATCCGCCCCACAATGCCCACCTTTTCTTTTTTTCAAAAAAATAACCTTAAAAAGCAATACGTTTATTAGAAAATGGATATTTTTAACCCAAAAATAATACTAGACATTTTTATAAAGATCTGTTTCATCATTATGACAGTTTTTCAGAATTGATGTATTTGGATAAAGTTTGTCTAGGATGAGACTTGGTGAAAATTTCAAGCTAGGTTAGTTTTTGATGGAAATCAAGTATTGTGGGGTTGGGGAATAGCCTAAGATCAGCGGTGTAGTGTTTGAGAATTGAGATTTTTGATTATGTTAGTTGAGAGGATTAGTGATCCATAGAAACTTTCAAAATGAGAAATAGATCAGTAGAACTCCGGTTATGATGATCATTTCTGTAGCTAGATGCATTTTTGTGTTGTCCTAAATTCCTTAGAGTGTTGTGAAGTGGGGGAATTTTGAAAAATGATACGTTTACAGTTTGTAGATAAATCTACGAATCGTAAATGAGTCTTGTAGATCAAAATTTAGAAACTTAATAATTCTCTCTGATTTTTGCGGACAGGGATCTACGGCTCATAGATGAGACCATGAACTATAGATTCCCTCGTAGAAGCTGTCAATATCAATTTTCAGGAAAGGTCATTTTGATCTTTTTTCACTTTTTTAACCTCTACACTATGTCATTTTGAACTATTCTAAGTGGATTAAGAAGGAATTAATCAACCTAAACCCTCTCTTTCACACAAAAGACCCCAAAAAACAAATTTTTCTCTTTCCAGTTTCCTCTCAAGCAAGAGCTAGGGTTCCATAGCTTTAAGCTTCAGTCCAAAAATTCAAGCCAGGGCTTCCATTCCAGGTATATGCGATTTCATTAATGGGTATCCTTTCACCCGTTGAGTACTAAAGAAATCTCAACTTTTCAGTTTATGATTTCTATAAAACATAGGGTTCTTTGATCACATGGGTTTTCAATGCAAATTAGTTCTTCTTCATGAATAGCATTTACTCGCATGATTTTACTTATAATTTTGTAATTTCTAAGGTGTTTCATGAACCCTTAGTATATTAATATTTTTCATGACTAAGAATTATGTACTTTTAGATGCATGTTTCAGATTATCAAATTTCATGATTAAAGATGCTTTTAAATAAAGTGTCTCTCAGATACTATCAATACTTATCAGTTTTATCATGATTCATGAGTTACTCAGTTATTATTAGTTTATCAAAATGAGTAAGTAGTATCATATTTTTATCATCTTTAGTTAATTGCATATTTCCATTAAGAGTTTTACTTAGCACCGAGTGGACCTAGGGATGAAGGCTCATCCGTTAGTTGAGGTATGAGATCTTTCGTATCATTCCCTAAGTCCCAAAACTACATGCCACTGTAGGATTCTAAAGGTCTTCCGTTAGCTGAGACTGACTCCTTAGTCTTTTACAAACATTAGCTTAGTGGTACCACATTAGCTCAGATCAGTCTTTATACTTTGACAAAAGTATATTGGGCCCTTTTGATAGGCATTGTACATCAAACTTCATATAATAGCTCACATGGTTATATGTCGGTTTTAGTATCTCCCATAGTTCATTCTTTTAGTTGTTGCATGATCAAGCACTCAGTTATTTCAGTACAACATTTATCAAAATTTCATGTTATTTACTTGGTCAATGCATTAGTATGTCTTTACAATTCAACATGTTCAGTTATTATATTTATTTATGCATATCCTACATAGTCAACACATTCAAAGTACCGACCACATACTTTCTACCTATATTATTTGATAATATAGGTTCAGACGTTCAGCACTCGGGCCGCGGTTAGTACGAATTCCAGTCTATATAGAAGCAATATTCTGTAAGTCCTCATCTTTCGAGGACGACCTATATCCTTATTTCATTATTATGATTTCATTTTTCAAACTGTAAGAGTTAGTTAGGGGCTTGTCCTAGCAACTCATTTTAGTAGAGGCTATCAGATGCTAGTTTTCAGTTTATGTTGAATTTAGATTTTGTCTATCTTATATTTTAATATAATAAATTATTTCGATTTAGCTTCCGCATTTAGTTATCTTCAGACATAATTCATGTTAATCTTAGTGTCATGCTAGATAATGTGTTAGCTTGGGGTCACTTGTGGCTTTAGGCACTGTGTTGTGATTAGGGGTAGTCTCGAGTCATGACATTCTCTTGATCTTGTGAAGCAATTCAGATTTGAGTCGGTGTTTGGTGACACCATGGCTTTCGAGTCTACTCAACTTCAACAAGTTCATTTGGCTGCAATTCTTCTTGGTCCAGGCCCATTGCCATTCGTAAATCTCATTGCTTGATGCCCGGCTAAGTTGAGTTAGAGAGTTTAGGTTAATCAAATGAATTTTCCCAAGTCAGGCATTTTCTTACTAAGATGGAGGACATAGCACACTATTCTATTGTTGGGGGCAAGCCAATGAGATTAATGAGTTTGAAAGCGAGCAAGCCCAACTCCTTCAGTCAATCTTCAACCTTATCAAGCAAATCGACCCCAACTCGCTCACTCTCAAACTCGTTAATCTCATTAGGTCGACCCTAATTAAATTTCATGCTATGTTCGCCATATTAACGAGGAAATGCTCACTCATGAATATTCATCTGCTTGGTCTAAACTCACTCAGTCAAGCATCAAAGGTATATATGCTTTTTTCTTGTATCCAACATCAAGAATCGAAATCCATTATCAAGAAGCTAAGCAACACTATACCCAAACTAGCTTCCTCGATTCTCTTGAGTAATGGTTGGCCTGCATAGCTATCCTTCATGTTCAAATGTGTTATTTCTAAGTCAGTAAAGGAACAAACATTAGCTTTTTGGATATTCTCGCAATTAACACAATATGTAGGTGAAATGTTGCTTCAGTTTGTTAACATATTGCATTCCGTGTTCTTGCAAATCTTGAGTAATTCCCTCTACCGAGATGGTAAGACAACAGAATTGAGTGCATTTTTGAATTTTATAGAGTATTTATCTGTCACGACCCGGTTTTCCTTAGGTCATGATGGCACCTACTATAACCCATCAGTAGGTAAGCCAACCCGTAACCCGAATCGACAAATAATGGGTTTGAGGGTAGAAATTAAACAAGAGTGAAAAATTATAAAATAAATACCATAAATAAGCAGAAGTAAACCAAAACATGATATAAGCAACTAAAAATCTTTTTCAGAACCTGGAAGTCACAAGTACAGAACTGCTACAAAATGAAAGACAAGTACAAGTCCCGAAAGTGGACCAGAAATATATAAACAACAACTACTAGTCTCGAAAGGAAAAAGATGGCCATCCATACTGAAGGAGACACAAATGATCCAAAACGCCAAGTGCTCACCCTAGTCTCCGAATCTGACTGCAACAGGCTCGATCTATTCATAACGATAGCTGGTGCTCGGTTCTGCATCACGAAAGTAGATGCAAAGTGTAGTATAAGTACCAAGACAATAGGTACTCAGTAGGCATCATAGGCTGACTGAGCAAAAAAGGTAAAAATAATATGATAAAGAGGAATAAGCCTAAATAGGAGTCAACATAAGCATCACAAGGGAAAAGTGTACTACCTATGAGAACTACAACTAACTATACCCAACTGGACCCTCATAAGCCCAGTTGGGACACTCATGAGCAAGTTAAATAAAAATCCGGACGAACCCCCATAAGCTCGCCGAGTACACAGAATAGCTACAACTATCAAGGCTAGGAACCAAGAATCTGCGATGTCAGGAACCGAAGTAATGTATCATTTCCAAATCCAAAATCTCCAAAAGTCAACAAATAAGGGGTGCCTTAGGGGTCGAGGCCGGGACTGGGACCCAGATACTCGCCCAAATGTTCAAAGTGGCCAAGGCCAGGACTAAGTACCCGAATGCTTGCCATAATACATCAGTACCATCGAGGCCGGGACTAGGTACCCAGATGCTCGCCGTAACCCATCAATATGATCTAGGCCAGGAATAGGTACCCGGATGCTCGTCATACTAACAAGCCAATAGAGGTCGGGACTGGGTACCCGGATGATCCTCGATAATTCATAACAGAGGTCGGGACTAGGCACCCGGATGTTCACAGATAATTCAGAATGGAGACCGGGACTAGGCACCCGAATGCTCACAGGTAATTTATCCCATGGTTCTGAATATATCCTTTTCAACTAATCAACAACATTACCGAGAATCTCCTCCCCAATATGTCAACTGATATGCCGCCAAAACTTGAACCGGAGCCGAAGCCAAACGATCACGAATTATAGTATTGCCAATGCATATCAAAATTTATGACTATACCGAGTTATGGATGAAGGTGTTATTAAGAGCAAGGGTATCGTCTAGCTAAGGCCAACTACTAGGCACTAGCCCGCTACATCATTCTACAAGGATCTAAGTCTACCGGAGCGATGATGGGGCATCTAAAACAAGTTTACATCCTATACTAAGGCCAACATACTTCACAGTATCAACAACATACTCATTCAATTCTCCTTATAATACTAATAGATATTGACAAGATACACATGCTTCCAAAAATCCAAAAAAACCGATAAAAGCCTAAAACATAATTTCTAACACCTAAGATGCACAATTAAACTACCCAACCCAAATTACAACTATTTCAACATGCTTTCACACATTTCATCTCAATCTAAAGAAAGAAAAACTGTAGCCTACCTATAGGCTAAACACGCGAGCTCTAAATTACTGTGATTGAGCTTTTCCCTTCCGAAAGGCCTCGGAACACTGTCAAAAATAGAACCATAACATCGATACGGTCGTTTAGACACTAATTTCATAATTTTTAGAGATGGACCAATTTCAAGGTCTAAAACGGAAAATGTGGGATCCGCATCCAAAATGTTGGATTTGACCCTAAAATTAGGTTCTAAACATCATATCAAGATCACAAATTAGATTTATAACATAATTCGGTGTGGGAAACTATGAGGGACGAGCATGCAACCAAAACTCATAAATTCCAACAAATAGACCCAAAAATGGTAGCATCAAGTTCAACAAATTCCAAAGAAATGAGACCCTTACAACCCAATCAAATTATCCTACGATGATCCTTGCAAAAAAAACCACAGTCTAGCCTAATAAAACATTCAAATCGTAGTTCATATGATCAGATTATAATTCTCCAAAAATCAACAAAAAGTAGCTTCAAAAATAATTAAATTAGTGACTAAACACGCATTTTACCTCAAACGAAACTTCCTCTCGCATTTCTGAGCTCACCAAGAGATTCTTTACGAAATTCTATTGAATTTAGACCCTTGAATCACCAAAATCGGGTTTATATAGTTTACAAAATAACTTCTCAAAGTTCTTCAAAAAGTCATTCCAAAAATGGACACTGCTGCAAATAAAATCGAGATTTTTACCTGAATCAAATGCCCCAAATCAGTTTATGAGCTCTCCAATGCGTTCTCCTCAAAAGATCGCACAAGTTTTCCTTTTGAATCACCCAATTTGGAGCTCTAGAACTCAAGTTATGGGGTGTTAAAGTTGAGGCCAAACCTAAAAACGGGTTTGCCTTTGCACTAGATTTTTTTGCTGCAATATTTGATTTTGGAAAAGTCCAAAATCTCCGACGGGGTGCTGAAATTCGTTCAGAACTTGATAAAAATAAACCAGATATGCTACTCCACTAAATTCGACGTTTTGAACTCAATGACGCATTTAAAATTTTCATACGATGTCATTTTTAATAAAAAGTGAGTCCCACACCCAAGTACCATTTTAATCCACATTCCACAACGGGCTTCGACATTAGACCAGAAGACTCAAAAAGCGAATGAAGGGTCGTTCTAGACCGAAATCAACATTTTGAAACTAATCGCACTATCAGAATTTTTCATCCGAGTGTGTTTTTCAAGAATGTTGACCAAAGTTAACATAGGCTAACTTTCAAAGTCAAAAGCGCCAAATAACCTCAATCTCGTATCGATTGCCTCGATAAAAAGGGCAGCACGGTGCACTAAATCTCCCGCAATGCATAGGGTCCGAGGAAGGGCCCGACCACAAGGGTCTATTGTACGAAGCCTTACTTTGAATTTCTGCCAGAGGCGTTTCCAAGGCTTGAACCCGTGACCTCCTGGTCACATGGCAGCAACTTTACCAGTTAGAATTGCCTCGATAGTCATGCCAAAAATGCTTCTAGCCTAATTTGGCCATTTCAGAGCTGATGGAACCATTAGAATTTAAATTCGAGGTCTCCTTGATCCGAAACTCAAAAATTCGCAACTAAACCAACTTAGGCCTTCAAAATACTAAAATGGGATCGGGACCTCTAAAAATTCAGCCAGATCTTCTTCTAGACCAAAAACCATTCCCCGAATCTAACGGAGTCTTTGGAATTCCATTCCGAGCATCGGAACTCCAAAAGTTGACCAAAGTCAGACCTTAGCTTAAAATTCCTCAAATTCTCAACTCAAGGCCTCAAATCTTCGTTACAACTCCAAAACTGATTCCGTAAAGTCTCCTAAGCCAATTTTGATATTTCGGAGCTGCTAGAATCGATGAAATTCTATTCTGAGACCTATAGCTCCGATTGACCCCAAATACCACTTTTTAATACTTAAAGCTTATGAAAACTCAAATTTTTCAAAGACTCAATTTTTCATAGGATTTTCTAAAACCAACACCCTGTACCAATCAAAAATGACTCAGGACAACTAAAGAAAGGGGTAAAATGGTCATTTTACAAAAAAATTCAAAAATGACCTTCTAAGTCATTACATTATCGAGCCCCGAGTGATCAAGAAAAGTTTGAGAACTTGTTTCCATTGATGATGAGGATGTTAACTGAGATGTTGAATAGTGGTTAAGAGGCTATAACTCAAGAAGCATTCAAATTGTTGATTGATTAGAAGGGACCGATTTGAGATCCTTCAGGAAGAAAATATAGTGGATATAGTGGGTGTAATGTTGAGTATAGTTGAGGCAAATAACTTAGAAGGGACAAGGCATTTGTCAATTGAGTTTTTGATTACTTTAGTTGGGGCCAGGGAAAAAGTACAAGGAATGATAAGGAAGTTGCCATAGTTTATTAGTAGGTCGTTTGGTATTTTGTAAGAGATGTTGCTTGATATTTATGTCGAAGTTGATTGAAACATAGGTTGTGCATGAGGTTGTAGGGGAAAAAATTAATTGTAGTATTGGACATGAATGTTTGGATATGTTATCTATTGCATTGGTTGGTAATACTACTGTTCCTATTGCCTTTGAGCAGCTTGGTGCTTACTTGGCTGCCCTCGAGTGGAAGAAGCACCACGCACACTCATTGCAATTGCTTAGATTACTCAAAGGTACATATGAGTCGAGGAATAATGAAATTACCCCTATATAGTTTGTACCACATGTTTTTAACACTACTAAAAAACTTGTAAAAAACGACGAAAAAAAAAGCGACGGACTGCGTCGCTCAAAAAAGCAACGGAATTTGAGACGCAGTCCGTCGCTTTTTTTTTTTTGTAAAAAATATTTTTTTTATAAATAGCGACGGACAGAGACTATATGTCCTTCGCTATTTTTGGCGGATTTTTTAAATATATTTAAAAATTAATTATAAAATAAACATAACGACGGAGTCCGTCGCTTTTAATTGAAAATAATTAAATATAATTTTAATATTGCGTCTTCGTCCGTCGTATTTTATTATATTTTATTTATCATTTTTTTTGAAATAAGCAATGGACAACGTCTCTAAGTCTGTCGCTTATTTGGTCAAAGGCGGTCAAATATTTTTAAAAAGCGACGGACAGAGCGACACTGTCCGTCGCTCCATCTGAATTATTTCAGAACAGAGACTCGACTTTTTTCTCATTTTTGCTCTCTCTCTCTCTCTCTCTAAACCCTCCCCCATCTCTCTAAAATTTCCACCCCTTCGCCGCTGGTCGCTGCTGCCGCCGCCATGCCCTCCCCCGTCGCCGTTGTTGCCGCCGCCCCTCCCCACTGTCAACCTCTTTCTCTCTCCGTATTGTTAATAAGGTTAGTTAGTTTTAGGATTTTAATTTTGAAAAAAATATTAATTTATTGATTTGTTAGTTAATTTATTTTATTTAATATATGTTATTAACATAGTTAATTTGTATATGTGATTTTGAATTGGTGAATGTTAGAAATTAGATTTTAGGTACTTTGTTTGAGTTGGGATTTTTTTTTTTGAATTAAATTGTGAATTACATATATTTTTTGGAGTTGGAATTAAAGTGTTGTTGATATTCAAATGTTATGTTAAGTGGTTAGTTCTTGAAGTGAGAATGTGAATGAAAATTTTAGGGCCTTAATTTGTATTGTGGTTTTTTTTAATTAGATTGTGAATTGGGTATTGTGTTAGTTGGACTTGAAGTGTTTTTGAAGATAAAATTACGGTTAGAACATGAACTAATTAGAAATTAGAATTTAGGATTTTTTATGTTTGGAAGATATTCAAGTTAGAAAAACATTGGGTTGAATTTTTTTTGATGTTTGGAAGATATTCAAGTTATGAACTTGGACTTTAGGATTTTTGAACTTAGAATATTTTTTTGGTTTGTATAAATTGTGAACTTTAGACTTTGGAACTAATTAGGACTTAGATGCTAGAATTTTAGGATACTTGAATATAATATAGAACTTGACCTTAGAACTTGAATTTTGAAACTTGAACTTAGAACTTTGAACTTGAAATTTTGTTGACTTTTGAAATCTTGTTCAATTGTAGTACTTATGAACAAATTAAGGCAATTAGAGTTAGACCATATTCATAGTCATGAACTTAAACTTTAGGAATTTTGGAAGTTGAACTTTGAAATTTTTAGGTTTGTATATGTTTGAATTCTTTAAGCTTTAGAAGTAACTAGAACTTAGACTTTAAAACTAATTAATTAGAACTTTATGTTGTCATGAACTTGAACTTTAATTAGATACTTGAATACTCCTATTTTAGAACTTTAATTTGTATATACTTGAAACATGTAATTTTGTTCTTATTTAACTTAGAACTTCTGACTTGAATTAATTAGAACTTGAATTATTTATAATTTGAACTTAATTATAAGTTGAATTAATTATAAGTTGAACTTAATTATTATATGAATTAATTAATTATAACTTGAATTTAATTATTATATGAATTAATTAATTAGAACTTGAATTAAATAGAATTTGAACTTAATAATTATAAGTTGAATTAATTATAAGTTGATCTTAATCATTATATGAATTAATTAATTATAACTTGAATTTAACTAATATATGAATTATTAATTATAATTTGAATTAATCATAACTTGAACTTAACTAATATATGAATTAATTAATTATAACTTGAATTAATCATAACTTGAACTTAATTATTATATGAATTAATTAATTATAACTTGAATTAATTAGAATTTCAACTTAATTATAAATTGAAATAATCATAACTTGAACTTAATTATTATATGAATTAATTAACTATAACTTGAATTAATTAAAATTTGTAGTCTCGATGAATTGTAGTCATTATGAACTAATTAATTAAGCTTGAATATATGTAATTTTGTAGATGGATCATTGTTTGTGGATGTATAACATTCATTATGAAGTTGGTGGTAGTTTAAAACCTGAATTTATTAACGGTGTAAGAAGTTTTATCGATCATGCCATGACACTTAATGTTTTTAAGCGAAATGGATTGGTTAGGTGTTCTTGTCGTGAATGTAGGTGATTGAAATTTTTTAATCCAGATATAGTTATGGTTCATTTGTATGGTAATGAATTTAAGCGTAGATATTTTGTATAGGTTGATCATGGAGAAATAGATGGATTGAATAATATATTTTATAATCTACTGTCCGTGGATGAATATAATATGCTTGCACCACATGGTTAAATTAGTGTTGAACATGATAGGGTTCTACATGATAGAGTTCAACATTATACATTTCAACATGATAGAGTTCATGAAATGGTTAATGATGCATTCAGGGTTCAAAGTGGGATGGAACCCGAATAATATTTTGATGAAACTCCTAATGAAGAAGCAAGATGCTTCTATCAACATTTAGAAGAGGCTAGTCGTCCACTATGTGAAGGGAGTCTGCATTCTGCTTTGTCAGTTGCAGTCAGGTTAATGACTATTAAATCAGATTGGAGTGTTCCTCATGCGGCTATGGACTCAATGGTTGATCTTTTGGGCGAACTGGTTAATCCTGAGTTTAACATACCTAAGAACTTCTATCAGGCAAAGAGATTGGTTTCCAAGTTAGGATTGTCGTATGACAGAATTCATTATTGTGTTAATGGCTGCATGTTGTTCTACAAGACTGATAGTGAATTAGAAAATTGTAAGTTTTGTGGAGAAGCTCGTTATAAGAGGACTCCTGCTGGAAAGATGGTCCCAATTAAGGCGATGCATTATTTACCTCTTATTCTCAGATTAAAGAGGTTGTATGCATCGATGAGGTATGCCCCACATATGAGATGATACCGTGAATATAGAAGGCCGCCGGGTATCTTGTCACATCCATCTGACGGAGAAGCATGGAAACATTTTGATAACATGTATCCTGATTTTGCTAGTGAACCAAGAAATGTACGATTAGGGTTGTGTGCAGATGACTTTACACCATTCTCTAATGCTGCCTCACCTTACTCTTGCTGGCCTGTATTTCTTACCCCGTACAACCTTCCTCCTAAAATGTGCATGACAAGTCCGAACATCTTTCTAAGTTGTGTTATTCCAGGTCCTCGCAATCCTAAAAGTTTGATTGATGTCTATCTACAACCATTGATAGATGAGCTTAAACAATTATGGTTTAAAAGAGTAGTGACTTATGATATATCAACTAAGCAGAATTTTATTATGCGTGCTATTTTAATGTGGACTATTAATGATTTTCCTACATACGGAATGTTGTCTGGTTGGATGACTGCTGGAAAGCTTGCTTGTCCTCATTGCATGGAACATAGTAAGGCATTCACCTTAAAGCATGGAAGAAAAAATTCATGATTTGATTGTCATCGTCAGTTCTTGCCAATGAACCATGAGTTTAGAAAGATGAAACATGCATTAAAAAAATAGGGTTGAAAATGACCCTCCACCTCCATCACTGAAGGAAAGTTAACAGGTATGAAAAGCCATGATTGTCATGTATTCATGGAAACATTGATTCCTATTGCTTTTAGTCATCTACCTAACAGGATATGAAAGCCAATCACAGAGGTAAGTCTTTTCTTTAGAGATTTATGTTCTGGAAAGTTGTTGGAGAGTAGTTTAGATAGGATGGAGGAAAATATTGTTGTTATTACTACAAAGCTAGAGAAGATTTTTCCATGTTTTTTTTTTGATGTGATGGAGCATCTTTCGATTCATCTTGTTAAAGAAGTCCTCCTTGGAGGTCCAGTTCAAACAAGGTGGATGTATCCATTTGAGAGGTAATGTTTTTCTTATATAAGTAATTAATTTATTCTTATTATATATACTATAATTATTAGATAACATATATTTAGGAAAATTGAAAGCTGCAAATAAATAATTAAACAGAGAGGAAAAATCGAAGGCTCAATTGTTCAGTCTCATATTGCGAGAGAAACTGACGACTTTTATTCCTATTACTTTGGGGATGAAGTTCCATGCAGGAGAAATAGGCCTAATCGCACTGATGAAGGTGATAGTGATCCGATGTATCCATTGATTTTAATTTTTAATTATTGTGTTCGAGGATCTAAACAACGTGGAAGACGAAGCTTCACTAACATGGAAATACAATCAGTTGTGACCCATGTATTGCTTAACTGTTCAGAAATTCAGCTATATCTTAAGTAAGTGTGAAATTAAATTATCAAATTACATATTAATATCTGATTACTAACTATCAAAATTGTACATATCACTATCAGCACGTTCGTAAGCACATGGAGCAATGAAGCCATATATACGAGGTTTTCCAAATGACTAAAGGATTATGTAAGTGTAAAAGCTTATATTGAATCAATAGGTATAATGTTTTAACCTTATAGTAAATTGTATTATTTTGAAATCAATTTGTAGGTTTATGATGAATACTCAAGTGTCGAACATTCGCCATTTGTGAGAGAGATCGCACTCGGGCCTGCATCTCATATTCATACAATGAATAAATATTGTGTGAATTATTTTAAGTTTTAAACTGAAGAAGTTTTTATGCACAAGAAAATCAATAATAGTGGTGTGTGCATTCAAGGTGATGTCGATGGTAATGGCCAAATTGTAGAATATTATGGTGTCATTTAGGAGATTATTGAAGTAACATATTCAGGTTGGCCTAAAAAAAGATAGTATTATTTCGGTGTAAGTGGTTCGACCCATCACACAGAGGCACAAGGGTGGACCAACAACATAATACAATTGAAGTTAAGCACACCAGACAATAAGGAAGTTATGATCTTTTCATCATTGTCCAAAATGCTAAGCAAGTCTATTACGCTCCATATCTATTGCGTAGAGATAAGGCTGATTGGTGGGTTGTTATTAAGACAAAGCCTGTGGGAAGAATTGAAATTGAGAATATATTAGATGTGGCGTACCAAAATGATGTTGCACTTGTTCAATGACAAGTTGATGTTGAGTTGGAAACCACACTAGAACATCCTCAACACATAGTAGAAGAGGTTTTCGATGATGAACTTATAATGCCAAATGTCAAGGAAGAAGTAAACAAGGAATATGAATCATTTGAGGGGGAGAAATGAATTGACAATGAATATGAAACATCTGAGGAGGACGAATGGAAAGATGACGAAAATAAAACAAGTGAGGAGGAATAGAGTGGTAGATTATCACTAGTATGTAAGTTATTTATTTCTCTAACCCTAAATTTAATCAACTATGTAGTTTTTATATATTGTATTGTTACTTTACATGGAGATGTCATCTGGTGATGGTGATAGATCCCGGGATCATCTTGGTGTTAGCCATTCTGGTAGAAGTAAAAAGAAGTCTAGGAGAACCGTTGATGCCGAGGATATCCCAGGACATATTTCTTCAGCATCGGAGATGCAGCACCGCCGAGCTAGTCCTAGTACACATATTCATGTTGTGCCTTTTGGGACTATGAATCCTTTAGTTTATCATAGTCAGTTACGCCGACCACGCGACGCTTCTTCTTCTTCACAGGTCAGATATACTTCATATGATCAGACCTACCAACTACCCACAGAGGTTATTGCTCGACCCCCGAGAGTATCATCTTCTTCTACTCCATATCTCGGATCTCAGTCTCCTCACATATCTAATCTGAGACTTAGAGATTTTAGTGTTCAGACTGACACTCCCACAGCATCACCTACACCTTCTTCTACTACTAGAATAGAGGCATTACATGATGTGTCTGGGTTAGCTCCTGGAAAGAGGGACAGACTTGGGAGAGTCATGATTGAGCCTGATGGATCCTCGTAAGTTTAATGTTTTATTTATTTATTTATTATTGCTAGATTAATAACTTAGTGATGATATAATTACATGTTTATTATGTTTCTTGCAGGTGGCATCCTTCAAAGGATGCTGCTAGGGCTCTTCAGGAGAGTGTTAGGAGACTATATACTGAGCCCTATCACTCTTGGCGGGAGATTCCAAACAATATTCGTCAGGCAATATTTAATGAATTCAAGGTATATATATGTTTAAATCTAGTTTTTTAAGTTATATTTAATATTTTTACTATACTTTACTTAACTAATTATTTCACGTTATTCATTTTTTTTAGACTTTATGTACCTGGGAGTCAAGGTACAATATGGTCATTGCTACCACTTTTGAAAGAAAAGCGAGGGCCAGACTGTGTAGCAGGCTAAAAATAGCTAGGGATGATCGGACACCTTCGAGTTGGATGATGCCTCATATATTTGAAGAATTATGTCGGTATTGGGATACCAAAGAATTCAAGGCCTTGTCCGATCAAGGAAAAAAAGCAAGAGCCAGCCTAAAGGGTGGCTCGTTGCACACCAGAGGTGCAAAGAGTGTTGGTACGATTCAGCGGGAGATGATAAGGTTTCTAAATTTTAAGTTTAAATTTATTTTCTGAAATAAATTATTTCACAAAATATTATTTCATTAATTGTATTTTTATTTATAGAAAAAAGAATTGGGACGCACTCCCTATCGCCATGAAGTCTTTAAAAAGACTCATGTGAAGAAAAAGACTAATGAGTCGGATCCGGATGAGTGAGTGGAGGAAAGGGCCGAACGAGCCTATGTAAGTTATTCAAGATATATTATAATGTATTTTATTTCTAAGTTTTATTTTTAATATATATATAGTTTGATTATAACTTTTATTTTCTAATATACAGCAAGATTATGAGCGGCACGTACGTGAGATGGGAGATTCGGTTCAGCTAACGCCTGAACTGTCCACTCAAATTTGGATAGAAAAAGTGGTTGGAGGCAGCCAAAAGGGCCGAATATATGGAATGAGCTCTAGGAATAATATATGACGACTCCAATCAAGTTTAGAGGGTATTAGATCATCGCGTCAAGCCGAGGTCATTGACGGGGTTTAGATAACTGCAATGTCTCAGCAAATTGCAGAACTTACACGCGCATTGGCAGAATCAAAGAAAAGAAGGATCGAGGATCAAAAAAGTATGAATGAACAAGTTGAGCAAATTAAAGAACAAGTGCTCAACCTCGCCCATCAGCCTTCGCCCCGTTATTCAAGAGCGTCCACTCCGGATGATTCCGACGATAGTGATGAATATATAACAAATAGTCCTTAGGGTTTCCTATGTTTGTTTATGAATATTTTGAATATTTTTTGTTAACTTTGAAACACTTTAAATCGTTCTAAATTATGATTTTATTCATTTTAAGTGTTTAATTATGTTTGTTATTATGTAATTTGCGAATTTTGTTTGTTGTTATTTGTGTTTGAATGAGCTGAATTGAATACAATTGAATTGAATTTTGATTGCAGATGGGCAGTTTCTGCTGTCAAAAGTATTGCAGAAAAAGCGACGGACAGGGTCCTTTAGTCCATTGCTTTTCTGGTTATTTTTTAAAATATTTTTCCAGAAAAGCGACGGACAAGGTCCTTTAGTCCGTCGCTTTTCTGGAAAAATTTCAGATAAACAAAGCGACGGACGAAGACTACATGTACGTCACTTTGGATTAAATAATTTCTTTTTTTAAAAAAATAAAAAGACGGAGTCCGTTGTATTTGTTTTTATATTTTTTTAATTAAAAAAATTAGGAGCGATGTAGTCCGTCGCTTTTTACGATCCTGTCCGTCGCTCCTTCAAAATCGTCGAGCAAAAAAATGACGGCAGTGACTGCGTCGCTTTTCCATCGATTTTGTAAAAAAAGCGACACAGTCCGTCGCTTTTTTGCATTGCCTTTTGGCAGTTTTTTAGTAGTGTAAATAAGGTTTTATATCTAACATGTATTCTCACTTTTATTTATTCTTTTAATTTTCTTTTATGTTAATCTATTAATTTGAGACAACACTAGATAAGTTTTTGAATTAATTACCATCAAATACAATCGAAACACCAATGTTACCAAAATTGATCGATATTTTTAAATGCTACCAAAATTGGCCTATATTATAAATGATATGTAAAAATTATATCACCCTTTAAACAATCCCTTAATCTTAGTTGCTAGCAAACAACCCTTGGAGCTGCCGCCGATTTTTCCTTCTTCTCCATCCTTTCCCCGGTCACTCCCCGCTCCCCCAAAACCCATTGGCCAATCGCCTTTTCCTCCCCTTACACCATGAAAACTTTCCATAACGCCACCGTGTGAGCATTGTGGTTGACCTCCTTCGGTCACTGTTTCATCGTGGGCCACCGACAAAATTCGTCACACATGCTGCCAACAGATCTCCATAGCTCTAACAATGTTAACCTCCATTGACACCCAGCAAAATTCCAAAATTGTCAACCACTTGAAAACAGTACTCTAGATAATTTTTTTTTACTTTCGTAAATTCAAAACAAGAGATAAAGATATTCTCGATCCTGATTTTGATTTAGTTGCAATTTCAGATAAGAAAAAGAAAAAATTCCTCAATAGAGAAGGAAGACTGAAATGCCAACAGACAGGGGCGGACCCAAGGCATGTTGAGGGGGTTCATCCGAACCCCCTTCGTTAAAAAATTACACTATATATATAAGATAAAATTTTTAATTTATGTGTATATATTTAATATTGACCCCCCTGAGCATAAGTCAAAAGACTAGCTCAGTGGCAAATGGGGTTCAATATTTCGCTTTAGCTTGTCTCAGCTCGCGAGTTCGAATCCGAATAAACACATTATTTTCTATTACTGTGTTTAATTTTTTTTGAACCCCCTTCATAAAATTTCAGGATCCGCCACTGCCAACAGACATCTATTATATTGAATTTATCCGATAGTCCCTATTTTGGGAACATTCAATGTCAAAGTCACTGAATGGGTAACTCCCCAAATTCCTGTACTATGTAATATACTTTATCTGCTAGGTTACGGACGGACGATTTTAAAGAGGACTCCCATTCATTAGAAAGAAAAGATCATCAAGATTTCGCGATCCGCTGTGAAATTTATTCCAATTCCAAGAGCTTAGATCGAATCGATAATTTTCACCTTTTAATTTCAGTTTCTTCAATTGAATCTAAGAAAATTCTCTTAAAGCTGGCTAGTTTTCATTGAGTGAAATTAAAAATTGTTGGAGAAGTTTGTAGTAACTTGAATCTAGAATGATGGCTTGATTAATGTTGGTCTTGGGTCTTCATCTCCTTTACTTCTCTTCGATTTTTTCATCTTATTTTTCTCCTATACTTTATACACATTCAATATACAAATTTATACAAAGTTGTACATCATTTTACATGTGCTGCACATCACTAGTCAAAACACATTTTCTTACTCTGTCAAATCACAAACTTGTAGTAACATTTTTCAATTTATATTTGATGACAAAATAGATCGGAACCTATAAACTTGTCGAATTTTAATTAGTGTACATCTAAATTTTACGTTGGCCTAATTAGGTCCTTGAGCTTGGTAATTTGATAGTCTCGACCTCCCTTGATGTTGATATGGCAAAGAGCGTGAATGCACTCTATTTTAGGCTCGTGATAGGGAAGAAAAATAAAGAAAATCAGCTTCCAAGTGGATATTTTCAACTATTAATTGCCACATAATCAATATGCTAATTAATTTGTTTCAATTATATTTCTCTATATTTTTTTCTTGATATACATTGTATATTTTATTCTGAATGTGTTTGTTATTCTTTTTTAGACGCAATGATTATTTATTTCATATATATATATATATATGAGTCTGGTATAATTAAACACAAAACTTAGTTGGTACTTTATAAAACTTACTTGGTACTTTATTTATTTTAGCCCAATTAAGAGAAATTAGCCAAAATAATGAAGTTCAAATAGGTATTGTCTACGAAAAGGAAAAAATATATTTTTTATGCAACAACTATTTATTTCAATTGTGCATTGTTTCTTTTTCGGCTCAAATATATAAAATATTTGGTTTATTTATTTCTTCTTTAGATGCAATAATTATTCTTTCTAACAGTGTTTTCTTCCTTTCTTTGCGTTGATTAGAATATCATTATTTTTAGCCAAATAAAAAAATTATAGTCAAAATATGGTCGTACCATTTTATTTTTCTTAAAAAAAATTCTACAAAATTGACCCTGAAAAGATGATTTAAATAATGAAAAATAACACCATATATGTATTTAAGAGTCAATATTACAAGTTTTAAATGTAGTTCTAAATATTTACCACTTATAACATTTTATTTACAGGTCTTAACATACCTATATTTATTTAAAATTAGTTTAAATTAATTCTTTTTTAATATATTTATTTAGAACATAATTAATCGGAGATAATTATCTGGAAAGAGATTCTTACATTATGATTTTTACCTTTCTCGTGTAGTTTTCAGTTTCTCTTTCTCTTTCTACTTCACCTTATCTCTTCAACTTCATTCAAAATAATTTTCTCTCCGTTTCAAAACATATGTGTTCAACACGATTTCAACGGTTCTTCTGAGAATCCTACTCCTCAGAAGAAGAATCCAACTCCTTTGAAGATTACACCCAAGAAGAAGAAAACCCAAGTGAAGAACAAAGAAACCACATAAAATGGGAAAAGAAAGGGGAAGATGTTGTAGTCTCACTCATCCAATTTTTTGATTCAGATTCAGATTTCGTAAGTGAGAATAAATCAAAAAAGGTAAAGACTGTGGAAAAGGATGAGCCTTCAAAACCCTCTAGAAAAAGACCAGTAGTTCAAATTTGAAGGATTCAAAAACCCTCAAATTAAAAACGGCCAAACATGTTGTGAATGTATTTATATTTATGAACAAATTCTTTGTAATTTTTTTTATGCATACCCTTGTTATGAAAGTTATATGAAATTACTACAAAATTGGTATAATTTATGTCTTGGTTTTTTTTTTGTGTGAAAATGGGATAATTTTGTTATACATTATGTATATTTTAGATTGTTTATTGTTATTACAGACTACACTTTTTATTGTGTGTTTTACAGTTGTATTTTAAATATATAATATTTTTTTGACATGGAATGTGCTCCAGATATGAAATAACACGAAAGTGAAATGAAACTAGCATATACTTTTGAATTGAAATTTGTACTCTATCAACCTAAATGACAGGAAAGTGACTTGGCATGAAAATGACATGAAATTTGTATAGGCTTAGCATAGTGGTATGCAATGGGTGTATATTGTATATATAAACGACATGTAATTAGTATGAAAGTCGTGTGATTTAGCTATATTGTTTATATATTTGTCATTAGGTTTGACATTAACTTTCAATTGTGTTGGCATTAACTTCTAATGAAATTGGTATGAATTACTTATTAATCGGGGTAATAATTAAGTAGTCTATTGAATTTTTAAAGTTTTTATTTATTTGTACAACGTAGGTATGAAATTTGTATATTTTGAACATTTTTTCAATACCGAACCATTATTTTGTGTATGATATTGAAATAAAATTTTTATACTTTGATCTTTTTTAACATCACTATATTTACACGTGATTATATTTTAAAATTTGATTATGATCTTTGGTATGAAATTTGTATATTTTGAAGATTTTCAGCACTGATCATATTTAATAAGTGTGGTTTCATTGGATTTACAAATTCAGACAACTTTAATACTCAAATTTATTACTTGGATACAAATTTCATTCACTGTTATACACAAATTTTATACAAACACTTTTGGAATTTAAATTTTAACTAAATTTCATACAGTAGTGGATAAGAACTTGTACATTCCAAATTCAAACAACTATCCTACACAAAACATAATTGTTCTGCACAACTAATTGAGAAAATAAAGGATAGTAAATGAGAATTATTGTTACAACCAAATTAACTGAATGAGAAAAATAAGGGGTTTAATTCCTGGAATGATGATAATTTCAGAATTTATGGTAAATAAAATTAATTGCCCTTTTTTATTTCATTTTAATTAATTCTTTACATATTAAAATAATAAATCTCAGGAAGGAGTATATCTAACCGCAAAAACTAATTGAGAAAATTAAGGACAGTAAATGCGAATTACTATTACAAGTAAATCAACTGAATGAGAAAGTAAAGGGTTTAATTCCTAGATGGTAATTATGTTACTTTACAAAATTTATATAAATAGGGAAGAAAAAGAAAGAAACGTGCATGAAGAATTAAAGAAAAATAACTAATGTGGGTATATTAAGAGAGAAAATTGTATGAAAATATTAAGGAGAGATTTAAAAAATAAAAGAATTTTAAGAACTAAGAATACTAAACTAAAAAAATTGATTTTCAAATAAAAAAACAAAAAATGATATCAATTTTCAAAACAATAAAAAGATGTTGTAGAAAGAAGGAGGAAAGAGAAACTTAAACAAGAGATTAATACTAGTAATTTGGATATTAATTGGGAGATCTGAAAAACAACAACAAAAACATACATATTTTTCGAACTCAGACCTATTGTTTTTGGGCTATAGATTTACAAAGTCGTTGTGGGGTTTTGGTCTTTTTCCTTTCCTGTGTGGATAAATAAAAACCCAATTTGGACTAGCCCACTTTTGCCATAAGCCAATTCTTATGGTGCATATGTAAGACTTTTCTAGGTCTTATTTTTCAAGAATTCACAAGAGAGTGTAGCAGCCATACAAGAGAGAAAAGTGAGAGAGTGCAGATTTTCGCACAAGTCCTAGCAACCATTTTCAAATCACGATTTCCGCTTCGTTCTTTGTCCAATTGAGCTGATTTTTGAACAACTTGTTTCTTCCAACTTAATCTATGATTGGGAACTATCAGTGGTGGTTCTGGAGTCTTGTAGATCCAGATTTTAGCTCGTGAATAGTAGCTGCGTTTTGGTGATTTTGCTCCTTTCTTCCTAGTTCTTCGGTGCTATTTTGTAGTTGTTGTTGCTCTTTGTTTGATACTTCTTTGGTGACAATTTTTGGAGAACACTTTTATAACTCTTGTTTATTATAATGGAGATTTTGTTCCTCATGGTTTTTCACTCTTCACACAGAAGAGTTTTTCACATAAATCTTGGTGTCTCGTATGTTAATTTAGTTTTGCCTTGCTATATTTATTTTGGTAATTTGTTTTTTGCCCCAAACAATATTTGTACTTGCATTAATTTGCCTCCTTTTGGTTCAAATAGTAGGAAAAGTTTAGATTTGGGTTTTCTTTCGGCTATTGCCCCTATCGTGCACCTTTGTTTATGATTGCCTTTCCCAATAAAGTGGTATCAGAACGTTGGTTGTTGTTGATTGTCTATTTGAATGATGGAGTCAAATATGAGCATGAGGTGTGTTTGAATGGTAGCACTTATCATATTTGGAAAGGCAAGCTGAAATATCTTCTATTTTTCAACAAAATGCATTTACCTGTGTTTGGTTCCAATAAACCCAAGTCTATGAATGACGAGGACTGAGAATTCGAGCACTTACAGGTTTGTGGCTACATCAGACAATGTGTTGAAGATAATGTTAGAAATCAAATTATGAATGAGACACATGGCATAAGTGTATGGGATAAGCTCGAGACACTTTATGCTTCGAAGACCGGCAATAAAAAGTTGTTCCTGTTGAAACAATTGATGAATATCAGATATAAAGAGGGCAAAAGAAAGATGAGGAACTCAATTAGGATGTCATAAGTCTAAAGCAAAAGTAAGGTTTAGATAGAGACCAATCATATACAATCCAATACTATCCAATCAGAGTACTATCAAGGCCTATAGAGGAGTTTCTCTTATCTAACAACAATCACTTATGAGCCAGTGATTGTACAACAAGCTCATTGCTGTTGCCACAATCGTTCAATATTTTGCCAGGGTAAAGGACGAATCATCCAATCACAGATCCAATCAATCAATTAAGTCCTATCATGTCAAGACAATAAAATAGGGAAACATATAACTTGAAAGGTTCAATCCTCTACTATGTTTGGTGACGTAGTTATTGAGTTTGAGTTATTACTTACTCTTACCCAATTCGGTGCTCGATACTCCTCCCAAGACTGAACGCTCATAAGACAATCAATCCAATCAAACCAATCAACAAGTCTCATATGGACTTTCATCAGTTCATCAATTCTATCCAATCAATCCTTTCAACCAATCAATCTTTCAGTCATTCCCAATCATTCATTTAAGAGTAGCTGGGACAATCATTTTTGACAACATTCAGTTGATACCATTCAATTGGGTTTAATCATGAAGACATAAAGGACTATCAAGTTTCATCATGGCTATCATGATGCTCACATCCCAATTAAAATCATGAATTCACAAGTTCAATGCTCTAGACTCAATCCTAAGGCATGTACATCCAATTTTAGTCAAAATATTATTAGGTCTTATGAAATAACTAGTTTAAATCATTTGTTTAGGAAACAAGTTCATAGAAAACATCCATTATGCAATATTATGTAAAATATGTTAAATTTAAGAAATTTTTTAATAAACACAATCATGGGAACTCAATTCATTCACAAATCAACCTGTCAAAATCATGGGATGAAATTATAATCAAATCAACTCATCTAGTCTCAATGGACCTTTCAATACTCAATCTTATCTCAATCACTAATCCTTTCATTTATACTTCTTTCCAAGAATCCAAATCAACAATCATTTAGCATAAAAATAGACCAATAATTATTAACTTCATTATGATTCATACTATTAAGTAGAAATAAAAATGACCCATAAGGAAATCTTACTTGAAATTAAGAGATTTAGTTGAAAGAGTTTTGGACTCCATGGGTGGAAGAACCCATGAATAAACACCAACATACCTTAGAGTAAAGCTTGAAGAATTGATGTTTGGACTTCCATATGGAGCATTGAATCCTTGAGTTTTAGAGGATTTTTGTAGGAGATGATTTGAGAGAGAAGGTGATGAAATATTTAGTTTTGGAGAGGTAAAAGACTGAAAAATGACCTCAAAACACGTCCAAGCCAGTCTATGTATGTTTAGGTAAAGTTCCAAGTTGCCCTTATATGAAACTAGAAATTTTTGCTAAATTTTGAATTAGCTGGGAACAGATCCGCGATGCGGAGGCATCCCCCATAGTTGATTTTTCCAAGACTGGCCAAGTCCTCGATGCGGATTGGTCACGCACCCTTCTGGTTAACTGAACATAACTTTTTATTCCGAACTCTAAAAAATACAAACTTGGTGGTGTTGAAAAGAATATTGAAAGACCTTTAATTTGATAGGTCATGGGTCACTTAATTCATTATATGATAGGAGACATGGTCATTTGAAGTTGAACCTTATACGAAATCATACAAAAACTTAGTCGATAGAAATTCTTTGTACTTGAAGTATGGTTCGGGTGTTGAATTAGAATTTTAGGGTGTTACAATATCTCCCTCTTGGGATCATTCTTCCTTGAATGATGACCAAACTAAGGACTTAACCAAGGCATGAATACATCACCGGAACTCAAAAGATTCCATCTCAAGAATAAATCACTTAATTACTCAACTCTGGAAGAGACTAATTCAAAGATAAGAGTTGGAATAATACCTTCAACATCGACACTAGGAGGAACAAATAGGTGTGGGTACTTAGATTTCGTATCCTTATCAGCTTCCCATGTAGCTTCCTCAATGAATTGGTTTCTCCATAAATTTTTAACTGAAGTGACCTCTTTGGTCCTCAATTTACGAACTTGTCGTTCAAGAATTTGGACAAGAACCTTTTCATCGGATAAACTATCTTTCACTCCTATGTTTTCTATAGGAACAATGAGTGAAGAATCTCCCAAGCATTTATTAAGCATAGAAATATGGAACACCAGATGAGCGGCATCCAATTCTGGTTGAAGCTCCAACTCATAAGCGAAGTTGCCAGCTCTCTTTATAATCTGGTGAGGACCGATGTGTCGGAGACTTAGTTTTCCTTTCCTCCCAAATCTCATAACCCCTTTCACGGGTGAAACATCTAGGTACACCCTATCATTTACCTTAAAGTCTAAGTCTCTTATCCTAACATCAGTGTAGGATTTCTGATGACTTTGCGCAATCTTCAACTTCTCTTGGTTAATCTTCACCTTTTCCATAGATTGATGAACCAAGTCTATCCAATCAACTAAGCTTCACCAACCTCGAACTAAACAATTGGTGATTTATACCTCCTCTCATAAAGAGCCTCATATAGAGCCATTTGAATGCTCAAATGAAAGCTATTATCGTAAGCAAACTCAATAAGTGGCAAGTGGTCATCCCAATTACTTTTGAAGTCGATAACATAAGCTCTTAACATATCCTCAAGGGTATGAATAGTATGCTTAGCCTGACCATCATTCTAAGGATGGAAAGCGGTAATAAGATTTACCTTTGAACCCAAACCTTTCTGGAAAAATTTCCAAAATTGAGCGGTGAACTGAGCTCCCCTATCTGAGGTGATTGAAAAAGGAACTCCATGAAGTCTGACAATCTCTCGAAGATACAATTTGGCATAGTCCTCTGTAGTATCCGTATTCTTAATCGGTAAGAAGTGAGATGATTTGGTCATCCTTTCCACGATCACCCAAATAGAGTCATGTTGCCGGTGGGATCGCGGAAAATCGGTTATGAAGTCCATATTGATCATTTCTCACTCCTATTCTAGAATTTCAATGTTCTGAGCCACTCCACAAGGCCTTTGGTGCTCAACTTTGACTTGTTGGCAATTCAGGCATTTGGACACAAACTCTGCTATATCTCTTTTCATGCTACTCCACCAATATACTTCTCTCAAGTCATGGTACATCTTTGTAGAGCCTAGGTAGATGGAATACCTAGAGCTATGGGACTCTGCCATGATTCTGTCTTGAATGCCATTTGTTGTGTTGGAAAAAGACGGTTGAAAATTAATTTCAAGTTTATAGAGAAAAAATCAATTTTAGAAAAGAAGATTCGCCACTTAATTTTTTAAAGAAATTAAGAAAACTTAATTTAAAAGACCCTAACAGATTTAAGTCTTAAAAATTAGAGAAAATGGGTAAGGATTCAAATTTCCACTTTGAGAAGGTGTTAGCAATTAAAATGGCCGCTAACATGCGGTTATCCGACGATTTAAAAATTATTTGACTAACTTTGAGAAAATTACTTATAAGTAGTAAAGATAAATATATTTATTTGAGCAATAAATCAACTTGAAATACTTGAGATAATTTATCAAGAAAATATACTCTATTAAATGACTAAGTAAATGAATTTTAAATATGTTTAAAGAGAAGTAGTAGATCTAATGTATTTTAACTAAATTAAAGGCGATTAATACTTTAATTAAATAAGGAAAATCACTTGAACTATTTAGGGAAAAATATATTTAGGGAAAGGCACTCTAAACTAAATTGATTTGAAAGAACATCAACTTAAAATCTTTAAGATAATTTGGAAGAAAATTATATTTGTTGAAATGTCTAAGTAAAAGAACACACTTAAATGAAATAATTTTTAAAGAATAAATTAACAAAAAAATGGTTTCTCTTTTAGGGAGTTCAATTAAGTTAAACCAAAATAAATCATCTTCTACGCAAGTATAAATAAACGCAAATAAACAAATAAATTATTACAACTCAAATTAAACATAAATGAATAAAGTATGAAAATTTGGCCCAACACTTAGTTTCCGTACGCCAGGAATAAGTTATTGGGCTACCTCCATTTAGGGCCTTAGGCCCAATTCTATTGTATATCGCGGATGTATATACATTGTATATCAGTGTATACATCACTATTTTCCTGTATATCATACTGTATATACACCGTATACAACCTATTTTTAGCTCCAGCAACCTGTAAATCAGCATCCCTTTCCATTTTTTAGAAGAGGATGACTCGAAAAAGAGGGTATTTGGGCCTCCGTGGCTCAACGTCGAAATGCAAATAATGGAGAAGGTTCATATTGGACTCGGCCGATAGTTCATGCAATAAACAAAGAGGATAAAATTAGTAAATGAATAGAGAGAAAGCAATTGTGATATGATTCTTATTAATTGAATAAATGATACTTAAACATCTCATTTTAAGTGCAATCACTAAGATCTAAAGAAAGCCAATATGAAACTTGCATCTAATGGCTAGATACCTCATTAATTCTAATTAGTCATGTGTTGTACTAAGAGACCAATTCATGCATAACATTTAATAATACAAATATGAGCTATTATTAACAAACAAACACATAAAGTTCACAGTAAATGAATAGAGACAACACAACTCACGATCAAATTACCACTAAATTCAACTTGGTATGGTGAGTACTTGATACATAAGAATAAAATATCAAGACACACATATGTACATATGCATAACCCTTAAAAGGATTACATATGAACATAATAAAATAATATAGTGACTAATAACATGCATATACCTAGAAAAAAAACACGAAAATATATTCGAGTAAATAAAGGGAATGGAATTAACATATACATTTTACTAACTCAAATCTCAAACCAAAATTTAAATCAATTAAGCCATGAAAGTTCTAATTATCAAGTATTTAAGTATATATTTATTATCTAAATGATGATAAAAAAAAGAAATTGAAAACGTAAAATCTATATCGTCAAACAAAATTACTTAGAAAAAATAATGAACGAAACCAAGAGTTTTCACATATTTGATAAAAATATCACCACACTTCAAGCAAGCCAAGAAATTTTTATCTAAAAAAAAACAAGATTACAAATCAACTACATATAAGACATGGAATAATTATTCATTAAATAAAATAAAGCCGAAAAAAGATTTTTACCTATTTTCGGGCAGCAATTGAGATGAAGAATTTGAGGGCGATGAACTCCTTGAACCCACCAAGAAATGAGCGAAAGAACTAAAGAGTAAAAAAGAATCGAAAATCCAAGACTAAAATTTTTTGTGACTTTTTTTTGTCTAATTTTTTTTTGTAGTATTATGTTCTTGCTTTCCCTTTTTTTTGTGCTTTCTTCTTGTATGTTTTTGAATGTTGATGAATGTGGATGAATGTTGATGAATGTAGATTAATTCTCCCTTTTTTGTGATATATCTTGTTCTTCCTCTTTTCTTTTTGAAGAAATATGAAGGTATTTTAAAAAAAAGAGTGAGGTTAGTTGGAGTAATAATATGGTGTTTGAATAATGATGGATTTGGTGGGGTAAAAAAGGAAAAAGAAAAAAGGAAAAGGAAAAGGATGAGGGTGAGAGAATGATGATGTTTGGAAATTTTTAAAAAAGGGGGTTTAGGTGGGATTGGGAGGTGGAAAAGGAAAAAGAAGAAAGGGGTGGAGTTAGTATTGTATAAGTATAATATATGTATTCTAGTAAGTTGGTATTGAGCCAAAATTATTATAAGAATTGAGCTTTAGGTGAATAGGTGTTAGAATGTTGTAGTAGTGTAGGTTGTTGTTGTTATTGGATTTGTAGAGAGTGGGATGACAATATTGGTTCGGAATGAATTTGGGCCCAAATTTTGAGCTAAAAAAATGACTTGAAATTTGGTTAAAGGTGGAGTAAAAAAATGGTTAGATTTATAAGGAAAATGGCCACACGAAAATTTAATTTGTGAATTCAGTTAAAAATTAAATAAGAAGAATCGATAATAATTAATTAACGAGCTTCTTAATTCTAACCAAAATGAATTAATTATCTTAGTTATAAACTAATTAATTTAAAAAATATAATCTACTAATTTATGAAATAATAAAATTAAATTATTATTACAATTATTATCTTTCATTTTTGAATATTTATAGAAATTAATAATTATATAGACAATTACATAGAACTATATCTATATAATTAAAAATTGTAAGAATGACAAAATTTTCTTTTAAAAATACACTTGAAAATATTTTGGTATTTTATAAAAGTAATTGATTCAGATTGTTTAAAATTGAAGAAGCACAATAACTAATATACGTTTGTGGAGGGTCAAAATTGGGTGTCAACACCATCAACACTTGGAACACACAATCTCCCTTGATACCTCAACACTTCATCTCCCCCTTTGGAAAAAGCCATTACCTTCTTAAGAAGTACATGGTGTCTGGAAGTCTTACATCCATGGCATGCAAATGGTTTTCGTCATCGAGAACAAAGCCGGCTGTTGAGCATATTCTGCATCAGAATTCTTCTTCTGATCTAGTTTCAAAAGCTTTAGAGGAACTGGTACCTCGAAAGTCTCCTCGAAAGACTTCTACTCCAAATGCACAAGCTATACAAGAATTGCTACCTTGAAAGACTTCCACTCAGAAAGCATAAGCTATACAGTAGGAAATGCCACCACAAAAGTAACCTCAGAAGTCGACGAGTTCGTAAGCTTAAGTTATACAAGAACAAGTGCCTCAAAAGTCTCCTCGAAAATCTAAGTGTATGATAGCACAAGGTATACAGAAACAAGTGCAACAAAATTATCAGAATTCTACTACTGCTAAAGCACAGGTTGGGAAGGAACCAATTACACAAGTGTATCAAAAATCCTCCACTATTGAAGCACAAGCTGTGCAGGAACCAGTTCAACGAGTTACTCAAAATTCTACAGCCCTAAATGCACAAGCTGCTCAGGTACAACTGCAACAAGTGCCTATGGATTCTTCCTCTGTTGGAACAGAAGTTGTCGAGGAACAAATGCAACAAGAGACAAGAGATTTTCCTACACTAGAAGGAGAAGATGCGCAGGACCAAGAACAAGAAGAATTACTGGATTCAGGAGAAAATGATTTATCCGTAGAACAAAGAAAGAACATATAAGTATACTTTTTACTATTGAATCAGTTTACATTGTTATTTAATATGTTGTTTAACGTTGTTTAATTTGTAGGCCTTTTGAGCCAAAAGAAAAAGAGAGGAGTACAGTAATAACACACGTACACGCTCGAAAAGATCATAGAGTCATTGTTCTGAAGAGGTACAATCAATCGGTTGGTCCTACTACAACAGTAGTAGCAGATCTTGGTAGATTTCTTGGAACTTTGGAAAGAAATGCAATTCTTTGTCCTCTTCATATACATAAGTGGAGTAATGTGGATTCTAGAAAAGATCTATGGGAATATACCTTGGTTTGCTTTCCTTTTCAATAATTTTAGTTAAGAATAATTTGTAGTTTTCATATTACTAATCCAAGGAAAAATTTATAGGAGAAATACAAAATTCCTAAAGCTGGAAAATTGTGGGTTCTAAAAGGAATTCAGTCTGCTCGAAGAAAGTATAAGAACTACTTGTATAGGAAGAACTATATACCATTTGCAACTGACGCTCTTGAATTGGCAAACAACCTGATGAAGTTTCAGATTATGATTTCAAGGATCTTCTCAAGTATTGGGCCAGTAACGAATTCAAGGTAAGATATGGATCATGCATACTTTAAGTTGGTTCTATTTCATGTATATCCTGCAATACAACTTTAGAATTGTAGGAACACTATTTTCTATGATCATTGTGATCGAAAAAATTAAGAAGTTGATCACTCAGGTTATTTATATTCTTAGAGACTCGGCTTACTCTTTTGTTCTTGATTGTTTTGATTAAGTTCATTTAATAACAATGCTATTTACAGAAAATGAGTGAAAAAAATGCAAAGAATCAAAATAATTGAAGAATCCATATACTGTTGGTAAAAGAAGTTTTGATGTGATACGTGATAAATATATATATATATATATAAAATAATAATAATAATAATATTAAAAATAATAATAATAATAACAACATGATTAACTTCAATTCAATTCACTTGAACTTGATTTGTAGGCTGAAATGGAAATAATTCAAAGTCAGCAAAGTGAAGAAGGCCAAGAAACAATTGATGCCTATACAACTGTCATGGGACCTGACTATCCAGGATTTGTGAGATTATATGGGCGAGGATGTAACGACCTTATTTTGTGACTTTTGTTGATTTTTCTATTTAACCCTTAACTTTTATAAATAATTTATGACTTGTAGGAATGAGTGGCATGATTTTCATATTAATGAAAAAAATAATATTTTGTTGTTAAAAATAATTTTTTTTAAAAGGAAATAAAATAATATATATATATATATAAAAAAATCTGATGGGATTAAGACATCAGATGTAAACGAGAAAATGAGAAAGCGAACACAAAAACTGGAAAAAAAATACGGAGGAAGAAAGAAAAGAAAGGGGAAAAGAAAAATAAAGGAGAAGAGAAAAATAGGGATTTTCATTCCAAAGCGTCAAGGTAATTATTCTCATCCTTTCCATTAAATTTTTATGTGATTATAAACATATTTTTAGGGTATATTGGTGGACAAATAACTCTGAAATAAGAAAATATGACCTTAAGGTTCTTCACATAAAATCTTGATTTGGGGGTCGAATAACGATCTCTTTTAGCTGAGATTTGACATGTGAGTTTATTTTATCATGAGTGAACATAATCGAAAAGAAAATTTCAGATTTGACTTCAATGACTCAGGATTACTTTTTGACCCAATTTTTTATCCGAAAATAAATATAGCTATATGGGTGTCATTGGATTCGTATTCTTATGAAAATTATGTATTTGAATAGATTTTGATCATTCGGAAGCATTATGAAAGGCTCAAGTTTTAAAGTGATTATTTGATTTAATTGAGGCAAGTGGATTTCTAAACCTCAGTTTAAACTTGTAGATGCTTGTATTTCCGTGTTATGTGTACTGGGAAGTAATGAGAATTGGACTAAGTTATTAACTGTATGACTAACCTTAAAAATAGAGATGAGGGGTATAAAATGGTGATCTAATGACATGTATTGGTGGAATTAATATGTTGTAATTATGAGTTTATTTTGGACATATGAAATGACTATGTTGATGTGAGATAGAAAAAATTATTATTGTTGTCATGTTATTATCATGAATCATATGAACATGAATTGATTGCATTGGTTCTGATATACTGTGCTTAGACTGAAAATGATATGAAATAAAGAGGTCGGGCCACACACTCCGTGGAAGGATATGTATATTGAGGGAATGGTCCACACACTCCGTGGCAGGTGACATGGACAGAAATGTCCCCCATGGGTTTCGGACTGTAATTCAGCGGATGTGTACTGATAGGACTGACATGCATCATCTCATTGCATTGCATCACATTTTGTTGATATTTGTGAATTCGTGTTTACCACTTATTGCTCTATATATGTTGAACTTGACTTGATATGATTCACTTGATGAGACAACTGATGGGTATTTTTGGACTGTACTATTATTATTGCGTAGAGTGTGGAGTTGGGCTGGTTTTATGCAGGTTGTAGTTAAGGAGGTTCGATTGGGATGACAGGAGTACTTGTATCTATTAAGCTTTGCTTAATTTTAGTTATCCACTTGCTGAGTACCGTATTGTTTGGTACTCACCCCTTGCTTCTACACTTGTGTTGGTTGTGAGCTTGGACCTACTTGATCTCCTCACGTTTTATACCGCATCCGAGGCTATCATCTCGAGTGTTGAGGTAGCTGTTACATCCATCTAGCAGACACCTCTTACTCCTTTAATATGTTTTAGTCCTATTCTAGAGATAAAGACATTGTGACTGTATTTTTTTCGTACTTCATTAATGTATTAGTGGCTTGTACACATGACAATCAATCTTGCGGGAATTTGAGTTTGTTCTATGTGTTTTTGATTAAGTTAAATTTTAATTTATTTTGTTTTCTTTCACATCTACTTTCTGTTGGGTATTAGACTGACTTGTCTCGGTGGGTTGAGATGAGTGCCATCACACTCGGATTTGGATCGTGACAGAGGAGTTAGTAAAACTATTTTGAAATAGAAGAAAAGTGGTGAGTCATCCGTAGTTGATACAAATATGCAAAAGAAGATGGATGAATTGGAAGATAGGATGGTGGAAAAGTTAGAACTTCAAAAAAGAGGCATACGCCATGAAGTTACAGTTTACATACTTAAACACCTTAATCGTATGTACCCTGGTCTTCAATTCGATGCTGACATGTTGGAAGCAACTTGCTGCCAACCACAACAAGAAGATATTCAACCAATCAATCGACTATCTGCCAGTAGCAACAATCAAGGTATGATTCTCCTCTTCTTATTTTTATTCTTCTTCTTCTTTATTCATAGTTGTCTGTCGGGAAGGTGCTGACAATTGTTTTCTTTCATTGCTCTATTTCAATTTTAATTCATCTTCCAATTATCCCAAAGTTGTTATCAAGATCAAATGTTATGGTTCTATAAAGTGGTGATTTTATTCACACTGTAATTTTGATATTTATATTTTAGAATCTGTATATATGTGTGATTTTGTGTATGTATGGTTTTGGTTTTGGTTTTTGTTTTTGTTTTACTTTTGATATTCAAATACTGTGATTTTGGTTATTGTTTTAGTTATTGTATTCAATGGTTTGTGGTTTTGGTTTTAATTTTGGCATTCCAATGATGTGTTTCTATTTATGATTTTGGTGCTATCATTCAAATGTTTTGGTTTGAATTTTAGTTTTGGTATTCAAATGATGTAGTTTTGATTTTGGTATTCAACTGACGAGGTTTTGTTAATGGTATTCCAATGTTGTAGTTTTGATTATAGGTTTAGTTGTGGTATTCAACGGTTTGTTGTTTTGGTTTTAATTTTGGTATTCAAATGATGTGGTTTTGTTTATGATTTTGGTACTGTTATATGTTGTCGTTTGGATTTTAATTTTGGTATTCAAATGTAGTGGTTTGGGTTTTGATTTTTGTATTCAAATGTTGTAGTTTTGATTTTGATATTCAATTGATGAGGTTTTGATAGTGGTATTCAAATTTTGTTGTTTTGGATTTGGTTCAGGTTTGTATGATTTTGTTTAGAATTTGTTTGGTTAATGTTAGGGATATTAATACTATTAACAACTTAACGAGCTCTTCAAAGTTACTCATATCGCGTTTAAGGTTATGGTTTTTCATGTTGTGTTTAATCTTGAAAATGAACTGATTTCACATGCCTTGTATAAGACTTTGCAATATTAGCCAGGACTTGATTGGTTGTGTTACTTTTATTTTTGAAGAAAACTGGATGCCTTTCTTCCCTTACCTCATGTTACTACCTATCTTTAATTTGACCGTAATTGAAGTTCTAGCAGATAAATGATGAAAATTGATTCATAACTTTTATTTATCGACTTTTGTAGGTGGAGAAAATAATCTAGGTGGTGATGAAAGCATGGATGGGGACGACATTTGATATTCGCTTGAAGTAGTCAAAACTCTTGCATCATGACCAGATCTGTTGTTGATATTATGAAGTCTTATTTTGTTATCCAGTTGAAACTTGTGCCAACTGTTGTTTATTTTACCCATGAATTGTATCGCGGCTAATTTTTTGTGCCTATAGCGGATGATATTATGACTTACACATTTTGTTTATTTTGTGCCTATAAAGCGGGTGATATATTGGTTTGACTGAGATATTTTAAATTAGAATCAATCATCTTTCATGGTATTTACAATTTCATATGTCAAATATTCATAATTACAATCCAAGCTATTGGAACATATATGTACTATTCCAGTAAGTAAAATAGATCTGTTGCGGTAGCATTTCAATAAGGAGCTACAAATTGTTGCAACTTATGAGGACTGTTACAATAGGTAAACAAAACTGTTGAGGTAGCCCTCCAGATCAATGTTATAATAATAACAATAACCCGTTACAAAAAACATAATAACCGTTGCAATAGAACAACACATTCGTTATAACATACTGCAATCAACTGTTGCAAAAATATAATAACCATTGCAACAGAGATATCAAATATGTTACAACAAAGATAATAGAACCGTTGCAAAACATCCAATGCAACGGTTCTTACCGTGCTATTTATCTAAGGAAATTTTTGTTAGTGAGGGATAAATAACCGTTGTAATAGAAGTACCTAAGGGAACGACTATTGTAAGAGTCACATGAACTGTTGCCATATAGATATTGTAATGCTAGCTGGTGCGGTGGGCTTATCACTTGTTTCCACAGCATTGGTGTAACAGGTTTCAGGCCTCCAGCAACGATATCTATACTATTGCTATACGCCCATTTTCTAGTAGTGGATGTCTTGTGGACCTTCTAAGAGGATTATTTGCTTCTTCCACAACTTTATGACTAGGGGAATCATCAATAACAACATCATTATTATTATCAATATCAACATGTTGATCTGGGACATGATTCTGAGTATCACCATGATCATCATGCCCATCAGCATCATGCATACTTGTATGAGGAACTTGATCAAGATGGACTATGCTATCATAACTTGAAGGTTCTAGCTTTTCCACTTTGTCAATATCATCAATGGTTGATTTTCTATGAAGAAGATATCGCGGCTTCTTACAAGCTTCTTTTCGATTGGATCATATATCCTATAACCAAATTCATCAAGGCTATATCCAACAAAAATGCATTGCCTTGTCTTGGCATTTAACTTTGACCTCTCATCTTTCGGCATATGTACAAAAACTTGGTAACCAAATACTCTCAAATGGTCATAAGAAACATCTTTTATATACTAAAATCTATTTGGAACATGACTTTGCAAAGCAACAGCAGGAGATAAGTTAATAACATGTGCAACCGTCAATAAGGCTTCACCCCGAAAGGGGTTCAATAACTTTGCTTCAGAAACCTAACTCTTTTCATCAAGGTCCTATTCATTCTCTCAGCTAACCCATTAAGCTAAGGAGTCTTAAGAGGAGTCTTCTGGGGTCTAATACCTTGTGCTTGCAGTATTTGTCAAATAGTCCACAATATTCACCACCATTATCAGTACGAATACATTTCAGTTTTTTCCTAGTTTTTCTTTCAACTGAAGCTTGAAACTACTTAAAGACACCTAACACTTGGTCTTTAGTCTTCGAGACATAGACTCAAAGCTTTCTTGAGTAGTCATCAATGAAAGTGACAAAGTAGAGTGCACCATCCATAGTCCTTGTCTACATTGGACCACATAAATTATAGTGAACCAATTCAAACAACTCTGGCTTTCTTGAAGGAGGGTTAGACTTAAAAGAAACTCTATTTTATTTTCCATCTAAGCAGTGCTCTGACTTTTCAAATTTAGCATTTTGGAAATCTGACAACAATTTCTTCTTGTCTAGAATATTAAGTCCTTTCTCATTGATTTGGCTAAGCCTCTTATTCCATAATGTTGAAGAGTTATCGCTCTCAACTGCATTCACCATATTGGCACAAGTAGAGCCTGTAGTCCAGTATAGACCATGATATTTGTTACCACTAGCCATAACCAAAGAACCCTTAAAGAGTTTCCACTTTCCACCACCATTGGTACTAACATATCCTTCATCATCTAGAACACCAATAGAAATTAGGTGCAGACGAACATGAGGTGCATGTTTTACATTGTTCAAAACTAGTTTAGTTCCAACACTAGTTTCTAAACAAACTATACCAACACCAACCACTCTAGATACAGTCTCATTACCCATAATCAAGGTTCCAAAGTCACCAGGAGTATAGGAAGAGAAAAAAATCCTTCCTTGATGTCACATAAGATGTGGCACCAGTGTCCATAATCTAGCTTGACTCATCACAAAAAATATTTCTCATGTCTGCATCAAGAGCGATAACAATATCTTTGGTGGGGACTGTGGCTAGGCAATTTTTATTGCCATCTTCTTTATTTTCCTCTCTGTCTTTGTTCGGTCTCTTCAATTTCCGACATAACTTCTTTGTGTGCCATTTCATGCTACAATGATATCGCTCAATATCCTTAAGTTTTCTTCTGGATTTGCTTCTACTATGTTTTCTATTTTGAGAACTACGATTTTTATTTCTCCCCTAGAGCCAGTTACCAGGACATCCAATGAAGAAGAACATTGAGATTTTCTTCTCATATCTTTGTTCAAGACACTACTCTTGGCAGAATCTGTAGAGATTACACCATCCGGAGCAGAATTTGATAATAAAGTTCTAAATATTTCCCAAGAGTCTGGTGGGGAACCAAGTAAAATCAAGCCTTGAATTTCTTTATTAAATTTAATGCTGTGGCAGGCAACTGGTTCATGATTCGCTGAAAATTATTCAGGTGATCTGTAATCGGAGAACCATCATGATATTTTTAACTTAACATCTACTTTATTAAGAATATTTTATTATTTCCAGTCTTTCGAGCATATAAGTTTTCAAGATGTTGTCATAGGGTACGAGCATATATCTCTCCAGAAATATGGTTCAACATATTATTGTTAATTCATTGCCTAATAAATCCGCACACTTGTCTGTGCAACAGATTCCACTCTTCATCCGTTTTATTATCAGGCTATACAGTGGTAAAGACTAGTTGATAAAAATTCTTGACATAAAGCAGATCTTCTATTTTTTCCTTCCAAATGGCATAATTAATACCATTCAAAGTAACCATTCTACTAGTGTTGACTTCCATCGTTTCCCTAAAAATATATAGCTATTGCAAGCCATAGTAAATCTTTTATGATGTGGAAGTTCAGACTATGCTGCAACCAAAAAGCATACTTAGATAAAGCCTTGTTTTAATACCAATTTGTTGGAAAAAATGGACTAACACAAAAATAGATATGGTAAAAATAGTAGAAATAAAATGGAAAAAATAATGACACCACAAATTTTACTTGAAAACCCAAATAAGGGAAAAACCATGTGCCAAGAGGAGCAAATGATATCACTATAGTAAAGAATTTTACACCGTGTAATCAGGAATACAATTCTCAAAAGTGACTATCACACACTCAAAAGGAATAGAATTCTTTAGATTTACCACCTTATAAAATTATCGCTCACAATCTATTTTTCTTCACAGATTATTTTCTTATATATAGCCAGGTAGTTTGGTAGAATGTCTTAGCAAAAGTAATGCATGCATTAATTAGATGTATTAATAGTATCTTATTTGGCACACTTTTTCATGGTATGTATAACTAATATTTACACTCTATTGTGTATTAAGGCTTGGGTGTGATTCTTGATTTTAACATTATTTTTGTTTAATCATCTTCAGTTTCAGTTTCAGTTTCATAAGCTACCTATTGGTAGATCTGCTTTAAAAGTGTTTACTTTTTATAAATTTGATTTACTTTACTAACGGTTCCTCAATATATCCAAATAGCGGCTGTTGGAGATTGCTTGAAGTCAGACAACATTCTTAGTTCCAACACACAAATTCTAGAAATTATTTACACTGAATCTTTGTGTCACTCTCTCATTTCTGTGAAGTGTGAGGACAATTTTTTTTATGATTTGTTAATCTCTGCTATGCCCACAACCTGTTTGATTATATTCTCCAGAGAAAATTACTTTTGCAAATTTACCTTTCTTTATATTGAATAAAGTTAAACATAAGTTGATTGTCAGACGTGAACAGTAACTCCGACGTGAACAGTATTTTCCAGTGGCAACCATGTTCATATCAACTGGAGTTGGTACCTCCGATTTCCATATCTATTCTTTGCTCATACAATTATAGTTACAGTTTGCGGACTTTAGACCTTTGAATAATTTATTAGTTCATACGCATTTTTGTGGCTTTGGATAATAATGGTAGACTAGGGTCATATTTTCGCGAAGGGACAGAGATGGGGACAATGACGAGGGTAAAGAGGGGTAAGTGGGTTAAAGGAGCGTCTAGACTTAGAGTAGGTTCTTGGAATATTGGGACGTTAACGGAAAAATCCATAGAGCTAGTCAAGATTCTAAATAAGAGGAAGATTAACATAGTTTGTGTTCAAGAGACCAAATGGGTAGGTTCCAAAGCTAAGGAGGTAGACATGTATAAGCTTTGGTTCTCTGGTAGATCGAAGTATAGGAATGGGGTAGGCATTTTAGTAGACAGTGAATTAAGGGATCAGGTGGTGGAGGTTGGGAGAGTCACTGATAGGATGATGTCGATTAAGGTGGTCGTTGAAGGGATCACGTTGAACATTATTAGTGCTTATGCACCGCAAGAAGGCTTAGGCGGGGAGGATAAAAGGAGCTTTTGGGAGGATCTGGATGAGTTAGTGGGAGGCATACCGCCTACTAAGAAGCTTTTCATGGGGGGGGGGGGATTTCAATGGACACATCGAGTCTATTTTAGGAGGGTATAATGATGTGCATGGAGGCTTTGACTTCGGAGACAGAAATGGAGGAGAAGTTTCACATTTGGATTTCGCAAGAGATTTTGGGTTGGTGATAGCCAATTCAAGTTTCCTAAAGAAGGAAGACCATTTGGTAACCTTCCGTAGTTTGGTGGCTAAGACTCAGATAGATTGTTTACTCCTTAGAAAGGATGATAAAGGTCTGTGCAAAGACTGTAAGGTCATTCTGATCGACAACCTTACGACTCAACATAAGCTCTTGTGATGGATTTAGGGATCAAGATGATGAGGAAGAAGAGGGTCAGGGATGACCGACCTGGGATCAGATAGGGGACTTTGACCATGGCTAGTGCCCTGGAGATGGGAGAGAAATTAAAGGATATAGGGGCTTGGGATAGAAGTGGGGATGCGAACAGTATATGGGATATGATGGCTAGTTTTATTAGGGTTGTAGCAAGGGAAGTGTTAGGAGTCTCGACAGGTAGCCGTGGTCGGCATCGAGGAGACTGGTGGTGGAATAGAGAAGTGAAAGGGAAGGTGGAAGCAAAGAAGATGGCATATGCGAAGTTGATAAAAAGCAAGGATGAGGTGGAGAAGTGGATGAATAGGAAACTTTATAAGATAGTAAGGAAGGAGGCAAAGTCGGCGGTTTCGACGGCAAAAATGGCAGCTTTTGAACGCCTTTATACTAAACTAGAAGAGAAAGGCAGGGATAGGAAATTGTTCAGGCTAGCCAAGGCACGGGAGAGAAGGGAATGCAATGTGGATCAATTTAAGTGCATTAAGGACGAGCATGGAAAAGTATTGGTAGAGGAGACCCTCATTAAACAGAGATGGCAGTTATACTTACATAAACTCTTGAATGAAGAAGGGGACAGAGAGATTGTGTTAGGAGATTTGGAGCATACAGGGAGGCATCACAATTTTGAGTGTTGCAGGAGTATTACGATCAAAGAGGTTAAGGGTGCTGTGTGTAGGATGCATTGGGGAAGAGCGACCGGACCTGATGAGATTCTTGGGAAATTTTGGAAGAGCGAGAGATCAATAGGTTTGGAGTAAATGACTAGGTTATTTAATGTCATCTTTAAGATGGCAATGATGCCCGAAGAATGGAGATCGAGCGTAATGATCCCTCTATATAAAAAAAGGGGGATATCCAAAGCTGCAACAACTATATAGGTGTCAAGCTTCTAAGCCATACTGTAAAAGTATGGGAAAGAGTGATAGAGATAAGGGTGATGACAACCGTGTCTATTTTAGAGAACCAGTTCAGATTTATGCTGGGACGCTCAACTATAGAAGCCATCCCCTTATGAGGAGACTGGTGGAGCAGTATAGGGAGAGAAAAAGGGACTTGCATATGGTATTCATCGACCTAGAAAAAGCTTACAATAAAGTTCTATAAGAGATAGTATGGAGATGTTTGGAGGCTAAAGGTATACCTGTGGCATACATTAGGGTGATCAAGGACATGTATGAGGGTGCCAAAACCAGGGTAAGGACAGTAGGAGGAGACTCTGAGCACTTTTCAATTGTGATGGGGTTGCATCAAGGATCAACTCTTAGTCTGTTTTTATTTTCCCTTGTAATAGATGGATTAACGCGACAAATTTAAGGTGAGGTGCCATGGTTTATGCTTTTCGCGGATGACATAGTCCTGATCGATGAGACTCGTAGTGGATTTAATGCTAAGTTGGAGGATTAGAGACATACCTTGGAGTCTAAAGGGTTAAAGCTGAATAGGACCAAGATAGAGTACTTAGAGTGCAAGTTCAGTGAGATATCTCAGGAGGTTGGCGCGGAAGTTAAGCTTGGTAACTAGGCCATCCAAAAGAAAAGTAGTTCTAAGTACCTTGGGTCTATCATGCAAGGCAGCGGGGAGATTGATGATGATGTCACACATCGTATTGGGGCAGGGTAGATGAAATGGAGGCTCGCTTCCAGTGTGCTATATGACAAGAAGGTGCCACCATACCTTAAGGGAAAGTTCTACAAAGTGGTGGTTAGACCGACTATGTTGAGTGTTGGCTAGTTAAGGTCTCTCACATTTAAAAGATGAAAATTACCAAGATGAGAATGCTGAAATGGATGTGTGGGCATACCAGGAGCGACATAATTAGAAATGAGGCTATCTGGGACAAGGTAAGAGTGGCCTCGATGTAAGATAAGATGTGGAAAATGCGACTAAGATGATTTGGGCATGTGTAGAGGAGAGACATAGATGCCCAATATGGAGGTGTTAGAGGTTGGCCATAGATGGTTTCAGAAGAGGTAGGGGTAGGCCGAAGAAATATTGGAGAGAGGTGATTAGACAGGACATGACGCACTTACAGCTTACCGAGGACATGACCTTAGATAGGAGGGTGTGGAGGACCCATAATAGGGTAGAAGACTAGTACATATCTCGTTATTCTTCTGTATTAGTAGGCGCATTAGCGCACTATAATTTCTTGTGCTCTGATTTCTGTTATTATCTATTACTTTCTGTACTTTGATTACTCTATTTTATCTGTGTCATTTTCGTTATTTGCTTTCCCATATCGCTTTGAACTTATTAACCTTATTTGACCTCTTTTTATGCTTTTATTGGGATGAAGGTCTCTTGGAAATAGTCGTCCTACCTTGGTAGGAGTAAGGTCTGCGTACACTTTTGTAACACCCCAATTATTTTTTGCAAAGACTCAAACATTTTTTCACGTGTGTGTAGACTCGAACCGAAGGAATTGTAATTTTATATATGAGTTAGGATCAATTCCTAAGTATTTGAAGTGTGTTAGATATATTTAGGAGTCATAAGGGATCTTTAACACCAAACTGAGTCCAAAGAATTCCAATCGATTAAGTTTTCGGATGAGTTAGTATAAGGATCAACTTCAAATGAGCATATCTCCTAGAATATAATGAACTAGGTGTCCCATGACCTATCAAATTAAAGGTCTTTTATTCTTCTTTCCAACGCCACCAATATTGTAATTTTGGAGTTCAGAGTCAAAAGTTATGACTATCCTACGATGGACTAGTACTGCAGGAATTTCAGGCCTAGACTATAACTGCGGAAAAACCTGGGCTTGGCGCTGTAGTGGCGCGACGCATCACTATAGCGCTAGGAACAAGCCTCAGTATTTTAGTCCTTGGCGCGACGCACCACTATTAGGCCTACAGGGTTTTAAGCCCATTTTCAAGATTTCAGAAAAATTTAGGCTTGGCGCTGCAAGGGCGCGACGCGCCACTATAGCGCCAGAAAACAGCCTCAGTAGTTTGGTCTTTGGCGCGACATGCCACTATTAGGTATGCAGGGTTTTAATCCTATTTTGGCTTGGCGCTACAGTGGCGCAACGCGCACTATAGCGCCAGTAGGAGTTTTGCCCAGTTTTCCAGATTTTGAAGAGGGGCAACTTGGATATTTTCCCTAAATATATATACCCTACCTTGGAATGTTTTGGGATCTTTTTTTCAGTCTCCTCACCTCCCAAAAACCCTAATCTTCATCCCCTCTTCTCTCCCAAACATCTCCAACAAGAGTTTCCCTCAAAAGCTCAAGGATTCAAGCTTCCCATTGAAGACCCAACAACAAGGTTTCTTCAAAATCTACTCTAAGGTATATAATGCTAACCTAAAATATAGATTGAGTTCTTCCATATGCCCCATAGATATGTTGGATGAAAATTGTGAAGGGATTGAACCTTCTATGAAGGTTTTCTTGAAATTTTCCTAAACTCTAGAATATTTTTATGTACTAGTTATTGATTGGTGATTTTCATGACTTAAATTCTTGAATAGTTATCTTTCATATTATTGACTACAAATGAATCTTTGTATATGAATTTATATGTATTGATGGTGTTCTAGAGTTGAGTTTTATTGAGAGTATGGATTCATGTATTCATTCACATGAACCCAAGATGGGATTTCTTTTGTCATAATTGTTTTGAGGTTGAGATTGATGGTTTTGTGTGTATACATTGGCTGGGATGAAAAGAATAAATTAGGGTAGTTATGAATGTGAAAGGCATAAAAAGGAACGAAACCTTGGTAGAGTTAGAATGTCCTTTTGTCTCTATAAATTGAACATAGAATTAAATAAGGATTTTGGAGTAGATGTTTGATGATGATGTGAATGATGATATTTGATGATGATGTGAATGATGATATTTGATGATGATGTGAATGAAGAGGTTATGTTGATGAGGATGTTGTGTGATGAAGTGGATTGGAGTCTAATGTGATTATGTGATATGTGATTTGCATAATTTGATTTGATTGGAGTCTTATGGACATTTTGAAAATAAATGATTTGTGAACATTTTTGCATAAACTATTTATACACTATTTTGAGTTTAAAGAGTGATTATTTTCATCTTTGATTTAAAAAGAGTTTAAGCATAAATTGAGTTTGAAAAATTCTCTTACATTCTCATTTTTGAACATGAGTATTTTGAGTATAAATGAGTTGAGCATTTTTACTTTAAAATGTCGATTTTTGAGATTGAGTTGAGATTGTATCAATTTTAAAAAGAAGAGTTTGATGATTTGAGAAGAGTCAATTTGAAAGAAAGTCCAATGAGGCCAGATTTGATTGAGTTTTGAAAAGAATCCAATGAGACTAAATGAGTTGATTTGAAAGAGTCCAATGAGACTAAATGAGTATTTTGAGTATTTTACTCACTTGATAAATATGAGCATATTGAGTCTTGGAAGGAGTATCGAGCACCGAATTGGGTAAGAGTATAGTCGATACTCGAACTAATAAACTACGTCGCCAAACGTAGGAGAGGATTGGACCGTTAAAGTCAGATGTTTCCTAAATTACTGTCCTGAAATGATAGGACTTGATTGATTGATGGATCCATGATTGGATGATTCGTTCATACCCTGGCAAGGTATGAACGGACGTGGCAACAACGTTGGCTTGTTGTACTATCACTCGCTCATATGGTGATAGTTGTCGGTTAGAGAAATTTCCAATTGAATGGATTGTGCTTGATATGATTGGTTTGATTGTGATTGTAGATGATTGAGTTGAATTGTAAAACATTGCATAACTTAATTTGCATATCTATTGAATTGAGTCCTTTGAATTTATGGTGGAGTTGATTGCATATGATTGGATGATATGTGATTGGATTGTGTATGATTGGATCAGATTAGGTGATATGAGATGGATTGGATTAAATGATATGTGATTGGATAGTGTACGATTGGATTGGATTGGATCGGATTGTATATGATCGGATTGAGCCGATTGTATATGATTGGATTGGATCGGATGATATATGATTGGATGGGATCGAATTGTAAATGATTTGATTGAACTGTATTGTACATGATTGGATTGGATTGTATGGTATATGATTGGTCTTTGTCTAAAAATTGTATTCTTACTTTAGACTTATGACACTTTGATTGAGTCTCTCGTATCTTTCTGATTTGACATATTTGAACCAATGTTATTCTTCCTTGAGGTATGTTTCATTCTGCTATATTACATACTCGTACATTCCATGTACTGACGCCCATTTGGGCCTGCATCGTTTCATGATGCAGAAACAGGTTTAAGAGATCGTCAATAGGAGCATCATTGAAGATCTATTCACACTCAGCTTATTGGTGAGTCCTCCCCTATATTCAGAGGACACCGCTTCTGTTATTCTTGCGTTGAGTTTAGTCCTTTTTCATTCTGATTTGAGGTAGCCATGAACATGTCATTGACACCAATTAGATAGTAGTGATAGAGGCTTCATAGACTAGATAGTGATGGGTCGATTGAGTATTTTATTTCTTGAATTATTCTTATCAAACTATTTAATGACATAGATTGGAGTTCAATTTGTTAGCCCATGGCCTTTATTATTTGAGTTAGAGTGTTGATTTGAGCTGTCCACTAAATTATTTCTTTATTTTAAACTTTCCGCTGATTGATTGATATGAATGGATGTGTGATTGAATCAAGTGGTTCGCTTGGGGACCAGAAATGGTCTTCGAGTGCCGGCCACGTCTAGGGTACCCTCCCGGGGCGTGACAACTTTACCCTCCCCAGACCCACGTTGTGGAATTTCACTTGGTTGTTGTTGTTGTTGTTGTTGTAGTCTATAGAAATCTCACAACTCTCTAAATATTTTTTCTTTGTGAATTGGTGTGTTACAAATGAGCTGAGAGCTCTTATTTGTAGGGAAAGAAATTAACACTATCCAATGGTTGCGTATCTAGTCTTGATCAGGTCGCAACCCTCCCCAGACTCGTGGTTCTCAAACTGCTACACGTTTCCATTAATTCCACCGATGAGCATTTCCCTCACCTCAAATTCTTGAAACTGCAAGATCCTTCTTTTTCTGAATGGAATCTTTCAGACGATGCTTTTCCATGCCTTGAGCACTTGGTTGTAAGAAGATGTCAATACCTTAGTGTGATACCGTCTTGCTTCGGATACATACTGTCTCTAAAATCCATTGAGGTAAAGTCATGCACGGAGGAATCACTCGCCTAGTCAGGCTTGGTGATCAAGAATATGCAAGTTGATGAGATAGGAAATTCAGATACATACTGTCTCAACAATGCTCCAGCATTCTGTCTCAAACTGGTTGTCAGGTATCCCTTCTTGCTTCGGATACATACTGTCTCTGAAAATTGGATTCAATGAGAACTGAAGTCTCAATATGCCTCTTTATACACTAGCTTATTAAGTACTATTTGTTTTGACACCTTGTCTATAGTTCACAACTTCTTCTGTTACACTCATTTTCTCTTCACTATGAAATGGAAGAATTACCAACGAATATGATGATGCTTGCTTTACCAATCTAAGTCTTCTGATAAAATTAAAAAAATTAGGAAGCACATATTGCTAAAAATTGGTCTCGACTCAAGCAGATCACAAATAACTTTTAATCTCACACCCCAAATTAATTAGCTTCTTATATTAATTTCACTTAATATGGACTAGAGGGGGTAAAGAATAAGCAACAATAAATAGTCTTAGTTGTGCCATGGAAGAATGATTATGTTTTTGTTAAACCATTCCTTAATTACAAGATTAATTTTTTAATTTTCTTTACAGTTTTTAAGGAGTTTTATCAGCTGAAGCAGTTGGAAAGAACAAAAAGGCTTATATAAGATGTGTGATGTATTAGTTGAACTACTGGTGGTTTCACTTATGGTATTCTGCAACTGATTTTAGTGCTTTGTTTACTTTTATGAATTGAGATTGTGTATGATATATAGATGTTGAATAAGCATTTTGTTTCCATCTGTTGTTAATTTCCTCTTTATCATGTTGTGGATAGTTTTGAGTTCTTTCAGCCTTGATGATTCGCTAATAAAACCAAATCCTCTATAAGAGATCCTTTAAAGAAACATCAGAAAAGACAACAAATTACTATAGGTCATTTACACTAATACTATGTTCCTAACTTCCTTATTGTTCTTGCATCTGTGTAGATCTCAATTTCATTATTCGATGTCTAATGTCTTTGATTCATTTCATACATGTTCATAACAATAGTATTAGGTTTGTTGCAATTTATTTGACCGTTGGTTAAGAAGGAGAAATACATTTTATCTTTCATGTGATGAATTTTAACAGTATGATAACTCTAGTGTATTGGTTATTGGTTCAACAAAGAAGAATACAACCGGCAATATGCTGGATTTGTATATATAATATGAGAATACTACAAGCGAAAACACCTTGTTCGGCATCGAACAAATTGCAACCAAAAGGGAAATATATACTGGCTACCGCCAAGCAAAGTGTATGTTATAATGAGAACACGTGAGTAAGACTGAGTAAAAGATAAAATGAGTAAAACAGTGCAATGGAAGGGCATCAATCTAACCTCACTAATCATAATACGTATGAGAGAGAAAATTTATCTAAATAAAAGAATCACCATATCCTTAGTTATGTCTTATCTTTCATCTCACTTCAAGAATATAATATTGAGCCAAATAGCCCAAGCTTCCTTGGTTACCAACCTCTTGAACATGTTGGTTACTCAAGATAATCGACAGATGCATTTATTCTGTTTCCAAAGAAAACCATTTTTTCTTCAGATTGTCTCTGTCTTCCTCTTGCTAGTTGTATGGAACTTTATTGTCCCTCTTGTACGCATAGTTTTGTGTCTTTTCTTTATCCACATTGAAATGATTTCCATCATCTATAAAGTGACTAAATGTATTGAAATGTTTCATTCAACGAAGAAACTCAAGAATGTGTGGCAATATGTGTATAGGCACCACATATAAGCAAGTAAAAAATCTAAACACGGGGCTAATAATCCCATGTTCTGCATCTGTGTTAGGATCCTATTGTGAGAAAATCTTCTCTCAATCTTTTGTACCACCATAGCGAGAGTTTGAGCTTGATACTAAAGATTCCAGTTACTGCTAGTGGCCTGTGTTGGGGATTCCAGTCGTTTGTTGGGATATGTGTTGTGTATAAGAATGGAATTGAGATGGATTTGGTTATTTTTGTAAGATATGCTTTTGTAAGATTGTAGAGAGGTAGAAGAAGTACAAATGAGATTGACGAAGGAAACAGACAGAGCAATACTATGAACAAGACCATTAGGTGAAGGGCATGCACAAAATGGACGGTGGATCTTCATGCCAAATTTATGGAAGCCATGCAACAACTTGGTGAAGGAGGTATGTTTACCTCGCAAATGTGCTTCACTTTATTCTGATGTTGTCAATCCCTGACATTTATGGGCACACAAATCCCATCTGGCTAAAAGTTCTAGGTTGAAACCCTGTATTGGTGCACTGATCCCTTTTGGTTCCTCTTTAGTCATCATGTGTGCAAGCTGCGTCTTTCAAAAACAGAGGTATCCTTTCAAGTGCCACTGTTTTGGCGTATGTTGCTGAGATAAGAAAAAAAGATATGAATATTTGTTAACCTTTTGGATCAAGCAGTAACCTAGTGGAGCAACTGATGATGCGTCTGTGAACACTGACTCTACTAATTTTGTGCCATATATATATTGTTCTAGATGAAATATGTGTCAGATTCGTGGAAAGGTGACAAACACAAAGCGATAAAAAACATATCATATCTCTGATCCCATCTGGCTAAAAGTTCTAGGTTGGAACGAACAACTAAGACACTAATCTCTCTTGGATCCTCTTTTCTCATGTCTTTCAAAAACAGAGATATCTTTTTCAGTGCTAGTTGTCCTCGTTCGTCTCTCTCTGTTTTACTATCAAAGACAGCCTGGACTATTCTGGCTTCATCAACTCGCACTTGATCATACCCAATCTGAATGTTGTTTTCATACTGATTAACATTTTGCATACTTAGACTTCTTGTAGCGATAACACATATATTTATGAATGAAATATCTTTCATCCATAGAGAGGATTTCATCTCCCTTGTAGCGACATTGATAGAAGCAAGTGGAAGTATTTTTTATTTCACAATTACAAGAGTCCTTAAATAGATAAAAACTACTAATAACAGAACACGTCTATTACTCCTAATTATTATGATCTAAACTAAGTCCACTTGTGGCCTAAAGACAAGGAAATAAATAGCTTATTTGACTCCTAAACAATAGCCATAAACAAACCACTGCCCCCCAAATTAGCTATTTGCCAACAGGCATGCATAATAAAATTCAGTAAATTTATGTAAAATTCAGTAATTTTTTTTTCTGTAAAAGAATAAGACCATTGCAACAATTTGAGATCCATAAATTGATATACATACTAATCAATGTTTAATTCATATCATAAAACTAAAAAACTAACAAAAATATCTATTACCCATTCTCTTGTTTGGTTTGAACATTTTAAGAAGAAAATGTTTAGGGAACACCAAAGAAGCTGGGACAGTCATAAAGCTCGCGGTTGCTAAAATGCCCCGCTCCCTCACACTCCAGACTACTTTAAGCATTGCAACCTTCTCCGAGTTTGGATCATCAGACTTAAATTCTATCGAATGACAATTTTTATATATGATATCAAAGTAGGACAAGTATTAAACCACCTTTTCCCACAATGTAGTTGGCTTTATATTCTTGTCTTGTAGGGCGAGACAATCCCAAATTTCTCCTTTGTGAAATCGAAGTAGTTGATAGGACTATCGGAATCACTGGCTATCCAGAAAAGCAGCACATCGAGGAAAACACAGTTCTTATTCAAATTACCGAGAGAAAACTAAACCCTTCAAACAGATAGAGGGGAAAAACACGGGGTAGAAGAATTTTACTATGATAATATGGGAGTACACTGCTTTCATTTACAAGAAAAAAACAACAATAAACACTTCTCTCTTGTATAAGGAATAATTCACTAAAGAGGACACTCAAGACTACAATATTTATCTTGGTGTATGACTCTCTTTGTGTTCTTGCTCTTTTGGATTTGTGGGATGATCTAAATGAGGACAAGAAACCCTCTATTTATAGGAAACTGTAAACGTGTAAAATACGCATTTTTGTGTAAAATACGCGTTTTCTTGTCAAAAGTAACTAAAGGAGGCAACAACTTTTGAAACACGTAAAATATGCTTTTTCTTCTTGAACGGTGCATGTGCACCTCCATTTTTGACTTTCTTGCATTCTCCCACTTGAAGATTTAATTGAGAATCAATTAAGTCTTCACACCATCCTTTCTACCCAATTACTGCAATGTTACGTTTCTACTAGGCCAATAGAAGATCGATACCATATAAATTTGTTACTGTTGATTGGCTTCGTAAACATATCTGCTAGGTTATCATTAGTATGAATTTTCTGAATATCCACTCTGCCTTCTTCCACCTTCTCATGAACAAAGTGATACTGAACTCGTATGTGCTTTTTCGTTGAATGAAATGCTGGATTCTTTACAAGATGCAAAGCGATCTAATTGTCACAAACTAGAGAAACCTTCTCTTGTTTGTGCCTGAGCTCCTCCAGTAACATCTGCATCCATATTGCCTCTTTGCTAGCTTATGTAGCTGCTACATATTCTGCTTCTGTCATATATATAGCCATAATAGACTGCAGTTTTGAAACCCATCTTACAGCTCCTTCAGCAAGAGTAAACACATAACCTGTGGTGGACTTGCTTTTATCAAGATCACCTGCATAATTTGATTCAACATAACCTTTAATAGTAAAGTCTGATTCTCCATAACACATTGCAACATCTGAGGTACCCTTGATATATCTCAAGATTCTCTTAACAGTATTCTAATGCTCTCTACCAGGATTATCCATGTATCGACTAACCACTCCCACTGCTTGTGCAATGTCAGGTCTTGTACATACCATGGCGAATATTAAACTTCCTACTACTAATGCATATGGTACTTGAGACATGTCCATCCTCTCTGCTTCATTGGTAGAACTCATACTTGAGGATAACTTGAAATTAATAGGAAGTGGGATAGAAATTGACTTACATTCTTGCATCTTGAAGCGTCGTAAGATTTTTTTCAAGTAGTTCTCTTGAGAAATTCAAATCTTCCTATTATTTCTGTCTCGGTGAATTTGCATTCTTAGAGTCTTGTTTGCTTGTCCCAAGTCCTTCATTTCAAACTCCCTAGCCAACCGTGCCTTTAAATTTGTGAGACGATCTTTGTTGGGGCTTGCAACCAATATGTCATCAACATACAACAGCAAAATAATAAAATCATCATCACCAAATATCTTGTAATAAACACGAGGATCTGAACTATGTCTGTTGTATCTAAGGCTTATAATAAAGGAATCAAATCTCTTATACCAATACCTCGGCTCCTGTTTGAGACCGTATAGAGATTTGTTCAACCTGCAAACCAAGTTCTTTTTTCCATTTTCTTCAAAACCTTCTGATTGAAGTATGTTAATTTCTTCTTCACGCTCTCCATGAAGAAATGCAGTTTTAACATCTACCTGCTCCAAGTACAAGTCAAATATAACACACATTGCTAGGACCACTCGAATTGTTATAAGTCGAACCACCGGAGAAAATATCTTATTGAAGTCTATACCTTCTTTCTGAGCAAATCCTTTTACTACCAATCTTGCATGATACTTCTCCACTTGATCATTACCATTGTGTTTGATCTTGTAGACCCATTTATTTCCAATGGCCTTCCTTCCTTGTGGTAATTGAACAAGATCCCATGTTTTATTTTTATGAAGAGTTTCAATTTTTCTCGCATTTCTGACATCCACAAAGATTATTCTTGGCCTTTCATAGCCTCGCGAAAAGTTGAAGGCTCTCCATCCTCTGTTAATAGACAATATGCAACATTTCCCTCCATAAAATAATCTGAGTGCCAAGCTGGTTCTTTTCTCTCCCTAGTTGAATGTCAAACTTATGGATTTTCGATCTTAGCTTGCTCTTGTTCTTCGTGCTCTGGTGTTGCTTCAGAAGAAACTAGAACTTCTTCTGTTTCTTCAATTTCAATTGTAGTAGTTGATCTTGGCATATTTATGAGCCTATGCACTATGTTTGGCCATCATTTGGTAGGCATTTTGAGAAGATATTGGAGCTAAATTATGTGTTTGAATGGAATATCAATCAAGTGTGCACTAAGGTATGTGTTCCAGTATATGTAGGAAGGTGGAAAACAAAAGTAGAGAAAATGTTCTGGGCACTATAGTGGCGCGATGAGCCACTACAACGCCAATCCCTGCAGGTCTTATAGTGGCGCGACGCGCCAGGATGCAAACTACTGAGGCATATTTTGGGCGCTATAGTGTCGCTATACCCCACTACAACGCCAATCCTTGTAAGTCTTATAGTGGCGCGACGTGCTAGGATGCAAACTATTGAGGCATATTTTGGGCGCTATAGTGGCGCGATGCCCCACTACAGCGCCAAAAGCAAATAATGCAGAAATACTCTAGGCATGATAATGGCGCGATGCCCCACTGTAGCGCCATCAACTTTAAATTGTTTATTATTCTGCCCATCAATAATTGAAAGGTGGGAAGAACTTTAAAAGGTTTTGCGCTAGGGAAAGAAAAGGGGGGACGTTTTTGAAGGATGAAAAGGAGGAAAGAAAAGAAGAAGCAAGAGAAGAAGAACAAAGCATCTTAGGTTCCTTTTCCTTTTTTATTGTATCTCTTAAAGTGTATGAATTCAATTACTTGGTGTTGTTATTTGAATATGAGTAGCTAAACACCCAAATTCTTGGGCTATAGCTACGAAGTCATGGTTTAATATCATTTAAGCTTGGTTGAAGATGGGTTATTAATTTTAATTACTCTTCCATTATTGTGGTGATGATTTTGATGTTTGGCCAACATTAAGATATAGGTGTTGTCTATCTTGAAATCAAAAGAGGACAAGTAGATAGAATAAAGAATGGAAGGAATGTGTTCATGCTAATGTGTTTTAGGATGATTAGTATATAGGATGCTTGTGACACATACCTATTTACCACATTCGGTTATGATAAAGGGTGATAGTTAAATGCATTTTTATTGTTTTATACCTATCCCCGCTCAACGATGTAGTTAGGTTGACAATGAAGATAGGCAATTATAGGTTGGGAAACCATAATTGGATTATTAACCCCTTTTGATCAGTAATTAAATAGCCCATCGAAAAATAATATTGAATAATAATAAACTTAATTTCACGTTATGCTATAGCCCTGAAATCTCTCGAAATCTGATTAACAAATAGAATTACTGCATTGTTTTCATTTGTAGAAAGTTTTTCATACTCCCAAATTATTAAAACATCATCTTAAATCCATTGCACAATTACAATTAGTGTAGTCAGTTAAAAGAAACTGTTTGCCTTATCAAGGTCCCTATGGGTTCGATATCTGACTTGAAAGAGCCGCTTTACTACTTGAGAGACTATGTACACTTGCGTGTGCAATTGTAGCCAAAATAGTAGTCTCTGATTTTTCTTTCGAAGTGCTACCTTCTTTTTCTTGTATATTTTTTCAACAAATACAACATCCCTGCTGATTACCACCTTGCGGGCAGTGAGATCCCACAAGCAACACCCTTGGACTCCATCAGCATATCCTAAGAAAATGCATTCCATGGATTTCGGATCCAACTTTGATTTTTCTTGGGTGTTGTACATATCATAAGTAGGATTTCAAAATATATGTAAGAAAGAATAATCAATTGGTTTTCCTATCCACATCACCATTGGCGTTTTTAGATCAATTGTGGTTGATGGTGACCGATTAATCGCATAACAGGCGGTTTTGACTACTTCTACCCAGAATGGTTTTTCCAATCTTGCAATTGCCAACATAGCTCTTGTCCATTCCAAAAAGGTTCTGTTCATCCGCTCTTCTACTCTATTTTGTTGTGGAGTATATGCTACTGTGAACTGTCTTTTAATACCTTCTTGTTTACAGAAGTTATCAAATTCATCACCAGTGTATTCTCTTCTATTATCTTTCCTCAAACACTTGATCTTTTTCTCAGATTTAAATTCCACCCATTCTTTAAACTCTTTGAAAATCAAAAAAACATTTGCCTTTCTCTTGATTGGATACACCCAACTTATCTTGGAGTGATTATCGATAAATAAAATAAAATATTTTGCTCCACCTAGGGAATCCACCGATGTTTGCCAGACATCAGAGTGGACCAGATTTAATATTTTCTTTCTTTTAGCAGAGAAACTGCTAAACTTCAGCCTATGTTGCTTACTGGTAACACAATGCTCACAAAAGGGTAGTGGAACCTTTTTGATCCCTGAAAGAAGCTTTTACTCAGCAAGAATCTTCAAACCTCGTTTTGATATATGACCAAGTTTGTGATGCCACATCATCATTGATTCTTCAAATGAACTTGCTGATGCGGTTGATGCTTCTCCTTCTTGGTGTGTTTCACCTTTAAGCACATATAGATTTGCAGCAAGTTTTTCCGCTTTCATCACTACAAGCGCTACTTTTGATATTTTCATGATTCCACCATGAGTCTTATATGAACATCCATTATCATCTAATTGTCCCAAAGATAATAGATTCTTCCTTAAGTCTTTTACATGTCGTACCTCCTAGATGGTGCGTACCGTGCCATCACACATCATTATTTTGATGGACCCAATATCAATAATATCCAAAGCATAATTGTCTCTTATGAACACAGATCCTCCTGAGATAGGTTTATATTGATGGAACCATTCTCTCCGAGAAGTCATGTGCCATGTTGCTCCTGTGTCCAAGATCTAGACATCAGTGAAATGTTTTCTGCCTTCATTATTTGATATTGCTTCACTATATAAAATATCACTATCATCTGAGGTACTTGCAACATTCCCTTGAGCATTTGATGACTCAGGGTGTTCACTCTTCTTCTTGAACCAACAATCTTTCTTGATGTGCCCTTTCTTGCCATAGTTGTGACACTTGATATTACTCTTACTTCTTGATTTATATCTACCATGATTGTGACTCCCACTGGGGCCACATTCCATTGGTCTTCCTCTCACCATCGTCAAAGCTTTAGGTTGCTGTGAACTTGCTTGTCTGTATTTCTTATTTTTGCATCAATTTTCTTCTTCTAAAACAGCGGTTACAACTTCATCAAAAACTAGACTGTCTGTATTATTTGTCAGGTTGATGATGAGTTGATCATACAAGTCAGGCAGGCTTTGAAGTAGAAGCTCCGCACGTTCATTCCCTCTATTTTCAATTTTCACATTGAGAAATTAGTTCCATTGAATTTCTCAACGTCAAACTTTGTTGTACTCGACATTGTTATTTGATTTACACCCTTCTAGATTGTTTTTGAATATTTTTGCAAACAATGGTGACAAACTATACCGTCACCGAAATTTACTATTCATATGAATAGTACTTTTCACCAAATTTTACTATTCACGAAAATTTACTATTCACAGACAGTACCTTCGCCTAAAATAGACATAATAACCGAGGGCTCTGATACCACTGTTAGGGGGAGAAAGCACCACAACTAAAGTTTGATATGATAATAAATAATGAAAATAAATTAGACACGAAAAATTTATGTGGAAACCCCTAAAACAGATAGAGGGGAAAAACCACAGGGTAGAAATTTTTTTCTATGGTAATATGGGAGTACACTGCTCTCATATACAAAGAAAAAACAACAATAAACACTTCTCTCTTGTATAAGGAGTAATTCACTAAAGAGGACACTCACGACTACAATGTTTATCTTGCTGTATAACTCTCTTTATGTTCTTACTCTTTTGGATTTGTGGGATGATCTAAATGAGGGCAAGAGGCCTGTATTTATAGGAAACTGGAAACGTGCAAAATACGCGTTTTCTTGTCAAAAGTAACTAAAGGAGGCAACAACTTTTGAAACGCCTAAAATATGCGTTTTCTTCTTGGACGGTGCATGTGCACCTCTCTTTTTGACTTTCTTGCAAAAACAATATTTCTCTCACGGAGTTGGTTCCTATCGTTTGAATGTTGCACGTTCGTCGATTCTTTCTTAGAGAATAACTAAGCAATTTGTATTCTTCTATGACTAGATCAAATACCAGAAACAAATCCTCCCATACTGCATATTTACTCATATAGAATGGAAGAGGTTTGATCTCTCCAGTGGTGACATTGTATAAGTGAACTCGATACATATAACAAAAACAAAAATAAACAAGACCATTGTACTGATTTGAGCAGATAATGATCCCTGATCTCCAGTCTAAATTAAAAGGAGGTGCTAGCTGTAAAAACAATATCAGGAAAAATATGTGTTACAGAGATGATTGGCGCTTAGAATGACGAGCATGTAGTTGAAACAAGATATGGATAGCTGAGGAAGGGCATGCAAACGAGCATTGTGGGACTTGACAAAGTAATAGATAAAATGAGTAAAATAGTGCAATGGAAAGGCATCAATCTTTCATCTGACTTCAAGAATATAATATTGAGACGAGAGAATTATTTAAATAAAAGAATCACCATATCCTTAGTTATGTCTTATCTTTCATCTAACTTCAAGAATATAATATTGAGACATTCACCAAAGAATAATCCTTTTATTGGGAACAAACAACCCAAGCTTCGTTGGTAACCAACCTCTTGAACATGTTGGTTTCTCAAGATAGTTGACAGATGCATTTACTCTGTTTCCAAAGAAAACCATTTTTTCTTGAGATTGTCTCTATCTTCCTCTTGTTAGTTGTATGGAACTTTATTGTTCCTCTTGTACGCATAGTTTTGTGTCTTTTCTTTTTCCACATTGAAATGATTTTCATTATCTATAAAGTGACTAAATGTATTGAAATGTTTCATTCAACGAAGAAACTCAAGAATGTGTGGCAATATGTGTATAGGCACCACATATAAGCATGTAAAAAATCAAAACTAGGGGCTAATAATCCCAAGTTCTGCATCTGTGTTAGCATCCTATTGTGGGAAAATCTTCTCTCAATCTTTTGTACCACCATAGCGAGAGTTTGAGATTGATAAAGATTCCAGTTACTGCCCGTGGCCTGTGTTTGGGATTCCTATCATTTGTTGGGATATATGTTGTGTATAAGAATGGAATTGAGATCGATTTGGTTGTTTTTATAAGTTATGCTGTTGTAAGTTTGTAGAGAGGTAGAAGAAGTACAAATGAGATTGATGAAGGAAATAGACAGAGAAATACTATTAACAAGATCATTAGGTGAAGGTCATGCACAAAATGGACGGTGGATCTTCATGCCAAATTTATGGAATCCATGCAACAACTTGATGAAGGAGGTTTGTTTACCTTGAAAATGTGCTGCAATTTATTATGATGTTTTCCATACCCGACATTTATAGGCATATAAATCCCATATGGCTAAAAGTTCTAGGTTGAAACGCGGAATTGGGGCACTGATCTCTTTTGGTTCCTCTTTAGTCATCATGTGCGCAAGCTGTGTCTTTCAAAAACAGAGGTATCCTTTCCAATGCCACTATTTTGGAATATGTTGTTGAGATAAGGAAAAAAGACATGAATGTGGAACACCCCGGAATTGTTTTTCGCAAACACTCGAACATATCTTCACATGTGTATAGACTCGAACCGAAGGACTTGTAATTTTATATTGACGAGTTAGGATCAATTACTAAGTATTTGATGAGTATTAGATGTGGTTTAGGCTAATGAGGGATCTCTAACACCAAACCGAGTCCAAAGAACTCCAATCGATTAAGTTTTTGGATGAGTGCGTACAAGGGTCAACTCCCAATGATTATATATCTTTGAATATAATTAAGTGTGTGGCTCACGACCTTTCAAATTAAAGGTCTTTGAGTCTTCTTTCCAATGCCACCAAGATTTCAATTTTTGGAGTTCGAAGTCAAAAGTTATGACTATTTTACGACAGACTATCACTGCAGGAATTTCAGGCCTGGACTATCACTATAGGAATTTCAGGCCTGGCACTCCAGTGGCGCCCGGCGCCAATATAGCACTAGAAACTAGCCTCAGTAGTTTGGCCCTTGGCGCGATGCACCACTAGAGCACCTGCAGGATTTTTAAACCCATTTTCCAGATTTTAAAAATTTCAGGCTTGGCGTTGCAGTGGCGCGTTGCGCCACTATAGCGCCAGCAGGGTTTTAGCCAATTTTTTTCTCCAGATTTTGATGAAGGGCAACTTGAACATTTTCCCTAAACATATATACACTAACTTGGAACATTTTGGACCATAAAGTTTTTCAATATTTTGCCTCTCCAAAGAACCCTAATCTTCATCCTCTCTTTTCTTCCAAATCATCTCCAATAAAATCCTCTCAAAAGCTCAAAGATTCAAGATCTTCAAGTCATGTCTTTGATTTTCAGTGAGATATTCTTCATTTCCAGGTATGTAAGGCTAACCTAAAATATGGATTGAGTTCTTCCATATGCCCCATAGATGTGTTGAATGAAGATGGTGAAAGACTTGAACCTTCTATAAAGGTTTTCTTGAAATTTTCCTAAACTCTAGAATATTTTTATATACTAGTAATTGATTGATGATTTTCATGACTTAAATTCTTAAATAATTATCTTTTATATTTATTTCACAAACTGTAGTTACATATTGACAATAATGAATTTTTGTATATAAATTAATATGTATTGATGATATTCTTGAGTTGAGTTTTGTTGGGAGTATGGATTCATGTATTCATTCACATGAACCCAAGATGAGACTTTTTTTTATCATAATTGTCTCAAGGTTGAGATTGATGGTTTTTGTGTGTATATGTATTGATTGGAATGAAAAGAATGAATTGGGATAGTTATGAATGTGAATGACATAAAGAGAAATGAAACATTGGTAGAGCTAGAATGTCATTTTTGTTTCTATAAATGGAATATATAATTAAATAAGAATTTTAGAGCAAGATGTTTGATAATGATGTGAATGATGATGTTTGATGATGATGTGAATGATGGTTATTTAACATATGTAGAATGATTGATGAAGAGGTATGTTGATGACGATGTTTGAGATGAAATGGATTGGAGTCTAATGTGACTACATGATATGTGATTTGCATAATTTGATTTGATTGGATTCATATGAGTATAAATGATCTTTTGAGAAGGGGTTTTAAATAAATAATTTGTGAACACTTTTGCATAAACTATTTATACACTATTTTGAGTTTAAAAAATGATTATTTTTATCTTTGATTTAGAAAGAGTTTAAGCATGATTTTAGTTTGAAAAGTCTCTTAATCACTATTTTGAGTATGAGTATTTTGAGTATAAACGAGTTGACAATTTTTACATTAAAACATCTATTTTGAGATCGAATTGAGGATTTAAAAGCTATGTTTTAAATGCATTCATTGAGTTGAGATTGTATCAAATTTATAGAGAAGAGTTTGATGATTGAGATGAGTTGATTTGAAAGAAGGTCCAATGAGGCCAGATTTGATTGAGTTTTGAAAAGAGTCCAATGAGATTAAATGAGTTGATTTGAAAGAGTCCAATGAGACTAAATGAGTATTTTGAGTATTTTACTCACTTGATAGATATGAGCATATTGAGTCTTGGGAGGAGTATTAAGCACCGAATTGGGTAAGAGTATAGTCCATACTAGAATCCCATGAGCTATGTAGCCAATGTAGGAAGGGATTTGACCATTAAAGTCGGATGTTTCCCATTTTATTATCCTGAAATGATAAGACTTGATTGATTGATGGATCCATGATTGGTTGATTCGTTCATACCCTGGCAAAGTATGAACGGACGTGGCAATAACGTTGGTTTGTTGTATATCACTGGCTCATAGGTGATGGTTGTCGGTTAGAGAAACTCTCAAATTGAGTGGATTGTGCATGATATGATTGGTTTGATTATGATTGTAGATGATTGACTTGAATTGTAAAACATTGCTAAATTTTAATTAGTAAATCTATTGAATTGAGTCCTTTGACTTGAGATGAGTTGATTATATATGATTGGATGATATGTGATTGGATTAGATCGGATTGCATATGATTGAATTGGATTAGATGATATGTGATGGATTGAATTAGATAATATGTGGTTGGATTAGATTAGATGATATGTGATTGGATTGGATTAGATGATATGTGATTGAATTAGAGTTGATGGTATATGATTGGATTGAATCGGATTGTATATGATTGGATTGAACCGATTGTATATGATTGAATTGAATCGGATGATATATGATTGGATTGGATCGGATTGTATATGATTGGATGGGATCAAACTGTAAATGATTTGATTGAACTGTATTATACATGATTGGATTGGATTGGATGGTATATGATTGATCTTTGTCTAAAATGTATTCTTACTTTAGACTTATGACACCTTGATTGAGTTTTTCTTATTTTTCTGATTTGAGATATCTGAATTGATATTATTCTACCTTGAGGTATGTTTCATTCTGCCATATTACATACTCGTACATCCACATGCTGACATCCATTTGGGCATGCATCATTTCATGATGCAGAGAAAGGTTTAAGAAATCATCAATAGGCGCACCATTGAGGATCTGTTCACACTCAGCTTGCTGGTGAGTCCTTCCCTAAATTCGGAGGATACCACTTAAGTTATTCTTACATTGATTTAGTCTTTTCATTCTGATTTGAGGTAGCCATGAACCTTTCATTGGCACCAATTAGATAGTGGTGATAGAGGCTTCATAGACTAGATAGTGATGGGTCGATTGAGTATTTTATTTTCTTGAATTATTCTTGTCGAACTATTTAACGACATAGATTGGAGTTCGATTTGTTGGCCCGTGACCCTTATTATTTGAGTTAGATTGATGATTTGAGTTGCCCACTAAATTATTTCTTTATTTTAAATTTTTCGTTGATTGATTGATATGAATGGATGTGTTATTAGATCAAGTGGTTCGCTTGGGGACCAGCAATGGTCTTCGAGTGCCGGCCACATCTAGGATACCCTCCCGGGGCATGACAGAATGTTTGTTCACCTTTTGGATCAAGTAGTAACCCCGTGGAGCAACTGATGATGCGTATGCGAACACTGACTCTACTAATTTTATGGCATATAAATTGTTTGAGATGAAATATGTATCAGATTCGCGGAAAGGTGAAAAACACAAAGCGACCAAAAACATATCATATCTGTGATTCCATTTGGCTAAAACTTCTAGGTTGAAACGAACAATTGAGGCATTGATCTCTCCTAGGACCCTCTTTCTCGTGTCTTTCAAAAACAGAGGTGTGCTTTCCAGTGCCAGCTGTCTTTGTTCGTCTCTCTTTGGTCTACTATCAAAGACAAACTGGACTATTCTTACAATCGCATTCAGTGATAGGTTCATTGTTATAACTTGATTTGCTGAAGAAAGTGGCAATGCCAAATCTTTGTTTTGATTTTTATTTACATTTGTATTTAGTAATGTCATCAATGAAGGTTGGGGCGTATTTCATTCGTATGAAGCCAATTTTATCAAAGAAAACCAAGAATGTACGATAATATGTGTATAGGCACTAAATAGAAGCAAGTCAAAAATCAAAGCACGAGGCTATTGGTTTAGTTGGACTAATGGACAGTAATTCTGGTTCAAGCAGTGCAAATATAACACAAATATATTTATGAATATTATGCAAGTGATGGATGTCACCATCCAAATGGGACCCGCCCACTTGCCAATTTGTCAAAATTGGTAACAAATTGCCTTCTTCTTTGCCTATATATAGGCTATGTTGCAGAACAGAAACAGACACACGCAAAGAAAAATTATTTCTACTCTCTCTATATTGTCTTACTCTCTTTCTTTTATTATTTTGCCAAGTTAAATTTATTTTCATAACACGTTATCAGCACGAAACTCTAATTTTCTCCAGATAAATTAACTTCTATATCAGGTATATTTACTAAAGAAATTTTATTTTTAGTTGTCTTTTCTATTTGTAAAATTAATTTCTATATCAATTTTTATCATGTCAAATTTATCAAAACTTGAGTTTGTGGCACTTGACATAGCTGGAAAAAATTATTTATCATGGATCCTTGATGCTGAAATTCACCTTGACGCTAAGGGTCTAGGTGATACTATTAAACAAGATAATAACGCACACCCTAAGATAAAGCAAAAACTATGATTTTTCTTCGTCATCATATTCATGAAGGACTAAAAACTAAATATTTAACTGTGAAAGACCCTTTTGAATTATGGACTAATTTGAAGGATCAGTATCACCACCTAAAACTTATGGTGTTACCAAAAGTCCGATATGACTAGATTCACCTTTGATTTCAAGACTTTAAAACCGTGATAGAGTATAATTCTGCGATCCACAAGGTAAGTTTCATGTTAAAATTATGTGGAGATTCTATCACTGATGATGACTTACTTGAGAAAACGTTTTCCACTTTTCACGCTTCAAATGTGTTGTTACAATAACAATATCGTGAAAAAGGATTTAAGAAGTATTCTGAATTAATTACATGCTTACTTGTGACAGAGCAAAATAATATTTTGTTGATGAAAAATTATGAAGCCCGTCCCACTGGATCTGCTCTATTTCCTGAAGCGAATATTATAGCAGCGCATAATCAGTCTGAATCAAGACAAAATATTATCGCGGCGACCATGGCCAGGGGAGAGGACGTGGTAGAGGACGAATCAATTATCGTCATCATGTTGAAAATAAACATGAGAATAATAAAGGTCCTCAAAATAATTCTTCCAGAGGTAAATCCAATATTTGTCACCGGTGTGGTATGAAGGGTCATTGGGCACGTGAATGTCGTACGCCCGACCATTTTATGAAACTTTATCAAGCCTCTCTCAAAATAAGAGATAATAATGTGAAGGCAAACTTGAGTTTTCGAAATAATGATGATGAAGCAACTGTAACACCCCTTAAAATTTTTCCTAAGATTCGGGCTTTCTTTGTATACATGTGGGGCCCATCGTATTTATTTCAAAGTATGTGCTTGAGTTGAGATGAGTCCCTAATAAATTTAAGAGCGTTGGAAGTGATGTGGGGTCATTGAGGACCCCTAGGACCGAGCTAAGTCCAAAAGATCCGTCGTGGCTAAGTTTAGGACGAGTTCATGTAAGGGTCGACTTTTAACGACCCTATCTTTTGAAAGACGTCAATATGGGTGGCCCACGACCTATCAAATTAAAGGTCGTGGAGTCTTCTTTCCAACGCCACCAAGAACGTAAATTTTGGAGTTCGGAGTCAAAAGATATGACGATCCGAAGATGAACTAGCAAGACAGGAAGTCCATTTTTGGCGTGGGTTGCAACTACTAGGGAAATGGCCTTGGCGCTGTAAGGGCGCGATGCGCCCTTATCGCGCCAGAAACATGCCTCAGTAGTTTGGTCCCTGGTGCGACGTGCCACTAAAAGTTGTGCAGGGTTTTTCAGGCCAAATTCCCAGAATTCAGAACAATAGGCTTGGCGCTGTAAGGGCGCGACGCGCCATTATCGCGCCAGAAACATGCCTCAGTAGTTTGGTCCCTGGCGCGATGCACCACTAAAAGTTGTGCAGGTTTTAGGCTTAATTGGCCTTGGCGCTGTAAGGGCGCGACGCGCCACTATCGCGCTAAGGACGTTTTGGCCTAATTTTCAGAATTTGGAGGAAGGGCAATTTGGGAAATTTCCCAAATTATATATACACAAGCCTTGTGTATTTTAGGGTCATTTCTTCAGCCCCCACACTCTCTCTAAAAGCCCTAGCTCCTCTCTCTTCTCTTCTTCTCCATTTCCAACCAAAAAGGAGTCCAAGAGCTTTAAGACCTCAAGCTTCCATTAAAGACCCAACCACAAGGTTTTCTTCAATTCTTCACTAAGGTATGTAAGGCTATCCAAAACATGGGCTAAGTCTACCCATGTTCCCTATTCTTGTTTTGAGGTTAGATGTCCATGAAAATAGAGTTTCTTGATATGGTCTAAGTTTAATGAGTTTTGTCCCCTATTTATTTGATTCTATATGCATTGATGTTGTTGAGCTAAGAGGTTCCTAAAATGAGCCCTTATATGAGTATGAGATGATAAAGAAATGAGTTGCTAAGTATGTTTTATTGGTCTTCTTAATTATGTAGACTTGATAAAGTATACTATTTTCTTAAACATGTTGCTTATTATAAAAATGTCGATTTGAAGTCTTGAGGATATGCTGAGTTACAAGGATTTTCTCAAATGGATGGAGGTAATGATTGATTATATCTAGATGATGTTATATATGTGCATTTAAAACTTCCTTGAAGATATGATTGAGATTGAGCATTGAGATTGAGATCTGATTGTGATAGAGTTGATGAGTTGACAAGGTTGTAATGAGACTTATTGATACGAGTTGATTGAGTTGATTTGATGGAGTTTTATGAGCATTGAGTCTTGGGAGGAGTATCGAGCACCAAATTGGGCAAGAGTATAGTCCATACTCGAACCCAATACCTGTGTTGCCAAATGTAGGGGGGATTAAACTGTTAAAGTCAGATGCTTCCCCGAGAGCTTTTGTCCTGACATTATAGGACCTGGTTGGATTGGATCCATGAGTGTTCGATTCGTTCATACCCTGGCAAGGTATGAACGGGCGTGGCAACAACGTCGCTTCGTTGTACCTTCACTGGCTCATAAGTGTTGGTTGTCGGTTAAGAGAAACTCCCAAATAGGTTTTGATAGTAATCTGAGTCAGATTGAGTTGAATTGTATATGATTGGTCCAGTCTAAATCATATCCTTGTTTGGACTTAGGACATTTGATTGACTTGTCATTCCTTTTGAGTCGAGCTCCCGAGTTGATTTATTCTTCCTTGATGTTCGTTGTATTCGGCCATTTTACATACTCATACATTCCATGTACTGACGCCATTTGGCCTGCATCATGAGATAGGTACTAGAGATCATCAATCGGCGCTCCGTTGAAGATCCACATACACTTCCAGCCAGTCGGTGAGTCCTTCTAGTTTCCGGAGGATATTGGGCCTTCTTGTACAATTTTGATTGTCTTTTCTTTATTTAGATTGTCGGTAGCCATGGGCTTGTCATTGGCACCTTTTAGACTTGAATAGAGGCTTCATAGACTGGAGTATGGGGAGGTTGAGCGGTCATCTTGAGGAGTCCTATTTTGATTTTCTTCTTTGATTTGTAAATGTTTGGCCTTCGGCCCTTATGTTATGAGAAGGATTCCTTTAATTGAGTTTCCGCTAAGAGAATATGCTTGAATGAATGAGTGACTGTATCAGGTGGTTTGCTCAGAGGTTAGAAATGGCCTTCGGGTGCCGGTTACATCTAGGGTACCCTCCTGGGGCATGACAAACATGGTATGAGAGCACAGAGTTCAAGTGTCCTAGGGAGTCTATGAAGCCGTGTCTAGTAAAGTCTTGCTTATGGGTGTGTTGTGCACCACACTTATAAGCAGGAGACTATAAGACATTAGGAATTGTTTCACTTCTTTCATACTCTGAATTCATGCGTTTATACGTTACAAATAATGCCTCCAAAACGTACCGCTAGCCAGAGGAATGTTGATAATGCGGGGATGCCACAGTCAGAGGCACGCCCAGCAAGGGTTAGAGGCCGACCCGCGAGGTATGCGGAGGGACCTCAAGTGTCATCTACCCCACCTGCACCCACATCAGAGGTTGAATTTCGAGGGGCAATTGCAATACTCATGCAACTAATGGCTGCCCGAAATGGTAACCAGAGTTCGCAGACTCTCAGCTCTAGTTCCCAGGAGCCATGTACTGCCACTAGAATTAGAGACTTTCTGAGGATGAATCCACCGGCATTCACGGGTTCTAAGGTTGATGAAGATCCCTAAAACTTTATTGATGAAATATGGAAGATTTTGAAAGCTATGCATGCTACGGAAATTGAGGGGGTCGAATTGGTGTCTTATCAACTCAAAGATGTGACAAACATTTAGTATAACCAATGGGAATAAGGTAGGGGTGAAGATGCTGAACCTGCTAGGTGGGATGAATTTTAGGGAGCTTTTCTTGACCACTACTTTCCCCGAGAATTGAGGGAAGCAAGGGTGGAGGAATTTGTTAATCTGAAATAGGAAGGTATGTCGGTTAAGGAGTATGGCCTGAAGTTCATCCAGATGTCCAGGTATGCTCCAGAAATGATTTCTGATGTGAGGTCAAGGATGAGGAAATTCGTCTCCGGATTAGGGAGGCATGTGAAGAAAGAGTGCAAGGCAGCATTGTTGATCTTGGATATGGATCTTTCCAGATTAATGGTGTATGCTCAACAGGTAGAGGAGGAGAAAATAAAGGATAGAGAAGAGCACCTGAGCAAAAAGGCAAGATCAGCTGGGCATAAGAATGAGCAGAGGCAAAGCAAGGGCGACAGGTCCTTCTTCTAGAAGAGGCCTTCCACCTATGCCTCATCTACCGCCAGCGCACCGATACCGCTGGATAGGTATGATCGGCATGGACAAAGTCGCTAGAATTTTAGACCCCGGGTTTCTCAATCCCCGGCCAGTGTAAGTCAAGGTTCGAAGGGAAAGCCACTATGCGGTAAGTGTGGTAGACTCCACCTGGGAGAATGCAGAGCAGGAAGGGTTGGTTGCTATAAATGCGGCCAAATGGGCCATCTTCTGAAGGAATGCCCAATATGGGGGAACAGGGCCCAATCCTCTGCCACCGCACCACCAGCTAGAGGTAATCAGAGGGGCGCTACTCCAGGTACGAGTGGAGGTACAAACCGCCTATATGCCATGGGTAGTCGCCAAGATCAGGAGAACTCTCCAAACATCGTGACGGGTATGATTCGAGTCTCTTGTTTTGATTGTTATGTATTGATGGACTGAGGTGCCACCCTATCTTTTGTGACTCCTTATGTGGCTAGTAAATTCAATAAAATTCCTGAACGTCTTCTTGAGCCTTTTAGTGTAGCCACTCCTGTCGGTGATTTTGTCTTAGCTGAGAGAGTTTATAAAGATTGCACTGTGTCCATTTATCAAAGGGATACCTTGGGTGACTTGGTTGAGTTAGACATGGTTGATTTCGACGTGATCCTTGGCATGGACTGGCTTTATGTCTGTTATGCCTCTATTGATTGTAGGACTCAAATTGTCACATTCAAATTCCCGAATGAGGCTGTCATAGAGTGGAAGGGTAGTCCTATTGCGCCTAAGGGTAAGTTTATTTCATACCTTAGGGCCAAGAAGCTAATCTCAAAAGGGTGTGTTTATCATATTATCCAAGTGAAAGATGACAGCATTGAGTCTCCATCCCTTGAGTCGGTGCCGATTGTCAATGAGTTTCCGGATATCTTTCCTGAAGATCTGCCTGGAGTCCCTCCTGACAGGGAGATCGACTTTGGGATTGATGTCCTTCCTGATACCCAACCTATCTCAATTCCTCCATATAGAATGGCTCTGGCTAAGTTGAAGGAGTTGAAGGAGCAGCTGAAAGACTTGTTAGATAAGGGATTCATTAGGCCGAGTGTCTCACCATGGGGTGCTCCGGTCCTATTTGTGCGGAAGAGGGATGGGTCCCTTGGAATGTGCATTGACTATAGGCAGCTGAATAAAGTCACTTTAAAGTACAAATACCCTCTCCCCAGAATAGATGATTTATTCGATCAACTTCAAGGTGCCGCTTGTTTCTCAAAGATAAACTTGAGATCCGGCTACCATTAGTTGAAAGTGAGAGAGTGTGATATTCCGAAGACTGCTTTCCCTACTCGTTATGGCCACTTTGAATTTTGGTCATGTCCTTTGTATTGACTAATGCCCCCGCTGCTTTTATGGATCTCATGAACTGAGTATTCAAACCGTATCTTGATATTTTTGTGATTGTATTCATAGATGATATTCTGGTTTACTCCAAGAATGAAGAGGAATACGCCTATCATCTTAGAGTTGTTCTACAAACTTTGAGGGATCGGGTATTGTATGCAAAGTTCTCTAAAAGCGAATTTTGGTTTGCATCAGTGGCCTTCTTAGGCCACATTATATCTGGAGATGGTATTCAGGTTGACGCTCAGAAAATTGAGGCTGTGAAGAATTGGCCTAGACCCACATCCCCGACAGAGATAAGGAGCTTCTTGGGTTTGGCCGGGTACTCTCGAAGGTTTGTAGAGGGATTCTCATCCATATCATCACCATTGACTAAACTGACCCAAAAGAAGGCTAAGTTCCAATGGTCTGATGCTTGCGAGGAGAGTTTCCAGAAATTGAAGACCAAGCTAACCACTGCTCCTATTCTAACCTTGCCCGATGGAACAGAGGGTTTTGTGATTTATTTTGATGCCTCCAGAATTGGTTTGGGTTGTGTGTTGATGCAAAGGGAGAAGGTGATAGCCTATGCTTCAAGACAGCTTAAGCTTCATGAGAGGAATTACCCAACTCATGACCTTGAGCTGGCAGCTGTAGTATTTGCGCTTAAAATCTGGCGCCACTACCTGTATAGAGTGTATATCGATGTATTCACCGATCACAAGAGCTTGCAATACGTCTTTAGCTAGAAGGAACTCAATCTGAGGCAAAGGAGAAGGCTTGAGCTACTCAAGGACTATGATATGAGAATCCTCTACCACTCAAGTAAAGCTAATGTTGTTGCTGATGCTCTTAGCAGGTTGTCTATGGGTAGTACTGCCCACGCGGAGGAAGGATGGAGGGAATTGGCGAGGGAGGTACACAGATTAGCCCGATTGGGAGTTCATCTGGAGGAGAATAATGAAGGCGGAGTTATAGTTCAGGATGGGTCTACATCCTCACTTGTGGCAGAGGTGAAGGAGAAGCAAGACCAAGATCCCATCCTTTTCCAATTGAAGGGAGTTGTACACAAATAAGAGGTTATGGTTTTCACCCAAGGGGGAGATAGTGTATTGCGGTACCAAAATAGATTGTGTGTGCCGGATGTCGATGATGTTCGAGAGAGGATTATGGCTGAAGCGCATAGTTCTAGATATTCTATTCATCCGAGTTCCACAAAAATGTACCATGATTTGAGGGAAATCTATTGGTGGAGTGGGATGAAGAGAGATATTGCGGAATTCGTTTCCAAATGCCCGAATTGTCAACAAGTGGAGGTTGAGCACCAAAGACCATGTGGTCTAGCCCAAAGCATAGAAATTCTAGAATGGAAGTGGGAGATGATCAATATGGACTTTATTACAGGCTTGCCGAAGTCCCAAAAGCAATATGATTCCATTTGGGTGATTGTGGATAGAATGACGAAATCAGCTCACTTCTTGGCAGTTAAGACTACTGACACCGCAGAAGATTATGCGAAGTTGTATATATAGGAGATCGTCAGATTGCATAGAGTCCCTTTGTCTGTCATCTCAGACAGAGGAGCTCAATTCACTTTCCAATTTTGGAAATCCTTTCAGAAGGGATTAGGCTCGAGGGTGAACTTGAGTACATCCTTCTATCCCCAGACAGATGGCCAAGCAGAGCGCACAATTCAGACATTGGAAGATATGTTAAGGGCGTGTGTGCTTGACTTCAAGGGAAATTGGGATGATCACTTGCCTCTCATAGAGTTTGCATATAACAATAGCTATCTGGCAAGCATTCAAATGGCTCCTTATGAAGCCTTGTACGGGAGGAGGTGTAGATCGCCCATTGGGTGGTTTGAAGTTGGTGAAGCCGAGTTGATTGGGCATGACCTCGTTCATCAAGCCATGGAGAAGGTACAAGTTATCTGAGAGAGGCTAAAGACAGCCCAAAGTCGCCAAAAATCTTACACCGATGTGAGGAGGAGAGACTTAGAGTTTAAGGTGGATGATTGGGTATATTTGAAGGTGTCACCCATGAAGGGGGTCATGAGGTTTGGAAAGAAGGGTAAACTTAGTCCCCAATACATTGGTCCGTACCAAATTTCGAGGTGGATCGGGAGTGTTGCTTATGAGTTGGACTTACCCTCAGAGCTAGCTTCTATTCATCCGGTATTCCACGTTTCCATATTGAAAAAGTGCTTGGGCGATCCCTCGTTGGTAGTCCCCATTGACAGCGTTGGAATTAAGGATAGCTTGTCTTATGAGGAGGTCCCAGTCCAAATTCTTGATCGCCAAATTCACAAATTGAGGAACAAGGAAGTTGCCTCAGTAAAGGTTCTGTGGAGGAATCAACTTGTTGAGGAAGCCACGTGGAAAGCGGAGGAAGCCATGAGATCTAAATATCCACATCTATTCGTGCCTACCGAGGAGAATATCGAAGGTAATGACCATTTCCTTGACTCGAATTCATTTGTGCCTTTTTGAGTTTTGATTGATATTTGATTGATAATTTGATTGATTGAATGACTGAGTTTTGATTGTGATTTGTACCCCGAGTCCATTCTTGGTTTCTCATCATTCGAGGACGAATGATCCAAAGGGGGAGATAATGTAACACCCCTCAAAATTTTTCCTAAGATTCGGGCCTTCTTTGTATACGTGTGGGGCCCATCGTATTTATTTCAAAGTATGTGCTTGAGTTGAGATGAGTCCCTGATAAATTTAAGAGTGTTGGAGGTGATGTGGGGTCATTAAGGACCCCTAGGACCGAGCTAAGTCCAAAAGATCCGTCGTGGCTAAGTTTAGAACGAGTTCATATAAGGGTCGACTTTTAACGACCGTATCTTTTGAAAGATGTTAATATGGGTGGCCCACGAACTATCAAATTAAAGGTCATCGAGTCTTCTTTCCAACGCCACCAAGAACGTAAATTTTGGAGTTCGGAGTCAAAAGATATGACGATCCGAAGATGTACTAGCATGATAGGAAGTCCATTTTTGTCCTGGGTTGCAACTACTGGGGAAATGGCCTTGGCGCTGTAAGGGCGCGACGCGCCACTATCGCGCCAGAAACATGCCTCAGTAGTTTGGTCCCTGGCGCGACGCGCCACTAAAAGTTGTGCAGGGTTTTTCAGGCCAAATTCCCAGAATTCAGAACAATGGGCTTGGCGCTGTAAGGGCGCGATGCGCCACTATCGCGCCAGAAACATGCCTCAGTAGTTTGGTCCCTGGCGCGATGCACCACTAAAAGTTGTGCAGGTTTTAGGCTTAATTGGCCTTGGCGCTGTAAGGGCGCGACGCGCCACTATCGCGCCAAGGGCGTTTTGGCCTAATTTTCAGAATTTGGAGGAAGGGCAATTTGGGAAATTTCCCAAATTATATATACACAAGCCTTGTGTATTTTGGGGTCATTTCTTCAGCCCCCACACTCTCTCTAAAAGCCCTAGCTCCTCTCTCTTCTCTTCTTCTCCATTTCCAACCAAAAAGGAGTCCAAGAGCTTTAAGACCTCAAGCTTCCATTAAAGACCCAACCACAAGGTTTTCTTCAATTCTTCACTAAGGTATGTAAGGCTATCCAAAACATGGGCTAAGTCCACCCATGTTCCCTATTCTTGTTTTGAGGTTAGATGTCCATGAAAATAGAGTTTCTTGATATGGTCTAAGTTTAATGAGTTTTGTCCCCTATTTATTTGATTCTATATGCATTGATGTTGTTGAGCTAAGAGGTTCCTAAAATGAGCCCTTATATGAGTATGAGATGATAAAGAAATGAGTTGCTAAGTATGTTTTATTGGTCTTCTTAATTATGTAGACTTGATAAAGTATACTATTTTCTTAAACATGTTGCTTATTATAAAAATGTCGATTTGAAGTCTTGAGGATATGCTGAGTTACAAGGATTTTCTCAAATGGATGGAGGTAATGATTGATTATATCTAGATGATGTTATATATGTGCATTTAAAACTTCCTTGAAGATATGATTGAGATTGAGCATTGAGATTGAGATCTGATTGTGATAGAGTTGATGAGTTGACAAGGTTGTAATGAGACTTATTGATACGAGTTGATTGAGTTGATTTGATGGAGTTTTATGAGCATTGAGTCTTGGGAGGAGTATCGAGCACCAAATTGGGCAAGAGTATAGTCCATACTCGAACCCAATACCTGTGTTGCCAAATGTAGGGGGGATTAAACCGTTAAAGTCGGATGCTTCCCCGAGAGCTTTTGTCCTGACATTATAGGACCTGGTTGGATTGGATCCATGAGTGTTCGATTCGTTCATACCCTGGCAAGGTATGAACGGGCGTGGCAACAACGTCGCTTCGTTGTACCTTCACTGGCTCATAAGTGTTGGTTGTCGGTTAAGAGAAACTCCCAAATAGGTTTTGATAGTAATCTGAGTCAGATTGAGTTGAATTGTATATGATTGGTCCAGTCTAAATCATATCCTTGTTTGGACTTAGGACATTTGATTGAGTTGTCATTCCTTTTGAGTCGAGCTCCCGAGTTGATTTATTCTTCCTTGATGTTCGTTGTATTCGGCCATTTTACATACTCATACATTCCATGTACTGACGCCATTTGGCCTGCATCATGAGATAGGTACTAGAGATCATCAATCGGCGCTCCGTTGAAGATCCACATACACTTCCAGCCAGTCGGTGAGTCCTTCTAGTTTCCGGAGGATATTGGGCCTTCTTGTACAATTTTGATTGTCTTTTCTTTATTTAGATTGTCGGTAGCCATGGGCTTGTCATTGGCATCTTTTAGACTTGAATAGAGGCTTCATAGACTGGAGTGTGGGGAGGTTGAGCGGTCATATTGAGGAGTCCTATTTTGATTTTCTTCTTTGATTTGTAAATGTTTGGCCTTCGACCCTTATGTTATGAGAAGTATTCCTTTAATTGAGTTTCCGCTAAGAGAATATGCTTGAATGAATGAGTGACTGTATCAGGTGGTTCGCTCGGAGGTTAGAAATGGCCTTCGGGTGCCGGTTACGTCTAGGGTACCCTCCCGGGGCGTGACAGCAACCCCCTCAAATAAATATGAAAATATTGAGGCAAATATTGCTTATAAAGATGATGATTTCGCAGATCTTCCAAATATTACTCATTTGGATGCAGAAGACTTTATGAGTATTGATTGATTAATTGATCATCTTACGGGGGATAAATCTTATAAAATAGTTACTTTTTTCTTAATTATGTTTGATATTATGTTGTACTTCATAAAAATGTTTCTTAAAGTAGTTCAATTTCTTAAAGTTTTTATGTTGTAGTTTTTCACGTTCTTATAATGTATCTCTTTTATTTATGAAAAATATGAAAATTCCTCAATCATCAGTTGGATCCAAAATCAATTATGATGATATGTGTCTTATTGATAGTGACACAACACACATTACTTTAAGAGATAAGAAATATTTTTCTTATTTGATTATAAAAGAAGCTAATATTAATACAATATCTGGTAGTACAAGGTTAATTGAAGGATCCGAAAAAGCTAAAGTTGTACTTGTTGGGGAAACAAATTTAACAATTAATGAATCATTATATTGTAGTAAGTCTCAAAGAAACTTATTAAGTTTCAAAGATATTCGTCAAAATGGTTATCATATTGAGACTACAAATGATGAAAAGAATGAATATCTTTACATTACTACAATGATGTCGGGCAAAAAGTTTATACTTAAAAAGTTACCCGCTCTTTCATCCGGCTTATACTTCACAAGTATTAGCATGGTTGAAACACATGCCATAGTAAACCAAAAGTTTACTAACTCAAATGATTTTATTATTTGACATGACCGGTTGGGCCATCCCGGTTCTAATATGATGCGCAAAATAATTGAAAGTTCACATGGACACTCTTTGAAGAACCAAAAGATTCTTCAGTTTAAAGAATTCTCTTGTGCTGCATGTTCTCAAGGCAAATTGATTACTAGACCATCAGTAATCAAAGTGGGCATTGAATCCCCAACATTTCTAGAACCAATATAGGGTGATATATGTGGGCCCATTCACCATCATGTGGACTATTTAAATATTATATGGTTTTAATAGATGCATCTACAAAATGGTCACATGTGTGCTTACTATCAACTCGTAATATGATATTTGCGAGATTATTTGCTCAAATAATCAAGTTAAGAGCACAATTTCCAGATTATGCAATAAAGGCAATTCGACTTGATAATGCTAGTGAGTTCACATCTCAAGCATTTAATAATTATTGTTTGTCCACTAGAATAACAATTGAGCATCCAGTTGCTCATGTTCATACTCAAAATGGTCTAGCGGAATCATTGATTAAACGTCTCCAATTAATTGCTAGACCAATGCTTATGAGAACAAAAACTTCCCATTTCATTATGGGGTCATGCTATTTTGCATGCAGCAAGTCTTGTGTGGATCAGACCCACAAGTTATCATAAAGTCTCCCCATTATAATTGGCTTTTGGTCAGGAGTCGAACATTTCCCATCTTAGAATATTTGGGTGTGTAGTATATGTTCCAATTGCTCCACCACAACGCACAAAGATGGGACCCAAAGAAGATTGGGGATATATGTTGGGTATGAATCTCCTTCTATCATAAAATATTTAGAACCTATGACTGGAGATTTATTTACTGCAAGATTTGCTGATTGTCATTTTGATGAATCAGCATACCCAGCATTAGGGGGAGAAAATAAGCAGCTGAAAAAGGAAATAGATTGGAATGCATTATCACTATCTCATTTAGATCCTCGTACAAATAAATATCAATTGGAAGTTCAAAAGATAATTCATTTGTAAAATATTGCAAATCAACTACCAGATGCATTCACTGACCTATCAAGAGTTACTAAATCTCATATCCCAATTGCTAATGCTCCAATTCGAGTTGATGTCCCAATAGGACTATTAAATAATGTAAATGACTCTAAACAACATTTAAAACGTGGTAGACCAATCGGTTCCAAAGATAAAAATCCTCAAAAAAGGAGCAAATAATCAAGATGGTCATGATATGATAGAACCTGCTCAAGAAGAGCAGGGAGACATAACAATTGATAAAACCTTGGAAGAGGTTAAGGCGCCCGAAAATGATAAAGAAATTTCAATAAATTATATCTCATTAGGAAAAATATGAAACTGAAATAATGTAATTGTCGATAATAATTTTGCTTATAATGTTGCTATGGAAATAATGCAACAAAATGAGGATCTTGAACCAAAATCTGTCGATGAATGTAGACAGAGGAATAATTGGCCAAAATGGAAAGATGCAATTCAAGTTGAATTAGCTTCGCTTGAAAAATGCGAAGTTTTCGGACCGATAGTCCGAACACCTGAAGGTATAATATCAGTGGGGTACAAATGGGTCTTTGTGTGAAAAAGAAATGAGACAAATGAAGTCGTACGATATAAAGCACGACTTATGGCACAAGGATTTTCGCAAAGACCCGGCATTGATTATATGGAAACATATTCTCCTGTGGTGGACGCAATCACTTTCAGGTATCTTATAAATCTGGCAGCTCATGAAAAACTTGGCATGCATCTGATGGATGTCGTTACAGCCTATTTATATGGTTCTTTGAATAACGATATCTTTATGAAAATTCTTGAAGGATTTAAAATGCCTGAAATATATAAAGATTCCCGAGAAACTTGTTCAATAAAACTTTAAAATCTTTATATGGGCTAAAACAATCAGGGCGAATGTGATACAATCACCTTAGCGTATACTTGTTAAAAGAAGGATATAAAAATAATTTAATTTGCCCCTATGTCTTTATGAAAAGGTCTGGATCTTTATTTGTCATAATAGTAGTATATGTTGATGATCTGAATATTATCGGAACTTCTGAAGAACTTTCAAAGGCAGTAAAATATCTGAAAAAGGAGTTCGAAATGAAAGACCTCAGAAAGACAAAATTTTGTCTTGGTCTACAAATTGAACATTTTGCAAATGAGATATTTGTCCATCAATCAACATATAAAGAAAATATTTTAAGGAGATTTTACATGGATGAAGCACAACCAGTGAGTACCCCAATGGTTCTGAGATCTCTTGATATTAATAAAGATCCATTTCGACCTCATGAAAATGATAAAGAACTTGTTGGTGCTGAAATACCATATCTTAGTGCAATTGGTGCATTAATGTATCTTGCCATTAATTCTAGATCAGATATAGCTTTCTCAGTAAACTTGTTAGCACGATTTAGTTTTTCCCCAACGCGAAGACATTGGAATGGAATTAAGCATATATTCAGATACCTCCGAGGGACCATTGATATGGGATTGTTTTACTCGAATGAATCCCCGTCACAATTGATTGGTTACGCAGATGCAGGATATTTGTCTGATCCCCATAAGGGTCGATCGCAGACAAGCTATTTATTTACATGTGGTGGTACAACTATATCATGATGTTCAGCAAAGCAAACTATGGTCGCCACTTCTTCAAATCATGCAGAGATAATAGCCATTCATGAAGCAAGTCGAGAATGTGTTTGGTTAAGATTAATAACTCAACACATTCAAGAAACATGTGGTCTTTCTTTGAAAAGAGACGTTCCAACAATATTGTATGAAGACAATGCTGCATGTATAGCTCAATTAAAGGGAGGATACATCAAAGGAGACAGAACAAAACATATTTCACCAAAATTCTTCTTTACCCATGATCTTCAAAAGAAAGGTGAAATAGATATTCAACAAGTTCGCTCAAGTGATAATTTAGCAGATATATTTACTAAGGCATTGCCAACTTCAATCTTTGAGAAATTGAGATACAAGATTGGAATGCGTCATCTTCAAGATATTAAATGATGTCTTTATCAAGGGGAGTAAAATACGCGCTGTACTCTTTTTTTCTTAACCAAGGTTTTGTCCCACTGGGTTTTCCTGGTAAGGTTTTTAATGAGGCAGCACTCAAGGTGTATTATCAGATTTTTGTACTCTTTTTCCTTCATTAGGCCTTTTCCCACTGGGTTTTTTCTAGTAAGGTTTTAAACGAGGCACAACATCTATGAGAGTTGAGAATTACTATGTATATTATTTCTTATAAAATTTTATGTACACGTGGACATCCAAGGGGGAGTATTATACAAGTGATGGATGTCACCATCCAAATGGGACCCGCCCACTTGCCAATTTGTCAAAATTGGCAACAAACTGCCTTCTTCTTTGCCTATATATATGCGATGTTACAGAACAGAAACAGACACACGAAAAGAAAAATTATTTCTACACTCTCTATATTGTCTTACTCTCTTTCCTTTATTATTTTGCCAAGTTAAATTTATTTTCATAACAATGAATGAAATATCACTCATTTATTAGAGAGGATTTCATCTCCCCTGTAGTGACATTGATAGAAGCAAGTGGAAGTACTGTTTATTTCTCAATTATAGGGGTCCTTAAAGAGATAAAAAAAGCTTCTAATAACACAATACGTCTATTACTCCTAATTATTCTGATCTGAACTTAGTCCACTTATGGCCTAAAGACAAGGAAATAAATAACTTATTTGACTCCTAAACAATAGCCATAAACAAACCACTGCCCCACAAATTAGCTATTTGCCAACAGACATGTATAAATAAATTTCAGTTCCTAATTATTCTGATCTGAACTTAGTCCACTTATGGCCTAAAGACAAGGAAATAAATAACTTATTTGACTCCTAAACAATAGCCATAAACAAACCACTGCCCCACAAATTAGCTATTTGCCAACAGACATGTATAAATAAATTTCAGTAAATCTATGTAAAAGAATAAGACCATTGCAATAATATGAGATCCATAAATTGATATACATACTTATAAATGTTTAAGTCATATCATAAAACTAAAAAACTAAAAAAAAAATCTTTGACCCATTCTCTTTTTTGGTTTGAACCTTGATATATAAATGTTAATGGAATAATGTTCTCAACAAAACTGCTAGTAACATTTTTAAGAAGAAAATGTTTAGGGAACACCAAAGAAGCTGGGACACTCATAAAGCTCGCGGTAGCTAAAATGTCCTGCTCCCTCACACTCCCGACTACTTTAAGCAAGGCAACCTTCTCCGAGTTTGAATCATCAGAGTTAAATTCTATCGAATGACAGTTTTTATATATGATACCAAAGGAGGACGGATATGAAACCACCTTATCCCACATATGTAGTTGCTTTATATTCCTGTCCTGTAGGGGCGAAACAATCCCAAATTTCTCCTTTGTGAAGTCGAAGTAATTGATCGGACTATCGGAATCACCGGTTCTCCAGAAAAGTAGCCCATGGAGGAAAACACAGTTCTTATTCAAATTACCGGGAGAAAACAATATTTCTCTCACGGAGTTGGTTCCTATTGTTTGAATGTTGCACGTTCGTCAATTCTTTCTTAGAGAATAACTGAGCAATTCGTATTCTTCTGTGACCAGATCAAATACCAGAAACAAATCCTCCCATACCGCATATTTACTCATATAGAATGGCAGAGGTTTGATCTCTCCAGTGGTGACATTGTATAAGTGAACTCGATACATATAACAAAAACAAAAATAAACAAGACCATTGTACTGATTTGAGCAGATAATGATCCCTGATCTCCAGTCTAAATTAAAAGGAGGTGCTAGCTGTAAAAACAATATCAGGAAAAATATGTGTTACAGAGATGATTTGCGCTTAAAATGACGAGCATGTAGTTGAAACAAGATATGGATAGCTGAGGAAGGGCATGCAAACGAGCATTGTGGGACTTGACAAAGTAATAGATAAAATGAGTAAAACAGTGCAATGGAAAGGCATCAATCTTTCATCTAACTTCAAGAATATAATATTGAAACATTCACCAAAGGATAATCCTTTTATTTGGAGCCAAATAACCCAAGCTTCGTTGGTTACCAACCTGTTGAACATGTTGGTTCATCAAGATAATTGACAGATGCATTTACTCTGTTCCCAAAGAAAACCATTTTTTCTTGAGGTTGTCTGTCTTCCTCTTGCTAGTTGTATGGAACTTTATTGTTCCTCTTGTATGCGTAGTTTTGTGTCTTTTCTTTATCCACATTGAAATGATTTTCATTATCTATAAAGTGATTAAATGTATTAAAATATTTCATTCAACACAGAAACTCAAGAATGTGTGGCAATGTGTATAGGCACCACATATAAGAAAGTAAAAAATCAAAACAAGAGTCTAATAATCCCAAGTTCTGCATCTGTGTTAGCATCCTATTGTGAGAAAATCTTCTCTCAATATTTTGTAGCGAGAGTTTGAGATTGATACTAAAGATTCCAGTTACTGCTCGTGGCCTGTGTTTGGGATTCCGGTCGTTTGTTGGCATATGTGTTGTGTGTAAGAATAAAATCAAGATGGATTTGGTTGTTTTTCTAAGTTATGCTTTTGTAAGTTTGTAGCAAGGTAGAAGAAGTACAAATGATATTGACGAAGGAAACAGACAGAGCAATACTATTAACAAGATCATTAGGTGAAGGGCAAGCACAAAATGGACTGTCGATCTTCATGCCAAATTTATGGAAGCCATGCAACAACTTGGTGAAGGAGGTATGTGTACCTCGCAAATGTGCTGCAATTTATTCTGATGTTGTCAATCCCCGATATTTATGGGCACACAAATCCCATCTGGCTAAAAGTTGTAGGTTGAAACGCAGAACTGGCGCACTGATTTCTTTTGGTTCCTCTTTAGTCATCATGTGCGCAAACTGTGTCTTTCAAAAACAGAGATATTCTTTCTAGTGCCACTGTTTTGGCATATGTTACTGAGATAAGAAAAAAAGACATGAATATTTTTTCACCTTTTGGATCAAGCAGTAACCCCGTGGAGCAACTGATGATGCGTCTGTGAACACTGACTCTACTAATTTTGTGGCTTATATATTGTTCGAGATGAAATATGTGTCAGATTCGTGGAAAGGTGACAAACATAAAGCAATAAAAAACATATCATATCTCTGATCCCGTCTGGCTAAATCTTCTAGGTTGAAATGAACAACTGAGGCACTGATCTCTCGTGGATCCTCTTTTCTTGTGTATTTCAAAAAGAGAGGTATCCTTTTCAGTGCCAGCTATTTCTGTTCGTCTCTCTTTGGTCTACTATCAAAACAACCTGGACTGCATTCAGTGATAGGTTCTTTGTTATAACTTGATTTGCTGAAGAAAGTGGCAATGCCAAATCTTTGTTCTGATTTTGATTTACATTCGTATTTAGTAATGTCATCAATGATGAATAGAGCAATAGTGGAAGAAGCAGGGGCAAGAGGGGCATATTTCATTCTTATGAAGACAATATCATCAAAGAAACTCAAGAATGTACGATAATATGTGTATCGGCACCAAATAGAAGCAAGTCAAAAATCAAAGCATGAGGCTAATTTTTCAGTTGAAGTAATGGACATTGATTTCATCTCCCCTTTAGTGACATTGATAGAAGCAAGTGGAAGTGCTGGTTATTTCTCAATTACAAGAGTCATTAAATAGATAAAAACTACTAATAACATAACACGTATATTACTCCTATTTATTCTGATCTAAACGTAGTCCACTTGTGGCCTAAAGACAAGGAAATAAATAACTTATTTGACTCCCAAGCAATAGCAATAAACAAACCACTGCCACATAAATTGGCTATTTGCCAACCGGTATTGTATAAGTAAAATTCAGTAAATTTATGTAAAAGAATAAGACCAATGCAATAATTTGAGATCCATAAATTGGTATACATACTTATCAATGTTTAAATCATATAATAAAACTAAAAAAAAATTCTGACCCATTCTCTTGTTTGGTTTGAGACTTGATATATAAATGCTAACGGAATAATGTTCTCAACAAAACTGCTAGTAATAGTTTTAAAAAGAAAATGATTGGGGAATACCAAAGAAGCTGGGACACTCATAGAGCTCGCAGTTGCTAAAATATCCCGCTCCCTCACAGTCCCATCTTCTTTAAGCAAAGCAACCTTCGCCATCATCAGACTTAAATTTTATCGAATGAAAGTTTTTATATATGATACCAAAGGAGGACGGATATGAAACCACCTTTTCCCACAAATTAGTTGGCTTTATATTCCTGTCTTGTAGGGACGAAACAATTCCAAATATCTCCTTTGTGAAGTCGAAGTAATGGATAGGACAATTGGAATCACCGGCTCTCCAGAAAAGTATCCCATCGAGGAAAACACAATTCTTATTCAAATTACCAGGAGAAAACAATATGTCTCTCACGGAGTTGGTTCCTAGAGTTTGAATGTTGCACACTTGTCGATTCTTTCTTAGAGAATAATTAAGCAATTTGTATTTTTCTGTGATCGAATCAAATCCCAGAAACAAATCCTCCCATATCGCATCTTTACTCATACAGAATGGCAAAGGTTTGATCTGTAACACCCCAGAATTTTTTTCGCAAAGACTCGAACATTTCTTCACGTGTGTGTGGACTCGAACCGAAGGACTTGTAATTTTATATATGAGTTAGGATTAATTCCTAAGTATTTTAAGTATGTTAGATGTGTTTAGGGATCTCTAACACCAAGTCGAGTTCAAAGAATTTCAATCGATTGAGTTTTCGGATGAGTTAGTATAAGGGTCAACTTCAAACGACCATATCTCCTAGAATATAATGAACTGGGTGGACCACGACCTACCAAATTAAAGGTCCTTGAGTCTTCTTTCCAACGCCACCAAGATTACAATTTTTAGATTTCGGAGTCAAAGGTTATGACCCTTTTTCTACACACTAGTACTGCAGGAATTTCAGGCCTGGACTGTAAACCCAGAAAATTTAGGCTTGGCGCTGCAAGGACGCGACGCACCACTATAGCGCCAGAAAACAGCCTCAGTTGTTTGATCCTTGGCGCAATGCACCACTATTAGGTTGCAGGGTTTTTAATCCTATTTTGGCTTGGCGCAGCAGTGGCGCGACGCGCCACTATAGCGCCAACAAGATATTTCGTCCAGTTTTTCAGATTTTGAAGAGGGGCAACTTGGACATTTTCCCTAAACATATATACACTAACATAGGATGTTTTAGGCTCATTTTTTTCAGCCTCCTCACCTCCAAAGAAACCCTAACCTTCACCCTCTTCTCTTCCAAATCATCTCCAACAAAATCCTCTCAAAAGCTCAAGGATTCAAGATCTTCAAGTCAAGTCTTGATTTCCGGTGAGATGATCTTCAAGCAAGGTATGTAAGGCTAACCTAAAATATGGATTGATTTCTTCCATATGTCCATAGATGTGTTGGATAGAAGTTGTGAAAGATTTGAACCTTTTATGAGGATTTTTCTTGAAATTTTCCTAAACTCTAGAATATTTTTATGTACTTAGTAATTGATTGGTGGTTTTCATGACTTAAATTCTTGAATAGTTATCTTTCATATTATTGACTACAAATGAATCTTTGTATATGAAGTTATATGTATTGATGGTGTTCTTGAGTTGAATTTTGTTGAGAGTATGGGTCCATGTATTCATTCACATGAACCCAAGATGAGATTGCTTTTGTCATAATTGTCTTGAGGTTGAGATTGATGGTTTTGTGTGTATCCATTGGTTGGGTTGAAAATGGATGAATTGGGATAGTTATGAATGTGATTGACATAAAATAAATGAAACATTGGTAGAGCTAGAACGTCACTTTTGTTTCTATAAATAGAATATAGAATTAAATAAGGATTTTGGAGTAGATTTTTGATGATGATGTGATGATGATATTTGATGATGATGTGAATGATGATATGTGATGATGATGTGATGATGATGTTTGATGATGATGTTTGATGATGATGTGAATGATGATATTTGACGATGATGTGAATGAAGATGTTATGTTTATGAGGATGTTGTGTGATGAAGTGGATTGGAGTCTAATGTGATTATGTGATATGTGATTTGCATAAATTGATTTGATTGGAGTCTTATGAACATTTTGATAATAAATGATCTTTTGAGAAGGAGTTTTAAATAAATGATTTGTGAACCTTTTTGCATAAACTATTTATACACTATTTTGAGTTTAAAGAATTATTATTTTAATGTTTGATTTAAAAAGGAGTTTAAGTATGAGTGGAGTTTGAGGAGTCTCTAAATTATCGTTTTTGAACATGAATATTTTGAGTATAAATGAGTTGAGTATTTTTACATTAAAATATCTATTTTGAGTTTGAGTTGAGGAGTTGGAATTATATTTTAAATGCATATAATAATTTCTACATCCATTGAGTTGAGATGGTATCAAATTTAAAGAAAAGAGTTTGATGATTGAGATGAGTTGATTTGAAAGAAGGTCCAATGAGGCCATATTTGATTTGAGTTTTAAAAAGAGTCCAATGAGAATAAATTAGTTGATTTGAAAAAGTCAAATGAGACTAAATGAGTATTTTGAGTATTTTTACTCACTTGATAGATATGAGCATATTGAGTCTTGAGAGGAGTATTGAGCACCGAATTGGGTAAGAGTATAGTCCATACTCGAATCCCATGAACTACGTAGCCAACGTAGGAAGGGATTGTACCGTGTCGGATGTTTCTCTATTTCATTATCCTAAAATGATAGGATTTGATTGATTGATGGATCCATAATTGGTTGATTCGTTCATACCCTGGCAAAGTATGAACGGATGCGGAAACAACATCGGCTTATTACACATCACTGGCTCATAAGTGATGTTTGTCGATTAGAGAAACTCCCAAATTGAATGGATTATGCTTGATATGATTGGTTTGATTGTGATTGTAGATGATTGAGTTGAATTATAAAACATTGCATATTTTTAATTTGCATATCTATTGAATTGAGTTGATTGCATATGATTGAATTGAATTGGGTATGTGATTGGATTGGGTTGGCTATGGGATTGGATTGGATCGGATTGTACGTGATTGGATGGGATCGAATTGTAAATGATTTGATTGAACTATATTGTATGTGATTGGATTGGATTGTATGGTATATGATTGCTCTTTGTCTAAAAATGTATTCCTACTTTAGACTTATGACACTCTGATTGAGTCTTTCTTATCTTTCTGATTTGAGATATTTGAACCAATATTATTCTTCCTTGAGGTATGTTTCATTCTGCCATATTACATACTCATACATTCCATATACTGACGTCCATTTTGACCTGCATCATTTCATAATGCAGAGACAGGTTTAAGAGATCGTCAATAGGAGCACCACTGAGGATCTATACACATTCATCGTATTGATGAGTCTTCCCCTATATTCGGAGGACACCGCTTATGTTATTCTTGCATCGAGTTAGCCTTTTTCATTTTGATTTGAGGTATCCATGAACATGTCATTGGCACCAATTAGATAGTAGTGATAGAGGCTTCATAGACTAGATAGTGATGGGTCAATTGAGTATTTTCTTTCCTTGAATTATTCTTGTCAAACTATTTTTAATGACATAGATTGGAGTTCGATTTGTTGACCCATGGCCTTTATTCCTTGAGTTAGATTGATGATTTGAGTTGCCCACTAAATTAATTTCTTATTTTAAACTTCTGCTGGTTGATTTATTTTGAATGGATATGTGATTAGACCAAGTGGTTCGCTTGGGGACCAGCAATGATCTTCGAGTACCGGTCACATCTAGGATACCCTCTCGGGGTGTGACAAACATGGTATCAGAGCACAGAGTTCAAGAGTCTTAGGGAGTCTATGAAGCCATGTCTAGTAGAGTCTTGCTTATGGGTGTGTTGTGCACTACACTTATAATCAGGAGGCTATAGGACATTAAGAATTATTTCCCTTCTTTCATATTCTGAGTTCGTGCGATAGAGTTTAACTCTATGAATGTTCCCTTCTAATTCGTGCGTTGCTCAAATCCATTCGACTACCCCTCATACTCAAGGTGGTTGGAAATGTAAACCTGAGATTCTTGTTGATGAGTTAAGATAAAGTCTTGAGGAAGTGAAGAGACTGCACAAGGCTTGAGAGGAGCCGATTAATGTGTTTAACTCTATTGATTTGGAAGAATGTACTCTCATTCATATGGATCGTACGTTGAGACAGAGCGAGATGTATCCTAGAATCTCATCTTTAAAGCTTGATTCGAATGTTATCTTTGAGAGGGAGGTTATATCTCTAAGTGATTAGTGTCACCATCAGATGGAATGTGATTTGAGGAAAAGGTAAGTTATGATTCGTAGGATGATCCTAGAGTTAGAGAAAGGGAGTTAGAGGAGTAGGACTGAAGTAGTGAGAATGATGGTTGATTGAGGCCTACAACTAGAGTGAAGTATCTATAGGGTGAATAATGAGGTGTAATGAATGATTGTGATAGTGCTAGTTTTAAAATTTGATTTAGTAGGCTTGACATGACGTATGTGAGAGATTAAGATATTAACTTGCAAGGAGTGGGGGAAGTAATGAATGGAGGGGTATGCAACCCTCAAATATAAATAGTGAATTAAGGCTAAGTCATTTGGTAAGAAACGTCTTAAGAGGTGTGTATGAGATATTATAGAGTTGTATGGGCTCTAAATTTATGAGTTGCTTTGGGTGACTAGTTAGTATCATTTAGTTGATGCCTTGAGCTAAGGGGGAGATGATAGGGTAATGAACCAAAGTAAGTCTTGAGCTTTCGATTGTGATGAGTTGACCAGGATGATAGTAGATTGAGTTGAGTGAGAGTAGATGGGGAAGAGTGAGTGTTTCTTGATTGTGATAGTTGTGTTGTACTTGTATAGTTGAGGGTAGATGTGTGGAAGAGGAGCGAGATGAGATCTTGTGATGTGAAATAGATAGGTAACAGTATGTTAGTATGTCTCTGGGTGAGAGCTCATACAATAATGGAGGTAGAAGGGTTAAAGTAAGCTTGAGAATTCTTAGATGTGGTTGAGGTGGTTAGAGTGATAAGCTTGAGTGTATGGTTGTCACTATGAAAGTGATGGTAGAAGGTTATTAATGACTTTTGGGGGAATGATTGGATGTACGTGAAAGGTATTATGAGGCTTGGAAAGAAAGGGAAGCTTGGGCACCGATATATTGGCCTTACGAAATTATGAAGGAGATTGGGAATGTCACTCATGAATTGGAGTTCGATGGTTGATGATGTAGATGTTTGAATGATTCGGTTGGTAGAGTTTCGATGTTCTATTCGTGCCTAATGATGAGAATGTTCAAGGTAATGTTCCTACTCTTGACTGGAATTGATTTGGCTATTCTTGAGTTGGAATAGTCGATTGTTTAGAATTCTTGATTTGGTTGATTTGAATGAGTCTCAATTGTTATTCATTCCTCGATTCCAGCTTTGCTTGATCTTCATTCGAGGACAAATGATCCCAAGGGGGAGATAATGTAACACCCCGGAATTTTTTCTACAAAGACACGAACATTTCTTCACGTGTGTGTGGACTCAAATCGAAGGACTTGTAATTTTATATATGAGTTAGGATTAATTCCTAAGTATTTTAAGTGTGTTAGATGTGTTTAGGGATCTCTAACACTAAATTGAGTCCAAAGAATTTCAATTGATTGAGTTTTTGGATGAGTTAGTATAAGGGTCAACTTCAAACGACCATATCTCCTAGAATATAATAAACTGGGTGGCCCACGACCTACCAAATTAAAGGTCCTGCAGGAATTTCAGGCCTGGACTGTAAACCCAGAAAATTTGGGCTTGGCGCTGCAAGGGCGCGATGCGTCACTATAGCGCCAGAAAACAGCCTCAGTAGTTTGGTCTTTGGCGCGACGCGCCACTATTAGGTTGCAGGGTTTTTAAGCCTATTTTGGCTTGGCGCAGCAGTGGCGCGACGCGCCACTATAGCGCCAACAAGATATTTCGTCCAGTTTTTCAGATTTTGAAGAGGGGCAACTTAGACATTTTCCCTAAACATATATACACTAACATAGGATGTTTTAGGCTCACTGTTTTCAGCCTCCTCACCTCCAAAGAAACCCTAACCTTCACCCTCTTCTCTTCCAAATCATCTCCAACAAAATCCTCTCAAAAGCTCAAGGATTCAAGATCTTCAAGTCAAGTCTTGGTTTCCGGTGAGATGATCTTCAAGCAAGGTATGTAAGGCTAACCTAAAATATGGATTGATTTCTTCCATATGCCCATAGATGTGTTGGATAGAAGTTGTGAAAGATTTGAATCTTTTATGAGGATTTTTCTTGAAATTTTCCTAAACTCTAGAATATTTTTATGTACTAAGTAATTGATTGGTGATTTTCATGACTTAAATTCTTGAATATTTATCTTTTATATTATTGACTATAAATGAATCTTTGTATATGAAGTTATATGTATTGATGGTGTTCTTGAGTTGAATTTTGTTGAGAGTATGGGTCCATGTATTCATTCACATGAACCCAAGATGAGATTGCTTTTGTCATAATTGTCTTGAGGTTGAGATTGATGGTTTTGTGTGTATCCATTGGTTGGGTTGAAAATGGATGAATTGAGATAGTTATGAATGTGATTGACATAAAAGAAATGAAATATTGGTAGATCTAGAATGTCACTTTTGTTTCTATAAATGGAATATAGAATTAAATAAGGATTTTGGAGTAGATGTTTGATGATGATGTGAATGATGATATTTGATGATGATGTGATGATGATGTTTGGTGATGATGTGAATGATGATATTTGATGATGATGTGAATGAAGGGGTTAGGTTGATGAGGATGTTGTGTGATGAAGTGGATTGGAGTCTAATGTGATTATGTGACATGTGATTTGCATAAATTGATTTGATTGGAGTCTTATGAACATTTTGAAAATAAATGATCTTTTGAGAAGGAGTTTTAAATAAATGATTTGTGAACCTTTTTGCATAAACTATTTATACACTATTTTGAGTTTAAAGAATGATTATTTTCATCTTTGATTTAAAAAAGAGTTTAAGTATGAGTTGAGTTTGAGGAGTCTCTAAATTATCATTTTTGAATATGAATATTTTGATTATAAATGAGCTGAGTATTTTTACATTAAAATATCTATTCTGAGTTTGAGTTGAGGAGTTGGAATTATATTTTAAATGCATATAATATTTTTACATTCATTGAGTTGAGATGGTATCAAATTTAAAGATAAGAGTTTGATGATTGAGATGAGTCGATTTGAAAGACGATCCAATGAGGCCAGATTTGATTTAAGTTTTGAAAAGAGTCCAATGAGACTAAATGAGTTGATTTGAAAAAGTCCAATGAGACTAAATGAGTATTTTGAGTATTTTTACTCACTTGATAGATATGAACATATTGAGTCTTGGGAGGAGTATTGAGCACCGAATTGGGTAAGAGTATAGTCCATACTCGAATCCCATGAACTACGTAGCCAACGTAGGAAGGGATTGTACCGTGTCGGATGTGTTGGATGAAAATAGTGAAAAGCTTGAACCTCCCATGGAGGTTTTCTTGATTATTTCCCAAAATTATAGAAAGATTTTTTTTGACTATTAATTGATTGATGATTTTCATGACTTGAATTATTAAATAGTTATGTTTCATATTATTGACTACAAATGAATTTTTGTATATAAATTCATATATATTGATGGTGTTCTTGAGTTGAGTTTTGTTGAGAGTATGGATTCATGTATTCATTCACATGAACCCAAGATGAGATTTCTTTTGTCATTTTATCTTGAGGATGAGATTGATGATTTTTATGTATATAAAAACAATATTATTTTCATAGTAAAATGAGGTATTCTTTTACATGAGTTTGATGAAATTGATTTTGAGTTATATGAAAATTGGGATAGTTACAAATGTTAATGGCATAAAAAGAAATGAAACATTGGTAGAGCTAGAATGTCACTTTTGTTTCTATAAATGGAATATAGAATTAAATAAGGATTTTGGAGTAGATGTTTGATGATGATGTTTGATGATGATGTGAATGATGATATTTGATGATGATGTGATGATGATGTTTGATGATGATATTTGACGATGATGTGAATAAAGAGGTTATGTTGATGAGGATGTTGTGTGATAAAGTGGATTGGAGTCTAATGTGATTATGTGATATGTGATTTGCATAATTTGAGTTGATTGGAGTCTTATGAACATTTTGAAAATAAATGATCTTTTGAGAAGGAGTTTTAAATAAATGATTTGTGAATATTTTTGCATAAATTATGTATACACTATTTTGAGTTTAAAGAGTGATTATTTTCATCTATGATTTAAAAAAAGAATTTAAGCATGAGTTGAGTTTGAGAAGTCTTTTAATTATTTTTGAACATGAGCATTTTGAGTATAAACGAGTTGAGTATTTTTACATAAAATTGTCTATTTTGAGTTTGAGTTGAGGAGTTGAAATTATATTTTAAATGCATCTAATATTCTCTGCATTCATTGAGTTGAGATGGTATCGAATTCAGAAAAAAGAGTTTGATGATTTAAATTAGTTGATTGTGAAAGAAGGTCCAATGAGACCAGATGGATTGAGTTTTAAAAAGAGTCCAATGAGACTAAATGAGTATTTTGAATATTTTACTCACTTGATGGATATGTGCATATTGAGTCTTGTGAGGAGTATCGAGCACTGAATTGGATAAGAATATAGTCCATAATCGAACCCCATAAACTATGCCTCCAACGTAGGAAGGGATTGAACCGTTAAAGTTGGATGCTTCCCATGGGATCGAACCATTAAAGTCGGATGTTTCCCATTTTATTGTCCTAAAATGATAGGACTTGATTGATCGATAGAATCTATAATTGGTTGATTGATCGATAGAATCTATGATTGGATTGAGTTGAGTCCTTTGACTTGATTGTTGAGTTGATGGTATATGATTGGATTGGATTGGATTTGATGATATATGATTGGATTCTGTATGATTGGATTGGAGTAGGTGATATGTGGTGGATTGGATTAAATGATATGTGATCGGATAGTGTACGATTGGATTGGATTGAATAGAATGATGTGTGATTGGGTTGAATAGAGTGGTATGTGATTGGATGGGATCAAATTGTAAATGATTTGATTGAACTATATTGTACATGATTGGATTGGATTGTATGGTATATGATTGGTCTTTGTCTAAAAATGTATCCTTACTTTAGACTTATGACACTTTGATTGAGTCTCTCTTATCTTTCTAAGTTTAGATATTTGAACAAACGTTACTCTTCCTTGAGGTATGTTTCATTCTGCCATATTACATACTCATACATTCCATGTACTGACGTCCATTTTGACCTACATCATTTCATAATGCAGAGACAGGTTTAAGAGATCATCAATAGGAGCACCACTGAGGATCTATACACATTCATCGTATTGATGAGTCTTCCCCTATATTCGGAGGACACCGCTTATGTTATTCTTGCATCGAGTTAGCCTTTTTCATTTTGATTTGAGGTATCCATGAACATGTCATTGGCACCAATTAGATAGTAGTGATAGAGGCTTCATAGACTAGATAGTGATGGGTCAATTGAGTATTTTCTTTCCTTGAATTATTCTTGTCAAACTATTTTTAATGACATAGATTGGAGTTCGATTTGTTGACCCATGGCCTTTATTCCTTGAGTTAGATTGATGATTTGAGTTGCCCACTAAATTAATTTCTTATTTTAAACTTCTGCTGGTTGATTTATTTTGAATGGATATGTGATTAGACCAAGTGGTTCGCTTGGGGACCAATAATGGTCTTCGAGTGCCAATCACGTCTAGGGTACCCTCTTAGGGTGTGACACATATAAATGCATTCATCAAGACTTCCGTTTAGAAAAGCCGTCTTGACATCCATTTGCCAAATCTCATAATTGTAATGAGTAGCAATGTCTAAGAGAATCCTAATGGACTTGAGCATAGCTATCGGTGAAAAAGTTTCCTCATAATCAATTCCTTCTTTTTGAGTAAATCCTTTTGCACCAAGCCTAGCTTTAAAAGTTTTCACTTATCCATCCATTCCTCTCTTTTTCTTGAAGATCTACTTATAACCAATAGGCTTTACACCCACAGGTGGTTGTACAAGATCCCAGACTTGATTAGAGTACATGGACCCCATTTCAGATTTCATAGTAGCAACCTACATTTCAGCATCTTTATCATATAGTTCTTCGCCATAATTCAATGGTTCTATATTAGGCTCTTTAGGGATTCTATCATATGATTCTCTCAAGAGTGTAAACCGTTCCGTCTTTCTAATAAATCTCCCACTACGACATCTAGCCACTACAGGATTTGCTACTTCGTGAACTAAATTTAGAACATCCTGAAATCTGAACATTGTCCTCCATAGCTGCAGGTTGCTCAACATTACTCCCTCTACTTTGGGGTAGTGAAATATCTTGATTTTTCTCTAAAGCAACCTCTTCTATAATTTCATGTGCAATTTCTTTTCTATTGACATTTCTCCCACTACGAGGACGTAATGGAATGCCAACAACCATTTGTTAACTTGTTCTGTTGAGTCAGTACTTATTATTCTTTTGGTTAGTTCCTGTAACACAAGTTTACTTCTAGGAACATGGTTCATTAAATAGTCCTGTTCTAGAAACTTGGCATTTGTTGACACAATCAATTTTTGTTCCTTAGGAAAATAAAATAAGCCACCTTTTGTACCTTTGGATATCCAATAAAAATGCACACTTTTGTCCTTCATTCTAACTTATCCATCTTTCCTTTTATTACATGAGTTGGACAATCTCAAACTCGAAAATGCCTTAGATTAGGCTTGCGCCCGTTCCACAATTCAGATGGGGTTAAAGGTACAAATTTCGAAGGAACCAAGTTCTGAATATAATTTGCAGTTTCTAAAGCATATCACCAAAAACTAAAAGGCAAATCAAAATAACCTAACATTGATCTAACCATTTCTAAAACAGATCTATTTCTTCGTTCTGCCACACCATTTTGTTGTGGTGTTCCTGGAGAAGAATATTGAGATGCAATTTCCGATTTTGATAAGTACTTACTGTCTGCATAAAGGTATTCACCATCATAATCAGATCGTAATGTTTGGATATGTTTACCATGTCATTTCTCCATTTCAATCTTAAATTCTTTGAATTTTTCAAAGCTTTCAGATTTACGGCACGACAAATAAATGTACCCATATTTTGAGTAATCATCTGTGAAAGTCACAAAATACTCAAATCCACCTCTTGCTTGTATGTTCATCAGGCCACACAAATCAGAATTAATTAATTCTAACTTATTACTGTCTCTATTTCCTTTAGAAGGGAAAGGTCTCTTTGTGATTTTACCTTCTAAACCGGATTCACAAGTTGGTAGTGCCTCCACTTTCAATGAACTCAGAGGTCTATCAGAAACCAACCTCGAAATCCTATTTATATTGATATCAATGTTGTATAGTTCATTTTGTTGTAGCATGTTATGGGAAACTTCACACACAATTAAATCACATATTTTAGAAGCACTATGGATAATGAGGTTATTATACTTAATAACAGCACAATTATTAGCAAAGTAAACCAAATAACCAATATCCATTATTTTTGAAACTAAAATTAAGTTCCTTCTTATCAAAGGTACATAGAGGACATTATTTAAAACAAGAATTTGGGAAGAACTAAAGGAAATTGAAACATGTCTTATAGCTATGGCTGGTGCTGGATCTCCATTATCTTGGAAAATAGAAATTTCATTTTCACTTAACTGTCGCCTCACCTGAAACCCCTGCAAAGAAGTGCAGGCATGATCAGTGTCTCCCGAATCTACAACCCATAATTGGGTAGAAGCAGCCTCTAAACAGGTTTCAACGACATTTAAGAAAGAATTACCTTTGTTTTTCATCTTAGACGGAAGATCAGGGCATTGCTATTTATGGTTTCCAAGCTGCTTAAAGTAAAAAAAACTTGCCTTTTGGCTTCTCCACAACACCACTAGCACCACCGGGTGTCACAACCTTGCGGGCCTTTTTCTTCTTCTTTTGAAACTTAGGTAGTTTCGAAGAAGAGAGTCCAGCCTTGTCAACCAAGAACGCCGTAGGAACTTGCTGCTTGAGTATAGTATCTGCCGTCTGTAGCTCATTCAACAGTTTCGCTAATGACAAGTCCTTCTTGTTCATGTTATAATTTAAGCGAAACTGTTAAAAACTGTCTGAAAAAAGTCTTAAGGATCATCTCTACTTAAGATTCCTTATCAATCTCAGCACCAAGTATCTCCAGATCATTCAAGTAACACATCAAGTTCAACACATGCTCCCTCACCGAAGACCCTTCAACCATTTTGGTGGTCAAAATAGCTTTCATAGCAGTCTGCTTAGTAGCATGATTTTTCTCTCCAAACATCTCTTTAAGATATGCAAGCATATTTGATGCTGCAAGACATTCACCATTGAGGTAATAATATAGCATCTTGTCATCTCATCAGCCTTCACCCATTTGTTATAAGCTTGGACTTCCTTGGGAGTAGGATCTGTCGTTTTTTCAGGACATTCCTCAGGAAACACAAATTTATAGCCCTCAGAAGTTACGACGATGTCTAGATTTCTTTTCCAATCCACATAATTGGGACCTTCCAACTTATTTTGATTCAAGATAGATGTTAAAGGATTGAAAGAAGTCATACTTAGTTTGAGAGATAAAATATTAACAGATCATTAGATATATATCATATCATAAGAAAAACAATAAGACACATATAGCAATGCATGTGAACAGTTAGAATCGTTAGTGAAGCTTAACCATTCTTGCAATTATATGAGCATGTTCAAGTATAGGACTATATAAAATAGAAACACGTTAACTCAGTTAGAGAGTAATATGTTTAGTTTATTTAGACATATACATAATCTTTTGATCAGTGATTCAACAAGCAACTTATTTGGTAAGTTAAAACTGGTAATCAATTCAAAAGACAAAATACAGTATCAAAATATACAATTTTATCTGATAGGGAAGAGGACCTTTTTCAACATGTAAACTCATATTTTAACTGTAAAAAGTCATTTAAAACCATGAAGAATAAACCCTTGAACCACTGATTTGAAAAAAATAATTTTTTTCAGAATTTTTAAATTTTTAGAAAACATAAGAACTGCAAAAAACCCATCAAAACGACCTCGAATGGCCAAAAGGTCACAGCTAAGTAGTGTTGTTCAGAGGGTCGTTTCCGATGAACCAACTAAAATTCAGGTCAATCGGAGTCCATCAAAATTTGAAAAACTCCAATATCGACCAAATCGACAAACATCAACGAAGCTTTGTACAAGGGTAAAACCTGCAGTACATTCATTATGGCCTAACCACTAAGCTACTGGTATATGCAAATTAAAACCAACTGTAATTGGAAAAATACAAAAATCCATTCAGATTTACCCTTAATTACTAAAAACTATGCTTATAGTTAAACAATGTATATAGTTATTGGTAAACCTTATCATTAGGGTGAAATAAAAATTTCAAATAAAATTTTCTTATGACTACATTTATACTGTAATCATGAGAGTAAGCTTGTTTTTGGGTAGAATTAAAAAACACTTTAAATTTTTCCATAAATTAGAAAGGTAGATCGTGTAAATTTAAAGCCAATTACAGTCATGAAATCAAGAATTCAAGATTTTAAAAACTGTAACTATTCTTTCAACCAAAACACTAGCATCAACAACAATCTCTGTCTTGAACGAAATCATGAAAAACATTAAAACAGCAGGACAACATAGATATATAAATTCTCTTGAATATCATGATGAAACAGTATGATATCTATAAATTTCATCAAATATGTATCAATATCATGGACTTTTATTACATTATAAGTTAAATGTAAGAGGACTCATGATACCAATTGTTAGAGTACACAATTTATAAGCAGCGGAAGCATACCATAAGATCACAAATTACATATTAACTAAATAATATAACTTAAAATGATTTGAGAAGAACAACTAACCTTTCAAATTTTTCACTCAAATCGCTCGACACTGAATGATCCAGAATGTCTTCTTTTTGTGCCTTCTACAACTGACCTTACTAATTTTCTTAAACCAAACTTGAGTAGGCAAGTATTGTGTTTTTCTTTTTAGAAAAGGATGATCTTCCTCTTACCTCAACACCCCTTTTTATACCACATAGGACATGGATTTCAGCCATCAAGACAATTCAGTAGGGGTATTAAAAGGTAATCAAGAGGCATAAAGAACCATAATGTCCTAAGTCTAAACTAGAATATGATTTAGACAAGATCAATCAGATTCAATCCAATCCAATCTATTCCAATCCAACTCAAAGTACTATCAAGAACTATATGAGAGTTTCTCATATCCGATAAGTATCACTTATGAGCCTGTGATAGTACAACAAATCGACATTATTTCCACGTCCGTTCATACCCTGCCAGGGTAGGAATGAATCAACAATCATGTATCCATAACCAATCAAGTACTATCATGTCAGGACAGTACTTTAGGAAATATCCAACTTTAACGGTTCAATCCTCTCCTATATTTGGCGACGAAGTTATTGGGTTTGAGTAATTACTTACTCTTACCTAATTCGATGCTCGATACTCCTACCAAGACTCAAGCTCATAAGACAATCAATCCGAATCAAACCAAATCAATCTCTTTGGGACTCTTTGAATTCATTCGTTCTGTCAAATCAATCCCTTCAACCAATCAATTTCCCAATCATTTTCAATCTTGTAATTAAAATAGATTTTAGAAAATCATTTATGACAACATTTTATACTATCAATTTGTCGATACTATCATTACTATCATCACACTCATGTTCTAATCACAATCGTACATCCACAATTCAAGGCTCTAGACTCAATCTTAAGATGTATATAATTCAATATCAATCAACATACTTCTAGGGTTTAAGTAAAACAAGTAGTTCAGTTTATGTGTTTGAGGAATTAATTCATAGAAAAATAATATTCCATCAATAATCAGTAAAACATATTTATTTTTAAGACAAGAACTTCTCAAGGAATACAATCATGGAGGCTCAATCCATACGCATTCATCTATCACAATCATAGGCACATGGAGGAGCAAAATCCATATTTTGGTTTATCCTTACATACAAGAACAATCAAGAACTCGGAGACCTCGCTTGAAGAACTTGAACCCTAGTCTTTATCCTCTTCTCAAATCCTCGCTTTCAAATAATCCAAGTGTTATTGAGGGTATTAGGCGTACTAGGTACTGATAAGGGACTTAATTTAGTCCTAAAACATCAGGGTTTTAGTTTAAGAGAGGTGGGAAAAGACCAATCTACCTCATAAAAATTGAAAATTAGTCGCCTATGAGTCGTTATTATGACTCATAAATATGTCTATGGGTCGTCGTCTTCCATCATGAAATTGGGCTGGAAAATGTTGGGGTCTACAACTCATGTCTACGAGTTGTCAAAGAATCGATGAGTCATGAACTCCCCTCGTCCTGCAAGTTTTTTAGAAGCCTTCTATAATGAGTCTCTGATGTTTCCCTATGTGTTATTTCTATGACTCATAAGAACTTCAACGACTTATCAACTTCCCTCGTAGATGTGACCTTCCATTTCAGAAATTTGACTAAGTGTTAGGTGCTTCTAAGAGTCATTTCTATGGATCGTAGTCATCTCTACGAGTCGCCCTGTCAACTCATAGTCAAGGTAGTGAGGCTTGTATTTTCAGAATTTAGGCAAAGGCTCTATGACTCATTCCTATGACTCGTAGGGAGGCTTATCCAAATAAAAATTTCACTAAGTGTTGGTAAGGTCTACGAACCATTCCTATGACTCGTAGATCAACCTACGAATCATAGACCTCCCTCGTAGTCCATTGTTCAGTCTAATTCATCAATCTTTCTCATGGTTCCCAAACTTAGTCTACGCTAGAATAACACAGGGTGTTACATATTTATTTATAGTCTGAATATTGATTAAGCAAATACTCTAGTCTATTACATGTACTTATACTCTTAATTTTGATATAATTATTATGATCTATGTATTTGGTTTATTGTTTTAATTTATTAAAAGGCGATACTCTTTTAATAACTCAATAAATTCCTAATAGATTGGATAATAACAAATTACATTAATGAAATATTAATTAGTTGATAGAACTGTATCTCGGTATTGAGAAAGAAGACATCCCTTTATGGTTGGTTGCTTATAAGTTTTCATGTGTAACCCTGCATGTGGATTTTATCTGACACATAAAATAAGTTAAGTATAATAATATATGATTAATTTAGTCAATAAATTAATTTTTTTTAGAAAATTTGATTTAATTGATTTGGTGTTGGTAATTCTAGCACTGAGAATTAAACGTCCATTTGGGCCTGCATTATTTCATGATGCAGAGACTGGTACTAGAGATCATTAACAGGCGCATCGTTGAGGATCTATTTGCTTTCAACTAGTTGGTGAGTCATCCTTGTTTCTTAAGGATACCACAGTTATCTTTTTTGCTTTGAGTTAGCTTTCCTTTAATTGATTTGTGGTATCCACAAATCTGTCATTGGCCCCTCTTATATTGTTGATTGAGGATTAATAGACTAGAGTGTTGATGATGTTGATTTGTTTCGTTTTGACTAGTTTCATTCTTATTAGTTGTTGATTGGATAGATGTTTGGCCTTTGGCCTTATTTATGAATGGTATTTTTATGAGTGGACTCTTCTGCTGATAGAATGTGATGGAATAAAGATGTGATTGAACCAAGTGGTTCTCTTGAAGACCAGCAATGGTCTTCGAGTGCCGGCCATATCTAGGGTACCCTCCCGGGCATGATAAACTTGGTATCAAAGCCCAGAGTTCAAGAGTGCTAGGGAGTCTATAAAGTCATGTCTAGTAGAGTCTTGCTTATGGGTGTATTGTGAACCACACTAATAATCAGGAGGCTATAGGACATTAGGAATTATTTCCCTTCTTCATATTCTGAGTTCATGCGAAAGAGTTTAACTCTAAAAGTTTCTTCCTAATTCATGCTTTATGCATTTGCAGATAATGCCTCCTAAACACATCGCTAGCCAAAGGAACGCTACCAATATTGGAATTCCACAATCTGAGATGCCCCGACCCTTAGGAGTGAGATTTAGGGGACGACTTGCAAGGTCTACTGAGGTACCGCAAGAGCCTACTACTCAACTAGCTCTTACTACAGAAGTTGAGTTTAGAGGTACCATCACTATGCTCACCCAACTAGTAGCTGGCCAGAGGGGTAAACAGAGTTCACCGACTCTCTACTCTAGCTCCCAAGAGATGTCAACTTCATCGAGGATACGAGACTTCTTGAGGATAAAACCACCAGTTTTCATGGGTTCCAAGGTTGATGAGGACCCCTAGAATTTCATTGATGAGATGTGGAAGATACTGAAAGTGATGGATGCTACGAAGATCGATGGGTTTGAGTTGGTGTCTTATTAGCTGAAAGAAGTGGAAAATGTTTAGTATAACCAGTGGGAAAAAAGTAGAGGTGAGGATACAGAGCTTGCTATTTTGGATGAGTTTGAGGGAGTATTCCTTGATCACTTCTCCCAAAGAATTGAGTAAAGCAAGCAGAAGATGCTTTCATCCAGGACAAGTCTGAAGATAACAAGATCAAGTTGAATCATGTAAATGCTCAGTACATTAAATACTTGAAGACTGAACAATCCATCCTTAAACAAAAAACTCAGCTTCAGTGGTTTAAGGAGGGAGATGCCAATTCCAAGTACTTTCATGCTATTATAAGAGGAAGGAGAAGAATATTATTCATCCATCAGATTACTGATGAGCAGGATAATACTATTCAAGGTGATCAGAATATAGCTGCTGCTGCATGTGACTACTTTGAGAAGATCTTTACTGGTAAGGATTATGTTATCAATGAAGATATCCTCAGGTGTATCCCCAACTCCATCACAGATCAGCAAAACCAGTCCCTTAATGCTATGCCTACTAAAGTGGAGTTGAAAGAAGCTGTTTTTTCCCTCAGTGATGCATCTACTGCAGGTCCAGATAGTTTTAATGGCAAGTTCTTCCAAACTTGCTGGGATATCATCAGTGAAGACTTATTCAATTTGGTGAAATACTTCTTCTGTGGGCATTCTATTCCCAAGTTCATCTCACATGCTTGTTTGGTCCTACTCCCAAAAGTAGATCATCCGAATAAGTTATCAGATTTCAGGCCTATTTCACTAAGTAACTTCACTAATAAAGTTATTTCAAAAGTTCTATGTCTCAGACTTGCTCCTATTCTCCCTCAACTAATCTCTGAAAATCAATCAGGTTTTGTTAAGGGAAGAAGTATTTCTAAAAACATTATGTTGGCACAGGAAATTATTCATAGCATTAAAAAACCAAAGTTTTGAGATAATGTGGTGATCAAATTAGACATGGCCAAAGCCTATGACAGGGTGTCCTGGTCATTTATATGTCTAGTCATGAGAAGGTTTGGATTTGGAGAAATATTTATTGACATGGTTTGGAGGCTTATGGCTAACAACTGGTACTCAGTTATTGTGAATGGATGTAGGCATGGTTTTTTCAATTCTACAAGAGGCCTCAAACAGGGAGATCTACTATCCCCAGCCCTATTTATTTTAGGTGCTTAGGTACTCTCAAGACTGCTCAATAACCTTCATCAACACTATTTGTACAAAGGTTTCCACATGGAGAAGAAAGGTCCATTGATTAATCATTTGAGTTTTGCTGATGATATAATCATTTTCACTTCAACATGTAGATACTCTCTCAAGCTGATCATGAAGACACTAGAAGTGTATGAGCAGACATCAGGCCAGCTAATTAACACACAAAAGAGTCAGTGCATGATCCCTCTAAATACTGATCTTGAGATCACTGAAAGGGTCACTTCTATCACTGGTTTCAAAATAACTCATGGCCCTATTACTTACTTAGGATGTCCCTTATATATTGGACGTCAAAGGATCATATACTTTACTAGTATGGTGTCCAAAGTGATATCCAGAATTAGAGGATGGCAGACCAAAGTACTCAGTTATGGGGTGAGAGCTGCTCTTGTGAAGTATGTGTTGCAGTCCCTCCCAATTCATCTTCTATCTGCTGTGATTCCAACTTCCACTACTCTTAAACAAATAAAGTCTCTTATAGCAGACTTCTTTTGGGGATGGGACAGAGAAAAAACAAAATACCATTAGGCATCATGGGAGGCCCTCAGCTACCCAACAGAAGAAGGAGGTGTTGGCATGAAAAATCTTAAAGATGTCTACCTAGCAATGCAGTATAAATAATGGTGGATTTTCAGGTCTAAGAAGACTCTATGGGGGAGTTTTTTGAGGGCCAAGTATTGCCAAAGGGCACATCCAGTAATCAAGAAATGGGACACTGGTCAATCACTTATGTGGAAACACATGATGACAAACAAATCTGAGATTGAGCCTCATATACAGTGGCACTTTAACTCAGGCTCTTGTAGTTTTTGGTGGGATTATTGGCTAGGAATTGGACCCCTAGCTTACCACAAAGAATGTCTACCTAGACTTAACAATACCACTGTCTCAAAGTTCCTGAATAATGGAGAATGGGATGAAGAGAAGGTGAGGCAACATGCACCACAACACCCGATACAAAAGATTCTAAGTTTTTCCTTCAAGTATCAACCTGACCATCCAGATATAGCCTACTGGAAGCTGACCTCAGATGGAAACTTTACTTGTGCTTCAGCTTGGAACCAGATCAGGCCAAAAAGGAACAAAACCATGACAGCCAATAATATATGGCATAAGAATATACCCTTCAAGATATCCTTTCTTGTCTGGAGAACTCTCAGAAGCAAGTTGCCCACTAATGAAAATATTGTGCACTTTGGTCATGCAGATGCTCAAAGTTCTTGTTGCTACAGGCCAGGCTGGGATAATATAGATCATATATTTATCTCTAGACACATGGCTAGACACATATGGAAGTATTTTTCTGATTGCTGGGGTATACAACACAGCAGCAACCCCATGAGGAGCAATTTGATGAAATGGTGGCTGGCTAAACCAAATAATGAAGTCCATAAACTATTATTGCAAGCTACTCCTATATTTATTTGTTGGAACCTATGGAAGAACAGATGTGCTAGCAAATATGATGGCAAAAAGTCAAGCAGTACTAGAGTGAAGTTCTTAGTCATCAAAGAACTATACATGCTGATCTTCACAGCTTTCTCTTACATTAATTGGCCAAGTGACTGGAAGGAGCTAATAGCTATGGTGGAAAGCTGCAGCCATGAGCTGAAAATCATCCAAGTTAGTTGGCACAAACCAGCTTACCATGTGGTTAAATTGAATACTGATGGAAGTGCCTTGGATAATCCTGGAAGAATTGGAGCTGGGGGCATCCTAAGAGATCATAAAGGAAACATCCTTTATGCATTTGCTGCACCACTTGGAATTGGTTCTAACAACCAAGCTAAGGTACAAGCTGCAGTCATAGGCATTATCTGGTGTATTGAACATGGCTACAGCAGGGTTCTACTGGAGGTTGACTCTGAATTACTTGTGAAATGGCTAAAACAAGAGATCACATATCCCTAGACCATCAGGAACTACATCACAAACCTGTAGGAGCTGATTATAATGCTGGATTTCTTTCAATGTAAGCACATCTATAAGGAAGCTAACTTTGTTGCAGATACACATTTCAAGCATAGCCACAGTGTAGACAACATGGTTTAATTCTACAGTGCTCAACAGCTTCCTAAGGAAACAAGAGGATACTACATCTTGGACAAAATGGGGATGGCAAACTTTAGGAGGACAAAACTGAAGAGGTTCAAACAACCTCCTTGATTTGTATATCATTAATTATAGTTGTTGACACCCAATTTTGACCATCCACAACGCAAATTAGCTATCGAGTTTTTTTGAATTCGAACATTTTGAAATAATTAGCTTTTATAAAAAAAAAATAATAAAAAAAATAATATATGTATATATATATATTTTTTCATATTATTCTAAACTATTTTTATCTTTATATAAATTTTAGTATAACATACATATTTCTATATAACTATATCTTTGATTACTATTTATGTTATTATTCGAAAATTATCTCAAAAGATTTTTTTTTACTACTAAATAAATTTTAGTTAGGTTAGTTTAATTATGGTTTGTATTTTTGAAAATTTTAGTTTTTTCTAAAAAAATAAATAAATAAATAAAAAATATCCTTTCTTTTCTTTTTCCATTATCAAACAACTATCCATCTCTCTAAACTCACTTCTTCACTATCTCTCTCTCTCTCAAAAAACTCACTTCTTGACTATCTCTCTCTCTATCTCAAAAACTCACTTCTTCACTATCTCTCTCTCTCTACACTCTCTTCATCTTCTTAAAAAAAAAAAAAAAGAAGAGAAAACAAGACAAGTTACCCTCCTCACCATGCTCTCCCATTATCTCTCAATCTCTCTCCTCTTACATACCACCGAATACTTCTCTTCCACTCGTCTCCGGCGAGAGCTCCGACGAAACACGCAGGAAAAGCCACCAAGCCGCCGCTAGACTAACAAGACGAGAGGTTTAAGACGGATCTTTACAAATCCGTCTTGGTATGGTTTCGTTTAACTTTATTTTTCTATATATGTTGTGTTCTTTTAGATCTAAAAGTTCATTCTTTTTTTTATGATTATTGTGTATATGTTGGGTTGATTACATCTTGTGTTTGGTGTTCTTGATAAGTTTTCTTGCTTGGAAGATTTAGATCTTTCTCATGTTAGACTCTTTTTACTGATTTTGTTTTCATAACAAATGTTGGGCTGATTAATTACTCTAACCATTATTGTTATTTTCTTGCTTATAAGATTCATATTGTTCACATGTTACTACATCACTTTAATTCTTTATTTTTTGCTCCAAATGATTTGCTAAACTCAAGATTCAAAGATTTTTTGTTCATTCATAATTGATTAAGATTGCAAAGCATATTTATGTTATTTTTGTTGTTGTTGTTGTTGTTTATGTTCATGTTCATGTTCATGTTCATGTTCATGTTCATGTTCATGTTCATGTTCATGTTCATGTTCATGTTCATGTTCATGTTCATGTTCATGTTCATGTTCATGTTCATGTTCATGTTTATTTCATGTTTATGTTTATGTTCATATTCATATTTATGTTCTTACACTTTAATTATGTTCATGTTTATATTCTTGTATTTAATTAAGGTTTCATGTTCTTACATTTTAATTATGTTCATGTTTATATTCTTGTATTTAATTAAGGTTTCATGTTCTTACATTTTAATTATGTTCATGTTTATATTCTTGTATTTAATTAAGGTTTCATGTTCTTACATTTTAATTATGTTCATGTTTATATTCTTGTATTTAATTAAGGTTTCATGTTCTTACATTTTAATTATGTTCATGTTTATATTCTTGTATTTAATTAAGGTTTCGTGTTCATATTCATGTTCTTACATTTTAATTATGTTCATGTTTATATTCTTGTATTTAATTAAGTTTTTTTTACGGTGAGATTGTTATTATTTGTTATTGTCTAAATGCATATCTTTTAATTTGGGTATCTATTTGATTAGCTAATTGATAACCGATATTTTATTTTCTTGATTTAGATTTGGGAAATGTTTAATATTTTGCTAATCAGACATAATTTGTTGATTGAAATATTTGACTGTTAGGAAATAATTATAGTATTTTTTTTTTTACAAAATTTGCTAGCACGTAGTAATTATTTTGGCATTTATCACAATTAATTTTGTCTCCCTTTATTAAATTTGAAATAAAGTTGTTATCCCACTACTTTAAATAAAGTTATTACCCTACTACTTTAAATAAAGTTATTACCCCACTACTTTAAATAAAGCTATTACCCTACTACTTTAAATAAAGTTAGTACCCACTTCTTTAAAATAAGTTTTAAATAGTTTTTTTTATTATTTGGAGGGATGATTACATGCCTACTACTTATGTAACAGACTTTATTTTGGCCAATGAAAAATCTCTCCGTCGGGTTTCGAGGCCTCTCCATTTTAAAGACGGAAATTTTAATTTAAGTTTACATTATATATTATATATTACAAGTTGAAATGGCCGATGAAGAAATTACCGTTGCTTTCCAAGGCCTCCCATGTTCATAAGACGGTTTTTATTTTTGTATTAGTATTATTATTATTATTGTTATTATTTTTATTTTTATTATTACTATTTATATTATTTATTATTAACATGTTTACTAAGTATTTCTACAGGCGCTGGAGCAAAATTGACTGATATGCAATTTTGTGTATATCTGATATACAAGAAAACTGTTGGTTGTATGCACTAATATACAGTGTATATACAGTTGTGATATACATCAGAATTGGCCCCAAAGCCCAAAACGCAGGTGGCCCAATAGCTTAGTCCAGACGTACAGAAACTAAGTGTCGGGCCATATTTTTATATGTTCATTACTTATTTTTATTTATTATTTTATTGATTCGGTTTGTAATAATTAATTAATTCATGTCGTTCATGATTTTCTTAGCTATTAATTTTAATTTGTTTTAACCTAATTAGATTCCCCTAAAGATAAACCAATTCATGTTAATTTATTCTTAAAATAATTTTCTATATTTACTTAGTCATTGATAAACTTTTACTTCTTTATATATATATATATATATATATACATGTATATTATAATCAAATATTTAAGTTTTATCAATTTTGTTATTTTTTTTTTATTATTTTTTTATATAAAAATAATTTCAAAGTCTTCGTTTTCTTTTAAATTAATATTTCCCAAAGTTAGTCAAATAAATTTCAAATCGTTGGATAACCGCATGTTAGCGGCTATTTTAAGTGCTAAAACCTTCTTAAAATAGTAATATGAACCTCGTACCCTTTTTCTCTAAATTTTTAAGACTTAAATCTGTTAGAGTCTTTTAAATTAAGTTTTCTTAATTTCTTTAAAAAATTAAGTGGCGACTCTTTTTTTTACTAAAATTGATTTTTTCTTATAAAGATGAAATTAATTTTAAACCGTCTTTTTTCGATATAACAGAAATGGCGACTCTGCTGGGGACCAATTAGGTTCTAACCATTAGATTTGATTGCTTATTTGACTAACTATTTGGGTTTGTAATAATTAGTAATTCTTGTTTTCCTTAATTGTGCAATTATGTGTTTAATTTATATATTAAATTGTTATTTGCATTTCATAGCATTTTTCCTATTTAATGTATAGTATATTAAAGAACGATTTTGCGGTACCGCAGTCGGGCTTTTTATACTTAACCCTTTTCGGAACGATCGACAATTTATTGATACGTCATGCGTCCAATGGTTGTCGTAAGTTCCAGCCTGAGTTGTCCGCTTGGGTTACCAGTTTTGCAAAAGCCACTCTTAGTCAACCTAGCGTAGAGCAAAGCCAAAACCCTAATTTAGTGCATTGGCCTAAGATGACCCAATACCCAAGGCGTATTGGGGCCATTAGAAAGACCACCTTGAGTTCAAAACGGCCCTCGGCCTAAATGGACAATCATACCTATATGTTTAAATTTGAAGGTTTTATACGCGGTTTGGCAAACCATTGTCCCTCGGGGTTGGGAGTTGTTTGTTTTTTTTTTGTTTTTTTTTGTTTTTTTTTTGTAGCTTAGTCTAGTCAAAGAAGGACCTTCAGTGAATGACACTTCATCCAAAAGGCGTTGGCGTTCGGAGATGTCAACAAATCAAGAAAGAAGAATTTTCCACGAAGGCTTAGTTAGGATTGTACCCCTGCGTGAGACTGATTATTTATATCCCTTTTTTTCCATTTATGTATCCCCATTCAAATTATTCATAATATTTGTATAAATATAAGTTTTGGGGCAATGGAATGTTTCAAATGACGTAATACATCCTACAAATCGTTAGGCCTACCTTTGGCACAAAAAGGTCACATATCTGTTTAGGATGCGCAATAATTGTTTGTGTGCTATATGCTATAACTGTTTTGTGAATATGTTGCTTTATTTGGAGACATGCTAGTCCACTCTTTTAGATTTTCTTTAGAGCCTCATAAGCATAAATATCATAAATATCGAGTCACTATCGATAGTGCGTCCAAATATTCAATGAGTCTTTAATTTCCTAACAAAATTTGAACTTTGCACTCAAATCATAAACTTTGCTTTCTCATATCCACAAAAAAAATCAAGTGGTCGAACTACGTAGGACCTGAATTCTCCTTTGTGAGATACGTAGGCAGTCTTTCAAGGCTTGGTCCCTGTTTCTGAAGTTTTCAGTTTTCCTCATTCTTTCAAAGAAATTGAGAACTTTTTCTGCATCTAAGAAAAACAAGGGTACAAAAGTTGAAACGCAAAAAAAAATCTGTGATTCACAAGTCAACTTTTCTCACACATTTATCATAAAATTAATTTTTGTCCGTTTACTCTTTCTTCACCCATAGATTAATTTGTCTTAAAACAAAGCAACATTTATGTGTTTAGAATTATGTGATATTTTGCATTAATTATTACAAGCACAGACTAATACTTTGGCTTTTGAGTTATTTTTCTTTTTCAGGGAAAGACTAATTTATGTCGGAAAACAAACTTGCTTACTTCTCAAAGATCGAGGGTTCAACAAAGTTGTTTCTTTCTTTGTAGGGGCTGTTATCAAAGGACATCATGCGATAAATGAAAGGATCTCAATTTGGAGGTCAATTCCCTCTCCCTAACTAAGAAGTTTTCTTTGTACACAGAAGAGACGACATTATTTCAAGAGAGGGGATCACGGGACAAAGAGTTCATGGGAAATACCGATGACATTAAATTTCACAAGACACCAATACACAGCCTGAAAGATAAATCGGGGGAGTCTTTGACTATGAAATCTTACTCCTATATCTTGTTACTTATTTTTTTATAGAATGGCCCCGCTTTCACACTTTTCTCATATCTTTGCAGGAAAACTGTCCCCGACAATAGTCGGGGATGGTTATAACAATGTATGATTCTTTGAATAGTTGGAAGAATTCAAATCATAAGAGACAATCCTCAAGAAAAACACAACAACAATAACCAGAGCTCAAGAAATTGGATTTATTGGAGAAGTATCAATTTGAGGAAGAAAGATATAGGGTGATAAACATCCAACATCTATATTAGATGAAGAATTAAAGAGATACATATTCCAAGAGTCTCCTAAAAAATGATGTAAAAATTCAAGATAAACAAGAAATAGATACTGAGTATGACAGCATAAAATACTGAAAGCAGAGAGCTAAATATTTGGACAAATTATTGGAAACAAGTGTTCAACAGGATGCAAATACTAATTGAGAAATTATAGGAAAGCATAGAAAACATTGAAAAACAATCCTCTCCAGTAGAAGAATTATCCCAGATTCTGAAAAGAGTAGATAATTTCGTACAATTTGTCCTCCAAAATGCACCCGTTATTACCCGTCACCAGGACAATGAGTTATGTTATCTACAATTGTTTGTTAAGTCTGCATGAAGAGGACATCATCAATAAATAAATGTAAAGATTTTACTAGTACTGATGTAAAGGAATCTCGAGACTTCAAATGAGAGGTTTTGGAAAGGGGAATATCGGCAAAGAAGGGATTATTTGGGTCAAAGAATTCTCTAATATATGTTGAACCTGTGTTCAGTAAGGCAGGAGAGACAATTGGTGTAAATTACATAGGAATGGAGATAACTGATCAGATAAGGAAAAGAGAAAAAAAAATGGCAAAATTGCAAGAAGAGATAGTTGTACAGAAAGCCAAGGAGACTGAACTTAACAGAGAAAGCTATGCGAGAAAAACAAATGCTTGCAACCATGTCTCATTAGATTAGATCCTTTTGTCAGGAGTGGTCAATATGATCGAGATTTTTTCTACCATAAAATTGGATAAGGAACATCGTCAGCTTGTGAATGTAATATTGTCTTCAGAAGATTTGGTTCTTCAACTAATAAATGACATCATTGACCTTTCCAAAGTCGATTCAGGAGTAATGAAGTTGGAAGCCACAACATTCCGACCAACGGAGGTTATAAAGCACGCTGCAGCATTTCCACAGAAAATATTAACATTGGAAGACCACACCAAGTTTGTCTAAAGCTCTAAATTATTTTATATATCATATCTGCAAGAACTACGCACACCTAATTCTCATCTCGATGAGATACGTAGGCAGCCCTTCTTGGGTTCGGTATTTCTTTTTTCAAAAAAAAATGATTAAAAAAATAGAAAATAAATAAAATAAAAAATTGTGTACATATGTTAAGTGTCATATCTTCTTGATTGGAACGAATACAGTTAGGAGCATGCGAAATATTTGGTATGATGAAAATGATTGGCTTTGTGGTAAACCATAGCTTCTGTTGGTATCTTTCATTCGTACTTTTGTGATGCTTGAAAATTCTCTTGCGGGCATTCAAGGTAAGAATATAACCAACCTCATGGCTTCATGTGCATTGTGTGGTGAGCTTTAGATTAAAATTCAATTTAATCGCACTGTTGATCTAGAACTTGGCCTGATATGTTTGTTGAGGCGAAATCCTGAGTTATGTTTGGTTTGAGAAAGGATTGTAGGCCTTTTTTGACCCGATTGTGCCTTTTAGAGCCTACCAAATAACATTAATCCCTAGTTTTCCCACTTTGAGCCTAAAACCTTTTCTTCGGACAACCACATCTTAGCCCTTTCCCTTCTGAGTGCTTACATGCACTATCCCTCTTTTGGCCCAACCTCCTTGAGCGCACCAAAGACGCGCAAATTATAGAAGAAGATCCAACTTTGAAATTGCCAAAGGCAAAAGACGTAAAGTCTCCAAAGTCAAGAAAGCAAAGACGACTTTCTCATAAAAAAAAAAAGAACCTCCTACAAGGTCGATGTAAGACAAAAAGGAAACTACTCCAACAAAAAAGGAGAAACCTCAAAAAGGAACGAAAAGAGAAAAGCTCTAACAACTAAGGACTCAAAGAAGTCAAGACAAAAGAAAGAGGTGAAAAGAGGAAAAACTCTATCAAATAAAGACTCGAAGAAGTTGAGACAAAAGAAAGAGGATTAGACGTCAAAGGCGTATCAATCATCAAAAGCACAAATTCAGTGTGATGCTCAAGGAGAGATTAAGTCACTTTTATCCCAAATTAATATCTCACCCGTTCCCTAAGCCTACATTACAAACCAATAAACAAGCCCTATATGATCTCATTCCAAATATTCTCACATTAGTGGAGACTTACATGCAGGCCAAGCATATGGTATCACAGTTGCATGCGTTGAACTTTCTTGAGAGTGTGAGTGCACTTTGTAAAATGTTCTCAAATCAAACACTTCATATATGTGCGAAATAGAACTTTCTTTGTTGTGAGGGCACTTGAAACATGACGATTGGTATAATTCTAAACCTTTGTTGGAAGCAGGATGAAAAAAATCTTGTCGACACTTAAGTATGTTTAAGGTACTACTTGAAGCTATAGGAATTACCTTGAAGTCAATCTCAGTTATAAAAAAGGAAATGAGAAATATTTTTATGCATTCCTAACTGTTGATACCAATTGTAGTCAAATTTTGACTATCTCTTTGCATTCACTTAAAAAAAAAAAAAAAAAACTCTTGCATTTGTCCTTTGAAAGTGGATAGTTTGCTCTAAATAATGTAACATTAGAGTAATCTCATTGATGTGAGATGCCTATTTTACTTCATTGGATCGTCCATATCAAACAGGTGGAATATCTCGTGTTTTTAAGCTGGAAATATTGTAAGTAATACAGTTTTTCATGTCATTATGCTCATATTACACATGTGTCTACTGATTATCTTGTCTCAGATTTTGCAGCATTCATCATCCAGAGAATTGGAACTACATTTGACCTGATTCCTGCACCAACAGGATATGTAGGCGCCACAATGGCTCGGTCATGTTCCCCGTAAGATTTTCATTTCTCCCTTTTAATGAAAACTGGGACAGAATTTTTGAGATCTTCTCAAAAATTCAGAAGAAGATACTATCTCCAGCAAGTCAAGATTGGAGATCATGTTAATATATGCAACTGGAACAGAATTTTTGAGAAGATCTCAAAAATTCCATCAAGAATTGTCAAAAGTTCGAAGTCAACTTCAAATAATCTCCAACATTGCTAGAATGAAGCGAACTCAAATTCAAGTTGCGAGCCACCGAGGCCTCGTATAACTTCTATCAAAGACATGAGTTCCAACGAATACGAGTTGTTCAAAAATAAATAATAAAAAAAAATAATAATAATAAAAAAATAATAATAAAAAAAAATTGTCAAATTATCCAAGAAGATGACAATGCATTTCATTTCCATTGCATAATCATTTGCCAAGAGAGTAATTTTCATTTCCATTGCATTTTCATTGCCAAGAGGGCCATTGCATTTTCATTGCCAAGAGGGTCATTCATATTTTATTTTATTCATATTATATTATCGGAGGTGGTAATATCATTCGCCAAGAAGGCCATTCATATTTTATTTTATTCATATTATATTACCGGAGGTGGTAATATCATTGCCAAGAGGGCCATTGCATTCATATTATATTACCGGAGGTGGTAATATCATTGCCAAGAGGTCCATTGCATTCATCATTGCCAAGAGGGCCATTGCATTTTCATTGCCAAGAGGGCCATTGCATTTTCATTGCCAAGAGGGTCATTGCATTTTCATTTGCCAAAAGGGTCATTCATATTTTATTTTATTCATATTATATTATCGGAGGTGGTAATATCATTTGCCAAGAAGGCCATTCATATTTTATTTTATTCATATTATATTACCGGAGGTGGTAATATCATTGCCAAGAGGGCCATTGCATTCATATTATATTACCGGAGGTGGTAATATCATTGCCAAGAGGGCCATTGCATTCATCATTGCCAAGAGGGCCATTGCATTTTCATTTGCCAAGAGGGCCATTCATATTTTATTTTATTCATATTATATTATCGGAGGTGGTAATATCATTTGCCAAGAAGGCCATTCATATTTTATTGCATTCATATTATATTACCGGAGGTGGTAATATCATTGCCAAGAGGGCCATTGCATTCATCATTGCCAAGAGGGACATTGCATTTTCATCTGCCAAGAGGGCCATTCATATTTTATTTTATTCATATTATATTACCGGAGGTGGTAATATCATTGCTAAGAGGGCCATTGCACTCATCAATGCCATGAGGGCCATTGCATAATCATTGCCAAGAGGGCCATTGCATTCATCATTGCCAAGAGGGCAATTGCATTCATCATTCCCAAGAGAGCCATTGCATATTCATTGCCAAAAGGGTCATTGCATTTTCATTTGCCAAGAGGGTCATTGCATATTCATTGCCAAGAAGGTCATTGCATATATCCTACCAATGGATTTTCATTCGTCCTACCAATGGACATTCAACATATCCTACCAATGGATCTTCATTTGTCCTACCGCTGGACAAATAGTTATTTTTTCAAGCATCCTATCAATGGATCACCATCCTACCGTTAGTGCAGCATTATCCTACCAACGAATCAATGAGGATTTTTCCAACATGCAAAAAGGATGAAAGAAAGTGCGAATGACATCAAAGAGGATGCAGCACAACGTGGAATCCTTTTAGCAGCGAACTGGGACACAGTCCAAAGAATAATGTCAAACTCATAGGACACGAGCTAAGGAAATGACTTCCACCACAATAAACTACATTTCTATCGGAAGGCGTGTGGTTATTTCGGGTTCATTCATAATTCAAAACTTCGTACCAACCCCTTTTTAGAAAGATGAAAATGAAGTCGGCCAAAATTGGATTTGTCAATTTTCTTTGTCCAGGATCTCTTTTATCGATCATATCCAAAGAAAGGGACAGCTGTTGACACCCAATTTTGACCATCCACAACGCAAATTAGCTATCGAGTTTTTTTGAATTCGAACATTTTGAAATAATTAGCTTTTATAAAAAAAAATAATAAAAATAATAATATATGTATATATATATATATTTTTTCATATTATTCTAAACTATTTTTATCTTTATATAAATTTTAGTATAACATACATATTTCTATATAACTATATCTTTGATTACTATTTATGTTATTATTCGAAAATTATCTCAAAAGATTTTTTTTTTACTACTAAATAAATTTTAGTTAGGTTAGTTTAATTATGGTTTGTATTTTTGAAAATTTTAGTTTTTTCTAAAAAAATAAATAAATAAATAAAAAATATCCTTTCTTTTCTTTTTCCATTATCAAACAACTATCCATCTTTCTAAACTCACTTCTTCACTATCTCTCTCTCTCTCAAAAAACTCACTTCTTGACTATCTCTCTCTCTATCTCAAAAACTCACTTCTTCACTATCTCTCTCTCTCTACACTCTCTTTATCTTCTCAAAAAAAAAAAAGAAGAGAAAACAAGACAAGTTACCCTCCTCACCATGCTCTCCCATTATCTCTCAATCTCTCTCCTCTTACATACCACCGAATACTTCTCTTCCACTCGTCTCCGGCGAGAGCTCCGACGAAACACGCAGGAAAAGCCACCAAGCCGCCGCTAGACTAACAAGACGAGAGGTTTAAGACGGATCTTTACAAATCCGTCTTGGTATGGTTTCGTTTAACTTTATTTTTCTATATATGTTGTGTTCTTTTAGATCTAAAAGTTCATTCTTTTTTTTTATGATTATTGTGTATATGTTGGGTTGATTACATCTTGTGTTTGGTGTTCTTGATAAGTTTTCTTGCTTGGAAGATTTAGATCTTTCTCATGTTAGACTCTTTTTACTGATTTTGTTTTCATAACAAATGTTGGGCTGATTAATTACTCTAACCATTATTGTTATTTTCTTGCTTATAAGATTCATATTGTTCACATGTTACTACATCACTTTAATTCTTTATTTTTTGCTCCAAATGATTTGCTAAACTCGAGATTCAAAGATTTTTTGTTCATTCATAATTGATTAAGATTGCAAAGCATATTTATGTTATTTTTGTTGTTGTTGTTGTTGTTTATGTTCATGTTCATGTTCATGTTCATGTTCATGTTCATGTTCATGTTCATGTTCATGTTCATGTTCATGTTCATGTTCATGTTTATTTCATGTTTATGTTTATGTTCATATTCATATTTATGTTCTTACACTTTAATTATGTTCATGTTTATATTCTTGTATTTAATTAAGGTTTCATGTTCTTACATTTTAATTATGTTCATGTTTATATTCTTGTATTTAATTAAGGTTTCATGTTCTTACATTTTAATTATGTTCATGTTTATATTCTTGTATTTAATTAAGGTTTCATGTTCTTACATTTTAATTATGTTCATGTTTATATTCTTGTATTTAATTAAGGTTTCGTGTTCATATTCATGTTCTTACATTTTAATTATGTTCATGTTTATATTCTTGTATTTAATTAAGTTTTTTTTTACGGTGAGATTGTTATTATTTGTTATTGTCTAAATGCATATCTTTTAATTTGGGTATCTATTTGATTAGCTAATTGATAACCGATATTTTATTTTCTTGATTTAGATTTGGGAAATGTTTAATATTTTGCTAATCAGGCATAATTTGTTGATTGAAATATTTGACTGTTAGGAAATAATTATAGTATTTTTTTTTTACAAAATTTGCTAGCATGTAGTAATTATTTTGGCATTTATCACAATTAATTTTGTCTCCCTTTATTAAATTTGAAATAAAATTGTTATCCTACTACTTTAAATAAAGTTATTTCACCACTAGTTTAAATAAAATTATTACCCTACTACTTTAAATAAAGTTATTACCCCACTACTTTAAATAAAGCTATTACCCTACTACTTTAAATAAAGTTGTTACCCTACTACTTTAAATAAAGTTATTACCCTACTACTTTAAATAAAGTTGTTACCCTACTACTTTAAATAAAGTTATTACCCTACTACTTTAAATAAAGTTATTTCACCACTACTTTAAATAAAGTCATTACTCTATTACTTTAAATAAAGTCATTACCCTACTACTTTAAATAAAGTTATTTTACTATTACTTTAAATAAAGTTAGTACCCACTTCTTTAAAATAAGTTTTAAATAGTTTTTTTTATTATTTGGAGGGATGATTACATGCCTACTACTTATGTAACATACTTTATTTTGGCCAATGAAAAATCTCTCCGTCGGGTTTCGAGGCCTCTCCATTTTAAAGACGGAAATTTTAATTTAAGTTTACATTATATATTATATATTACAAGTTGAAATGACCGATGAAAAAATTACCGTTGCTTTCCAAGGCCTCCCATGTTCATAAGACGGTTTTTATTTTTGTATTAGTATTATTATTATTATTGTTATTATTTTTATTTTTATTATTACTATTTATATTATTTATTATTAACATGTTTACTAAGTATTTCTACAGGCGCTGGAGCAAAATTGACTGATATGCAATTTTATGTATATCTGATATACAAGAAAACTGTTGGTTGTATGCACTAATATACAGTGTATATACAGTTGTGATATACATCAGAATTGGCCCCAAAGCCCAAAACGCAGGTGGCCCAACAGCTTAGTCCAGACGTACAGAAACTAAGTGTCGGGCCATATTTTTATATGTTCATTACTTATTTTTATTTATTATTTTATTGATTCGGTTTGTAATAATTAATTAATTCATGTCGTTCATGATTTTCTTAGCTATTAATTTTAATTTGTTTTAACCTAATTAGATTCCCCTAAAGATAAACCAATTCATGTTAATTTATTCTTAAAATAATTTTCTATATTTACTTAGTCATTGATAAACTTTTACTTCTTTATATATATATATATATATATATATATATATATATATATATATATATATACATGTATATTATAATCAAATATTTAAGTTTTATCAATTTTGTTATTTTTATTTTTTTTATTTTTTTATATAAAAATAATTTCAAAGTCTTCGTTTTCTTTTAAATTAATATTTCCCAAAGTTAGTCCAATAAATTTTAAATCGTTGGATAACCGCATGTTAGCGGCTATTTTAAGTGCTAAAACCTTCTTAAAATAGTAATATGAACCTCGTACCCTTTTTCTCTAAATTTTTAAGACTTAAATCTGTTAGAGTCTTTTAAATTAAGTTTTCTTAATTTCTTTAAAAAATTAAGTGGCGACTCTTTTTTTTACTAAAATTGATTTTTTCTTATAAAGATGAAATTAATTTTAAACCGTCTTTTTTCGATATAACAATAGTACAGAATTCCCTATGTATAAATTCATAGATAGGAATTTTGTAAAGGGGAGAGTCTCCCTTGTTTATTGTCTTCCTAGAACAATCAACTTACCCCTTGAGGTAAGGATTAGAATAGATATCTTCCTTTTTATTTTCCTTTGTGATTGTGCAGGTACCTGCAGATCATAAACATATCAGCCAACAATTGTAATTAACTTCAGGTATCATGCTACTTTGAGCCTTAGGTTGGACTTGCAGCAGCTGAGTTTGGAGTTCTTGCACCAATACCTCAACAACATAGGCCATACTACAGCAGCAACAGTGACAACAACTAAGCAACAGCAGCAGTAACTCAACAGCAACAGCAGAGCCTAGAAGCAATCAACAATCCTCAACAAATACACCATGCAAAATCAAAATGACTCTAGCTTGTGCAGTATTACAGCAAATACAGTATATGCAAAGACCAAGAATTTTCAGCTCAAACGGACAATTGGAGACGTTAGTCGAGCGACCTTGAAAAAGTTAGCCGACTTAAGCCTAATGAGGGAGCAATTTGCAATTTGGAGTTTCCAGGCCTCCAAATATTGTAGGACTACAGAAAATATAGTAATTGCAAAGCCCAAGAAGTTTCAGCTCAAATGAATAATTGGAGACGTTAGTCGAGCGACCTTGAAAAAGTTAGACGACTTAAGCATAATGAGGGAGCAATTTGTAATTTGGAGCTTCCAGCTTATGGAAAAAGCCTCAAAATGTTGCAGGACTACAGCAAATATAGTAATTGCAAACCGTAATAAGTTTCATCTCAAACGTATAATTGGAGACTTTAGTCGAGCGACCTTGAAAAGGTTATCCGGCTTAACTCTCAGAATTGTAGAAACTTCAGAAACTCAGGAGCCTTTTTAGATGTTTGCTTTGTTGTTTCTTGTTGCCTTAGTTGTGAAGGTGTCAGTCAGCAACAAAGACATATACAACATCTGTGGAAAGCCAACAGAAAAAACATACCTCAGCTGAACAATCCAACAAAGTACTCATCATGGCCAGGGTGCAGCTGCAGAGCAACAACTTTGGAGATCAAACATAAGTGTTGGTGTATGAGTGGGAGTATTTGTGAAGCAACAATAGGTTTACTATACAACATCAAACATCCTAACTACAACAACTATGCAAACAACAACAGGGTCATCAACAACCAAACCAAGTGCAGCAACCATGGACAGGGTACTGCAGGAGCCATGGTTGGGTGGTCATTTGCTTGCTTCTGGTTTCTTTATTTATGCAAGATTCAACTGTGGAGAGACACAACCACTAAGCAACTACACCAACAAGTAGCAACATCTTCAAGAAAGATAAGCCAAGAATAAGAATTCCAACCTGCAGCACACAAGGAACAACTACAAGTTAATAGTACAAGTTATAGCAGCTTGCAGATTTGTTTGGTAGTGTGTTGTTTTGTTTTTGATTGTCTGTGCAGGTATTCTAAGGAGCTGAACCTGTTCACCAGGAAGGGTCTCCTTTTCTGTGAAACTTACACCAACAAGCATCTTAACCATTACTACTATGGAAGCAACAAGGAACTGCACACAGACCTGCACCAGCCTATCTATCCCCCACATTTGTTTGTTTCTTTAGTAACTGCTTATGAAGGTTCTCAGAGTCTCAAACAAAGGGAGACAACAACCTGGTATGCTGGGAACTCATCAACACATCAACAATCTATCCATACCAATTTCCATACTTCAACACCTGCAGCAACACTCTTGCACCCTAGCTACAGATCCAAATTTGAGAAAACATTGCTTCTCAATTCATCAGCTGCCAACATCATCCATCATCTTCCCCACCAATATGCACCACACAAGGAGCAACTACAAGTCAATAATACTAGTTACAGCAGTTTGCAGAATTGTTTGTTTGTGTGTTGCTCTGGGTTTGTTTGTCTATGCAGGTATCCCAAGGAGCTGATCCTCATCACAATGAAGGATCTATTTCTGAGTATAACATGCAACAACAAGCAGCCTACCACTTCAGCAAGAGAGGCCATAAGGAATGGGTTACAGATTTGCAGCAGCCTTTACATATCTTATATTTGTCTGTTTCTTTGGCCTCTTATAGGTGTAGGTTTACAGAGCTTCAAACGAAGGGAGACTAAATACTGGCATGCTAAGGCCTCCCCAACACTCTCCAATAATCCATACATGCCAGCTACTATGCTTCATTGTTTGCAGCAGTCCTATGGCAGCCAAGCTACTTGGAATCCTTGGTGGGTTACTTGTTTGAGTGCAGGCTACACTACTGGCTGGAACACTCCAATATGCAAGGCACCATCAGAGGAGCTTCCAAGCAGCTGCACACGTTAAAGCTGCAACACCTTCAAAATGCAGCATGTAAAAAGTCAGTGCCAATATTTTATCAACAACAACTCCAAGGCTGCTGGTTGCTATAGCTCAATATATTTCCTCTGCTATCATCCTCCCTAATTGATATATACATGATCTTGATGTGGATGCACCCTTCCATTTGGACTTACTTGGTTTGACAAGACTAAAAAGGACAAAGATGAACAGAACCTCCTCACCCCATGCGAGATAGAAGGTTCATATACTTGTTCTTCTTCAATTTAGCTATGTATGATACGTAGCATAGTTGAATAGGACTAGTGTAGGTTACTTTCTTGTTTTCTCATGGAAGGGGAGAGTCTCCCTCATTTATGCTTTCTTAGTCGACTTGTACCGGGAGGAGTCATCCCATAAGTTTATCGCTTTCCATCTAGTAATGGGGATGAGTAGGCCGACCTGAGTAGGTCGGCTGACTCATGAACCATCCTAAGTTCGGAGGTAAGGTTTATGTCCCCCTCCATGTATTTTTCTTTAATTTTATTTATGATAAGGCTTGGGGGTGCTGCTCAACCCCTGACTGTGCACGAGAGGTGGGAGCCTCGTGTAGGGTCTGTTCCCATAAAAGAAAGAATTGAGGGAAGCGAAAGCAGAATAATTTGTGAATTTGAAACAAGAGGGTATGACAGTTAAGTAGTATAGTCTGAAGTTCATCCAGCTGTCCAAATATGCTCTGGAGATATCCCAAATATGATATCAAAGATGAGGAAATTTGTCTCCGGATTGGGAAGTCATGTGAAGAAGGAGTGCAAAGCATCATTATTGATCTGTGACATGTATATTTCTAGATTAATGGTGTATGCTTAGTAGGTAGAGGATGAGAAGAGGAAAGAAAAGGAGGATCACTTGAGTAAGAAGGCAAAATCAGTTGGACATGAGAGTGAGCAGAGGCAGAGCAAGGGCAACTGGTCCTTATTTCAAAAGAGCTCTTCCAACTATGCCACATCTGTGGCAAGTGCACCTACACCGTATAACAGATATGATCAGCAGGGACAGAGTCACCGAAATTTCAAAGCCCAGAGTTCTCAATCCTAGGCTAGTATGGCTCAAGGTTTGAAGGGAAATCCACCCTGTAGCAAGTGTGGTAAGCTTTATTTGGGAGAATGCAGAGAGGGAAAGAATGGTTGTTATAAATGTGGCCAAACGGGATATTTTTAGAGAGAGTGTTCAACATGGGGAAATAGAGCCCAGTCTTTTGTCAGCACACCACCGGCTAGAGGTAATCAGAGGGGCTCAACATCAGGTATGAGCGGAGGTACAAACCATCTATATGCCATGGGTAGTCACCAAGATCAGGAGAACTCCCCAAATGTTGTGACATGCATGATTTGAGTCTTTACTCTTGAATGTTATATTTTAATAGATCCAAGTGCCAAGCTGTCTTTTGTCTCTTTATGTGGCTAGTCAATTTGATAAAATTCCTTAGTGTCTTATAGAACCCTTTAATGTATCTACTCCTATTGGTGAGTCTATATTAGATGAGAGGGTCTATAGGGATTGTGAATTGTTTATCATTCAAAAGGATACCATGGTTGACTTATTTGAGTTGGACATGATCGATTTTGATGTGATTCTTGGCATGGACTGGCTATATGCTTATTATGCCTTTGTTGATTGTATAACTCAGATTGTTAAGCTTAGTTTCCCGAATGAGCCTATCTTAGAATGGAAGGGTAGTCTTGTTATGCCTATGGGTAAGTTTGTTTCATACCTTAGGGATAGAAAGTTGATCTCTAAAGAGTTTATTTACCACTTTGTTAGATTTAAAGATGATAGTGTTGAGTCCCCTGCTCTTGAGTCAATTCCGATTGTAAATGAGTTTCCTAAAGTGTTTCCTGAGGATCTGCCCACAGTCCCTCCTAATAGAGAGATTGAATTTGGGATTGATGTTCTTCCCGATACACAACCTATCTCTATTACTCCATATAGAATGGTTCCTACTGAGTTGAAAGAATTGAAAGAACAGCTGAAAGATCTCCTAGATAAGGGGTTTATTAGGCCGAGTGTCTCACCTTGGGGCACTACTTCCCAGGATAGATGATCTGTTTGATCAGCTTCAGGGTGCCACTTGTTTCTCAAAGAAGACCTCAGATCAGGCTACCACAAGTTGAAAGTGAGAGAATGTGACATCCCAAAGACTGTTTTCCAAACCAGGTATGGTTACTATGAGTTTCTAGTTATGTCCTTCGGCTTGACTAACGCTCCTATGACATTTATGAACTTGATGAACTAAGTGTTCAAATAGTATTTGGACATGGATATGATTGTATTTATAGATGATATATTAATCTATTTGAGGAGTGAGAAGGAACATGCTAATCATCTCAGAATTGTCCTTCAGACTCTCAATAGGGAGCTCTATGCCAAGTTTTCAAAGTGTGAATTTTGGATTTCTTCAGTGGCATTCCTAGGACTTATTGTATCCAGAGAGTATATATTAGTTGATTTGCAAATGATTAAAGCGGTTAAGAACTGGCCAAGGCCCACATCCCCAACTGACATAAGAAGTTTCTTGGGTCTGGCTAGATACTAACTTAGATTTTTTAAAGGGTTCTCATCCATATCTTTACCATTGACTAAGATGACCTAGAAGAAGGCTAAGTTTCAATGGGCAGATGCGTGTGAGAAGAGTTTTCAAGAGTTGAAAACAAAATTGACTACTTCTCCAATTCTATCCCTACCCAAGGGAACAAATAGTTTTATGATTTATTATGATGCATTTAGAGTTGGATTGGGATGTGTATTGATGTAGAAGGGGAAGGTGATAGCTTATCTTTCTAGACAAATTAAGATTTATGAGAGAAACTACCCAACTCACAACCACGAGTTGGCAGCTGTACTGTTCACTCTCAAGATTTGGCATTATTATCTTTATGGCGTGCATGTTGATGTGTTCACGGATCACAAGAGCCTGCAATATGTGTTTACTCAGAAAGAACTGAACCTGAGGCATAGGAGATGGCTTGAGTTGCTCAAGGATTATGACATGAGCATTCTCTACCACCTAAGAAAAGCTAACATTGTGGCTAATGCTCTTAGCAGTTTATCCATGAGGAGTACTGCCCATGTAGATGAGGGAAAGAAATAATTGGCCAAAGAGGTACATAGGCTTATACGATTGGGAGTTCAACATATTGACTCCAGCGAAGGTAGTGCTATTGTTCGGAATGGGGCTGAATCATCTCTAGTTTCATAGGTGAAAGAAAAGCAAGATCAAGATCCCATTCTCCTCCAACTATAGGATGATGTTCATCAGTAGAAGGTAATGGCTTTTACCAAAGAGGGATATAGAGTGTTGAGGTATCAAGGGATATTATGTGTTCCAAGCATTAAGGTCATTCAAGAGAGGATCATGGAAGAGGCCCATAATTCCAAGTATTCCATCCATCCAGGTTTTACAAAGATGTACCATGACTTGAGAGAGGTATATTAGTGGAGTGGAATGAAGAGGGATATAGCAGAGTTTGTGTCCAAGTGCCCAAACTGCCAGTAAGTTAAATTTGAGCACCAGAGGACTTGTGGAGTAGCCCAGAATATTGAAATTCCAGAATAGAAGTGGGAAATGATAAATATGGACTTCACTACAGGTCTACCGCGATCCCGCAGACAGCATGACTCTCTTTGGATGATTGTGGATAGGATGGCCAAATTGGCCAATTTCTTACCCGTTAAGACTACGGACACCGCAGATGAGTATGCTAGACTATATATTCGATAAATTATCAGACTGCACAGAGTCCCTTTGTCTATCCTCTCATATAGGAGAGCTTAGTTCACCGCTTAGTTTTGGAAGTCATTCTAGAAAGGTTTGGGTTCAAGAGTGAACCTTAGTACTGCTTTTCACCCGTAGACAGACGAGCAAGCAGAGCACATGATTCAAACCTTAGAGGATATATTGAAAGCCTGTGTCATTAAAACATCAAAGGTAATTGGGATGATCATTTACCTCTTATTGAGTTTGCATACAATAATAACTTCTATTCTAGCATTTAGATGGCTCCCTATGAAGCTTTGTATGGAAGGAGATGTAGATCGCCGATTGACTAATTTGAGTTGGTGAAGCTGAGTTGATTAGACCTGACTTGGTTTATCAAGCGATGGAGAAAGTAAAGATCATCCAAGAGAGGTTGAAAACTGCACATAGACGCCAGAAATCCTACACTGATGTTAGGAGGAGAGATTTGGAGTTTGAAGTACATGATTGGGTATACTTGAAAGTTTCACCCATGAAGGGTGTAATGAGATTTGGAAATGGGAAACTTAGTTCTTACCACATTGGTCCTTATCACATTGTGAAGAGGGTTGGTAGCGTAGCTTATGAATTGTAGTTATCCCCGGAGCTAGCAGTTATTCACCTCGTGTTTCACATATCTACTCTTAAGAAATGTTTGGGAGATCCTCGCTAGTTGTAACAACTGAGAGCATTGGGGTGAAAGAGAGTTTGATTTATGAAGAGATTCTAGTTCAAATTCTTGATTGCCAGGTTCGCAAATTGAGAACTAAGGAGGTAGCATCTATCAAAATTCTATGGCGGAATTAGTTTGTTGAAGAGGCTATATGGGAAGCTGAAGAGAATATGAAAGCTAGATACCCTCATCTATTCATGACTCCTAATGATGATGTTGAAGGTAATATTCCTTTTTCCTATCTTTGATTTAAGATTCATTCTAAATTTGTGTATTCGATAGGTATTCCTAAGTTTAAGTAGTTGATTATATGAACTTTTGAATTGTTGAGCTCTTGATTATATTTTTTCCTTGAGTAAACCCTTAGCTTAGTCTTCATTCGAGGATGAATGATCCCAAGGGGGAGATATTGTAACACCCCCTGTTATTCTATCCTAGACTAAGTTCGAGAACCATTATAAAAATTGATGAATTGGACTGAATAATGGACTACGAAGGAGGTCTATGATTCATAGGTTGTTCTATGAGTTGTAGGAACGGTTCGTATACCTCCCTAAGACTTAGTGAAATTTTGATTTGGAGAAGCCCTCCTACGAACTACCATTAGGAGCCATAATCATTCCTACGAGTTGTAGGAATGAGTCGTAGAGCCTTTGCCTAAATTCTAAAAATACAAGCCTCAATACCTTGACTATGAGTTGATAGGATGACCCGTAGAGATGACTACAAGTCATAGAAATGACTCTTAGAAGCACCTAACACTTAGTCAAATTTCTAAACTGAAAGGTCACATCTACGAGGGAAGTTGATGAGTCGTCAAAGTTCCTACGAGTTATAGAAAAGACCCCTTAGGGAAACTTCAAAACTCATTATTGCAGATTTTTGTGAAACCTGCAAGACGAGGAAAGTTCACGACTCGTCAAGTCATTGATGACTCATCGACACGATTCGTAGAACGCAACATTTTCCATCCCAATTTCATGATAAAGACGACTCGTAGATGTTTCTACGAGTTATAACGACGACTTGTAGGCGACTAATTTAAGGTTTTTATGAGGGTAGATTGGTCTTTTCCCACCTTTCTTAGACTAAAACCATAATATTTTAGGACTAAATTAATTCTCTTATCAGTACCTAGTATTCTCAATACCCTGAATACCACTTGGATTATTTAAAAGTAAGGATTTGAGAAGAGGAGAAAGACTAGGGTTCAAGTTCTTCAAGCGAGGTCTCTAAGTTCTTGATTATTCTTTGAGTCCAGGTATGTAAGGCTGAACTAAAATATGTATTTTGTTTCTCCATGTGCCTATGATTGTGATAGATGGAATGTGTAAGGACTAATCCTACATGATTATATTTCTTGAGAAGTTCTTGTCTTAAAAATATACACGTTTTACTAATTATTGATAAGATATTATTTTTCTACAAATCAATTCCTCGAACACATGAATTGAACTACTTGTTTTACTTAAACCCTAGAAGTAAGTTGATTGATATTAAATTGCATACATCTTAAGATTGAGTATAGAGCCTTGAATTGTGGATGTACGATTGTGATAGGAACGTGAGTGTAATGATAGTAATGATAGTATCAACAAATTGATAGTCCTGAATGTTATTATAAATAATTGTCTAAAATCTCTTTTAATTACATGATTGGAAAATTGATTGGTTGAAGGGATTGATTTGATAGAATGAATGAATTGAAAGAGTCCAAAAGATACATTGATTTGGTTTGATTCAGATTGATTGTCTTATGAGCTGGGAAACGTATCAAGCACCGAATTGTGTAGGAGTAAGTAATAACTCGAACCCAATAACTACATCGCCAAACCTAAAAGAGGATTAAACCGTTAAAGTCGGATATTTTACAAATTACTGTCCTCACATGATAGGACTTGATTGGTTATGGATCCATGATTGTTGATTCATTCCTACCCTGGCAAGGTATGAACGAACATCGAAACAACATTGGTTTTTTGTACTATCACTGGGTCATAATTGATAGTGTCGGATAAGAGAAACTCTGATATAGGTCTTGATAGTACACTGAGTTGTATTGGCATGGATTGGATTTGTCCCACCTCGGGAGGGTACCCTAGATGTGGCCGGCACTCGAAAACTATTGTTGACCTTCAAGCGAACCACTTGGTCCAATCACACTTTCATTCAGTCACATTCTATCAATGGAAGATCAACTCACAAGAATATTATTCATAATTAAGGCCAAAGGTCAACCACATATCCAATCAACAACTAGTAAGAATAAAACTAGTCAAAATGAAACAAATCAACATCATCCACACTCTAGTCTATGAAGCCTCTATCAATAATCCAAGAGGTGCCAATGACAGGTTCATGGCTACCACAAATCAAAATAAAAGAAAACTAACTCAAAGCTGAAAAGATAACTACGGTATCCTCTGGAAATAAAGAGGACTCACCAACTAGCTGGAAGTGAATAGATCCTCAAAGGTGCGCCTGTTGATGATCTCTAGTACTTGTCTCAGCATTATGAAATGATGCAAGCCAAATGGCATCAGCTCGTGGAATGTACGAGTAGGTAAAATGGCCGAATGAAATAGACATCAATGTAGAATCAAATCAACTCGGAATCTCAACTCAGAAGAAGGAGCACATCAATAAAAATGTCCTGAGTCTAAACAAGAATATATGATTTAGAAAAGACCAATCACATACAATTCAACCAAATCTATCCCTATATGACTCAGAGTGCTATCAAGACCTATATGAGAATTTTTCTTATCCGACAACTATCATTTATGAGCCAGTGATAGTACAAGAAGCCGACGTTGTTGCCACGTCCATTCATACCTTTCCAAGGTAAGAACGAATCAAAAATTATAGATACGTAACCAATCAAGTCTTATCATGTCAAAACAATAATTTTGGAACCATCCGACTTTAATGGTTCAATCCTCTCCTACGTTTGGTGACGTAGTTATTGGGTTTGAGTTATTACTTACTCTTACCCACTTCAGTGCTCGATACTCCTTCCAAGACTCAATATTCATAAGACTCTATCTAATCAGTTCAATCTAGTCATATTGACAAGTCTCATTTGGACCCTTATCAATTCATTAATTTTATCACTATCAAATGTTTCACCAAATCATACTATCCAATTAGTCCCAATCATATCTTTCAATAGTAGTTAGATATACTTGTATGACAACAATAAGTTATGTTCCTATTTTATTCCATTCACATTCTTGGCTATCTCAATTTATGCTTTTCATTCCAATCAATACATATACATAATCATTTATGATCAATATATATATGGCTACAGTTTATGAAATATCATATGAAAAGTAATTTTTTTAAGAATTCAAGTCATGAAGATCATCAATCAACTAATAAAATATAAAGATATTCTAGTGTTTTAGGAAAATTCAAGAAAATGTTCGAGGAGGGTTCAAGTCTATCACAATTTCTATCCAACACATATATGGAACATATGAAAGAACTCAATGCATATTTTATGTTAGCCTCACATACCTTTGAGTAGATTTTGAAGAAATGTTAATGTTAGGTATTCAATGGAAAGCTTAAATCCTTGAATTTTGAGGGAAAATCTTGTTGGAGATGATTTGAGAGAGAAGAGGATGAAGATTAGGGTTCTTTGGAGGTGAAAAACTGCAAAAGTTTGACCCCAAGACATTCCAAGTTCGTATATATAGATATTAGGTAATTTTTCCAAAATATCCCTACAAAATCTAAACAACTGGACAAGTCCGTGACAGGTCCGCGATGCAGACGTGTCGCGCACCTTTCTGGTCGACAAAAAATGAAATCTAGAATAATTTGTCCAAGTTCACTGCAGGTTCGCGATGCAGACCTTTCGTGAAACTCTCTGGTCAACCAAGCATACCTTTTGACTCCAAACTCAGAAAAATGCAATTTTGATGGAGTTGGAAAGAAGTGTCAAAGACCTTTAATTTAATAGGTTATGGTCTACCCAATTCATTATATTTTAGGATATATGGTCTTTTGAAGTTGACTCTTATACTGACTCATCCGGAAACATAGCTGAGAGGAATTCTTTGGGCTTGGCTTAGTTTTAGGGATACCTTATGACCCTAAATCACATCTAATACACTTTAAATACTTATTAATTGATCCTAACTCATATATATAATTTGAAGTCTTCGAGTTCAAACCTATACGCATATGAAGAATGGTCTGAATCTTAGAATAGAAATTTTAAGGTGTAACAATATCTCCCCCTTGGAATTATTCATCCTCGAATGATGAGTAAACCAAGGATGGACTCGAGGTACAAATAACAATCAAGAATCAATCATTCAACCAATCAAGTGTTTAAAATAATTTAGTATTCAAACTCAAAAATGGACATACCAATTCAAATCAAGAAAATGGATATTACCTTCAACATTCTCGTCAATAGGCACAAATAGATTTGGATATTTAGCTTTCATATCTTCCTCAACTTCCCATATGGCTTCCTCAACAAATTTATTTCTCCACAAGACTTTGACCGAGGCAATCTCCTTGGTCCTCAATTTGCGAACTTGACGATCAAGAATTTGGACCGGAACCTCTTCATAGGACAAACTATCCTTAACTCCAATACTATCAATGGGGACTACCAATGAAGGATCGCCCAAGCACTTCTTCAACATCGAGACGTGAAATACTGGATGAATGGCGGCTAGATCAGAAGGTAACTCCAACTCATAAGCGATACTCCTAATCCTCCTCACAATCTGGTAAGGATCAATATATCAAGGACTAATCTTTCCCTTCCTTCCAAACCTCATGACGCCCTTCATGGGTGACACTTTCAAGTACACCCAATCATCTACCTCAAACTCTAAGTCTCTCCTTCTCACATCGGTATAAGATTTCTGGCGGCTTTGGGCTGTCTTTAGCCTACCTCGAATAACTTTCACCTTCTCCATAGCTTGGTGAAAAAATCAGGCCCAATCAACTCAACTTCACCAACTTCAAACCACCCAATTGGCGACCTAGACCTCCTCTCATACAAAGCTTCATAGGGAGCCATTTGAATACTTGCATGATAACTATTATTGTATACAAACTCTATGAGAGGTAAATGATCATCTCAATTTCCTTTGAAGTCAAGTACACTTGCCCTCAATATATCCTCCAATGTATGGATGGTATGCTCTGCTTGGGCATATGTCTAGGGATGAAAGGATGTACTAAGATTCACCTTTGAACCCAGTCTTTACTGAAAAGATCTCTAAAATTAGGAAGTGAATTGAGCTCCTCTGTCTGAGATAATAGACAAGGGAACCCCATACAACCTGATAATCTCCCGAATATACAATTTTGCATAATCTTCTGCGGTGTCAGTAGTCTTAACTGACAAGAAGTGGGCTAATTTAGTCATTCTATCCATAATCACCCAAATCAAATCATGCTGTTTTCGGGAGCATATTGATCAATTCCCACTTCCATTCTGGAATCTCTATATTTTGAGCTAACCCACATGGCATTTGATGCTCAACTTTAACCTATAGGTAATTTAGGCACTTGGAAATAATTCAGCGATATCTCTCTTCATTTCACTCCACCAATAGACTTCTCTCAAGTCATGATACATCTTTGTAGAACCAGGATGAATAGAGTATTTGGAACTATGCGCTTTGGCCATAATCCTTTCTCGAACATCATCAACATCCGGGACACACAATCTATTCTGGTACCTCAACAAACCATCTCTCCCTTTGGAGAAAACTATTACCTTTTGTTTGTGAACAACCTCTTTCAACTGAAGGAGGATGAGATCTTAGTCTTTCTTCTCTTTTACCTCTGCCACGAGGGAGGATGCATACCCATTCTGAATATTAATTCCACCTTTATTATTGTCTTCAAGCTGAACTCCCAATCGATCTAATCTATGCACCTCTTTAGCCAATTCTTTCCTTCCCTCCTCTATATGGGTAGTGCTACCCATAGACAACCTACTAAGAGCATCAACACTAATATTAACTTTACCTGGATAGTAGAGAATGCTCATATCATAATCCTTAAGCAACTCTATCCATCTCCTTTGCCTCAGGTTGAGTTCTTTCTGACTGAAGACGTACTGCAAACTCTTATGATCGGTGAACACATCAATATGCACTGCATACAAGTAGTGGCACCAAATTTTAAGAGCAAATATCGCAGCTGCCAGCTCAAGGTCATGAGTTGGGTAATATGTCTCATGAATCTTAAGTTGTATTGAAGCATAGGCTATCACTTTTCCCCACTGCATCAACACATAGCCCAAACCAACTCTAGACGCATCATAATAGATTACAAAATCCTTTATTCCATCAGGCAAAGTCAAAATATGAGCAGTGGTTAGCTTGGTCTTCAATTTCTGGAAACTCTCCTCGCAAGCACCGAACCATTAGAACTTAGCCTTCTTTTGGGTCAGCTTGGTCAATGGTGATGATATGGATGTGAATCCCTCTAAAAACCTTCGATAATAGACAGCCAAACCCAAGAAGCTTCTTATATCTGTTGGGGATGTGGGTCTGGGCCAATTTTTCACTGCCTCATTCTTCTGAGTATCAACCTGAATACCATCTCCAGATATAATGTGGCCTAGGAAATCCACTAATGCAAGCCAAAATTTATATTTGGAGAACTTTGCATATAATACCTAGTCTTTTAGAGTTTGCAAGACGACTCTAAGATGATAGGCGTGCTCCTCCTCATTCTTGGAGTAAACCAAAATATCATCAATGAAGACAATTACAAACATATCAAGATAAGGATTAAATACTCGATTCATGAGATCCATTAAAGCTGCAGGGGCATTAGTCAACCCAAAGATCATAACCAAGAACTCAAAATGGCCATAACAAGTCTGAAAAGCTGTCTTTGGGATATCATACTCCTTCACCTTCAACTGATGGTAACCTGATCTTAGGTCTATCTTTGAGAAACAAGTGGCACCCTAAAGTTGGTCAAATAAATCATCTATTCTGGGGAGAGGGTATTTGTTCTTTATGGCGACCTTATTTAGTTGCCTGTAATCAATACACATTATAAGGGACCATCTTTTTTTCACACGAATAGGACAAGAGCACCCTAAGGTGAGACACTCGGCCTAATGAATCCTTTGTCTAACAAATCCTTCAATTGTTTTTTTAACTCTTTCAACTCAGCAGGAGCCATTCTATATGGAGGGATAGAGATAGGCTGTGTATCAAGAAGGACATCAATCCCAAAGTTGATATCCCTATTAGGAGGGACTTCGAGCAGATATTCAGGAAAGACTTTAGGGAACTTATTGACAATCAGAACCGACTCAAAGGATGGAGACTCAACATTGTCATCTTTCACTCAGATGATGTGATAAATACAACCTTTTGAGATTAACTTTCTGGCCCTAAGATAGGAAATAAACTTACCCTTAAGCATGACAGGAATACCTTTCCACTCTATGACAGCCTTATTCGGGAATTTGAACTTAACAATCCGAGTGCTATAATCAATAGAGGCATAATAGACATAAAGCCAGTTCATGCCAAGGATTACATCAAAATAAACCATGTCCAACTCAACTAAGTCATCCAAGGTATCCCTATGACAGATTGACATGGTACAATCTCTATAGACTCTCTCAGTTAAGATAGAATCACCAATAAGAGTAGCTACACTAAAAGGTTCTAGAAGACATTCAGGAATTTTGTCAAATTACTAGCCATATAAGGAGACACAAAAGATAGTGTGGCACCCGGATCTATCACAACATAATAGTCAAGAGTAAACACTAGGATCATACCCTTCACGATGTTTGGGGAGTTCTCTTGATCTTGGCGACTACCCATGGCATATAGACAGTTTGTACCACCACTCGTACCTGAAGTAGTGCCTTTCTGATTACTTCTAGCTGGTGGCGTGGTGGTAGAATACTGGGCTCTGTTTCCCTATGTCAGACACTCCCTCTAAAAATATCCCACTTGGCCACATTTATAACAACCATCCTTTCCTTCTCTACACTCTCCCAAATAGAGCTTACCGCATTTGCCGCATGGTGGATTTCTCTTCGAACCTTGACCCACACTAGCCTGGGATTGAGAACTCCGGGATCTGAAATTCTGGTGACTCTATCCCTGTCGATCATACCTGTTATATGGCACAGATGCACTTGCCACAGATGGGGCATAGTTGGAAGACCTTATCTGAAAGAAGGACCTGTTTCCCTTGCTTTGCCTCTGCCCACTCTCATGTCTAGCTGGTTTTGCCTTCTTTCTCAAATTCTCCTCCCTGTCTTTCCTCTTCTCATCCTCTACCTGCTGAGCATACACCATTAATTTGGAAATATCCATGTCAGAGATCAACAATGATGCTTTGCATTCCTTCTTCACATGTCTTCCCAATCCGGAGACAAATTTTCTCATCTTTGACCTTATATCTGGGATTATCTCTAGGGCATATCTGGATAGCTAGATGATCTTCAGACTATACTCTTTAACTTCCATATCCTCTTGTTTCAAATTTACAAACTCTTCTACTTTCTCTTCCCTCAATTTTTTGGGAAAGAAGTGATCAAGAAATGCCCTCTCAAACTCATCCTAAATAGTAGGCTCTGCATCCTTACCTCTACTTTCTTCCCACTGGTTATACCAAATATTTGCCATATCCTTGAGCTGATAAGATACCAACTCAACCCCCTCGATCTACATAGCATGCATCGCCTTCAGGATCTTTAACATCTCATCAATAAAATTCTAAGGTTCCTCATCAACCTTGGAACCCATGAATATCGAAAAATTTATTCTCAGAAAGTCTCTAATCCTCGTGGAAAAAGAGGGTTGCTGATAACTAGAGCTAGAAGTTTGTGAACTCTGGCTACCATTGCGGGTAGCCACCAACTGAGTGAGTATAGAAATTTCTCCTCGGAAATCTTCCCCCAAAGTTGGTGTAGGCTGAGTAGTAGGCATTTGAGGTACCTCAGTATATCTTGCAAGTTGGCCTCTAGTCCTCAACGGGGGTATCTTTGTTTGTGGAAGCTCTATGTGGATAGCGTTCCTCTCACTTGCGGTAAGGTTTGGAGGCATTGTCTACAATAAGTAAATGCATGAATTAGAAAAAAACCTTCATAGAATTAAACTCTATCGTACAAATTCAGAATATGAAAGAAGTGAAACAATTCTTAATATCCTATAACCTCCTAATTGTAAGTGTGGTGTACAATACACCCATAAGCAAGACTCTACTAGACACGGCTTCATAGACTCCCTAGGACTCTCAAACTCTATGCTCCGATACCAAGTTTGTCACGCCCTAGGAGGGTACCCTAGACGTGGCCGGCATTCGAAAACCATTGATGGCCTTCAAGAGAATCATTTGGTCCAACCACACTTCTATTTAGTCACATTTTATCAGCGGAAGATCAACTCACAAGAGTACTATTCATAATTAAGGCCAAAGGCCAACCATATATCTAATCAACAACTAGTAAGAATAAAACTATTCAAAATGAAACAAATTAACATCATCCATACTTTAGTATATGAAGCCTCTATCAACAATCTAAGAGGTGTCAATGACCTATTCATGGCTACCACAAATCAAAATAAAAAAAAACTAACTCAAAGCTGAAAAAATAACTGCGGTATCCTCCAGAAATAGGGAGGACTCACCAACTAGATGGAAGTGAATAGATCCTCAACGGTGCTTGTTGATAATCTCTAGTACCTGTCTCTGCATCATGAAATGATGCAGGCCAAATGGCGTCATTGCGTGGCATGTACGAGTATGTAAAGTGGACAAATGAAAATGACATCAATGTAGAATCAAATCAACTCAGAATCTCAACTCAAAAGAAAAAGCACCACAATCAAAATGTTATGAGTCTAAACAAGAATATATGTTTTAGACAAGATCAATCACATACAATTCAACCAAATCCATCCCAATCCGACTTAGAGTACTATCAAGACCTATATAAGAGTTTCTCTTATCTGAAAACTATCACTTATAAGCTAGTGACAGTACAACAAGCCAATATTATTGCCATGTCCGTTCATACCTTTCCAGAGTAAGAACGAATCAACAATCATGGATCCGTAACCAATCAAGTCCTATCATCTCAGGACAATAATTTAGGAAATATCGGACTTTAACGGTTCAATCCTCTCCTATGTTTGGCGATGTAGTTATTGGGTTCGAGTTATTACTTACTCTTACCCAATTCGGTGCTCGATACTCCTTCTAAGACTCAATTCTCATAAAACTCTATCTAATCAGTTCAAACTAGTCATATTGACAAGTCTCATTTGGACCCTTATCAATTCATCAATTTTATCACAATCAAACCTTTCAACCAATCATACTATCCAATTAGTCCCAATCACATCTTTCAATAGTAGTTAGATATACTTGTATGACAATAATAAGTTATGTTCCTTTTTTATTCTATTCACATTACTGGCTATCCCAATTTATGCTTTTCATTCGAATCAATACATATACATAATCATTTACGATCAATATATATATGGCTATAGTTTATGAAATATCATATAAAAATTAATTTTTTCAAGAATTCAAGTCATGAAGATCAGCAATCAATTAATAATAAGTAAAGATATTCTAGGGTTTTAGGAAAATTCAAGAAAACGTTCGTGGAGGGTTCAAGTCTATCACAATTTCTATCCAACACATCTATGGGGCATATGTAAGAACTCAATCCATATCTTAGGTTAGCCTTATATACGTTAGAGTAGACTGTGAAGAAATCTTAATGTTAGGTCTTCAATGAAAAGCTTGAATCCTTGAGTTTTGAGGGCAAATCTTGTTGGATATGATTTGAGAGAGAAGAGGATGAAGATTAGGGTTCTTTGGAGGTGAAAAACTGCAAAGTTTTGACCCCAAAATGTTCCAAATTCGTATATATAGATATTAGGTAATTTTCCCAAAATGTCCCTACAAAATCTGGAAAACTGGACAATTCCACGACAGGTCTGCGTGTCGCGTACCTCTCTGGTCGACAAAAAATGAAATCTAGAAAAATTTGTCCAAGTTCGCAGCAGGTCTGCGATGCAGACCTGTCGCGGACCTCTCTGGTCAACCAGGCATAACCTTTGACTCCGAACTCAGAAAAATACAATCTTGGTGGCGTTGGAAATAAGACTCAAATACCTTTAATTTGATAAGTTATGGGCCACCAATTCATTATATTTTAGGAGATATAGTCATTTAAAGTTGACTCTTATACGGATTCCTCAGAAAACTTAGCTGAGAGGAATTCTTTGGACTTGCCTTGGTTTTAGGGATCCCTTATGACCCTAAATCACATCTAGTACACTTTAAATACTTAGGAATTGATCCTAACTCATATATACGATTTGAAGTCTTCGAGTTCAAACCTATACGCATACGAAGAATGGTCCGAATCTTAGCGTAGAAATTTTGAGGTGTAACAGGATTGGATTGAATATGATTAGTCTTGTCTAAATCATATTCTTGTTTAGACTTAGGACATCTTGATTGAGTTGTTACTTCTTTTGAGTCAAGATTCTAAGTTGATTTGATTCTACCCTAATGCATGTTTCATTCTGCCATTTTACATGCTCGTACATTCAACGTACTGACATCCATTTGGTCCTACATCATTTTATGATGCAGAAATAGGTACTAGAGATCATCAACAGGTGAATCGTTGAGGATCTATTCACTTCCAGCTAGTTGGTGAGTCCTCCCTGTTTTCGGAGGATACCACAATAATCTTTTCAACTTTGAGTTAGCTTTCCTTTATTTTATTTGTGGTAGCCATGAACCTGTCATTGGCACCTCTTAGATTGTTGGTAGAGGCTTCATAGACTAGAGTGTTGATGATGTTGATTTATTTCATTTTGACTAGTTTCATTGTTACTAGTTGATGATTGGATAGATGGTTGGCCTTTGGTCTTATTTATGAGTAGTATTTCTTGTGAGTTGAGTCTTCCCTTGATAGAATGTGATTGAATGAAGGCGTGATTGGACCAAGTGGTTCGCTTGAAGACCAGCAATGGTCTTCGATGTCGTCCATGTCTAGTGTACCCTCCCAGGGTGTGACAAAATATCTCTAATTTTGCCCGTTCAATACATAAAAAATGTACTAGCACAAGAAGTTGGAATTTAACCATTTTCTTAATTAAGATCAAATTAAATTTAATCTTGTGCTATGATCAACAAGATGTTTGTCCTACTTCATCTTTGATCGTGAACATAAATTTATTACTTATATGAACCGATAATTTTAATCTTCTATGTATGAGTTAAAATACTCCATACACAAAATCATCTACTAAGTAAGTAATGGATGCATATATATACACAATGATCTATTTAAATATTTAAATCAAGACTTTATTATCTAAACATAAATAGTCTTTATAAGGTATTAAATAAAAATACTATAACACAATTACAAGGTTAATAGTATATCCTAACAAGAAATTGCAAACTCATTGAACCTTTCGAGAATTCGTTCCATTTTGCTGCTGCTGCCGAGCTCCAACTTTTCTTGATTTTTTTGTGATAGCAATTGCAAACTCATCCAACTCTTATATTTTGCTAGCTAGTTGTTCAATTATAATAGAGTACTCATATTAGTAGAAATGTATTAATTTTTACCGACATAAAATATATTTTCATCAGTAATTTACGAAGTTCAACTAAAATATATATTCTTTGATAAGAAAAATGAGAAAATGGTGTCTTAAGTTCTGGGTAGGTTCAAAGTAATCTCTTAAGTATATTCACGAGCAATTTTGGTCTTTTAAATTTGTCCAAAGTGAGCATTTTTTTTTATCTCTTATGGAAATTTAAAAGTGAGAGTATATTTTAAAACTCTTACAGCTCAAATTAATTCCATTGGAGTCTCAAATAGCATTGCAAAGTTATTGATGTATATATTTCAAAACTTAATTACCTTCTTCATATAAGAGCATATTCTACGTTGATTCATTCTAATTTAGAGATCGTTTTATGTCACTATTTTTACTTGTCTAAAATTTCAAATATATATTTTTTCACTTTTAATATATCAAGAAAAGACAATTATTTTTTTCTTTATTTTACCCTCCTCATTAATTACTTATTTCAAAATTATTTTTCAAGATCTAAGACTATACGTTAATTAAACTCTTGGATGTGTGTCTGATTATTTTTATTTTCCACATACGAATTTAGATTAATTGATGAGTCTTTGAATCAATGTGATTTTTCTTTTCAAATACTTTTCTTTATGAAGCGATAAGTTGTAAAATTTAACCAACAAAAACATGACGCTATAGATACAATAATATTTAGTAATATATTTCCTCTTCTTCAACGCCTTAAAGATTAATATTTATAAATTGGTCCTCTACCCATTAGGGTTACTGTGTGTTGGCCTCCACTCAACTTTTTCATCGCTAAAGTTGTTGCAGTAACGTAGATAGCGCAAATAGAGAAATCAATTCATCTACAAGTCTGTTTCTCTATTATAATAACGTCTTCCTGATCATCAGATACACTCTCTATATAAATTATGTGATAAATATCATGTTCAAGATCCTGATAAGTATGTAAAATTTATGAGATAGGATAAACGTCTATTTTTAAAATTTATGCTTACATGTTGTATTAGAGCCAGAAATATGAATTGGTAATCTCCGCTCATGAAATAACTTTCTATCTTGTTATAGAGATAAATATTTTTGGTGTAATATACCACAAATACAATAAATTACAGTTGAAAATAAAAATTAACAAAAGTGAATAAATAAATATTCTGGCTGAGGCACGGATGTCTCGCTATCTTTAAGGAGATTCAAGCCCACTGAATACTCTTGACTTGTCCCTTCCAGGATACAACAACTCAACAACGTTGTGTGACTCAATTCCAAATCGAAATTGGAAATCTTTATTGGACCGTGATGGCCAGCGACACCCTTATCTGTCGAATGAATCTTCAAATTATCATCTTCAAACCACGACTCCGATCTCGGCTCTTTATTCTTGATTCCTTTGGCTCTTTTCTCGAGCTCCCCGCATCTTTGATTTTTGCGGTCTCATCGCTTTCGAATGAAAGTGCAAATTCACAGCCTGCAGAAATGGAACCTTCATCAAGTTCTGATTGCGGGCCTGCACTCCAGCGATCAGTGAACGGCACTCACCACTCAACCCGGACCCGAGGCCAGAGCAAGTTGGGTTGGGGTATAGAGCCGTAAGCGCGGTGGGGGGTGACAGAGGACGTGCTCTCCACCCTTATTAGTAGTAGCGAAGATCAGGTAACTTCGTGCTGTAAAACGACATATTGGTAATGAAAGGCAATGTACTAAGAAAGCGGAAGGGTCTATGTCCATCCCTAACTTCCTTTCAATCCACATCGGAAAATTGAGGCTTTCTCTATTGGAAGTCATCAAAGGAGGAATGGGCATACGCTGGTTCGATAAGCCAAGGAAAAACAACAACAGATCCATCTATTTGAGGGAGGTCCAATTCCGCGCTCGGGATAACTTCGAATTAGTTGAAGAGTTCAGAGTTCCACAAAAAGAACACCTTCCTTCAACATATATGTACCCTCTTTAGTATAGTGAATATGGTTGAGGACTTAGAATATTTTCTTGTCTCAACTCTCTCTTTCACTACTTCACACTACAATATTTTTTCAAACTTAAAAATATATTTCATCTCATCTTATTTGACATCCACTTCACAAAGGAAGAACCATCATTATTTATAGGTGAAGAAGTCTTCCATGTAATCAATGGGTACAATGAGGGGTAGTAATGTGGGTAGATGAATGTGATAGATGTTAAATAAGTTACAAGAAACTAATGGTCATATGTGAGTTACAAAAAACTAATGACCATAAGAGTCACAAGAACTAGTGGTCATTTAAGTTACAAGAACCAATAGTCATCTTCTTCCACAATTTATACCCACTAACATATACACTTCATATTTTATTTTAATAATAAAATGCATATACACCAACATTCCCCCACTCATTTTAATATTAAAATGAAAGAGTACTTCACAATTTAGTTGAAGGTAGACTATTATACATAATGAAGGTATGCTCTGCATTGAATCTTCACTTAGTAAAACAGTAACATTTACTCCATAGTCAGTAGTAGTCTCAGACTTGAATAATGACTGCTTAAGGAAAATAAAGTATTACCGCTTAGACATAACAATCAAGGTGTTAACATAAACTTTCATAGACAATACATTACGGCCTTGTGCTATCCTGATTTTCATGAGCGTTTTTGAGAACAAGCCCCATTCTCATAGAAAGCGGTCAACTTTCACACTCATATAAGTAAAATTTGTCAAGGGTGCTCCTGTAATTCTAACACCCCACTCATATGAGATACAGACTTTCATTAAGAGTTCAAAGACTCAACCTCCACAAATCATTACAGGATAAATGCACTCATACCATATGGATTGAATAAAATAAATATTAGTGCATTTCACAACAAGTCATCATATGATTCATTTTTCCCATTGAACCTGGTTATAGGATCTCTAGTCCTCAGGTTGGGTTTTCTCATATATGACTTAGAATTTTATGATCTTCAATTTCATCCCCTTCGATGTGCTTTAGACTCTTATCTTGCTAAGGCCTTAGTTTATGAATCTGCAAGATTATCACAAGTTTTAACACAATTAAATTGATGGTATACTAGTGATCAATATGATCTCACAATTTTGTGTTTTCTCCACATGAGTCTGAATTTATCGCTACAATAATGATTTTGTACTCCATCAATAATATTGAGGCTATCACAATTAATCAAAATTAGAAAGATTAATTTCTCAAAATAAAGTGTTTATTATAATAAAATTAATTCGCTTTTTCAATAGTTGAAATTTAATTTATTTTACTTCAACCTCCACCATATATTTAGCAAATAATAATTTGCTTTTCTCATTTCCATCAAATAGCACCAAGTTTTCTCATTTGGTTTGCTTGTACCTGCTAACTACTTTTACTGCAAACACAATATCAAGGCAAGTTGTCAGTCACATATCTCATATTTTTTATTAGGCTAACAAACTCCTTTTTTATTTGTCACATCATCTTCACATCAATTAATCTGAAGGAGTTGCAAGACTCACAACCAACAAAATTGTATTTCACAATTTTTTCAACATAATGTGACTTGTCAAGAAAAGTTTCATCACATGCTTTTATCATTTTTTTCATTCCTGAATGAAATTTATCTCACCCAAATATTTAATGTCAAAAGGATTACTCAACATTTTTTTTATTATTTCTTTGATAACACGTTAGAGCAAAAAATTATCAACTCATATCCAACAATAACATGTGATTTTTTCAAGACTAATAGCACTTGTAATACTCCTTTTTAAAACATTTCTCAAATATGAAAAAATCACAATTTCACAATGATTTTTTTCTCATTTCATGAACCCCCACTATTTTAAGAATTTTGAATATCACCTTGTGTTCATGAAAAGTATTATCACTTTATTCATGAAAAATATTACGTAAAAAGATTTTTTTTCTTTACCTTTCCTCCGCTTGAATTGAGCAAATAGAAAAATATTTTACCCGTACATCTCTTTTCTTCCATCTCTTGAAGAGATCAATGTTGAAGCGGCATGATATTGAGATCTCCAATCTTGATATCCGCACTTTTCACACTGTAACAAAAACTAAATTCTCCTTAAAATTGTTGGTGTAATATACCACAAACACAATAAATTACAGTTGAAAATAAAAATGAACAAAAATGAATAAGGCGCGGATATCTCGCTCTTTTTAAAGAGATTCAAGACTGCTGCGGCATAAGTTATACCGATCCAGCAGTAATACTCTTGACTTTTCCCTTCAGGACACAACAACCCAACAACGTTGTGTGACTCAAACAACTCCGGATTATTTGAAGAGTTCAAAGCTCCATAAAAATAATGTATTCATTGAACATATAGATACCCTTTTTAGTATAGTGAATTGTAATGACCGTGAGAGTCATTTTTGGAAATTTTTGAGAAATTACCATTTTTCCCATCTCTCTAGTGCCCCCTATTGTTATTTGATCAGTTTATGTAGCTGAATGTGTTAAAGTCTTGATAGTTTGTTAATTGGGTAATTTTTTGAGTTTTAAAGAGTTATGTTGCTAAAAAGTGGTTTTCGTACCAACTGGAGCTATGGGGTCTCGGAACTTAATTTGGTCAATTTTATTACTCCGAAATGTGGTAATTGTTCTAAGTGTGTCTTCATTTTCAAATTTGGAGTTGTATCGTGAAGTTGAGGTCCCAACTTGGAAAGTTTGGTTTTAAATGAGCTAAGTTTGACTTTGGTCAACAATTTGAGTTCAAAGGCTTGGATTGGATTTCTAATGATTCCATTGGTTTTGGGAGGTGATTTTAGGCCTAAGAGATGCTTCATTATATTTTTTGAAAGTTCCGAAGGCATTTTGATCTTTTTGAGGTTCATATTAATTTAGTTGCGACTTATCGAGTTTCGGGTCAAGAAGACATCGAATTCAAATTTCCATAGTGCCATTGAGTCCAGAACATCGAATTTAGTAGGAGTGCATACATGGTTTGTGAGTATGGGATTCTGAATGAATCCCGATGTCACTGCCTAACCCCATAGGCCGTGACTGGGGTACGACCTGGATACCCGTATACATACCTATCAGATGTAGTCAAGTAGAACTGCGAACAATATGATAACTTACATAAGAACTCCAATGGGTCATAACGTTTTCTTATAAATATATCCCTATCATTTGTCTCCTGAGGAGTCGCCACTAATTATATCATGAAAGGACACGCAAGCCGACAAGGCTACCATTTCATATTAATATTCACAATACAACGTATAGACACAGCTGAACAAACTTACACACAACCCACACACATATGTCTACAGACCTCTACGACTGTCAACAGTATCATATGGCGGGACAGGGCCCCGCCCGTACCCCTGAACAAACGAATATATACATCATAAATATCAACACCAAAAATATAGGATCCGATACAATGGAGCTCTCCAAAATAGAAGAGTGGAAAGTCCTAAGCTGGCGGATCCCCAAAATACGTGTATGTACCTGAGGGCATGAAACGTAGCCCCCTCGAAGAGAGGGGGTCAGCCCGGAATACTTACTGAGTATATAAAGCATAAAATACCAAAAAGAAGATTACATCTCAAAGAAGGGGTTAGGAGAGAAGTATAATACTTAATAAATCACTGTACCTGCATCTTATGATAAAGTCATGCATATCAACATATGTATATATATATATACCATACTCGTCCCTCTAGCAAGGAACTCGGTAAATAGAGTAGTATACACTTATACCGTACCCGGCCCATTATGAGACTCGGTGCCATAATCATACCATTGCATCATCATATCATCATATACATATATTATACCATACCCGGCCCTTTAGCAAGGGACTTGGTGAATATGTAGTGAAGTTGTGCACGATAACATACCCGTTCTGGAACTCGGTGAAAGATGTATTAACGGTATGCACGAGTAGAATATCATGAACAACCATATACAATTAGATCATCATCTGAGACTCAATAGAACAATCATAATGAACTATCATTTGAATATCAGAATAGTAATCGTCTCAGGTACCCTCTGAATGTCATTAGGGACTATATCAAATGGAGCCTCAGGAATCATAGACATGTATCAAGATAATTCTAAACAACTTATGGAATCAGAGACATTTGTCATCGTAGAGTCTTCAGGAATAGGAGCTTATATATCCAACTATTAGTCAGCATATAAGAGGCTCGAGGGCAATAGCTCAACTACTTTAAGAGTTTTACCGCCAAGAAATGAATAAGAGTCATGAATCATACTCGGAGCTTATGAATGGAATTACCCTCAAAGATCATATCATATATCACTTATGTCTAAGACATGTCAAAAGAAAAGAGGAATAGTTTTACATACCTTTAGCTCTTATTTGCCACACGACACGTATACGCTACCCGAAGCATCTCAACCTATATTAAGATGTCAAGAACTATGCTTAAGTTACGTGAAGGTCCAAAAACATATTCTAATATTAGTAAATCCTTTCTAGAAAATTAGGCGCTGTTTTCCTTATATTCAAATCAACTTTGTAATAACTAAGCCAACATTAATACCTACACATAACATTTGATCATAACCTTTAACACAACAGCTCAGCCAACATGCAACACAACGTGTAACTTTAGCTACTATTAATCCTCCGAGCTCAACTAGAATAACAACATACCAAAATAGTACCCAACACGAACCAAATGGAAAGTCAACATTAACATATACAACTCTCTTTACTTTTAACACATAATCTATAACCATAATAGCAAAACAACAACCAACCCAATTTAATTTACGCAAATTCCGATTCTGCCTGTTTCAACACCAATACTTAATCATGGGGTTTTCTCATTTCAATTTCATTTAATGCCTTCATCCTCATATAACAACAACACTCATGAAGTTAATTAAAATTGATTCATCCTTTTTACTTCAAAATAACCCCTACACAATTTTCAGCACCCTTCAACAGTAACGTGTATAATTTCATATTTCCAACCCTTCAACATACACAAATTACCTTCAAATACAATACCATAATAATGACAACACTAATCAAACTTTAATCCAACTAGAACAACTTCAATTCTGTCCACTTACAATGTCAACAATACCCATGTCATTTCCTTACCTCCAACCCCACTTAATACAAAGTAATCTCTCTATTACAAACTCATTGACTCCAATTTGAAAAGAAGAAACCCTACCTTAGAAACTTGGCTTCTCAACATGGTTGAAAGGTGACGACTTCGATTAACTCGATGTTGCTGCTCCTAGGATCATCCCACATTATTGTAAACTTTCTAATGGTGGAATTACTTTGTAAAGATTAGGTTCAGATCACTAATTTGGGCTGTAAGTTTATCTAGCCATGACTGAAGTTCTAAGTCTCTATATCTCTCTATTTTTCTCTAAGTTAGGAAGAAGACTAATGAGCTAAAAATGAGCTCTTAGTCATGAGTTTAGACCAGTATACACCACCCTTGAGAGTGGCATGTGTCATCCCCTAAGGGTGACACATTTTCAGCCCTAAACGTGTCCAGCCCCAAGGGTGACACATGTCCAGCTCCTACACGTCCATCCCCTCCATGCTCCAACCAACTGCTGCCACGTGTCTTGGTGGGGTCCACTTTAGTAGGTGCATCACCTACTCAGTCCAAGTAGGGGCATCACCTACTTATGTTTTTTCGTAGGTTTGTAATGTCATCTCACTTTAAGAACCTATGTGATCCTTGCTACTTAAGCTCGACATGTACTCAAGTAGCTTAATTATGTAAAACATCCAAACCGGTAGCTTAAGCAAGTAGGTTGATTACCATGACTCATTATTTGGCCTCCAACTCCCTCCAAATCCTTCCAACCTTATTTCCAACCATCACTACTCACATAGAACTAGTCTCTGCAAAATATGGGGAATTACAACATCCTCCCCTCCTCTGGATCATTTGGTAACATCATGGATAATATGGATCACAAGACAACTTTTTAGGAAACCAAAAAAATGTTCCCATGTACAAAAGTGCGGGGTATAACACTAGAGGGTCCATTTCGTCAAATTTGAAGTGTTGGGGAGTTGCTAATATATAGTGACCCTCAAGGTCATTTTTGTCTTTCTTTGATATTTTCAACATTTAGAGATTTCCTGAAATGGCCTCAAGTCATTTATGACTTACTGCTACTGACAGTTTGATCAACTGGTCGTTCATTTGGATTTTATGTCCAATTCCCTGCTTTGGAGCTCTTGGAGCTTGAACGGTTGAATTTAGTCAAAAATCTAAGAAAATAACCTCAGAACAAAATTTTAAAAGTTCCATCAGCTCTGAAATGGCCAAATTAGGATAGTAGCATGATTAACATGAGTATCGAGGAAATTAGTACTTGTTTGGGGCTATTTGGTGTTTTAGTCTTTAAAATTTGGCCTAAGATTGACAGTGGTCAACATTCTTGGTAAACGCGCTCAGATTTAAATTCCATCAGCATAGTTAGCTCTTAGCTTTGGAGTGTCGAGTTCGGTCTAGACGATGTTTCGTTCGTGTCCCGAGGCTTCTAGTCTCAGTTTGAACCTCCTTGTGGAATTGGCAAAAATGGTGCATGAGTGTGGGACCCATTTTTTGTTGAGATAACCTTGAATTGAAATTTCAACTATTCCATTTAGTCCGTAACATCAAATTTGGTAGGTTAACATAGTCCGTTTGCCTGTACGGGATTCCAAACAAATACCGAGCACCCCATGGGAGAATTTGGACTTGGCCAAAATGTTGTTGCAGGACCTTGCTGGTGCAAGCAAACCTTGGCCTTCTCGATTGCAATGCCTCATATCGCGATCGTGAGCCTCTCTCTATTAGGAATTCGCAATTGCAAGGTCAATGCTGTGATTGCGGTGTGCATTTTTCCTTGAATCTTGCAATCAAAAGCATAGTTCTCCGCAATTGTGTTGCATCGTTCGTCTGGTCTTTAAGTTAAAAGACAGACGTGAACTCATCCCCGACCCCCATAATCATTCTTTGATTTTGGGAGCTAGGGAACTCTTATTTGGGCGATTTTAAGTGCGTTATGTTCGTGAAAGTCGAGTCAATGTGTCGGCATGTTTGGGGAAGCGTACAAGGTGATATTTTGAGGTAAAGTTCACCACAAAGGGGCTGCCTTAGTTTGGTTTAAGCTTTACTGGTTTTTAAAAATATTAGGCTGATTTAGGTTGTTTTGAGCATCGATTTATGCTCCATTTTGGAGTACAACCTCAATAATGCGTTACGAATCTTTTTAAGGAGTCATTTTTGGACCTAATTTTGGGTCCGTTTCTGAAATGCAATTTTATTTTCAAAACATTCATATTGAAGAGGTGATCAATATTTTGATAGCGTGGAGTATTTGGAGCTATTTTTAGAGCAAAAAGCTACCAAAAAGTGTACTTGGAGCGCGAGTGTTCGGCTTTGAGGTAGGCTAAGGTCTCCTTTCTTTTGATTGAGCTTTATGAGGTATTGTATAGTATAAATTAATTGTAGTTTGTATTGTATGTGACGTGTTAGGATCGATTCCTAGTTTCTAGATTCCTTGTCCCTGTATAAGCCTTAGGCTATGTTGTCTTTATGAAACCCTTCGTGTATGTGGTAGGTTATTGATTTTTGCCTTAGTTTGACCTTGATTAGCCTATTTTAGGTGGCTTGTATGATGTTTGTGGTGGTTGGCAGATTTTCTCCTTAGAATTGAGTTTGGGACGAAACTTAGTTGATGCAGCCATTGTTGGCGGGGGTTTCTTAGACTTAGTGTCCTTCTTTATTATAGCACCTATTTTGCAGCCTTGGCGTAGAGATTTTCACATCGTTAGTCTTTTGAATAACAGTTGTATCCCAATTCTGAATTTAGAGCTAGAATTCCCTATGCTTTATTTTATCATTTGGCGGGGCTAGCTGTGTTCGAAATCTCGAGATTGTATTCCTTGTTGGATCTGGAAGTATTAATTGACTAGCTGAGCACCTATTTCCTTATTTCCTCCTCCTTATTAGCCAATTAGGGTTGAGTTCCCTTTTGGACCTTGTGATTGAATTACAGGAGTAGAGTTGAGCTTTAGGCCTTGATTAGAGGTCTGTTGTCTTTGCTAGCCCAGTTTTCTTACTCTAGAATATAAGGTGCTTGTGGCATTATTATTGTATGTGATTGTGCATGTTGTTTGGGTGCTAGTGATGGAATGCATGCATTGGATCATTATTTTCTCACGGATATAGTAGACCCCAATGCATGCATTTGTTCTTGGCATTAATTTGAGAAAGTTGGGTTGTAACCCAAACTACTCTATACTAATTTTCAAATGGGGGTCGTACTACATTTATTACTACTATTTTTAGTGCACTAGAGGCATCGAGGATGTGCTTATTTTATGATATTAATTTGAGGAATCGAGGATGCACTTATTTTATTATATTGATTCGAGGCATCAAGGATGCGCTCATTTTATGACACTGACCCTATCGTAGAGATTGCCGACCCTTTCCTTACTAATTTGACTTTTTATCTCCAGTCATCATGATGGAGCAGACTTTCATGATCGGATATACATATTAATATAAGACCTGGATCAAGACCAGGCAAGTATATAAGGGCATTCCCGGTCGGGACCAGAAGTAAGTATATATATCTTAGTATGAGGCACTTGGCACTGATGGTACTACTAGCTTCTTTGCATGACTCTCATTCATATATGCATTTTCTATCACCAGCATAGTTGTTTGTACCTGTTGGTAGTATGGGATGTCGTGCAGATTTACCTATTTTTGAGTGAACTTCCTGGTCACAAGGGCTCAGGAGGTATTGTCTTACTTTTTGCAAACTTGTAGCAGTATAAAGAAAGGTAGTTACTACCCTTATTCTTATTTACCTAACTTTTATGCAGGGATTTAGTTTATAGGTCCCTTGGGTTTTTATGTGATATGTGTGTTTACTTCTATTAGTAGGGTGTCACTTAGTTGTTCCCCCTTTTGTAGTATGTCGTCGCATTTAGGTCTGAGGCTAGCATCACTAGGTACGTCCTTACTTGTTTCCTATTTTCTCCCTATTTCTTATATATGATGTTTCTTATTGCAGGTTTCCCTATTATCCCTGTTAGTTACTTGTGACATGTACTCCTTGCTTACATGTTCTTTATACTTGCTTTATCTTTGGAGCTTAGTAATCTGATGCCTAGTGAGTGCCACTTGTTGGTACTTATACTACATTTCTGCACCCCGTAAATCATAGTAGTGGTTTTCACTACTTATTTGGATATCGTGTAGAGTAACTCTTAGCGTTCAGAGTTGCATATCTCCTTCTATTTTGGGTTTGAGTCTTTATTTGGTATTCGGAGACCGTCTGTATTATCATTACTATTATTATACATGTATAAATCTTGTACTTCCTTATTTGGTCTAGTGGCTCGAATATCGATTGATACTAAGTTTTGGGGTTATCTTGTTGTATTATGATTATTCTTGTTTCTTATTAGTATTATTACTATTATTCTCTACTTTCCTTCCTCTTGTGATGGTCTATTGCCTATGATTCTAGACTGTGGGGTTAGGCTTACCTACTGGTGGGTTGATAGTAGATGTCATCATAATTTGTGAAATTAGGTCGTAATAGAGTTGTATCAGAGTTTAGGTTCGCCGGTATTGTCGGTATAAGAGCAAGTGCCTAGTAGAGTCATGCGGATTGGTGCGGAGACATCTGTATCCTATCTTCGAAAGGCTATAGGGCATTTTAGGGAAACTCTCTTCTTGATTTGTTATCGTGTGAAACTTCTTAATCAACCTCTAAATACTTTCTTGGAATTCATTACTCCTTAGATGTATAACACAAACTTTTAAATGGGTGTGGTTAAAGAATTAGCATATACTACCCTGGCGTCGACAATATATGTGACCACCTCGGCTCCTTTGGATCCAACATTAGAGATTCAGCATTTCGATGGGAATACACCACATAAATGAGTAGTTTTGGGTACACCAAGTGGTTCGAATCCTAGGGTTGGACTCATAGGTCCTTAGAAGGGTTCTGCATCAGTCTCTGAGTATGTGATAGACTTTCTAGTTTGGGTAGGGCATGATCCTACATTATTTCCTGTGGAGAGAGACATGACTTAGTAATTTATTGAGGGATTGATTTTGCCACTCTGCCTAGCATCAAAACATTTGATAGCAGTTGGGTCTACTTTTTCCCTAGTGGTTAGTTATGTGAGGTCTATGGAATATGCATATATGGAGACTTATAGAGGTGGAGATAGGAGATCCCACCATCAGCACAGTAAAGATACCACCCTGCTCTGAGATAGGTATCATACTTAGAAGGGTTACCCTCACCGTCGACCTACCAGACCCATAGCGGGAGCACCTTAGGTTTTAGGTGGTCCTGTCATTGGTTATGGTACCCACGGTGGATAGAGTTCACGACAGACTTCCCAAGGTGTACCTTTCAAGAATTTAGGTCTTTGAGTCCATTATATGCCAGTTAGGCCACCTCAATGGATTGCAATAAGTAGAAGATATTACACATGCAATGAGTTGGGACATTTGGCTAAGGATTTTCCTATAGTTACACAACACAGGCGACAAGCTCGATAGAATCGAGTTCATAGGGCTCAGGGAACTCAGTTAGAGGTGGTACACTGAGTGTTGTAGTTAGTGGTTTCGGTGTTTAGTTCAAGGCTAGGCGTATTCTATCCCATGCTTTTGCAGGTCAGACAGAGGACGAGGCTCTAGATATCAATTAGATTTGTGTACATTTTATTTCTAGGACCTTTTGCTTGTATTACTTAGGTGTTGGGGTCTCCGTACCCATCAGTGATTATTTGGCTTGTTAGATTCATCTTTCTATTCTGGTAATTACCTTACTTGGAGTTATGTGGATGTGCTTACTTAGCCTTATTACGTGCCTATTATTTGCTATGACAACTTTATTTGAAACTATGTGTATGTGTTTATCTTCTCTAGGTAATTTTTTTAGTAGTGGATGATATTGGTTTTAATGTGACATGGCAGTACTGGTAGAGTTATACCTTATGGATGTTGGGCTTAGTTGATTATTCGGGTAGATTTCCATTTATCCCTCCTTGAGTTTTCTTGGGTTGATCATTTTCCCTTCCTACTTTGCCCCCTCTTATAGTGCTTAGCTGGTGTGAGGTTGCTGTCAAGAGAAGGGTATATTAGTAGTTGTGGCCCTTGTGGTCTACTATATATCTCATTCGTGATTCTTCCTTTGTTCGATTCGTGTTCTTGGTTCTTAAGGTGGCAAAGTTAAGGTTTTCCCTTCAGATTTGGTTGGGTTGTCTATTCATGGTTAAGTTATCAGTTTAGCAAGTTGTGTGATATGGTGACAGATGATTATATTGAGTTGAGAAGGCTGGAAATGGAATTCCTTTTGTTTATTCTAAGTATGGTGATGTTTTAGCTTGAGGTGTCACATAAAAAAGAGGTTCTATCAGATTTATGGAAATGGTGGTCTTTTTATGCTTGTGACCAACCAACAGTTAACAGGAAAGGATGATTGTGGAGAGAGAACATTCATATTGATGAGTCTTGATTTATCATAATTTCCTTGATGTTCTCTTTTGACTTATGGACTTTTAGGTGGTTGGTTAATACACCTTGAAAATTTCAGTCATAAGCTTGTTTTACCTTACAACTAGGACTACCTTCAATCTCGATGGTTTTGTTTTGAGCCTTGGCTTTGTCGATAAACTACAATAGTTGTATCGATGGTTCAAAGAGTCAAATTGTTGATTTGGGTCTTTTATTGTGGTGTGCTTTGACTAAATTAAAATTTGTCTCCTATGGACGAATGGAATTGCTCAAATGACTCTCCCTTAAGATGGAGTCAAAGTAACTCATGGAATCATCTCCTGATTTCTTGTTCAGGGTGTGAGGTTCGCGAATGTCATTGTGGTTAACTAGCAGCGTTCCTTATGGTGTTTATTTTGGTGGTTCAGTTTTATTTATGGTCACTCTTGAAAAAGAGTTTATACACTTGTTCACTACCTATAGGCTCAAATGTTTTGTTTGATTATGGTGGTTGACTCAAATTTGCACGTGTGGAGTGATACATGGACTCATGCCAGTAGTTTTTGATTCCTTTGGGGTTGGATTCTCATATTAGTTTAGTTTTCCAAAAACTCTGTTGGTAGCAGAGTGACATTGGAGTTGGTTTCACTACAACTTTTCTTTCCACCCGTGGATTTGGTTGTCAATTGGAGTAGCCTTTTCAATTTTAAAAGATAGACTTCAGCCTTAAGTTATTGGTTTTGGGAGTCATTGGGTTAGAACAATGGGTTTGTACCCTGGGCTAAGTTGCTTATTTTAAGTTCTTGTCGCTCTTCGATGTTTAGGTGGTGCTTGCATGTCCTTAGTGGTTAGTTGGACAATGTTCAGATAGTACTGAGAATTGTTAATGTGGTTTAGGATGGGTAGGATATCCATGATGACTAAAAAGTCTTGAGTTTGGAGTATATATCAAAGATTTCGACTTGGGAGTTATTTATAATCTTATCTTGTTGTTGGTCGACTAATTCTAAGAAATCTGTGTGGTTTTGGTTTATCTCGAGTTAGTCTGTTGCACTCAGTTGAATTTTTTCTTGTTGGGTGGAAGTTAGTATCAAAAGAGAGAAACTAAAAGTTGGTTTGAGTTATAAAGAAGAAAAGTGAAATTGAGAGTTTTCTCTTAGCCTGAGTTTTGGGTTGGCATTGTCTGACCAGAGAAGGTACCTATAGGCCTAGAAGAGTTTGCAGCCCTAGCTTTCTAATCTTTTTGTGCCCTTGGGTTCTTTTCTAACCTGACTTTCGAGGAAGAAATTTCTTTTAGTAGTGGATGTTGTAATAACCCTCAAGGTCACGTTCGTCTTTCTCTGATATTTTCAGCATTTAGAGTTTCCTTATAGTACCCCCAAAGTCATTTATGACTTGCTGGCACTGACAGTTCGATCGCCTGATCGTTCATTTGGGTTTTATGCCCAATTCTCTATTTAGGAGCTATTTGGAGTTTAAATGATTGAGTTCGGTCAAAAAGCCAAGAAAACAACCTCAAAATGGAATTCTGACAATTCCATCAGCTCTGGAATGGCCAAATTAGGCTTCTAGCATGGTCAACATGAGTATCAAGGAAATTGATACAAGTTTGGGGCTATTTGGCGCTTTAGTCTTTCAAATTTGGTTAAGGTTGACTTTGGTCAACAATCTTAATTAAGGCACTCGGATTAAAATTCCATCAGTGTAGTTATCTCCAGAATATCAAGTTTGGTCTAGAATGACCTTTCGTTTGTGTCCTGAGGCTTCAGGTATTATTTCGAGCATCCTTGTAGAATTGGCAAAAATGGCACATGGGTGTGGGACCTACTTTTTATCGAGATGACCTCGAATGGAAATTTTGACTACGCTATTGAGTTTGAAACATCAAATTTAGTGGGGTAGTATAGAATGATGCATGCATGAGATTCCGAAAGAATCTCGAGAACCCCGTCAGAGAATTTAGACTTGGACAAAATATTGTTGTGGCACCTTGATTGTTCTGGCCAACCTTGGACTTCGCGATCGTGATAGCTCCTATCGCAATCGCAAACCTCTCTCTATTAGGCCTTCACAATCGCGAGGACAATGTCGCGATCGCGATGTACATTTTTCCTTGAATCTCGCAATCCTAAGCATAGCGCTCCGCAAACGCGATGCATCATTCGTCTGGTCTTTAAGTTAAAAGACAGAAGCGAACTCAAACCCGAACCCCATATTCATTCTTCAATTTTAAGAGCTAGGAAACTCTGATTTGGGCGACTCTAAGTGCGTTGGGTTCGTGAAAGTCGTGGCTACGTGTTGGCATTTTGGGGAAGTGTGCAAGGTGACATTGTGAGGTAAAATCCGCCCCAAAGGGGATGCCCTAGCTTGGTTTAAGATTTAATGGTGTTTTTAAATATTGGGTTGATTTAGATCATTTGGGCATCGATTTGTTCCCCATTTTGGGTTACAAGCTCAATAATGCATTTAGAATCTTTTCACAGAGTCATTTTTAGGATTCCCATTGCGGGTCACACAATCCCCTTATTGACCTAATTTTGGGTCCGTCTCCAAAAAATATGATTTTAGTGTCAAAACATTTGTATTGACGAGGTGATAATTATTTTGATAGCGTGGAGGCATTTGGAGTCATTTTTTGAGTGAAAAGCTATCGAAAAGTAGACTTGGAGAACGCATGTTCGACTTTGAGGTAGGCCACGATATCCTTTTTTTTAATTATATTTATGAGGTATTGTATTGTATAAATTACTTATAGTTTGGATTGTATGTGATGGGTTAGGCTCGATTCCTAATTTCTTGGTTTCTTGTCCTGGTATAAGCCTTAGGCTATGTTGTCTTTATGAAACCCTCCGTGTTTGTGGTATGTTATTGATTTTTCCCTTAGTTTGACCTTGATTAGCCTATTTTAGGTGGCTTGTTAGATGTTTATGGTGGTTGATGGATTCACACCTTAGGATTGATTTTGAAATGAAACTTGGTGGATGTAGCCGTTGTTGGCAAAAGTCTCTTAGACTTAGCATCCTTCTCTATTGTAGCACCTATTTTGAAGCCTTGGTGTTGAGATTTCCACCCGGTTAGGCTTGTGAATTACTGTTGGATGCCATTTATAGATTTAGAGCTAGAATCCCCTATGTTTTCTTTTGCCGTTTGGCGGGGCTAGTTGTGTTCAAAATCTCGAGGTTGGATTCCCAATTGGATCTTCAGGTATTGATTGACTAGCTGAGCACCTATTTTCTCATTTCCTTCTCTTTGTTACCTAATTAGGGTTGAGTTTCCTTTTGGGCTTTGTGATTGAATTACAGGAGTAGAGTTGAGCTTTAGGCCTTGATTGGAGGTCGATTACATTTGTTAGCTCAGTTTTCATGCTCCAAGTGTAAGGTGCTTGTGGAATCATTATTGTATGTGATTATGCATGTTGTTTGGGTGTTGTTGATGGTATGCTTTGCATTGGATCATTTTTTTCTCATGGATGTAGTCGACCCCAGTGCATGTATTGGTTCTTGGCATTGATTTGAGAAAGTCAGGTTGTAACCCAAACTATTTTATACTGATTTTCTAATAGGGGTCGTACTACCTTTATTACTACTATTTTCAGTGAATTGGAGGCATCGAGGATGCGCTTATTTTATGATAATGATCCAAGGCATCGAAGATGCAATCATTTTATTATCCTGATTTGAGGCATCAAGGATGCACTTATTTTATGTCACTGCCCGATCATAGAGATTTTTGACCCTTTCTATATTGATTTGACTTTTTATTTCCGGTTACCATGATGGAGCAAACTTTGATGATCAGATATACATATTGATATAAGACCTGGATCGGGACCAGGCAGGTATATAAGGGCCTCCCAAGCCCCCAATGGTGATCCCAGAGATGCACCTGGATCCTACTTCCTGGCCAAGTCTAGAAGTATATGTATATATCTTGGTATGACGCACTTGGAACTGATGGTACTACTTGTTTATTTGCATGACTCTCATTCATATATGCATTGCCTATCACCAACATAGTTGTTTGTATCTGTTGGTAGTATGGGATGCCGTGCGGTTTACCTATTTGTGACTGAACTTCCTGGGCATACAGGGGCTCGGGAGGTATTGTCTTACTATTTACAAATTTGTGGCGGTATAAAGGGTGGTCTCTTATTTGAAGGTAGCTACTACCATTGTTCTTATTTACCTAACTTTTATGCAGAGATTTAGTTGATACGGTCCCTTAGGCCTTTGTGTGATATTTCTATTTACTTCTGTTAGTAGGGTATCACTTAGTTGCTCCCCATTTCATACTGTGTCATTTGTTTAGGTCTTGGGCTGGCGCTACCAGGTACGTCCTTTGTTCTTTCCTATTTTCTCCCTCTTTCTTATATATGAAGTTTCTTATTGCATGTTTCCATATTATTCCTGTTAGTTACTTGTGATATATACTCCTTGCTTACATGTTCTTTATACTTGCTTTATCTTTGGAGCTTAGTTGGTCGATGTCTATTGAGTTCCACTTGTTGGTACTCATACTACACTTCTGCACCCAGCAAATCTTGGATTTTAGAGACTTGGGTGAGCTCTTGGCATTCGGAGTTGCCCATTTCCTTTTATTTTTTCTTGGACTAATCTTTATTTGGTATTTAGAGACATTCTGTATTATTATTACTATTATTGTATATGTATAAATCTTGTACTTCCTTATTTGGTCTAGTGGTTTGACTACCAACTGATACTAAGTCTTGGGGGTTATCTTTTTGTATTATGATTATTCTTGTTTCTTATTAGTATTATTACTATTATTCGCTTTTTCCCTTTTGCTTGTGATGGTCCGTTGCCTATGGTTCCAAACTATGGGGTTAGGCTTAACTAATAGTGGGTTAATAGTAGGTGTCATCATGAGTTGAGAAATTGGGTCGTGAAATGATATCTGGTGCTTGAGTCCTTCTCTATGTTCGCGGTCGTTCATCCGTGTTCGTGAAGGTCTCATGTGAGGTCCTACACATTCGCGTGATATGTTCAGTGTTTGCGGAGGTTTGAGGGTGTTGTACTCCGCGTTCGCGGAGGTCATTTAACACCTGAAATAGTGCTAATACAGGAACACCTCCATTTTTCACCATTTTGAGTTCTTGGAGCTTGGGGAGGCGATTTCAAAAGAGATTTTTGAGGAAAAGTGTTGGGTAAGTGATTTTTGACCTAAAATCTTCCATCTTCGTTAATTATTTGGTGATTTCAACTCCTAATCTTTGGTTTCAAACCTCAAATTTCTTTTTCTCTTCTCTAACCCGAATTTAAGGAAAATGGTGATTTCTAACTTGATGTGTACTCTATTTTTATGGGTTTTTCAACCACGTGTTCCTTATTAGTAGTAGGATGTGATTTTACAAGAAATTTTTAGATTCAACCTTTTTCAAAATGAATCAATTTTTGGACCATTTTACCTCCGGTTCTGAAACCTATCAATATGGGTGTCATTGGACTCCTTGTGACGCGTATGTTTCATTCTTGATAGTGGGTTGTCATTCTGGGAATTGAATTCAAGAGTTTCTCATCTAATAAAAGTGTTCGAGTGCGGTTTCGATAATTGAGGTAGGTTTGGCTATCCTTCTTGGGGCTGAGTTGGGGTAATTAGTCGATTCTATATTGTAGATTTGGGATGAGGGTTGTAATATAATTTGGGACTGTTAATTACTTTGAGATGCCTGTGTGGGGACTTATTTATATTGTGATGTATGTGTGGGGGCTTATTTGTGCTGTGTAGCCCATGTGAGGGCCTTATATGCTATCTTATCTGCTTTGAGAGTATGTAATTAATGATTTTCCTGTGAGAGAGGCGTGAGGAGATTATTTGGCTTGTAATGACCTCCTAAGGGGTTGAGTTTGGGGATTTGAACATACCTGAGTACTGAGACATTTTTGAAAAAGGGTGAACACTTAATTTGAGGTATTTCCTTCCATTACTGTCTATAGAAGGTGAATATCATGTTAGGTCAAGTTTTAAGAACTTTGAACCTTGTATTACATGTCGAGTTGAATATTGCCTCCATGCCTTATGGGTTGTGAATGCATTCATTCTCATTCAGCATACCATTGATCAGTAGGAAGTTGAGAACTGTGAAAATTCTTTTTGAGAAAGAAAATATGACACCTTTTTGTATCCTTGACCAGAGTTAGATGGAAAGCGGATGAGATATTAGTATCATAATTCCTTGGCCATAAGTTGGGTGGTAAGGTAGTTTCTATATTTATATTGTGATAAGATATATCATCTGCGAGACCCCATGGGTTCTACTTGGTAGCACAGCTCGATAGGTGTATACGACAGGCTATGCGACAGTTTTGATTCCACCGTACTATCACATCATTGTAGCATCTCATTGCATTGAATCTTGGATTATTTTCCTTATATGATTAAGTGTGATATTGAATTTTAACTATTTGTTTAGTTTAATTACGTCATTTTATATAAATTGGCGGTAGCATAGCCGGAGTAAGACTTTTTTTATGTGCAGGTGGAAGAGTTCCTTAGTCTATTTTGTAGGTTAGATTAATTACTTATACTCAATCGGTTTAACCTATTGAGTGAATATGGATTGTACTCACCCCTACTTCTGTGTCCCTCTTTGATGCAGATCTTAGGGAGTTCCGCGTGGCAACTGATGTTTCTAGCGAGCTTCATATCTCTAGATTAGTGGTGAGATCCCGAGATCCGGATCACCACTAGTTCTATCTTTCATTTTGTAGTCTTTATTTTTATTGAGAGACGTATGATGTACTCCAGATTCAAACCTTGTACTAAATGCTCTTATACTTATAACACCAGGTTTTGAGATATTTTATGTAAGTCCAGTTTGTTTATTTTGTTGCCTGACTTTTCCTTTGGGAGTCTCGTATAAGTTTTACTCTTAGGTTGACACATTAGGTTGGGTGTTGGGATGTGTGTCATCATGACCTTAGTTTTTTGAAGACTTAAAATATTTTCTTGTCTCAACTCTCTCTTTCACTACTTCACACTACAATATTTTTCCAAACTTAAACATATTTCATCTCATCTTATTTGACATCCATTTCACAAAGGAAGAAGCACCATTATTTATATGTGCAGAAGTCTTCCATCTAATCAATGGGTAGAATGAGAGATAGTAATATGTGTAGATGAATGTGATAGATGTTACATAAGTTACAAGAAACTAATGGTCATATGAGTTACAAAATATTAATGACCATAAGAGTTACAAGAACTAATGTTCACATAAGTTACAAGAACCAATAGTCATCTTCTACCATAATTTATACTTACTAACATATATACCTAATATTTTATTTTAATAATGAAATGCATATACACCAACAGATTTTATGTTTTATTGTGGCACAATATTTGTGAGCGCCGCCATTAATTAAGGTTGAAGGATGAAAATATGATAGTATGGGCATTTGATAAATCATGAAAGTAATTATTACAACATAACAACAACAACCCAGTGAAATCCCACATCATGGGGTCTGGGGAGGGTAGAGTGTACGCAGACCTGACTCCTACCAATGTTGGACGGCTGTTTCCGAAAGACACTCGGCTCAATAAAAATCATGAAAATAATTATTATTTTTTGAAATTTTTTAATACTTCACATTAGGGATTTAACTAAAGAAACTGGATGATTCTTAGATTTAAAACCCACAAATTCTAATTAAGAGATTAAAAAATATATATCTAGAGGAAATTGATTAACCGCTAACAACATTAAATTAACATGGGATAATACACAAGTACCCCCCCCTCCCCTAATTATAACCTAAATAGATAGGACACACCTTAACTATACATGGGTCATATTACCCCTCCCCACACACACACCTCTGAATTATTTTAAAATGTAATAAACACACCCTTCAGTGCTGAGGGGGCACAGAGAGTGTGTTCACTCTCTTGGAGGCATGTGAGAGACGAAAAAAAAAAGAATTAAAATCTTATTAATTTGGACATGTCCATTATTAATTGGACATTTTTACTATTAATTAATATACATAAGAAGTTAACATTAAAACTTAAGTTGATATCTTTTTAATTAAAATTTCTCTTTTTAATTATGAAATAGAGCCAAATTTTATCATTTTTAGAAATATAAATATATTATTTTCACAACATACTTAAATTGCCAGTGATCTTTTTTAGATATTTCATCAATTTGTATAATATAGGAAGACTTTTTCTTTTTCTTTTTATTTTTTACTCAAACACTGTAACACCCCCTAAAATATTGTATGTCGGTATTTCAATTCTCGACGAAAATGATAATGTATCTGTATTTTGGGCATAACTTTTTATAGAATAGTCCAAATTAGGTGATTCAAATTTCTGAGTAACCACAACATCATTACCTACAACTTTCATGATAACATATCTTAAGATTCGGAGTTTAAATAAATCAAATAAATTAATTTTTGCAAGACATAGTGTTGTGACAGAATGGAGTATTTGTAGAAAAAAATTTATATCTCGATGTAGATTGCTCCAAATTGAATGATTCTTGAACTAACTGAAACTAGAATTCTATATCTATAATTCTTATGAGACACCAAATCCTAATAAGAAATTTATCTTGTTCAAACGCAGCTTCAAAAATGGATAATCCGTCAAAAGAGATTTCATCTCACCTACCATAGAAAGATCTAGAACCATTTGACATCATTCATGACATCGAAATCCTCCATTGAATATTCAAGATCATTCTTTGTAATTAATTTTATTTATTGTTTGGTCCCTCCTCCACACCTATAAATACCCACCTTATTTCCTCATTTTATTCATCAAGCTTTCTTAAGCAACTCTTCTCTCTATACACTTCTTTACTCATTCTCAAATATAGTTTTAGTTTTAGTAGTATAAAAATACTATTCCGGTGATTTTTATACTCTGGGTAGTACACAAAATGCTCCAGCGAGAAGAAAAGGCTAGGGGTCCAAGAGTGTTCCAATTCGGAGTAAAGCTTCGGCTTTAAGGTATGTAAGGCTTTTATAGCATCAGATTGAGTTCGTCCATGCGCCAATATTTAAATTCATTATAATTGAGTTATAGTTGAGTTCTATCCAAATCTTGAATTCTAAATGAATTAATTCTTCTTCTATTGAGTTAGATATATTTATGCATTAATATTATTATTATTGTTATCTCTCATATTATTAGAATTATTGTTCATGGCTACTTTCCCATTAATCCTAATTGATTTGATATTCATGAATATTTTTACACATGTTTTGAGTAAAGATGTTGGCTTTTTAATATTTTAATTGATAAAAAAAGTGATATGAATTAATATTATATATGTATTTTATTGAGTTTTGAAAGAGCAAAAGAGTTGAGTTTAAATGAATTTGAGTAAATGATGTTTTGAGCAAGATGTTTTGATGAGATGTAAATGATATTCTTTTGAAGTATAATGATTGATGAAGAGGTAATGAGATGAGTTTGATAATTTAAATTAAAGTCCAATGAGAGTAGATGATGAGATTAATATGAGCACATATTTTGGGAGTAGTATTGAGCACTGAGTTGGGTAAGAGTTTAATTAACTCAAACCCCAAAACTATGTAGCCAGCGTAGGATAGAGGCTATGCCTCTTAAGTCCCAAAAAGAGGACTTTGATGAGTAGATCCAAGATAGTGATGTCATTTACCCTGGCAAGGTATTGGATGGATGTGGCAATGACATCACTTCGTTGTATCATCGCTACCTCATAAGTGATGGTTGTTGGTTAGAGAAACTCCCAACTGAGTAAGCATTTCTTATTATTATTTTAAATTTGCATTACATATTAATGTTGAGATGATGTTGAGTTCTGAGCTGAGTTTTCCTCAGAGAAATTTCTTGATATATGTCCTTACCTTTCTGTCATTTTATATACTTGTACATTCCACGTACTGACGTCATTCGACCTGCATCATTTTATGATGCAGATACAGGTGTTAGAGATCCTCAATAGGCACATTGTTGAAGATTATTATTTTTTAGCTATTTGGTGAGTCCTTCTTGTATTTGGAGAAACTCTCTATCCTTTTATTATTTTTGAGTATTATGTTTTTTAAGGTAGCCATGGACATGTCATTGACACCATCTAAGAGTATTAGAGGCTTCATAGACAGAGTTTGATGATGTAATCGGAGTAGTTCTCCTTAGAAACTACTTCTTCTAAGAATTATCTATTTTTCCTTTGATGTTGATAATGACAAGCCCACATTAGTATTCTTAAGTCTTCCACTGATGAACAAATGAGTAATGAGACCAAGTGGTTCTCTCAGAAGCCAGAGATGGTTTCTGAGTGCTGGCTACGCCTAGGGTACCCTCTCGAGGCATGACAAACTTGGTATCAGAGCATAGAGTTCAAAAGTCCTAGTGTGTCTATGAAGCCATGTCTAGTAGAGTATTGCTTATGAGTGTGTCGTGCACCACACTTATAATCAAGAGGCTATAGGATATTAGGAATTATTTCACTTTTTTCATAATTTGAGTTTGTGCGATAGCGTTTAACTCTATAAAAATTTCATTTCTAATTCGTGCATTTACATGTTTCAGACATGCCTCTTAAACGTTCAACCAGTCAAAAAAACACTGCTAGCACTGAGGTTCCACAGTCAGAGATGCCTCTACGGAGAACTAGGGGTCGACATGCAAGGCCTACTGAGGTACCCCAAATAGCTACTGTTCAGACCACTCTTACTTTAGAGGAAGATTTTTGAGGAGCAATTGCTATGTTCACCCAGTTGGTGTCTACTCGAAATAGTAGCCAGAGTTCACCAACTCCTAGCTCTAGTTATCAAAAGTCGTCTGCTGCCACGAGGATTAGAGATTTTCTAAGAATGAATTCGTCCGTCTTTATAGGTTCCTAGGTTGATGAAGACCCCCAAAATTTTATTGATGAGATGTGGAAGATACTAAAAGCGATGCATGCTACAGAGATCGAAGGAGTTGAGTTGGTGTCTTATCAACTCAAGGATGTGGCAAATGTCTAGTATAACTAGTAGGAAGAAAGTAGAGATAAGGATACGGAGCCTGCTCTTTGGGATAAGTTTGAAAGAGCATTCCTTGATAACTTCTTTCCCTAAGAGCTACGTGAAGCAAAAATTGAGGAGTTTGTGAACCTCAAGCAGAAGAGTATGATTATGAAAGAGTATAGTTTGAAGTTTATTCAGTTGTCCAAATATGCCCCAGAAATAATTTTTCATATCAGGTCTAAGATGAGGAAGTTTGTCTCTATCCTAGACAAATATGTAAAGAAAGAATGTAAGGTAATGCTAATGATTTCTGACATGAATTTTTCTAGATTGATGGTGTATGCTCACCAGGTTGAGGATAACAAGAAAAAGGACCGAGAGGAACACCTAAGAAAGAATTCTAAGTCTACTGGCATGAGAACGAGCAGAAGTAAGGGAAGGGTAGTAAGTCCTTCTTTCAGAAGAGGTCTTCTAATTATGTACCTTCCTCAACAAATGGTTTTACACCTAATACTAGGTATGATCAGAGGTTACTGAGTCACCAAAACTTCCGATCTCAAGGTTCTCAATCCCAATTAAGTGTGGCTCAAGGTTCTAGAGGGAAACCATCATGTGCTAGATGTGGGAGGCTCTATTTGGGAGAGTGTCGTATGGGCACCAATGCTTGCTATGGATGTGGAAATATAGGTCACTTCCAGAATGAGTGTCCTTCAAAGAGATAGAGAGATGGAAGTAGTAGAGCTCAGTTTTCTTCTACAGCTCCACAGAATAGAGGTAATCATAGAGGTGCATCTTCAAGTGTAGGCGGGGGAACCAACTGTCTGTATGCTATGGGTAATCGCCAAGACCAAGATAATGCACCCGATGTTGTTACTTGTATACTCCGAGTTCTTTCTTTTGATGTGTATGCATTACTTGATTCAGGTGCTACGTTATCTTTTGTGACTCCTTACTTGGCTAGTAAATTTGAGATCCTTCCTGAGTGTCTTCTTGAGCCTTTCAGCGTGTCTACTCCTGTTGGTAAGTCTATCTTAGTTGAGAGGGTCTATAGAAATTGTACTGTGTCAATCTATCATAAGGATACCATGGCTGACTTAGTTGAGTTAGACATGGTAGATTTTGATATGATTCTTGGCATGGACTGGATTTATGCTTGTTATGCTTCAATTGATTATAGGACTCGAATTGTCAAGTTTCAATTTCCAAATGAGCCTATCTTAGAGTGGAAAGAGAGTTTTGTAGTGCCTAGGGGTAAATTTATTTCCTACCTTAAGGCCAGAAAATTAATCTCCAAGGGATGTATATATCATATAGTCCCAGTCAAAAATATTAATGATCAGGCTCCATCTCTTGAGTCAGCTTCTATTGTGAATGAGTTTCCTGAAGTCTTTCCTTAGGATCTACCCAAAATCCCTCCTAGTAGAGAGATAGACTTTGGTATTGATATCCTTCCTGCTACACAAACTATCTCCATTCCTCCTTATTGGATGGCTCCCGCTGAGTTGAAAGAGTTGAAAGAACAATTGAAAGACCTCCTAGATAAGGGGTTTATTAGGCTAAGTGTCTCACCTTGGGGTGCTCCTGTCCTATTCGTGCGAAATAAAGATGGATCTCTTAGAATGTGCATTGATTATCGGCAACTAAACAAGGTCACCATAAAGAACAAGTATCCTCTCCCCAGAATAGATGATTTACTTGACCAACTTCAGGGTGCCACATGCTTCTCTAAGATAGACCTCAGATCAGGCTATCACCAGTTGAAAGTGAGAGAATATGACATCCCAAAGATGGTTTTCCGAACCCGCTATGGTCATTTTGAGTTTCTTGTTATGTCTTCCGGATTGACAAATGCTTCTGCAGCTTTTATGGACCTCATGAACCAGGTATTCAAGCCATACCTGGATACGTTTGTAATTGTCTTCATCGATGATATTTTGGTCTACTCTAGAAGTAAGAGTGAGCATGCTAATCACCTTAGGATTGTCCTTCAAACTCATAAAGAGAAGGAGTAATATGCTAAGTTTTTGAAGTGTGAGTTTTGGCTTGAGTCTGTAGCATTCCTAGGCCATATTATATCTGGTAATGGAATTTAAGTTGATACTCAAAATATTGAGGCAGTTAAGAACTGGCCCAGACCCACCTCTCCAACCAATATAAGGAGTTTCTTAGGTTTGGCTAGTTACTACAGGAGGTTTGTTGAGGGATTTTCATCCATATCCTCACCATTGACTAAGCTGACTCAGAAGAAGGCTAAGTTTCAATGGTCTGATGCTTGTGAGAAAAGTTTTCAAGTGTTAAAAGCTACATTGACTACTGCTCCAGTGCTATCCCTACCCGAAGGAACGGATGGTTTTGTAATATATTGTGATGCTTCCATAGTGGGTTGGGATGTGTATTAATGCATAAAGTTAAGGTAATTGCCTATGCCTCCAGACAGCTTAAGACTCATGAGAGGAACTACCCCACTCATGACCTTGAGTTGGTAGCTGTGGTATTTACTCTTAAGCTCTGGCGTCACTATCTCTATGGTGTACATATAGATGTGTTCACAGACCATAAGAGCTTACAATATGTATTTGTAACACCCCTCAGAATTTTCCCTAAGATTCGAACCCTTCTTTTATTCAGGTAGGGTTGAAATCGAGTATCATGGAGCATTTGCACGAGTTAAGATGAGTTCCTAAGTAATTAAAGAGCGTTAGAGGTGATGTGGGATCATAAAGGAACCCTAGGACCAAATCAAATCCAAAAGATTCGTCGTGGCTAAGTTTAAGGAGGAGTTCGCATAAGGGGTTGACTTATAATGACCCTATCTTTTGAAGGACAATGATCTGGGTGGCCCACGACCTATTAAATTAAAGGTCGTCGAGTCTTCTTTCCAACGCCACCAAGAATGTAAATTTTGGAGTTTGGAGTCAAAAGATATGACGATTCTAAGACGAACTAGCACGGCAGGAATTTTAGGCCTGGGTCGCAACTGCTGGGAATCTGGGCTTGGCGCCGCAGTGGCGCGATGCACCACTATCGTTCCACAAAACAGCCTTAGTAGTTTGGTCTCTGGTGTGGCGCGCCACTACGAGGTGTGCAGGGTTTTTTAGGCCAAATTTCTAGAACCTAGAAAATATGGCCTTGGCGCTGTAAGGGCGCGAAGCGCCATTATCGCACCAAGAATGTGCCTCAGTAGTTTAGTCCCTGGCGTGACACGCCACTATTGGGTTACAGGGTTTTTATGCCTAATCAACTTGGCGCTGTAGTGGCGCGACGCGCCACTATCATGCCAGGAGCGTTTTAGCCTATTTTACAGAACTTTTGAGAAGGGGCAATTTGGGAATTTGTCCCAAATTATATATGTATCATCCTTAAGCATTTGGGAACATAACTTTCAGCCTCTCTCTCTAAAAGCCCTAGAAGTCTCTCTCTCTCTTCTTCTTCTTATCCATTTCTAACAAGGAATTGCCTCCAAGATCTCCAAGATTCGAGTTCTCCATTGAAGACCCGACATCAAGGTTTTCTCCAAGTCTTCACTAAGGTATGTAAGGATATCCAAAATATGGGTTGAGTCCACCCATGTTCCCTACTCTTGCTTTGAGGTTAGAGCTCCATGAGAATGAAGTTTCTTGGTATGGTTTATGTTTGAATGAGTTTTGTCTCTTATTAAATTGACTTTATTGGTGTTGATGTTGATGAGCTAAGAAGTTCCTAAAACCTTCATGTTAGTATGAGTTGATGGAGATGACTTGTTATTATGTTTTGTTGATCTCTTTAACCATGTGATTATGCTGCATAAGTCAATTTTTCTTAAATGTGCTATTCTACTTGAATTGTTGGGTTAAAGACTTAAAGTTGTGATGAGTCCTAAGGAGAGGTTATAAATGCTTATCTAAATAAGGCTTAATTGAGTTGATTGGAGGATAGAATTGATGAATGGACGAGGTCCTAAATGGGACTTGCCATTATTACTTAATTGAGTTGAAATGAGAATAGATTTGATGAGTTGGCAATGTCCCACATGAAACTAGCCATGAGGGCTTGTTTGAGATGATTCGAGGGAGTCTTATGAGCATGGAGTAATGGGAGGAGTATCGAGCACCGAAGCGGGTAAGAGTATAGTCCATACTCGAACCCCAGAAACTACGCCGCCAACGTAGGTAGGGATGGAACTATTAAAGTCGGATGCTTTCCGTGGGATCGAACTGTTAAAGTCGGATGTTTCTCATTTTATTGTCCTAAAATGATAGGACTTGACTAATCGATGGTATCCATGATTAGGGAGGCGTTCATGCCCTGGCAAGGTATGGACAGACGTGGCAATAATGTCTCATTGTTGTACTATCACTGGCTCATAAGTGATGGTTGTCGAATAAGAGAAACTCCCATTTAGGTCTTGATAGTACTCCGAGTCAGTTGAGTCAAGTGGCTTGTGATTGGTCCCATCTAAACCATTTCTTATTAGACTTAGCACACCTGAGTGAGTTGATATATATATATATATATATGAGTTGAGATCCTGAGTTGATATTGATGTTTTCTTGATGTTTGTTTCATCCGACCATTTTACATACTCGTACATTCCACGTACTGACGCCATTTGGCCTGCATCTTTTCATGATATAGAGATAGGTACCAGAGATGATCAACTGGCGCACCGTTGATTATCCACACACTCCCAGCTAGTTGGTGAGTCCTCCTAGTTTCCGGAGGATGTTGAGCTTTCTTGTATAATTTTGTCGTCGTTTCCTTTAATTTGATTGTTGGTAGCCATGGGCTTGTCATTGGCACCTCCTAGACTTTGATAGAGGCTTCATAGACTAGAGTGTGGGGAGGTTGGACTATTATTTTGAGGAGTCCTACTATACTTGTTTTATTGAGTTGATAATGTTTGGCCTTCGGCCCCCATATTGTGAATAGTATGTTATGATTGAACCCTTCTTTGAGTGAATCTGATTGAATGATAGTGTGACTGAATCAGGTGGTTCTCTTGAAGGTCAGAAATGGCTTTCGAGTGCCGGTCACGTCTAGGGTACCCTCCCGGGGCGTGACAAACATGGTATCAGAGAATAGAGTTTAAGAGTCCTAGGGAGTCTATGAAGCCGTGTCTAGTAGAGTCTTGCTTATAGGTGTGTTATGCATCACACTTATAAGTAGGAGGCTATAGGACATTAGGAATTGTTTCCCTTCTTTCATACTCTGAATTCGTGCGATGGAGTTAAACTCTATGAAACTTCCCTTATAATTTGTGCATTTATACGTTACAATAATGCCTCCAAAATGTACTGCTAGCTAGAGGAATGCCGATAATGCAAGGATGCCCCAATCTGAGGTGTGCCCGGCAAGAGCTAGAGGCCGACCTGCGAGGTATGTGGAGGCGTCTCAAGTGCCTGCTACCCCGCCTGCACCCACATCAAAGGCAGAATATCATGGGGCAATTGCAATGCTCACGCAATTAATGGCTACCTGAAATGGTAACCAGAGTTTGCCGACTCTTAGCTCTAGTTCCCAAGAGCGGTCTACTGCCACTAGAATTAGAGACTTTCTGAGGATGAATCCGCCAGCATTCACGGGTTCTAAGGTTGATGAAGACCCCCAAAACTTTATTGATGAGATGTGGAAAATTCTGAAAGCTATGCATGCTACAGAAATTGAGGGGGTTGAGTTAGTATCTTATCAACTCAAGGATGTGGAAAACATCTGGTATAACCAATGGGAGAAAGGTAGGGGTGAGGATGCTGAACCTGCTAGGTGGGATGAATTTGAGGGAGCCTTTATTGACCACTTCTTTCCCCGAGAATTGAGGGAACCAAAAGTGGAAGAATTTGTGAATCTGAAATAGGAGAGTATGACAGTTAAGGAGTATGGCCTGAAGTTTATCCAGCTGTTTAGGTATGCTCCAGAAATGATCCTAGATATGAGGTCAAAGATGAGAAAGTTCATCTCCAGATTAGGGAGGCATGTGAAGAGGGAATGCAAAGTAGCATTATTGATCTCGGATATGGATATTTCCAAATTAATGTTGTATGCTCAACAGGTAGAGGATCAGAAGAGAAAAGACAAAGAGGAACATCTAAGAAAGAAGGTAAAATCAGCGGGCCATGAGAATGAACAGAGGCAAAACAAGGGCAATAGGGCCTTCTTCCTGAAGAGGCCTTCCAACTATGCCTCATCCACTGCCAGTGCATTTATGCCACAGAACAAGTATGATCGGTAGGGACAGAGTTGCCAAAATCTCAGACCCCAGGATTCTCAATCCTAGGCCAGCGTAAGTCAAGGCTTGAGAGGGAAGCCACCATGCGGCAAGTATGGTAGGATCCACTTGGGAGAATACAGAGCGGGAAGGGTTGGTTGTTATAAATGCGGCCAAATGGACCATTTCCAGAGAGAGTGTCCAATAGGGGGAAATAGAGTCCAGCATTCTGCCACCGCACCGCCGGCTAGAGGTAATCAGAGGGGCACTACTTTAGGTATGAGTGGAGGTACAAACTGCCTATATGCCATGGGTAGTCGTCAAGATTAGGAGAACTCTCCAAACGTCATAACGGGTATGATACGAGTCTCTTCTCTTGATTGTTATGTATTGATGGATATGGGTGCCACCCTATCTTTTGTGACTCCTTATGTGGCTAGTAAATTCAATAAAATTCCTGAATGTCTTCTTGAGCCTTTCAGTGTAGCTACACCTGTCGGTGATTCTATCCTAGCTGAGAGAGTCTATAGAGATTGCACTATGTTAATTCATCACAGAGATACCTTGGACGACTTAATTGAGTTGGACATAGTCGATTTTGATGTGATCCTTGGCATGGATTGGCTTTATATCTGTTATGCCTCTATTGATTGTAGGACTCGAATTGTTAAGTTCAATTTCCCGAATGAAGTTGTCATAGAGTGGAAGGGTAGTCCTGTTATGCCTAGAGGTAAGTTTATTTCTTACCTTAGGGCTAGAAAGCTAATCTCAAAAGGGTGTATCTATCACATTGTCCGAGTGAAAGATGATAATATTGAGTCTCCATCCCTTGAGTTGGTCCCGATTGTTAATGAGTTTCCCAACGTTTTTCCCGAAGATCTGCCTGGAGTCCCTCCTAATAGGAAGATCGACTTTGGGAATGATGTTCTCCCTTATACCCAGCCTATCTCAATCCATCCATATAGGATGGCTCCGACTGAGTTGAAAGAGTTGAAGGAGCAGTTGAAGGACTTGTTAGATAAGGGATTCATTAGGCCGAGTGTCTCACCATGGGGTGCTCCTTTCCTATTAGTGCGAAAAAAAAGATGGGTTCCTTAGAATGTGTATTGATTATAGAAAACTAAACAAGGTCACCATAAAGAACAATACCCTTTCCCCAGAATAGATAATTTATTTGATCAACTTCAGGGTGCCACTTGTTTCTCAAAGATAGACCTAAGATCGGGCTACCATCAGTTGAAGGTGAGGGAGTGTGATATTCCAAAGACAACTTTTTGGACCCGTTATGGCCATTTTGAGTTCTTGATTATGTCCTTTGGGTTGACTAATGCCCCCGCAGTTTTAATGGATCTCATGAACCGAGTATTTAAACCGTATCTTGATATGTTTGTGATTGTATTCATAGATGATACTTTGGTCTACTCCAAGAATGAGGAGGAGCACGCCCATCATCTTAGAGTTGTCTTGCAAACCTTGAAAGACCAGGTATTGTATACAAAGTTCTCTAAATGTTAATTTTGGCTTGCATCAGTGGCTTTTCTAGGCCACATTGTATCTGGAGATGGTATTCAGGTGGATGCTCAGAAGATTGAGGCAGTGAAAAATTGGCCCAGACCCATATCCCCAACAGAGATAAGGAGCTTCTTGGGTTTGGCTGGCTACTACCGAAGGTTTGTAGAGGGATTCTTATCCATATCATTACCATTGACCAAGCTGACCCAAAAGAAGGTTAAGTTCCAATGGTCCGATGCTTGTGAGGAGTGTTTCCAGAAGTTGAAGACCAAGCTAACCACTGCTCCTGTTCTAACCTTGCAAGACGGAACAGAGGGCTTTGTGATCTATTGCGATGCATCTAGAGTTGGTTTGGGCTGTGTGTTGATGCAAAAGGGGAAGGTAATAGCCTATGCTTCAAGACAGCTTAAGGTTCATGAGAGGAATTACCCAACTCATGACCTTAAAATGGCAGATGTGGTATTTACCCTTAAAATTTGGCGTCACTACTTATATGGAGTGCATGTTGATGTATTCACCGATCACAAGAGCTTACAATACATCTTCAGCCAGAAGGAACTCAATCTGAGGTAGAAGAGATGGCTCGAGCTACTCAAAGACTATGATATGAGCATCCTTTACCATCCAGGTAAACCTAATGTTGTTGCTGATGCCCTTAGCAGGTTATCTATGGGTAGCACTACCCATATACAGGAAGGAAGGAAAGAATTAGCTAGAGAGGTACACAGATTAGCCCGATTAGGAGTTCGTCTTGAAGAGAACAATAAAGGTAGAGTTAATGTTCAGGATGGGTCTGCATCCTCACTTGTGATAGAGGTAAAAGAGAAGAAAGACCAAGATCCTGTCCTACTCCAATTGAAGGGAGTTGTTCACAAACAAGAGGTAATGGTTTTTACCAAAGGGGGAGATGGTGTGTTGAGGTACCAAAATATATTGTGTGTGCCTGATGTCGATGATGTTCGAGAGAGGATTATGGTCGAAGCGCATAGTTCTAGATACTCTATTCATCTAGGCACTACAAAAATGTACCATGACTTGAGGGAAATCTATTGGTGGAGTGGGATGAAGAGAGACATTGCAGAATTTGTTTCTAAGTGCCTGAATTGCCAACAAGTGAAGGTTGAGCATTAAATGCCATATGGTTTAGCTCAAAAGATAGTAATTCTGGAATGGAAGTGGGAGATGATCAACATGGACTTTATTACAGGCTTGCCGAGGTCCCGAAAGCAACACGATTCTATTTGGGTGATTGTGGATAGAATGATGAAATCAGCTCACTTCTTGGCAGTTAAGACTACTGACACCGCAGAAGATTATGCGAAGTTATACATTCAAGAAATCGTCAGATTGCATAGAGTCCCTTTGTCCATCATCTCAGACAGAGGAGCTCAATTCACTTCCTAATTCTGGAGATCTTTTTAGAAGGGAATGGGTTCAAAGGTGAACCTTAGTACAACCTTTCATCCCCAGATGGATGGCTAAGTGGAGCGCACCATTCAGACATTGGAGAATATGTTGAGAGCTTGTGTGCTTAACTTCAAATGAAGTTTGGACGATCACTTACCTCTCATAGATTTTGCATTTAATAATAGCTATCATGCAAGTATTCAAATGACTCCTTATGAAGCTTTATATGGGAGGAGGTGTAGATCACCAATTGGGTGGTTTGAGGTGGGTGAAGTCGAGTTGATTGGGCCTGATTTTGTTCACCAAGCCATGGAGAAGGTGAGAGTTATTCAATATAGGCTAAAGACAGCCCAAAGCCGGCAAATTTCTTACACCGATGTGAGGAGAAGTGACTTAGAGTATGAGGTGGGTGATTGGGTATACTTGAAAGTATCATCCATGAAGGGCGTCATGAGGTTTGGAAAGAAGGGGAAGCTTAGTCCTCGATATATTGGTCTTTACCAGATTTTGAGGTGGATTGGGAGTGTTGCTTATGAGTTGGAGTTACCTTCAGAGCTAGCCTCTATTTATCCGGTATTCTACATTTCGATGTTGAAGAAGTGCTTAGGCGATACCTCGTTGGTAGTCCCTATTGATAGTATTGGAGTTAAGGATAGCTTATCCTATGAAGAGGTTCCGATCCAAATTTTTGATCGCCAAATTCGCAAGTTGAAGAACAAAGAGATCGCTTTAGTCAAAGTCCTGTGGAGAAACCAATTTGTTGAGGAAGCCACATAGGAAGCGGAGGAAGTCATGAAATCTAAATATCCACATCTATTCGTGCTTACTGATGATAATGTTGAAGGTAATGTCCATTTCCTTGACTTGAATTCGTTTGTGTATTTTGAGTTTGATTGGTAATTGTTTGAGAATTTGATTGGTAGAATGGATGAAATTTTGATTGTGATTTGTACTCCGAGTCCATTCCGGGTTACTTGTCATTCGAGGATGAATGATCCCAAGAGGGAGATAATGTAACACCCCTCAAAATGTTCCCTAAGATTCGGACCCTTCTTGTATTCGGGTAGGGTCGAACTCGAGTATTGTGGAGCATTTGCACGAGTTAAGATGAGTTCTTAAGTAATTAAAGAGTGTTAGAGGTGATGTGGGGTCATAAAAGACCCCTAGGACCAAATCAAATCTAAAAGATTCGTCGTGGCTAAGTTTGAGGAGGAGTTCGCATAAGGGGTTGACTTCTAACGACCCTATCTTTTGAAGGACGATGATCTGGGTGGCCCACAAACTATTAAATGAAAGGTCATCGAGTCTTCTTTCCAACGCTACTAAGAATATAATTTTTGTAGTTTGGAGTAAAAATATATGATGATCCTAAGATGAACTAGCATGGCAGGAAATTTATGCCTGGGTCGCAACTGCTGGGAATTTGGGCTTGGCGCTGTAGTGGCGCGACGCACCACTATCGTGCCACAAAACAGCCTTAGTAGTTTGGTCTCTGGTGCGGCGCGCCACTATGAGGTGTGCAGGGTTTTTCAGGCCAAATTTCTAAAATCGAAAAAATATGGCCTTGGAGCTGTAAGGGCGCGACGCGCCACTATCACGCCAAGAATGTGCCTCAATAGTTTGGTCCCTAGTGCGATACGCCACTATTGGGTTGCAGGGTTTTTATGCCTAATAGACTTGGCGCTGCAGTAGTGCAACGCGCCACTATCGCGCAAGGAGAGTTTTAGCCTATTGTCCAAAACTTTTGAGAAGGGGCAATTTGGGAATTTATCCCAAATTATATATGTATCATCCTTGAGCATTTAGGAACATAACTTTCAACCTCTCTCTCTCTCTAAAATCCCTAGAAGTCTCTCTCTCTATTTTCTTTATCTCCATTTCTAACAAGGAATTGCCTCCAAGAGCTCCAAGATTTGAGTTCTCCATTCAAGACCCGACATCAAAGTTTTCTCCTAGTCTTCACTAATGTATGTAAGGCTATCCAAAACATCGGTTGAGTCCGCCCATGTGCCCTACTCTTGCTTTGAGGTTATAGGTCCATGAGAATGGAGTTTCTTGGTATGGTTTATGTTTGAATGAGTTTTGTCTCCTATTAAATTGACTTTATTGGTGTTGATGTTGATGAGCTAAGAAGTTCCTAAAACCTTCATGTTCGTATGAGTTGATGGAGATGACTTGTTATTATATTTGGTTGATCTCTTTAACCATGCGATTATGTTGTATAAGTCAATTTTTTTTGAATATGCTATTCTACTTGAATTGTTGGGTTGAAGCCTTAGAGTTATAATGAGTCCTAAGGAGAGGTTATAAATGTTTATCTAAATGAGGCCTGATTGAGTTGATTGGAGGATAGAATTGATGAATGGACGAGGTCCTAAATGGGACTTTCCATTATGACTTAATTGAGTTGAAATGAGAATAGAGTTGATGAGTTGGCAATGTCCCACATGAAACTAGCTGTGAGGGCTTGTTTGAGATGATTGGAGGGAGTCTTATGAGCATGGAGTCATGGGAGGAGTATCGAGCACCGAAGCGGATAAGAGTATATAGTCCATACTCGAACCCTAGAAACTACACCACCAATGTAGGTAGGGATGGAACCGTTAAAGTCAGATGCTTTCCGTGGGATCGAACCGTTAAAGTCAGATGTTTCCCATTTTATTGTCCTAAAATGATATGACTTGACTAATCGATGGTATCCATGATTAGGGAGGCATTCATGCCCTAGCAAGGTATGGACAGACGTGGCAATAATGTCTAATTGTTGTACTATCACTGGCTCATAAGTGATGGTTGTTGAATAAGAGAAACTCCCATTTAGGTCTTGATTGTACTCCGAGTCAGTTGAGTTGAGTGGCTGTGATTGGTCCCGTCTAAACCATTTCTTGTTATACTTAGGACACTTGAGTGAGTTTATATATATATATATATATATATATATATATATATGAGTTGAAATCCTGAGTTGATATTGATGTTTTCTTGATGTTTGTTTTATCCGGCCATTTTACATACTCGTACATTCCACGTACTGACGCCATTTGGCCTGCATCGTTTTATGATGCAGAGACAGGTACCAGAGATCATCAACCGGCGCACTGTTGAATATCTACACACTCCCAGCCAGTTGGTGAGTCCTCCTAGTTTCCGGAGGATGTTGAGCTTTCTTGTATAGTTTTGTTGTCGTTTCCTTTAATTTGATTGTTGGTAGCCATGGGCTTGTCATTGGCACCTCCTAGACTTTGATAGAGGCTTCATAGACTAGAGTATAGGAAGGTTGGACTGTTATTTTGAGGAGTCCTATTATACTTGTTTTATTGAGTTGATAATGTTTAGCCTTCGGCCCCCATATTATGAATAGTATGTTATGATTGAACCCTCCTTTGAGTGAATCTGATTGAATGATAGTGTGACTGAATCAGGTGGTTCGTTTGAAGGTCAGAAATGACTTTCGAGTGCCGATCACGTCCAGGGTACCCTCCCGGGGCGTGATAATATTCAGCAAGAAGGAGCTGAATTTGAGGCAGAAGAGATGGCTAGAGTTGCTCAAGGATTATGACATGAGCATTCTCTACCACCCAGGTAAAGCAAACGTAGTTGCTGATGCTCTTAGCAAGTTATCTATGGGGAGTATGACCCATGTGGAAGAGGAAAAGAAGGAGTTGGCAAAGGAAGTGCATAGACTTGCGTGTTCGGGAGTTTAACTTATTGACTCTAGTGAGGGTGGTACAATAGTCCGAAATGGAGCTGAATCATATCTAGTTGAAAAGGTGAAAGGAAACCAAGATCAGGATCCCATTCTTCTTCAACAGAAGGATGAGGTTCACAAGTAGAAGGTAATGGCTTTTACCAAAGGAGAAGATGGAGTGTTGAGATATCCAGGGAGATTATGTGTTCTAAGTATTGATGGTATTCGAGAGAGAATCATGGAAGAAGCCCATAATTCCAGGTATTCCATCCACCCAGGTTCAACCAAGATGTACCACGACTTGAGAGTAGTATTCTGGTGGAGTAGAATGAAGAGAGATATAGCAGAGTATGTGTCCAAGTGCTCGAACTGCCAATAAGTTAAAGTTGAGCACCAAAGGCCTTGTGGAGTGGCTCAGAATATAGAGATCCTGGAATGGAAGTCAGAAATGATCAATATGGACTTCATTACCAGTTACCACGAACCCACAAAAAACATGACTCTATTTGGGTGATTGTGGATATGATGACCAAATCGGCTCATTTCTTTCCAGTTAAGACTACGAACACTGCATAGGATTATGCCAAACTGTATCTTAGAGATACTGTTAGATTGCATGAAGTTCCTTTGTCTATCATCTCTAATAGGGGAGCTTAATTCACTGCTTAGTTTTGGAAGTCATTTCAGAAGGGTTTGGGTTCAAGAGTGAACCTTAGTTCTGCTTTTTATCCGCAGATAGATGGCCAGGCAGAGCGTATGATATAGACTTTGGGGGATATGTTAAGAGCCTGTGTCATTGACTTCAAAGGTAATTGGGATGATCATTTACCTCTTATTGAATTTGCATACAATAATAGCTTCCATTTGATTATTCAATGGCTCCTTATGAAGCTCTGTATGGAAGGAGATGTAGATCACCAATTGGTTGGTTTGAAGTTGGTGAAACTGAGTTGATTAGACCAGACTTGGTTCACCAAGCTATGGAGAAGGTGAAACCATCCAAGAGAGGTTGAGGACTGCTCAGAGTCGCCATAAATCCTACATTGATGTTAGGAGGAGAGATGGAGTTTGAAGTGTACGATTGGATATACTTGAAAGTTTCACCCATGAAAGGTATTATGAGATTTAGAAAGAAAGGAAATCTTAGTCCGCTATATTGGTCCTTATCAGATATTGAAGAGGGTAGGTAACGTAGCCTATGAATTAGAATTGCCCCCGGAATTAGCTGCTATTCATCCCGTATTTCACATCTCTATGCTTAAGAAGTGTTTGGGAGATCCTTCACTTGTTGTCCCAACTAAGAGAATTGGGGTGAAAGAGAGTTTGTGTTATGAAGAGATTCTAGTTCAAATTCTTGATTGTCAGGTTCGCAAATTAAGAACTAAGGAAGTGGCATTTGTCAAAGTCCTATGACGAAATCAATTTGTTGAAGAGGATACATGGGAAGCTAAAGATGATATGAAGGCTAAATATCCTTATATTTTTATGCCTTCCGACAATGATGTTCAAGGTAAAATTCCTTACTTCTACCTTGGAGTTGATGTGTATTCTTGAGTTTGAGGCATTGACCATTTGAGTATGGGAGTTTTTGAGAAATTGATGTATTGATGATATTCGTTCTTGATGTCTCCTATTTTCATCTTCATTCGAGGACGAATGATCCCAAGGGGGAGATATTATAACACCCCCTAAAACATTGTATATCGGTATGGCAGGGGACCTACTTCTCATCCTAGGAGTTAGCAGGTATGAAAGTTTCAATTCTCGACGAAAATGATAATGTCTCTGTATTTTGGGCATAACTTTTCATAGAATAGTCCAAATTAGGTGATTCAAATTTATAAGTAACCACAACATCATTACCTATAACTTTTAGGAATAACATATCTTAAGATTTGGAGTTTAAATATATCAAATAAATTAATCTTTGCAAGAAATAGTGCTGTGACGGAATGGAGTATTTGTAGAATAAAATATATATCTCGATGTCGCATGCTCCAAATTGAATGATTCTTGAACTAACTGAAACTAGACTTCTATATCTACAATTCTTATGAGACACCAAATCCTAATAAGAAATTTATCTTGTTCAAATATAGCTTCGAAAATGGATATTCTGTTAAAAGAGATCTCATCTCACCTACCATAGAAAGATCTAGAACCATTTGACATCATCAATGACATCAAAATCCTCCATTGAATTTTCAAGATCATCCTTTGTAATTAATTTTATTTATTGTTAGGTCCCTCCTCCATACCTATAAATACCCACCTTATTTCCTCATTTTATTGATCAAGCTTTCTTAAGCAACTCTTCTCTCTATACACTTCTTTACTCATTCTCAAATATAGTTTTAGTTTTAGTAGTATAAAAATACTATTCTGGTGATTCTTATACTCTGGGTAGTACACAAAACGCTCCAGCGAGAAGAAAAGGCTAGGGGTCCAAGAGTGTTCCAATTTGGTGTAAAGCTTCAGATTTAAGGTATGTAAGGCTTTCATAGCATCGAATTGAGTTCGTCCATGCGCCAATATTTAAATTTATTATAATTAAGTTATAGTTGAGTTTTATCCAAATCTTGAATTCTAAATGAATTAATTCTTCTTCTATTGAGTTAGATATATTTATGCATTAATATAATTATTGTTATCTCTCATATTATTAGAATTATTGTTCATGGCTATTTTTCCATGAAACCTAATTGATTTGATATTTATGAATATTTTTACACATGTTTTGAGTAAAGATGTTGGCTTTTTAATATTTTCATTGATAAAAAGAGTGATATAAATTAATATTATATATGTATTTTATTGAGTTGTGAAAGAGCAAAAGAGTTGAGTTTAAATGAATTTGAGTAAATGATGTTTTGAGCAAGATGTTTTGATGAGATGTAAATGATATTTTTTGAAGTATAATGATTGATGAAGAGGTAATGAGATGAGTTTGATGATTTAAATTAAAGTCCAATGAGACTAGATGATGAGATTAATATGAACACATATTTTGGGAGTAGTATTGAGCACCGAGTTGGGTAAGAGTTTAATTGACTCAAACCCCAGAACTACATAGCTAGCGTAGGATGGAGGCTATGCCTCTTAAGTCCCAAAAATAGGACTTTGATGAGTGGATCCAAGATAGTGATGTCCTTTACCCTGGCAAGGTATTGGATGGATGTGGCAATAACATCGCTTTGTTGTATCATCGCTACCTCATAAGTGATGGTTGTCGGTTAGAGAAACTCCTAACTGAGTAAGGATTTCTTATTATTATTTTAAATTTGCATTACATATTAATGTTGAGATGATGTTGAGTTCTGAGCTGAGTTTTCTTGAGAGGAATTTCTTGATATATGTCCTTACCTTCCTGCCATTTTACATACTCGTACATTCCACGTACTGACGTCATTCGACCTGCTTTATTTTATGATGCAGACACATGTGTTAGAGATCCTCAACAGGCGCATTGTTGAAGATCATTATTTTTTCAGCTATTTGGTGAGTCCTTGTATTCGGAGGAACCCTCTATCCTTTTATTATTTTTGAGTATTATGTTTCTTTTAAGGTATCCATGGACATGCCATTGTCACCATCTAAGAGTATTAGAGGCTTCATAGACAGAGTTTGATGATGTAATCGGAGTAGTTCTCCTTAGAAACTACTTCTTCTAAGAATTATCTATTTTTCTTTTGATGTTGATGATGACAAGCCCACATTAGTATTCTTAAGTCTTCCGCTGATGAAAAAATGAGTAATGAGACCAAGTGGTTCTCTCAAAAGCCAGAGATGGTTTCTGAGTGTCGGTCACGCCTAGGGTATCCTCTCGGGGCATTACAAACACTTAACATGAAATTTGAAAAAATAAATTGCATATTAGAGATCTAGTATAGGCAATATATGGTGAGCACAATTTAAATTAAATTCCTTTTTGTTTTTTTTTTAAAAATAATTTTTAATTATCCTCCCATTCACCAATTATCTACATCATATCCCAACCTACTACCACCACCAACCCTAGCCCCACCCTCGCCCCAGCCCTCATCCCCGCTTCAATTCTTGTGTAGGCAATTGTGTTTCATAACCCGAATTTGATCAACAAAAGGACCCCAATGTTTATTTTTTCTCAAATTAGAATTTCAATTTTGGAGTAACTTGTTCGATGGAGATTTTAGATCAAGTTTTATGAGATTTATTTTTTACTTTTTTTGTTAGGTCACAAAATTTAGTTGGATACAAGAGATCTTTCCCTTTCCTGCTGGATGACTACTATGGACCAACATTTAAAATTCAAATTGAATAGCTTGAGTTTTTGACCATTGGAGTGATATTTTGTAGATTTGGAGGTAGATGATAAACATATATGATTCCAGTGGTGGTGAAAGAATGAATTTGGAGGTGGGTTATAATTTTCATGGTGGTTTCTATAAGTTTTAATGGTGGAAATTTTTACACCCCGACAGGGTACCCTAAACGTACCTGGCACTCAGAAGACATTACTGGACCCAAGCAAACCACTTGGTCTGATCACTCATTAAGTCATTCAGCAGAAGACTCAATCCAATAACAGGGAAACTTTCAAGTGGATTACCAATCAATACTCAATGAAAGAATAATTTTATATAAACAATATTTAAAGTTTACTTAATCCCATAAGTAATATTTTTATCAAAAACAAACTCAAAAGGGACCTTAACTCCAATATACTCAATCAATATCTATGAAGCCTCTATAAACTATCAAGAAGGTGCCGAGACAAGTCCACGAATACCTCAAAAGGAACTACTCAAAGCGATGAATGAAATAAATATGTTTCCTCCAAAAGCGAGGAGGTCTCACAACTATCAAGAAGGAAATAGATCTTCAACAGAACATCTATTGATAATCTCGAGTACTGTATCTACGTCGTAAATAATACAGGCCAAAAGGTGTCAGTACATGGAATGTATGAGTATGTAAAATAGCTGAAAGAGAATACAATCAACAATACTCAACCTTAAATGAAAAGACTCAACTCTAAAAATACTCAACTCTGAAAATACTCAGCACAACTCAATAAGTATGTAGTTTAAAAATAAACAGTGCTTTGAAAATAGACTCAATAATATGCAACTCATGAAATGACTCAGCTCAATAAAGCATGAAGTAAAATAGTACAATCCTTTAAATGATATATAAGTCATAGATGCAACTCAATATATACAAAAATATAATATTTTATTCTTGAGAGTTTCTCTAACCGACAACCATCACTTATGAGCTAATGACGATACAATGAAGTGATGTCATTGCCACATCCATCGAATAACTTTCCAGGGCAAAGTATATCACATCTCAGGATCCATACTCAATCAAGTCCATCATTTTGCAACTTAGAGGCATAGCCTCTATCCTACGCTGGCCACATAGTTTATGGGCTCACCCCATATTAGTGATCAATACTACTCCCAAAATACTTTATCATACTTATAGAAATCAAGTGAGTAAAATACTAAAAATACTCATTTAGTCTCATTGGACTCTCATCAAACTCAACTCGTCTCAATCATCAAACTCAACTCATCTCAATCATCAAACTCTTCTCTTTAAATTAGATATAATCTCACTCAATGAATGCATTTAAAACTTAATTTTAAATCCTCAACTCAATCACAAAAATGGATGTTTTAATGTAGCTATGCTCAACTCGTTTATTCTCAAAATACTTATGCTCAAAATAATAATTGAGAGACTTCTCAGACTCATGCTCAAAATAATAATTAAGAGACTTATCAAACTCATGCTCAAAATAATAATTAAGAGACTTATCAAACTCATTCATAACTTTACAAAAGTCCATCTCAAACAATTATTTATACTCAAAATACATCATGTTCAAAATAACAAAATTTAAGAACTTCTCAGACTCAACTCATTCTCAAATATATGTTTTAAAAGAACTAATATAAATTCTCAACTCTTTCATACTCAAAATGGTAGTTATGGGACTCCTCAAAACTCAACTCTTTCTCATTCAAAAACCTTTATAAATCATATTTTAAAAACTCCATCACTTCATAATATAACAAAAATGAAATCTCAATTTGGGTTCATGTGAATGAAGAAATGAATGTATACCTCAAATACTCAACTCAAGTACATCATCAATACATATGAATTTATAAATAAAAACTCAATAGAAATTACAGATAACTCAAGAACTCAACTCATGGAACCTCAAAACTTAATAAACTCAACTCAATAAAGATGTTGGGCACGAGGATGAACTCAATCCAATGTTATGAGTAGCCTTACATACATGGAATGAAGATTATCTTACCAAAAATCAAAGACATGGCTTGAAGATATTGAATCTTAGCTCTTCTTCTCCTCACACATCTCTTCTTTCAAAAGCTCTAGGGGTGAATGAGAAGAAAACATCCCCAGGATACTGATAAAGGGCAGATTTTAGCCCTAAAACGTAGTGGGTTAGGTTGGTAAAGATGGGGAAAAGACCAAAAAGGCCCTCATAAAAAATAAAACCGGACCAAAATTTAAACTAGGATGGAACAGGTCCACATTGCAGATCTATTCCGTCATATTTCATTTTTTTCCGAAATTTTAATTTGAACCAAGATTGTCCAAGTCCGCGATGTGGACTTGTCACGCACCCTTATTGTTAACTAGACATTACTTCTTATTCTGAATTCAGAAAATCACAATCTTGATGGTGTTGGAACGAAGAGTCAGAGAATTTATGAATTGATCCTACATCGTTTATACAATTAGAATTCATCGAGTTCGAGCCAATACGCATATGAAGAATGGTTTGGATCTTGGCGAAAAAATTTGGGTGTTAAAGAAATAGTGGGTTTAGTAGTTATGGTGGGTGTAGTGATAGTATTGAAGGAGGAGAAATTAAATGACATGGATTTTTTTAATCTTTTTTAGATCTGACGATTTAGTGATGTGGCGTTGATGTAAGGATGATGTGGAGACGACGGTAAAGTACCTCCCTTCATGTAAGTGATTATATAGGTTTTAGGATGTGTTTATTACACTTTAAAATAATTCATGGGGTAATAGTACCCGTGTATAGTTAAGGCGTGTGCTCGCAATTTCGGCTATAGTTGAGCGGGGTACTTGTGTATTATCCCAATTAACATTGTCAAACTTTAAGTGACACACACACACTACCTTTATAACACATGCATTGCATGTGTATGCCGAGTCAATTATATTGAACATACTTGTGTTTGAATCAATGAAAATTAATAATGTAGTCAAAATCTAATCAAATATATGTAATTTAAACCAAATGTAAACCCAATATCATATTATATGGTTAAAAAAAATTATTCATATAGTGTTGCTAAATTTTTGGCTTTCACACTTGAATTTATAGATCAGACTGAAATGTTGCACAAGCAATCCACACAAATTCATTGAAAACTATGATAAATTTGAATAAAATTTCAATATCTATTTTGTAGCATCAATTGGTGAAAGTATAAAATTATATAAAATAAGAAAATCGAAAGAGCAAATTATTTATTATGGATTTGCTTAACCATTTCAAATTCTTTTGTATATTTACAAAAAAATAGTTTTTGGGCACCTGCTTCGCTCGTGTAGCTATATCAATGAATACACAATTTTTAAAATTATAAAAAAATATTATTAAATGATATGTCAAGTTCAATAATTAAAAAGAGCATAAACTCTTTAAAATGATGAGTGCTAATTTTATTGAATTCATTAAATGGCATGGGTGAACTTTTGCAACTAAACTCTTGGGTGTGTGTCTTGATTATTTTCATTTTCCATATACGAATTTAGATTAATTGATGAGTCTTTGATCAATGTGATTTTTATGAAACGATTAGTTCTATAATTTAACTAATAAAAACATGAAGCTGCAAATATAATAATATTTAGTAATATTTTTTTTCAATGCCTTAAAGATTAATACTTATAAATTGGTCCTTCCCTGCCCATTAGGATTACTACTTATCTGCCTCCACTCAATTTTTTCATCACTAATGTTGTTGCAGCAATGTAGATAGCGCAAAGAGAGAAATTAATTTATCTACAAGTTTGTTTCTCTATTATAATAATATCTTCCTCACCAGATACACTCTCGATAATAAATTACATGATAATATCATTTTCAAGATCCTGATATGTATGTCAAATTTATGAGATTGTATAAACATCTATATTTAAAATTTATGCTTACGTGTGGTATCAGAGATTGAAACATGAATTGATAATCTCCGCTCACGATATAATCTTTTGTCTTGTTATAGGAATAGATTTTTATGTTCTATTGTGACAAAATGTTTTCATGCGCCGCCATTAAGGTTGAAGAAAGAAACATTGCTTCTGTTCCCATTTACTTGAAAAATATTTCCTAATTTGAGTTTCCTTTTTACTTGTTAAATTTGAAAAATCAAGAAAGTACAATGTCACGCCCTGAGAGGGTACCCTAGGCGTTATCGGCACTTAGAAACCATCTCTGGCCTTCGAGAGAACCACTTGGTCTTATCACTCATTCGTTCATCAGTGAAACACTTAAGAGAAAATAAGAATACTTATGTGGGCTCGCTATCATCAATATCAAAGGAAAGAAATAAACTTTAGAAAAAGTAGTTTCAAAGGAGAATTATTCCAATTACATCATCAAACTTTGTCTATGAAGCCTCTAACACTGTCACACGGTGTCGATGACATGTTCATGACTACCTCAAAAGAAACATAATACTCAACAATAATAAAATCATAAAGAGTTCCTCCGAATAGAAGAAGGACTCACCAAATAGATGGAAAGTAATGATCTTCAACGATGCGTCAGTTGAGGATCTCTAACACCTGTATCTGCATCATAAAATGATATAGGTCGAATGACGTCACTACATGAAATATATGAGTATGTAAAATGACAAGAAAGTAAGGAAAGATATCAAGAAACTCCTTTCAGGAAGACTCAGCTCAAAACTCAATATCATCTCAACATCAATATATAATGCAAGTTTAAAATAATAAAAATAAGCAATGCTTACTCAGTTGGGAGTTTCTCTAACCAACAACCATTACTTATGAGCTAGTGATGATACAATGAAGCGATGTCGTTGCCATATCCATCGAATACCTTGCCAGGGTGAAGGACATCATCATCTTGGATCCAATCATCAAAGTCCTCTTTTGGGGACTGAAGAGGCATAACATTCATCCTACGCTAGCTACGTAGTTCTGGGATGTGAGTCAATTAAACTCTTACCCAACTCGGTGCTCAATACTACTCCCAAAATATGTGCTCATATTGACCTCATCATCTAGTCTTGTTGGACTTTTATTTAAAACATCAAACTCATCTCATTACCTCTTCATCAATCATTAAACTTCAAAACATCATTTACATCTCATCAAAACCTCTTACTCAAAACATCATTTAATCTAAAGAATAAAATTCATTTAAACTCAATTCTTTTGCTCTTTCAAAACTCAATAAAATACATATATAGTATTAATTCAAATCACTCTTTTTGTCAATGAATACTAAAAGCCAACATATTTACTCAAAACACGCGTAAAATTATTAATGAACATCAAATCAATTAGGGTTCATAGGAAAGTAGCCACGAACAATAATCCTAATAATATGAGAGATAAAAATAATAATAATCTCAATGCATAAATATATCTAACTCAATAAAAGAAGAATTAACTCATTTAAAATTCAAGAATTAGGGTAAAACTCAAATATAACTCAATTACGATGAATTTAAATATTGGGCGCATGGACGAACTCAATCCAATGCTATGACTAGTCTTACATACCTAAAATCCGAAGCTTTACTCCGAATTGAAGAACTCAATGAACACTTTTGAACCCCTAGCCTTTTCTCCTCGCCGAAGCATTTTGGTGTACTACCCGGAGTATAAGAATCACCAGAATAGTATTTCTACACTACTAAAAACTAAAACTAGATTTGAGTATGAGTAAAGAAGTTTATAGAGAGAAGAGTTGCCTGAAAAAGCTTGATGAATAAAATGAGAAAATATGGTGGGTATTTATAGGTATGGAGGAGGGGCCTAACAATAAATAAAAATAAGTACAAAGGATGATCTTGAAAATTCAATGGAGGATTGTGATGTCATGAGTGATGATAAATGGAGTACTATTGATATCATGGGTGATCTCAAATGGATCTAGATCTTTTCATGGTTGGTGAGATGAACCTTCTTTTAATGGAATACCTTTTTTCGGAGCTTCTCTTGAATAAGATAACTTCCTAATTAGGATTTGGTGTCCATATGAATTGTATCTCTAGAAGTCTAATTTCATTTCATTCAAGAATCAACCGATTTGGATCATCCTACCATGAGATATGAGTTTTCTTCTACAAATACTCTATTTAGTCACAGCACCATGTCTTGCAAACATTAATTTATTTGACCTACTTATCCTCCGAATCATAATATATGGTCTTATGAAAGTTGTAGGTAATGACGTTGAGGTTATTTAAAAAATTAAATCACCTAATTTGGACTATCGTATGAAAAGTTAAGCCCAAAATACAGAAGAAGTATCATTTTCATCGAGAATTGAAACACCGTATATAACGTTTTACGAGGTGTTACATACAATCTCCCCCTTGGGATCATTCATCCTCAAATGAAGATGAAACTAGGGGACATGAATAACGAATATCATCAAGAAATCAATTTCTCAGAAACTCTGATACTCAAATGCTCAAACAACACATTTGAAGCTACTAAACACTTCTTTCACCCCAATGCTCTCAGTCGGGACAACAAGTGAAGGATCTCCCAAACACTTCTTAAGCATAGAGATGTGAAATATGGGATGAATAGCTACTAATTCTGGGGTAAACTCCTATTCATAGGCTACGTTACCAACCCTCTTCACAATCTGATAAGGACCAATGTAGCGGGGACTAAGCTTCCCTTTATTTCCAAATCTCATCACACCCTTCATTGGTGAAACTTTCAAGTATACCGAATCATACACTTCAAACTCTAAATCTCTCCTCCTAACATCAGTGTAGGATTTCTAGTGACTCTGAGCAGTCCTCAATCTCTCTTGGATGGTTTTCACCTTCTCCATAGCTTGGTGAACTAAGTTTGTTCCTATCAACTTAACCTCACCAATTTTGAACCAACAAATTGGTGATCTACATCTCCTCCCATACAGAACTTCATAAGGAACCATTTGAATATTCGAATAGAAACTAATATTATATGAAAACTCAATAAGAGGTAAATGATCATCCCAATTATCTTTGAAGTTGATGACACAGACTCTCAACATATCCTCCAAAGTCTGTATCATACGCTCTGCCTGGCCGTCTGTCTGCGGATGAAAAGTAGTACTAAGGTTAACTCTTGAACCCAAACCCTTCTGAAATGACTTCCAAAACTGAGCGATGAATTGATCTTCCCTATCTGACATGATAGAAAAAGGAACTCCATACAGTATAACATTATCTCTAAGATATAGTTTGGCATAATCCTCTACAGTGTTCGTAGTATTAACTGATAAGAAATGGGCCGATTTGGTCATCCTATACACAATCACCCAAATAGAGTCATATTATTTGCGAGTTCATGGTAAATCGGTAATGAATTCCATGTTGATCATCTCCCACTTCCATTCTGGGATCTCCATAATTTGAGCCACTCCACAAGGCCTTTGGTAATCAACTTTAACTTATTGGCAATTCGGGCACTTGGACACACACTCTGCTATATCTCTCTTCATTCCACTCCACTAGTATACTTCTCTCAAGTCGTGGTACATCTTTTTCAAACCTGGATAGATGAAATACCTATAATTATGGGCTTCTGCCATGATTCTCTCTCGAATGCCATCAACACTTGGAACATATAATCTCCCTTGATATCTCAATACTCCATCTCCCCTTTTGGAAAAAAATCATTACCTTCTGCTTGTGAAACTCGTCTTTCAATTAAAGGAGAATGGGGTCCTGATCTTGCTTTCCTTTCACCTCTGCAACTAGAGATGATTCAGCTCTATTCCATATTATTATACTACCCTCACTAGAGTCAATAAGTTGAACTCCCAAATGCGTAAGTCTATGCACTTCCTTTTCCAACTCCTTTTTTCCCCTTCCACATGGGTCGTACTCCCTATGGATAACCTGCTAAGAGCATCGGCAACTACGTTTGCTTTACCTGGGTGGTAGAGAATGCTCATGTCATAATCTTTGAGCAACTCTAGCCATCTCATCTGCCTCATGTTGAGATCCTTCTGAATGAATACATACTGCAAGCTCTTGTGGTCCATGAATACATCCACATGTACTCCATAATGATAGTGACACCAGATCTTAAGAGCAATTACCACAATTGTCAACTCAAGGTCATGAGTGGAGTAGTTCCTCTCATAGGTCTTAAGCTTTCTGTAGGCATAGGCAATGACCTTACTTTTCTGTATTAATACACATCCCAAACCAACTTTAGAAGCTTCATAATAGATTACAAAATCATTTGTTCCCTTGGGTAGGGATAGTATTGGAGCAGTAGTCAATCTAGCTTTCAACTCTTAAAAGCTTTTCTCAAAAGCATCAAACCATTGAAACTTAGACTTTTTTGAGTCAGCTTAGTCAATGGTGAGGATATGGATAAAAATCCCTCAACAAACCCCCTGTAGTAACCAGCCAAACCTAAGAAACTCTTTATGTCAGTTGGAGAGGTGGGTCTAGGCCATTTCTTAATTGTCTCAATATTTTGAGTATCAACTCGAATTCCATCACCAGATACAATATGGCCTAAGAACTCTACAGATGCAAGCCAAAACTTACACTTCAAAAACCTAGCATACAACTCCACTTCCTTGAGAGTTTAAAGGACAATCCTAAGGTGGTTATCATGCTCACTCTTACTTTTAGAGTAGACCAAAATATCATCGATGAAGACAATCACAAACGTATCCGGGTATGGAATGAATACCTGGTTCATGAGGTCAATAAAAGTTGTAGGGGCGTTTGTCAATCCAAAGGACATAACAATAAACTCAAAATGATCATAGCGGGTTTGGAAAGCCATCTTTGGGATGTCACATTCTCTCAGTTTTAGCTGATGATAGCCTGATCTGAGGTCTATCTTAGAGAAGCATGTGGCACCCTGAAATTGGTCAAATAAATCATTTATCCTGGGGAGAGGATACTTGTTCTTTATGGTGACCTTTTTAGTTGCCGGTAATCAATGCACATTGTAAGGGACCTGTATTTCTTTCGCACAAACAGGATAGGAGCACCCCAAAGTGAGACACTTGGCCTAATAAATCCCTTATCTAGGAGGTCTTTGAGCTATATTTTTCAACTCTTTCAACTTAGCGGGAGCCATCCTATAAGGAGGAATGGAGATAGGTTGTATATCAGGAAATTCATCAATACCAAAGGTTATCTCTCTATCAAGAGGGATTCCGGGTAGATCTTCAGGAAAGACTTCAGAAAACTCACTCATAATGGGAACTGACTCAAGAGATGGAGCTTGATCATTAATATTTTTGACTCAGACTATATGATATATGCATCCTTTAGAGATTAACTTTAAGGACTTAAGGTAGGAAATAAATTTACCCCTAGGTACTACAGAACTTCTCTTCCACTCTAAGATAGGCTCATTTGGAAATTAAAACTTAACAATTTGGGTTCTACAATCAACTGAAGCATAACAAGCATAAAGTCAGTCCATGCCAAGAATCACATCAAAATCAACTATGTCCAACTCAACTAAGTCAACCATGGTATCTTTGTGATAGATTGACACAATACAATCTCTATAGACCCTCTCAGCTAAGATAGACTCACCAAATAAAAGTAGACATGCTGAAAGGCTCAAGAAGACACTTAGGAAGGATCTCAAATTTACTAGCAAAGTAAGGAGTCACAAAAGATAATGTAGCACCCGGATCAAGTACTGCATACACATCAAAACAAAGGACTCGGAGCATACTAGTAACAACATCGGGTGCATTCTCTTGGTCTTGGCGACTACCCATAGCATACAGATGGTTTGTTCTCCTGCCTACACCTGAAGTTGCACCTCTTTGATTACCTCTATTTTGCGGTGCTGTAGAAGAAAACTGAGCTCTACTACCTCCATCTCCCTTTCTTTTTGAAGGACACTCATTCTAGAAGTGACCTATATTTCCACATCCATAGCAAGCACTGGTGCCCATACGAAACTCTTCGAAATGGAGCTTTCCACATCTAGCACACGGTGGCTTTCCTCTAGAATATTAAGCCACACTTAATTGGTACTGAGAACCCTGAGTTCGAAAGTTTTGGTGACTCAGAGGCCTCTGATTAGGTGTAAAAGCACTTGTTGAGGAAGGTGCATGATTAAAGACCTCTTCTAAAAAAAGGACTTATTAACCTTTCCTTGCTTCTGCTCGTTCTCATGCCTAGCAGACTTATCCTTCTTGCTTAAGTGTTCCTCTAGGTCCTTTTTCTTGTTATCCTCAACCTGCTGAACATACACCATCAATCTAGAAAAAACCGTGTCAGAAATCATTAGCATTGTCTTACATTCTTTCTTTACATATTTGCCTAGGCCAGAGACAAACTTCCTCATCTTGGACCTTATATGAGGAATCATTACTGGGGCATATTTGGACAATTAAATAAACTTCAAACTATACTCTTTCACAATCATGTTCTCCTGTTTGTGGTTCACAAATTCCTCAACTTTTGCTTTCCATAGCTCTTAGGGAAAGAAGTGGTTAAGGAAGGCTTGTTCAAACTCATCCCAAACTATAGGTCCAACATCCTCGCCATAACTCTGCTCCCACTGGTCATATAATACGTTCGTCACATCCTTGAGCTAGTAGGAAACCAAATCAACACCATCAACCTCGATAGTATGCATTACTTTTAAGATCTTCCACATCTCATCAATGAAATTTTAAGGATCCTCCTCAACCTTAGACCCTATGAAGACCGGAGGATTCATCCTTAGAAAATCTCTAATCCTTGTGATAGAAGATGACTCTTGAGATATAGAGCTAGGAGTTGGTGAACTATGGTTACCCATCTAGGAAGCTACTAGTTGAGTGAGCATGGCAATAGCTCCTCTGAGTTCCACCTCTGAAGTAGAAGTGGTCTGAACAATAGGTATTTGGGGTACCTAAGTAGACTTTATAAGTCGGCTCCTAGTTCTCGGTGGAGGCATATCTGATTATGGAACCTCAGTGCTGACAGCGTTCCTCTGACTGGTTGTATGTTTAGGAGGCATGGTATGCAACATGTAAACACACGAATTAGAAAGGAAGTTTTATAGACTTAAACTCTATCGCACGAACTTAAATTAGGAAAGAAGTAAAATAATTCCTAATGTCCTATAGCCTCCTGATTATAAGTGTGGTGCACGACACACCCATAAGCAAGAATCTACTAGACATGGATTCATAGACACCCTAGGATTCTTGAACTTTATTCTCTAATACCAAGTTTTTCACGTCTCGAGAGGGTACCCTAGGCATGGCCGGCACTCAGAAACTATCTCTAGCCTCCGAGAGAATCACTTGATCTCATCACACATTCGTTCATCAATGGAAGAATGAAGTGAACCAAGGATGGACTCGAGGTACAATTCACAATCAGAATTCAGTCATTCAACCAATCAAATTCTCAAATAAATTACTATCCGAACTCAAAATGCACATACGAATTCAAATCAATAAAATGGGCATTACCTCCAATATTCTCATCGATAGGCACGAATAGATATGGATAATTAGCTTTCATGTCTTCCTCCACTTCCCATGTAGCTTCCTCAACCAATTGATTTTCCACAAGACTTTGACTGAGGCAATCTCCTTGTTCCTCAATTTGCGAATTTGGTGATCAAGAATTTAGACCAGAACCTCTTCATAGGACAAACTATCCTTAACTCCAGTACTATCAATGGGGACTACCAATAACGGATTGCTCAAGTACTTCTTCATTAAAACGTGAAATACCGGGTGAATAGAGGCTAGCTCCGATAGTAAATCCAACTCATAAACAACACTCCCAATCCTCCTCACAATATGGTAAGGACCAACGTATCGAGGACTAAGCTTTCTCTTCCTTCCAAACCTCATGACACCCTTCATGGGTGATACTTTCAAGTATACCCAATCATCCACCTCAAACTCTAAGTCTTTCCTCCTCACATTGGTGTAAGATTTTTGATAGCTTTGGGCTGTCTTTAGCCTATCTTGAATAACTCTCACCTTTTCCATAGAATGGTGAACAAAATTAGGCCTAGTTAACTCAACTTTACCACCCTAAAACCACCAAATCGGTGATCTACACCTCCTCCTATACAACGCTTCATAGGGAGCTATTTGAATGCTTGCATAATAACTATTATTATATGCAAACTCTATGCGAGGTAAGTGATCATCCCAATTTCCTTTGAATTCCTCCAATGTCTAGATGGTGCACTCCGCTTGGCCATCTATCTATGGATCAAAGGCCGTACTAAGATTCACCTTTGAACCCAGTCCTTTCTGAAAGGATCTCCAAAATTGGGAAGTGAATTGAGCTCCTCTTTCTGAAATGATAGACAAGGGGACCCCATGCAATTTGACGATCTCCTAGATGTATAATTTTGCATAATCTTCTGTTGTGTTAGTAGTCTTAACTGCCAAGAAGTGAGCTGATTTCGTCATCCTATCCACAATCACCCAAATCGAATTATGTTGTTTTCGAGACCTCGGCAAACCTATAATAAAGTCCATATTGATCATCTCCCATTTCCATTCCAGAATTTCTATGTTTTGAGCTAACCCACATGGACTTTAATGCTCAACTTTAACCTGTTGGCAATTTGGGCACTTGGAAACAAATTCCGCGATATCTCTCTTCAATCTACTCCACCAATAAACTTCCCTCAAGTCATGATACATCTTTGTAGAGCCACGATGAATAGAGTATCTAGAACTATGCACTTTGGCCATAATCCTTTATCGAACATCATTAACATCTGGGACACACAATCTATTTTGGTACCTCAACACACCATCTCCCCTTTTGGTAAAAACTATCCTCTTTTGTTTGTGAACAACCTCTTTTAATTGGAGAAGGACGGGATCTTGGTCTTGCTTCTCTTTTACCTCTGCCACGGGTGAGGATGCAGACCCATCCCAAACATTAACTCCACCTTCATTATTCTCTTCAAGACGAACTCTCGATCGAGCAAATCTATGCACCTCTTTAGCCAAATCTTTCCTTCCCTCCTCTATATGGACAGTGCTACCCATAGACAACCTGCTAAGAGCACCAGCAACAATATTAGCTTTATCTGGATGGTAGAAGATGCTCATATCATAGTTCTTGAGCAGCTCGAGCCATCTCCTTTATCTCAAGTTGAGTTTCTTCTGGCTGAAGACGTATTGTAAACTCTTATGATCGATGAACACATCAACATGCACTCTATACAAGTAGTGGCACCAAATTTTAAGAGCAAATACCACAGCTGCCAGCTCAAGTTCATGAGTTAGGTAATTTGTCTCATGAATCTTAAGTTGTCTTGAAGCATATGCTATCACTTTTCCCCTCTGCATCAACACACAGCCCAAACCAACTCTAGACGCATCACAATAGATTACAAAATCCTCTGTTCCATCGGGCAAAGTTAGTATAGAAGTAGTGGTTAGCTTGATCTTTAATTTTTGAAAGCTCTCCTCACAAGCATTGAACCATTGGAACTTAGCCTTCTTTTGGTTCAACTTGGTCAATGGTGATGATATGGATAAGAATCCCTCTACGAACCTTTGATAATAGCCAGCCAAACCCAAGAAGCTTCTTATCTCTGTCAGGAATGTGGGTCTAGGACAATTTTTCACTGCCTCAATCTTCTAAGCATCAACCTGAATGCCATCTCTAGATATAATGTGGCCTAGAAAAGCCACTGATGCAAGCCAAAATTCACATTTGGAGAACTTTGCATACAATACCTGGTCTTTCAAAGTTTGCATGACGACTCTAAGATGATAGGCGTGCTCCTCCTCATTCTTGGAGTAAACCAAAATATGATCAATGAATACAATCACAAACATATCAAGCTATGGCTTAAATACTTGATTCATGAGATTTATAAAAGTTGCAGGGGCATTAGTCAACCTAAAGGACATAATCAAGAACTCAAAATGGCCATAACGGGTCCAAAAAGCTGTCTTTGGAATATCACACTCCCTCACCTTCAACTGATGGTAGCCCGATCTTAGGTCTATCTTTGAGAAACAAGTGGCACCCTGAAGTTGATCAAATAAATTATCTATTCTGGGGAAAGGGTATTGTTCTTTATGGTGACCTTGTTTAGTTTTCTATAATCAATACACATTCTAAGGAACCCATCTTTTTTTCGCACGAATAGGAAAGGAGCACCCCATGGTGAGACACTCGGCCTAATGAATCCTTTGTCTAACAAATCCTTCAACTATTCTTTCAACTCTTTCAACTCAGCAGGAGCCATTCTAAATGGAGGGATAGAGATAGGCTAGGTATCAGGAAGGACATCGATCCCAAAGTCGATCTCCCTATCAGGAGGGACTACGGGCAGATCTTCAGGAAAGACTTCAGGAAACTCGTTGATAATTGGAACCGACTCAAGGGATGGAGACTCAATATTATCATCTTTCACTTGGACGATGTGATAAATACACTCTTTTGAGATTAGTTTTCTAGCCCTAAGGTAGGAAATAAACTTACCCTTAGGCCGACAGGACTACCCTTCCACTCTATGACTACCTCATTCGAGAATTTGAACTTGACAATCTGAGTTCACAATCAATAGAGGCATAACAGACATAAAGCCAGTCCATGCCAAGGATCATATCAAAATCAACCATGTCTAACTTAATTAAGTCAAACAAGGTATCCCCGTGATGGATTGACACAGTGCAATCTCTATAGACTCTCTCAGCTAAGACAGAATCACCGACAGGAGTAGCTACACTGAAAGGCTTAAGAAGACATTCAAAAATTTTATTGAATTTACTAGCCACGTAAGGAGTCACAAAAGATGGCATGGCACCCGGATCCATCAAAATATAACAGTCAAGAGAAAAGACTCGAATCATACCCATTACGACGTTTGGGGAGTTCTCCTGATCTTGGCAACTACCTATGGCATATAAATGGTTTGTACCTCTGCTCATACCTAAAGTAGTTCCCCTTTGATTACCTCTAGCTAGTGGTGCGGTGGTAGAATATTGGGCCCTGTTGCCCTTTGTTGGATACTCCTTCTGAAATGGCCCACCTGGCCACATTTATAACAACCCTTATCTCCCTCTCTGCACTCTCCCAAGTGGAGCTTACCGCACTTGCCCATGGTGGCTTCCCTTTCGAACCTTGACCCACGCTAGCCTAGGATTAAGAACCTTGGGATCTGAAATTTTGGTGACTCTATCCCGGCCGATCATACTTGTTATGTGGCATAGGTGCACTTGTGGTGGATGAGGCATAGTTGAAAGACCTCTTCTGGAAGAAAGACATGTTGCCCTTGTTCTGCCTTTGTTCATTCTCATGTCCAGCTGATTTTGCCTTCTTGCTCGGATGCTCATCCCTGTCTTTTCTCTTCTCATCCTCCACCTGTTGAGCATACACCATTAATCTTGAAATATCCATGTCGGAGATCAACAATGCTGCTTTGCACTCCTTCTTCACATGTCTTCCCAATCCGGAGAAAAAATTTCTCATCTTTGACATCGTATCTGGGATCATCTCTGGAGCATATCTAGACAGCTGGATGAACTTTAGATTGTACTGTTTAATGGTCATACCCTCTTGTTTCAAATTCACAAACTCTTCTACTTTCGCTTCTCTCAATTCTCTGGGAAAGAAGTGATCAAGAAAGGCTCCCTCAAATTCATCCCAAATAGCAGGCTCAGCATCTTCACCTCTACTTTGTTCCTACTGGTTATACTATATGTTTACCACATCTTTGAGCTGATAAGACACCAACTCAACCCCCTCTATCCCCATGCATGCATATCTTTCAGGATCTTCCATATCTCATCAATAAAATTTTGGGGATCTTCTTCAACCTTAGAACCCGTGAATACCATCGGATTCATTCTCAAAAATTCTCTAATCCTCATGGCAGCAGACGGCTCTTGAGAACTAGAGCTAAGAGTTGGCGAACTCTGGTTACCATTGTAGGAAGCCACTAATTGAGTGAGCATAGCAATCGCTCCTCAAAAATCTGCCTCCGAAGTTGGTGCAGGCGGAGTAGTAGGCACTTGAGGTGCCTCTGCATACCTTGCAGGTCGGCCCCTAGCCCTCGATGGGCGCACTTTTGACTGTGGCATCTCTGTGTTATCAGTATTTCTCTGGCTGGCAGTATATTTAGGAGGCATTATCTGCAACATATAAATGCATGAATTAGAAAGGAAGTCTTATAGAGTTCAACTCTATCACACGAGTTCAGAGTATGAAAGAAGTGAAACAATTTCTTAATGTCTTATAGCCTCCTGATTATAAGTGTGGTGCACAACACACCCATAAGCAAGACTCTACTAGACACGGCTTCATAAACTCCTTAGGACTCCTAAACTCTGTGCTCTGATACCATTTTTATCATGCCCCGGGAGGGTACCCTAGACGTGGCCGGTACTCGAAAGTCATTTATGGCCTTCAAGCAAAATACCTGGTCCAGTCATACTTTCATTCATTCACAGTCTACCAATGGAAGACTTAATCCTAAGGATACTATTCATAATCTAGGGCTAAAGGCCAAACAAATATTCAATCAATAACTAGCTAGAAAAAACTAGTCAAAACGATCAATCTAACATTTCCACATTCTAGTCTATGAAGCCTCTATCAACAATCCAGGAGGTGCCAATGACAAGACCATGGCTACCAAAAATCAAAATAAGGGAAATAAATCAAAGCTATAAAGATAATCTCCGTATCCTCTAGAAACTGAGAGGACTCACCAACTAGCTGGAAGTGAATAGATCTTCAATGGTGCATCAGTTGATGATCTCTAGTATCTATCTTTGCATCATGAAATGATGCAGGCCAAATGGCGCCAGTACATGGAATGTACAATATGTAAAATGTCCGAAAAAACAAACATCAAGGAAGAATTAAATCAACTCGGAATCTCAACTCAGGAGAAAGAACAACTCGATCAAGTGTCCTAAGTCTAAACAAGAATATGGTTTAGACGGGACCAATCACATACAATTCAACCCAATCCGACTCAGAGTACTATCAAGACCTATATGGGAGTTTCTCTTATCCGACAACTATCACTTATGAGCCAGTGATAGTACAATAAGCCGACGTTGTTGCCACGTCCGTTCATACCTTGTCAGGGTATGAACAAATCAACCAATCATGGATCCATATCCAACCAAGTCCTATCATGTCAGGACAATAATTTGGGAAGCATCCGACTTTAACGGTTCAATCCCCTCCTACGTTTGGCGACGTAGTTATTGGATTCGAGTTATTACTTACTCTTACCCAATTCGGTGCTTGATACTCCTCCCAAGACTCAATGCTCATAAAACTCCATCCAATCAACTCAATCTAATCATATCGACAAGTCTCATTTGGAACCTTGTAAAATCATCAATTCTATCACAATCAAACCTCTTCCAATCATACTATCCGATTAATCCAAATCATATCTTTTAAGTGTAGTTTAAATATGCATTTATAACATCATACAATCCTATCCAATTATTCCTCTATTCATTTAGCAAATCTTTCTGGGACTCATCAAGACTCCAAGGTTCTAAATCAACAATTTAAGGTAAATAACATATTTAAGAAAATTAACAAAACTTGTTTAACAACCCATATCAGTCAACTCATACCAACATTTAGCATATCACTTTCTTAACTCAACAACATCAATATAATAAAATTTAGTTAATAATTGAAAGAAAGACCCATTTGGAAATAAATCAATCAATAAAGTCCATTCTTATAAACATTCAATTTCAAAGAAGATGTAGGGCAGATGGGTGGACTCAACCCATGCTTTGAGTAGCCTTACATACCTTGGTGAAGACTTTGAAGGAACCTTGATGTTAGGTCTTCAATGGGAGGCTTGAAGCCTTGAAATTTTTGAAGGCAATTCTTGTTGAGGATGGATTGAGGAAGAGAGGATGAGGATTAGGACTTTTTGGAGAGGCAATGGACTGAAAAGAAATGGTCTAAAACATGACCAAGTCAGTGTATATATAATTAGGGAATATGTCCAATTTACCCTTCCTCAAAAATCTGGAAAAATGGGCTAAAACCCTCTTGGCACTATAGTGGCACGCCGTGCCACTGCAGCGCCAAGTCAAATATAGGCTTAAAAATCCTGCAACCTAATAGTGGTGCGTCGCACCAAGGACCAAACTACTGAGGCTTGTTTCTGGCCCTATAGTGGCACATAGCGCCCTTGCAGCGCCAAGCCTAAATTTTCTGGGTTTTGGAAAATGGGCTTAAAAACCCTACACACCTAATAGTGGCGCATCGCGCCAAGAACCAAACTACTGAGGCTTGTTTCTGGCTCTATAGTGGCGCATCGCGCCACTGCAGTGCCAAGCCCAGGTTTTTCTCAGTTATAGTCCAGGCCTGAAATTCCTGCAGCACTAGTCCATCATAAGATAGTCATAACTTTTGACTCCAAAAAATGCAATCGTGGTGGCGTTGGAAAGAAGACTCAAAGACCTTTAATTTAATAGGTCATGGGTCACCCAGTTCATTATATTTAAAAAGATAAGGTCGTTGGAAGTTGACCCTTATACAAACTCATTCGGAAACTTAGCCAAGACGAGTTCTTTGGACTTGGCTTGGTTTTAGGGATCCCTTATGACCCTAAATCACATCCAACACTCTCCAATTTGTTAGGAATTGATCCTAACTCATGCATGCACTTTACAATCGTCTAGTACGATCCTATGCGTACACGAAGAATGGTCCGAATCTTAGTGAAATATTTTGGGGGTGTTTCAACCATATCTTGCAAAAATTAATTTATTTGACCTACTTATCCTCCGAATCTTAAGATATAGTCTTCATGAAAGATATTGGTAATGACATTGGGGTTATTTAAAAATTTTAATCACCTAATTTGGACTAACGTATGAAAAGTTAAGTCCAAAATACAGAAGAAGTATCATTTTTATCGATAATTGAAACACCACATACAATGTTTTAGGGGATGTTACATACAATCTTTTTTTTACCTATTATACCCTCAATTTATTAGAAAGTTCATATATTTGGAATATGTAGAATTTCTTGAAATCTTAAATGATCAATCCATCTATAGACTTAGAGTACCAAAAAGTTTTGAAATTTAGATTATGGATTTAGTGATTAATAAGGGTAAAATGGTAAATTTACTATATCAATCATTGATTTCTTAATAGGTGTGTTATGTCAAAATTGGAAAAGTAAAAGAGAACGGAGGAAGTATATGTTAGGATGGACATTTAATAAACCACGACAATATTTATTTATTTTTGGAAAATTTTAATACTTCACATTAGGAATTTAACTAAAGAAACATAATGATTGTTGGTTCTAGAACCCATAAATTCCACAAATAAAAACTTATATCAAGAGTAAATCGATTAGCCGCCAGCAACATTAAATTGACATTGTCAAACTTTTAAGTTGTACACACACAGCATGTGTATGCCGAGTCATGCATGTTGTACATATTACTTTTGTTTGAATCAATGAAAATTAATAACCTAGTCAAAATCTAATCAAATATCAGTAGTATTTAAACCAAATGTAGAAATAACAGCTTCACATGGTTGTACATAGTTAGTTAGTCAAGCATGACTTATACATCAGTTAGTTACAATAGCTTGTTAAAGATTAGTTAAGCTAGTTTGTTAGTTGATTATTGTAATTAACAATAATTGGTTAGGGACTTGTATAAATATCAGAACTAACACCAATGAATGCAAGACAACTCATTCTAAATTTTAGATTCTTCTCTTCACTCTTTTCTCTTCTCTTCAACTCTCCTCCATGAATTTTCTCCATTCTTGACAGAGAAGTAACACATTACAGCTGGGCAATTACTTTCAACATGGTATCAGAGTAAGGTATTCGATATGAAGCCTAGCTTTTCTAGTTAACACATTGGAGCGATCACACCAGAAGAAGATTGAAGATTCTACTGCCAATTGATGAATTGAGATTGAAATTCGTCTTGAATTCATCACTTTCAGCTTTTTGTTTAATCATTTCTAGTTTTCTTTTACCAAAAGGAATTTGAAAGATGGTGCATGCATCAGATCTAGTAGCTCAGTCATCAAATTCGAGTTCTACACAATTTGAGAAGTTCACCGATATTCATCCTAGAAGTCCTCTGTAGCTTTTCAGGTAGCATTCTGATTTCTCAACAATTAACTGGCACAGAAAACAACATAGGTTGGAGTAATTCAATGAGAGTTGCACTGTTAGCTAAGAATAAAATAGCTTTCATTGATGGTACTTGTCGAAAGGATCAGTATAAGGGGGATTTAGAGCATGAATGGGAAAGGTGTAATGCTTTTGTTTTATCATAGATTACCAATTCTATTTCAAAAGAGCTAGCAAATGGTCTTATGTTTTCATCTAATGCTCATAATGTTTGGAAGGATTTGAAAGAACGTTTTGATAAAAGAAATCCCAATAGGATCTATCAGTTACATAGGGAAATATGCATATGAGTCAAGGAACTCTCACAATTTCTAAGTATTATTCTAGGTTGAGAAATCTTTGGGATGAAAATATCTCATTAGTTCCTTTGCCAGCTTGTGAATATGATAAGTATAGAGAGTAAGCAGATCATATGGAAAAGAAAAACCTCATACAGTTTCTGATGGGACTAAATGAGACATTTGCACAGTCCATAAGTCATATTCTGATGATAATTCCTAGTCCTAATTTGAACCAAGCCTACAATATGATCATGCAAGATGAGAGCCAAAGAGTTTAATCTCACATGATTTCTACATCAGTTTTACCTCTTTAACAATTGGAGATAAATGATCCTACTGCACTAGTATCTACACACTATAACAAGTTCAAAAAAACCAAATGATTTGTATTGTGAGAATTTTCACATGAGAAACAACACAACCAAGTTCTATTATAAACTTGTAGGGTATCCATCTGATTATAAGTATGGAAAGAAGAATACCACATATAGAAATGATAGAAGGCCACATTATGAAGATGACAAATAGAAATCTGGAGGGGATAGATCACAAAAGTTTAATGGAAATAGAAAACAACAGACACACAATGCACAATACACTAATGATTTTGAAACTGGGAATAAAGGACACCAAAGCCACAACCAGAATCACAACATTTTCGAAACTGGAATAGCTCTTCCACACCAATGTCTGTGCCTTCTTTCACACCTGATCAGTACAATCACATCATGAAGATGATATACAATGGCACTTCACCACATAAGAACATAGCCAACATGGAAGGTATATCTCATGACTCTACATCTACTAATTGTCTTCAGCCAAAGTGTTTTTCTGCAGGTAGAAACAATCCTTCCTGGGTGGTTGACACTGGAGCTACCAAGTACATAGTTTATAGTCTGGAATCCTTGCTTGACTTATCACCTGTACTATGTCATTCAAATCAAGTCTATCTACCAAATGGTCAAATCACTGAAGTGAAACACATAGGGAAAGTAACACTTTTTGACAACTATGTTTTTCACAATGTCCTTTATATGCCTCATTTTGAATATAACCTTTTATCCATTTCTAAACTTACCAAAGAACTTCAATGTTGTGTTTTTTTATCCTTATTTTTGCCTCTTTCAGGGCCTTTACACTGGCAAGGTGAAGGGGATTGGTAAAGAAAAGGAAGGACTATATCTACTTCCAACTACCAAAATGCCATCACCTACCAAAGCTCTCATTCAATCTTTATCTTGCACCTCTTCTACTCCAGCTACACAATAATGTTTCACCACCTCCCAAGCTGATTTTTCACTTTGGCATTTCAGACTTGGACATGCACCTGCTGCTGGTCTTCAGAAGATTCAGTCCATTAAATCTTCCATTCAGAATAAAGAGTTTAGCTTCTACCTCACATGTCCTCTTGCTAGACAAACTAGATTTCCTTTTCCTACTAGTACTACCAAATCTGTTTTATCTTTTGAACTTTCTCACATGGATGTTTGGGGTTCTTATAAGCAACGTACTTACAATGGTTATAGATATTTTCTAATAATTGTTGATGATCATTCAAGAATGAATTGGATTTACTTGTTAAGATTAAAGTGTGATGTTATTGTGCACATTACTTCCTTTCTTAATCTAATTAAAAATCAATTCTCAGGGCATGTTAAAATTGTTAGATCAGACAATGGCCTGGAGTATTTTAATGCTCAATGTCACATTCTTTTTACTTCTCTTGGTATTATACATCAAAGCTCATATGTCCACACTCCTCAGCAAAATGGGGTTGCTGAGAGAAAACACAGACACCTTCTTGAGATGGTAAGAGCTTTTAAATTTCAGGATCATATACCTTTGAAATTTTGGGATGAATGTGTCTTTACAGAAACTTTTATCATTAATAGATTACCCTTTGTCACTTTTTCCAACAAATCACCCTATGAACTTTTCTATGGTCATCAACCTAATCTAGAACATATTAAAGTTTTCGACTGTTTATGCTATGCTACTAAGCCTACCTTGCATGACAACTTTTCTTCTAAAGCTATTCCTTCCATCTTTCTGGGATATTCAGATACCCAAAAGGGATACAAACTTTACAATATATCTACTGACACATACTTTGTGAGCAGGGATGTCATTTTTAAAGAACATATTTTTCCTTTCAAATAGCCCAAACATACATTTTTAGCACCCTCCCATACATCTAATTTTCTATCCCATTCAGCATTTCCTCATCCTTTGAATGAATCTTTGCCATCCTCTTCCTCTCCACCTGATCATTCACCTATCTCAGACATAAGTCTTATACCAGATATTACTCATGCACATGCACCTATCTCAGACATTATTCCTTCTCCAACTATTACCCATCTTTCTTCCTCATTTCCATCTACCTCTCTTCTTATTTGGCCTTTTGCTACTTCTCCTACTCCTCCTCCTAGCAGGAAATCCTCTAGAGCCACTTATCCACCTATATGGCACACTGATTACATCACCAAACCTACTACTCATCATTCTATATCTAATTGCCTTTCTTACTCTCATATCTCTCCTTCCTATAAAATCTATATCACAACATTTTACTCATCTATCTTAGAACTATTTACATACACTCAGGCTGCCCAAGATAAGCACTGGATCCAAGATATGGACTAAGAGATTGCAGCTCTCATTAATAACCATATTTGGGAGGTTGTGGATCTTCCTGCAGGTAAAACTCCTATTGGTTGCAAATGGGTTTACAAAGTGAAGTATAAAGCTGATAGCTCCATTAAAAGGTACAAAGCCAGGCTAGTTGGCAAAGGCTTCATCCAACAGGAAAGTTTAGATTACCATGATACCTTGTCTCTAGTTATTAAAATGGTCAATATCAGGACAGTGATTTTTATAGCTTCTCAGTCTCATTGGCCATTGTTTCAAATGGATGTTTACAATGCCTTTCTCCCAGTTAATCTTATAGAGGAGGTTTATATGTCTTTGCCACTGGGTTTTGGTAGCCATGGGGAGACCAAAGTGTGTAGGCTACTCAAATCCCTATTGGCTTAAAAAAAGCTAGCAGACAATGAAATTTGAAGCTTACTACAACTCTTGTTCAGTCTGGTTTTACACAAAGCAAATTGGATTACTCATTATTCACTAAAAGGAATAAAGGAGGAATTATTATTATACTTGTGTATGTTGATGACCTATTGGTTACAGAAAGTGACAAAAGTCTCATTCAGGAAGCAAAAGGGATTTTGAATCACAACTTCAAGATAAAGGACCTAGGTGAACTAAGGTATTTTCTAGGGATAGAATTTGCAAGGTCATCAAAAGGAATTTTAATGAATCAAAGGAGATATGCATTGGAGTTAATTTCAGAATGTGGTTTAGGGAGAGGAAAACTTGTTCCTATACCTTTAGAACAAAATCAGAAACTGACTAGCTTAGAGTATGACAAAATATTTGAAAACATTGAAAATGATCTAGAACTGGACGATAGAAGGATATATCAAGTACTTATATAGGACTTGAGTCAATTTATGCATGCACCTAAGAAATCACATTATGACGCATCCCTACATGTGGTCAAATATATCAAGAAGCAGCCCTGCACTTGGACTTCTAATGAGCAGAAGGAGTTCAAGTAAGGTCACTGCATTTTATGATGTGGATTGGGCATCTTGCTTGTTGTCCAGGAAGTCAATAATAGGTTTTGGAATCAAGTATATTGAATATCTAATCTCATTGAAGTCAAAGAAACAAAGTACAATATCAACGAGCTTAGTAGAAGTTGAGTATAGAAGCATGGCAACAACAGTGGCAGAACTAATATGGTTGCAAGGATTGTTCAAAGAGTTAGATACAAGTGTTGAGTTGCCAATGGAGCTGCATTGTGACAATAAAAAAGCATTGCAGATAGCTCAAATCATATGTATCACAAGAGGCCAAAATACATAGAGATTGACTGTCACTTCATTAAAGAAAAGTTGCATGAAGGTCTGATCACAACAACATACATTGCTAGTAGAGAACAATTAGCAGACATATTTACAAAGGCATTGGGCAAGCAACTGCATACTGATATGCTATCCAAGTTGGGCTTATTAGATATATTTCAGCATCCAACTTGAGGGGGAGTGTAGAAGTAACATCTTCACATGGTTGTACATAGTTAGTTAGTCAAGCTTGACTTGTACATCAGTTAGTTACAATAGTTTGTTAGAGGTTAGTTAAGCTAGTTTGTTAGTTGGTTATTGTAATTAACAATAATTGGTTAGGGACTTGTATAAATATCAGAACTAACACCAATGAATGCAAGGCAGTTCATTTTAAATTTCAGATTCTTCTCTTCACTCTTTTCTCTTCTCTTCAACTCTCCTCCATGAATTTTCTCAATTGTTGATAGAGAAGTAACACATTGCAATTGGGAAATTACTTTCAATATCAAATGTAAACACAATATCATGTAATGGTAAAAAAAAATAAATTATTCATATAGAGTTACTAAATTTTTGGCTTTCACTGAATTTATAGATCAGACTGATATATTGCTCAAGCAATCCACACAAATTCATTGAAAATTATCATAAATTTGAAATATCTATTTTGTAGCGTCAATTGGTGAAAGTGTTAAATGTTATAAATTAAGAAAATCGGAAGAGCAAATTATTTTTTATGGATTTGCTTAACCTTTTCAAATTCTTTTGTATATTTACAAAAAAAAAAATTAAATATTATGTCAAGTTCATTAATTTAAAAGAGCATAAGCTCTTTAAAATAATGAATGTTAATTTTATTAAGTTCACTAAATGGCATGGGTGAACTTTTGCAACATAACTCTTGGGTGTGTGTCTTGATTATTTTCATTTTCCATATACGAATTTATATTGATTGATGAGTCTTTGATCAATGCGATTTTTCTTTTCAAATGAAGCTATAAGTTCTAAAATTTAACTAATAAAAACATGAAGCTGCAAATATAGTAATATTTAGCAATATATTTATTTTTCTTCAACGCCTTATAGATTAATACTTATAAATTGGTCTTTTCCTGCACATTACCTTTCTGCCACCACTCAATTTTTTCATCACAAATGTTGTTGCAGAAATGTAGATTTAAATTTGGTGTTGAATGTCTAAGGCAATTTAAACCCCATGGACGTTAGTGCTCCCAAGCTAAGGTCATTTGTCTTTAGTGGAAATATACATTTTATACATCTAGAAAACGTCCTCCTTTCCAAAGTTTCATTTAAGATTGTCGATGAAATTCCTGCAAACTTATCGCCATCTCAAATCTGACTTTTAATCACCTGAGGACAATTAAGATTTTTAGTATAATAGGAGCAGCGTGTGAAAATGCAGCTTATCAAGTTTTTATAGGCCAAGTCTCCAGCATTGGTCGGAATGGTAATCGAGCCCTATAAAATGATGAAAGATAAAAAGAATTTTTTATTATTTAAATCAATTCACCATAATAATATATTTTAAAATTTTTTACAAAACTAGTGTGAATATATTTCTTTTCGCAATAATATTTTAGACTATATACGTGTAACACACAAATATGTTTTTGTCAAGATTCAAACCATTCTTCATGTGCGTGTAGGATCGAACTCGGTGACTTCTAGTTGTATATATGAGTTAGGGTCAATTTTTAAGTATTTGAAGTGTATTAGATGTATTTTAGGGCTATTAGGGATCTCTAACACCAAGTCGAGTCCAAAGAATTTCTATCTGCTAAGTTTCCGTAAAAGTTCATAGAAGGGTCAACTTCAAACAACCATATCTCGTAGAATATAATGAATTAGGTGGCCATGATGTATCAAATTAAAGGTCTTTGAGTCTTCATTCCAATTCCATAAAGATTGAATTTTTTAGAGTTCGGAGTAAAAAGTTATACCTAGTCGATCAGAGAGGCGCGCGACAAGTACGCGACGCGGACCTGTCGCGGACTTGGCCAGTTTTTCCAGATTTTAGTAAGGGCAACTTGGACCATTTTCTATTATATATATATGATCTTGGACATATTTTTAGGCTAAATTCCTCCCCCATATCAGTTTCTAAGGAGTTTTCTCTCAAAAAACATCCAAGAACATTGAGAGCAAGAATTAGAGAAGAGAAGAAGAGTTAGGATTCAAGTTCTTCAAGTAAGGCCATCAAATCCTTGATTTGTTCTTCAAGTCAGGTATGTAAGGCTAACCTAAAATATGGATTGTGTTCTTCCATATTCCCCATAGATGTGTTGGATGGAAATTGTGAAAGACTTGAACCTTCTATGAATGTTTTCTTGATTTTTTCTTAAACTCTAGAATGTTTTTACATACTATTAATTGATTGATCATTTTTATGACTTGAATTCTTGAATAATTACTTTTCATATTTTATTTCATAAACCATAGCTACAGATTGACTGCAAATGATTATGTATATGTATTGATTGGAATGAAAAGAAGGAATTGGGATAGCTATGAATGTGAATGGTATAAATAGGAACGAAATCTTGGTGGAGCTAGAATGTCCTTTTTTTGTCTCTATAAATTGAACATAGAATTAAATAAGGATTTTGGAGCAAGATGTTTGATGATGATGTAAATAATGTTTAGTTTTAAAAAGGTAAAATAATTGATGAAGAGGTAATGTTGATGACAATGTTTTGAGATGAAATGGATTGGAGTCTAATGTGACTATATTATACGATTTGTATAATTTGATTTGATTGGAGTCATATGAGGATGTTGATTATAAATGATTGTTTGAGAATGAGTTTTAAAAATAATTTGTGAACATTTTTGAATAAATTATTTATGCACTATTTTGAGTTTAAATAATGATTATTTTCATCTTTGATTTAGAAAGAGTTTAAGCATGAATTGAGTTTGAGAAGTCTCTTAATTATCATTTTAAGCATGAGTATTTTGAATATAAATGAGTTGGGCATTTTTACATTAAAACGTCTATTTTGAGTTGAGTTTAGAAGTGAAAACTATGTTTTAAATACATTTAATATTTACTGCATGATTTAGTTGAAAGCATCTATTAAATGAAAACATTAATGATTGCTCACTTGGAGTCCTGATGAGTAATGAATGGGTCTTGAAACGATTGTCTAATTGAATGAAGTGACGATTGAAATTGATTGAGTTTTGAAAGAAGGTCCAATGATACCATATTGATTGAGTTTTGAAAAGAGTCCAATAAACTAAATCAGTTGATTTGAAACTAAGTCCAAAAAGACTTAATGAGTATTTTGAGTATTTTACTCACCTGATAGATATGAGCATATTGAGTCTTGAAAGGAGTATTGAGCACCGAATTGGGTAAGAGTATAGTCCATACTCGAATTCCATGAATTACTTAGCCAACGTAGGAAGGGTTGGACCATTAAAGTCATATGTTTTCCTATTTCATTGTCCTAAAATAATAGGACTTGATTGATTGGTTGATTCGTTCATACCCTGGCAAAGTATGGATGGACGTGGTAACAACGTTGTCTTGTTGTACATCACTGGCTCATAGGTGATGTTTGTCGGTTAGAGAAACTCCCAAATTGAGTGGATTGTGCATGGTATGATTGGTTTGATTGTGATTGTAGATAATTGAGTCAAATTATAAAACATTGCTAAATTCTAATTTGCGTATCTATTGAGTTGAGTCCTTTGACTTTATTGTTGAGTTGATTGTATATGATTGGATTGGATTAGATTTGAAGGTATGTGATTGGATTGTATATGATTGGATTGGATTGAATTAGATTGGATTGGATTGGATCGAATTATAAATGATTGGATGGAATTGGATTGTACATGATTGGATTGGATTGGATTGTATATGATTGGATTGGATTGGATTGGATTGTATATGATTGGATTGGATCGAATTGTAAATGATTGGATTGAATTGGATTGTACATGATTGGATTGGATTGTATATGATTGGTCTCTATTTAAACTATATTCTTACTTTACACTTATGACACCATGATTGAGTTTCTCTTTTCTTTCTGACTTGAGATATTTGAACCGATATTATTCTATCTTGATGCATGTTTCATTCTGCCATTTTACATACTCGTATATTCCACGTATTGATGTAATTTGGCCTACATCGTTTCATGATGCAGAGACAGGTTTAAGAGATCATCAACAGGTGCACCATTGAGGATCTGTTCACAATCAGCATATTGGTGAATCCTCCCCTATATTCGGAGGATACCACTTGTAACACCCCTCAAAATTTTCCTTAAGATTCGGACCCTTCTTGTATTTAGGTAGGGTCAAACTCGAGTATTGTGGATCATTTTCATGAGTTAAGATGAGTCTTTGAGAAATTGAGCAGCGTTAGAGGTGATGTGGGGTCATGAAGGACCCCTAGGACCAAATCAAATCCAAAAGATTCGTCGTGGCTAAGTTTGAGGAGGAGTTCACATAAGGGGTTGACTTATAACTACCCTATCTTTTGAAGGACGACAATCTAGGTGGCCTACGACCTATTAAATTAAAGGTCATCGAGTCTTCCTTCCAACGCCACCAAGAATGTAAATTTTGAAGTTCGGAGTCAAAAGATATGGCGATCCTAAGACAACTTAGCACGGTAGGGATTTCGGGCCAGGATTGCAATTGCTAGAAAATTGGGCTTGGCTCCATAGTGGCGCGACGCTCCACTATCGCGCCAGGAACATGCCTCAGTAGTTTGGTCCTTGGCGCGGCGCACCACTACGAGATGTGCAGGGTTTTTCAGGCTAAATTTCCAAAACCCAGAAAATATGTCCTTGGCGCAGCAAGGGCGCGATGCGCCACTATCGCACCAAGAATGTGCCTCAGTAGTTTGGTCCTTGGCGCGGCGCGCTAATAACAGATGTGCAGGTTTTAGGCGTAATCGACCTAGCCCTGTAATGGCGCGACGCGCCACTATCGCGCCAGAAGCTTTTTAGCCTATTTTTCAAAACTTTTGAGAAGGGGCAATTTGGGAGTTGTACCAAATTATATATGTATAATCCTTGACCAATTTGGGAATATATTTTTAGCTCGCTCTCTCTCTCTAAAATCCCTAGGAGTCTCTCTCTCTCTCTCTCTCTTCTTCTTTTTCTTTTCCATTTCTAACAAGGAATTGCCTCTAAGAGCTCCAAAATTCGAGTTCTCCATTGAAGACCCGACATCAAGGTTTTCTCCAAGTCTTCACTAAGGTATTTAAGGCTATCCAAAACATGGGTTGAGACCACCCATGTGCCCTACTCTTACTTTGAGGTTAGAGGTCCATGAGAATGGAGTTTTTTGGTATGGTTTATGTTTGAATGAGTTTTGTCTCCTATTAATTTGACTTTATTGGTGATGATGTTGTTGAGCTAAGAAGTTCCTAAAACCTTCATGTTAGTATAAGTTGATGGAGATGACTTGTTATTATGTTTTGTTGATCTCTTTAACCATGTGATTATGTTGCATAAGTCAATTTTCTTAAATGTGCTATTCTACTTGAATTGTTGGGTTAAAGCCTTAGAGTTGTGATGAGTCCTAAGGAGAGGTTATAAATGCTTATCTAAATGAGTCTTGATTGAGTTGATTGGAGGATAGAATTGACGAGTGGACGAGGTCCTAAATGGGACTTGCCATTATGACTTAATTGAGTTGAAATGAGAATAGAGTTGATGAGTTGGAAATGTCCCACATGAAACTAGCCATGAGGGCTTGTTTGATATGATTGGAGGGAGTCTTATGAGCATGGAGTCATGGGAGGAGTATCGAGCACCGAAGCGGGTAAGAGTATATTTCATACTCGAACCCCAGAAACTACGCTACCAACATAGGTAGGGATAGAACTGTTAAAGTCTGATACTTCCCGTGGGATCGAATCGTTAAAGTCGTATGTTTCCCATTTTATTGTCCTAAAATGATAGGACTTGACTAATTGATAGTATCCATGATTAAGGAAGCGTTCATGCCCTGGCAAGGTATGGACGGATGTGGCAACAACGTCTGATTATTGTACTATCACTGGCTCATAGGTGATAGCTGTCGGATAAGAGAAACTCTCATTTAGGTCTTGATAGTACTCCAAGTCAGTTGAGTCGAGTGGCTTGTGATTGGTCCCATCTAAACCATTTCTTGTTAGACTTAGGACACTTAAGTGAGTTGTTATGTATATATATGAGTTAAGATCCTGAGTTGATATTGATGTTTTCTTGATGTTTGTTTCATCCATCCATTTTACATACTCGTACATTCCACGTATTGACGACATTTGGCCTGCATCATTTCATGATGCAGAGATAGGTACCAGAGATCATCAACTGGCGAACCGTTGATTATCCATATACTTCCAGCTACTTGGTGAGTCCTCCTAGTTTCCGTAGGATCTTGAGCTCCCTGTATAGTTTCGTTTTATCTCCTTATTTTGATTGTTGGTAACCATGGGCTTGTCATTGGCACCTTCTAGACTTTGATAGAGGCTTCATAGACTAGAGTGTGGGAAGGTTGGATTGCTACTTTTGAAAAGTCTTATTATATCTGTTTTGATGAGTTGATAGTGATTGACCCTCGGCCCTTATATTATGAATAGTATGTTATGATTGAACCCTTCTTCGAGTGAATGTGATTGAATGATAGTGTGACTAAATCAAGTGGTTCGCTTGAAGGTCAGAAATGGCTTTCGAGTGCCGGTCACGTCTAGGGTACCCTCCCGGGGCATGACAAATATGGTATCAGAGCACAGAGTTCAAATATCCTAGGGAGTCTATGAAGTCGTGTCTAGTAGAGTCTTGGTTATGGGTGTGTTATTCACCACACTTATAATCAGGAGGCTATAAGACATTAGGAATTGTTTCACTTCTTTCATACTCTGAATTCGTGCGATAGAGTTAAACTCTATAAAACTCTTTTCTAATTCGTGCGTTTATACGTTATAGATAATGCCTCCTAAATGCATGGCTAGCTAGAGAAATGTTGATAACGCCGAGATGCCCCAATCAGAGGTACGCCCAGCAAGGGCTAGAGGCTGACCTGCGAGATACTCGGAGGCACCTCAAGTGCCTGCTACTCCACCTGCACCCACATCAGAGGTAGAATTTCGAGGGGCAATTGCATTGCTCACTCAATTAGTGGCAGCCCAAAATGGTAATCAGAGTTCGCCCACTCTTAGTTCTAGTTCCCAGGATCCATCTGCTGCCACTAGAATTAGAGACTTTTTGAGAATGAATCCGTCGACATTCACGGGTTCTAAGGTTGATAAACATCCCCAAAATTTTATTGATGAGATGTGGAAAATTCTGAAAGCTATGCATACTACAAAAATTGAAGGGGTTGAGTTGGTGTCTTATCAACTCAAGGATATGGCAAACATTTGGTATAACCAATGGGAACAAGGTAGAGGTGAGGATGTTGTACCTGCTATGTGGGATGAATTTGAAGGAGCCTTTCTTGACCACTTCTTTCCCTGAGAATTGAGGGAAGCGAAAGTGGAGGAGTTTGTAAATCTGAAACAAGAGGGCATGACTATTAAGGAATACGGCCTGAAGTTCATCCAGTTGTCCAGGTATGCTCCAGAGATGATCCCAGATTCGAGGTCGAAGATGAGGAAATTTGTCTCCGGTTTGGGAAGACATGTGAAAAAGGAGTGCAAAGCAGCATTGTTAATCTCCGACATGGATATTTCAAGATTAATGGTGTACGCTCAACAGGTGGAGGATGAGAAGAGGAAGAATAGAGAGGAGCATCTGAGCAAAAAGGTAAAATCAACGGGCCATGAGAATGAACAGAGGCAGCACAAGGGCAACAGGTCCTTCTTCCAGAAGAGGCCTCACAATTATGTCTCCTCTACCGCCAGTGCACCTATGCCACAGGACAAGTATGATTGGCAAGGACAGAGTTGCCAAAATTTCAGACCCCAGGGCTCTCAATCCCAAACTAGCGCGAGTCAAGGTTCGAGAGAAAAGCCACCATGCAGCAAGTGCGGTAGGCTCCACTTGGGGGAGTGCAGAGTGGGAAGGGTTGGTTGTTATAAATGCGGCTAAATGGACCATTTTCAGAGGGAGTGTCCAACAGGGGGAAACAGGGCCCAGCATTCTACCACTGCACCACCGGCTAGAGGTAATCAGAGGGGCACTACTTCAGGCACCAGCAGAGGTACAAACTGCTTATATGCTATGGGTAGTCGCCAAGATTAAGAGAACTATCCAAATGTCGTGACGGGTATGATTCGAGTCTCTTCTCTTGACTGTTATATTTTGATGGATCCGGGTGCCACGCTATCTTTTGTGACTCCTTACGTGGCTAGTAAATTCAATAAAAATCCTGAATGTCTTCTTGAGCCTTTCAGTGTAGCTACTTCTATCGGTAATTCTGTCTTAGCTGAGAGAGTCTATAGAGATTGCACTGTGTTAATTCATTACAAAGATACCTTGGCTGACTTGATTGAGTTGGACATGGTCGATTTTGATGTGATCCTTGGAATGGATTGGCTCTATGTCTGTTATGCCTCTATTGATTGTAGAACTCGAATTGTTAAGTTCAAATTCCTGAATGAAGCTGTCATGGAGTGGAAGGGTAGTCTTATTATGCCTAGGGGTAAGTTTATTTCTTACCTTAGGTCCAGGAAGCTAATCTCAAAAGGGTATATCTATCACATTGACCGAGTAAAAGACGACAATATTTAGTCTCCATCCCTCGAGTCGGTCCCAATTGTCAATAAGTTTCCCTGAAGACCTGCCCGGAGTCCCTCCTGATAGGGAGATCAACTTTGGGATTGATCTTCTTTCTGATACCCAGCCTATCTCAATCCCTCCATATAGAATAGCTCCGGCTAAGTTGAAAGAGTTGAAAGAATAGTTGAAGGACTTGTTAGATAAAGGATTCATTAGGCCGAGTGTCTCACCGTGGGGTGATCCGGTCCTATTTGTGCAAAAGAAAGATGGGTCTCTTAGGATGTGCATTGATTACAGGCAGCTGAACAAGGTCACCATAAAGAACAAGTACCCTCTCCCTAGAATAGATGATTTGTTTGATCAACTTCAGGGTGCCACCTGTTTCTCAAAGATAGACCTAATATTGGGCTACCATCAGTTGAAGGTGAAGGAGTGTGATATCCCAAAGACAGCTTTTCGGATCCGTTATGGCCACTTTGAATTCTTAGTTATGTCCTTTGGGTTGACTAATGCCCCTGCATCTTTTATGGATCTCATGAACCGAGTATCTAAACCGTATCTTGATATGTTTGTGATTGTATTCATAGATGATATTTTGGTTTACTCTAGGAATGAGGAAGAGCACGCCCATCATCTTAGAGTCGTCTTGCAAACCTTGAAAGACCAGGTATTATATGCAAAGTTCTTTAAATGTGAATTATGGCTTGCATCAGTGGCTTTTCTAGGCCACATTGTATCTAGAGACGGTATTTAGGTGGATGCTCAGAAGATTGAGGCAGTGAAAAATTAGCCCAGACCCACATCCCCGACAGAGATAAGGAGCTTCTTGGGTTTGGATGGCTACTACCGAAGGTTTGTAGAGGGATTCTCATCCATATCATCACCATTGACCAAGCTGACCCAAATGAAGGCTAAGTTCCAATGGTCTGATGCTTGTGAGGAGAGTTTCCAGAAGTTGAAGACCAAGCTAACCACTGCTCCTGTTCTAACTTTGCCCGATAGAACAGAGGGCTTTGTGATCTATTGTGATTCATCTAGGATTGGTTTGGGTTGTGTGCTGATGCAGAGGGGAAAGATGATAACCTATGCTTCAAGACAGCTTAAGATTCATGAGAGAAACTACCCAACTCATGACCTTGAGCTGGCAGCTGTGGTGTTCGCGCTTAAACTTTGGCGCCACTACTTCTATGGAGTGCATGTTGATATGTTCACCGATAACAAGAGCTTACAATACATCTTAAGCCAGAAGGAACTCAACCTGAGGCAAAGAAGATGGCTCGAACTACTCAAAGACTACAATATGAGCATCCTCTACCATCCAGGTAATGCTAATGTTGTTGCTGATGCTCTTAGCAGTTGTTTATGGGTAGCACTGCCCATGTGGAGGAGGGAAGGAGAGAATTGGCAAAGGAGGTACATAGATTAGCCCGATTGGGAGTTCGCTTTGAAGAGAACAATGAAGGTGGGGTTAATATGCAGGATGGGGCTGCATCCTCACTCGTGACAGAGGTAAAAGAAAAGCAAGACCAAGATCCCATCCTTCTCCGATTGAAGGAAGTTGTTCACAAGCAAGAGGTGATGGTTTTTACCAAAGGGGGAGATGGTGTGTTGAGGTACCAAAATAGATTGTGTGTGCCAGATGTCAATGATATTCGAGGAAGGATTATGGCCGAAGTGACACTCCAACTCATAAGAAACACTAACAGATGCGCCATTATCGTGCCAAGAATATGCCTCAGTAGTTTGGTCCTTGGCGTGGCGCGCCACTAACAGATGTGCAGGTTTTAGGCATAATCTACCTAGCGCTGCAATGGCGCGACGCGCCACTATCGTGCCAGAAGCGTTTTAGCCTATTTTTCAGAATGTTTGAGAAGGGGCAATTTGAGAATTGTCCCAAATTATATATGTATCATCCTTGACCAATTTGGGAATATATTTTCAGCCCCCCCTCTCTCTCTAAAAGCCCTAGGAGTCTCTCTCTCTCTCTCTTCTTCTTCTTTTCCATTTCTAACAAGGAATTGCCTCCAAGAGCTTTAAGATTTGAGTTCTCCATTGAAGACCCGACATCAAGGTTTTCTCCAAGTCTTCACTAAGGTATTTAAGGCTATCCAAAACATGGGTTGAGTCCACCCATGTGCCCTACTCTTGCTTTGAAGTTAGAGGTCCATGAGAATGGAATTTCTTGGTATTGTTTATGTTTGAATGAGTTTTGTCTCCTATTAATTTGACTTTATTGGTGTTGATGTTGTTGAGCTAAGAAGTTCCTAAAACCTTCATGTTAGTATGAGTTGATGGAGATGACTTGTTATTATGTTTTATTGATCTCTTTAACCACGTGATTATGTTGCATAAGTCAATTTTCTTGAATGTGCTATTCTACTTAAATTGTTGGGTTAAAGCCTTAGAGTTGTGATGAGTCCTAAGGAGAGGTTATAAATACTTATCTAAATGAGTCTTGATTGAGTTGATTGGAGGATAGAATTGACGAGTGGATGAGGTCCTAAATGGTACTTGTCATTATGACTTAATTGAGTTGAAATGAGAATAGAGTTGATGAGTTGAAAATGTCCCACATGAAACTAGCCGTGAGGGCTTGTTTGAGATGATTGGAGGGAGTTTTATGATCATGGAGTCATGGAAGGAGTATCGAGCACCGAAGCAGGTAAGAGTATAGTCCATACTCGAACCCCAGAAACTACGCCGCCAATGTAGGTGGGGATGGAACCGTTAAAGTTAGATGCTTCCCGTGGGATCGAACCGTTAAAGTCGGATGTTTGCCATTTTATTGTCCTGAAATGATAGGACTTGACTAATCGATGGTATCCATGATTAGGGAGGCGTTCATGCCCTGGCAAGGTATGGACGGACGTGGCAACAACGTCTGATTATTGTACTATCACTGGCTCATAGGTGATGATTGTCGGATAAGAGAAACTCCTATTTAGGTCTTGATAGTACTCCGAGTCAGTTGAGTCGAGTAGCTTGTGATTGGTCCCATCTAAACCATTTCCTGTTAGACTTAGGACACTTGAGTGAGTTGTTATGTATATATATGAGTTGAGATCCTAAGTTGATATTGATGTTTTTTTGATGTTTGTTTCATCCGGCCATTTTACATACTCGTACATTCCACGTACTGATCACTGATCCAGCTTCTTAGTACTTCTTTGATTCTCCCAGGTTTAACCCACCTTGTTTTCCTTGTGGATGAACATCTGCCACAATTGGTGTGTGCATTTACAATGCAGAAAGAGGTGATTGATTGTCTCTATCTGTTCTTCAAATAGATAGCATCTAGAGCATAGGTTGAATTTCCTCTTGTTAAGGTTTTCATGAGTGAGGACTGCTTCCTTTGCCAGTAGCCATGTAAAGTAGTTTACCTTATAGGGTACCTTGGTCTTCCGGATCATTCTCCATGGCCATCCTATCTCTTGAGTATTTGTTCCTGTCAAATGTTGAGATGGATGTGTGGGCATACCAGGAGCGACAGGATTAGAAATGAGGCTATTCGAGACAAGGTAGGAGTGGCCCCGATGGAAGACAAGATGCGTGAAACGCGACTGAGATGGTTTGGGCATGTGAAGAGGAGAGTCCCAGAGGTACCAGTGCAGAGATGTGAGAGGTTGGCCATGGATGGTTTCAGAAGAGGTAGGGGTAGGCCGAAGAAATATTGGGGAGAGGTGATCAGACAGGACATGGCGTATTTACGACTTACCGAGGACATGACCTTAGATAGGAGGGTGTGGAGGACATATATCAGGGTAGAAGGCTAGTACATAGTGGCATTATCCCCCTTATCCGTAGGCGTATTAACGCACTATGATTTATTGTACTCTGATTTATGTTATTTATGTTATGTATGTTATGTTATCTTATGTTATTTATGGTATTTATGCTATTATTTGACGATATCTACTATTTTTTTTGGTGCTTTTACTATACTATTGTTTGGAACTCTTTCGTTATCTACTTTCCTACCATTAATATTCTTGCCTGATCTTTTTTCCTATGCTTCTATTGAGCCGATGGTCTTTCAGAAACAGCCGTCCTACATTGGTAGGAGTCAGGTCTGCGTACACTTTACCCTCCCCAGACCCCACGATATGGGATTTCACTGGGTTGTTGTTGTTGTTGTTGTACATTCCACGTACTGACACCATTTGGCCTGCATCGTTTCATGATACAGAGACAGGTACCAGAGATCATCAACCGGCGCACCGTTGATTATCCGCACACTTCCAGCTACTTGGTGAGTCCTCCTAGTTTCCGGAGGATCTTGAGCTCCTTGTATAGTTTCGTTTTGTCTCCTTATTTTGATTGTTGGTAACCATGGGCTTGTCATTGGCACCTCCTAGACTTTGATAGAGGCTTCATAGACTAGAGTGTGGGTAGGTTGGACTGTTATCTTGAGGAGTCCTATTATACTTGTTTTGTTGAGTTGATAATGTTTGGCCTTCGGCCCCCATATTGTAGATAGTATGTTATGATTGAACCCTCCTTTTAGTGAATGTGATTGAATGATAGTGTGACTGAATCAGGTGGTTCACTTGAAGGTCGGAAATGGCTTTCGAGTGCCGGTCACGTTTAGGGTACCCTCCCGGGGCGTGACACTACTAGTGTTATTCTTGCGATGAGTTTAGTCTTGTCATTCTGATTTGAGTTAGCCATAAACCTGTCATTGGCACCAATTAGATTGTAGTGATAGAGGCTTCATAGATTAGATAGTGATGGGTCGATTGAGTATTTTATTTCCTTGAATTGTTCTTGTCAGACTATTTAATGACAAAGATTGGGGTTAGACTTGTTGGCCCATGGTTTTTCTTCCTTGAGCTAGATTGTTGATTTGAGTTGCCCACTTAATCACCTCTTTATTTTAAGTCTTCCGTTAATTGAATGAATGAACGGATGTGTGATCAGGTCAAGTGGTTCGCTTGGGAGCCAGTAATGGTTTCTGAGTGCCGGTCACGTCTAGGGTACCCTCTCGGGGCATGACAATATGTTATTGTCAGTAATATTTTATAATTATAAATAAAGAAATGCTACTAGTAGTAGTGTTTTAAGCATTATGTTTTATAATTCATTACTCTAAGGGTTGTTTTACAGCTAAAACGTTACTCATAGTAACATTTCTTTAGAATTCAATCACAGACCATCGAATCCCGCAAATTTTGAATCTTGTTGGTTTAGCTATAATATGCTACTAACCGTCACATTTTTAACTTTAAAACGTGACTTTCAGTTACGACATTCTATTAAATTCATACTCCTTTTTTAAAACTGACCACATATAATTATAAAATAAACTTTGTTGCAACGAATATTCAGCACATTCCAACAATATTCAGCAAAGTCTTTGCTTGTGTTGCCCATTGTAGGAACAATATTCACAAAAGTTCATCGGGTATGAATTGAATAAGTCAAGTCAACTAGTGAAGTGATCAAACTACAGTCAATAATAGGCCAATCAGACCTATAAACACCGTAAAATCCAGATAATTTAATCACTTTTAAGACTAATGGTTGAATGAGATATTTTTTTATGAGGTCCGAAAATTTACCATCACACCTCCTCGTATTTAAAATCATATTAACACTTTCATCGATCCCATATATCCCGTTACCTTTGAATGAGTTGTTGAGTTAATACAGATGGTTCGAGTAGACCCGAATCCAGCTGGTATGCATTATTATCAGCCATAAAACTACCTTTGAAATGAAAACACATATGAAAGTAAACTTAAATGTTGTTAACCTGATGTTCGTCCAAGAAGATTACAAGCAAATTCAAATAAAATTATTAAATAGATAAAATCATATAACATCCTCTGAATCCTTTAAACTAGTCCTACCACGCCACACCAACTAATCATCAAACAGATACCGGCTACTTGCTAAAGCCAAAATCGAAAAAATGAAGGAGGCAGAAAAGAGAGTGTGAAGAAAGGACAGAGAGGTGGAAAAAGAAGTGCTTTAGTGATAAATTTGAGACCTTTGGTGATAAATTTCATAAATTTACTCATATCCAATTGCTTATGTTTTTCTTTTACAGTATTACTTTGAAGAGAGGTACGAACTACTGAAGTTCATTAAGATAGTGCACCAAGCAAGTCTTTATGTGCATCTCAGGGTTGGTCCCTATGCTTGTCCTGAATGGAATTTTGGGTAATGGCTCAAACTTCTTATCCTATCTGTTAAAAAAATGTGATATCCATTTTGGCATAAAGTTAAATTCATGCTTTGTTTTACCTGTTTCAATTTTAGAGATTTTCCTGTTTGGTTGAAGAACGATATAATTCTCTAAATTATAGGTCAACAACATATATGAATCCTCTAATTAAAAACACAACATACAAGAATCAAAGTTGTTTGACTGAATCTATTTAGCAATATTCTACACAAAAAAATAATAATTACGAGAAGGTAAAAATTCTCAAATCCCATCATTCCTTCTACTATTTTATAAGGAAAAAACATACCTCAAACAAAGAAAAAAAATAATTCGTCCCAAGCTTTTTGTAAGATTTATGGTAGTAAATTGTAGTGGATCTCGTTTTGAACAAAATTGGGGTAAAACAAGAAGAGCCCCAAAATTGATTTTGAGGTATAGGAGCTACCATTTATCCGCCAAATGGGGTTTTGACCCATTAATTCTCTCTTTGTTTTTCCTCTTTCACACCTTTTTTTCATCAACAAACCAGCGAGGATTGGAAATGGATGTGTCAATGGCACAGTCCGAATTTTCACTAAGGTTCAAATATAATAAGTGTAAAGAATTAAGAGTAAAGAATTAAACTCACAACGAATCAAAGGAGCATATAATATATATCTACAATGTTTTTTTTTTTGACCTATCTGCCCAATGTAATTTTGGGGTCAAATTGATCCACTTTGGACAAGGGTAGCTCCAGCCTCACATGCCAGATGGGTCAATGCAAACTAAACATCAATTGGGGATAAAAACCATAGCTCCAGACCCGAAGTTGTATATATAAGCTGAATTGTGACAATAGGCCCACTCTAATGTTTGGTAACAGTTTCTAAGTTGTGATAACTAAAACAATAGCACAACAGACTTGAAATGCAGTTGATTACATTTTACTAGACTCTTCAACAGAACATGGTCTTGCAAAAAGACAAGTTGATAATAATCTATGAAAGCTTATAAACAACTTCTGCTCTAGGTGATGCTCGCCGAAATCGTTTCATCTCTGTGAGGACCTCGAGTCTTGTTTCAGAAGATCCGGCCTTGATTAGCATTCTAGTGAGCAAAGGAGACTAGTCTAAGAGAAGCTTAATAAGTTGCATTTCAGGATTTGTGCCTGTTATACCGGTAAGCTTAACAACTCTGAGGTGATTCAATGTCACATCCGACAAGCCTTCAACTTTCTCTAGAATCTCATCAATAACATCACCCGCCGCAGGATCAACACATTCATCATACACCTACAAAATAACAAAAGCCCTTCAACTAAATTTGAGGATTAACGGATTATGATGTAGGAAAACAATACATACAGAAAGAACATACATAAGAGAAAAATGAAAGTTGAACCTCAATTTCGATTTCTTGTAAATATGGAGAGCTTTTTATCAAGCAAAGAGCACATGAAACCACATCTAGTTCACCTAGAGAAATATCGGATAGGTAAAGATGTTTAAGAGAGTTAAGAGCAGAAGGGAGCTGTTTTGGTACTTCACCTGCAAAGAACTGAAAATACAATGCAAAAGTAAGGATCATTCAGAGCCCCCCAAAAAAGTACACCCATGAAAATGCACTACAATGAAGTCACGAAGGAAACATTTACCCGGACACTAAAATGATCCAAGTGGAGATGCTCGAGAGCAGGAATAGACTCAAGAAACTTGGCAATATCACATTTTCCAGCCTTCACAGAATCTCCGGTATCTACGAGTTTAAGTTTTGCAAGAAGAGGGACACCTTTTAATAAAATACATTTTATCTTTCCACTAAAGTCAAAGGATCTCAACTTGGGAGCTCTAATTTGAATGTGATTTGTGATAGTTGAATGCAGCACCAACTGCTCGAGCAACGGGCAACAAGATATTAAACTTCCAATAACTTTGGAAGAAATTGGGACTTCATAAAGTTCCAAGCTAACTAAATTATCAAATCCTTGGAAAGAAGGTGGAAAAATTATTAAACAATTACGGAGACTCAGATGTCTTATTTGCGAACATGTGAAAAATGAAGAAGGCAATTTGTATAGGTTACTCTTTGAGAACTGAAGAACAAGGTGTTGAATCCCATTCCTACAGAGGAAGCATATCAAGCTGTCAAATTTTGGACAGGTTCCCAGAGTTCCAACGGAGAGGGTAAAGTTAGAAATTGGTCTGACATGGAGGGTCAATAGGTGGTAGATAATGTTTGTAAATCTAATCGTAGGGGATATGACGTTATCTGTCATATCCCAAAGTGTCTGATCAATCGTCAACACTGGAAGTCTACACCAATTATACCTCCACTTCTTCGATAAGATGCTAGTCCTCACAGCATCTCGTAAAGGCAAATGAATCAAAATGGAATCTATTATATTCTTAGGAAGATTGCTAAGTATATCGGGAGCTACAACTCAAGAACGACGCTTCTTGTCCTTAGGAGGCATGATATAACAATTATATCCAGTAAGAACCTGGCAGGAAATAAACAATGATACAAAGGTAAAGAATGGCAAAACTATCTGGACAGAGTAAACATACATCACATAACAGTTAATCACGTTATTAATCAACACGCCGTAACAGTAAGATAAAAAGAATGGCTGCATTCTAACTGAAACCACTCATCTTTCTCCTAATAACATCATTGACTATACAGCAAGAACTCCTTTCATCAACACTTGAATAATCCAGAACTTTTTTGTTTTTTTTGGAAGACCATGGTGTCCTGGCCAGCTATACGAGATAATTCTATCCGTCAAGGCTAGGACAGATGGGAAGAATCACTTAGTGTTTTTTGTCTCCACTGAGTTTTGAACCTGAGGGTTCTCAACCACTTCATTGACCACTAGGTCACACCCTTGGGTGCGAAGAATCTAGAACTTATTATGATATATTATTCAAAAGGGAAAATTAAAAGAAGAAAAAAACTAGGATAACATTATCTTTTACTGGTAATAAGCTTGATAATCTGACATCTTCAGCTACAAGATAAGGAAAAAATCATTATCAAATATTTGGCAAGTTTCACTCAAAAATCAGTTTAGTAGCTGTTTGACAGCTATAGCTAGATTTGACATCAAACTAGCAACTTTAACTCTAAAATTTGAATAGCCTAGTTAAAATTAGTAGCTTTATTCTCTCAATTTGTGTCACAATAGCTTGCTTGGCAAGTAAATCCTATCACTCAACTATATTTCTATGATCCTTATACTCACTAACACTCTTAATACAACTCCAACCGTATATCTAGCATCCTCTGACAAAATAGACTTTTCCTACAAAAAACTTACTTACAAAGTCGGGTCCAAGATTTAAACTTAAAGGGTCATTGGATATTCAAAATTATGGATTCATATCTACTATTTCGTTGCAACTTTTGTGAATTTATGCTCTGCATTGGAAGTATTGGGTTCAGATGAACCCGCTAATATCTAGTATTACTCTGCTTACTCACACAACTATATCCCACTCTCCACCCCAACCCCATATAAGCAGATACACAGAATCACAAGTCCCACAACGTTTTTTAAGAATTAAACCCATGTCTTATAGCATGTACAACAACAATAACCCTTTCTCGTAATAAGAATGTATATAACCCTATTACGATCTTCTCTGTGAAAAATATTTCATATGGAAAACATTTTATCAGAAAAGTCACCTTATAAGTTCTTTTTATTGCTTGGTTGGTTATAGTTATGGTAGTGATCAGTGAAAATCACAGGTATCAAATTGTTTGAATGAGTTTACATGTTTAGTGCAAGTAATAGTTTGGTGAAAACTGACTTAAACCATAAACAGAGCTACATAGGAAAACATTTTAAACAATCCAAATCAAGGACAAACTCCAAACAAATAAAAAATGCTTACACCAACCAAATTAAGCATTAAAAAAAATGCTTACATCCTATTGCTCAGAAACTCCAAAAATCTAGAGTAGGATCCTCCAAAAATATCATAACTTTTGAAGGACCTGACACCCCACTGTGTTTTTGAAACGTCGGAGCAACATAGCTTACATCAACCAAATTATGCAACATTTTCTACAACAACAATAACAACATAACCCTTTTAATCTCACAAGTGGGGTCGGCATGATATACCTAGACCTTACTTACTTTCCGATAGACCTAGGCTCAAAAGAAATGTCATGCAGTAAAACAAACATCTATAAAAAAAATAAATTAAAAAGAGTACAAAAAGAAAGATAATGGCTTTTTCTACCTATCCAAGAAAACCATCTAAAGAAAAAAAAAGGAAAACAGAGCTTTTTCTACATTCCCAAGAAAACTAACAACTAAAAAAAGTAGAGAAAGGAAGATAGAGCTTTTGAGAGAGATTTGATTTTTAAAGAGAACAAGGAAGCAGATTTGCTAATCAAGAACTAATATTACTGATAATGGAACATCCAAATATTAAAAAAACAATCATATACCCTTATGCTTACACTTTAGCTCTCAGCTGCTGAACACTGTTTTGTATGATTTTCAAGTCTTTAACCTCTTTTGATTTAGAGTGAAAGATGAAATGGAATTGCAGGTTCGAAGGGGAAGAGGTTTTCTTTAAATTTTAGAGAAATTTAATATGGAGGTGAAGTGGGGGTGGGAGCAAATTACTTTTAGAGGTCCTTAAATTAAATTTTGTTAGTTGCTCAATTTATGTGTGGTCATTTAATTTGGTACAAAAAATTAAAATAAAAAGTTTTTTGAAAGGTGCGGTTTGAAATACATATATTTGTCAATATAAATTATTTTATTGAATTTTTAAAAAAATTAAGTTAAATCATATCAAATTATGAAAAAAATATTTTTTTGAAACAGTCTAAAAACAATATCATATAAAATGAAATAAAGACAATAATAATTAACCTGGTTGTTTATTTAGAGATATTGGCACGTGTATTTAGTAAGAAAAAATTATTTTAATTTGTCCAATTCAATCTACTCGAACTTTCTAACATGTGACATTTAATCACTTAAGAATAGTTAAACTAATTTTTTTGTAAGCCATTTATTATTATTATTTTGTTTTATAACTTTTTATAAGAAAAACTTAATTTTTCACCAAAGATCTAAACAAAATTATTTTCTTCTATTCAATTTATAAATGCCAAGAAATCTCATTTGCTCAATATTATAGATACAAAATTCCTACACTATTATCGCCCATTATGCAGGGGTGAATGGAGAATGGGGCGAAGGTATTCACCCGAACCCCCTTATAAAAAAATTATACGTATTGCTTTTATTTTTGTGTATATATATAGATTTGAGAAACAATTGTTTTCTTCGTTGTTGACAAAACTTTGTGCTTTTATGGTTCTTGTTCCTTAGGATTTTGATGTCAACATTGCATTTCTATTTTTTTGGGTATAACTAAATCAGATGAAATTGACGCGAGATATAGTTGGTGCACACTTCCACATTGACCCTTCAAGCGGGATCAATTACAAAGTTTACCCTCTCCATTCATGATTTGAGAGTTTGTCCTAATATTGACAACTTATTTTATTTTCTCTCTAGAAATGACATTCAACATCTTATTTTTGAACTTCCATACTCTTAACACATATAGATTGCCTTCTTCATTCACATGTTTACACTTGAGGCATTTGAGTCTCCAAAAATGTATAATATGTCCTCCACCAGACTTTAAGGGATTTGATAGATTAGTTAGACTAGAATTTTGTCTAAAGTGTATGTACCTTCTTTTTTGTTTGGAGTCTTTCTAATTTTTGACATCTCCATCCTAGAATTTAGTTGATAAAGCAGTTGAAGTAACGAGAAGACTTTTGTAATGATCGTTTAGTTCATTTTTTCTGTTTTACAGTATTTTCGGCGTTTAGAGCTTTTCTATGGCAATTCCAAGTCATTTATGATTTGTTGGGACTGACAGTTCCGTTACCTGATCGTTCGTCTGGTTTTTATGCAAGTTTCTATTTTTGAAGCTTTTAAAGTTTGAATGATTGACTTCGGTAAAAACTTCATATAAATGACTTCAGAATGCAATTCTGATGGTTCCATTAGCGCCGGAACATCGAGTTTGGTCTAGAATATCCTTTGGTTGGATCCCGAGGCTTTCAAACTCATTTTAAGCAATCTTGTGGCTTATGGCTAAAATGAAGCTTGGGTGTGGGATCCACTTTTAGACGACCTCCATTGAAAGTTTTGTCAGTTTTGTTGGGTCCAAAACGACATTTCTGATTGTGTAGCATATTCGATTTTCATTTTTCGGACCCTGAACTAATTCTGAAGTTACTGTTGGGACTTGGGATATTTAATCCCAAGTGCTGGTGCAGCAGCTCTCGCAGGAGCCTAGGCTCACACATGCAGAGAGCTGGTCACACCAACGAGGGTGTCCACTGTCCTGGTCAGCAAGCCTCGCACATGTGGCCCTTGGTCGCACCTGTGACCCTACTCCTGCGAGCCAAGGGCCGCTCCTACAGAACTAGTTGACCAGTGGGCCACCGCTCCTGTGGAGCTTTTCCTCGCGCCAATGATGCTGCATTTACGACGTTGGGTCCACTGGTACGGCGCTAACAGTGATTAAATCACTATTATTCTTTCATTATTTCAGTATTATTTGTGAGTGTTGGAGAGCATTTTTGGGCGATTTCTTATGGTTTCCCTTGCATTGAGCTGGGTTTAGCTTGGGGGCGTTATTGGTAGCGATATTGTCGCTTTAAAACCCATAAGTTTTGATTAATTTTCTCATTTTTAGCTCAAATTGGGTTCCTTGTATTTTTGGTGCATGAGCTATTTTGGGTGATTTAAAGCACAAATTGTGTCCTTTTTTTAGGCACATGTTCAGCGAGGTGGTGGGGACTTTTTGACAAAGTCAATTTTGAGATTTCTTACGCATGTCCCACAATATCATTTTTGGCTCGTTTTTTAGCCCGTCTTTAATTTTTGTAATATGGGTATAGTTTTGACTGTATTGATGTCATGATCAATTATTTAATAGGGTGGCATCGATCGAAGGCGGCTCGAAAGGGTAAAACTCTAGTGTAGAACATTTGAGAGCGCGCATTATCGGCATCAAGGTAGGCTATGACTTACCAATCTTAGACTTTGCTTGTGATGATATTTAGATGATGTTTAGCTAGTTTTGGGAGGATTTTGTAATGACCCTAAAGGTTATTTTTGGAAATTATTGGAAAATTATCATTTTATCCCTCTCGATAGTTGTTCCGAGTCATGTTTGACCAATATATGAGGTTAGAATTTAAATCAAATTAAGAAATTAAAGTTTTAGGAAGTCTTAGAGTTTTAGAGGCTTTTGAGTTGAAATAAGTGACTTTAGTCGTCATCTGGAGTTACGAGCCTCGAAATAGATTTTCATCAATTTCATCAGATTCGAAATACGGAATTTAATCTAGGAGTGTTGTCGTTTTCAGTTCCAAGGCTTTCATGATGATTTGAGCCATTGAGTTGTGATTTTAGTAGAAGTGAAGGCCAAAGTTCGACTTTGATCTACATTAGGAATTTGGACGCTCGAATTGGAATTATGTCGATTCCATTGAATTCAGGAAGTCATTTTGCCTAGGTAGAGCTTCAGTTTATTTTTTGGGAGTTCCGAGGGTGTTTTGGTGAAAAGTTAGTTAGCAGTAGCTTTAATGGGTGTCGAGTCAAGGAGACCTATGTTTCGATGATTCCAATGAATTCAAAACATCTGACTTAGTGAGGTAGCATATATGGTTTGTGTGCACGGGATTCCAAACAAATCCCCAAGGTCCATTCGAAACAATTTTTGATTTCCATGTTATTGTATCTATTGGTTTTTGGTTATTGATCATTCCTTCTTCACGATCACGAGCTATTAAGCGCGATAACGTAGCCTAATGAACTCCTTCTTTGTGATCGTGAGCCATTAGGTGTGATCGCGTAGCTTGAGATCTTTGTGCATCGCGGTCGTGTGTAGGATGCCACGATTGCGTAGAACAAAGCGCCTGGGCAAACTTTTAATTCCTTAAACAGTGTTTTTTTTCATTCCTCCATTTTTGAACCTAAGAGCTCGGGTTAGGCGATTCAAAAGATGATTTTACAAGAAAAAATGTTGGGTAAGTATTTTTAACTTCAATCTATCATTACCCATCTCTTATTCCATGATTTTACAATCAAAATTAGTTATTTCAAATCCTAAATTGGGTTTTTTTTCTCATGAACTTTCATTCTTGTAATTCGGGCATTTGGGGTGATTTTAACTCGTTTTTTATACGATTTTGCGTGTGAGTTCCTGATTTCATGGGTAACATGATTTCAATAAAAAATTCAGATTTACCCTTAGCCCTTTGATTTAACTTTTTGGGTTGATTCAGACCCAATTTTTAAAAATAGCAAAATGGGTATCATTCTTCATTTTTTCTTATGGGGATTCTATATTTGAATAGATTGTATGGATTCGGAGGCTTAGTGTAAGGGAAAGAGGCTTAAGCCCTGATTTAATTTTTTCGATTTAAGGCAAGTGGACTCCTTTACAAAGTGTTTTAGACTCTATGCGTAAATCTTTGTGATTGGAGAGTAATGAGGAATAATGGGGGTATGTGTATGGATAAAGTGTCGAGTATCCATCCAAACACTAGAGTCGAGCATATTAGGTTAATTCTACTTATTGAGTTACTATTGTATATGATGTTATGTGTGGCTTTGGATGACTATTATGATTTCGATGTTGGTGTTATGCCCATGAATGACATAGTTGATTCATTGAATGAAAATTTTCATCCTCTCATTGTGTATATGATCTTCTTCCTTGTTATGTTGCTGAAACTCTGATATGAGATGACACTATTAGAAATAGATTTTAACAAAAGAGGATATGATATCGAGGGACGTTCCCCGTGCCGGAGATGATATGATATGATTTTGAGGGACGTGCCCTACATCGGGGATGATATATTGATGTAATTTTGAGGGATGTGCCCTGCGCTGAGGGTAGATGCATGGATTGATAAGTTCCCCATGGGTCCTGAATGTCTATAAGCAGTGGATGTATATCAATATGACATACATGCATCATTTTCTATGACATTGCATTGCAATTGCATGCATCTCATAATCATTGATAGATGTTTGTCAGTGATCTGTTATTTTGGTGATTGATTCCTTTTGTAAGTGCTTCTTGAATTTTCCATCTTCTCCCTTTTATACTGAGAACTAGACGGTGTTGCTTGTTCTATGAGTACTTCTATTGCGTTATATCCTTAATTATTACTGTATCTGTTAGGATGGGTTGGATGCTGAATTTCTATGCAGATTGTGGTATTTGGAGGTTTGGATGATGTAACAAAGTTTAGGGTGCTTGTCACCATTTTGTTTAGGGTTAACTAGGGATTCTTGCTGAGTACCCATTGTTTTGGTACTCACTCTCTTGCTTTTGTACACTTATGTAGTTGTGTAGGTCACAAGCCCAGTACATTCTGATCTTCTTCTCGCGTCAGTGTCTAGACTTGTATTTTCTTTGATTTTGTATTGTTAGCTAGTGGATGTACACCTGACACCAGGTTTTGGGAAGGGTTTCATTTATATACTTATGAGTTATGCGTAATGTTGTTCCTACTTCTTTATTTTCTCTTATATTTCGCAATTACACTTGTAAAGGATTGTTTAAACTTATCTGTCTAGGTGGGATAAGACAGGTGCCATCATATCAGATTTTTAGGTCGTGACGGATGATTTCCTTTAAAAATGATAGTATTCATGCCTTAGTCTATTTTTGGGTATTTTTGAGAAAATGAGCATGTTTTTTTTTGTTGAAATAGAGGTTCTTATTAATGTTCTTCTCACTCTCTTTTCTGTCTTGTATATAAATGACTTAAACTTCATATTTTACTTTATCTTTCTTAGGTGTATCAACATTTTTCATGGAATCAATATCCTGATCCAGATAAATGGCTTGATCCATGGATCAGGGATTATGTTGATGAAATTCCTCAGGATAGTTAAGTTTAAAGGTATAGCTGGAACAAGACCTGAAATGTAGTTTATCAAGCTTTTATTGGCCAAGTCTCCAGCTCTGGTCAGAATGGTAATCGACCCCTACTATGCATTGGAAGATAAAAAATCACTATGTAAAAAGTTATAATAGTAGTTATACTATATATACAACATTGAATTCATTTTATTTATTTTAAATATTGAAAAGTTTTTTTAAAACTTTATGGGGTTAACATTGTCATATCTTAAGTCAAGAATTGTAACTTACTTTTTAGTAATTTTTGGTAGAAGCATAGGGAGTGAGTGATGTTTTTGTTGCGGTAAAGGGATTGAAAATCAATAGTTATTTTTCAAGGAAGAAGGGGATTTCATCGAAAAGTTATACTATGTAAATAAGATAAAGATAATTTTTATTCCTAATATATAAATTTTAAGTTCCTTTTAACATTAGAGAAATACGTGTTCTAATCCTAGGCCTGACATTTGCGCATATTTTGGGAATACAACTACTACTCTTTTAGTTGTAGCATATTAACTCATCAATGTGACCAATATGAGTTATGGTGTAGTGGTGGAATTGTTTCACCCTTAATCAGAGGTTTCGGGTTCGAACTTTAGGAATGGAAAAAATTCGAGCGCACCTCTGAATGGGCCTTGTAGTGCGCGATCCGAATTTAGTCGAGGCTCCACGGGTTCCGGACATAGAGTGGGAAACAAACAAACAAAAAAAAACTCATCAATGTGAATAGCAGTTGTGTGCTTTCTATGTATGTGTATTCTGTCCTGACAATTTTGAGATTCCTTACCTATTATTTTCTTGTTTATTTTCTGTAGATTCTTATTGCCAATCATTTAATATTATGCCTCCAAACAGAGAAAACCAACTTTTACCTTCCTTGGATGTACTAGCAACCTTCCCAATAGTGTAATCGATCATATTCTAACGAAGTTGCCTTTACGAGATGTAGTGAGGAATTTTAGGACCGAAATAATTAGGTGTCATGCGGAAGCTAGCAAAGCAAACCTTGAATGACCATGAGTAAGAAGACAAACGAGAAATATACCATTAGAGACACAAATATTTAACGTGGTTCGGTCAACTGACCTACGTCCACAAGAGGAGATGAGCAATCCACTATAAATATAAGAGTACAAAATATCAAACCTCACACAATTCACTCGGAATACAAAGAGGTTCACACAAGTAATAACCTATCACTTGTGTCTCACAGTTTCTCCCCCCACACAAAACTCTCAAAGTCCCTTAAGACTACATTGTGAATGCTACCAAGTTAGAAGGAATAAGCCTCTATTTATAGAGTCATAAACCTTTTCTATAAGAAAAAAGACTAGCCAAATATGGAGACATTGTGTTTTCCTTTAAGGAAAATGAAAACCTAATTATACTAGGAAAGTCAGGGCAAACACCCAACAATTCTCCCCCTTGGCCTGAATTTCTGGCAAAATAAATTTGCTCCACCTTCTTCACATAATCTTCAACAAGTTGCATCTCCATCTTCATAATTTCCTCTGCAAAATCTATGTCTCGGCACAGAGAAGAGACACAAGTGATACGTTATTACTTGTGTGAACCTCTTTGTATTCTGAGTGAATTGTGTGAGGTTATTTCTCTCAATATTTTGTACTCTCATATTTATAGTGAATTGCTCATCTCCTCTTATGGACATAGGTCAGTTGACTAAACCACGTTAAATGTTTGTGTCTCTTATGGTATATTTCTCATTTGTCTTCTTACTTATGTTCATTCAAGGTTTGCTTTTCTAGCTTCCGCATGACACCTAATTATTTCGGTCCTAACAAGTGATACCACTTGTTATGACGGAAGGACGCAAACCCAAAAACAGAGAAAATAAATAACACCAAATTTAATGTGGAAAAACCTTTCAAATCGAAGGTAACAACCACGGGATCTTCAAAATATGAATTGCTCCACTATAACAATAAGAGGGTTATAAATATTATCCTAAATGGCTATACAACAATTGCCAAGTAAGGAGAAGCAATAGCTATACCAACAAAAGTAATAGGAAGAAAATCATCCAAAATAGAGCTACTGTTCGGAACCTACAATGTGTTGTTGCTGACCTTCAAATCCGATCTTCACTGTTCACATCAAACACTAAGATGTTAGGAATACTCAGTAAAAATTTCAGCCCAATCCAACGGTTAATGAATCGGAAAACACAATTTGAAGGTTGCTTATCGGAGAGGCAAAACTCTTGCGGAAAACACTCTTTTCTTCTCTCTTCTCTCTTGTTGAAAGCTCTCTCAAAAACCTCTCTTATGTGCCTAATGTCTCTCAAAGACACTACCAATGAGCAATTTCATAATTCTCTCAAATCATCCTATTTATAGAGTGATACTTTTTCCTAAAGCCAAAACCAACTCCAATTAGGATTATAATTCCAATCCTTTTCCAAATAGAATTGGAAACCAAATTAGGAGAATTATTCCAATCCTTTTCCAAATAGAATTGGAAATCACATTAGGAGAATTATTCAAATCCTTTTACAAATAGGATTAGGCCATGGGCCTTTGGCTGGAATATGGGCCATAGCCCAACAAACTCCCCCTCCAGCCAAGGGGCCAAATGGGCTTCAAGTGGAGGAAATCTTGACAGGCTTCATGCCTGTCGCTGTTCTACAAAACTCCTATTTTTCTGCGATCACCACTTTAGTAAGCATATCTGAAGGATTTTCATGAGTGTGTATCTTCTCAACCTCAAATAATTTTTCTTCCACGGCCATTCTAATCCAATGATACTTTCTACTAATATGCTTGGACTTACAATGAAAGGTGGAGTGTTTGGTGAGATAAATAGCACTCTGATTATCACAGAATAAGACGAACATTGACTGTTCAAAGTCAAGATCTTTCATAAATTCCTTTATTCAAAGTAATTCTTTGGCACCTTCAGTGATAGCAATATATTCGGCTTCTATGGTGGATAGAGCTATGCACTTCTGTAGTCTAGATTGCCAGGAAATAGCCCCCCCTGCAAAAGTGATCAAATAACTAGAAGTGGATTTTGAATTGTCAAGATTGCCTCCCAAATTAGAGTCTGTGTAGCATACAAGTTCAGGTTTGCCACTACCAAAGCACAACTCCATATCTGAAGTGCCCTTCAAATATCTTAGTATCCATTTCACTGCATTCCAGTGTTCTTTTCCAGGATTAGAAAGAAATCTGCTAATAGTACCAACAGCATGTGCAATATCTGGTCTAGTGCAAACCATAGCTTACATCAGACTACCAACTGCAGAAGAGTATGGAATACATGACATCTCCTTCTTCTCTTTATTAGTAGATGGACTCTGGATCGTACTCAACTTAAAATGTTTAGCAAGAGGAGTACTAATCACTTTTGCTTCTGTCATATTGAATCTCTTGAGTACCTTCTCAATGTAATGCTTTTGGGATAATGATAACTCCTTCTTCTTTCTTTCTTGATGAATTTGTATGCCTAAAATTTTCTTTGCTGGCCCCAAGTCCTTCATTGCAAATGATTTGCTCAACTCCTTCTTAAGGAATACAATTCTGAAAAATTTCTCTAACAAAAAACTTCATTACTGTCAAAAAGGTTGCAGCTAGAACTGAACCCGCCAAGATGAACACCCATTTTTAACCTTGCTCTGATACCACTTGTTAGGACCAAAATAATTAAGTGTCATGCGGAAGCTATCAAAGCAAACCTTGAATGACCATGAGTAAGAAGACAAACGAGAAATATACCATAAGAGACACAAACAATTAACGTGGTTCGGTCAATTGACCTACGTCCACAAGAGGAGATGAGCAATCCACTATAAATATGAGAGTACAAAATATCAAGAGAAATAACCTTACACAATTCACTCAAAATACAAAGAGGTTCACACAAGTAATAATGTATCACTTATGCCTCACAGTGTTTCCCCCCACACAAAACTCTCAAAGCCCCTTAAGACTACATTGTGAATGCTACCAAGTTAGAAGGAATAAACCTCTATTTATAGAGTCATAAACCTTTTCCTATAAGAAAAATGACTAGCCAAATATGGAGACATTGTGTTTTCCTTTTAGGAAAAGGAAAACTTAATTATACTAGGAAAGTCAGGGCAAACACCCAACAAGGACAAGCATCCTATCAAAGCAATGACGATATAACTGGTGCAGACTTTCACAACTGAAACTTGATCAAATACTGTGGAAAACAACAAAGGACTTGATATCCCCTTTAATTGGATTTACTATCATTCTCTATCACCTCTTTGCCTTTGTTACAAGACCAATTACCAAATTTATCCTTGAAATTCCTCATCTAGAAACATGCCCAAATATTGAACACTTGCTATATTTCCTCTATAGGAATGACATTCAACATCTTGTTCTTAAACCTTCGTTCGGTAACCAATATAGATTGCCTTCTTCATTTTTCATATGTTTGGATTTGAAGCATTTGACTCTCACAAATTGTCTTATACATCCTCCATCAATCTTTAGGGGATTTGATATGTTAAAAAGTCGAGAACTAGAACATGTTGCAATTTCTTCTGAATCGCTTGAAAGTTTGATATCTGGTTGCCCGTTGCTTGAGAATTTGGTGTTGAATGCCTTAGACACTGTAAAACCTGTGGAAGTTAATGCTCCCAAGCTAAGGTCATTTTTTTCAGTGGAAATATACATTCTATACGTCTAGAAAACGTCCCTCTTCTTTCCGGTGTTTCATTTAAGCCTACAGAATTTTCTGTGGAGGCAGTACAGTATGATCTTGCCAAGATTCTTGAATCTATTCCTGCTCTCGAGAATCTCTGCTGGAATCACTTCTATATTCAGGTATGCTGCTTCATGACTTATTTTTAATTCATTTTCATAAATATACCATCGTTGGGGCTTCGCGTCATCCTTGTATCTTTGTCATTTGATTCCTAGTTCATCGTTGTAGGACGAGGCAAATTACCAAGAAGGCTTCCCTTTGCTCTTAACTGTCTTATACGTCTTTATCTATCTGAGTTTTATCTGGGACTATGCCTTGAACTTTCGTTTGCTCTTTGCTTGATAAGAAGCTCCGCGTATTTAGAAGAGATTGAAATAAAGGTTCGTTTTCTTCTTCTTCTTCTTCTTTTTATATAATGACTTTATTATTTTGCATAATCATTAGATATTCAAGTTCAAGTTTTGAGTGATGGGTTTTTCTTAATCTTTATTAGGTGAGCCGTTTGAGGTACTATCTTCCTAAAGTTGTGCCTAGGGTGTTGTTGGTTGTAATGATCTTATGACTTTTGTTGATTTTTTTATTTAACTTTTAACTTTTATAAATAATTTATGACTTATGGGAATGAGTGACATGATTTTCATATTAATGATTTTTTTTTAATTATTTTATTGTTAAAAATAATTATTTTTTTTTAAAAAAGGAAATAAAAAAATAATAAAAGAAAAAAATAATATATATATATATATATATATATATATATATATATGTAAATGAGAAAACCAGAAAGCGAATAGAGAAACTGGAAAAAAAAATACGGAGGAAGAAAGAAAAGAAAGGAGAAAAGAAAAATAAAGGAGAAGAGAAAAATAGAATTTTTTATTCTAAATCGTCAAGGTAATTATTCTCAACCTTTCCTTAAATTTGTATGTGATTATGAACATATTTTTAGGGTATATTGGTGGAGAAATAACACTGAAATAAGAAAATATGACCCTAGGGTTCTTCACATAAACTCTTGATTTGACATGTGAATTTATTTTATCATGAGTGAACATAATCAGAAAGAAAATTTCAGATTTGACTTTAATAACTCGGGATAACTTTTTGACCCAATTTTTGATCTAAAAATAAATATAGCAATATGAGTGTCATTGGATTCGTATACTTATGAAGATTATGTATTTGATTAAATTTAGATCGTTCGAAAGCGTTACGAAAGGCTCAAGTTTTTAAGTGATTATTCGATTTAATTTAGGCAAGTAAATTTTTAAACCTCAGTTTAAGCTTGTAGATGCTTGTATTTCCGTGTTATGTGTACTGAGGAGTAATGAGAGTTGAACTGGATTATTGACTGTATGATTGGCCTTAAAAATGGAGATGAGGGGTATAAAATGGTGCTCTAAATACATGTATTGGTGGAATTGATATGTTGTGATTATGAATTTATTTTGGACATGTGGAATGACTATGTTGATGTGAGATAGGAAAAATTATTGTTATTGTCATGTTATTATCGTAAACCATATGAACATGAATTGATTGCATTGGTTCTAACATACTGTGTTGAGAATAAAAATGATATGAAACAAAGGGGTCGGGCCACACGCTCTGTGGCAGGTATTATGAAATAAAAAGGTCGGGCCACACGCTCCGTGATAAAATATGTATATTGAGGGGACGTGCCACACGCTCCGTGGTAGGTGACATGGACAAAAATGTCCCTCATGGGTTCCGGATTGTAATTCAGCGGATGTGTACCGATAGGACAGACATGCATCATCTCATTGCATTACATCGTATTTTTTTGATATTTGTGAATTCGTGTTTATCCCTTTATTGCTCTGTATATGCTGAACTTGACTTGATATAATTCATTGATGAGACTATTGATGAGTATTCGTAGACTGTATTACTGTTATTGTTGTACAAGTATAGTGTAACACCCCAAATATTTTTGCCAAGAATCGAGCTATTCTTCATGTACGTGTAGGATCAAACTCGGTGACTTCTAATTGTATATATGAGTTAGGATCAATTCCTAAATATTTAAAGTGTATTAGATGTGTTTTAGGGTCATAAGGGATCTCTAACACCAAGCCGAGTCCAAAGAATTTCTATCAGCTAAGTTTTCGTATGAGTTCGTATAAGGGTAAACTTCTAACGACCATATCTCCTAAAATATAATGAATTGGGTAACCCATACCTATCAAATTAAAGGTCTTTGAATCTTCTTTCCAACGCCACTAAGATTGCATTTTTTGGAGTTTGGAATAAAAAGTTGTGCCCAGTTGAACAGAGAGGTGCGCGACAAGTCCGCGACGCAGACCTGTCGCGGACTTGCCCAGTTTTTCCAAATTTTGTTTTTTTGTAGACTAGAAAGGTGCGCGACATGTCCGTGTCGCGGACTTGTCCAGTTTTCCAGAATTTTTAGGGGCATCTTGGAAAAATTACCTAATAATATATATGTTCTTGGACGCGTTTTAGGGCAAAATTCCGCCCCTATCTCTGTTCCTAAGGAGTTTTTCTCTCCAAAACACCAAGAACATTGAGAGCAAAGATTAGAGAAGAGGAAGAGGGCTATTTTTTCTTCAAGTTAGGTATGTAAGGCTAACCTAAAATATGAATTGAGTTCTTCCATATGCCCCATAAATGTGTTGGATGAAGATTGTGAAAGACTTGAACCTTCTATGAAGATTTTCTTGAAATTTTCCTAAACTCTAGAATATTTTTATATACTATTAATTGATTGATGATTTTTATGACTTGAATTCTTGAATAATTATCTTTCATATTTATTTCACAAACCATAGTTACATATTGACTACAATGATTTTTGTTTATAAATTCATATGTATTGATGGTGTTCTCAAGTTGAGCTTTGTTGAGAGTATGGATTCATGTACTCATTCACATGAACCCAAGATGAGATTTCTTTTTGTTATAATTTGTCTTGAGGTTGAGATTGATAGTTTTTATGTAAATATTGCTTTCAAAGGGAGATGATGTATTTTTGTTAATGAGTGTGATTGAAATTGAATATAGAGATAAATGGGGATTTTGGAGTAAGATATTTGATGATGATGTGAATGATGGTTATCTTTAACATAGGTAGAATGATTGATGAAGAGATATGTTGATGATGATGTTTGAGATGAAATGGATTGGAGTCTAATGTGACTACATGATATGTGATTTGCATAATTTGATTTGATTGGAGTCATATGAGTATAAATGATTGTTTGAGAAGGAGTTTTAAAATGATTTGTGAAGGTTTTTGCATAAATTATTTATGCACTATTTTGAGTTTAAAGAATGATTATTTTCATCTTTGATTTAGAAAGAGATTAAGCATGAGCTAAGTTTAAGAAGTCTTTTTAATTATTATTTTGAACATGAGTATTTTGAGTATAAATGAGTTGAGTATTTTTACATTAAAACGTCTATTTTGAGATTAAGTTGAGGAGTCAAAATTATGTTTTAAATGCATTTAATATTTATTGCATTTATTGAGTTGAGATTGTATCAAATTTTAAAAAAGAAGAGTTTGATGATTGAGATGAGTTGATTGAGTTTTGAAAGAAGGTCCAATGGGACCAGATTGATTGAGTTTTGAAAATAGTTCAATGAGACTAAATGAGTTGATTTGAAACTAAGTCCAAAGAGACTAAATAAATATTTTGAGTATTTTACTCTCCTGATAGATATGAGCATATTGAGTCTTGGGATGAGTATTGAGCACCAAATTGGATAAGAGTATAGTCCATACTCGAATTCCATGAATTACTTAGCCAACGTAGGAAGGGTTGGACCATTAAAGTCATATGTTTTCCTATTTCATTGTCCTAAAATAATAGGACTTGATTGATTGGTTGATTCGTTCATACCCTGGTAAAGTATGGATGGACGTGGCAACAACGTTGTCTTGTTGTACATCACTGGCTCATATGTGATGTTTGTCGGTTAGAGAAAACTCCCAAATTGAGTGGATTGTGCTTGATATGATTGACTTGATTGTGATTGTAGATGATTGAGTCAAATTGTAAAACATTGCTAAATTCTAATTTGCATATCTATTGAGTTGAGTCCTTTGACTTTATTGGATTGGATAGTACGTGATTGGATTGTATATGGTTGAATTGGATTGGATATTATCTAATTGGATTGTATATGATTGGATTGGATTGGATAGTATGTGATTGAATTATATTTGATTGGATTGGATTGGATAGTATGTGATTGGATTATATATGATTGGATTGGATGGTATGTGATGGAATTATATATGATTGGATTGGATTGGATCGGATTGTATATGATTGGATTGGATCAGATTGTATATGATTGGATTAGATCGAATTGTATATTATTGGATTGAATTGGATTGTATATAATTGGATTGGATCAAATTGTATATGATTGGATTGGATTGTATATTATTGGTCTCTGTCTAAAATGTGTACTTACTTTAGACTTATGACACATTGATTGAGTCTCTCTTATCTTTATGACTTGAGATATTTGAACCGGTATTGTTCTACCTTGACACACGTTTCATTCTGTCATATTACATACTCGTATATTTCATGTATGGACGTCCATTTAGACCTGCATCATTTCATGATGCAGAGATAGGTTTAAGAGATCATCAATAGGCGCATCGTTGAGGATCTGTTCAGACTCAGCTTATTGGTGAGTCCTCCCCTACACTCGGAGGACACCACTTATGTTATTCTTACGTTGATTTTATTCTTTTCATTCTGATTTGAGGTAGTCATGAACCTGTCATTGGCACCAAATAGATAATAGTTATAGATGCTTCATAGACTAGATAGTAATGAGTCGATTGAATATTTTATTTTCTTGAATTGTTCTTGTCAAACTCTTTAATGACATAAATTAGAGTTTGATTTGTTGGCCCATGGCCTTTCTTCCTTGAGCTAGATTGATGATTTGAGTTGCCCACTAAATTATTTCTTTATTTTAAGCCTTTTGCTAATTAATTGAATGAACGGATGTGTGATTGGACTAGGTGGTTTACTTGGAAACGAATTCGAGTGCCGGCCATGTCTAGGGTACCTTCCCCGGGCGTGACATGGAGAGTTGGGCCGGTTTTATGCAGGTTGTAGTTAAGGAGGTTCGGTTGGGAGGACATGAGTACTTATATCTATTGAGCTTTGCTTAGTTTTAGTTGTCCACTTGCTGAGTACCGTGTTGTTTGGTACTCACCCCTTGCTTCTACACATGTGTAGGTTGTGAGCCCGAACCTGCTTGATCTCTTAGTGTTCTCTACCACGTCTGAGGCTATCATTTTGAGTGTTGAGGTAGCTGTTATATCCATCTAGCGAACATCTCTTACTCTTTAATATATTTTAGGCCTATTCTAGAGACAAAGACATTGTGATTGTATTTTCTTTCGTACTTTGGTAATGTATTAGTGGCTTGTATACATGACAACCAATCTTGGGGGAATTTGAGTTTGTTTTATGTGTTTTTGATTAAGTTAAATTTTGATATATTTTATTTTCTTCTGCATCTATTTTTCATTGGGTATTAGGCTGACTTGTCTTGGTGGGTTGAGATAAGTGCCATCACACCCAGATTTGGGTCGTGACAAAATGGTATCAGAGCTCCAGGTTCATAGGTCTCACATGTATACAAACCGAGTCTATGTAGAGTCTTAAGGATCGGTACGGAGATGTCTGTACTTATCTTCCAAAGGCTATGAGGACTTTTAGGAAATTTTCCCTTTGTTCTTTTACTTCGTATCATGAGTGTTGTGTTGGTACTAAATTTTCGCGTGTCCCTTCTAACAGATGGCTAGGACTAGAATTACGGCTAGAGGTAGAGGAAGGGAGACACTCTCTGAGGTTGATGTTGGGACCCCAACTAGGGGTAGAGATAAAGGCCGAGCTAGAGTTAGTGTTTGGGGTGTGGCGGCAGGCAGAGGTCGTGCCCAAGGAGCTGCACCAACTAGAGGTTGTGCTAAAAAGACTTCTCCTGATCCACAGATTAATGCTAGAGAGGAACAGGTCCCTCCAGAGCTTGCTACTGTACCATTGCTTTAGGACACTTTGATGCGAGTATTGGATGCGCTCAAAGGATTTAATCAGAGTGAGAGGGAGAATGGTACACCCGAGGGTTCTCAAACTAGAACAAGGGCTCAAATCCCAGGGGAGCATCAGATTCCAATTGTTCAGGATTCGGTGGGCAGCCACCTATGGACCCTAGAGAAGATAAGAATAGAGTAGTAGGTAGGGGGAGCCCAGGGTTCACCTATAGTCATGATGACTGACGATGAGCAACGCCGATATGAGAGGTTCTGAAAAATAGACCCACCACAGTTTCAGGGTGGGAAGACTACTACACTCTAGTTATGTGGGCCAGCCAGAGAGTGGTGGAGAATGTATCTGAGTTCCAGGCCAGTTGGGTCATCCCATATGACTTGGGATGGGTTTGCTAGTGCCTTTTATGACCGTTTCATCCCCTGAAGTGTGAAGGAAGAGAGACGATTACTATTTGAGAATTTGAGGCAGAAGGGTCTTATAGTTGATGAGTATGAGACTCGTTTCTACCAATTGTCCAGACATGCAATAACTGTCCTTCTTGATGAGACTGAATGGATTCACAAATTTGTGCGAGGACTGAACTATGTTATTTTTACAGCAGTTTTTTAATCCGCTGATGAGGGCGCTTCCTTCCAGTCCATTGTGGGTGCTGCCAAGGAGGCGAAGTTGATGGAGAGAGAGGAGTTTGGGGACCCTAAGAGGGCCTGTGCTTCTGTTCAGTTTTTGAGTACCTCATCTAGAGGTAGAGGGTCCTATAGAGGAGGTGATTTCTTCCAGCGTAGAGGACTAGTTCATGCATCTATGCCGGCTTCTGAGAATGGTTAGATACCTCATGGGTGCTACAGTACAAGTTAGAGTTACCAAGGGTCACAACAGAGGCTGGTGAGCCAGGGTTCTTCAGGTTCATCGCCGAGGTTTTCATATGGGAGAGCATATTATACTTGTGTTGATCCGAATCATCTTTCATGGCAGTGTATATTTTAGGGTCGAGGAGGAATCCAACCTAGTTCTTCAGTTTCAGTTAGAGGACCAGCGCCGCCGATTAGAGGTCGAGGTAGAGCCTAGACTAGTAGAGGTGGTTGAACTCCTGATACAGGTGCTGGTGGTGTTATAGTCCCTCGGGGAGAAGGTAAAGGTGTTGGGCAGGTCGGATGTGGTAGGGGAGCTCAGTGTTATGCTTTTCCAAGGAGACCCAAGGCTGAGGCTTCCGACACAGTTATCACAGGTATCGTCCCAGTCTACCATCGACCTGCATCTGTATTATTTGATCTAGGGTCTACATTTTCCTATGTGTCTGCCTATTTTGCATCTGACTTTAATTTGACATATGACCGTATGTCCGTGCCTATTCATGTTTCTACACCCGTAGGTGAGCCCTTAGTGGTGGATCAAGTATATCGATCATGTCTTATTTCCTTGGCCTGGTATGATACTTGGGTAGATATGATTATTCTGGGGATGGTAGATTTTATTTGATATTGGGTATATATTGGCTTTCTCCCCATCGTGCTATTCTCGATTGTTATGCTAAAATTGTTACCTTAGCGATACCTGGTGCCCCGAGGATTAAGTTGAAGGGTACTAATGGCTCCTACCCTAGTAAGGTTATCTCATATATTCGTTCTCAGAGGTTGATTGATAGAGGATGTATGTCTTATTTGGCCTTTATTTGGGATACCAGTTTTGAGTCACCTCCTATGGAGACTATTCCAGTAGTTAAGGAGTTTTCTGATGTATTTCCTACTGATCTTCCTGGTATTCCTCTGGATAGGGACATCGATTTTGCTATCGACTTAGAGCCTGGCACTAAACCCATTTCTATTCCTCCATATCACATGGTTCTAGTTGAGTTGAAGGAGTTGAAAGATCAGTTGCAAGACTTGTTGAGTAAGGGGTTTATTCGTCCTAGTTTTTCGCCTTTGGGTGCACCGGTTCTGTTTGTAAAGAAGAAAGATAGGACTATGAGGATGTGTATCGATTACAGGTAGTTGAATAAGGTAACTGTTAAAAACAAATATCCTCTTCCCCGTATTGATGATTTATTTGATTAGCTTCAGGGAGCGGCATTGTTTTCCAAAATAGACTTGAGGTCTGGTTATCATCAGTTGAAGATTAGGGCGTTAGATATCCCTAAGACAGCTTTTCAGACTCGTTATGGTCACTACGAGTTCTTGGTGATGTTATTTGGGTTGACCAACGCCCTTGCAGCATTCATGGAGTTGATGAATGGGGTGTTTTACCAGTTCTTGGATTCTTTTGTGATAGTATTCATTGATGACTTCTTCATGTATTCCAAGACTGAGGAAGACCATGTCCGCCATTTGAGGATGGTACTTTAGAAGTTGAGGGAAGAAAAATTATATACGAAGTTCTCCAAGTGTGAGTTTTGGCTTGATTCTGTACATTCTTGGGACACGTGGTGTCCAAAGAGGGGATGAGAGTGGATCCAACTAACATTGAGGTAGTTAGAGGTTTGACAAGGCCTACTTCTCCTACTAAAATTCGTAGTTTTGTGGGGTTAGCTGGTTATTACAGATGGTTTGTGCAGGGATTCTCTACTATTGGAGCTCCATTGACTAGATTGACTCAGAAGACCATGGATTTTTATTGGTCCGACGAGTGTGAAGTGATCTTCCAAAAGCTCAAGACTTTATTGACTTTGGCTCTTGCTTTAATGCTACCCGAGGAAGGTGTGGGATTTACTGTATACTGTGATGCTTTTGGTTTTGGTTTAGGCGGTGTGTTGATGTAGAAGGAGTAAGTGGTTGCCTATGCCTCGAGACAGTTGAAGGCCCATGTGAAAAACTATCCTACTCATGATTTGGAGTTAGCAGCTGTGGTTTTCATGCTTAAGTTGGAGTACATTGCGAGGTCTTCACCGATCATAGGAGTCTTTAATATATATTCAGTCCGAGGGATCTGAACTTGAGGTAACGTAGATGGCTTGAGTTGCTGAAGGACTACGACATGAATATCTTGTACCACCCAGGAAAAGCCAATGTGGTGGCGGATGCCTTAAGTAGGAAGTCCTCTAGTATGGGGAGTCTTGCCGCGATTCGAGTTGAGGAATGACCATTGTGTAGAGATGTTCATAGGCTGGCTAATAGCTTTGTCCGGTTGCAGTTTTCACCGGATGGTGGTGTTCTCGCCTTTGTGGAGGCACGTTCTTCCTTGGTTGAGCAGATTCGGGAGAGGTAGTTTGAGGATGCGAAATTATGTATCATTTGAGACAAGGTATTAAGAGTTGAAGCTAAGGAGGCGGTACTTGATTCGGAAGGCGTATTAAGGATTGGTGACAGAATTTGTGTGCCTAAGGTGGGTGACCTGATTATACTTATTTAGGAAGAGGCTCATTGCTCAAGGTATTCCATCCATCCGAGAGCAGACAAGATGTATCATGATCTGTGCTAGCACTATTGGTGGTGTGGGATGAAGAAGAACATCACAGAGTTCGTGTCCAAGTGTTTGACTTGCTAGGAGATAAAGTGTGAGCACCAACGGCCTGGGGGTGTGAGTCAGAGGATGCCTATTCCCACTTGGAAGTGGAAAATGATCACTATGGACTTCATTGTGGGTCTACCTCCCACTGTGGGTGGCTACGACTCTATATGGGTGGTGGTTGACAGATTGACAAAGTTCGCCCATTTTATTCTAGTTAAGGTGAGGTACACAGTGGATAAGCTAGCCCAATTGTATATTAGTCAGATTGTTCGGCTTCATGGTGTCCTAGTATCCATTATTTCGGATAGGGGTTCGGTATTTACTTTGCACTTTTGGTAGGCATTATAGCATGGTTTGGGCACTAGACTTGATATGAGTACAACTTTTCACCCACAGACTGATGGTCAGTCCGAGCGGACAATCCAGGTGTTGGAGGATATGCTCCGAGCTTGTATTATTGATTTTGGTGCTAGATGGTATCAACACTTGCCCCTAGCGGAGTTTGCCTACAACAACAACTATCACTCCAGTATCCAAATGGCTCTATTTAGACTTTATATGGTAGGCGGTTTCGATCCCCTATTGGATGGTTTTGACTTAGCTGAGATGGACTCCTTAGACACAAACGTGCTTAGAGATGCTATGGAGCAGGTTCGTATGATTCAAGGTAGACTCTTGATAGCCTAGAGTAGGCAGAAAAGTTAAGTAGACCGAAGAGTTCGACCATTGGAGTTCATGGTGGGTGATTATGTTTGGCTTCGAGTGTCGCCCATGAAGGGCGTGATGTAGTTCGGGAGGAAGGGCAAGCTCAGCCCTCAATTCATTGGCCCATTTGAGATTTTGGCGCGAGTCGGAGAGGTATCTTATAGATTGGCCTTACCACCTAGCTTATCGGCTATGCATAATGTGTTTCATGTTTTTATGCTCCGAAAGTATGTTCCGGATGAGTCCCATGTGTTATCACTCGATTTAGTGGAGTTGGGTCCAAACCTGACATTTGAGGAGGAACATATAGCTATTCTAGATAGGCAGCTCCATAATCTTAGAACCAAGGAGATAGCTTTAGTAAAGGTACAATGGAAGCACCGTTCAGCCGGAAAGGCAACTTGGGAGACGGAGACTGATATACATGCTAGATATCCCCATCCTTTTGAATTATCAGGTATATTCCTTTACTTTATGTTCGAAGACGAACATGATTTTTAGTGGTGGATAATGTAACGACCTTATTTTGTGACTTTTGTTAATTTTCCTAATTAACCCTTAACTTTTATAAATAATTTATGACTTGTGGGAATGAGTGACATGATTGAAAAATTTTTATTATTTTGTTGTTAAAAATATTTTTTTTAAAAAAGGAAATAAAAAAATAATAAAAGAAAAGAAATATATATATATATATATATATATATATATAATCTGATGGCATTAAGCCATCAGATGTAAACGAAAAAAGGAGAAAGTGAACAGAGAAACTGGAAAAAAAAATACGGAGGAAGAAAGAAAAAAAAGGGGAAAAGAAAAATAAAGGAGAAGAGAAAAATAGGGATTTTCATTCCAAAGCGTCAAGGTAGTTATTCTCATCCTTTCTATTAAATTTTTATGTCATTATGAACATATTTTTAGGGTATATTGGTGGAGAAATAACGTTGAAATAAGAAAATATGACCATAGAATTCTTCATATAAGATCTTGATTTGAGGGTTGAATAACGATCCATTTTAGCTGAAATTTGATATGTGAGTTTATTTTATCATGAGTGAACATAATCGGAAAGAAAATTTCAGATTTGACTTCAATGACTCGGGATGACTTTTTGACCCAATTTTTAATCCAAAAATAAATATAGCAATATAGGTGTCATTGGATTCTATTCTTATGAGGATTATGTATTTGAACAGATTTTGATCGTTCGTAAGCATGACGAAAGGCTCAAGTTTTTAAGTAATTATTCAATTTAATTGAGGCAAGTAATTTCTAAACCTCAGTTTAAGCTTGTAGATGCTTGTATTTCTGTGTTATGTTTACTGGAGAGTAATGAGAATTAGACTGGATTATTGACTGTATGATTGACCTTAAAAATAGAGATAAGGGGTATAAAATGGTGATCTAATGACATGTATTGGTGGAATTGATATGTTGTGATTATGAGTTTATTTTGGACATGTGGAATGACTATGTTGATGTGAGATAGGAAATATTATTGTTATAGTCATGTTATTATCGTGAATCATATGAACATGAATTGATTGTATTGGTTTTGACAAACTGTGCTGAGACTGAAAGTGATATGAAATAATGGGGTCAGGCCACACGCTCCATGGCAGAATATGTATATTGAGGAGACGAGCCACACGCTCCGTGGTAGGTGACATGGACAGAAATATCCCACATGGGTTCCGAATTGTAATTCAGCGGATGTGTATCGATAGGACAAACATGCATCACTCATTGCATTGCATCATATTTTGTTGATATTTGTGAATTCGTGTTTACCCTTTTATTGCTCTGTATATGCTGAACTTGACTTCATATGATTCATTGATGAGATTATTGATGAGTATTCATGGAATGTATTACTGTTATTATTGTACAAGTATAAAGTTAGACTGGTTTTATGCAGGTTGTAGTTAAGGAGGTTCAGTTGGGAGGACAGGAGTACTTGTATCTATTGAGCTTTGTTTAGTTTTAGTTGTCCACTTGTTGAGTACCGTGTTGTTTGGTACTCACCCCTTACTTCTTTACTTGTGTAGGTTGTGAGCCCGATAGGACAGAGATCATCAATAGGCGCACCGTTGAGGATCTGTTCACACTCAGCTTATTGGTGAGTCCTCCCCTATATTCGGAGGACACCACTTATGTTATTCTTACGTTGAGTTTATTTTTTTCATTCTGATTTGAGGTAGTCATGAACCTGTCATTGGCACCAAATAGATAATAGTTATAGATGCTTCATAGACTAGATAGTAATGAGTCGATTGAATATTTTATTTTCTTGAATTGTTCTTGTCAAACTCCTTAATAACATAAATTAGAGTTTGATTTGTTGGCCCATGGCCTTTCTTCCTTGAGCTAGATTGATGAATTGAGTTGCCCACTAAATTATTTCTTTATTTTAAGCCTTTTGCTAATTGATTGAATGAACGGATGTGTGATTGGGCTAGGTGATTTTCTTGGAAACGAACAATAGTCTTCGAGTGCCGGCCATGTCTAGGGTACCTTCCCCGGGCGTGACATGTAGAGTTGGGCTGGTTTTATGCAGGTTGTAGTTAAGGAGGTTCGGTTGGGAGGACATGAGTACTTGTATCTATTGAGCTTTGCTTAGTTTTAGTTGTCCACTTGCTGAGTACCGTGTTGTTTGGTACTCACCCCTTGCTTCTACACTTGTGTAGGTTGTGAGCCCGAACCTGCTTGATCTCTTAGTGTTCTCTACCACATCTGAGGCTATCATCTCGAGTGTTGAGGTAGTTGTTACATCCATCTAGCGGACAACTCTTACTCTTTAATATGTTTTAGGCCTATTCTAGAGACAAAGACATTGTGACTGTATTTTCTTTTGTACTTTGGTAATGTATTAGTGGCTTGTACACATGACAACCAATCTTGGGAGAATTTGATTTTGTTTTATGTGTTTTTGATTATGTTAAATATTGATTTATTTCGTTTTCTTCCACATTTATTTTCCATTGGGTATTAGGCTGACTTGTCTCGATGGATTGAGATGAGTGCCATCACACCCAAATTTGTATCGTGACATTGGTCAAATTCCCACAAGCTCCTCAGACGTGATATTTAATCATTTGAGGATAGTTAAGATTAAAGGTATAGCAGAAACAGAGCCTGAAATGCAGCTCATAAAGGTGTTATTGGCCAAGTCTCTAGTGCTCGTGAAAATGTTTATCGACCCCAAAGTAGTTGGATATCAAAATTTAAAACACTGATCTATCCAAGAACTCGCAGACATGATAAACCTTTACCTCAAAGTACTCGCGGAGATAACAAAATTTCAGCGTTCATCACCTAAAGCTGAAGTTGTCTATAATTTAGATTGGTATCGATATGGCAATCCTGCTTGACAAAAATGAATGTTAATATAAGTAGTATTAAAAGGCTGTGTTTTGCCTTTGTCATTAAATTGTGTGGAAGACTGTTTCAGTTTGAGAATTATAAGTGAACCTGGATGGATGTTTTGTCTATAGTCTATTTATCAATTTCATTATACTAAGGGTCTCTATATTACATGCTTGTAAGATCTTGAATGACATATTTGATATTCCTGCTGTATTAAGGTTAGTAAACCAGAAACTATAAAAATAAAAAAAATAAAAATAGTATCCGAGTTCACAGAATTCATTGTGTGTCTTTAGGGAATTTAATTCCCTCACTGTACCTAAGATTATGGATTATTTCTTCCCAAGATAAAACAGATAAACTATTAAAGAAGTAGCGGTACCTTCAACTTCAATAATTTCAGCAAACTCAAAAGCCAGCAACAAAATCACACAAAGACTCAACTTTGTTCGTAAGAAAATATATCCAGAAGAGGGAGAAATTCAATGTTTAAAAATGAGAGGAAAACCTCTATAACCTCTATTTATAGACAACAAAGGGTAGTGTGAACAAGTGCTTATTGTGGCTTATTGAAAAAGTCACAATCCTTCACAAAAGTCACAATCTTTCAGAAAAGTCACAACTCTTTAAAAAAGTCATAATTTTTTTGGAAAAGTCGCAACCTTTCGGAATGGTCACAACTTTTTGAAAAGTCACAACCTTTCGGAATGGTCACAACCCTTTGAAAAAGGCACAACCTTTCGTAAATATCACAACCTTTCATTTCTCATTCACACCTTTAAAACCTAACAATCCCCCACATGAATGTGGAATGACTATTGTTAAAATATATGCATGAAAAACTGTATGATTTGTAAGTAAGAATTAATTGCATATGGATAAGTAGGTTTCCCTTTGAACTTTCCATAGTGAACATATATCGGATATATTCGATCAATCAGTTGATTTGATATCTTTAAACCGTCGAGATTTGGTGTATACCTAGACAACATAAGTCACACAATCAACTCTTTAACTATTTTTGGTTATTATTTTTTTGTTCATTTCAGCCATGAACACTTTTTGGTTCATAAGTGCGTAAAGAACTGGCCTTACCAGATTATCCTTGAAGCGGCTTACACTTCACACTTACATAAGTGATATCTAAATGTGTTATCCCATAAAAACACCATTTGATATGCCCTGTATCAAACTTAGATACCATTAAAAAGTCCTAATGCCTTATCTTTGTTACTGAACATTGTCGCATCATGAAAATGGATCATAAAAATTATTTTGACAATGTTGAACCGTCATCAATAACTTTGTTTGATCTCCTTGAACCTAGATCTTGGGATCTCCATTCTTCTAGGTAGAGTTACCACCACGATGAGTTATCCTCGGCCATAGTCCTATTCTCATTGATGATCTCTTCAACTCCCTCTCTAGTTAGGTCTTTTGTAAGTGGATCCGATATATTATTCTTTGACTTTACATAATCAATTGTGATATTTCCACTAGAGAATAGTTGTCTGACGGTATTGTGTCTTCGTCCTATATGATGAGACTTTTCATTATATATCATGCTCCCTACCCTACATATTGCAATTTGACTATGACAGTGCATATTGCTGCCAAAGACTTGGGCTAAAAAAGAATATCTTTCAAGAAACTTTGAAGCTATTGAGATTCTTCACCGGCCTTATTTAGAGTGATAAGCTTAGATTTCATTGTAGAGCAAGAAATACATGTCTGTTTGAATGATTTCCAAGAGACTGCTCCTCCACCAAGAGTAAATGCATATCCACTCGTGAATTTTACTTTATTTGACTCGGTGATTCAATTTGCATTACTATATCCTTTTAGTACTACTGGATATTTGTTATAATGCAAAATATAGTTTTGAGTATGTTTTAACTACATCAAAACTCGTTTCATTGCCATCTAATGATCTTGGTTGTGATTACTTATGTATCGACTCAATTTAATTATAGCACAAGATATGTCTGGTCATATACAATTCATGATGTACATCAAACTTCCCAATACTCTTGCATAATCCAATTGAGCCTGACTTGTACCTTTATTCTTAGCAAGATCAAGGTTCACATCAATTGGTGTTTTTGCACTTTTGAAGTTTAAATATTTGTACTTTTCAAGCACCTTTTGGATATAATGAGTTTGAGACAATGCTAGACCTTGAGGAGTTTTGTGAATCTTAATTTTCAATATCAAATCGGCAACTCCTAGATCTTTCATATCAAACATACTAGAAAGCATTCTCTTAGTCGAATTTATGTTTGCAATATTGTTACTCATTATTAGCATATCATCCACATGTAAACAAACAATGACAACTTTGTTTAGAGTATTTTTAATGTAAACACATTTATCACACTAATTAATCTTAAATTCATTTGTCAACATGGTTTGGTCAAACTTCGCGTGCTATTATTTGGGTGCTTATTTTAGTCCATAAAGTGAATTAACAAGTTTGCAAACTTTATTTTCTTTACTAGGAACCACAAAACCCTTGGGTTGTTCCATGTAAGTTTCTTCCTCCAATTCTCCATTTAAGAAAGCTGTTTTTACATCCATTTGATGGATTTCAAGGCCATAGTCATGACCCAAGCCTAGGGCCTAGACGTGACACGGCGAATGAGACACCCGGAGGTACCTCACCCAAGCCTCTTAGCATTCATTAAGCATTTCATTGGTAATGGTAAATAATAACAAGCGGAAATTAAAAACATTTTCTATTTTTGCGTCCAAACATACCTCTACTAATATACTTGGCGGGGGCTAAGACATGTCCCTAGCTCACCCTCAAAATAAGTGTCAAAAAATTCCTTAATAAAAGTCTTACTATTCTACATAACATAAGCTTAGATTAAAAAGGATGTTGTTCCCAAAACATGGGAACTCACCACAAACAATCTTCAACTAACTCGAGCTAGACATGTGAAGGAAGTCGAGGAGTGACATCGGTTACTACATGATGATATCATATAAGCAAAAGTATGCGTTAGTACTTTGAATGTACTAAGTATGTGAGTATGCAATGCAATGAAGAACCTAAGTAAGAAATATGCATAAGTGAATGTATGAATTAGACATCATCATATAAAACCTTAAAATATTTATTTTGTAGGAAAGTGACCATAACCGATATTTAAGACCATGCAAGCTATTATATGGAATCCAACATAAGCCTCTACGTTGGCACAGGGAGACTATTTGCTGGGTAGAACTCCATTCAGATTATATTCAATTATTTAATATTTGGTGGCCACAAAGGCCTAGCCGACAAAGGCTCCTATGGTGGCACATAGTTAATGCAACATGAGACTTTACTTAAGGACCCCTTAGGTCGAGTCCCCATCTACATGCTACATTCGGTGCTAGGTTAAATCCCACAGAATAATATTTATATATCATAATAACATAAGCATTGTATAACTTTAGACATCAAATCATCATCGGTGGAATAGCTCATTAAAACCTTTGGTTTATAATATCATCATGACTACCATGCCCTATTTACCGTTCTACTAATGAACCTTGATTTATAAGAAAATTAGGTCTACAATCAGTGATGGCATTCCGGGTACCATGCTAATCGGACCTTCCATTGTGGAAAAATGTTCAAAAGCATTGACGACCTATAGGGAGGTCAAACATGTCATATCATAACCTTAAACATTTCATTTGATTCAATATGAGAATTGTCCTTTCACATTGAAACCTTACTTTGGCTAAGAAGCCCTTTCATCGTCATTCAATCATTTCACAAAACTCCCTTAAACATAGGTATTTGCTTCATAAACTTTCATTTGGATTCAAACTTTTAATTCAACATAAGAAGACTAGGAGGGTTCATTTCATATAACTTTCAAAATACATTTAAAGAATACTTGTATGCATGAGAGTGATATGAATACATCAAATCCAATATCGTAAAAACAACCCACCATATGCACTTTAAAACTACCTTTCAAACCTTCATGTAAGTACCTTGATAAACCATCTATTTCATGTAAATAAGAATAAACACAAGTCAATATAGGTAATAAACTTCAAATGTTCAAGAATCTATACATTTGGAATCGTTGTATGAAAATCCATAGAATTTCTCATCACTTGAGATTGAGAGTCAATATAAATATATATCAATAGGAGTAAATAAAGTTTGAATATACCATAATCTATGCATTTGGAACCATCATATAAAATCCCATAAGTTTTCATCATTTAAAATTGATATACTAAGTTGAGAAAACATTTAGGCTCCATGGGTGGAAGAACCCATGGATGAAAACCCACATACCTTGAGGAGTTAACTCTTGAATGAAAAACTTGAAAAGAAACGGAGGCTTGATCTTCTTGGAGATGGAGGGAGAAGGCTTGAGAGGAACTTGAGGGGTTAGGGCTTTTTTGTTCTTAGAGTGTGAGTGAGAGTGAGTGAGTATAGAAGACTTAGGGGTCTCTTAAATAGGTGGAATATGTCTTCAAAATGAGCTCACTTTGGGTACAACACAAGAAATGACTAAAATGACCCTAAAATCTGGAAAATGGGCTTAAAACCGTACTGGCGCTATAGTGGCGCACCGCGCCAAGGGCCAAACTACTAAGGCTAGTTTCGGGCGCTATAGTGGAGCCGGGCGCCAGGCTTGAAATTTCTGCAGTGATAGTCTATAGTAAAATCATCATAACTTTTGACTCCGAACTCAGAATGAGAAAACTCGATGGCATTGGAAAGAGGACTCAAATACCTTTAATTTGATAGTTCATGGAATACCTAATTCATAATATGTTAGGAGATATGGTCGTTTGAAGTTGATCCTTATACGACCTCATTCGAAAACTTAGCCGATAGAAATTCTTTGGACTCGGCTTGGTGTTAGAGGTCCCTTATGACCCCTAAACACATCTAACACACTTCAATTACTTAGGAATTTATCCTAACTCATATATATAACTAGAAGTCGTGGAGTTTGATCCTATACGCATATGAAAAATTGTTTGGGTCTTGGCGTAGAAATTTTTGGGGTGTTACAGCCATATACTGCAGCTAGTGCAATTAACATCCAAATGGATATAATTCTATTTATAGGTGAGTATGTATCAAAATAGTCAAGGTCTTCTTTCTGTTTAAATCCTTTGACGACAAGTCTTGCTTTATATTTGTCAATAACTCCGTCATCTTTCATTTTTCTTTTGAAAATTTATTTTGAACCCAAAGGTTTTTTTCCTGATGAAAGATTAACCAATTTCCAAGTATGGTTTCTCAAGATTGAATCAATCTCACTATTGACAGTCTCTTTCCAAAGGATTAGTCCGCAGCTGACATAACTTCTTTGAATGTTTGAGGCTCATGTTCAAGAAGAAATGTTACAAAATCAGATCTAAATAAAGTAGATGTCCTTTGATGTTTACTACGCCTTGGAATCTCTTTATTAGGTACATTCTCCTTTGGTTCTTCAATTTCTGTATTTTCATGAATATCCAAATGTTCGGACTTATGAACCAAAAATCGACCTGCATTACTGTTTATAGCATATCCAATGAAAACACAATCCACAGTCTTAAGTCCTATTGTGACCCTTTTATGTTTAGGAACTTAGACACTCCCATACTTTAAAATATTTCAAGTTGGGCTTTCTTCTTTTTCATTTCTCATATGGAATGGACTGTGTTTTGCTGTGAGGATGGCTTTCCCACAAGTTTTGTGGTAAAACCTGAACTTATAATTAAGGCATTCATCATTTCCTTTAAAGTTCAGCTTTTCTTTTCTATAATTCTATTAGATTGAGGTGAGTAAGGGGTAGTAGTTTAATGGATGATTCCATTTTCCAAATATATTTCTGCAAAATGAGATTCATACTCTCCACTCTATCACTTCTTTTCTTTTTTATCTTTTTACCCAACTGATTTTCAACTTCAATTTTTATATTGCCTAAATACTTTTTTTGCTTCATCATTATCATTCAACAAATAGACATAACAATAGTGCAATCATCAATAAAAGTTATGAAATACTTTTTCCCACCACGAGATGGTGTTGACTTCATATCACAAATGCCAATGTGAATCAATTCTAAAGGATCATTCCTTTCAATAGATTTATAAGGATGCTTAGCATACTTAGATTCAATACAAATGTGACATTTTGATTTATTGAACTCAAAATTAGGTAAAACTTCTAAGTTGATCAGTTCTCACAAGGTTTTGTAATTGACATGTCCCAAACGTTCATGCCATAAACAATTTGACTCAAGAAAGTAAGAAGGACCAGAAATATTGAGTTTGAAAAGACCCTACGTGAGGTTAATCTTTTTCTACAAATATTTTTTTCTTATTTATTACAACTTTGTCAAATACACATATTGTTTAAAGTCAACACCTTGTTAGATGTCCTTTCCAAGAGGATCTTTCCATATTCTTCAATTTTGGTTGTTGCAGAATTACCCATGAACATAGTCTCATCGGGTCCAGTAAGAGAATAAGATAAGCTAATACGAAGATCTTTTGTCTTAAAAATTAAAATTTATTGCCCCCTAAAATAGAAAAGAAACTTTTTTTTATTTCCTCATTTTCTCTTCAAACCAAACATGTTAAATGGATCTTTGACCTAATTCAAACTTGATTAGAATTATCTAAGGCCATATAAAAAAAAATCTCATCCCACCTCGGTGGGACTCACCCCATCTCACACTTTGGACAGAACATTAATTTAGAGCGTGAACAATTTGATATTGAAGGGCCAACACTGATAAACCCTAAATTGGTATGAATCGGATTTTAATATCATGTTAAATAAAATTTGCTGGAGTTAATTCAATTTTAAAAACTAGCTCATGGAAGTATTATGCAAAACTATATAAAAAGTTCAAACAAAACAAGAGAAAGTGGAAATATGTTAAAATCTCTTCTCCTTAAAACTTTTTTCAGAAGATGATTTTTTATAACACAAAACATGACAGATGATTTTCTTTTATCAATATTCATGTCTATACAAAACATGACAGATAATTTTTTTTTATTAATATTCATGTCTATACAAATAATTGTATTTTAGTAAACATGCATTTTCATGAAAGATCACAATATTTTAAGTGACACTTTTTCATAAGAGAACACAACTCTTTTGAACAAGTATGTGTGTATATATATAGGCTAATTTTGTCTTTATCACAAGCAAAGAACCCCCATATTTTAAATATGATCTCAAAAATAATTTTCAAGTATTTGAAAATAATTTTCCACATATTTGTTTTCTCATGCTTTCAAATTTATACTATCAAAATACATATTGACAACATAAACCTCTTTTAAAGATAATATTCTACAAAAATATTTGTAGTGCTTCCATTTCCTCTGACAATCTTTACATATTGTCAAAGTTTAATTCATAGAGACATCCATTACAGGCACAAAATCATTAATTTTATGTAACTAGTATGTTTTTTTTCTTCTGTCACAATTAGACAGACCACTTAGTATTGAAAATACTAACACTAAAGATTGAATCTTTGTACGACTTATTTCTACTTAATAATGAAGGTTTTATATTCTTTAAATTGTCAACTGAATGAAGTTTGAATGCTAATGAAGTTTTTATGACTTCAAATCAATTTCAAATTCAGACAGAGTAGAAAACCGAGAAGTTTTAATCTCCAAAAACAAAAAATACAACACTGTTTCTAGTTAACGATGAAGTTTTTATATTCTTCAAATTTTTTACCCTTTATATTTTTGACGAAGTTTTTATACTCTTCAAGCCAGAATATTCATCCAAACACAGTGTTTAATAAATTAGCGAAATTTTTATATTCTTCAAACCAAATGCACAGTCTGATTTATTCGGTGAAGTTTTTATATTCTTCAAACAAAAGGAGTAGAAAATCAAAAGATTTTAGTTTCCAAACATCAGAAACAATCGAGTTCCACACAGAATAGAAAACTACACAAGTTTTAGTCTCCAAAATAGAATTAGAAAATCATAAGGATATGATTTTGTTTTCAAAAAACTTCCCTTATTACCAAGTTTGTTGGACTGACTTTAAATCTATGAATGATAAATTCTATAGAGCTTCTACGTAGTCAAATCAATAATGTTTTTTTCATGGAATAAATTTAATATTCGATGAAGTTTTTTATATTCTTCAAATCGAACATTAAACTTTTCTTTTCTTCTTCTTTTCTGGAAAAAAAAATGTCTTGCCATCTACGTTCTTGAATTAAGATCCTTGAAAGATGCATCCAATATTGAATGTGATACACACAAAAGTATTTTCTACCCAATTTTATCACAATAAATAATAAACATTTGAAAATAGTTTGTGAAAACTATTAAGACAATAACAAATTATTTAACTTAATCATTTTTAATTTGACCAAGGTTATGGTAAGAAAAGAAAATACTACTTTGTAGTATCAAGTCTAAGATTCCTTCATAATGTACTTACTTAGACATAGCAGAATCATATAAATACCACGACAATATCTTCTGAGATCTATCGTGCCCCAATTCAAAAATGTCTGATACAGGAAAAAAATATTAAATTCCTTAAGTTTGTTATTCCTGTTGTATTAAAGTTAGTAAAACATAAACTATAAAGATGAAAATAAAAAAAATAGTATTCGAGTCCATAGATTCACTGTGTGTCCTTAAGAAATTTAATCCCCTCACTGTACCCGAGGTTATGGATTATTTTCTCCCAAGATAAAACGAATAAACTATTAAAGAAGTAGCGGTACCTCAAACTTCAATAATTTCAGCGAACTCAAAAGGCAGCAACAAAATCACACAAAAAGTCAACTTTGTTTGTAAGAAAATATATGCAGAAGGAGAAGAAATTCAACATTTAAAAATGAGAGAAAAATCCTCTATTTATAGACAACAAATGGTAGTGTGAACAAGTGTTTATTGTGGCTTATCGGAAAAGTCACAATCCTTCACAAAAGTCACAACCTTTCAGAAAAGTCGCAACTCTTTAAAAAAGTCACAATTTTTTTGGAAAAGTCACAACCTTTCGGAATGGTCACAACACTTTAAAATGTCACAATCTTTTGAAAAGTCACAACCTTTCGGAACGGTCACAATCCTTTAAAAAAAGCACAACTTTTCATTTTTCATTCACACCTTTAAAACCCAACAACATTTTGCTTGTCAATTATTTTTCCATGCAACAATGTATTACTTCAGGAAAACTGATTATACACATTTAATAAAGCCAAATTGTGATGAAGGATGTGACATGCAACCTTTAATTAGCTCCTCAAATCCTATTTGAGTGGTTGGAGAGGCTCAGCACATCATATTTGTGCAGTTCCCAAGAAATACCATATACATTTGTTCATGTTAAAAATAACTTGTCTTTCAATCCTTTAATTTACCTTATTTTTCGAGGGTGATGAAAAACATTTCATTGAGGGGAGAAAAGTTTGTAAGATATTCAAGAAATTATAACTTCCAACAATTTTGAAATCAAATATAATGTTGCTATTTTTCTTATTTAATGTCTGACACGAAATTTTGTTGTTACAACTGAACTTATATACTTCCATTAATATTATTAGTATCTATCATGGCTATATTTAAGGGGCTAACTGTATTTTTACCAAACTAAGAGGCAATTGTAATTTACCTACTGACACAAGTTCAATTTCACATAACCAAATAATTTTTTGACTTTATTGTATTTAAACAAGTATGTGAGCTACAAAACAAGATAAATTTCTTATACAATTGTCCGTCTGGCTAAAGGCTAACAAACTCTAATTAACTAAAAAGGAATTGAGTGTTTTACATTTATTAGCATAAAAATTGGGGTAAAGTACACAAAATAGACTCTGAAAGTAATTACCTGAAACTGCCCTATCCTAAAGTAATTTTAGGAAATACCCCCTTTGCTTCAATATATACCCAAGATATCCCATTTAGTCTAGGCCCAATTCGCCTTTATCATACATCACAGTATCATCATATATTATTAAAAGTGGGAAGAACTCAAGTCAAAAGTTGAATTACCTTTTTACCCTTTTTATTTTAAAAAAATCAATTATATGTTCTACATTAATAATATTGCACAAAAATGTAAATATACTCATAATTATGATTTAAGTATATAGACTCTTCAATTACTGCTTCATCCTTATTGATGATCTCTTGTTTGTGAGGAAGCTGATGGAGATCAAAGGTTACAACAATTAAGTTGGAAATTGATAGGTCTTTTTAATTTTTGGATAAAATATATCTTTAAGTGTAATTTGCTTCTTTTCATCTTCCCTTACCTAAGTTCCTTTACTTAAGTCACCAAGAAGAGTTGCAAATCCCATTGGATCTTTTTACTCGAAAATGTCGTCACCAGCGAATGATCCACGGGGTCGCTCCACAAGATGTTCCTAAAGATTACGCCAATGGCTTCATATATAGGCGTCATCTTCAGCGTTTTTGGTGCCATGTTCAGATACAAGATTTGCTCGGGGCTTGCTATTATATTCAGTGCCCAATCCCTTGCTAAGATGAGGAGTATGGAAAATGATCTTAAGCAGATCTCAATGGTCATGACAAACTACTTGAATGTTGGTCCCCGGGCAAGCAAGAAGACTTGATGGAATTGTTTCAGGCACAAAACTCATTTATAAGAACATTGATGTCAAACATGTGGATGCCATCCCAAAATATTTGCACTGTTTTGATGATTCTGAGCTAAATGAAGTTGTAGAATAGGATTTTTCGCACTTTGAGCTCTTTTACAGGGCTATTCTATTCTAAGTTCTAACTGCTCTTAGCAAAAACTAGACAAAATTATTATTGTGGTGATATAACATTCTGTTAGCGAATCCAGGTTTCTCTATCCTTCCAACTTCTGCTATATTTTAATTAATGTCTTGTAATGTTGGAATTAAGCAACTAAATATTGCCACCTCTTCAGCATTCTACCTCTATTTGTACAGTTCTCTGTTAGATTTTTAACTCTTGCCACTTAATTTTAATGGATCGGATTCACTCTGAGTAAGAACCATTTTCTCATTTTCTCTCTTTATTTAGTTTACTTTTTTGGTTCTCTTTTCAGTCATAGCTAGGGACAGAAGAAAATAGAACTATTAGGCCCAATAGTATTAGTGTTGCATTTGGATCAAACACATCATCACATCTGAGAATATTGAAGAAAGATAGTGGGAAAAGGAGTAAATAGAGTAAAGGGGAGAAGAACGTGAACACTTTCTTTGGATATCCTTAGTTCCTCAAAAATTTCTTTCTCCATTATGAGATTTCTATTTTTTATGTTTCGTTTGCAATTCTAATCAATTCAATGTGATTTTGTAATCTTTTAACTATTATTATGAGCTTTTAGAATAATATGTATATATGAACTCAAAGTTATGTCATTCTTCTTCTGTCACTTTTATAGATTACCATTTTATAGCAAACATTTCCTTTCTCTCTTACACACGCAAAGCGCGTGATGAGAATAAGTCATATCGACCTATTCATATCATTAGAGGTTATATTATCTTAATTAGCTTCATATATTTCTTGCTTGATGGAAAATGCACCATTCCATTGTTATGGATTTTATTTAATGAATAAAATCTAAATAGTAAAATTAATATTGCTAATTTTAGCATTTTCTATGTAATAACTCAACTTTCAAATATATAGAAGTTTTATAATAATTATATGGGACAAACGTGCAACACAAGTTCCCAGAGACTAGTGTGTGTGTGTATATATATATACTATGATGGTATCATTGAGTATTTATACAATTTTTCGTGAATGTCTGGTTCCTCAATGATACCATAACAATACATTGCATATTGTTATGGTATCATTGAGGATTTGAAAAGTGCCTTATTAAGGATTAATGATTGACTTGGTGAAACAATGGTTATTCCTCAATTATATCATTTCAATATCATGATAATATATGAATATACTGTGGTAGTATCATTAATGTAACATAAAATGACTTAGAAAAACCTTTATGACACCATCACAATATATATATACTATGATGGTATCATTCAGTATTTGTTCAATTTTCCTTCAATGTCTAGTTGTTCCTCAATGATACTATAACAGTGTCACGCCCCGGGAGGGTACCCTAGACGTAACCGGCACTCAGATCTGGCTCCCAAGCGAACCACATAGCCTGATCACACATCCGTTCATTCATTCAATCAGCGGAAGACTTAAAATAAAGAGAAATATTTGGCGGGCAACTCCAATCGTCAGTCTAACTCAAAGAATAAAGGCCATGGGCCAACAAGTCAAACTTCAATCTTCGCCATTAAAATAGTTTGACAAGAATAATTTCAAGAAAAGAAATACTCAATCGACCCATCACTATCTAGTCTATGAAGCCTCTATCACTACTATCTGATTGGTGCCAATGACATGTTCATGGCTACCTCAAATTAAAATGAAAAGGGCTAACTCGACACAAGAATACATAAGCGGTGTCCTCCGAATGTAGGGAAGGCCTCACCAATACGCTGAGTGTGTATAGATCCTCAATGGTGCTTCTATTGACGATCTCTTAAACCTGTCTCTGTATCATGAAATGATGCAGGTCCAAATGGACGTCAGTACGTGGAATGTACGAGTATGTAATATGGCAGAATGAAACATACCTCAAGGAAGAATAACGTTGGTTCAAATATCTCCAAATCATAAAGATAAGAGAGACTCAAGTAAGGCATCATAAGTCTAAAGTAAGAATACAGTTCAATCAAATCGAATCCAATCCGATCATATACAATCAGCTCAACAATCAACTCAACAATCAACTCAAAGGACTCAACTCAATAAATATGCACATTGAATTATGCAATGTTTTACAATTCAACTCAATCATCTCCAATCACAATCAAGCCAATTATATCAAGCACAATCCATACATTTGGGAGTTTCTCTAACCGACAACCATCACCATATGAGCGAGTGATAGTACAACAAGCCGACGTTGTTGCCACGTCCGTTCATACCTTGCCAGGGTATGAACGAATCAACCAATCATGGATCCAATCCAACCAAGTCCTATAATGTTAGGACAAATATTTTGGGGAAGCATCCGACTTTAACGGTTCAATCCCCTCCTACGTTTGGCGACTTAGTTTATTGGTTCGAGTATGGACTATACTCTTACCTAATTCGGTGCTCGATACTCCTCCCAAGACTCAATATGCTCATATCTATCAAGTAAGTAAAATATTCAAAATTCTCATTTAGTCTCATCGGACTCTTTCAAATCAACTCATTTAGTCTCATTGGACTCTTTTCAAAACTCAATCAAATTTGGCCTCATTGGTCCTTCTTTCAAATCGACTCATCTCAAATCATCAAACTCTTCTCTTTAAAATCTATACAATCTCAGAAAAAATAGCATTTTAAAGTAAAAATACTCAACTCACTTATACTCAAAATACTCGTGTTCAAAAATAATTAAAAGACTTCTCAAACTCAACTCATGCTTAAACTCTTTTCAAATCATAAACGAAAATAATTACTCTTTAAACTCAAAATAGTGTATAAATAGTTTATGCAAAAATGGTTCCAAAAATCATTTATTTTTAAAATGCTCATAAGACTCCAACCACATCAAATTAGGTAAATCACATATCCCATAATCACATTAGACTCCAATCCACTTCATCATACAACATCCTCATCAACATAACCTCTTCATTCACATCATCATCAAATATCATCATTCAAATCATCACTAAACATCATCATCACATCATCATCATATATCATCATTCACACCATTATCAAACATCACCATCCACGTCATTATCAAATACTATTATCACTTCAATCGTCAAACATTTACTCTACAATCCTTATTTTAGTCCTATGTTCAATTTATAGAAACAAAGGGGCGTGCTCAACTATCCAATTTATTCTTTTCATTCCAATCAATGCATATATGCACAAAACCATCCACCTCAACCTCAAGATAATCAACAACAACAACAACAACAACCCAGTGAAATCTCACATCGTGGGGTCTGGGGAGGGTAGAGTGTACGTAGACCTGACTCCTACCAATGTAGGACGGCTGTGAATGAAATATGAATCCATACTCCCAACAAAACTCAACTCAAGAATACCATCAATACCTATAAATCTATATACAAAATACATTTGTAGTCAATAATATGAAAGTTGACTATTTAAGAATCAAGTCATGAAATCATCCATCAATTTCTAGTATATAAAGATATCCTAGGGTTTAGGAAAACTTTCAAGAAAACCTTCCTAGAAGATTCAAATCTTTCACAACTCCTATTCAACACATACATGGGCATATAGAAAAACTCAATCCATATTTTAGGTTAGACTTACATACCTTGTGAAGACTTGAAGAAAACCTTGTGGTTGGGTCTTCAATAGAGAACTCGAATCTTGAAGCTCTTGGAACAATTCTTTGTTAAAGAAGGACTTGGAGAAGAAGAAGAAGAAGAGAGAGGATCTTTCTAGGGTTTTCTAGAGAGAGAGAGGGGCTGGAAATGTGTCCCCAAAATGTTCAAGGATGATACATATATAATTTGAGATGAATTCCCAAATTGCTCCTTCTCAAAAGTTCTGAAAAATAGGCTAAAATGCTCTTGGCGCGATAGTGGCACGTCGCGCTAGTGCAGCGCCAGGACGATTACGCCTTAAACCTGCACATCAGTTAGTAGCGCGCCGCGCCAAGGTTTGAACTACTGAGGCATAATCTTGGTGCGATAGTGGCGCGTTGCGCCCTTACAACGGCAAGGCCAAATCTTTCTGGGTTTTGGAAATTGGCTTGAAAACCTTCTACACCTCGTAGTGTCACACCGCGCCAGGGGCCAAACTACTGAGATATGTTCCTGGCACGATAGTGGCGCATCGCGCCACTTCGGCGCCAAGCCCAGATTTCCTGTAGTTGAACCCTAGGCCTAAAATCCCTGCTGTGCTAGTTCATCCTAGGATCGACATATCTTTTGACTCTGAACTCCAAAAATTACATTCTTAGCGGCGTTGGAAAGAAGACTTGATGACCTTTTATTTGGTAGGTCGTGGTCCATCTCGTTCATCATATTTCAAATGATATGGTCGTTTGAAGTAGACCTTTATACAAACTCCTTCAACAACTTACCCAAGACAAATTCTTTTGGACTTAGCTTGGTTCTAAGGATCCCTTATGACACCACATCATCTCTAACACTCTTTAATTACTTAGGAAATCATCCTAACTCATGCACATGCTTCACAATAATTGGGTTCGACCCTACACGAATACAAAAAGTCCGAATCTTAGAGAAATATTTTAGGGGGTGTTACAAACAGTATGTCATATATTATTATGGTATCATTGAGGATTTAGAAGTTCCACGTTAATGATTAAGGATTGGCTTGTGAAATAGTGGTTGCTCCTCAATTATACCATTTTAATATCAAGTGTATATATATATATATATATATTTATATATATAATGGTATCATTTAATATTTCTGCAATTTCCCTGAATGTTTAGTTGTTCATTAATGATACCATATATTGTTATGGTATCATTGAGGATTTAGAAGTTCCATATTAAAAATTGAGATTTGGCTTTATAAAATTGGAAGTAGATTTTACTATTATTTCCTCATCTTTAGAACTGTGTACTGTTGCTCTGAATTCTAACTTCCACGATCTTGTAGAAGAACCACAATTTCCTCCATTGATAGAATGTTGTGGAATTGAATTTTGATTTGAATTGGGGAAGAAGGAGAATTGGGGAAGGGATTGTATTGGAGATGGAAGCAGAGTGTATCTTTTTTGAATTGTTGAAGGAATAAAATCACATGCTTTGGGGGGGGGGGGGGAGGAAGGAAAGTCTCTGTTACGACTTAAACTCGGGTATGATGACACTTATCCATTGTCACCGGATAAGTGTGCCAAAAATTCAACAATTATGGAAACATAATACGGAATCCATTTAAATAAGATAAATATAGTTGTAAAGCAAAAGTCTTAATCAACTACAATAACCCCAAAGACTGGTTGTCACAGATACAAGCCTCTAATATAATGAAAACAAAAGTACAAGTCTCAATGTCTTTGTTTCTCAAATAGAACAAAACATAATAAAAAGGGTCAAGGGAGATTGTCAGCCTCAAACAACTACCCCTTAACTCTCCTCAAAAGCCCTGGATAACGAAAGGAAAACTGAATCACTGTCTGGACTCAAAATCGACACAAGTGTAGATAGCAAGGAGTGAGTACCAAACAACACGGTTCTCAGTAAACCAACTAAAAAAGAGTAAATCTAATAGACACTGGAACTCCTTTCATCCTAACCAAACCTCCCCAACTACAACCTGCACATAAATCATCTTATTCTATACCACACCATTCATATAACACATAGATCAATGATAGATCATCATCATCACCGAATAAGTCACATCAATATAAAATATATCAATCACAGAGACACAAGGGACATATACACAAATTCATGATGACAGATAAGATGTAATGCAATGCGATGTTATGCAAAGTGATGCATATCTTTTCTAATGATACACATCTACCGTATAATAGATCAGAACCCATAGAGGCAGCAAAGGACCATGTATCCACCGAAAACATTTTCCATCAGCATCATCATTAATCCAAAACCATTTCCTATCAGCATCACCATAATCATTTTCCACCGGCATAAGTATGAATCGCCAAAACCATTTTCCATCAGCATCAGTATTAATCATCGAAACCATTTTCCATCAGCATCAGTATCAATCAATCTCATTATAGTGTTCCAGAATAATTGCAAAGAAGCATGTTCACATAAATAATAAGCAAATTATAGTGTTCAAAATCATAACATAATTCATATGAATGCAATTCACTTCACACTATTAATAGTATATCAACATCAACAGTTACATCATTCACATCATTATAAGTCATCAAGCCTTCATTTCATTACTCCATTTATCACAATTAGGATCAATCAATGAGCAAGTATATGCAAGTCTCTATAATCAATAATGAGAAAATAATAATTTCATCAAGTTCACAATCACATTTAGGCTATCATAGCATTTTGATCAAACTCACATCGATTTCAAGTCAAGAAGTTCACATTTTCGATCACAATCATAGCACACATTGCCTTTTATTAACCCTGTTCTTTCATTAAACATAATTCACATGATTAAATTTATTAACCTTATTCCCATTACTTCCCAACATATATACAAAATAAATTTTATGTATTCTATAAGATTTACGGAATTTATTAAGTTCACTTGCCTTAGACAATATACGATCAATCAGGTTGTAATGACCTATTATGTTGTTACTAACTTTGGTAAAGGCAATCAAATCTCATTCGTCATAAGGATAGGATTAATTATTTGGTATTCGAGTGAATTATTTGTGAATTAAAGTCATACGATGCCCCTATCACAAAGTTAAGATAAAAGTGTCTTTCCGATTTAGTTTTAGACTTGAGTTTAAACTAAGGTCAACTTCAAACAACTGTATCTCTGAGCCTATAATGAATTAGGTGGCCTATACCCTATAAAATTAAATTCTATGAGTCCTCTTTCCAAATCCATCGAATTTACCTCATTTGGATTTTGAAGTAAAAAGTTATGCCCATTTTACTAAGCACTAGTGCTAAAGACGTTGTGGCGGGAATTACGCTGCCATAGCAAGATTTGACAGGCTAGAATTAAAAAGGGATGACTTTTTATTATTTTTTTGTTCCCTTAAGTGCAAAAATATTTGAAGGTTATCTTATAACCCCTAAAAATCTTCTTTAGGCTTGAAGAGAAGGGAAGAAGGGAATTATAGCGCAAGGAAGACTACAACCCACAAATTTTAGGCCTGTCTCCATAGTTTCTCCTTTCAAAGGTCAGGGATTGTGATATAATCCTTCTACAATTGCTTGACACCCAGGTAGGCTAGGTTTTCTTAAATGAGTAGTTATAAATTTGTTCCTATTGCTTAATATAATGTAGATTAATGAGAGATTTCATGCCTAGGCCTTTGGGGATGAAGTCTAGATCATTAAATGATTATCAATTGTTGTTTAGAGTGGGAATGTATGATGTGGGTAATGATTATTAACTGACTAGTGATAAAGATCCAATCTTTGTAAATGTAGACAACTGACGGGTTATTATGAGATGTTGAGACTTGTAGTTTATGGGCTATTGCTGTATATAGAGGGATTTATTTATACCAATAATTGTGTGTCTTCATGCTGGCTATTTCCAGTGAAATATGTCACGCCCCGAGAGGGTACCCTAGGCGTGACAGGCACTCAGAAATTATCTTTGGCCTCTAAGAGAACCACTTGGTCTCATCACCTATTAGTTCATTAGCAGAAGACTTAAGTGAAAATTAGAATACTTATGTGGGCTCACCTCCATCATCAACATTGAATGAAAGAAATAATCCTTAGAAGAAATAGTTTTAAAGGAGAACTACTCCAATCACATCATCAAACTCTGTCTATGAAGCCTCTAACACTATCAGACGGTGCCAATAACATGTCCATGGCTACCTCAAACGAAACATAAGACTCAATAATAATAAAAGGATAAAGAATTCCTCCGAATACAAAAATGACTAACTAAATAGCTGGAAAGTAATTATATTTAATGATGCACCTGTTGAGGATCTCTAACAACTGTATCTGCATCATAAAATGATGCAGGTAGAATGACGTCAGTACATGAAATGTACGAGTATGTAAAATGTCAGGAAATTAAGGAAAGATATCAAGAAACTTCTCTCAAGAAGACTCAACTCAGAACTCAACATCAATATGTAATGCAAGTTTAAAAATAATAATAATAAGCAATGTTTTTTTGTTGGGAGTTTCTCTAACCGACAACTATCACTTATGAGCTAGTGATGTTATAACGAAGCGATATCGTTGCCATATCCATCCAATACTTTGCCAGGGTAAAGGACATCACCATCTTAGATCCAATCATCAAAGTCCTCTTTTTGGGACTTAAGAGGTATAACCTCCATCCTACACTGGCTACGTAGTTCTGGGGTTTGAGTCAATTAAACTCTTACCTAACTTGGTGCTCAATACTACTACCAAAATCTGTGCTCATATTAACATCATCATCTAGTCTTATTGGAAAAATATCAAACTCATCTTATTACCTCTTCATCAATTATTACACTTCAAAACATTATTTACATCTCATCAAAACAACTTGCTCAAAATATCATTTACTCAAATTAATTTAAACTCAATTCTTTTTCTCTTTCAAAACTCAATAAAATACATATATAGTATTAATTCAAATCACTCTTTTTAATAATAAATATTAAAAGCCAATATCTTTACTCAAAACACATGTAAAAATATTCATGAACATCAAATCAATTAGGGTTCATGTGAAAATAGCCACGAACAATAATTCCAATAATATGATAGATAATAATAATAATAATCTCAATGCATAAATATATCTAACTCAATAGAAGAAGAATTAGCTCATTTAGAATTCAAGAATTAGGGTAAAACTCAACTATAACTCAATTGTGATGAATTTAATTATTGGGCGCATGGACGAACTCAATCCAGTGCTATGAATAGCATTACATACCTGAAATTCAAAGATTTACTCCGAATTAAATAACTCAATGACCACTTTTGAACCCCTAGCTTTTTCTCTCCGTCAGAGCATTTTGTGCACTAACCAGAATATAAGAATCACCGGAATAGTATTTCTACACTACTAAAAACTAAAACTATATTTGATAATAATTAAATAAGTGTATAGAGAGAAGAGTTTCTTAAGAAAGCTTGATGAATAAAATAAGGAAATAAGGTGGGTATTTATAGGTGTGGAGGAGGGACCTAACAATAAATAAAAATAATTATAAAGGATGATCTTCAAAATTCAATAAGGATTGTAATCTTATAGATGATGTCAAATTGAGGACTATTTATGTCATGGGTGATATCAAATGGATCTAGATCTTTTCATGGTTGGTGAGATAAACCTTCTTTTAATGGAATACCCTTTTTCAGAGCTGCGTTTGAACAAGATAACTTCCTAATTAGGATTTACGACTTAATATGAATTATAGATCTAGAAGTATACTTTCATGTCATTCAAGAATCAACCGATTTGAAGCATCCTACCGTGAGATATGATTTTTTATGTACAAATACTCTATTTCATCATAGCACCATCTCTTGCAAAAATTAATTTAATTGACCTAGGTATCCTTCGAATCTTAAGATATGGTCTTTATGAAATTTGTAGGTAATGCCGTTAGGGTTATTCAGAAATTTGAATCAATTAAGTTTGACTATTCTATGAAAAGTTATGCCCAAAATATAAAAGAAGTATCATTTTTATCGAGAATTGAAATACCACATACACCATTTTAGGGGGTGTTACAAAATACTTAAGCGATGCGTATCATAAAATAAAGGTTATTGAGTTGATTGAGTAATGTTGTAAAGTTTTTTATGCATTTAATAGTTGTGGTTAGGTGATTGATATGTTCTTGTGATTGATATGTTCTTGTGATTGGTCTACAATCCCAAGACCATGAAATCCATAATCTTGAACTTGCTCTACCAAAAGTGATGCCTTGAATAAAGAAGAATTATTGAAACATCATTAATAAAGGGAAAGATAGAATAAAACTATTAAAATGACTATTTGTGATCAATTGCATGTAATGAATTTGTTACTTGATTGTGCAAGTATGTAAACTATTCATTGTGGACTGTGATTGTGCTTGTAATTGTGATCTTAGATCGAATATCACATTCTAACATATATATTAGATTGGGTGTCATGTTTCAACACATATATTGGATCAGGTATCACGTTTTGACACATATATTGGATTGAGTATCATGTTCCAATATATATATATTGAATCAACTATCACATTCTGACACAAACTAACTACTGGATCGGGTGTCACACTGACACACTAACAGTTTGGGTATGGGTTTTATAAGAGAACCATTGTGTGGATATCATCTGTAAATTGATCTTGACTATATTTGTGATAATAGAGAAACTAACTCGATTATAATTGAGCATGCCCATCCAGTGTATTAATTGATATGAAAGGACCGAAGGCCCAACTGTTGTCATGTTGAATGTTGTATTTGAGATTTATATTATGAAACTGTATATTTCTCTTGAAATGGTGGATTGATAATGTGCTTCTATATATACCTGTTCGAAATATGTTATGATAGCTAAATGTGTTTGTATCGTAGGTGTGAGGCCGTGGGTAAATAAGTGGAGAGAAGTTGAAGTATGGTTTAATAAGATTAGTGACTTAGAATCAGATATTAATGTTGTCCGGTTGGTATATGTGAAAAAGGAGGATTGGGAGAGAATTCAGAGATTTTGTCTCCAGGTAGGCTGCCCTGGCGGGAGGAATCTCATTGTGGTGAGGACGCCAGAGATGGTTAGGTCCCGCTATGGTGGGACAATACAGTTAAGAGAAGAGCCTTATCCTACCTTAATGTTTTCCTCCCGCAAGTGAGATGTTAATTATTTTAAAGTCAGATGTTAGTGTGAAATCTTAAGGAAAGTAGAGTAGTTAGACAAAGTTAGTGAGCCTGTAGTTCATAAACACATCTATGTGATACAAGGGATAAGCCTTGATCTGATTTAGAGTTGGCAGCGGACCAACTAGAAGGGTTAAGTGTTAGGATTGAATAACATTAGGAGGTTAATATGAATGGTAAGATTGTGCATAAAGGCTTGGTAGTGTATTTCCTTATGAACCTGTTTTCTTCTTGTTGATTTTTTTATATTATGTAGTGGGTATTGGGTTGACCGATGATGTCTACGTGTTGTTTATACTGATACTACTCTTTTTATGCCACTTGGCATAGTCTGGTTATAGGGTCAGTGATGTTTCTTAGGTAAAGACGAAGATAATTATCCAACAACTTCTACTCTTCCTTCCTTATGGTGGGAGTTGTGTCGTTACTCTATTTATACTCTGTATCTTTAGAAACTTTTGTACCTATTCAGACTAGTATTCTTGGGGGTGTTAAGTGTTTCTTGTAATCAACCTTAGAGTTTTAAATTAATTTGTGGTGACTTCACTACTCGTTTAGGCTATTAATGGTATGTTTTCAAACTTTTGCATGTTCTTTTGTTTAAGGGGTTGAGGGTTCTCCTATCTAGCTATTAGAGTAGATACCCACACGGCCTGGTGGATTAGGTCGTGACATAAGTACTTGAGCCTTTCCATTATAAATAGTCTCCAAATCACCATAATCTAAGCAATTAATAATCACAATCAAATTTCGAACCTAACGACACCAAAATTACGAAATTTGGAAAATATTGTCAAAAATGACTCAAAAATATGATTCCAAAAAATGCTTGTTCGCCATGGTCTCTTGAAGGTTTCATTCTTTTACCATCTCTCCTAGCCAACAACTTGCTAACCCTAAGATGTAACATCCCTCAAAAATGCCCACAAAATACCTTAAGAATATCTTGAAAATAGACCGCTCATGTTACACCTTGTCCTTAATCTTTTTGGAAAATTTTAGTTCAAAATATTGATCAGGGGGTCAAAAACTGTGGAAAAATGGTCTCGGTGGATTTTTAGGATATGTAGATCGGAAGATAGATTTTTGGAAAAGACCACAAAACAATGTGGTCCACGACAGGACCATATCATGGACCTGGGATAGTTTTCCGGTTGAGATGACCCCGACAGGACCACATCGCGGACCTGGGAAGCAACACAAGATAGAATGGTCTGCGACAGGATCGCGTCATGGACCTGGGAAGGCTTCCTGGCCTAATTTAGTTTTTTTAAGGGAAATTTAGACTTTTCTCAAATTATTAGTTAATGAACCTAGACATTTTTAGGACCTAATTCAACTCTATAAATTGACCTAAACCTCTAATTCAATTCATTCTTCTATAATTCATCTATCAAATATTTCTCTCTCTACAAAATAGCTCTCAAGGGTTTTCATTGAAGATATCAAGCAAATTCACTCAATTTCTCCATCAAAACTCTCAAGTTCTTCCAAATTAATTTGTGTTCTCACTCAAGGTATGTGGTCATTGATTCATAGTTCCTTTCATTCATGAAGACCAATCAATTTCTCAAGGTTTTCTATCAAATTAAAGAATGATATTTTATGGGTCTTGTGATCTCTATTCCAATTGCATGAATTTTGATTTAAAATTTGATCATGAGTCTATTTTGGTACAATTTGATGGTTATTGAATTAAATTGAAGATTTTTTCCATGAATTCTCCTACTTTGAATTGTAGGGTTCATGGTGTAAAATATGAGTATTTTCAATTATACTTCTAAATGATATTATCTATATGAATTATGTATGGGCTGATATAAAGTTTATGATCATGCATGTTTTCAAGTTAAGTCCATGATTTTCAGTCAATTGATCATGCATTCAAGTCATAACCTAATTCAAAGTTCAAGCTATGGTCATAAATTTTTAAAGTATGAATTATGCCTATGTACTTCCATTATGATCATGAATTATAAGTATGTTTCAAATTGTGGTTTTTCAGGCAAGTTATGAAGTAAGGCAACCTAAGGCTTAACGATATGAATCATGCAAATATGATTGTAATGATAAAAGGACAATTTTCACATTACAAGTATGTTATGAAAATGAGCTATTCTATGATTTCAAACCTATGATCATGACTATGATATATGAAATTATGATCTTATGTTATGTATGTATTTCGTGGGATCTGACTTAGCACCGAATGTGGACTTGAGGTAGGGGCTCGAAGCAAGAGGTCCTTATATAAAGTCTCTTATCTTATAACTACATGCCACCGCAAGATTGCCTTTATGGCCTAGGTAGTAGATCCACAAATAGCACATGTTCATGATTAGGAGTCTACCTTGGCAAAGTAGCCTCCCCCTTCTCGATGTGGGGATCATCGGATTCTATGTAATAGCTCGTATGGTCTTATTTTTGGTTATGGTTCCTATCCAACATATGTATGATTTCTTAAGTATGTTATGATTTTGAACCTATGCTTTTAAATGCTTTGATCAATATGATTTTCTCATGACTTTACCTATTCCATCTTATCATGTGATTTACTTGACCTTTGCATTCCATGATTTACGTTGCATGTTGCGCGCTCATACTTAGTACATTCTAATGTACTAATGCATACTTTTTGCCTACATTGTCTCATAATATAGGGGTTGAGGTTGAAGATTCTTATCATCCATATAACTAGTAGGCATTCCTATCCGAAGGTATTGTGGTGAGTCCTCATTGACCGGGGACTAGTTTCAAGTTGGTTACTATTTTCTTTTTAAAAGACTTTTGTTTATGTCGTAAATTTGAGGGTGAGCTAGGTACATATCATAGCCTCCGCCCATACTCATGTTTCATAAGACATTTTCAGATTTCTCTTCTTGGTTTAGACTCTCTTATGATGTTTCCACTTTTATATTTTACCTTATGTATGCTTATGATATGTACAAAAGGCTTGGTTTGAACCCTTCAGGGTTTCGATCGCCATGTTATGATTAGTACCTAGGTCGGGTCATGACAAACTTGGTATCAGAGCATAAGGTTTTTCAAGTGTCCTAGGGTGTTCAACATGCCGCGTCAAGTAGAGTCTTATTCTTGGGTGTGAAGCGCGCCACACTTATGAGTAGGAGGCTATGAGGTATTTTAGAAATTCTCACTTCTTTCATGATCCATGTCGTGATATAAAGTTTACGTTAAGACTTCTTCTCCCTAATAGTCTTTCTTTGCGATTTTCAGAAAAAAATGGCTCTAAGAAGACCACCATTTGCAAGGGGAGAGAATGTTAATGAAGCCTAAGCTCCCCCAGCTCCTCAAGACAATGGACCTCTACCGGACCAAGTGACTAATGTAGAGTTCCGAACTGCTATCACTTTACTAGCCAGAGTAGTGACCAATCAAGGTGTCGTGGCTCCTCCTAATGTTCCTACTCTAGCCTCAAGAGTTAGGGACTTTGCATGAATAAATCCCTCAGAATTTCATGGCTCAAAGGTCGATGAGGTTCCTCAAGAGTTCATTGATGAGGTCTACAAAATAGTGAGTATTATGGAGGTGACTTCAAAAGAAAAAGCGGAATTAGCGGCTTACCAACTCAAAGGTATTGCTCAGCTATGGTACACTCAATGGAAGTTGGAGAGGGTGGATGAAGGTCCTGTCAAATGGGAAGCTTTCAAACTTGTTTTCCTTGATCACTTTTTCCCTCTTGAGTTAAGGGAGGCTAAAGTGTTGGAGTTTGTAAATCTTCGACAAGGCAACATGGGGATGAGGGACTATGCCCTCAAGTTTACTAAGCTATCCAAGTATGCTCCTTCAGTGGTTGCCAATCCACATGCCCGAATAAGTAAATTCATATCATGGGTGTTTGACTTAGTTGCTAAGGAATGTCGCACCGCTATGCTTGTTAAGGAGATGGACATATCTCGGCTCATGACTTTTGCCGAACAAATTGAAGGAGAAAAGCTCAAAGAAATAAGGATGAGGGATTTTAAGAGGGCCTGATATGAAGACGGGTTCTCCAATGCTAGGCCATTGGTAGCAGTGAAAGCACACATCAAGGCCAAAGCTCGTGGAAGAAGTTTGCTAAGGATAGGGTGACATACCCTAAAGCTCAAGATGAAGGAGATGCAAATATTAGTAACCCTTCTATTCCAAAGTGTGCAAAGTGTGGAAAGCGTCATGGAAGAAATTGCCTAATGGGAATGGATGCTTGCTATGGATGTGGCAAGATGGGCCATAAGCGATCTGAGTGCCCTCTTGTAGCCAACAAGGGTGGAAATGGTCTTCCTATAGGAGGCCAAGTGCAATAAGGCGCCCAAGCTCAACCTAAGTGTGGCCAATGCAACAATCGATTTTATGCTCTTCATGCTAGGCAAGAGGTTGATGAGGCTCCCGATGTAGTCACAGGTATATTATGAGTCTTTAACTTTGATGTATATGCATTTCTTGATCTGGGTGCCAACTTGTCTTTTGTTACTCCTTACATTGCTATGAGGTTTGATGTGTGCCCCGAAGTGTTAATAGAACCTTTGTCGGTTTATACTCCCATTGGTGGTTTAGTATTTGCTAAGAGAGCTTATAGAAATTATCTCATATGGGTCTTGCACAAAGTCATTCCATGTGACCTTGTTGAACTTGATATGACTGACTTCGACATCATTCTTGGTATGGATTGGTTACATGCCGCTTATGTATCTATATATTGTAGAACTTGTGTGGTTAGGTTTCACTTCCCTAATGGGCCTATTCTTGAATGGAAGGGTAATGATTCAGTGGTTAAGGGTCGATTCATCTCATGTATTAAGGCTTGAAGAATTATTTCCAAAGGGTGCATTTATCATATTGTGCGAGTTAGGGACATTGACTCCAAAACTCTTACCCTTGAGTCTGTCTCTATAGTTAATGAGTTCTTCGACATGTTTCCCGATGATTTGCCCGGTGTTCCTCCCGCAAGGGAGATTGACTTTGGCATAGATCTCCTTTCCGATACCCAACCTATTTCTATTCTTCCTTATCGTATGGCTCCGGCGGAACTTAAGAAGCTGAAAGAACAATTGAAAGATTTGTTGGATAAGGGTTTTATAAGGCCAAGTATTTCACCATGGGGTACTCTCGTGTTATTTGTTAGGAAGAAAGATGGGTCACTCTTAATGTATATAGACTACTGGCAATTGAATAAGGTCACCATAAAGAACAAATATCCAATCCCAAGGATAAATGACTTGTTTGATCAATTACAAGGAGCAAGCTATTTTTCTAAGATTTACCTCCTTTCTGGTTATCATCAATTGAGGGTAAGGGAGTGTGATATTTCCAAAACGGCTTTTCGGATGAGGTATGGTCATTTTGAATTTGTAGTAATGTTGTTTGGGTTGACAAATGCTCCCTCTATATTCATGGATTTGATGAATCGCATTTTTAAGCCATAATTGGATATATTTTTAGTGGAGTTTATTGATGATATCTTGATTTACTCTCAGAATAAAGAAGATCATATGGGCCACTTGAGGATTGTGTTGCAAATATTGAGGGAAAAGAAACTATTTGCTAAATTTAGTAAGTGCAAATTTTGGCTAAGAGAGGTTGCATGGCCATGTGGTGTCTGGTGATGGGATTAAAGTAGATCCAAAGAAAATAGAGGCGGTTAAAAATTGGCCTAGACCATTATCTCCTTCGGACATTAGAAGCTTTTTGGGCTTAGCCGGATACTACAGAAGGTTTGTTGAAGGGCTCTCATCTATTGCTTCGCCTTTAACTAAGTTGACATAAAAGAAGGAAAAATTTCAATGGTCGGAAGAATGTGAGAAAAGCTTCCAAATATTGAAAGATCGTCTTACGTCGGCTCCTATCTTGACATTGCCTGAAAGTTCAAATGGGTTTGTTGTTTATTGTGATGCTTCACGTGTTGGTTTGAGTTGTGTCTTGATGCAACATAATAAGGTTATATCCTATGCCTCTAGGAAACTTAAAGCACATGAAATAAACTACCCAACCCATGATCTTAAACTTGCGGCGGTTGTGTTTTGCATTGAAAATTTAGCACCACTATCTTTATGGAGTGCATGTTGATGTGTTTACTGACCACAAAATCTTGCAATATGTGTTTAGTCAAAATGACTTAAACCTTAGGCAAATGAGGTATCTTGAACTCTTAAAATACTACGACATGAGCGTATTCTACTATTCGGGTAAGGCAAATATTATAGCCAATGCCCTTAGTCGGTTGTCTATGGGTAGTGTCGCACATGTTGAGGAAGGTAAAAGGGAATTGGTCAAAGAGGTCCATATATTGGCACATTTAGGTATGCATTTGGTTGATTCTAATGATGCAACATTCTTATACATATTGTTTCAGAATCGTCTCTTGCGGCAGAAGTCAAGGCCAAGCAAGACAGTGATCTAACTTTGGTCGAATTGAAGAAGTCGGTTGCCGAAACATCCATTGATGCTTTGTCCCTAGGAGAAGATGGGGTACTACATTACCAAGGTTGGTTGTGTGTTCCAAATATTGATGGACTAAGAGAGTTGATATTGAATGAGGACCATAGTTCTCGGTATTCAATTCACCTGAGATCCCCCAAGATGTATCGTGACTTGAGGGAAGTGTATTGGTGAATGGCATGAAGAAGGACATAGCGGAGTTCATGTCTAAGTGTCTTAATTGCCAACAACTGAAAGTTGAACATCAAAGGCGGGGAGGTTTAGCTCAAGAAATCGAAATTCCTACATGGAAGTGGGAAGATGTGAACATGGACTTTATCACGGGTTTGCCTCATACTAGAAGATAACATGATTCTATTTGGGTCATTGTGGACCGAATGACCAAATCGACGCATTATTTATCGGTCAAAACTTCTTATGATGTCGAAGACTATGCTAAGTTGTACATTCATGAACTTGTGAAACTTCATGGTGTTCCTTTGTCGATTATATCGGATAGAGGTACTCAATTTAGTTCACATTTTTGGAAGTCATTTCAAAAAGGTCTTGGCACTAAAGTCAAGTTAAGTACCGCTTTTCATCCTCAAACCGATGGGCAAGCCGAGAGAACAATTCAAACCTTGGAGGATATGTTAAGGGCATGTGTGATTGATCTTAGAGGAAGTTGGGCTGACCATTTACCATTGATTGAGTTCTCTTACAATAATAGTTATCACTCTAGCATCCAAATGGCTCATTTTGAAGCCTTTTATGTGAGAAGATGTAGGTCTCCGGTGGGGTGGTTTGAAGTTGGTGAGATGGCGTTGATTTGTCCAGATTTGGTAATTGATGCAATGGAGAAAGTAAGGCTTATAAGAAAAAGATTGAAAATTTCCCAAAGTCATCAAAAGTCCTATTCGGAAGGAGGAGAGAGCTTGAATTTCATGTTGGTGATATAGTGTATTTGAAGATTTCACTTATGAAAGGGGTAATGCGGTTTGGTAAGAAAGGGAAGTTGTGCCCTAGATATATAGGACCTTATAGGATTATAGGATATTGAAGCGCATTGGCAAGGTAGCATATGAGTTAGACTTGCCACTTGAGTTGGCTTTGGTTCATCCGGTATTCCATGTGTCGATGTTGAGGAAGTTTGTGGGTGAACTAAATTCAATTGTACCAAGGGAAAATATGAGTATTGAAGAAAATTTGATTTATGAAGAGGTTCCGATTGAGATTTTAGACCAGCAAGTAAAGAGGCTGAGAAATAAAGATGTTGCATCTATCAAGGTGTTGTGGAGGAATCAACAAGTAGAGAGTGCTATGTGGGAAGCGAAATCGGACATGATGAAGCGATATCCTTATCTCTTTCCTTTCACTCAAGCCTAAAGGTACTAAGTTGCTCACGATTAAATTGATTAAACTTCTACGCTTCAGTTTCATATGTCATTCATATGCATGCATGATTCATGAAAATGATTTCTCTCGAGGACTATGTTTTATTTTAAGTATGAAGTTTACACGTTATATGCATTTTTCAAAGTGTCCTCATGTCCAAGTTGGGTTTCTAAATCCTTTTTCCATGTCTTTCCTGTATTAGTTGAATCTCATTCGAGGACGAATGTTCCCAAGGGAGACATATTGTAATATCCCTAAAAAATGCCCACAAAATACCTTAAGAATGCCTTGAAAATAAGCTGCTCATCTAACGCATTGTCCTTAATCTTTTTGGAAAATCCGAGTTCAGAATATTGATTAGGGGGTCAAAACCTTTTGGAAAATGGTCTCGATGGATCTTTAGGACCCGTAGATCGGAAGATAGATTTTTGAAAAAGACCACAAAATAGTGTGTCCACAACAGGACCGTGTCGCGGGCCTGGGATAGTTTTCTGGCTGAGATGACCATGACAGGACCACATCGCAGACCTGGGAAGCAACACAAGACAGCATGGTCCATGACAGGATCGCGTCATGGACCTGGGAAGGCTTCCTGGCCTAATTTAGTTTTTTTAAGGGAAATTTAGACTTTTCTCAAATTATTAGTTAATGAACCTAGACATTCTAGGACCTAATTCAACTCTACAAATTAGCCTAGACCTCTAATTCAATTCATTCTTCTACAATTCATCTATCAAATATTTCTGTCTCTACAAAAAGGCTCTCAAGGGTTTCCATTGAAGATTTCAAGCAAATTCACTCAATTTCTCCATCAAATCTCTCAAGTTCTTCCAAATTAATTTGTGTTCTCACTCAACATATGTGGGTATTGATTCATGGATCCTTTCATCCATGAAGCCCAATCAATTTCTCAAATTCTCTATCAAATTAAAGTATGGTATTTTATGGGTCTTGTGATCTTTATTCCAATTGCATGAATTTTGATTTAAAGTGTGATCATGAGTCTATTTTGGTATAATTTGATGGTTATTGAATTAAATTGAAGAGTTTTTCCATGAATTTTCCAACTTTGATTTCTAGGGTTCATGGTGTAAAATATGAGTATTTTCAATTATACTTCCAAATGGTATTATCTATATGAATTATGTATGGGCTGATATAAAGTTTATCATCATGCATGTTTTCAAGTTAATTCCATGATTTTTAGTCTATTGATCATGCATTCATGTCATACCCTAATTCCATGTTTAAGCTATGGTCATAAATTTTCAAAGTATGAATTATGACTATGTAATTCCATTATGATCATGAATTATAAGTATGTTTCAAATTGTGGTTTTTCATGCAAGTTATGAAGTAAGGAGACCTAAGGCCTAACGATATGAATCATGCAAATATGATTGTAATGATGAAAGGACAATTCTCACATTACAAGTATGTTATGAAAATGAGCTATTATATGATTTCAAACATATGATCATGACTATGATATATGAAATTATGATCTTATGTTATGTATGTATTTCGTGGGATCTGACTTAGCACCGAATGTGGACTTGAGGTGGGGGATCGAAGCAAGGGGTCCTTATATAAAGTCTCTTATCTTATAACTACATGCGACCACAGGATTGCCTTTATGGCCTAGGTAGTGGATCTACAAATAGCACATGTTCATGATTAGGAGTCTACCTTGGCAAAGTAGCCTCCCCCTTCTCGATGTGGGGATCATCGGATTCTATGTAATAGCTCGTATGGTCTTATTTTCGGTTATGGTTCCTATCCAACATATGTATGATTTCTTAAGTATGTTATGATTTTGAACCTATGCTTTTAAATGCTTTGATCAATATGATTTTCTCATGACTTTACCTATTCCATCTTATCATATGATTTACTTGACCTTTGCATTCCATGATTTACGTTGCATGTGGCGCGCTCATACTTAGTACATTCTAATGTACTAATGCATACTTTTTGCCTACATTGTCTCATAATATAGGGGTTGAGGTTGAAGATTCTTATCATCCATGTAACTAGTAGGCATTCCTATCCGAAGGTATTGTGGTAAGTCCTCATTGACCGGGGACTAGTTTCAAGTTGGTTACTATTTTCTTTTTAAAAGACTTTTGTTTACGTCGTAAATTTGAGGGTGAGCTAGGGACATGTCATAGCCCCCGCCCATACTCATGTTTAGAGGCGTCTAGTTGGACATATGTTTGAGTCTATGTTGTCATAAGACATTTTCAGATTTCTATTCATGGTTTAAACTCTCTTATGATATTTCCGCTTTTATATTTTACCTTATGTATGCTTATGATATGTACAAAAGGATTAGTTGGAGCCCTTTGGGGTTTCGATCGACGTGTTATGACTAGGCCCTAGGTCGGGTCGTGACATAAGCTTGCATGCACCTTGGTCATATCTAAGTCCCTATTCAATTGTTAGTAATGGAGAGAGAGAGCGGATTGGGGGATTAAAGAAAAACAAACATGAAGCTTTATTATGTCAAGATGGAATTCCGGTTGGTTTTTGAAGGTGATCAAAAGATTCGACGAAAACTGGGTATACATTCGAGAGAGAGAGATTAATTTGTGTCTGGTTCAAGGCTCAATTCTTGAAATTTTATACATGAAAATGTTTCTTAAAGCATTTGGAATCCATTAGCGAAAGCCATTTCAAAAATAGAGTACCATTTTTCATTCGAAAACCCAAGTTCTTGAAAACCCCAAATTTGCCAATCAAATCTCAATTTCTGATGTTAAAATCACATTTGATGCTAGGGAGTTGAAGTTTTAGGGTCAAAAACACTTATTTAAGTGATTCCTAGCAAGAACTCGTTCAAATATCGCCTCAAGGATATTTCCCAAACTTAAAATGGAGGACATAAGGTTAAACCCTGACCAAAATCCTCTTAGATCTCGCTAAAGCGACTCAGGGGTCGCTTTTGCGATACTCGCTTAACCGATTCCCTGATCACTTTTGCAAGGCCCTCAAAAACCATGGCCTTTGGTTTTGTGAAAGGGTGTTCACTTAAGAGATGGTCGCTTTCGTGACCCACCCTCGCGATCGCGAGGCTTGCAACTAGGTCACTGTAAATCTTTTTAGAAGGACTAAAAATTCTACGAAAGGACCTTAGGGATTCGATCAGATTCCCATAAACATAAATCATATATGTTACCATAATAAATTTGATGTTTCAGACTTAACAGAACCGTCGAAATTCAAATTTGAGGTATCCTTGACCCAAAATCCATTTAGTTGCAACCAAATTAGCTTTAGGCTTCAAAATATCAAATCATGCTCGGGACATCTAAAAATTCAACCAAGATCACTCCTAGGCTCCAAATTATCTCTCGAATCCAACAGAGTCATCTAAATTCTATTTCGAGCATCCTAACTTGAATGTTGACCAAAGTGAATTCTAGAATCAAAAACTCAACAAAGTCCAACTTAGGACCTCAAATCCACGATACCATTCCAAATCTAATTCCGTCAACTCTCCTAGACCAATTTTTATATTTCGAACCTGATGGAATCAACAAAATTTTATTTCGAGACCCGAAACTCCGAATAATATCAAAACCTACTATTTCGCAAATTAAGCCTTTGAAACTCAAAACTTTCCAAAAAACTTAACTTTTCAAGGAATTTCACAAAAACTAACTTCAAATATTGATCAAACATAACTCGGGGCAACTAACAGGAGAGGTAAAACTGTTAATTTGCAAATATTTCCAAAAATGACCTTCAAGGTCATTTCATCATCCACCACTTAAAACCATGTTCATCCACAAACATAAAGTAAAAGAAAGACGAATACTAGACACTAGCAAGAGTCCGAGGCATATCCTCCAAATTTGATATTTGTCTCCCCAAAGTGAACACATGCTTAGACTATACCGTTAGAATCCTCTACCAAACTGAACTTTCAAATCAAACTTTGGTGTATCTGCCAATCAGGAGAAATTTTCAAGTTACAAACTAACCAACAAACCAAACCATAACTGATACCCTCTAAGTCACAACATAACCATCAGGACAATATTTCATAACATAACCATGAGAGAATTCTGAACCAATACTGGCTACATCTAAAAGTGAACTTAAACTAGCCACCATACTTATAATACATAATCATCCAAGATCTTGTCAAGATTTCATCCTCATAATCAAATCTTCCCACGAGCTATGCTATACAAATCTGATCTTTAAACATTGGGTAATCATTTTTGGGGAAAATGATTTATCTAACCCAACGAAGGAAATGATTGAATAACCTCATAGCAAGCGATACACCCAAGCATACAAACCTCTAATCAACACTATCGAAAAATTGTAGATCATTAGTTGTGATTGTAGACAACCCTTAAGGGTGGTAGCACTAGACCCAAAAGCCCCAACATCCAATTATACATAGCCAAAACATGATCTCAACGAGATGAATAACAAAATGTTCGGTCACTGCATATATAAATTATAGCTCTTTCGTAAGTTTTCATAAGCAAGGTGACACTTGTAAAATGACCGAAACATTTAAACTGCCCCAAAGCAACACAAAATATGCCATATCTGAACTAACTAAGTCTGCACAAGCATCTTACCCTATCAAGAGGATATCATAGGATCGGTACACTCGATCCACCAGTAAGAATCCATCCATATAAGTGGGAACACGCATTATCATATGCAATGAATCATATTCCAAACCATATCTTGAACGAAATAGACAGTCACATAATAATGTATGAAACCAAGGACGAATACCATAAGAGACTCCTTCCATAGTTCCCCTATCAAACATTTCCATTACAATAGTAGACATACTTGTTTTTATCAACTCCCACATACTCCTCAGTACTCCACTGAAGCCAACACTCTTAATACTAACAGATCATCATAACTATACCCGTTATTTAATTTAGTCCCAAACTGTCAGTAGTATCAAGGTCTTTTTAGCAACACATTGTTGTCTCCACAATGTCAAACGATGGCTCTCTCTTCTTCTATTTATGCATTCATGACAAGTACGGTCCAAACCTTATTAGTAATATAATTTCCAAATCTCATAGTACTTTTTCATTAAGATAAAGCTATTAAATCACGTCCAACATCAACTTCAATCAATCTTTCACCTATAAAGTTTCAAATAATTCAAACCATCATATACCTCATGCAAAAACTTAAAGAAATTCTTGGTCACCCCAATACTTCTGTGCACTATAAGCACATAATATGTGTAACACATCAAAATAGTCTGTGTAGTCCCATCAACAAAGTAGTATTAATCCAACTCGAAATACTTAATAACCATGTAGAACTATATCTCATCCTGTAGTGCATCCAAAAGTCACCTACCGTAGTTTGAGCAATCTAACCCCACATAAAACACAAAATCTTTGATACCTCACTATTTGTCACCCAAACAAAAACCAAACCTTCAAAATAGTCATTATTACATCCCTCATAAGTCTGTGCCGAATCAATCCACATTGTATAGTCCTATCTAAACTCAAAGGCGAAAATCCATACAACCTTCAACTTGAACTAGGAATCTACACCTAATTTCTCATTTCTTCACATTTCCCAACTTGTATCCACTATGCAATGTTGCTAGGACATTTAAATTCTTAACTCATATTCATGACCTAGTCCTAAATTGTTGAATTCTTTAATGCAACAGACTCTTGTTCCTTTTCTTAACTCATTTATCATCATTATTTCTTGGTTAAGAATCCACAACATATTACTTTTTTTAAAAATGAACTCCTCAAATGCAGACTTCATTGATCTTTTTCACAATCAAAAGTAATAAACTCTACAATCCAGACGATGCACCAGCACCAGTCCTTCCAAATACTCAATAGTCGATACAATCAATCATTTCTTATCTTTTCAATCCATACCTTGAGAAAACCAACTACCATGAATGTAGATTTAAGAAGTAGAACTTGATTTTTTGATTCAAACCATGTAAGCCAACCCCCTTATCAATCAAAATTAGCTCATACCTTAAAGATTTTATGCCATCACATATCTTAGCTTATCATTAAACACTTATACCTCGATATTACCATGTCCTTATTAGGAACCCAAATCGTGTCAGTCAATAAACTTGAAACCACTATAGAACTTACCACAACACTAGAGCCGAATGTATGTAGACTCCACTCTCGAAGCATACTCAACCCGACTGATGAACACTAGATACTATTATCATAACCAAAGCGAGACTAATGAAGTCACATGTTTCCAAAACCAACTCTCCAATATCCCTGAATTTAAATCTTAGAACTTTGCAATTAGAGTAAGTATTCTTTCCCTCTCTCTATTCCGAAGGCCAAACTACATCCCACTAATTCTTGCATTATAAGTTGAAATTATTTTTAATTCTACTCGAGTGATGTCCAACACATTATATAACTTTTCATATATCTACACTACTTATCAAGTAGTGGCAACCACAACCTTAGATACTTGTAAGTTGTCATTATTATACTGGACCTCTTTAACCAATAGCCATACCACATAGTTGCACCCTAATCATAGTCTGTCCCTAACTCTTATTACCATACTCAACATCCCTTGCCATTATCACGAAGTTAATCTTATCGTCTATGTGATGCCTCAAACTCGTTGTACAGTCTAATTTGGTGAATTAAATAATTCACATACATACTTTCTCGTTGGTACACTTACTTGCCTTCACACAGGTATACTTGTTGGAACTTTCTTTACCCATAAGCTTATCATTTCAATGTCAATCCACCGTCTTTGGCTCATAAAGAAAGCACCAATCCTCAATTAAATCCTCAAAATACATGTCACCATCTAAACACTGTAATAACTCGCCAAAGATCCACCACTACAATTTTCCTTATAAACCAAGACTAACTCAAGCTCCATAGTAACAACTAGTTGGTTTATCAAATGTGAATGCAACATTGAACTTCATTGTTGAAATAGGTGAAACAACTGATAACTTCTTAAGTAGATATTACTCACACTTGCCAACCAATATCTCCGCTCCTATATATCACTAGTACCATACCGTGAGAGCCCGACAGATCCACTACTAGAATACATCATACCCGTAGAAAAGATCAAACTCAGATAGTTTAGACCTTTCTACCTATTACATAACTATCATACATTAACAAAGCATTTCATTCTCCAACTGAAAACGATATGCACCTTTTTGTAGGTATCACGACCTAAGCCTAGAACCTAGATATGAAACGACGATTGAGACACTCCGAGGTACCTCACCCAAGCCTCTTAGCATTTATTAAGAATTCCATTGGTAATGATAAACAAATCATGTGGAAATATAAGGGATTGGTGGGGATAAAAGACAATATAACATTCTTTACTATTTCCAATAATACCTTCTACAATAAGACTTGGTGGGGGCTAAAACATGTCCCTAGATCACCCTCAAGATTAAGTCAAAAATACCAAACTTAACTTAAATGTCTAAATATCACATAAGCTAGATAGGATAGGATTGTCATTCCCAAAATATGGGAACTCACCAAAGTGGTAGCCTTCAATGCTCCACTTAGCCACGGGGAGGAGAGTGTGGAGCACCGCCGGTCCCTACATGGTGATATCATGTAGGCAAACATATGCATTAGTATTTTGAATATACTAAGTATATGAGTATGCTATGAAATGAAGAACATAAGAGAGAGACATGTATAGGCAATATGCATAAGTAAATACATACATGAGAAATCATCATGTGAATCCTTAAAACATTAATTTTGTGGGGAGGTGACCATAACCAATATTTAAGACCATGCGAGCTAGTACATGGAATCCAACATATCTTCCTACATTGGCACGGGGAGACTACTTTCCAGGTAGAACTCTGATAAACTTTAAGCATTCTTTAACTTTAACTTTAATGGCTAATCATAGATCTACTAGCCTAAACTATCCGACAAGGGCGCCTATGGTGGCACATAGTTAATGCAATATGAGACTTTACTTAAGGACCCCTTCGGTCAAGCCCCTATCTACATGCTACATTCGGTGCTATGTTATGTCCCACGAAAAAACATTTAAACATTAATATAACATAATCATTATATAACTTTAATATTAAAACATAAATCGGTGGAATAGCTCATTAAAACCTTTCATTTGATTCAATGCAAGAATTGTCTTTTCACATTGAAACCTTAATTTTGCTAACAAGCCCTTCATCAATAAACTATTTCATAAAGATTCTCTTCCATAAGCATTTACTTCATAACATTCATTTGGAGTCAAACGTTATTTCAACTTTGCTTTATCATAAGAAACTAGGTGGGTTCATTCCATAACAACCTTTCAATGCCTTTAAAGAATTCTTGCATGCATGAGAGTAATGGAAATGCACAAAATACACATTCTTAAAGCAACCCACCATATATGTCTTAAAACTATATTTAAGCCTTCATATAGGCACTTTAATAACATCATAATTTCATGAAATAAAGAGTCAATATACATCATATATGTAAGGAAACTTCAAATATATCATGATCTATGCATTTAACGTCATTATGTAAAAGCTCATAAGATTTAATCATTTAAAATTGAAAAGCTAGTCTGAAAAAATAGATGGGCTCCATGGGTGGAAGGACCCATGGATGAAAACCCACATACCTTGGGGTAAACAAAATCCCTAAGAACACATGAGGAAGAAAAGAGACTTGAATGCCTTGAAATTTGGAAACCCTTGCCTTGCTTTGAGGTTCTTGAAAGAGTTTAAGAAGAGAGAATTCGGGATCCTTAAGTCTAAGTGTGAAGAATGACATATTGACAGGGTTTAGGGTCTTTAGATGGAAGAATTCAACCCTCAAAACAACTCTATTTTGATTTAAAGCATAGGAACAACTACAATACCCCTTTTTAAAACTGGCCAGAATTGAACCTCACGGTGGACCTTCATGGTCCATTATGCCCACCACAGATTGTGGTGGTGTCTTATGATAAAAGACTCAGAAAAATATTTTGGAAAGTGTTGCATAGAAGTCTCTGAACCTTCTTCACATATGGCCACTACGGACTGTACTGAAATTTACGGAAGACCACCAAGGGTCGTGGTGCTCACCAGTGATCCCAAGGTTTATAAATGGTTGAAAATGTGGCTTTCAAGGATAGACACTATGGATCGTATTAAGTTCCACGTAAGGACACCACGGGTCGTGGTCCTCTCCTTTCTGAGCATCTTTACTAAAATAGCCATAACATTTTACTCAGAACTCCAAATGAGGAAAACTTGGTGGCGTTGGAAAAATGATTCAGAGACCTTTCATTTGCTATGTTATGGGACACATGAGTCTATATATTCAAGGATATATGATCACTTAACATTGACCTATGTAGATTCTTACATCGAAACTCAATCGGTAAGGAAGCTTTCAACTTAAATTTGTGCTTAAGGATTCGTGTGACATTAAAACATCTCTAAATATATTCCCCACACTAAAGAATTAAGCTTAAATCCCATAAGATAAAATGAATGGACCCCTGGATGGACCATTTTCATGGTTCGTGAAAAGCTCCACGATCTGTGGTGGTCGTCTGTGGCCCTTGCCTTGGGAAGTTTCCTGAGGGTTTTGGGGAGGGGTTACCACAGAGGTTTTCATGGACTGTGGTGCTCACCATAGTCCGTGGTCCTTTGTCGTGGTCTTCTACCTGCAAGTCTGAACCTCTAAATATCTATCACGGTTGCTCACCATGGTCCGTGGTACTCACTACGACCCTTGATGGCTTTCGTGGTCAACCCCTGGTGCTGGTTTCTGCAACTTTTTGAGATTTTCTCCTTTGATCCTTTGTTTAGGACTTTCCAAGTTTCTGGAGTCTTACAATATCTCCTCCTAGGGAACATTCTTCCTCGAATGATAACCGTTAGCATTGAAAAAATATGGCACGAGGATTAACAACCCAACATGAATACAATGACACTTGAAATGCATCAACCATGAGATCTTTAAACTTAAACATAAAATATAACTTTAAAATTCAACTTCATTAACATGCATGCATATGAGGACTTAGGAAAACTGAAACATAAGAGTCTTAAACATTTGAACATGAATAACTTATTAACTTAAGCTTGAGTAGAATGGAAGAGATGAGGATAAGGTTTCATCATATCCTCTTCCGCTTCCAATGTAGTTCTTTCGATTTGTTGATTCCTCTAAAAGACTTTAACGGAGGCAACTACTTTATTCCTCAACCTTTTGACTTGACGGTCCAAAATTTCAATTGGGACTTCTTTATAGGTCACATTCTCCTCAACATTCACTACTTCCAAAGGCACAATGGAGTTAGGGTCTCCCACATATTTTCTCAACATTGACACATGGAACACCGGGTGAATCTAGGTCATTTCTGAAGGTAATTCCAACTCATACACAACTTTGCTAACCCATTTTAGGATTTTATAAGGCCCTACATACCTAGGGATTAATTTTCCTTTCTTACAAAACTGAACCAAACCCTTCATGGGTAAAGCCTTCAAATACACCAATCATCTATATTAAATTCAAGATCCCTTCTTCTAGTGTCGGAATACAACTTTTGATAACTTTGAGCTGTCTTCAACCTTTCTCTAATGATCTTTACCTTCTCAAAAGTATCAATTACCAAATCGGTACCTAACGTGGTCATCTCACCTACTTAAAACCAACCAACCATAGATCTACATCGCCTCCTGTACAAAGCCTCAAATGGTGCCATCTCAATACTCGAGTGGTAACTATTATTATAAGCAAATTTAATGAGCAGTATGTAATAATCCCAAATCCCTTTGAACTCCAACAAATAAGTCCTTAACATATCCTATAGGGTTTGAATTGTACTTTTAGCTTGCCCATCGATTTGAGGATGAAATGCGGTGCTTAACTTTACTTTAGTATTGAGTTCATTTTGAAATGATCTCCAAAAGTGAGAAGTGAATTGAGTACCACGATCCGAAATGATTGAAAATGGCACACCATGCAATCTCTCCAACTCCCGAATATACAACTCCATATAATCTTCGGCTCTATAGGAAGTCTTAACCGGTAGGAAGTGAACGACTTACTCATTTTATCAATAATCACCCAAATAGAATCATGTCGCTTCCAAGTGTGAGGAAAACCCACTATAAAATCCATATTCACATCTTCCCATTTCCAAGTAGGGATTTCAATATCTTGGGCTAGAACACCTGGCCTTTGATGTTCGGCCTTCACTTGTTGACAATTCGGACATTCAGGCATGAACCTTGCTATGTCCTTCTTCATTCCTATCCCACCAATACAAATCTTTCAAGTCTTGATACATTTTTGTCAAATCGGGGGTGAATGGATATGCAGAATTATGTTCCTCCAACAAGATCTAATTCCTTAGGTCATCCATATCCAGAAAACATAACCGAACTTGGTAATATAACACCCTATCTCTCCCTTGTGAAAAGACCTCTACCTTATTTTCCTTCACCAACTTCTTTAACTCAAAAAGTGTCGGTTCAAGGTCTTGTTTCGACTTGACATCCACTACCAAAAAGTATTCAGACCCATTTTGGACAACTATACCACCATCATCGGTACCACACAACTTCACCCCTAATCTAGCCAACCGGTGAACATCTTTCACCAACTATCTCTTTCCTTCATCAACATGGGCCACACTCCCTATATATACTCTACTAAGTACATCGACAACCACATTGACTTTACCCATATGATAATGCACACTCATGTCATAGTCGTTAATGAGCTCTAGCCACCTTCTTTATCTTAGATGGAAGTCCTTTTGGGTGAACAGATATTGAAGGATTTTATGATCGATATACACATCTACATGTATCCCATAGAGGTAGTGCCGCCAAATTTTCAAAGCAAAAATCAAGACTGCCAACTCAAGATCATGGTTAGGGTAGTTACACTTATGCATTTTCAATTGACTAGAAGCATAAGCTACGACCTTACCATTTTGCATTAAGAACCATCCCAAACCAATCTTTGAAGCATCAAAATAAAATACAAACCCTTCTAATCCCTACGATAGAGTCAAAATAGGAATGAAGGTAAGTCGATCTTTCAAAGTTTGGAAACTCCTTTCATACTCATCTGTCCATATGAATTTCACCTTCTTTTTAGTCAACTTTGTCATAAGAGATGAGATGGAAGAAAATCCTTCGACGAATCTTCTATAGTAATCGGCTAGACCCAAGAACCACCTAATGTCCAAAGGAGATAATGGTCTAGGCCAATTCTTGACCGCCTCTATTTTCTTAGGATCCACCTTGACTTCCTTGTCGGACACTATATGATCAAGAAAGGCCACCTCCTTAAACCAAAACTCACACTTGCTAAATCTTGTAAACAATTGCCTATCCCTCAAAGTTTGGAGCACAACCCTCAAATGATCCTTATGTTCTTTCTCACTCTGAGAGTAGATCAAAACATCATCAATGAACATCATAACCTTGTCTGGAATACCATCTCGGGAATGTCACACTCCTGTACCTTTAGTTGGTGATAGCTGGACTGAAGGTCGATCTTGGAGAAGCGACTTTCCCCTTGTAATTGATCAAACAAGTCATTTATCCTAGGAAGTGGATACTTGTTCTTAATGGATATTTGTTCTTAATAGTCACATTATTCAATTGCCAGTAGTCTATGCATATTCGAATAAACCTATCCTTCTTTCTTACAAATAGAACGGGGGCACCCCACGATGAAATACTTGGACTTATGAACCCCTTTTCTAACAAATCCTTTAATTATTCCTTTAACTCCTTCAATTCTGAAGGGACCATTCGGTAAGGAGAAATAGAGATAGGTTGGATATCGAGGAGGATATCAATACAAAATCAACTTCTCTATCGGGAGGGACACCAAAAAGGTCATCAGGAAAGACATCGAGAAACTCATTGACTACGGAGACCGACTCAAAAGGAGGACTTTCGAAGTTGACATCCCTAACTCTCACTATATGGTTAATACAACCCTTAGAAATCAATTTTTGAGCCTTGAGACACAAAATGAATCAACCCTTCACCACCGAATCACGATCCTCCCATTCAAGAATAGACTCATTTGGGAATGAAAACTTGAATTGATGAGTCCTACAATCTATGGTAGAATAAGATTCATGTAACCAATCTATCTCAAGGATGAAATCGAAATCTACCATGTCAAGATCTATAAGATCACAACAAACAACTTTATGCAAGATGGACATGGGACAACCTCTGTAGAACTTTCTAGCCACAACCAACTCACCCACGGGGGTAGATACCAAATAAGGATCTACTAACATTTCGAGCAATATATCAAACCTATTCGCTAAGAGTGGAGTAACAAATGACAAGTTTTCACCCGGATCCAATAATGCATACACATTAAAAGTAAATACCTTCAACATACCGGTAACAACATTTTATTCTTCCTCAACCTCTTTACCCCATGCAAAGCGTAGAAATGGTTGGTGCATTGGCCACCTCCTTGAGCTTGTTGGCCATGAACAACTTGGCCTTGAGTCCTACCACCACCACCACCACTTCTACAATCTCGAGCATGATGACCCGATTTTCTGCACTTGAAGCACACATTTGAGCTTGCTAAACACTCCCCTTTGTGGGTCCTCCCACACTTCTTACATGGTGGAAAAGATTGGGCGCAAACATTCTCTCTTGGGACCATTTGGTTGGGACCTTTGGCCTTGTTAAACTTGGGAGGAGGAGTATTAGTGGAACCTTGTTCCATAAACTGTTGCCCACCTTCACCCTTGCTATTGCTACCATAACCAGGCCTTTGAGGGTTGGACCCTCCACCATTGGCACGACCCAAAAATTGAGGTCATAATGGCACACATTCCAAATCCTATCCCTATGTGTAATCCTAAAAGAATAAAATCATACAAGACTCCCAAAAGAAAGTCATGCCACAATTATACACAATAAACAAACAATAATGAAATTATCCCAAAACCTAATATCAGAAGTATAAAGAGTATCTAATACAAGGTTCAAGTCTTAAAATACAACATAAGTCTCTGAATAATACAAAAGACTAAGAAATCACATACACTAGGGACGATCCAAATCTCGGGACCATAAATTGAGAATACACAATCCGCTAGAATATCAGCTGTCATGTGAGGTACCCTAACTATTATCTGTATCAAAAAGGGACATAAAAGTAGGAATGAGTACAATTCACATGTACTCAGTAGGTTTTAGCCAACTGAATATAAGGAATTAATCAAACCTATGAAATAAAGTAATGAATGCTTCTACTTGCATAAAAACATATCCCACTCCAGCATCGGTACCGCTGATTTATATAGTATGGCGCGAATAAATTAATCCCATAAAAATAGCTCATAATCATAATTAACCAGATAATTCAAGCAGTACAGATATCAATGCAATGTAGTGTAATATGATGATGTAATGATGTGGTGGTATGGTGGAATCAAGACTGTCGAACAGCTTATCGTATACACCTGTCGAGCTGTGCTACCAAGCAGGATCCATGGGGGTCTCACAGACCAACCTCAATCATAATATCCCATCCTGCTTGCCATCTCCTCGTGGTCAAGCGATCACAATGTATCCACTACTTTGCTGTAAAACTGCCTCGGTCTGGGACTCAAGATAGAAAGGTTTAAAAGTGTTTTATTTTCTTTCTTAAAAAGAATTTCCATATTTCTCAACTTCTCATATTTATTGATATGATGAATAAGGATGAATGCATCAAAACACATATCAAATGGAAGCAATATTCAACTCAACATGTAGTACAAGGTTTAAAGTTCTCAAAACTTAACCTATACATGATACTCACCCTCAATAAATAGCAATTGACGGAAGTATTTCAATATAAGTGTTAATCCCTTTCTCAATAATATTTCAATACACAGGCATGCTCAAAACCCCCGACTCAACCCCTCAGGAGGGCATCATAAGTCAAATAATATCATCAAGCCTCTCTCATATGTAAATCATGAATCACATGCTCTCAAAGCAAATAATATAATAGATAAGGCCCCACATGGGCTATGTAATACAAATAAGCCCCCACACAGGTATCACAATATATATAGCATTCTCAACTCATATTATAACCCCATACCAAAGTCTATAACATATGAATGACTAATTACCCCATCTTAGTCTCAAAGAAGGATAGCTAAACCTACCTCAATTACCAAAATCGCACTCGAACACCTCCATCAGACAAAAAACTATCGAATTCAATGCCTGTAATGACAACCCACTATCAACAATGAAACATACACATGACAAGGAGCCCAATGACACCTATATTGATAGGTTTTAGAACCGGGGGTAAAATGGTCCAAAAATTAATTATCTTAAAAAATAGTTAAATCTGGAATTTTATTTGAAAATTATGTTCTACACATCGAGTAGAGTTTGTTGCTGAAAAACCCATTAAAATCGAGTAAGAATTGAGTTCCAAATCATGAAAATATAATTTTCTAACTTCAAAGAAAACCCCATAACCCACCTTTGAAATCTTGATTTAAAGATGTTTTGGAAGATAATAATTGCAGAAATTGGTAAAGGATAACCTTACCAGATGTTCCTTACGGAAAAACTCATAATTTGGACTCAAGAATCATTAAAAATGGAGCTAAGATGACCAAGAAACAATCCTGCAAAATTTACAAAAAATTGAATATGAAAATGGTCAAGAGATAGCAAATTTGAACAATGATTTATCAGAAATGAAGCCTCTACAGCTAAAAATAATCATACCATAATGATCCTTATGAAAAAATCAAGAATTTAGGTTCAAGAATCGCTAAAAACGGACCCAAAATGCTTAAGATATCAAATCTCAAAATTTATCAAAAATCTAATCCGAAAATAAGAAGGGCAGTTTCTATAACGAGAATCTTACCTGAAATGGAGAGAACCTAGCAATCCCCAAGCACTCCAATACGTAGCCACGAACTTCCCAAACATGATGGGCTTTGAATCTCCTAAAATGGTGCTCTAGAACTCAAGTTATGGGTTTTAAAGTTGAGAGAAAAACCCAAGAATGGGCTTGTGCACCAGATTTTTGTTGCAACTTTTGATTTTGGAAATATCCAACATCTCCCACGAGGTGCTCGAGATTCATTCGGAATCTGATAAAAATAAATTAGATATGCTACCCCACTAAATTCGATATTTTAGAATCTCTTTTTCCAATTTTGGTCTCGATTAAATGATGTATTCAAAATTATCATATGAGGTTATTTTAATGAAAAGTAGGTCCCACACCCAGTGTCATTTTAAGACAAATTCCACAATAGGCCTCGGGATTAGACCAGAAACTTTGGGAAGAAAACAAAGGGTCATTCTAGACTAAACTCGTCATTACGAAACTAACCGTACTGTCAGAATTTTCATCCGAGTGCATTTTCCAAGAATGTTAACCAAAGTCAACCATAGGCTAACTTTCAAAGTCAAAAGCGTCAAATGGCCCAAACTCGTATTGATTGCCTTGATAATTATGCAGATAATGCTACTAGCCTAATTTGGCCATTCTGGATCTGATAGAACCATCAGAATTCAAATTTGAGGTCTCCTTAACTCAAAACTCGAAAAGTCGCAATTAAACCAGCTTTAGGCCTTGAAAAACCAAAAATGGGCTTCGGACCTCTAAAAATTCAGCTAACACTTCTTCTAAACCAAAAACCATCCACTGAATCAAACAGAGTTGTCGAAATTCCATTATTCATATCGGAACTCCGATCCTTGACCTAATATTCCTTAAATTCCCAATTCAAGACCTCATATCTCCATTACAATTCCAAAACTAATTCCGTGAACTCTTCCAGACCAATTTTCACATTTCGAAGCTACTGAAATTGATAGAATTCCATTTCGAGACCCGTAGCTCTAGTTGGTGCCAAAATCACTTTTTCACCTCTTAACTCTATAAAACTCACGAATTTGCACAATTTACAAATCATTAAGATTTTGACACTTTCAACTATACAAACCGATCAAATAATACTCGGAGGTACTAATGATAGGGGTAAAATGTGTTTTCATACAAATTTTTAAAAATGACCCTCAAGGTCATTACAATATCCACCACTAAAAAGTATGTTCGCCCTCGAAAATAAGATAAAAGAAAGTACTTGGGGTCTCAAAAAGTTTTGGCTACCAAGCCCGCATATCAAACTCTAACTCCTAAGTCGCCTCCTCAACAGGGCAATGCCGCCACTGCACCTTGACCGAAGCAATCTCCTGGGTCTTGAGTCTACGAAGCTGCCTATCTAGGATAGCTGCCGACTCGTCCTTATAAGTCAAATCCGAACCCAACTCTACCGCATCATAAGAAATCACATGAGACTCATTCGGTAAGTACTTGTGAAGCATAGAAACATGAAATACCAGATGGACAGTTGAAAATCTAAGGGGCAAGGCTAACTCATAAGCCACCCCACCTACTCTCTTCAAAATCTCAAACGGGCCAACAAACCTCGGGCTAAGATTTCCCTTCTTACCGAATCTCATCAAACCCTTCATGGGTGATATTTTAAGCCATACAAAGTCACCCACCATGAACTCTATGGGAAGAACCCTCTGTGCTGCCAATAGTCAACTCTGAATCAAGCGCACCCACTCCATAGCATCTCTGAGTAAGTCAGTATCAGTTCATTAACCGCAATGGAATCAAACTACCTAATAGGTGATCAACACCTACGCCCATACATTACCTCAAATGGTGCCATCTGAATGCTTAAATGATAATTGTTATTATAGGCAAACTCCGCTAAGGAAAAGTGTTGGTCCCATTGGGCACCAAAATCAATCACACAGTCCCTAAGCATATCCTCCAACACCTGAATAGTCCACTTGGAATGACCATTGCTTTGGGAATGAAATCCTAAACTTATAACTAGCCGCGTACCTAAGCCATGATGCAATGCCTCCAAAAAATGAGAGGTAAACACTGAACCCCGATCCAACGCAAGAGAGATAGGTACCCCATGCAACCTAATAATCTCACAAAAATAGATCCTAGCTAGCTGTTCCACATTGTAGCTAGTCTTCACTAGAAGGAAATGGGCTAATTTGGTCAATTGATCTACAATCACCCAACAGAGTCATACATACCCAATGCCATAGGTAATCCAGACACAAAGTCTATAGTGATATGCTCTCATTTCCACTTAGGAATGGGCATCCTTTGCATAAGACCACCCGATTTCTGATGTCATACTTCACTTGTTGGCAATTTAGACACTTAGCCACAAAATCAACAATGTCTCTCTTCATGCCACACCACCAATAGTGTTGTTTCAAGTCATGAAACATCTTTGCCACTCCCGAGTGAATCGAATACTTAGAGCAACGAGCCTCTTCCAATATCATACGTACCCATTCACCAACCTTGGGCACACAAATGCGACCATTAATCCTCAAAACTCCTTCCGGATCAAGAGAGGATGATTTTACTTTGCCACTCAACATTTTGTCTCGAATGGCCCTCAATTTTTCATCTTCAAATTAGTGTGTACTTTCTCCAATAGCCTACGTCGAATGCCTTAGAATCTGGTCCACCAAAGTAGACCTAGCCTCCAAAAAGGCCAAACTACCATGAAGTGTAGAAATATTAAGTCAGACTAATTGTCTAGCCAATGACTGAACCTCCAATGCCAAAGTCCTCTCATCAACCTTAACGAAGGCCAAACTACCCATACTAGATGCTTTGTGACTCAGGGAAACCGCTACCACATTAGCTTTGCTTGGATGAAAAAGAATGGTGATGTCACAGTCTTTCAATAACTCTAATCACCTACCCTACCGCATGTTCATATTAGGCTGAGAAAAGATATACTTAAGTCTACGATGGTCAGTATAGACCTCACAATGCACTCTATAGATATAGTGCTCCTTAACTTTAGATCAAACACCACCGCCGCCATCTCTAAGTCGTGGGTAGGATAGTTCTTCTCATGTACCTTCAACTGTCGAGACGCATAAGCTATAACTCTACCTTTTTACATCAATACACAACCTAAGCCTACTTTCGAAGCATCACAAAATACAATAAAGGCCATACCCTTATTGGTTATTAACTTTAGAAGAAGTGCTAAAGTCAATAACTTCTTGAACTTTTGAAAGCTCGCCTCATACTTATTAGTCCACTGAAATTCCATGGTATTTTGAGTTAGCCTAGTCAATGGGGCTGTAATAGAAGAGAATCCCTGAACAAACCGATGATAATAGCCTACCAACCCAATAAAACTTTGAATCTCAGTAACCGAAGTAGGCCTAACCAAATCACGAACCGCTGCAACTTTGGCGGGGTCAACTATAATACCATTCTTGGTCACTATATGACCCAAAAATATCACGGACTCAAGCAAAAAATCATATTTGGAGAATTTTGCACAACTTCACCTCTCTCAATCTATGAAGGACTATTCTCAGGTGCCTAACATGATCTGCCTCATTCTTAGAATAAACCAAGATGTCATCAATAAACGCAATCACAAATGAGTCAAAAGAAGATCGAAATACCCATTTTATCAACTCCATAAAAGCAGCCGGGGTAGTAGTCAACCCAAAGGACATAACCACAAACTCATATTATGCATAATGAGTTCTGAATGCAGTCTTCGGGATATCAAATTCTCAAACTCTCAACTGATAGTAACCCAACCTCAAATCAATCTTTGAGAACACTGATGCACCCTGAAGCTAGTCAAATAAATCATCAATGCGAGGGAGAGGATTCTTATTCTTGACGGTGACTTTGTTCAACTATCGATAGTTAGTACACATCCTTATAGTATCATCTTTCTTCTTCACAAATAAAAATTGATGCACCCCACGGTGATACACTAGGTCTAATAAATCCCCTTTTCAACAAATCTTCCAATTGTTCTTTCATCTTCTTCAATTCCCCTAGAGCTATCTGATAAGGAGAAATAGATATGGGCTTGGTGCCCATCTCCAAATCAATCACAAAATCGATATCACGATCAGGAGGAACATCGAGCAAGTCTGTAAGAAATATATCCATAAACTCTCTCACCGCCCTCGTGGTCTCTAAAGGAGATGACTCCTTATTAAGATCACGTACATGAGCTAAATAATACAACCAACCTTTATCCAGCATACGACAGACACAGATATACGATATCACCCCTTTAGGCTACCAATTTGAGTCACTTTTCCACATAAGCAAGGTAAACCGAGGTAGACTAAGGTCATGGTCTTAGATACCAAATCTAATATAACATAATGGGGAGATAATCAGTTCACACCCAATATCACATCAAAGTCAAGCATGTCTAATAAGATCAAGTCAGCTCAAGTCTCTCTACCCAAAAATATCACTGCACACTCCCTGTATATGCTCTATCCACCACTAAAGGTTCACCTACCGGGGTAGAAATAGTAATAGGCACAGCAAGAGACTCACTCATATAATCAATATCCACATCAAAATAAGTCGACACATAATAATAAATAGACCTTGGGTCAAATAATACTAACGTAAAACAATGGCAAACCAAAACAATATATGTAATAACCACATCAGAGGCCTCTTCCTCAAATCTACCTGGCATAGCATAGTATAACTCACGGTCAACCTTAGTCTACGAACCACCATAACCACCACCTCGATACTCTATGAAGCATCTTAAATAACTAAAACTAGTGTATCACGGACAACTTGTGACCCTTACTGAATAGAAGAACAATCACACATTTGCCCCTTGTTCAAACTCATCATAACAAAACAACCTCAGTAAACTACTCCCAACTCATCATAGGAGGACCGACAGGTCTATGAGCAAGAACCGAACTCCATCACTCCTTAGCCATTCCTGCAACTATAAAGAGAAATAAGATATTCCATGTGCCTACAAGATACCCTATTTGGAACAATTTGTCCTGACACTTGGTCAAAAAGATATAAGCCTTCTCAACATTGATAATATCAAACTTGGGAGACAATACCCTGACGAATCTCCCAAAAACACTTTTTCTCATAAGTAAATATAGCAACGCTAGAAGACATAAGTGGAGCCACAGATCTCAAAGGAATGAAAAGTGGCGCTAATTAGATATCTAAAATTTGAAATCCAACACTTGAAGTCTAACTGACCATTTTTCCCGCCCTTTTTGTTTGTTGCTCCACATCTTCATACTCATAATCAGGCATGAATGGGGCATCACTAGATCATCCTCAAGCAAAAGCTACCATTTCGAACCAAGCAGTTACTTTTAACGCGGAAGGAATATATTAGAGTTATACAATACTTGATATCAACAAATCGCACGAAAGGAATCAAAAGAAAGAGTTCCTCCTATTAAGTATCTTGTATCCTCTCAAAGATAAGTACGGACATCTACATACTGGTCCGTAAGACTCTACTAGATACCCTACTCTTCAACTTATGTGACCGGTAACCTAGCTCCTCTTACCAATTTTTCATGACCCAAAAATTAAGGTCATGATGACACACATCTCAAATCCCATCCCGATGTGTAAGACCAAAAAAATAAAATCATACGAGACTCCCAAAGGAAAGTCAGGCCACAATTATACATAATAAACAAACAACAATAAAATTATCCCAAAACCTGGTGTCATAAGTATAAAGAGTATCTAATACATGTTTTGAATTTGAAGATACAACACAAGTCTCTGAATAATACAAAAGACTGAGAAATACAGATACACTAGTGACTATCTGAATTTTGGGACCTTACCACAAACTGAGAATACACAATCCGCTAGAATATCAGCTATCACGTGAGGTACCCTGACTATTATCTAAATCAAAAAGGGACATAGAAGTAGGGGTGAGTACAATCCACATGTAATCAGTAGGTTTTAGCCGACTGAGTATAAGAAATTAATCAAACATATAAAATAAACTAAGGAACACTTCCATCTGTATATAGAAATGTCCCACTCCAGCATCGGTGCCATCAATTTTGTCATATCCCAAGAGGGTACCCTAGACGTGAACGTCACTTGAAGACCATTGCTGGTCCCCAAGTGAACCACTTAGTCCAATTACATATCCATTCAATATCAATCAACCGGCAGAAAGTTTAAAATAAGGAAATAGTTTAGCGGGCAATCCAAATTAATGATCTAACTCAAGAAAGAAAGGCCATGGGACAACAAATCGAATTCAAATCTTTGTCATTAAAATACTTTGACAGGAATAATTCAAGGAAAGAAAGTACTCAATCGACCCATCACTATCTAGTCTATGAAGCCTCTATTACTACTATCTAATTGGTGCCAATGACATATTCATGGCTACCTTAAATCAGAATGAAAAGGACTAAACTCAATGCAAGAATAACATAAGAGGTGTCCTCGGAATGTAGATGAGGACTCAATAATACGCTGAGTGTGTATAGGTCCTCAGTGGTGCTCCTATTGACGATCTTTTAAACCTATCTCTGCATCATGAATTAATGCAGGTCTAAATGGACGTCAGTACATGGAATGTACAAGTATGTAATATGGTCGAATAAAACATACCTCAAGGAAGAATAACGTTGGTTCAAATATCTCAAATTAGAAAGATAAGAGAGACTCAATCAGAGTGTCATAAGTCTAAAGTAAGAATATATTTTTAGACAAAGACCAATCATATACCATACAATCCAATCCAATCACATACAATACAATTCAATCAAATTATTTACAATTCGATCTCATCCAATCACGTACAATCTGATCCGATCCAATCCAATCCCATAGCCAACCCAATCCAATCACATACCCAATCCAATCCAATTTTATGCAATCAACTCAATTCAATAGATATGCAAATTAAAATTATGCAATGTTTTATAATTCAACTCAATCATCTACATCATAATCAAACCAATCATATCAAGTACAATTCATTCAATTTGGGAGTTTCTCTAACCGACAAACATCACCTATGAGCCAGTGATGTGCAACAAGCTGTTGTTGTTGCCGCATCCGTTCATACTTTGCAAGGGTATGAACGAATCAACCAATCATGGATCCAACAATCAATCAAGTCCTATCATTTCAGGACAATGAAATAGGAAAACATCCAACATGGTACAATCCCTTCCAACATTGGCTATGTAGTTCATGGAATTCGAGTATGGACTATACTCTTACCCAATTTGGTGCTCCATACTCCTCCCAAGACTCAATATGCTCATATCTATAAAGTGAGTAAAAATACTCAAAATACTCATTTAGTCTCATTGGACTTTTTTAAATCAACTCATTTAGTCTCATTGGACTCTTTTCAAAACTCAAATCAAATCTGGCCTCATTGGACCTTATTTCAAATCGACTCATCTCAATTATCAAACTCTTCTCTTTAAATTTAATATCATCTCAACTCAATGGATGTAGAAAATATTATATGCATTTAAAATATAATTCCAACTCCTCAACTCAAACTCAAAATAGATATTTTAATGTAAAAATACTCAACTTATTTATACTCAAAATATTCATGTTCAAAAATGATAATTTAGAGACTCCTTAAACTCAACTCATACTTAAACTCCTTTTTAAATCAAAGATGAAAATAATCATTCTTTAAACTCAAAATAGTGTATAAATAGTTTATGCAAAAAGGTTCACAAATCATTTATTTAAAACTCCTTCTCAAAAGATCATTTAATTTCAAAATATTCATAAGACTCCAATCAAATCAATTTATGCAAATCACATATCACATAATCACATTAGACTCCAATCCACTTCATCACACAACATCCTCATCAGCATAACCTCTTCATTCACATCATCGTCAAATATCATCATTCACATTATCATCATATCATCATCAAATATCATCATTCACATCATCATCAAACATCATCATCACATCATCATCAAACATCTACTCCAAAATCCTTATTTAATTCTATATTCTATTTATAGAAAGAAAAGTGACGTTCTTGCTCTACCAATGTTTTATTTCTTTTATGTCAATCACATTCATAACTATCCCAATTCATCCATTTTCAACCCAACCAATGGATACACACAAAACCATCAATCCCAACCTCAAGACAATTTTGACAAAAGAAATCTTATCTTGGGTTCATGTGAATGAATACATGGACCCATACTCTCAACAAAATTCAACTCAAGAACACCATCAATACATATAACTTCATATACAAAGATTCATTTGTAGTCAATAATATGAAAGATAAGTATTCAAGAATTTAAGTCATGAAAACCACCAATCAATTACTGAGTACATAAAAATATTCTAGAGTTTAGGAAGATTTCAAGAAAAATCCTCATAAAAGGTTTAAATCTTTCACAACTTCTATCCAACACATCTATGGGCATATGGAAGAACTCAATCCATATTTTAGGTTAACCTTACATACCTTGCTTGAAGATCATCTCACCGGAAACCAAGACTTGACTTGAAGATCTTGAATCCTTGAGCTTTTGAGAGGATTTTGTTGAAGATGATTTGGAAGAGAAGAGGGTGAAGGTTAGGGTTTCTTTGGAGGTGAGGAGGCTGAAAAAAATGAGCCTAAAATGTCCTATGTTAGTGTATATATGTTTAGGGAAAATGGCCCAGTTGCCCCTCTTCAAAATCTGAAAAATTGGGCGAAAAATCTTGCTGGCGCTATAGTGGCGCATCGCGCCACTGTAGTGCCAAGCAAAATAGGCTTAAAATCTTGCACATCTAATAGTGGCGCATCGCGCCAAGGACCAAACTACTGAGGTTGTTTTCTGGCACTATAGTGGCGTCGAGCGCCACTGGAGCGCCAAGCCTAAATTTCCTGCAGTGGTCGCCCAGGCCTGAAATTCCTACAGTACTAGTCTGTAGTAAAATGGTCATAATTTTTGCTTCCAAACTCCAAAAATTATAATATTGGTGGATTTGAAAATAATACTCAAGGACCTTTAATTTTGTAGTTCGTGGTCCACCCAGTTCATTATATTCTAGGAGATATGGTTGTTTGAAGTTGATCCTTATACTAACTCATCCAAAAACTTAATCGATTGGAATTCTTTGGAATCGGTTTGGTGTTAGAGATCCCTTATGACCCCTAAACACATCTAACATACTTCAAATACTTAGGAATTAATCCTAACTCATATATATAATTACAAGTCCTTCGGTTTGAATCTACACACACGTGGAGAAATGTTCGAGTCTTTGCAAAAACAATTCCGGGGTGTTACATTATCTCCCCCTTGGGATCATTCGTCCTCGAATAAAGATCAGGCAAAGTTGGACTCGAGGAATGAATAACAATCAAGACTCAATCAAATCAACCAATAACCAATCGAGCAATTTAGACAATCAACTATTCCCGCTCAAGAATAAGCAAATCAATTTAAGTCAAGAGTAGGGAGATTTCCTTCATCATTCTCATCATTAGCCATGAATAGAACATCAAAACTCTACCAACCGAATCATTCAAATATCTACATCATCAACTGTCGAACTCTAATTCATGAGTGAATTCCCAATCCCATTTATAATTTTGTACGGCCAATATATCGGTGCCCAAGCTTCCCCTTCTTTCCAAGCCTCATAACACCCTTCAAGTACATCCAATCATTCCCCCAAAAGTGATCATTAACCTACTACCATCACTTTCATAGTGACAACCATACACTCAAGCTTATCACTCTAACCACCTCAACCACATCTAAGAATTATCGAGCTTACTTTAACCCTTCTGCCTCCATTATTGCATGAGCTCTTACTCAGAGACATACTAACATACTCTTGCCTATATATTGCATATCACAGGGTCTCATCTAGCTCTCTTTCCTCACCTCTATCCTCAACTAGATGAGTACAGTCACAACTATCACAATCGGGAAACACTCACTCTCCCCCATCTACTCTCACTCAACTCCATCTACTATCATCTTGGTCAAATCATCACTATCGAAAGCTCAAGACTTACTTTGGTTCATTACCCTATCATCTGCCCCTTAGCTCAAAGGCATCAACTAAATGATACTAACTAGTCACCCAAAACAACTCATAAATTTAGAGCCCATACAACTCTATACTATCTCATACACACCTCTTAAGCCGGTTCTTACCAAATGACTTAGCCATAATTCACTATTTACATCTGAGGGTTGCATACCCCTCCATTCATAACACACACTCTTCGTAAGTTAATATCTTAATCTCTCGCATACGTCATGTCAAGCCTACTAAGTAAAATCTTAAAACTAGCACTATCACAATCATTCATTATATCTCACTACTCACCTCATAGATACTTTACTCTAGTTACAGGTCTCAATCAACCACCATTCTCACTATTTGAGTTCTACTCCTCTAACTCCCTCTTTCTAACTCTACAATCATTCTACCAACTATTGCTCACCATGCCTCAAATCACATTCCATTAGATGGAGACACTAATCATTTAGAGACATAAAATCCCTCTAAAGGATAACATTTGAATCAAGATTTAGAGATGAGATTCTAGGATACATCTTGCTCTGGTTCAATGCACGATCTATATGAATAAGAGTGCATTCTTTCAATCAATAGAGTTAAGCACATTAATCGGCTCCTGTCAAGTCTTGTGCAGTCTTTTCACTTCCTCAAGACTTTATCTTAACTCATCAACAAGGGTCTCAGATTTACTGTTCCAACTACCTTGAGTATGAGGGGTAGTCAATGGATTTGAGCAATGAATGAATTAGAAGGGAACATTCATAGAGTTAAACTCTATCGCACGAACTTAGAATATGAAAGAAGGGAAACAATTTTTAATGTCTTATAGCCTCCTAATTATAAGTATGGTGCACAACATACCCATATGTAAGAATCTACTAGTCATGGCTTCATAGACTCCCTAGGACTCTTGAACTTTGTGCTCTGATACCATGTTTGTCACGCCCCGAAAGGGTACCCTAGACGTGACTGGCACTCGAAGACCATTGCTGGTCCCCAAGCAAACCACTTGGTCCAATCACACATCCATTCAATATCAATCAACCAGCGGAAAGTTTAAAATAAGGAAATAGTTTAGCGGGCAATCCAAATCGACGATCTAACTCAAGAAAAAAAGGCCATGGGCCAACAAATTGAATTCTACTCTTTGTTATTAAAATAGTTTGACAAGAGTAATTTAAGGAAAGAAAGTACTTAATTAACCCGTCACTATCTAGTCTATGAAGCCTCTATCACTACTATCTAATTGGTGCGAATGACATGTTCATGGCTACCTAAAATCAGAATAAAAAGGACTAAACTTAACACAAGAATAACATAAGCGGTGTCCTCCAAATGTAGGGGAGGACTCACCAATACGTTGAGTGTGTATAGATCCTCAGTAGTGCTCCTATTGACGATCTCTTAAACCTATCTTTGCATTATGAAATGATGCAGGTCTAAATGGACGTCAGTACATAGAATGTACGAGTATGTAATATGGCCAAATGAAACATACCTCAAGGAAGAATAACGTTGGTTCAAATATCTCAAATCAAAAAGATAAGAGAGACTCAATCAGAGTATCATAAGTCTAAAGTAAGAATACATTTTTAGACAAAGACCAATCATATACCATACAATCTAATCCAATCACATACAATACAGTTCAATCAAATCATTTACAATTCGATACCATCCAATCACGTACAATCCGATCCAATCCAATAGCTAACCCAATCCAATCACATACCCAATCCAATCCAATCATATGCAACCAACTCAATTCAATAGATATGCAATGTTTTATAATTCAACTCAATCATCTACATCATAATCAAACCAATCATATCAAGTACAATTCATTCAATTTGGGAGTTTCTCTAACCGACAAACATCACCTATGAGCCAGTGATGTGCAACAAGCCGTTGTTGTTGCCGCATCCGTTCATACTTTGCAAGGGTATGAACGAATCAACCAATCATGGATCCAACAATCAATCAAGTCCTATCATTTCAGGACAATGAAATAGGAAAACATCCAACATGGTACAATCCCTTCCAACATTGGCTATGTAGTTGATGGAATTCGAGTATGGACTTTACTCTTACCCAATTTGGTGCTCCATACTCCTCCCAAGACTCAATATGCTCATATCTATAAAGTGAGTAAAAATACTCAAAATACTCATTTAGTCTCATTGGACTTTTTTAAATCAACTCATTTAGTCTCATTGGACTCTTTTCAAAACTCAAATCAAATCTGGCCTCATTGGACCTTATTTCAAATCGACTCATCTCAATTATCAAACTCTTCTCTTTAAATTTAATATCATCTCAACTCAATGGATGTAGAAAATATTATATGCATTTAAAATATAATTCCAACTCCTCAACTCAAACTCAAAATAGATATTTTAATGTAAAAATACTCAACTTATTTATACTCAAAATATTCATGTTCAAAAATGATAATTTAGAGACTCCTTAAACTCAACTCATACTTAAACTCCTTTTTAAATCAAAGATGAAAATAATCATTCTTTAAACTCAAAATAGTGTATAAATAGTTTATGCAAAAAGGTTCACAAATCATTTATTTAAAACTCCTTCTCAAAAGATCATTTAATTTCAAAATATTCATAAGACTCCAATCAAATCAATTTATGCAAATCACATATCACATAATCACATTAGACTCCAATCCACTTCATCACACAACATCCTCATCAGCATAACCTCTTCATTCACATCATCGTCAAATATCATCATTCACATTATCATCATATCATCATCAAATATCATCATTCACATCATCATCAAACATCATCATCACATCATCATCAAACATCTACTCCAAAATCCTTATTTAATTCTATATTCTATTTATAGAAAGAAAAGTGACGTTCTTGCTCTACCAATGTTTTATTTCTTTTATGTCAATCACATTCATAACTATCCCAATTCATCCATTTTCAACCCAACCAATGGATACACACAAAACCATCAATCTCAACCTCAAGACAATTATGACAAAAGAAATCTCATCTTGGGTTCATGTGAATGAATACATGGACCCATACTCTCAACAAAATTCAACTCAACAACACCATCAATACATATAACTTCATATACAAAGATTTATTTGTAGTCAATAATATGAAAGATAACTATTCAAGAATTTAAGTCATGATAACCACCAATCAATTACTTAGTACATAAAAATATTCTAGAGTTTAGGAAGATTTCAAGAAAAATCCTCATAAAAGTTTCAAATCTTTCATAACTTCTATCCAACACATCTATGGGCATACGGAAGAACTCAATCCATATTTTAGGTTAACGTTACATACTTTACTTGAAGATCATCTCATTGGAAACCAAGACTTGAATTGAAGATCTTGAATCGTTGAGCTTTTGAGAGGATTTTGTTGGAGATGATTTGGAAAAGAAGAGGGTGAAGGTTAGGGTTTCTTTGGAGGTGAGGAGGCTGAAAACAATAAGCCTAAAATGTCCTATGTTAGTGTATATATGTTTAGGGAAAATGTCCAAGTTGCCCCTCTTCAAAATCTGAAAAACTGGGCAAAATATCTTGCTGGCGTTATAGTGGCGCGTCGCGCCACTGCAGCGCCAAGACAAAATAGGTTTAAAACCTTGTACATCTAATAGTGGCGCATTACGCCAAGGATCAAACTACTGAGGCTGTTTCAGGCGCTATAGTGGCACCGGGCGCCACTGGAGTGTTATAACCCGTATTTTGCACATTAGGATATTTTGGAGATAATGGTAACAAGTCAAGGACAAGGCTATGTTTGATCTTGTTGAATACAAAATTCTTATGACTAAATTAGAATTTCAACTTGGAAATATTATAAAAGGTGAGGGGCAAAAATTGGAATTCCTCATAGAGAATGTTATATCCCATATTTTATACGGTTGGATGTTTTAGGGTAGCTGTGGTAAAGTTAAGAGAATGACCATCTTCCAAAATTTATTTAATATTCAAGTTGGATATGAATATTATTTATGATCATTAATAGTGTGGAAATAATGGAAAAGGCAAAGGGCAAAAAGGAAAGTTGGCAAAGTGGCCTATGGTAATATTGTGGAAGGCTAGGGGTAAAATAGGAATTTCATAAAGTCTTCAAGAAGATTCATGTGGGCCCCAGATGCCACATGGCAGCCCGTGATTGGAGGAAAGGGGTGTGTTGGACCAATGAGATCTTGACACGTGTCACCACTTAGGTCTTGACATGTGTCGCCACTTAGGGCTTGACACGTGTCACCACTTGGGGGATGACATGTGTCACCCCTAAAGTAGTATATATATATATATGAGTCTTATGACTTATTAATTTCCACACTCATCTAGAGTGTTCAAGAGCAAGGAAAACGAAATTACAAGAAAAAAAAAAGAGAGAAGAGAAGAGAAATTAAGGTAGAAAGAAGGAAAGAGCTACGGTTTTGGGAGGAGAAAAAGGTACGTTCTCCAATTCCGTTCCAAGAATTAATTATATGAGTTATACCATGATGTTATGAAGATATTAGTAATTAAATTTTATGGTTCGAAGCAGCCCAAAACGTTACTAAACAGCCAATAAGTTTCAGCTGCACTAAAGGAAATTCTGAGGCGAGTTTTGGCGAGTTTTGGTGAATTTCGGGAAAGGTAAGGTTTTATATTTCAATTGAACTTTATGAGGATGTTATAAAGTATATTACATGTCTTAAAATATGATGGATGTATAAAAAATGTATAAGGATGCTTGACGTTAGAAACAAACTAAATGGAAGTCGTAGTAGTTAAATCGAAGTCGCGTAGTGTGTTGTTTGGTGGTGCTGCAGTTTGGTGGTTGTTTAATTGCGTGTTTCAGGGCTGTAAAGTACTCAAAAATGGATGTGGGTTCTGCTGGTTGAAGCTACACGACCCTCCATTTGGTATGATTAAATATTTTACGAAATAAAGGTTAAAAACTCTACTTTGGTATCGTAGTTTTGAACGAGTTATTTGGAGCTTGTATTGTGTAAATTTGAAGTGATTTACTTGTATACATGCTTCTGGATGTTGTTTTTGGTATGGTTGTTGACATTATGGCCGAGTTGAGAACTCGGAGATGTTGAAGTTATAGGGGAGATGCTGCCCGATTTTCGGTAGATTCGGAGCTAGTAATGAATAGTTGAGGGAAATGAATAAGGAAAGGACCTCTATGGAGACTTGGTTGTAGAGTTGGAATTGGAAAGTGAAAGGTTATTAACCTTACTATTAATTTCATGTTAAATAGGTTCAAGAGACAACGAGGCGAGCATAGTTAAGAGTAATCCGTAAGAGGAATGTAAAGTCTATCCTTTCTCTTCTTTTGGCATGTCTTTGTCATAAGTATGTAAAGTCTATCCTTTCTCTTCTTTTGGCATGCCTTTGTCATAAGTATGTAAAGCCTATCCTTTCTCTTCTTTTGACATTATTTGGTATAAGTATGTAAAGATGATTTTTATTTTGATATGTTTTGACATAAGTATGTAAAGCTACTTTTTCTTTTGTCATGGTATTTATGAAACAAAAATATGACTTTTATATAATTTCAAAGAAGTTCCTATTCCTAGAGCCACTAGGATGACCAATTTCTTGATTTCCCAAAGGAATTTTATTATGCTTCGATACATGTATATGAATGATTCTAGAAGATTTATTTTGATATAATCAAGGGTAACTTTCGAAAGTTAATTGAAATGACTCTTGTCTCGATTTTTAAATGATAACTCGTTCTGATTTTTCCATTGAGCCTTAAATATGAATTAAATTGAATTAGTTTCTCACTACTCCACTCGTGGATGCCCCAATGCTTCCTTCACCGAGCCCGGGTCAGGTTTTGTTATCGTGCGTACTTCTCTGCATTGTTCGCCGTGTCCCGATGTGAGGGGGCAGGTATGACATGTACATGGGGTGGTAAATGTTATGCCTAGGAGTTATGCTGTGCCATGTACATATATGTTTGTGATATGATATGATATGATATGGCCATCTGATATGATATGATCTGTTACGGAGATATTCCCTACTCTGGTGTTATGCTGTGCTGTGGCACCAATGATGGGAGGGCGACCACGTTTGTTCATCGAGTTCCATAATGGGGCCGAATATGGCATATGTTTTTCTGCATACATTATCTGAGGTTTTGATCAATATTTGATATTTTTGGATATTTTGCTCATTTTTGCACATTCTGCTCTGGTAATGACTTTACTGATTTCAGTCCATGCTTTACATACTCGGTACATTTTCCGTACTGACCCCCTTTCTTTAGAGGCTGCGTTACATGCCCGTAGGTACAGATGATTGGTTTGCTGATCCGCTCGCTTAGGACATCCACCATGTTGGTCGACAGTGCTCCTTTGTCCGGAGCCCTATTTTGGTACTGACACTTTCTGTTGTATATATATATACGTTGTTCAGGGGTACGATGGGTCCCTATCCCGTCATATGACTAGGATATCATTCCGTAGAGGTCTGTAGACATGAGATGTGGGTTTGGTATATATGTTTTGGGTTTTTTTGTGTTCCGTGATGGTCTATCGGCCCTCGTGCATTATATCTGTTTAGAGATCCCTTCTAATCATTACCTATGTTTATTTGATTAATGTACTAAGTGGGGCTTAGGGTACGTATGGGTGCCCAACTCGGGCACCAGTCATGGCCTACGGAGTTGGGTCGTGACAGAAGTGGTATCAGAGCGGTCCTTCCTCGAAATATCTACAGACCGTGTCTAGTAGAGTCTTGTTTATCGGTGTGTTGTGCGCCACATCTATAAACAGGAGGCTACAGGGCATTTAGGATGTTACCTTTCTTTCATATCTAAGATCGTGCGATAGAGCCCATCCATAGGACATGAAATTCCTTTTTCTAACATTTGATTTTAGCTAAGGAACGATATCGATAGAGGAATGCGATGGATGATATTGGGAGCTACATAGTATACGGGTAAGTAAAGGTATGAAAGCGATATGTTGAGTAAGGTGTTGAGCTTGAAATGTAAAGTTAAAAATTTAAAGGAAAGTAGATAGGAAAGTGCAATAAATGCAGTTTGAGGTAGACACATGAGGTAAGTCCATTATTTTCATACGGTTATTGATATTGAAAGCTCTGTGTGACGGTGATATAAGGTGATATAAAAAAAATGTATATGTTGGCACTGTGAGGCATTGCTGCTATCTTCTGCGTGCAGGTTTTGAGATAGTACAAAATACAGAGGAAACTATTCCCAATTATTTTTTTGATAATGGAACAAAAGCAAGGAAGAGACTGAGACATACGTTTAGAAAATGTCTTGGAAGTTGATACCGTAGGGTAAAATTTATAACGTTGGACTAAAACTGAAAGAGGTTCCCTCTATGTTTTCTGTAAAAGGAGTACCATTTTTACTTGGAGAGTCATAATTCGAAAGAGAATTTCGGTTGGAAGGAAAAGTGTCCAGCGATTGAGTTTCATTCTTGCTGAAAAGTACAAAACCCTCAGCTGTTATTTGAGGACTAGAAAAAAATTGTTCACGACTCAAGACCATGTGAGTCAAGTACTAGGAAGTACTCTGATGCTTAGTGGATATTAGTTCCTCTCTGGTGGAGGTTGGGAAAATGTTGTATGGGGACATCTTATCAGTTCCTAGTCGACTAATTGGAGGTGTAACCTGTGAATGGAAAAACATAAATTTGTAGGCGATTCAAGGTCACGTGTTTCATGTGGTGGAAAAATGCTGGGGTGATTCATTAGGGCCTGCGATACGGAGGGATGATTTAGACAAAGGTTGAATATGTTTGCTTCACCAACTAGAATTAACCTGTAGCAAGAATTGTGAGGAAGGTGAAGAAGTGTTATACGAGTAGGGTATACTGTGAATATACGAGAATCGTTATGGAAATAAGTAAAGCTTAGTAAGGAAGCAACTACAAGATATGGTCGTGAGTAAGATTAGGAGTTAGTATCGGGTACACGATAAGGATGAAAGCTCATGAGGCAGAAAAGGGTATTATGTATATGTACCTCCATATTGGAAAATAGTGGGATACCTAGAGGAGAAAGAACAGAAATTACAAAACAACCGAGGCATTATGAAATTACTAAAGGAACAAGTAGTATCCATTGGGAAAAACTGTGATAACAAAATGTGAAACATGTGTTATCAAAGTATAGGTGCCCCGAATGGAGAATCAGACATGGCCATAAGCACTAGTGACGTACTGATTGGGATGAATTGAATGTGGCTTCGACTAAACTACTACATTAGTTATATAACTCGAGTACCAGTACTTGAACTAGATGGTGTACTATTCATCGAGAATACTAAGCAACCCATGGTTGTACTAAGGTTTCTTATAGAGGCAACCTAAAGTATAGATGTTCTAATAGAAGGTGTAGACATGGTGCGGTATGTTAAATATGTTAAAACAGAATCATTTGCGCATGAATAGTTGAAAATGAACAGAGGATGACATGGGTACACCCTAAAGGGGGAAGTGGACAAGAGAAATACAAGCGTAAGAGAAAATCAACTGATGCTATCATATGTATATGGGAACGCTTACACTCCAAACGAGATCTTATAACAGATGGATGGATCTCGAGGCTAATAATAAATAGATATAAGCTGCGGTATCTAAGACCGTGTGAAGAATCATTGGTAGAGACCTTGATGGATGGTGCGATCACTACCCTCGGGAATCTGGTAGTCCAGGACGAAAGATAGTCACGCACGAAAGCAAAAAGTAAAGATTAAGGATCAAAAAGGGCAAAACAGTAATTGTAAAAGATGGATGTGTTACGAAAGTGTCTCGGAATCTGTAAGATCTCGACTCACTCCCAATAATGTAATAAAGGTAAAACGAGGAAATGGACGCGATTATATCAACATTAACGTACCCAATTCCATCAAAGTTATGAGGTTAAGCGTGCTGAGGTGGGAGCAATTTTAGGATGGGTGACCCCCTGAGAAGTATGCAAGAATTCTATATATTCAGACGTAAGACACAAATAAGAGGCTAGAGTAACTTAAGGGAAAACTAGAGTTTATGGAATGGCTATAAACCGTAAGAGGCCGCGTAAGATGATGTAGACTAGGCTGGTGAAGAGACAGAAAGTACATCACAGCTCTAGAACAACGATATGCTTGAACAACGTTTGGAACTATTTTGTAGTCTAGTTGATAGTGAATATATACATATATATATATATGAATGTGTAGGATGTCCCACGTACGATTATATCAGTGGACATGTGAGTTCCAACAACTGGTGTCACAGTAAGGAAGGCATTAATCACTCTAGGGTACCAAAGATCGAGCGACAATAAGAATAAAAGGTACAACTGTTGCAACGTACTCTACTATTATTTGACTGTAGGTTAAATTGGAGATTTTAGTAGAGCGATATTTGGGAAATAAAGAGGGTAAGTAGATAGAAAACAAAGAGATCAAACTATTAGAAGGAGGTGAAAAGTAAGGAAACCTCAGTAAGTGAAACTCCCGAGAGAAATCACCGGCAAGGCGCGAGACCATATTATATTAGGCCAAAGAGGGATCACAATATTCTCAAGTACCAAAAAAGGAAACCTATAACGGGGAATGAGGACTCGTGTAAGACCTAGTAGTTCGAGTATATTTTCAATTCTCAGGAGAACCAGTGATGGAATGCCCAGTTAATACAGCATCGCCGAGAGGGAAGTTTATTTCCTACCTTAAGGCGAGAAAAATGATCAGAAAAGGTTGTGTTTATCACCTGGTTCGCATACAGTATTTGGAAGCAGAAGCGCCAACTCTTCAGTCAGTTCCCGTAGTTAATGAATTCTCATATATATACCCAGACGAGCTTCCAGGCCTTCCTCCCGAATGGGAGATAGACTTTACCGTAGATGTGTTGCTAGATACCCATATGATATATATTCCTCCATATAGAATGACATCTGCAGAATTAAAAGAGCTGAAGGAGCAGTTAAAAGACTTACTGGAAAAAGGCTTCATCAGACCGAGTACTTCACCTTGGGGAGCCCCGATATTATTTGTGTAAAAGAAAGATAGGTCGCTGCAGATGTGTATTGATTACAGGCAGCTGAATAAGGTAACCATTAAGAATAAACACCCCTTCCCAGGATTGATGATTTATTTGATCAGTTGGAGGGTGCTAAGTGGTTTTCAAAAATAGACTTGCGATCGGGTTATCATCAGGTGCGGGTAAGAGAATCAGATAAACCAAAGACAACATTCTCGACCCAATATGGCCATTACGAGTTCCGAGTGATGTCTTTTGGCCTGACAAATGCTCCAGCGGTATTCATGGACCTGATAAATCGGGTATTTAGACCATTTTTGGATATGTTCATGATTATATTTATTGATGATATTCTGATTTATTCTCGGTCAGAAGCAGAGCATGCAAATCATCTGAGAGCGGTACTTGTAGTACTCTGACACCAGAAACTATATGCTAAATTTTCCAAATGTGAATTTTGGTTGACTTCTATGGCACTTCTGGGATATATTGTTGGGGCTGATGGTATTTGGGTAGATACACTGAAGATCGAGGCCGTAAAGAACTGTCCTAGGCCGAAGACACCTATAGAGGTACGCAGCTTCTTGGGATTAACAAGTTATTATAGGATATCTGTAGAGAAATTTGCTTCAATTTCAGCACTACTGTCAAGATTAACTCAGAAGGGAGTCAAATTCCAGTGGACTCGTGCCTGTCAACGAACCTTTCAGTTATTGAAAGAGAAGTTGACTACAGCTCCAGTTCTAACTCTTCTAGATGGACCAGATAGGTATGTTATTTATTGTGATGCTTCGGGTGTAAGAATAGGTTGTGTCTTAATGTAGCATGGTAAAGTTATAACTTACTCTTTTCGTCACCTTAAAAAGCATGAAAAAAGGGATAAGGAATGAGCATGATTAAAAGGATAACAATAAGAGGAACCGCCCGAAGTATGAATACACCCCATGAGGTTAGTTTAACATTCGAGGACGAATGTTCAAAAGGGGGGAAGAATGTTATAACCCGTATTTTGCACATTAGGATATTTTGGAGATAATGATAACAAGTCAAGGACAAGACTATGTTTGATCTTGTTGGATACAAAATTCTTATGACTAAATTAGAATTTCAACTTGGAAATATTATAAAAGGTGAGGGGCAAAAATTGGAATTCCTCATAGAGAATGTTATATCCCATATTTTATACGGTTGGATATTTTAGGGTAGCTGTGGTAAAGTTAAGAGAATGACCATCTTCCAAAATTTATTTAATATACAAGTTGGATATGAATATTATTTATGATCATTAATAGTGTGGAAATAATGGAAAAGGCAAAGGGCAAAAAGGAAAGTTGGCAAAGTGGCCTATGGTAATATTGTGGAAGGCTAGGGGTAAAATAGGAATTTCATAAAGTCTTCAAGAAGATTCATGTGGGCCCCAGATGCCACATGGCAGCCCGTGATTGGAGGAAAGGGGTGTGTTGGACCAATGAGATCTTGACACGTGTCACCACTTAGGTCTTGACATGTGTCGCCACTTAGGGCTTGACACGTGTCACCACTTGGGGGATGACATGTGTCACCCCTAAAGTAGTATATATATATATATATGAGTATTATGACTAATTAATTTCCACACTCATCTAGAGTGTTCAAGAGCAAGGAAAACGAAATTACAAGAAAAAAAAAAGAGAGAAGAGAAGAGAAATTAAGGTAGAAAGAAGGAAAGAGCTACGGTTTTGGGAGGAGAAAAAGGTAAGTTCTCCAATTCCGTTCCAAGAATTAATTATATGAGTTATACCATGATGTTATGAATATATTAGTAATGAAATTTTATGGTTCGAAGCAGCCCAAAACGTTACCAAACAGCCAATAAGTTTCAGCTGCGCTAAAGGAAATTCTGAGGCGAGTTTTGGCGAGTTTTGGTGAATTTCGGGAAAGGTAAGGTTTTATATTTCAATTGAACTTTATGAGGATGTTATGAAGTATATTACATGTCTTAAAATATGATGGATGTGTAAAAAATGTATAAGGATGCTTGACGTTAGAAACAAACTAAATGGAAGTCGTATTAGTTAAATCGAAGTCGCGTAGTGTGTTGTTTGGTGGTGCTGCAGTTTGGTGGTGGTTTAATTGCGTGTTTCAGGGCTGTAAAGTACTCAAAAATGGATGTGGGTGCTGCTGTTTGAAGCCACACGACCCTCCATTTGGTATGATTAAATATTTTACGAAATAAAGGTTAAAAACTCTACTTTGGTATCGTAGTTTTGAACGAGTTATTTGGAGCTTGTATTGTGTAAATTTGAAGTGATTTACTTGTATACATGCTTCTGGATGTTGTTTTTGGTATGGTTGTTGACATTATGGCCGAGTTGAGAACTCGGGGATGTTGAAGTTATAGGGGAGATGCTGCCCGATTTTCGGTAGATTCGGAGCTAGTAATGAATAGTTGAGGGAAATGAATAAGGAAAGGACCTCTATGGAGACTTGGTTGTAGAGTTGGAATTGGAAAGTGAAAGGTTATTAACCTTACTATTAATTTCATGTTAAATAGGTTCAAGAGACGACGAGGCGAGCATAGTTAAGAGTAATCCGTAAGAGGTATGTAAAGTCTATCCTTTCTCTTCTTTTGGCATGTCTTTGTCATAAGTATGTAAAGTCTATCCTTTCTCTTCTTTTGGCATGTCTTTGTCATAAGTATGTAAAGCCTATCATTTCTCTTCTTTTGACATTATTTGGTATAAGTATGTAAAGATGATTTTTATTTTGACATGTTTTGACATAAGTATGTAAAGCTACTTTTTCTTTTGTCATGGTATTTATGAAACAAAAATATGACTTTTATATAATTTCAAAGAAGTTCCTATTCCTAGAGCCACTAGGATGACCAATTTTTTGATTTCCGAAAGGAATTTTATTATGATTCGATATATGTATATGAATGATTCTAGAAGATTTATTTTGATATAATCAAGGGTAACTTTCGAAAGTTAATTGAAATGACTCTTGTCTCGATTTTTAAATGATAACTCATTCTGATTTTTCCATTGAGCCTTAAATATGAATTAAATTGCATTAGTTTCTCACTACTCCACTCGTGGATGCCCCAATGCTTCCTTCACCGAGCCCGGGTCAGGTTTTGTGATCGTGCGTACTTCTCTGCATTGTTTGCCGTGTCCCGATGTGAGGGGGCAGGTATGACATGTACATGGGGTGGTAAATGTTATGCCACGGAGTTATGCTGTGCCATGTACATATATGTTTGTGATATGATATGATATGAGATGATTTGATATGGCCATCTGATATGATATGATCTGATACGGAGATATTCCCTACTCTGGTGTTATGCTGTGCTGTGGCGCCAATGATGGGAGGGCGACCATGTTTGTTCATCAAGTTTCATAATGGGGCCGAATATGGCATATGTTTTTCTGCATACATTATCTGAGGTTTTGATCAACATTTGAGATTTTTGGATATTTTCCTCATTTTTGCACATTCTGCTCTGGTAATGACATTACTGATTTCAGTCCATGCTTTACAGACTCAGTACATTTTTTGTACTGACCCCCTTTCTTTGGGGGCTGCGTTACATGCCCGCAGGTACAGATGATTGGTTTGCTGATCCGTTCGCTTAGGACATCCACCATGTTGGTCGACAGTGCTCCTTTGTCCGAAGCCCTATTTTGGTATGGACACTTTCTGTTGTATATATATATACGTTGTTCAGGGGTACGACGGGGCCCTGTCCCGTCATATGACTAGGATATCATTCCGTAGAGGTCTGTAGACATGAGATGTGGATTTTCTATATATGTTTTAGGTTTTTTTGTGTTCCGTGATGGCCTATCGGCCCTCGTGCATTATATCTGTTTAGAGATCCCTTCTAATCATTACCTATGTTTTCGATTAATGTACTAAGTGGGGCTAAGGGTACGTATGGGTGCCCAACTCGGGCACCAGTCATGGCCTACGGAGTTGGGTCTAAACATATCTAACACATTCAAATACTTAGGAATTAATCCTAACTCATATATATAATTACAAGTCCTTCGGTTTGAATCTACACACACGTGGAGAAATGTTTGAATCTTTGCGAAAAAAATTCCGGGGTGTTACAGATTTACATAGAATGGCGCGAATAAATTAATCCCATAACAATATCTCATAATCACAATTAACCAGATTATTCAAGTAGTATAGATGTCAATGCTATGCAATGCAATAAGATGATGCAAAGATGTAGTGGTATGGTGGAATCAAGACTATCGAATAACCTGTCGTATGCATCTGCCGAGCTGTGCTACCAAGCAGGACCCATTGGGGTCTCATAGATGATATACCTCAATCACAATATCCCATCATTCTTGCCACCTCCTCATGGTCAAGGGATCACAATGTATTCACTACTTTGTCGTAAAACTGTCTCGGTCAGGGACTCAAGATAGAAAGGTTTAAAGGTGTTTTATTTTCTTTCTCAAAAAGAATTTCCATATTTCTAAACTTCTCATGTTTCATGATATGATGAATGAGGATGAATGCATCAAAACACATATGGCATGGACGAAATATTCAACTCAACATGTAGTACAAGGTTCATAGTTCTCAAAACTTAACATATACATGATACTCACCCTCAATAAATAGCAATGGGAAGGAAATATTTCAATAAAAGTATTCATCCCTTTCTCAACAATATTTCAATACTCAGACATGCTCAAAACCCCCAACTCAACCCCTCAGGCGGGCATTACAAGTCAAATAATATCATCAAGCCTCTCACACAGGCAAATCCTGAATCACATGCTCTCAAAGAAAATAAGATAACAAATAAGGCCCCAAAAACGAGCCTATCTTTGCACCATATTTTTGCTGCAACTTTTGATTTTGGAAAAATCCAAAATCTCCCACAAGGTGCTCGAGATTTATTCAGTACCCAATAAAAATAAACAAGATATGCTACCCCATTAAATTCAACATTCCAGACTCAATGGCATATTCAGAATTACCATACGAGGTCATATTAATGAAAAGTAGGTCCCACACCCAAGTGTCATTTTAAGCTAAATTCCACAACAGGCCTAGGGATTAGACTGGAGACTTTGAGAAGAAAATGAAGGGTCATTCTAGACCAAACTCGATATTCCAAAACTAACCGCACTGTCAAAATTTTCATTCGAGTGCGTTTTCCAAGAATGTTGACCAAAGTCAATAATAGCTAACTTTTAAAGTTAAAAGCGCCAAATGGACCAAACTCGTATCGATTACGTTGATAGTCATGCTGTTACACCCCACACTCTTGAGCTCGGAACGTCTTCTTAAGTTCCTTAGACACTATCAGGTGAGCCGGATAAGCTACGACACTATCAAACCACTCTAAGGAAAGAAGATTGTGATACCTCGCGAGAAAGGAGGTCGGAGATAGAGTCATAAGAATACGGAAAGAGTTGGAGGCTAAGAAATGAGTCGTAGGACTCGATTCACCTACGTAAGACACTAAGTTAAGAGTCTTATACACTTAAGTTGCTTAAGGGTATATCAAGCTTACGTAGTGCGGATTACATGGTCTCTTAAAGTAAGACGAGATTACGAACCCGCGAGAAAGGGAAAAAGACGACGCGTGGTAGCCAATGGAGGAGAGACACGTGGCAGCACCTCAAGCAAGCAGGTGATGCACCTACTTAGGGTCAAGTAGGTGATGCAGCTGCTTGGGGGAGGTGGACCCCGCTGCTACGTGGCAGCCCCTAATTGGAAGCATGACACGGTGGCCAATCATGGCTTGACACGTGTCATCCTTAGGGGCTGACACGGGTCACCCCTTGGGACCACCTATATAAGTTGATATGTATCCTAATTACTTCAGTTCATTAGCAAATTTCCAGCAGCAACGTGAGAAAATAAACCCTAAAGCTAAGGAGAGAAACTTGCGACGGCTTTGGGAGAAAAATAGGTAAGTCCTGTTTGCGTTCCGTAAATTAATTATATAGCGTATACCACGATGATATGGAAGTATTAGTAGTATAAAATTAGAGTTTGGTGCAGCAAAAAACGGACATCAAGCTGCCACGATGTTACAGCACACTGAAAAAAAGTTCCGAGGCGCGATTTTGGCGAGTTCTAGCCGATTTTGGGAAAGGTAAGTTCTTCCCCTCTAATTTGAAGTTTATGATGTTACATTATGGTGTATTAAAAACCTTAGGAGCTTCTGGAAGTTGGGGAAAAGGTTTGAAAAGTTCAGTGTTCGTAATAAACGAATTTGGAATCGCTATAGTTAAGTTGTTGTCGAAATAAGGTGTTGTACGCGTAGGGGCTGCTGCTGGTTGTGTTGTGGCGTGTTGCATGGTATAAAATTTATCTAAATTAGGTGTGGGAGCTTATGGTTGCAGCCACATGACCCTCCACTTTGCAATTAAAGAATTCGCGAAAGAAAGATTAAAGACTCTAGTTTTGGTATCTTAGTTTCGAGTTAATTGTCGGGGGTTTATATTGTGTAATTTTTGTCGTAATATGTATATGTATGGGTTGGTGGTTGCATTGTTGGTTGGCTGCAGGTGCTAAGGACATGGTTGGGAATTCGGATAGGGCACATTATAGGGGAGGTGCTGCTCGATTTTCGTTAATGCCTTAACTAGTTAAGGAACTAGTCGAGAAGGCGAGCGAAGGGATGAATGTTATGAATACTCGTGGGTAGTAAAAGTTTCTGAAAAGTCTAAGGTTGTTAATACTTGCATTAATTCTATGTTAAATAGGTTTTGAGGACAACGATGTGGACGTGATTAAGAGAAGTCCATACAAGGTATGTGAAGCTTTCCTTTGGCGTGTTTTTGGAATAGATATGTAGAACTATTCTTCTTTTCTTTTGGCATGTCTTAGATATAAGTTATGAATGATATGTATACGATATTTGGGATTCAATCCATTCGTAAAGACCTGAGTATGAGTCGAGACTCTTGTTTACTTCTTGGTATTAGAACTTCTGCAATAGCTGAGTCATTGCCTTTTTGTCTTCTATGTGATAAAAACTAGTACATGTAAAGCCTATTTCTTCTTTCCTTTGGAATGGCTTAACTTTAAGTGAAATGGTATATGATATAGGATTAGAGGTAATTCTATTTATGAGCTCTGATTGTAACTCGCGACTTGTAGTCACTCCTGAACATCAAGAGTCTGAAAGTAGTCAAACTGCTATTCTCGAGCCTACAATATATAGAATAGTAAGTAGAGGTACTAGCTCCTCTTTTTAGAGGCTCTGAAATGATAAATGTCATTGATTGCATGAGTTGAGTCTTTGACTAGATGAATTGTGTTTCTAATTGCATAGACTATATTTCTGATTGCATAAATTATGTGGCATTATTTTGATGCATGTTTGTGATCCCTGAAGCCCCAACTGATGTAAGCCCTAATGACATCTAAAGGGATACCTCGGATAATTACTCCCCCAGTCTTCAGGTGACGATTCACTTGACTGTTTCATCGAGTCTTAGATAATGACTTAGTTGCATATGGTTTCTCACTACTCTACTCGTGCATAATGTAACCCATCCTTCCTCGAGTCCCACGATGGGCCGAGATATATTATCGTGCATAGTGTTACTGCTTCTTTCACCGCGTCTTGGGCCGGATGTGTATAGTTCCACGCACGAGAAGATGATGTCGTACGTGAGGTGTGATATATGTTATATGTTATGACGATACGATTATTCACCGAGTCCTGGGACGGCTGTAATATGATAGTATATGTGGTGAAATAAGGAAGGAACACCGAGTCCCTCCTTAGAGGGCCGGATACATATGTATATTATGATGGTATGCTATAGACGTACACCACTCCATTCACCGAGTCCCTCACTAAAGGGTCGGATACTTTATGTAGGCATGCATATGAGATTAGAGTGATTCAGTGTGACCCTGAGCCCCGTAGTGAACCGGGTATAATACGATGATATACATGATAAGATGATACCGTATACGATGGTATGATACCGTATACGATGATATGATGAAATGAAATGCATTATGACACAATGATATGTGATTATGAAGTAATGATAATGACACTGAGTTCACAAGAGGGCTGGGCACAGTATATGATGGTGTATAGGATCACGTGTCCTAAGGTGCAGGTACAGTAATTTGTTAATTGTTATACTTATCCCCTGCATCCCTATTTCAGTTATGATCTCAGTTACGATGTGTTATGCTTTAAATACTCAGTACATATATCGTACTGACCCCCCTTTTCTCGGAGGGACTGCGTTTCATGCCCGCAGGTACAAATGTTTATTCTGGAGATCCATCAGCATAGGAGTTCCTCTCAGCTGTGTCGGGAATGCTTCACTGTTCTGGAGCCTAAATTTTGATGCTGGTCACTTAATGTATATATTTGTACATTCAGGGGTTTGGTGGGGGTCTTGTCCCGCCATATGTTGTTGTTACTATTCTTAGAGGTCTGTAGACATATGTATATGTGGGTTGTTTGTGAATTATTTTCGATCTTGCCTATTCGATATGTTGTGAATGTTTTTGTTATAGCATCCTTGTCAGCTCGCGTGCCCTTTCATGATATGATACAAATGAAAGAGGCTACATGTATATGAAAAAGTTTTAAACTATTAGGGTTTCTGTATATAGTATCACATCACACACGGTTCAACTTAAGTGTAGTTGATAAATACGCATAAGAGTGTCCAGGTCGGATCCCAGTCGCGGCCTATGGGGTTGGGTCGTGAGAGAAGTGGTATCAGAGCAGTTCGTCCTTGGAATGTCTACAGACCATGTCTAGTAGAGTCTTGTTTATCGGTGTGTTGTGCACCACATCTATAGACAAGAGGCTACAGGACATTTAGGATGTTACTTTCTTTCATATCTAAGATCGTGCGATAGAGCCGAGCTATAGGAAATGAAATTCCTTATTCTAACCTGCGATTTTAGTAGGAAGATAACGCCGATAGAAGAAAGTAACTAACAATATTGGATGTTACGAAGCACGCAGGTAAGCAAAGGCACGAAAGCCCTATGTGAGGTAAGGTATTGAAATGCGATTGACAGATATAATTGAAAAGTGAAAGGAAAGGTAAACAGGAAAGTATAACAGGTGTAGCTCGAGTGGACATAACAGGTAAGTTCATTTCCATACTGTTAATTATTGGCGCCCTGTGCGGCTGCGATATGAGATGATATGACTATATATGTGTGCCCTATGTAGCTGAGATGTTATATAATATGAGTGTATATATGTGTGCCCTGTGAGGCATTGTTGGTATTTTCTGCGTGCAGGTGTTGAGATAGTAAGAAATACAGAGGAAACTCTGCCCAAATTTTCGTAGACATAAAAAGAGAATGAGCTGCAGGGCTATAGTATGTCTTGAAACGTGGTTCTCGCAACAATGATTAGATTTGACTAAATAAGTATGGATGACCTCGAGAAATGAGTTAATTGCTGAATTAATGGCAATAAAAACTAGGAGATCGATATTGATATAGTAGAACGAAGTTGGAAAGGAGCTATAAGCCAAGGAAGATGACTTATAAAAGACTGATAGATCGAGATAAAATGAGATAGTAAGGCATTGCCTAAATTGATACATAGGGATAAACTATGACAGGTGATAGTTGAAGGAAGTAATAGTATGGTTAAGACAAGAGTAAGACAAGAGTACAAAGGGAAAAGAATTGTGACGGATATGAAGTGTTAATAAGATAGCTTGTGAGACATTAAGGACAAGACTAGCTAAGAAGGGTAAGTAACCCATAGTAAGAATCGTGAAGAAAGTCAAGCGGTATTATACTATGGGTCTGAATGCGAACAAGGTACCAGGTGAACATAACAAAAACCATTATGAGAATAAGCAAAACTTAGTAAGGAATTAACTAGAAGGTATGATGTGGTCCATGTAAATGGAATGTAAATATAGGTGTGGAACGGAAAAGCAAGCTATGGAACAAATAAGGAAGATTTATCAAGTTCAATAAGGAAAGTTTCGAATAAAGGTTATATGATGACGAAAAGGATGGCTAGTGCAAGGAAATAAAGGGTAATATGGAATTCCTTACGCCAACCAAAAATGGAAATGAGTTGAAGGAATAATACAGAAGTTCTAATAGAGGTACTCAAGATAGATGTGATTAATTAAGTATAAGTATCGAACAAAAAGAGAAATAGACAATTACGAACTGGTGGTATAGTACGATGAAAAAGTATTAAGACAAGGCCACTACTACCACGAAGTTGATGTGGTTTTAAGCAGGATTAGAAATGAGCTTTAGGCACACGACAAAGGTGCAAGCTCAGGAGGCGTAAAGAAGTATGGTGTACACGCGACTCCACTCTAAGGATTAGTGGTATCCACTGGAATAAAGTTAGTAAAATGACGAAGCTCGAAACATGAGTCATTAAAGTATAAGTACACTTGAGTGGGGAATGTGCACCAATTATGAGCCCTCCCTAATTACTGATTGGGATGAATGGAATATGGCTTTGAATGTACTGCTACATTACGAATATTACTCGAATATGAATTGTTAGATGAAATTTTATACGATACATTGCGAATACTAAAGCACCCTACGGGTATGCTAGGGTTTCCTAGAAAGGCAACCTAACGTGGTGATGATTTAACAGAAGAAGTAGATATGGTGCAGCCCGTTAAATATGTTGGAATAGAATCATTCGCGTATAAATAGCTGAAGATATACGGAGAATGACATAGGTACACCCTAAAAGGGGGGAAGTGGACAAAAGAAGTACAAGCGTAAAAGAAAATCAACAGATGCTATCGCATGTAAATGGGGACGCTTAAACATCAAACGAGACCCCGTAAGGGATGGACGTGATCATACCCAAACTGATGCATTAGATTTCGTCAAAACTCCGAAGTTAAGCGTGCTCGAATGAGAGTAGCACTAGGATGGGTGACCCCTGGGAAGTGAGAAAGAGAACAAAATAAGTATGACAAAAAGAGATTATAAAAGTGGATTAGTACTACGACACATATAGAACAGAGTTAGCCAAGAGCAGAAAAGATTATGACTGAAATACAATGCACCTCGTGAAAATGGCACAAGAATAGTTGTGCAGCTTATGAATATTGGCATACTAAGAGCTAGGTCAAATGATTACTCGATAAAAGAAAGTTAGTAATAACAATGTGATTGCCATATTTAGAATCTATTCAGGAAAAGTGTAAGATGGTTGGAGGCAGAACTATTCAGATATAATCGGTATTAAGGACACGAGCCATAGTGGAGCCCTGACCTCGACTAAAGGAGGTAAGCCACTAGTATAGCAATGCTAAGGAATTTTCTAGACTGCTCTAAGTCCGTACACACGTTTATGTAAGGATTACAATATGATGTATGGTAAGAAAACTGGAGAAAAGATCTGAATAAAAGAGAAAGATAGCATACCTAAGGTATTACAAGTTAGATTAAGAGGAGTTGTACAATAGCTTAAGTTAAAAGAAGCATCAGCAGTCTGATAGCCTATCTCAGGGAATGGAAACCCCGACTCAGAGGTGGAAAGCAGTTAATATGTATTATAGTACGAGCTGACCTCGCATTTTAAGGAACTGGGAGTTCATACGGGCTATGGTTGATGGGCAGACAGAATCAACTCGTTCCCCTCCAGTTAGAAAGGCATATTCAGCTGAGGGTTATGCGAAATGACATAGTAGGGAAACAATAAGATTTCACGGAGTCCCCACATATATTATCTCAGATAGAAAAGTTCAATTTACAACTAACTGCTGGAAATCATTTCGAAAGCGATTGAGGAACCCAGATGAATGTTAGTATGACATTTATCCCTTCTATTAAGGGACACGCCCAGATGTGATCCACTAAATTATTGATGAAGTAAAGCTTATTCCGGGACAAGATATCAATTAGCAGCCTAAAGTCAGCAAGAAGGGGATACATTGATCCTTCGCAGGGCATTTTTAGAATAGATAAAGCTGCCTATGAGTGAGACCTACCATCCAATTTGAAACAATACATTCAGTTTTCACAGATCAATGCTCCGTAAGAATGGGAACGACGCTCCCAAAATTTTTCTCGTGGAGGAGGTCCACGTAATAGGGAGTTATCCTACGAGGGGAAACCTATCTCCATTCGGAATCAGCAGATTAAACGGGTTGCGAACTAAGGACATAGCTTCCGTCAAGGTACTGTGGCGGAATAAGAATCGTGAAGCCATAAACTGGGAGGTTGAAAAGGACATGAAACACAAGTGTCCGTACCTATTCCCGATGTCTACGGATAGCCCCCGTCTTGGAACTCGTATATTAATTACTTGGACGAAAATGTATGCCATTCCAGTAGAAAGGCATCTCCCTATGATCCGTATAAAGTATTAAGGAAAGTTTTATTCAACATTCGGGGACGAATGTTCTAAAGGGGGGAAGGATGTTACACCCCGCACTCTTGAGCTCGGAACGTCTTCTTAAGTTCCTTAGACACTATCAGGTGAGCCGGATAAGCTACGACACTATCAAACCACTCTAAGGAAAGAAGATTGTGATACCTCGCGAGAAGGGACGTCGGAGATAGAGTCATAAGAATCCAGAAAGAGTTGGAGGCTAAGAAATGAGTCGTAGGACTCGATTCACCTACGTAAGACACTAAGTTAAGATTCTTATGCACTTAAGTTTCTTAAGGGTATATCAAGCTTACGTAGTGCGGATTACATGGTCTCTTAAAGTAAGACGAGATTACGAACCCGCGAGGAAGGGAAAAAGACGACGTGTGGCAGCCAATGGAGGAGCGACACGTGGCAGCACCTCAATCAAGCAGGTGATGCACCTACTTAGGGTCAAGTAGGTGATGCAGCTGCTTGCGGGAGGTGGACCCCGCTGCTACGTGGCATCCCCTAATTGGCAGCATGACACGGTGGCCAATCATGGCTTGACACGTGTCATCCTTAGGGGCTGACACGTGTCACCCCTTGGGACCACCTATATAAGTTGATATGTATCCTAATTACTTCAGTTCATTAGCAAATTTCCAGCAGCAACGTGAGAAAACAAACCGTAAAGCTAAGGAGAGAAACTTGCGACGGCTTTGGGAGAAAAATAGGTAAGTCCCGTTTTTGTTCCGTAAATTAATTATATAGCGTATACCACGATGATATGGAAGTATTAGTAGTATAAAATTAGAGTTTGGTGCAGCAAAAAACGGACAGCAAGCTGCCACGACGTTACAGCACGCTGAAAAAAAGTTCCGAGGCGCGATTTTGGCGAGTTCTAGCCGATTTTGGGAAAGGTAAGTTCTTCCCCTCTAATTTGAAGTTTATGATGTTACATTATGGTGTATTAAACACCTTATGAGCTTCTGGAAGTTGGGGAAAAGGTTTGAAAAGTTCAGCGTTCGGAATAAACGAATTTGGAATCGCTATAGTTAAGTTGTTGTCGAAATAAGGTGTTGTACGCGTAGGGGATGCTTCTGGTTGTGTTGTGGCGTGTTGCATGGTCTAAAACTTATATAAACGAGGTGTGGGAGCTGCTGGTTTCAGCCACATGACCCTCCGCTTTGCAATTAAAGAATTCGCGAAAGAAAGATTAAAGACTCTAGTTTTGGTATCTTAGTTTCGAGTTAATTATCGGGGGTTTATATTGTGTAATTTTGGTCGTAATATGTATATGTATGGGTTGGTGGTTGCATTGTTGGTTGGGTTCAGGTGATAAGGACATGGTTGGGAATTCATATAGGACACATTATAGGGGAGGTGCTGCGCGATTTTCGTTAACGCCTTAACTAGTTAAGGAACTAGTCGAGAAGGCGAGCGAAGGGATGAATGTTATGAATACTCGTGGGTAGTCAAAGTTTCTGAAAAGTCTAAGGTTGTTAATAATAGCATTAATTCTATGTTAAATAGGTTTCGAGGACAACGATGTGGACGTGATTAAGAGAAGTCCATACAAGGTATGTGAAGCTTTCCTTTGGCGTGTTTTTGGAATAGATATGTAGAACTATTCTTCTTTTCTTTTGGCATGTCTTAGATATAAGTTATGAATGATATGTATACGATATTTGGGATTCAATCCATTCGTAAAGACCTGAGTATGAGTCGAGACTCTTATTTACTTCTTGGTATTAGAACTTCTGCAATAGCTGAGTCATTGCCTTTTTGTCTTCTATGTGATGAAAACTAGTACATGTAAAGCCTATTTCTTCTTTCCTTTGGAATGACTTAACTTTAAGTGAAATGGTATATGATATAGGATTAGAGGTAATTCTATTTATGAGCTCTGATTGTAACTCGCGACTTGTAGTCACTCCTGAACATCAAGAGTATGAAAGTAGTCAAACTGCTATTCTCGAGCCTGCTATATAATTAATAGTAAGTAGAGGTACTAGATCCTCTTTTTAGAGGCTCTGAAATGATAAATGTCGTTGATTGCATGAGTTGAGTCTTTGACTAGATGAATTGTGTTTCTGATTGCATAGACTATATTTCTGATTGCATAAATTATGTGGCATTATTTTGATGCATGTTTGTGATCCCTGAAGCCCCAACTGATGTAAGCCCTAATGACATCTAAAGGGATACCTCGGATAATTACTCCCCCAGTCTTTAGGTGACGGTTCACTTGACTGTTTCATCGAGTCTTAGATAATGACTTAGTTGCATATGGTTTCTCACTACTCTACTCGTGCATACTGTAACCCATCCTTCCTCGAGTCCCACGATGGGCCGGGATATGTTATCGTGCATAGTGTTACTGCTTCTTTCACCACGTCCTGGGCCGGATGTGTATAGTTCCACGCACGAGGAGATGATGCCGTACGTGAGGTGTGATATATGTTGTATGTTATGACGATACGATTATTCACCGAGTCCCGGGCCGGCTGTAATATGATAGTATATGTGGTGAAATAAGGAAGGAACACCGAGTCCCTCCTTAGAGGGCCGGATACATGTGTATATTATGATGGTACGCTATAGACGTACACCACTCCATTCACCGAGTCCCTTACTAAAGGGTCAAATACTTTATGTAGGCATGTATATGAGATTAGAGTGATTCAGTGTGACCCTGAGTCCCGTAGTGAACCGGGTATAATACGATGATATACATGATAAGATGATACCGTATACGATGGTATGATACCGTATACGATGATATGATGAAATGAAATGCATTATGACACGATGATATGTGATTATGAAGTAATGATAATGACACTGAGTTCACTAGAGGGCCGGGCACAGTATATGATGGTGTATAGGATCACGTGTCCTAAGGTGCATGTACAGTAATTTGTTAATTGTTATACTTATCCCCTGCATCCCTACTTCAGTTATGATCTCAGTTACGATGTGTTATGCTTTACATACTCAGTATATATATCGTACTGACCCCCCTTTTCTCGGGGGGACTGCATTTCATGCCCACAGGTACAAATGTTTATTCTGGAGATCCATCAGCATAGGAGTTCCTCTCAGCTGTGTCGGGAATGCTTCACTGTTCTGGAGCCTAAATTTTGATGCTGGTCACTTAATGTATATATTTGTACATTCAGGGGTACGGTGGGGGTCTTGTCCTGCCATATGTTGCTGTTACTATTCTTAGAGGTCTGTAGACATATGTATATGTGGGTTCTTTGTGAATTAGTTTCGATGTTGCCTATTCGATATGTTGTGAATGTTTTTGTTATAGCAGCCTTGTCGGCTCGCGTGCCCTTTCATGATATGATACAAATGAAAGAGGCTACATGTATATGAAAAAGTTTTAAACTATTGGGGTTTCTGTATATAGTATCACATCACACACGGTTCAACTTAAGTGTAGTTGATAAATACGCATAAGAGTGTCCAGGTCGGACACCAGTCGCGGCCTATGGGGTTGGGTCGTGAGAGAAGTGGTATCAGAGCAGTTCGTCCTTGGAATGTCTACAGACCATGTCTAGTAGAGTCTTGTTTATCGGTGTGTTGTGCACCACATCTATAGACAAGAGGCTACAGGACATTTAGGATGTTACTTTCTTTCATATCTAAGATCGTGCGATAGAGCCGAGCTATAGGAAATGAAATTCCTTATTCTAACCTGCGATTTTAGCAGGAAGACAACGCCGATAGAAGAAAGTAACTAACAATATTGGATGTTACGAAGCACGCAGGTAAGCAAAGGCACAAAAGCCCTATGTGAGGTAAGGTATTGAAATGCGATTGACAGATATAATTGAAAAGTGAAAGGAAAGGTAAACAGGAAAGTATAACAGGTGTAGCTCGAGTGGACATAACAGGTAAGTTCATTTCCATACTGTTAATTATTGGCGCCCTGTGCGGCTGCGATATGAGATGATATGACTATATATGTGTGCCCTATGTGGCTGAGATGTTATACAATATGAATGTCTATATGTGTGCCCTGTGAGGCATTGTTGGTATTTTCTGCGTGCAGGTGTTGAGATAGTAAGAAATACAGAGGAAACTCTGCCCAAATTTTCGTAGACATAAAAAGAGAATGAGCTGCAGGGCTATAGTATGTCTTGAAACGTGGTTCTCGCAACAATGATGAGATTTGACTAAACAAGTGTGGATGACCTCGAGAAATGAGTTAATTGCTGAATTAATGGCAATAAAAACTAGGAGATCGATATTGATACAGTAGAACGAAGTTGGAAAGGAGCTATAAGACAAGGAAGATGACTTATAAAAGACTGCTAGATCAAGATAAAATGAGATAGTAAGGCATTGCCTAAATTGATACATAGGGATAAACTATGACAGGTGATAGTTGAAGGAAGTAATAGTAAGGGTAAGACAAGAGTAAGACAAGAGTACAAAGGGAAAAGAATTGTGACGAATATGAAGTGTTAATAAGATAGCTTGTGAGACATTAAGGACAAGACTAGCTAAGAAGGGTAAGTAACCCATAGTAAGAATCGTGAAGAAAGTCAAGCGGTATTATACTATGGGTCTGAATGCGAACAAGGTACCAGGTGAACATAACAAAAACCATTATGAGAATAAGCAAAACTTAGTAAGGAATTAATTAGAAGGTATGATGTTGTCCATGTAAATGGAATGTAAATATAGGTGTGGAACGGAAAAGCAAGCTATGGAACGAATAAGGAAGATTTATCAAGTTCAATAAGGAAAGTTTCGAATAAAGGTTATATGATGACAAAAAGGATGGCTAGTGCAAGGAAATAAAGGGTAATATGGAATTCCTTACGCCAACCAAAAATGGAAATGAGTTGAAGGAATAATACAGAAGTTCTAATAGAGGCACTCAAGATAGATGTGATTAATTAAGTATAAGTATCGAACAAAAAGAGAAATAGACAGTTACGAACTGGAGGTATAGTACGATGAAAAAATATTAAGACAAGGCCACTACTACCACGAAGTTGATGTGGTTTTAAGCAGGATTAGAAATGAGCCTTAGGCACACGACAAAGGTGCAAGCTCAGGAGGCGTAAAGAAGTATAGTGTACACGTGACTCCACTCTAATGATTAGTGGTATCCACTGGAATAAAGTTAGTAAAATGACGAAGCTCGAAACATGAGTCATTAAAGTATAAGTACACTTGAGTGGGGAATGTGCACCAATTATGAGCCCTCCCTAATTACTGATTGGGATGAATGGAATATGGCTTTGAATGTACTGCTACATTACGAATATTACTCGAATATCAATTGTTAGATAAAATTTTATACGATACATTGCGAATACTAAAGCACCCTACGGGTATGCTAGGGTTTCCTAGAAAGGCAACTTAACGTGGGGATGATTTAACAGAAGAAGTAGATATGGTGCAGCCCGTTAAATATGTTGGAATAGAATCATTCGCGTATAAATAGCTGAAGATATACGGAGAATGACATAGGTACACCCTAAAAGGGGGGAAGTGGACAAAAGAAGTACAAGCGTAAAAGAAAATCAACAGATGCTATCGCATGTAAATGGGGACGCTTAAACGTCAAACGAGACCCCGTAAGGGATGGACGTGATCATACCCAAACTGATGTATCGGATTTCGTCAAAACTCCGAAGTTAAGCGTGCTCGAATGAGAGTAGCACTGGGATGGGTGACCCCTGGGAAGTGAGAAAGAGAACAAAATAAGTATGACAAAAAGAGATTATAAAAGTGGATTAGTACTACGACACATATAGAACAGAGTTAGCCAAGAGCAGAAAAGATTATGACTGAAATACAATGCACCTCGTGAAAATGGCACAAGAATAGTTGTGCAGCTTATGAATATTGGCATACTAAGAGCTAGGTCAAATGATTACTCGATAAAAGAAAGTTTGTAATAACAATGTGATTGCCATATTTAGAATCTATTCAGGAAAAGTGTAAGATGGTTGGAGGCAGAACTATTCAGATATAATCGGTATTAAGGACATGAGCCATAGTGGAGCCCTGACCTCGACTAAAGGAGGTAAGCCACTAGTATAGCAATGCTAAGGAATTTTCTAGACTGCTCTAAGTCCGTACACACGTTTATGTAAGGATTACAATATGATGTATGGTAAGAAAACTGGAGAAAAGATCTTGATAAAAGAGAAAGATAGCATACCTAAGGTATTACAAGTTAGATTAAGAGGAGTTGTACAATAGCTTAAGTTAAAAGAAGCATCAGCAGTCTGATAGCCTATCTCAGGGAATGGAAACCCCGACTCAGAGGTGGAAAGCAGTTAATATGTATTATAGTACGAGCTGACCTCGCATTCTAAGGAACTGGGAGTTCATACGGGCTATGGTAGATGGGCTGACAGAATCAACCTGTTCCCCTCCAGTTAGAAAGGCATATTCAGCTGAGGGTTATGCGAAATGACATAGTAGGGAAACAACAAGATTTCACGGAGTCCCCACATATATTATCTCAGATAGAAAAGTTCAATTTACAGCTAACTGCTGGAAATCATTTCGAAAGCGATTGAGGAACCCAGATGAATCTTAGTATGATATTTATCCCTTCGATTAAGGGACACGCCCAGATGTGATCCACTAAATTATTGATGAAGTAAAGCTTATTTCGGGACAAGATATCAATTAGCAGCCTAAAGTCAGCAAGAAGGGGATACATTGATCCTTCGCAGGGCATTTTTAGAATAGATAAAGCTGCCTATGAGTGAGACCTACCGTCCAATTTGAAACAATACATTCAGTTTTCACAGATCAATGCTCCGTAAGAATGGGAACGACGCTCCCAAAATTTTTCTCGTGGAGGAGGTCCACGTAACAGGGAGTTATCCTACGAGGGGAAACCTATCTCCATACGGAATCAGTAGATTAAACGGGTTGTGAACTAAGGACATAGCTTCTGTCAAGGTACTGTGGCGGAATAAGAATCGTGAAGACATAAACTGGGAGGTTGAAAAGGACATGAAACACAAGTGTCCGTACCTATTCCCGATGTCTACGGATAGCCCCCATCTTGGAACTCGTATATTAATTACTTGGACGAAAATGTATGCCATTCCAGTAGAAAGGCATCTCCCTATGATCCGTATAAAGTATTAAGGAAAGTTTTATTCAACATTCGGGGACGAATGTTCTAAAGGGGGGAAGGATGTTACACCCCGCACTCTTGAGCTCGGAACGTCTTCTTTAGTTCCTTAGACACTATCAGGTGAGCCGGATAAGCTACGACACTATCAAACCACTCTAAGGAAAGAAGATTGTGATACCTCGCGAGAAGGGAGGTCGGAGATAGAGTCATAAGAATCCGGAAAGAGTTGGAGGCTAAGAAATGAGTCGTAGGACTCGATTCACCTACGTAAGACACTAAGTTAAGAGTCTTATACACTTAAGTTGCTTAAGGGTATATCAAACTTACGTAGTGCGGATTACATGGGCTCTTAAAGTAAGACGAGATTACAAACCGCGAGGAAGGGAAAAAGACGACGTGTGGCAGCCAATGGAGGAGCGACACGTGGCAGCACCTCAAGCAAGCAGGTGATGCACCTACTTAGGGTCAAGTAGGTGATGCAGCTGCTTGGGGGAGGTGGACCCCGCTGCTACGTGGCATCCCCTAATTGGCAGCATGACACAGTGGCCAATCATGGCTTGACACGTGTCATCCTTAGGGGCTGACACGTGTCACCCCTTGGTACGACCTATATAAGTTGATATGTATCCTAATTACTACAGTTCATTAGCAAATTTCCAGCAGCAACGTGAGAAAACAAACCCTAAAGCTAAGGAGAGAAACTTGCGACGGCTTTGGGAGAAAAATAGGTAAGTCCCGTTTTTATTCCGTAAATTAATTATATAGAGTATAACACGATGATATGGAAGTATTATTAGTATAAAATTAGAGTTTGGTGCAGCAAAAAACGGACAGCAATCTACCACGACGTTACACCACGCTGAAAAAAAGTTCCGAGGCGCGATTTTGGTGAGTTCTAGCCGATTTCGGGAAAGGTAAGTTCTTCCCCTCTAATTTGAAGTTTATGATGTTAGATTATGGTGTATTAAAAACCTTAGGAGATGCTGGAAGTTGGGTAAAAGTTTTGAAAAGTTCAGCGTTCGGAATAAACGAATTTGGAATCGCTATAGTTAAGTTGTTGTCGAAATAAGGTGTTGTACGCGTAGGGGCTGCTGCTGGTTGTGTTGTGGCGTGTTGCAGGGTCTAAAATTTATCTAAATGAGGTGTCGGATCTGCTGGTTTCAGCCACATGACCCTCCGCTTTGCAATTAAAGAATTCGCGAAAGAAAGATTAAAGACTCTAGTTTTGGTATCTTAGTTTCGAGTTAATTGTCGGGGGTTTATATTGTGTAATTTCTGTCGTAATATGTATATGTATGGGTTGGTGGTTGCATTGTTGGTTGTATGCAGGTGCTAAGGACATGGTTGGGAATTCGGATAGGGCACATTAGAGGGGAGGTGCTGCCCGATTTTCGTTAACGACTTAACTAGTTAAGGAACTAGTCGAGAAGGCGAGCGAAGGGATGAATTGTATGAATACTCGTGGGTAGTCAAAGTTGCTGAAAAGTCTAAGGTTGTTAATACTTTAATTACTTCTATGTTAAAAAGGTTTCGAGGACAACGATGTGGACGTGATTAAGAGAAGTCCATACAAGGTATGTGAAGCTTTCCTTTGGCGTGTTTTGGGAATAGATATGTAGAACTATTCTTCTTTTCTTTTGGCATGTCTTAGATATAAGTTATGAATGATATGTATATGATATTTGGGATTCAATCCATTCGTAAAGACCTGAGTATGAGTCGAGACTCTTGTTTACTTCTTCGTATTAGAACTTCTGCAATAGCTGAGTCATTGCCTTTTTGTCTTCTATGTGATGAAAACTAGTACATGTAAAGCCTATTTCTTCTTTCCTTTGGAATGGCTTAACTTTAAGTGAAATGGTATATGATATAGGTTTAGAGGTAATTCTATTTATGAGCTCTGATTGTAACTCGTGACTTGTAGTCACTCCTGAACATCAAGAGTCTGAAAGTAGTCAAACTGCTATTCTCGAGCCTGCTATATAATGAATAGTAAGTAGAGGTACTAGCTCCTCTTTTTAGAGGCTCTGAAATGATAAATGCCATTGATTGCATGAGTTGAGTCTTTGACTAGATGAATTGTGTTTCTGATTGCATAGACTATATTTCTCATTGCATAAATTATGTGGTATTATTTTGATGCATGTTTGTGATCCCTGAAGCCCCAACTGATGTAAGCCCTAATGACATCTAAAGGGATACCTCAGATAATTACTCCCCCAGTCTTCAGGTGACGGTTCACTTGACTGTTTCATCTAGTCTTAGATAATGACTTAGTTGCATATGGTTTCTCACTACTCTACTCGTGCATACTGTAACCCATCCTTCCTCGAGTCCCACGATGGGCCGAGATATATTATCGTGCATAGTGTTACTGCTTCTTTCACCGCATCCTGGGCCGGATGTGTATAGTTCCACACATGAGGAGATGATGCCGTACGTGAGGTGTGATATATGTTATATGTTATGATGATACGATTATTCACCGAGTCCCGGGCCGGCTGTAATATGATAGTATATGTGGTGAAATAAGGAAGGAACACCGAGTCCCTCCTTAGAGGGCCGGATACATATGTATATTATGATGGTACGCTATAGACGTACACCACTCCATTCACCGAGTCCCTCACTAAAGGGTCAGATACTTTATGTAGGCATGCATATGAGATTAGAGTGATTCAGTGTGACCCTGAGCCCCGTAGTGAACCGGGTATAATACGATGATATACATGATAAGATGATACCATATACGATGGTATGATACCGTATACGATGATATGATGAAATGAAATGCATTATGACACGATGATATATGATTATGAAGTAATGATAATCACACTGAGTTCACTAGAGGGCCGGGCACAATATATGATGGTGTATAGGATCACGTGTCCTAAGGTGCAGGTACAGTAATTTGTTAATTGTTATACTTATCCCCTGCATCCCTATTTCAGTTATGATCTTAGTTACGATGTGTTATGCTTTACATACTCAGTACATATATCGTACTGACCCCCCTTTTCTCGGGGGGACTGCGTTTCATGCCCGCAGGTACAGATGTTTATTCTGGAGATCCATCAGCATAGGAGTTCCTCTCAACTGTGTCGGGAATGCTTCACTGTTCTGGAGCCTAAATTTTGATGCTGGTCACTTAATGTATATATTTGTACATTCAGGGGTACGGCGGGGGTCTTGTCCCGCCATATGTTGCTGTTACTATTCTTAGAGGTCTGTAGACATATGTATATGTGGGTTGTTTGTGAATTAGTTTCGATGTTGCCTATTCGATATGTTGTGAATGTTTTTGTTATAGCAGCCTTGTCGGCTCGCGTGCCCTTTCATGATATGATACAAATGAAAGAGGCTACATGTATATGAAAAAGTTTTAAACTATTGGGGTTTCTGTATATAGTATCACATCACACACGGTTCAACTTAAGTGTAGTTGATAAATACGCATAAGAGGGTCCAGGTCGTACCCTAGTCGCGGCCTATGGGGTTGGGTCGTGACACATGCCGACAATGATATCATCCTAATTTGGCCATTATGGAGCCTATGGAACCATCAGAATTCAAATTTGAGGTCTCCTTAACTCGGAACTCAAAAAGTTGCAACTAAACTAACTTAGGCCTTCAAAATCTCAAAATGGGCTCGGGACCTCTAAAAATCAGCCAACACTTCTTCTAGACCAAAAACCATCCCCCAAATCCAAAAAAGTCGTTGAAATTCCATTCTGAGTATTAGAACTCCGAAAGTTGACCAAAGTCAAACCTTGGCCTAAATTCCTTAAATACCCAACTCAAGATCTCAAATCTTCGTTACAACTCCAAAACTAATTCCATAAACTCTCCTAGACTAATTTCCACATTACGGAGTTGTTGGAATTGATGTAATTATGTTCCAAGATCCATAGCTCCGGTTGGTACAAAAAATCACTTTTCACCTCTTAACTCTATAAAACTCAAGAATTTATATAATTTTCAAACCATTAAGATTTTGACACTTTCAACTACACAAACTGATCAAATAATACTCGTGGGCACTAAGGATAGTGGTAAAATGTAATTTCACACAAATTTTTAAAAATGACCCTCAAGATTATTACAACCATCCACTCTAGCTTTCTTGAACCCTCTAGACCTCTCCCTCAACTTCTCATCTTTGATTTGTTCGATATAAGTCATTGACCGAGAGATGTCCATCTCCTTGACCAATATGTACATTTTTCATTTCTTGGACACCAAGCTTGAGACGCCGAAAATAAACTTATTCATCTTTGCTTGGGGGTCGGAGCCCATAAAGGGAGCATACTTGGACAGTTTTTTGAACTTGAGGGTATACTCCCTCACACTCATACTCCCTTGACGGAGGTTAGTGAACTCTTGGATTTTCGCCTCTCTAAGATCCAACGGGAAGAAATGGTCTAGGAAGGCACTTTTGGACTCTTCCTATTCTATCGGTCCCCTTTCTTGATTCCTCTCAATAATCAATTACTCATACGACACTTGAGCCATGCCTTTTAGTTGGTAAGTCACTAGTTCGACCCTTTCATTTGCTGGCACACCCATGATAGCCACAATCTGGTACACCTTATCGATAAACTCTATAGGGTCCTCACCTAGCTTAGAACCATCAAACTCGAGCAGATTCATCCTTTGAAAATCCTGAATCTGAGAGGCTGCATTTTACACTTGAGGAGGAGAGACACCTTGATGCACTTGGTGGGATACAACTTGAGCCGATAATATGATGATGTTGCGGAACTCGGCATGAGTTACCCCTTCCTTATAATGTGGGATATCTGGAACCGAAGGAGCTTAGTCCTCATCATCAACCCTTGCTCTTGGAGGTGTTCTTCCACGAGGCATTATCTAAAGAATATAAAATTATTTGTTAGTTGGAGGAAAACTTAGGACACTCTAGGGCACGAAATGAATTGAAAGAAGTGAAGACTTTTCTAAACATCCCATAGTATCCTATTCAGAGTTGTGGCATACTTCACTACCATGAACAAGACCCTATTTGACACGGTACGTTGGTCTCCGAGGACTATTTCACAACCTCGTGCTCTGATACCAAGTTTGTTATGCCCCAAGCCTAGGGCCAAGACCTGACATGGTGGATGAAACACTCGGAGGTACCTTCCTCTTAGCATTCATTAAGCATTTCATTGGTAATGATAAACAAATCAAGAGGAAACATAAGGTATATAGGGACTAAGGGTCTTCACATTAATAAGAGTCAAAGACAACATAACATCCTTTACTATGTCCAACAATACCTTTTACATTTATTCTTGGCGGGAGCTAAGTCATGTCCCTAGCTCACCCTCAAAATTAAGTCAAAAATACCAAACTTAATTTAAATGTCTAAACATCACATAAGCTAGATAAGATAGGAGTGTCATTCCAAAAACATGGGAACTCACTAAAGTGGTAGCCTTCAACTCTCAACTTAGCCACGGGGAGGAGAGTATGGAGCAATGTCAATCCCTACATGGTGGTATCATGTAGACAAAAGTATGCGTTAGTAATTTGAATATACTAAGTATATGAGTATGCTATGAAATGAAGAACATAAGAGAGAGACATGTATAGTCAATACGCATAGGTGAATGCATGCATGAGAAATCAACATGTGAATCCTTAAAACATTCATTTTATGGGAAGGCGGCCATAATCGATATTTAAAAACTATGGGAGCTATTACATGGAATCCAACATATACCCCTACATTGGAATGGGGAGATTACTTGCCAGGTAGAACTCTGATCAACTTTAAGCATTCTTTAACTTTAACTTTAATGGCTAATCGTGGATCCACTAGCCTAAAATAGTTAACAAGGGCCCCTATGGTGACACATAGTTAATTAAACATGAGACTTTACTTAAGGACCCCTTCGATTGAGCCCCCATCTACATGCTACATTCGGTTCTAGGTCAAGTCCCACGGAATAACATTTAAATATTAATATAACATAAGCATTATATAACTTTAACATTAAAACATCAATAGGTGAAATAGCTCATTAAAACCTTTTATCTGATTCAATACGATAATTTTCCTTTCACATTAAAACCTTAATTTGGCTAAGAAGCCCTTCATCAATCAACTATTTCATAAAGACTCCCTTACATAAGCATTTACCTCACAACATTTATTTGGAATCAAACTTCATTTCAATTTTTCTTTATCATATGAAACTATGTGGGTTCATTCCATAACAACCTTTCAATGCCTTTAAGGAATTCTTGCATGCATGAGAGTAATGGAAATGCATAAAATACACATTCTTAAAGCTACCCACCATATATGTCTTAAAACTCTTTTCAAGCCTTCATATAGGCAATTTAATAACATTGCAATTTCATGAAATCAAGAGTAAATATACATCAATACATGTAAGGAAACTTCAAATATATCATGATATATGCATTTAAAGTCATCATGTAAAAACCCATAATATTTCATCATTTAAAATTGAAAAGCTAGTTTGAGAAAATATTTGGGCTCCATGGGTGGAAGGACTCATGGATGAAAACCCACATACCTTGGGGGAAATGAAATCCCTAAGAATACTTAAGGAAGAAAGGAGACTTGAATGCCTTGAAATTTTGAAACCCTTACCTTGCCTTGAGGTTCTTGAGAGAGTTTGGGAAGAGAGAATTTGAGATCCTTAAGTCTGTGTGAAGAATGAGGTATTGGAAGGGTTTAAGGTCTTTAGAAGGAAGAATTCAGCCCTCAAAATGACGCTATTTTGATTTAAAACATAGGAAAAGACTACAATACCTCTTTTTAAAACTGGCCCGAACTGCACCTCACGGGGAACCTTCATGGTCCGTTATGCCCACCACGGACTATGGTGGGGTCCCGCGATAAAAGACTCAGAAAACTATTTTGGAATGTGTTGTAGAGAAGTCTTTGAACCTTTTTCATGGATGTCCACTACAGACGCCGTACTGATGTTTATAGAAGACCACCATGGGTCGTAGTGCTCACTAGTGATACCAGAGCTTAAACTGGTTCAAAAGGTGGCTTTCACGGAGGGCCCCTACAGACCGTATTGAGTTTCACAGAAGGACACCACGGGTTGTGGTCCTCTCCTGTCTGAGTAGCTTCACTATAATGGTCATAACATTTTACTCCAAACTCCAAATGAGGCAAACTTGGTGGCGTTGGAAAGAGGATTCATAGACCTTTGATTTGGTATGTTATGGGACACCTGAGTCTATATAAACAAGGAGATATTATCACTTAAAGTTTACCTATGTAGAATCTTATATCGAAACTCAATCGGTAAGGAAGCTTTCAACTTAACTTTGTGCTTAAGGATTTATGTGACCTTAAAACATATCAAAATCTATTCCCATAACAAATAATTAACCTTAAAGCCCATAAGATAGAATGAATGGACCCCTGGATGTACCATCTTCACTGTCCATGAAAAGTTCCACGATTCGTGGTGGTCGTCCATAGCCCTTACTTTGGGTTGTTTCTTGAGGGTTTTGGGGAGGGGTCACCACGGAGGTCAAGGCCCATGGTTCTCAGCATTGTCCATGGTCCTTTGTCATGGTCTTCTCCTTGCAAGTCTGAACCTCTGAATCTCTACCACGGTTGCTCACCACAATCCGTGGTTCTCACCATGGCCCCTAATAGCTTCCGTGGTCAACCCCTAGTGCCAGTTTCTGCAACTTTCTGAGATTTCCTCCTTTGATCCTTGGTTTAGGACATTCCAAGTTTCTGGGTCTTATAGTGGTCTAGGTTGATAGTAGAAGCAACATAACCCATAACCTTAACCAAGTAAACATAGGCACTGCAAAAATAGACATATCATAACCTTTCTTGATACACACTCATTCTATAAAATTGCCACATAAATTCTGGTCTTAATTGACGTAACATCATCATCATCATACACTACACAACCCATTCTTTTATGACAAACTTCATATTCTATAGTCTCCAAAGTCACAGTGCTCATAATATAATCATTCCCTTAGTTATATCATTCTCCATCGTCTAACCAATTCAAATATCATATAAGCCACACAAGTGCCATTTTTCGTTGTTGTATAACTAACCAGACAGGATGATATATTCATGAAGTCTCTCAACTATTATCCTCGAAATATATTACTGAACCACAACCTTACTCACTCCTTTTGAATTGTAGAGTATTCCAAGTCTGACCTTACATCCTTTCCATGAACCCATCACTTTCACCTCGATTCCAGATCTAATACTAAAACCATTCGATGACATCTCAATTGCACACACGTAAAACCAAGAAAGAGTCATCACTATGACTGAGAGAAAATAGTGAACTGATGTAAATTAGATCAGACCAAGGATGCACGATAGAGAATCGAAAAGTGAAGATCTTTTCTAACAATCTTCATAGCCTCTCGAAGATAAGTACAGACGTCTCCATATCAATCCTTGAGACTCTACTTGAACTTGGCTTGTACATGTCAGACCTATGAATTTGGGGCTCTTAAACCATTTTTTCACGACCCAAACTTGGGTGTGATGACACTAAGCCATTCCCACCAGATATGTCATCCTAAATCTAAACATTTACAGAAAGATAATACACAAGCAATTTAAATAAGATATATATAGATGTAAAGCAGAAGTCTTAATCAACTTCAATAACCCCCAAAGACTGGTTGTCACATATACAAGCCTATAATATAACAAAAATGAAAATAAGTACAAATGTCAATGTCATTGTTTCTTAAATAGAACAAATCATAATAAAAAGGGACATGGAAGATCGCTAGCCTCGAATAGCTACCTCTTATGTCTCCTCAAAATCCTCTGATAATGAAAGAAAATTTGAATCACTATCTAAGCTCGAAACCTACACAAGTGTGGATAGCAAGGAGTGAGTACCAAATAACACTGTACTTAGAAGCCAACTAAGAAAATGGAGTAAATCTAATAGACACTGAAACTCCTTTCATCTCATTTGAACCTCCTCAACTACAACCTGCACAGAAATCAACTCAATCTATGCCACACTATTCATATAGCAAATAGATCAACAATAGCTCATAAACATCACCGAATAAGTCACATTAGTATAAAATATATCTAACAAAGAGACACATTGGGCATATACACAACTTCACGATGACAAATAAGATGTAATGTAATACAATGTGATTTCACGTAAAGTAATACATGTCTGTCCTAATGATACACATCTATTGTATAACAAACTGGAACCCACGGGGGATACACAAGGACCATGTTTCCGTCAAAACCATTTGCCATTTGGAATCATCATCAATCACCAAAATCATTTTCCATCAGCATCACTGAAACCATTTAACATCGGCATCAGTATCAATCACCAGAACCATTTATAATCGGTATCAGTATCAATCGATCTCATCATAGTATTCCAAAACTAATGCAAATAAGCATGTTCACAAAAATAATGAGAAAATGATAGTGTTTACTACAATAACACAATTCATATCAATGCTATTCACGTTACACTATCAATAGTGTATCAACATCAATAATTACATCATTATAAGTCATCAACTCTCCAGTTCATTGCCTCTTTAATCACAACTAGGATCAATCGGTGAGTGAGTATTTCCAAGTCAATTTATATAATCAACAATGAGAAAATGACAATTTCATCAACTTCACAATCACATTTAGGTTATCATAGCATTTCATCAAACTTACATCGATTTCAAGTCAAGAAGTTCACGTTTTCCATTGCAATCATAGCACACATTGCCTTTTATTAACCCCACTCTTTTATTAAACACAATTCATATGATTAAAATCACAAACCTTCTTCTCATTACTTTCCAACACACATACGAAAGAAAGTTCAAGTATTCTGTAAAATTTATAGGATTTTAGAAGTTCACTTGCCTTAGTCAATATCCAATCAATCAAGTACTTGAGCCTTTCCTTTCGAATATTCTCTAAATCACTAAAATCTAAGAAATTAATGATTCACAACCAAATTTTGAATCTAACAACACCAAAATAATGAAATTTGAGAAAAAGGATCAAAATAACTCAAAAATACGATTCCGAAAACAAAACTCAAATTTTGAAGTTTACACATGAAAATATTCCTTAAAGCATTTGGTGACACGCCCTAGGAGGGTACCCTAGACGTAATTGGCACTCAGAAACCATTTTTGGCTCCCAAGAGAACCACATAGCCTGATCACACATCCATTCATTCATTCATTCAGCGGAAAGTTAAAAACAATAATGAGTAATTTAGCGGGCAACTCAAATCACCCATCCAACTCAAAGAATAAAGGTCATGGGCCAACAGATCAACTAAAATATTTGTCATTAAACATAGTTTGACAAGAATAACTTAAGGAAAGAAATACTCAATCGACCCTTCACTATCTATTCTATAAAGCCTCTATCACTACTATCTAATTGGTGCCAATGACATGTTCATGGCTACCTCAAATCAAAATAAAAAGGGCTAACTCGATGTAAGAATGATATAAGCGGTGGTGTCCTCCGGATGAAGGGAAGGACTCACCAATGCACTGAGTGTGTATAGATCCTCGATGGTACTTCTGTTGACGATCTCTTAAACTTGTCTCTGCATCATGAAATGATGCAGGTTCAAATGGACGTCAGTACGTAGAATGTACGAGTATGTAATATGGCAGAATGAAACATACCTCAAGGAAGAATAATGTTGGTTCAAATATCTCCGAATCAGAAAGATAAGAGATACTCAATCAAAGTCTAAAGTAAGAATATATTTTTAGACAAAAACCAATCATATACCTTAGAATCCAATCCAATCATGTACAATATAGTCCAATTAAATCATTCAATCTAATTCGACCATATACCGTTAGCTCAAAGTAAATCACATATCCATCCAAATCATGCACAATCCAATCATATATTCATCTAACCCAATCCGATCATAAACAATCAACTCAACAATCAAACTCAATGGACTCAACTCAATAAATATGCAAATTAAACTATGTAATGTTTTACAATTCAACTCAAATCATCTACAGTCACAATCAAGCCAACCATATCAAGCACAATCCACTCAATTGGGAGTTTCTCTAATCGACAACTATCACTATATGAGCGAGTGATAGTACAACAATCCGACGTTATTGCCACGTCCGTCCATACCTTGCTAGGGTATGAATGATCAACCAATCATGGATCCTGTCACGACCCAACCCCGTAGGCCGCGACTGGGGTCCGACCTGGACCCCCCGTACACATATCTATTAGCTGAGGTCACATTGAATTGTGAATAAGACAATATCATGTAACAGAGCCCCACTGGGCGATAACATTTTCATAAACCGTAGCCCTTTTCGTTTGTATCACAACATGACAGGGCATGCAAGCCGACAAGGCTGCCATAACATAATAACATATATCATATATCATGTAGACCCAGCTTAATCAAACTGACATACACAACCCACATATACATGTCTGCAGACCTCTAAACATATAAATGACAACATATGGCGGGACAGGGCCCCCGCCGTACCCCTGAATGGATAAAACAATTTCTATACATCCGTGGACAGTATCAAAAACTAGGCTCCGATACAATGGAGCCTCTTCCAGCTGAGCTGCATGGAATCCTAAGCTGACGGACTCCCAAAATATGTATCTGTACCTGCGGGCATGAACGCAGCCCCCCGAGAAAGGGGGTCAGTACGATATGTGTACTGAGTATGTAAAACATAATATAATACAACTGGAAACATATCTGAGATAGAGAATCAGGGGATAAGATATCAATTCAGAAACCTGTACCTGTACTTTATGAATTACAAAAACATGCATGTTCGAGTCATATGATATAGCCGGCCCTTTCGGGGGTCCGGTGAATCATCTCTGTAAATCATCTCTGTAAAACCATCATGGCCCCAGTGCCATCACCACCTTATTACAACACATCATCATATATTTATACACATATCCTGGCCCTCTATTGAGGGACTCAGTGAATAATGCAGTGAACTGTGCACGAGAACATATCCTGGCCCGGGACTCAGGGAAAGATGGGTCACAGTATACACGAGTAGAGTAATGAGCAACTATATGCAATTTAAATCATTATCGAAGACTCAATCGTAGAAGAAAATTAAGCTATTGTCTGAGAATCAGGATTGTAATGTGATCACCTTAAATGCCCTTTAAATGCCATTAGGGGCTATATTAGCTAGTGTTTTGGGGTCCTTAGACACGTACTAAAGTAAAGCCAAATTGCTTATGGAACCAGAAACATTTGTTAACATATAGTCTGTAAGACTTGGAGCTTGTATATTTGTTATCTCTATAGCATATAACAGTTTCCAGGGAAATAGTTCGACTACTGTAGGAGTTCAATATTCAGAAGTAAATAAGAGATGTTTGAGAATAGAGTTACCCTAGATCTCAGATCATATTTAACTTACAACTAAGACAAAGGCATGCCCAAAAGAAGAAAGAGAATAAGCTTTATGTAGTCTGTACTTTGTTTCAGATGACCTTCATACACATATTTCATACCCGACCCATTATAGGGCTCGGTGAGCCACTATGGCATTCAAATCTCACTTTCGTACCAAATACATATCAAGAGAAGGGAAAGATAGTTTCCCATACACTATTCTTTTAGCACGTAGAAGTCTTAACAGGTAATACTCAATCCTTGTAGGGGCGTTAACACTTAACTGTAGTTAGGGATTATGGGGCATACCTGGAGTTCCGGGAATGGAATTATTCCCACATTCCACATACAATTCACTTAAGGCTAAAACTTGCCAAAAGGAAAGAAAGATAATTGTACGTGCTTATACCAAAACATGCCACAAGAAAGCTTTACATACCTCTTGGGAGTTACCCTTTATCCTGCTCGCCTCGTCGTCTTCTGAACCTATTCAATATAAAGTAATACGAATATCAACTACTCTTAACTTTTCAGTATCTGAGGTTACGCCTTAATGCTAATGGAATCTATTCCCTTAGTCGTTTCCTCGACTAGTTCTTTAGTTTGTTAAGGCGTTAACAAAAATTGGGCAGCACCTCCCCTATAATGTGCCCTATCCAAATTTCCAATTAGGTACCTAATACCTACAGCCAACCAACAACAACAACCTGCAGCAATTCATACCAACAATATACAACATACACTCCAAACGACTTATTCAAAAATACGATATCAAAATAGGGCGTCTAGCCTTTATTTTGTGACGCCTTTAATTATACATAACGAGGGGTCATGTGGCTTCGACTAGAAGCACCCTAACCCACATTAGGACATATTCAGGCCCTGCAACAACAAGCCACACCCCTGCAGAGCAACTCACAAGAACAACACTTTGTTTCGACAACAATTCAACTATAACGACTACAAATTAGTTTATTCCGAACGCCAAGTATTTCTAAGCCATTTTCATATTTATAGCCACCAATAGGGCGTGTAACATGCTCCATCAGAACACATAAATCTCAAATTTAAAGAAGAAACCTTACCTTACGTTAAACTTGTCAAACTCGCCAAAACTATCCAAAATGTGAAATCTGGACAGTTTACTGTTTCACCTTGTCGCTTCGTTTCGAAGGGGTAATGGAGGGAAACAGGATTTACGCCCTCATGAAAGTTATAGACATATGTCTTAGGGTCTCAAACAATTTCGAATCATCCCTACATCAATTTTGTACAAAAAGATATGACCAAAATACTTACAGCTGTCCGTGTAGAATTTCCAAAACCAAATTTGGGCAGTACCTCCTCTACACTTCATCACCACTTTTGAAGCTGATAAAAGTAGAACTGGATTTTGGAGTCTGAATTAACGTTATAGAACCACGAAATACCTTTCCAAAACATATTAAATCACTCGAAAAGAATCTGTACACAAGAAGTTATACCAATATTACTAACCACTGTCCCTTCCAAAAACGGGTTGGTTAATTAATTCTTAACATTTTCTCCTTCGACTTTCTCTTATTTTCTCTTCCAAATTCCAATTGAAAAGCTGGAGTTTTACTTCCATGAAGGTCTTAAAATACATATATACGTATCCACATACTTAAGGTACACCGTATATAATTAATTCACGGAAGAAAATTGGAAAACTCACCTTTAATTCTTCAAAAATGTTGCTGCCTTGTTCCTTTTGGTTCTTCACGTTTTTCCTCTCATTTAGCTGATGTTTTTGGATGGAAAATGAGTTAAAGAGTCATCCAACATGTATATATACACCTCCTTAGGAGGTGACACGTGGCAGTCCCCTAGGGTGACACGTGGCAGCCTCCTAGGGTGACACCTCGTCCAAGCTTCCAACACAAAACTGCCACGTGGCAGCGTGGGGTCCATCCCAAGTAGGTGAGTCACTTGCCTGCTTGTCACCTGCTTGCTTCACTTTCGTAAGTTCGGAAACTAGTTTTTGCTCCCTCTCGTAGGTTCGTAATCTCGTTTTACTTTAAGAGCCTATGAAACCCTTTCTACGTAAGCTTGGTATGTAATCAAGTAACTCATGTATGTAAGATTTCTAAATTAGTAGCTTACGTAGATAAGTCGAGTCCTACGACTCGTTACTTGGCCTCCGATTCCTTCCGGATTCTTATGATTCCCCTTCCAACCTTCTCTAGTATGGGGTATCACATTCTCCCTTCCTTAGAGCCGTTTGATAGTGTCGTAGCGTATCCGGCTCACATGATAATGTCCAAGGAACTTATGAGACATTCTGAGTTTAAAAAGGGTGGGGTGTAACATCCTTCCCCCCTTTAGAACATTCGTCCCCGAATGTTAAACAAAACTTCCCTTAGAACTTATATAGACCATCGGGGGATTCGTTTCTATTTCCTTACACATATTTCCATTGAAGTACTTAGTATACGAGTTTGAGGAGTTGGGGTTACCTGTTGACCTGGTGTGTTATGTCCTCTTTTTAATTCCTTAGGTCATCCCCTTTTCTGGTTTTGATTTTTGCCACAGTACCTTGACGGAAGGCACGTCCTCAGTTCGCAACCTTCTAATTTACCAATCGACGATGGCAATAAGTTTCTCCTCATAGGATAACTCTTTCATCTCATGGACTTCATTTATAAAACATACTATGGGTGGATCGCTAGTACATTCGCAAAATATCTATATCTGATAGGCTGGGTGTATGATCTCCAAATCAAGTGGTAAGCTCAACTTACCCGCCACGTTGCCCACCTTATAAGTAACTTGATACAGTCTAATATATTCTGGGTCAAGTTCCTTTTCTAGGTGACCCTATGATGAACATCTAATCATCAACTTGAACTCTATATGTCGACGTCGATTATCTGTATGTCATTCCTGCCGACTCTGGGCTTTTAGTCAATAGCTTGCTTAATCATGTCGAGGCCATTGGAATACTAGTGTAGTAATTATTATTGTAGGCAACTTGATAAGTGATGGATAATCATTCCGGCTACCTTCAAAGTTAATCTCCCGGCTCGTGACATATCTTATAGCGTCTAATAGTGCGCTCAGTCTGTTTAGTAGCTCGAGGGAGAAATGCGGTACTAAGACCTGTTTGTGCTCCTGACCTCTTCTTGGACTGATCTCAAGGCATTAATTATAATTGAAGTCCCTTTATCTGGATATTAGAGGAGGAAACCTCACGGAACCTTACCATTCTCCATGTTCTATAACTCCCCCTAATTTCAGCAGCATAGGTGCTCTTGATTGGAAGCAAATGGGCTGATTCCTTAGCCTAATCACAACAACTCATATAGCACCCTACTCTTACCAAGTATAAAATGGGTGCGTAATGACGTGGATAATTTGGGAACCGTTAGCCTCGTATAGTCTTTCTCGACTCTTTTCAGGACTTTAACTGGCATTCGATCTTTTGGGTCCTTCTTCCCCTTTTTTTCCAATCCTTAGGGTTGGCTACCGAATAATGTTGCAGTCCCCCCATATAACGGCGCTCGTAGTCATTCTGTGCTTTGTCTAACATGATCTGTGTAATTCCAAAAGAGTTTTGGCATAGAAGCTTGCTATCCTATAGTAACCAGCTAGTTCAGTCAGTTTTACTTAAACCTTTTCACAATTTCCCTTACCCCCGCTTATAATCCTCTAGACACATTATCTTGTGTCATTCTTTTACCTTTACAAGAATACAAGAGTGTACAAGAAGCATCCTAGCGTTACCTCGCTAGTCCTCATATCTTGCCCTGCCTTTTCTCCCTTCCTACACTCGAGGTTGGGGTAGATCTTTGGTCCAATCGTGGCCATGTCTTACTTTACCCGTAGTACTAATTCCATCTCGGTAGTTTGGCTTAACTTATCTTTGCACCTCTCGGTAGTTAGTTGCAACTTGGGCTCCTTTGTTTGGGATAATAGTCCTACCATGTTTTTTTTTACTCTATAATTTTACACCTCCTCGGCAGATTAGGTAACCTTTGATCGAAGGAGTAGGGACTAATATCATTATTCCACAAGTAACATTCCCTCCAGAGTCATCTGGTGCTAGAGTGCAAAATGAGTTTTGTAGTCCTGGTCATATTGTGGGATTTCCGACCTTGGGCACTGCTTCCTATCATTTGTAAATTACATCCGCTAGTACCCTTACCTTTGGCGTTTGCTTTTTCTCCCTCAGAGTTGGCTACCAAGTGGTGTCGAAATTCCCTCGCCCACTGGACTATATAGCCATTCTGCTGTTTTCCTCTCATTAACTAGTTCTATGTTGAAGAGCTGTGGCACTCAAGTGTGTCGTCAGTTAGAAAATAGCTAATCCTTCTTGTTTTTCTTAAGACCTTGTTACGATTTTCTTTACCATATCTTATAATACTCCGGGTACATAATCTCATCTCGTTTCTCCGTTACTAGTCAGATGCTTCTGTCTCGCATGATCATACCAGCACTAACGTATTAAGTTCCATCAGAATTTCGAAGTAAAGCGTGCTGGGGCGAGAGTAATATTGGGATGGGTGACCTCCATGGGAAGTCTTCAGGTCGCGTTTCATTATAACCTTTTCCACGAGGTGCGGGCACTCAACTTAGCTCCAGATTTACCTCAGCATTGTCTCGCGAGTCTTTATGTTTTGCCCCATCTTTTCGTCTGTTATCTTGCATCTAGTATCGGTGTAGACCTTTAGCTCCACGATCCTTTATTCATTTTATGTTCTCCATATTTTCTACCACAAGAGGCTTTCTATTCTTTTTTTTGGTTATTTATCTATCGCAATATCATTTGCGACTAACTCTATAACCAACATTTTGGCTTTTGGTCTAGCATGTTATCATTATCCTTCGTAGTGTCTCTTGAATTATTCGATATCCTTTCATTGGTACATTCTTCTATTTTTATACGCAGCCACCTTCTAGTGTTATGTTGTTCAGGGTCTCGTCACAAACTTCTTAACGTTGCCTTATGTAGCATTCTGGCTTCCGTTCAATTACTGGTGGCTTCCAGACCTTTCTAACTTGGTTCGGCAGGATATCTTATTGAAGTTTAGACGTCCATCTCAAATATATTACCATATCGATTGCCTTCACCTTACTTTTGCCATTTTCTCCTTAACTTCCCCCCTTTAGAGGGTACTCGTGCTTTCCTCTGTATGTACTTATAGTCATTCCAATTTCAATTAGGCGGTACTAGTATTCTGGGATTAACTATTCCAGGTTTTCTTAAAGCAGTGGCTTTGTCCCAACCTATATCCTTTGTTTCTTGGGACGAATACAAGTTGTGCCAATTATTCCTTAAGTTTGCCATCCTCGTCCCTTGAGGGTTCCACTATTTTTGGGGCGACGTGGTGTACCCGCGTCATTTCTTTGTATCTTAAGCCCCATGCTCTTACTGCGTTCTCAATGCAGGCCTTTAACTTAGGCAACGCGTACTAAGTGCGTCTTACTAGTGGCTCCAATTTATCCCTGCATACTCATATCACACTGTTCAGTTCATACTTACCTATCCCCCTTTTAACTCGTATATATATTTGGTTCCTGACATCTCTTTGAGGTGCTTTTATTAGAAGTTCTTTCCCCAATTAATCGGTGGCAAATTATAAACTATTATCGTACATCATTTTCCAACTATTGTTGGAAGAAATCAGAACATCTTAAACATCACAGTACTTCTTCTAATACTTGACCTACCTGGTCTCCTTCTGAGTTTATCCTCAAGCTATAAACAACTCATCTGATTTACAATTAGGAATTGGAGGTTTGGTATTTTTTCCCAAAAAGAGTGATACTCGTTCGCGTGACATCTTATCCTTCATCCTGAGCCTCTTTTTTTTTTTTTACAACACAATTACGGTTGGAGATACTACGGTCTGAACTGTACTGCTCAGACAGACTTTTGTTTCTTCAAAATAATTTCCTCGAGTAAGAAAAGTATCCCTTATTGACGACATGAAGAGTACCTCTTATAGTTTTAATTAAACATAATAAGGGTACTTGATATCAATCTCCAGGACATCCTAAAAATCTATGTTTCATTCCCTTTTCCTTGTTCTGGGAAAATTTCGACAAAGTTTCCTCTACATTTCTTACTTATGCCAAAACCTGCACGCAGAAAATACCAACAATGCCTCACAGGGCCAACATATATATATATATACATATCATATCATAGCTACACAGGGCTTTCAATGTCATCTCATATCGCAGCCACACAGGGCTTTCAACGTTAACAATAATATAAAAATACTAGACTTACCTCATATGTCCAACTCCAAACTACATCTGTTGCACTTTTTGTCTGCTTTTCTTTCAGGTTTCAACTTTATATTTCAATACCTTACCCGATGGATATGTTCCGTGGCTTTACTTCACTTACTTGCATGCTTTGTAACTTTCCATATCATCAATTACTTTCTTCTATTGGTGTCGTCCTTCTGTTAAGATCCAAGGTTAGTATAAGGAATTTTTTCCTATGACTCAGATCTAAAGCACGATCTCAGATGTAGAAGAAAGGTAACATCCTAAATGTCCTATAGCTTCCTGTTTATAGATGTGGCGCGCAACACACCGATAAACAAGACTCTACTAGACACGATCTGCAGACACTCCAAGGACGAACTGCTCTGATACCACTTCTGTCACGACCCAAACCCGTAGGCCGCGACTGGGGTCCGACCTGGACCCCCCGTACACATATCTATTAGCTGAGGTCACATTGAATCGTGAATAAGACAATATCATGTAACAGAGCCCCACTGGGCGATAACATTTTCATAAACCGTAGCCCTTTTCGTTTGTATCACAACATGACAGGGCATGCAAGCCGACAAGGTTGCCATAACATAATAACATATATCATATATCATGTAGACCCAGCTTAATCAAACTGACATACACAACCCACATATACATGTCTGCAGACCTCTAAACATATAAATGACAACATATGGCGGGACAGGGCCCCCGCCGTACCCCTGAATGGATAAAACAATTTCTATACATCCGTGGACAGTATCAAAAACTAGGCTCCGATACAATGGAGCCTCTTCCAGCTGAGCTGCATGGAATCCTAAGCTGACGGACTCCCAAAATATGTATCTGTACCTGCGGGCATGAACGCAGCCCCCCGAGAAAGGGGGTCAGTACGATATGTGTACTGAGTATGTAAAACATAATATAATACAACTGGAAACATATCTGAGATAGAGAATCAGGGGATAAGATATCAATTCAGAAACCTGTACCTGTACTTTATGAATTACAAAAACATGCATGTTCGAGTCATATGATATAGCCGTCCCTTTCGGGGGTCCGGTGAATCATCTCTGTAAATCATCTCTGTAAAACCATCATGGCGCCAGTGCCATCACCACCTTATTACAATACATCATCATATATTTATACACATATCCTGGCCCTCTATTGAGGGACTCAGTGAATAATGTAGTGAACTGTGCACGAGAACATATCCTGGCCCGGGACTCAGGGAAAGATGGGTCACAGTATACACGAGTAGAGTAATGAGCAACTATATGCAATTTAAATCATTATCGAAGACTCAATCGTAGAAGAAAATTAAGCTATTGTCTGAGAATCAGGATTGTAATGTGATCACCTTAAATGCCCTTTAAATGCCATTAGGGGCTATATTAGCTAGTGTTTTGGGGTCCTTAGACACGTACTAAAGTAAAGCCAAATTGCTTATGGAACCAGAAACATTTGTTAACATATAGTCTGTAAGACTTGGAGCTTGTATATTTGTTATCTCTATAGCATATAACAGTTTCCAGGGAAATAGTTCGACTACTGTAGGAGTTCAATATTCAGAAGTAAATAAGAGATGTTTGAGAATAGAGTTACCCTAGATCTCAGATCATATTTAGCTTACAACTAAGACAAAGGCATGCCCAAAAGAAGAAAGAGAATAAGCTTTATGTAGTCTGTACTTTGTTTCAGATGACCTTCATACACATATTTCATACCCGACCCATTATAGGGCTCAGTGAGCCACTATGGCATTCAAATCTCACTTTCGTACCAAATACATATCAAGAGAAGGGAAAGATAGTTTCCCATACACTATTCTTTTAGCACGTAGAAGTCTTAACAGGTAATACTCAATCCTTGTAGGGGCGTTAACACTTAACTGTAGTTAGGGATTATGGGGCATACCTGGAGTTCCGGGAATGGAATTATTCCCACATTCCACATACAATTCACTTAAGGCTAAAACTTGCCAAAAGGAAAGAAAGATAATTGTACGTGCTTATACCAAAACATGCCACAAGAAAGCTTTACATACCTCTTGGGAGTTACCCTTTATCCTGCTCGCCTCGTCGTCTTCTGAACCTATTCAATATAAAGTAATACGAATATCAACTACTCTTAACTTTTCAGTATCTGAGGTTACGCCTTAATGCTAATGGAATCTATTCCCTTAGTCGTTTCCTCGACTAGTTCTTTAGTTTGTTAAGGCGTTAACAAAAATTGGGCAGCACCTCCCCTATAATGTGCCCTATCCAAATTTCCAATTAGGTACCTAATACCTACAGCCAACCAACAACAACAACCTGCAGCAATTCATACCAACAATATACAACATACACTCCAAACGACTTATTCAAAAATACGATATCAAAATAGGGCGTCTAGCCTTTATTTTGTGACGCCTTTAATTATACATAACGAGGGGTCATGTGGCTTCGACTAGAAGCACCCTAACCCACATTAGGACATATTCAGGCCCTGCAACAACAAGCCACACCCCTGCAGAGCAACTCACAAGAACAACACTTTGTTTCGACAACAATTTAACTATAACGACTACAAATTAGTTTATTCCTAACGCCAAGTATTTCTAAGCCATTTTCATATTTCCAGCCACCAATAGGGCGTGTAACATGCTCCATCAGAACACATAAAGCTCAAATTTAAAGAAGAAACCTTAACTTACGTTAAACTTGTCAAACTCGCCAAAACTATCCAAAATGTGAAATCTGGACAGTTTACTGTTTCACCTTGTCGCTTCGTTTCGAAGGGGTAATGGAGGGAAACAGGATTTACGCCCTTCATTAAAGTTATAGACATATGTCTTAGGGTCGCAAAAAATTTTGAATCATCCCTACATCAATTTTGTACAAAAAGATATGACCAAAATACTTACAGCTGTCCGTGTAGAATTTCCAAAACCAAATTTGGGCAGTACCTCCTCTACACTTCATCACCACTTTTGAAGCTGATAAAAGTAGAACTGGATTTTGGAGTCTGAATTAACGTTATAGAACCACGAAATACCTTTCCAAAACATATTAAATCACTCGAAAAGAATCTGTACACAAGAAGTTATACCAATATTACTAACCACTGTCCCTTCCAAAAACGGGTTGGTTAATTAATTCTTAACATTTTCTCCTTCGACTTTCTCTTATTTTCTCTTCCAAATTCCAATTGAAAAGCTGGAGTTTTACTTCCATGAAGGTCTTAAAATACATATATACGTATCCACATACTTAAGGTACACCGTATATAATTAATTCACGGAAGAAAATTGGAAAACTCACCTTTAATTCTTCAAAAATGTTGCTGCCTTGTTCCTTTTGGTTCTTCACGTTTTTCCTCTCATTTGGCTGATGTTTTTGGATGGAAAATGAGTTAAAGAGTCATCCAACATGTATATATACACCTCCTTAGGAGGTGACACGTGGCAGTCCCCTAGGGTGACACGTGGCAGCCTCCTAGGGTGACACCTCGTCCAAGCTTCCAACACAAAACTGCCACGTGGCAGCGTGGGGTCCATCCCAAGTAGGTGAGTCACTTGCCTGCTTGTCACCTGCTTGCTTCACTTTCGTAAGTTCGGAAACTAGTTTTTGCTCCCTCTCGTAGGTTCGTAATCTCGTTTTACTTTAAGAGCCTATGAAACCCTTTCTACGTAAGCTTGGTATGTAATCAAGTAACTCATGTATGTAAGATTTCTAAATTAGTAGCTTACGTAGATAAGTCGAGTCCTACGACTCGTTACTTGGCCTCCGATTCCTTCCGGATTCTTATGATTCCCCTTCCAACCTTCTCTAGTATGGGGTATCACATTCTCCCTTCCTTAGAGCCGTTTGATAGTGTCGTAGCGTATCCGGCTCACATGATAATGTCCAAGGAACTTATGAGACATTCTGAGTTTAAAAAGGGTGGGGTGTAACAGATCCAATCCAACTAAGTTCTATAATGTCAGGACATAAAATGGGAAACATCCGACTTTAACGGTTCGATCCTATGGGAAGCATCCGACTTTTACGGTTTCATCCCCTCCTACGTTTGACGACGTAGTTTATTGGTTCGAGTATGGACTATACTCTTACCCAATTCGGTGCTCGATACTCCTCCCAAGACTCAATATGCTCATATCTATCAAGTGAGTAAAATACTCAAAATACTCATTTAGTCTCAGTGGACTCTTTCAAAACTCAAATTAAATCTAGCCTCATTGGACGTTCTTTCAAATCGACTTATCTCAAATCATCAAACTCTTTTCTTTAAATTGATACCATCTCAAATCAATGGATGTAGAAAATATTATATGCGTTTAAAATATAATTCCAATTCCTCAACTCTACCTCAAAATAGACATTTTATGTAAAAATATTCAACTCATTTATACTCAAAATATTTATGTTCAAAATAATTAAAAGACTTTTCAAACTCAACTCATGCTTAAACTCTTTTTAAATCATAGATGAAACTAATAACTCTTTTAGACTCAAAATAGTGTGTAAATAGTTTATGCAAAAAGTTTCAAAATAATTTATTTAAAGTTCCTCCTCAAAAGATCATTTATTTTCCAAAATGTTCCTAAGACTCCAATCAACTCAAATTATGCACATCACATACCACAAAATCACATTAGACTCAAATCCACTTCATCACACAACATCCTCATCAACATAACCTCTTCATTCACATCATCATCAAACATCATTATTCACATCATCATCAAACATCATCATCACATCATCATCATCATCAAACATTATCATCACATCATTGTCAAATATCATCATCACATCAATCGTCAAACATCTACTCTAAAATCCTTATTTTAGTCCTATGTTCAATTTATGGAAGCCAAAGGACATTCTTAACTACCCAGTTCATTCTTTTCATTCCAATCAATACACATATACACAATGCCATCCATCTCAACTCAAGACAAATTATGATCAAAGAAATCTCATCTTGGATTCATGTGAATGAAACATGAATCCATACTCTCAACAAAACTCAACTCAAAAATATCGTCAACAACTATAAATCTATATACAAAGATACATTTGTAGTCAATAATCATGAAATATAACTATTTAGTAACTCAAGTCATTAAAATCATCCATCAATTTCTAGCATATGAAAATATTCTAGGGTTTAGGAAAATTTCAAGGAAAATCTTCATAAAAGGTTGGAACCTTTCACAACTTCTATCTAACACATCTATGGGCATATGAAAGAACTCAATCCATATTTTAGGTTAGCCTTACATACCTTAGAGTAGATTTTGAAGAAACCTTGTTGGGTCTTCAATGGAAACTTGAAGTCTTGAAGCTCTTGGAGGTAATTCCTTGTTAGAAATGGAAAAGAAGAAGAAGAAGAGAGAGAGAGAGACTCCTAGCGATTTTAGAGAGAGAGAGGGGGCTGAAAATATCTTCCCAAATTGGTCAAGGATGATACATATAGAATTTGGGACAATTCCCAAATTGCCCCTTCTAAAAAATTCTGAAAAATAGGCTAAAACGCTCCTGGTGCGATAGTTGTGCATCACGCCATTGTAGTGCTAGGTCGATTACGACTAAAACCTGCACACCCATTAGTGGCGCGCCGTTACAAAGACCAAACTATTGAGGTGTGTTCTTGGCGCGATAGCGTCGCGCCCTTACAGTGCCAAGCCCAAGTTTTCTGGGTTCTGGAAAATAGGCTTGAAAAACCTTGCTACCCAATAGTGGCGCATCGCTCTAGGGACCAAACTACTAAGGTATGTTCATGGCGCGATAGTAGCGCGTCGTTCCCTTGCGGCGCCAAGGCCATAATCCCAGCAGTTGCAACCCAGGCCTAAATTCCTGTCGAGCTAGTTCGTCTTAGGATCATCATAGCTTTTGACCCTAAACTCCAAAAATTACATTCTTGGTGGCGTTGGAAAGAAGACTCGACGACCTTTAATTTGGTAGGTCATGGTCCATCCAGTTCATCATACTTCAAATGATATGGTCGTTAGAAGTCGATCCTTATACAAACTCCTTCGACAACTTACCCAAGACGAACTCTTTTGGACTTAGCTTGGTTCTAAGGATCCCTTATGACCTCACATCATCTCTAACACTCTTTAATTACTTAGGAACTCATCCTAACTCATGCACACGCTTCACAATAATTGGGTTCGACCCTACACGAATACAAGAAAGGTCCGAATCTTAGGCAAAATTTTTGGGGGGTGTTACATTTGGAATCCATTAGAGAAAACCATTTCAAAATAGAGTTGCTTCCAACTTATAATCACCATTTTCAATTTGAAAACCCAAGTTCTTGAAAATCCTAAATTAGCCAATCAAATCTCAAATTCTAATGTTAAATTCACATTTGATGCTAGGGAATTGAAGTTTTAGTGTAAAAAACACTAACCCAAATGATTCCCAAAAAGAAACCATTCAAAAATCGCCTCAAGGATATTTCTCAAACTCAAAAATGGAGGAAATAGGGCTCGCTAAAGCTACTCAGGGGTCGCTTTTGCGACACTTGCTTAAGCGATCCCCTAATCGCTTTAGAGAGACCCGCAAAAACCACGGCCTTCACTTTTGCGATAGGGTGTTAGCTTAAGCTGTTACACCCCTCACTCTTGAGCTTGGAACGTCTTCTTAAGTTCCTTAGACACTATCATGTGAGCTGGATAAGCTACGACACTATCAAACAACTCTAAGGAAAGAAGATTGTGATACCTCGCGACAAGGGAGGTTGGAGATAGAGTCATAAGAATACGGAAAGAGTTGGAGGCTAAGAAATGAGTCGTAGGACTCGATTTACCTACGTAAGACACTAAGTTAAGAGTCTTATACACTTAAGTTGCTTAAGGATATACCAAGCTTACGTAGTTCGGATTACATGAGCTCTTAAAGTAAGACGAGATTACGAACCCGCGAGGAAGGGAAAAAGACGACGCGTGGAAGCCAATGGAGGAGCGACATGTGGCAGCAACTCAAGCAAGAAGGTGATGCACCTACTTAGGGTCAAGTAGGTGATGCAGCTGCTTGGGGGAGGTGGACCCCGCTGCTATGTGGCAGCCCCTAATTGGCAGCATGACACGGTGGCCAATCATGGCTTGACACGTGTCATCCTTAGGGGATGACACGTGTCACCCCTTGGGACCACCCATATAAGTGATATGTATCTCAAACTTCAGCTTGTTCATCAAAATTTCCAGCAGCAACGTGAATAAAAAAACCCTAAAGCTAAGGAGAGAAAATTGCGACGGCTTTGGGAGAAAAATAGGTAAGTCCCGTTTTCGTTCCGTAAATTAATTAATTAGCGTATAATACAATGATATGGAAGTATTAGTAGTATAAAATTAGGATTTTTTTCAGCAAAAATCAGACAGCAAGCTGCCACAACGATTCAGCACGTAAATAAAATTCCGAGGCGCGATTTCGGCAAGTTTTAGTCAATTTCGGGAAAGGTAAGTTCTTCCCCTCTAATTTGAAGTTTATGATGTTATATTATGGTGTATTACACACCTTAGTATCTGCTGGAAGTTGGGTAAAAGGTTGGAAAAGTTCAGTGTTCGGAATAAACGAATTTGGAATCGCTATAGTTAAGTTGTTGTCGAAATAAGGTGTTGTACGCGTAGGGGCTGCTGCTGGTTGTGTTGTGGCGTGTTGCAGGGTCTAAAAGTTATCTAAATTAGGTGTGGGATCTGATGTTTGCAGCCACATTAACCTCCTCTTTGCAATTAAAGAATTCGCGAAAGAAAGATTAAAGACTCTAGTTTTGGTATCTTAGTTTCGAGTTAATTGTCGGGGGTTTATATTGTATAATTTTGGTCGTAATATGTATATGTATGGGTTAGTGGTTACATTGTTGGTTGGCTACAGGTTCTAAGTACATGTTTGGGAATTCGGATAGGGCACATTATAGGGGAGGTGCTGCTCGATTTTCGTTAACATCCTAACTAGTTAAGGAACTAGCCGAGAAGGCGAGCGAAGGGATGAATGTTATGAATACTCGTGGGTAGTCTAAGTTGCTGAAAATTCAAAGGTTGTTAATACTTACATTACTTCCATGTTAAATAGGTTTCGAGGACAACGATGTGGACGTGATTAAGAGAAGTCCATACAAGGTATGTGAAGCTTTCCTTTGGCGTGTTTTGGGAATAGATATGTAGAACTATTCTTCTTTTCTTTTGGCATGTCTTAGATATAAGTTATGAATGATATGTATACGATATTTGGGATTCAATCCATTCGTAAAGCCCTGAGTATGAGTCGAGACACTTGTTTACTTCTTGGTATTAGAACTTCTGCAATAGTTGAGTCATTGCCTTTTTGTCTTCTATGTGATGAAAACTAGTACATGTAAAGCCTATTTCTTCTTTCCTTTAGAATGGCTTAATTTTGAGTTAAATGGTATATGATATAGGTTTAGAGGTAATTCCATTTATGAGCTCTGATTGTAATTTGTGACTTGTAGTCACTCCTGAACATCAAGAGTCTGAAAGTAGTCAAACTACTATTCTCGAGCCTTCTATATAATGAATAGTAAGTAGAGGTACTAGCTCCTCTTTTTAGAGGCTCTGAAATGATAAATGCCGTTGATTGCATGAGTTGAGTTTTTGACTAGATAAATTGTGTTTCTGATTGCATAGACTATATTTCTGATTGCATGAATTATGTGGCATTATTTTGATGCATGTTTGTGATCCCTGAAGCCCCAACTGATATAAGCCCTAATGACATCTAAAGGGATACCTCGGATAATTACTCCCCCAGTTTTCAGGTGACGGTTCACTTGACTGTTTCATCGAGTCTTAGATAATGACTTAGTTTCATATGGTTTCTCACTAATCTACTCGTGCATGCTGTAACCCATCCTTCCTCGAGTCCCATGATGGGCCGGGATATGTTATTGTGCACAGTGTTACTGCTTCTTTCACCGCATTCCAGGACGGATGTGTATAGTTCCACGTACGAGGAGACGATGTCGTACGTGAGGTGTGATATATGTTATATGTTATGATGATACGATTATTCACCGAGTCCCGGGCCGGCAGTTATATGATAGTATATGTGGTGAAATAAGGAAGGAACACCGAGTCCCTCCTTAGAGGGCCGGGTACATATGTATATTATGATGGTACGCTATAGACGTACACCACTCCATTCACCGAGTCCCTCACTAAAGGGCCGGATACTTTATGTAGGCATGCATATGAGATTAAAGCAATACATTGTGACCCTGAGCCCCGCAGTAAACCGGGTATAATACGATGATATACATGATAAGATGATACCGTATACGATGGTATGATACCGTATACGATGATATGATGAAATGAAATGCATTATGATACGATGATATGTGATTATGAAGTAATGATGATGACACCGAGTTCACTAGAGGGCCGGGCACAGTATATGCTGGTGTATAGGATTACGTGTCCTAAGGTGCAAGTACAGTAATTTGTTAATAGTTGTACTTTTCCCCTGCATCCCTATTTCAGTTATGATCTCAGTTACGATGTGTTATGCTTTACATACTCAGTACATATATCGTACTGACCCCACTTTTCTCGGGGGGATGCATTTCATGCCCGTAGGTACAGATGTTTATTCTAGAGATCCATCAACCTAGGAGTTCCTCTCAGCTGTGTCGGAAGTGCTTCACTGTTCTGGAGCCTAAATTTTGATGCTAGTCACTTAATGTATATATTTGTACATTCAGGGGTACGGCGGGGGCCTTGTTCCGCCATATGTTGTTGTTACTATTCTTAGAGGTCTGTAGACATATGTATATGTGGGTTGTTTGTGAGTTAGTTTCGATGTTGCCTGTTCGATATGTTGTGAATTTTTTTGCTATAGCAGCCTTGTCGGCTCGCGTGCCCTTTCATGATATGATACAAATGAAAGAGGCTACATGTACATGAAAAAGTTTTAAACTATTGGGGTTTTTGTATATAGTATCACATCACACACGGTTCAACTTAAGTGTAGTTGATAAATACGCATGAGAGGGTCCAGGTCGGAACCCAGTTGTGGCCTACGGGGTTGGGTCGTGACATAAGCAACGATAAATTTCGCGACCCATCCTCGTGATCGCGAGGCCTGCAACCAGGTCATAACAAATCTTTTCACAATGACCAAAAATTCTCCGAAAGGACCTTCGAGATCCAATCGGAACCCCGTACACACAAATCATATATGCTATCATACTAAATTCGACGTTTCATACTCTATGAAATCATCAGAATTTGAATTCGAGGTCTCATTGACCCAGAATCCGTTTAGTTGCAACCAAGCTAACTTTAGGCCTCAAAATATCAAATCATGCTCGGAACTTCTAAAAATTCAACCAAAATCACTCCTAGTCTCAAAATATCCCAAAACTCCAATGGAGTCATCGGAATTCCATTATGAGCATCCCAACTCCAAAAGTTGACCAAAGTCAACTCTAGAATCAAAAACTCAACAAATTCCAACTTAGGACCTCAAATCCACGATACCACTCAAAATCTAATTCCGTCAACTCTCCCAGACCAATTCCACATTCTAGAGCTGATGGAATAGATTAAATTCTATTCTAAGACCCAAAACTTTCAATAACATCAAAAATCACGATTTGACAACTTAAGCATTTGAAACTCAAAGCTTTCCAAAAATCTTAACTTTTTAAGGAATTTTACAAAACCAACTTCGAATACTAATGAAATATGAATCTGGGCAACTAACGGGAGGGGTGAAATGATTATTTTGCAAAATTTACCAAAAATGGCCTTCAGGGTCATTACAGTCTCCTGCTTTGGGGGTATTAATTATAAGAAAGTATTTATCTATAATTATTTTAGTGTTATGGGGCAAGGACTTAGTTTTTCCTAAAGATTGTTATATCAAAAGTAGACAAAGAAACCTTATTATTTATGATGCTTACATGGTACATATGATAAACCTATTAAATTTTAATATTACACATTATTTTAACATGTTACAATTTTTCTTGTGGTGCTTATATGGTACATGTCATAAATCACATGCTAGCGGTATAAATCAATGATAATGCATGTATATAAAATTTATATTTGATATTTTTTATTTATTTGTATGTATTACACTACATACATATATAATTCACCTTTTTGGCAAACAATTCAGTATTTGATATAGTATACATTCACTGGTATAAAATAATTGCAAAAAAATTAAAAATTTATCGAATATGGTGAACAAAATTAGAAAAACACATACATATAAAACAAGAAGAATTAGAATGAAAACAAGTAATTGAATTAAACTTTCATGGTAGTAATTTGTTAGAAGAATTGCTATTCGACAATGAATTTTCTCAATAATGCAAGCAATTTCCTAGCAATTAAAGTCTCATAAAATGTCATAAATGCATTAATGATTATAAGGCAACAATTAGGGAGTGTATTATTGATTATAGGTTAAAGAATTTGAACTACGTAAAAGAAGGTATAAATATGAGTCTCTAATTTTATGCAACCTCCTTTAAATATTAATTTTATTAATAATTATGCAAATTTTTATGTATATACTAAAAATGATATAAAAATGTTATTTATAATCGACATTTTCAAATTCACTAGAAGATTCTTCATAATCGACATTTTCAAATTCACTAGAAGATTCTTCATAATCGACATTTTCAAATTCACTATCTTCATTCTCAAGAGAATCCTCATCATAAGACTCATAAGTTATGCGTGAAGAAGAATTATACTTTAAGCCATATATACATACATACATATATATATATATATATATATATATATACACACACATCACCCAATTCTATCTATTTCACTTTCAAAAGTCGCCCTATTAAAATTTGGTCCACATCAATTATTCTGTAAGTCCACATGACATCAATAATTTAAAACTTTACATAAACTACTATCCAACCCGTCCCAAACCATAACTCGAATTAACCCCATTTTCTTGGATTTGATTACTATGTATAGCTTGTAATAAAACCAAATATTTGTAGAAGCTTTGTATTTTATTTGGTAAACTCATAAATGGTATGCGTTGTGGAATAAATTAAAGAGTCCCATAGCTTTATTTACGTAAAGAAACTTCTTTTGTTCTCTTATTAAATGAAATTACTTCTTCTATTTCAATTTGTTTGGCTTGATTCGAAGTAGATAGTCAAACTAACTAATGTTTGGTGTAATTTTAGACATAGATTTTTTTATTTCTTAAAAATATATTTGTTTACATATTTAGAATACTATATATAAAAATATTATAAACAATCAAATCCAAAAATAGGGTTAATTCAGATTATGGTTAAGGTCGAATTAGGTCGGTGAATAAGGCTAAGTTTTGAATTATTAATGTCATGTGGATTGAGAAAATAAAATTCACGTGGACTAAATAAAATGACACATTATATTTTATTAGCCAAATTTTAATAAGATAACTTTTGAGACGATATAGATAAAATTGAATAAAATTGTTAAAATAAATAAAATAAAATATGACTTTGATAAATAATTTTTAATAATTGGGCTGAGTCCAAAGTTGTTGTTGTTGTGTGTGGAAACAAATATCAATTCATTACTTAATGTAGTTTTTAAATAGGTAAAATTATCCTTTTACACATATTCCCCTAATATATTTACTTTTATTCCCATATACACCAAAAAATTTCCAAATTCCCTCTTTTTCCTTTCTCTCTCTATACCTCTCTGATACATCCGCCTATTCCTTTATTCTTGCCCTAATTTGCTCTAGTTAATTTGTTACTCTTCAACTGTTAATATATTTCAAGGTTCCAAATAAGGTATATTTCAATCTTTCCTTATATGGAATTTTACTTCATCCTCATTCAATCTGATTTCTCCTAAAATTTGTATATTTTGATTTCTTTTGAAAATCTTTGAAAAATCTTCTAAATTTTTATCATTTGTTTTCTTCTGTAAATCTTTCTGTTTTTGTTTCTCATACCTTCAATGGAATCCGTTCATGGTCTCAAATAGTCCACTAAAAATCAACGAATTCTTGTTTCTCCTAGTTCTGATTCGTCTTGGGAAGGTTACGACGAAGTTAGATCCAAACATCGTAACGATTCAGCAGTGATGAATAAGCTACGTGAGAAATTGAAGTCGAAAGCTACAGTTAAACATGCACCCAAAGAAATAGACAACAAGATTGAAGGGGTTACAACATGCCCTAATCTCCTAAAGGTATGTGTTCAATTAAGTTTTTTGTTTTAGAATGAAATTTTTTTGAAGGTTTTAATGATTCTGATACATATCATTTATGTATCAGATTCATAATGTATTTTTAAAAGGAATTTCTTTTGGAGATTTTCTATTTCTGATACATCATGTTTAAGTGTCAGTTTCTGTTGTTTTAATTTTTAATTATTCTGATACATATACATTTATGTATCAGATACATAATGTCTTTTTCAAATGTATTTTTTTGGAGATTTTCTATTTCTGATACATCATGTTTAAGTGTCAGTTTCTGTTGTTTTAATTTTTAATAATTCTGATACATATACATTTATGTATCAGATACATAATGTCTTTTTCAAATGTATTTTTTTTGGAGATTTTCTATTTCTGATACATCATGTTTAAGTGTCATTTTATGTTATTTCAAGTTTTAACGAAGCTGATACATATCATTTATGTATCAGATACATAATGTCTTTTTCAAATGCAATTATTTGAGATTTACTATTTCTGATACATTATGTTTAAGTCTCAGTTTCTGTTATTTCAAGTTTAATGATTCTGATACATCTACATTTATGTATCAGATACATAATGTCTGTTTCATATGCAATTTTTTGAGAATTATTATTTCTGATACATCATCTTTAAGTCTCAGTATTTGTTATTTTCAAGTTTTAATGATTCTGATACATATACATTTATGTATCAGATACATAATGTTTTTTTCAAATGCAATTTTTTGGAGATTTACTATTTCTGATACATCATGTGTAAGTGTCATTTTTTGATGTTTCAAGTTTTAATGATTCTGATATTTCTACATTTATGTATCAGAATATAATATATAATTGTTTCTGATACATCTTCTGTATGTATCAGATTCTCATCTCATGAATCAGATATTTTAATGCATATGATACATAGTATTTATGTATAAAGTTCAAGTTGTATTTAATCATTTTCATGTCAATGCAGGGAATGAAATACGTCATCAAGAAGATCCCGTCTCACCCATTGAGATTCGAAACGGCATATAGGGCTAATTTTCTTGATGATTTTGAATCATCAATAGGTGAAGAAGGTATAAAGTTATTTAGGCAATCCATATTTGGTCACTACTTAGATATGCCAAACTGCAATTTTCAAGGGCAAATCATCAAATGCCTCTTACTTCTTGAGGTAGACCAAAAAAACAAAAAAGAATTACACATTCGTCATGTGCAGGGTAATATACTACGATTTACAATAAATGATTTTGCTATCATTATTGGTTTGCGATGTACCAGTAATATGAATGACTTTCGGTATTCTGATGACCAAACAAGTAGATTATTGTCTTTATATTTTCCTGGTGCCAAAAATGGGGTCAACAAAGCTCATTTCGTTGAGCGTTTTCTAGTTGGAGGATGGAAAACAAATAAAGACGCTATTCAGATAGCCATTCTCTATTTCATCCACACTTTTGTTTTTTCTCAACTAGGTGATGCACCTATATCAGTTGATGATTTTAAGATGGTAAAAGATGATAGGTATGAGCAATATCCATGGGGGAAAATAGCATTTTCAAAATTGATAAAAGGAATGCGTCAGGAGTTTTCAAATGCCAAACAAATGTATCATCTAGGCGGCATGCCATACGCTCTGAATGTTTGGATATATGAATGTGCATCTCAAGTTCCCTCTGAAATTCCTGTAATAGTGGGTAATAAATTTCCCAAAATTCTTATCTGGCGTGTTGTCGCCGTGAAGCCAAAATTTGAGACCTTCATGTCTACCATCTTCAGTGAGGTACATGCTTTGAATATTATTTGCTTATGCACTGATTCATTATACATAAAATCTAAGATACATTATATATTCATGACCTTGATACAATATAATTTGATTCATAAAGTAGATGTATCAGCTCATATATTTATGTATCAGGATATAAATGTATCAAGATATAATGTATCTGATACATATACTTTATATAACCTTTCTGATACATATAATTGTATGTATCAGAAACTCATTTATCAGTATTTACAGCTCATGAAAACTCTATCTTATGTATCAAATTATAATGTATCAAGGATTACATCTCATGATACATCTGCATGTATGTATTAGATAATGTTGTTTTTCTATCAGTTTAGCATGTATGAAGGATTAATATTTCTGATACATCATGTTTATGTATCAGCATTATCATGTATCAATTATTCAATTTTTTTTGACAATCAATCAATATTTTTTGTAGTATCCATGCTCCAACATTGTCCAATCTCAACATGAAATGGAATCTATTGTCATTCATGGCAGCCAACAGAAACCTGAAGATTCAACATCGGCTGCCAAGGTTAATTTCAGAAAACCTCATGAAGTCCCTGGATTTGAGGACTTTTCAACAACACCACCCACATAATTATTAAAGAGATCTAGTCATGTCGATGATACATCTTCTCCACCTCCTTCCAAGAGAATGAAGACTTCCCCTGCTAAAAAGCCAATTCAAGTAGAAACAACCAACATGCACAAGGATTTCATACCACCAAATGAATCAGAAAAGCCTGTTTCTCCTAACAATGTACCAGGGGCAAAGTCAGCTGTAGGGGGTGAATCTTTCGGTCATTCGGATCAAATTATTCATATGCAATTCAAAGCATTGAAGAAGTCCATAAAGAAGTCTCTAAAGAGATACGTAAGTTTCTACTTTAAGATATATCACATACAATATACTTTTAATTAGGTGATACATTCTGATTTTTCATATACATGTATCAAGGTTGACCAGAAGTTCAAGCGTTTGGAGAATAAAATTGATTCAAATCACATTGATCTTTTGAAAGCCATCGACAGTATGGCGAACCGAATGACTAGCACATCATCTCAAGTTAAAACAGATGATTTTGATCAAACATTCCATGTGGTTGAACAACAAGAAGCACCTACTGGATTGGAGGTGCACAATTTTGCAAATAAATCTGACCCACCCCAAAAAAATGACAAATCTAATGTCCAGGAAGATATTAAGGTACATACATCATGTAATATTTGATATTTATACTTTTAAACTTCTGGATATTTTCATTGTCATGTATCAAATGTAAATGTTATTATGTTTTCAGGGACCTGAACCATCCACCATGATAAATCAGGTGGACAATATATCGGAACAAAGCATTTCAGCAGATGTTCCTGAATTATTTGATTAGAAAGTTTATTCTGATACATTAAAGGTAATGTATCAGAAACAAATTGATGAACAATTTGATTCTATATAGATATATTTTATATAAGATCAACCTCTTTAAATATATATATATCTAGACATTTAGTACATATATATCATAAGTAAATGTTATTATGTTTCCAGGAAGATGAACCATCCGTCAAGATACAAAAGGTGGATGATGTATCACAACATAACATTGTAGCAGATGATGTATGATATCTGCAGATTTTTTACTAAGTAATTGGTTTTTTAAGATAATGTATGATATCCACAGTTTTTTATTAAGTAATTGTTTTTTTAACATTTGTAGGAACTGAAAACATTAAATTTTATACCACAATTGAAGAACGTATCAGCACACCAAATGGAACCACAAAGAGCAGATACTGATCAGCTTATTGCTGATTCTGATACATTACAGGTAATGTATCAGATACATTACTGAGATAAAGTCAACATTATTAACGTTTTTAATGACGTTATACATTACGTGTAGAACACTAGAAACAAAGATGGAAGAATAGCCGATGATAAAACTGACAAAGTAGAAGAGCAAGTTGAGGAGATTGAAAAAGAAAAAAATCAAACCAAGCACATCAGAATCCAATACTTCAGCACCATTTTCGACCGAAACTCTAGATGTGATAGATGCTCTAATATACGGACTTCCATTACCAGCGATGCCATTGACAGCTGTTAGTCATGAGCAAGTTCAGGATGAATGTCTATTACGCGATAGCCAGCTACCAACCACTCTTCCATCAAAAGCCAATGTATTGTCTGACGATGCGAAGACACAATTTCAAAGAAGCAGGATTCCTTCGAAGATCTTACAGTCGCCGTATCTTTCAAACTTTGGGTCGAGTGAAAAGGGAAAGGAACATTTGTCAGCTGTTATGCATCAGACACATCCTTTTGAAGGTTTTGGTATATGCTATCATCCCCCATCCGAGCTTGTCACAGACTACTCTCAATGGATAGATAAAGGACTTCTAAAATTACATGGCAACAAGTAAGTATGATATATTCAACTTATACTCATACAAGTCGTGTATTATATTTGTTATGTTATTAAACTACAAGCTTCCATTCAGGAATTCGAAGGAGGATCATTACAGATCTAAGTGCTCTTCATTCGGCTTTGAAAAAATGGACTTTGTTGTGGCATTTCCTAAAGATAAGAACTGGTTCTACCTAATGTCACAGAAGAACAGATGCTGGAACGATGAGGTAAAAATTTCATCATTAATAATATGATACAACTCATACTAACTACCTGATACATACATATTAATGTATCTGATACATATATATATATAAATGTATCTGATACATACATAATCTGATACATGATGCTAGTTGTTATATAACTAATACTTTCTTAAAAAGTGCAGCACATCGATGTAATATTTCACTACCTTCGGAAGAAATCAAAGATGCAGTTGAGCAATCAGTATCGATACACAACGACAAACTGTATTTTCAAAATTTACATCGAATATGCACACACACGCTACTATCACCTTTCGCCTAATATTTCTACACAATAAGATATGGCAAGGGCCACTGTTACAGCTCATCACGAGAGATCCATGAAGAACATAATAAGAGGTTTCTCAATACCAGCCGGTTTGCCTTGGCATTTGGTAGATGAGGTATATATTCCAGTAAACTGCGACAGGGATTTTCATTGGGTTCTTGAGGTAGTTGTGTTGAAAGAGAGGTTGATACGTGTGTATGATTCATCGCCTAGACGAAGAAGTAGCAACCCTTCCCAAGAGATACAAAAGATAGCAGCAATGCTACCAACATACCTGCAAGACAGTGATTTCTTTGACAACAACGAACGTACTGATTGGTTGTCTCTTGATTCATACAAGGACAAATCAACCGGTAACATGCTTGAACCACATCACCCATTTGCAGTTGAGTATGTTGAAGGAATTGCGCAATAGAGAAGTGACAGCTTGTGAGTATTAACATCGGCTATGTATATCTAAATCATTCATATGTCAATTTTACTTTTTTTAAATTCGTTTATTCCTTTCTTTGCAGGGATTGTGGAGTTTTCCTGGCCATGTTTGCTGAATATCTTAGTGATGAAATTTCTATTCCAAATACCGGACTAAACGCTGAATTCTTCCGTTCAAGATATGCCGCACTCTTATGGAGATATGGTTGTCAGAAGGCCATGGATGGTTATGTTAGCGATAACGACGATCCAAAAAAACCTAGGAGAGACATCTCTCCAAACCAAGGAGAACTGATTGATGTCCAGTAGTTTTTTTTTGATAGTTAACATTTTAGGTGATTCTGATTTATTTAATGTATCTGATACATAAACTGTAATGTATCAGATTTAATATGTTTTAATATTTCCATACATCAGATTTACTATGTTTTTCTCTGGTATCAAAATCGAATATAAAATCAAAGTTTATGTTTTATATTTCTACTGTATAAAACTTGTATCGAGTATAATATTCATAAGTGTCACATTTTGTGAATTCTGATACATGAATCAAGTTTTATTTATTATGATACATCATGCACATGTATCAGATTCTCATTTCTCAATATTTAATGATTCCGATACATTAATTTTTTGCATAAGAATTCTATATCTCAAGATTTAACGTATATGATACATCTTGCTTATGTATCAAATTCGCATTTATCAAGATTTACTGCATATGATAATCTACAACCTATATCAAATAAGATCTTATGTATCACCCACAACTCTTGTGTAATTATGGTTGTCAAAAAGACAAGAATGTTTATGTTTGGGAAAATAACAATCCAAAAAATAAACCATGTGAGATTTCATTAATCCAAGTCAAGGCGAACCGATGGACATCCTATAGTTTATTTTAAAAAAAATTGTAGCAATAAAATGTTCTAATCTTGATACATATCAACTGAAAAAAGATTTTGATATTTATGTCACGTGTCAAACTCAAATATAAAATATAATAATAGTTGTTATTATATGATTCAAATAGAATGTATACCGAGATACCACAAACATCATATCTATTTAGGAATGAAATTACAAGTCATTCTGTTGTGGCCTTCGTGGCCACAACGTCTACAAGAATTTGTGCTACTTGTTATCTTCTCACTAGCAAACTTTTTTCTCCCTTTCTTTGGTCTTCCTGGCATCCTTTTGTATATTGGCGGCAAGACAAATTCTTCCAAAATTTCCTTCGGAGTAATCCAGTCTTTCTTATCTGGCATTGGAACCATTGGTAATTCATAAGTATTTGCCAACTCCTCTGTTTGTAGTAATCAGAACAATCTGGGTGCAGATCAGTAATGTTCTTGCTCTTCAACACTGCAATTGCATGTGGACATGGTATCTCGTCTAGTTGAAATCTACCACAACTGCATGTTTTTCTCTCTAGACACACAATGTATCTTATACCTAATTCGTAAACAGAATAAAGATACTCTGATGAAGCAACAACCTACAGGAATTATATTTCAAATATATGTATCAGTACTGCTTTATCACATACACAACTATGAATCAGAACTGATATAAAAGGGTAATAATTATCATAGGATATACATAACAGATGCATCAACAGCCAGCAAGAAATAAATTTCACATATATGTATCAGAAAATATCTATCAATTACAGAAATGATGTATTAGAACTGATGTATCAGTATATATGTATCAGAAAGTATGTATTTTAAACATGTTATGTTTATATGTGTCAGTACTTATGTATCAACTACATATTTGATGTATCCGACTTGATATATCAGTGTATAATGAGCACAGGCTATACCTGAATGACGAAGCAACAATCTGATATAAATAAACTTCACATATATCTATTAGTACTTATGTATCATCTACACAACTAATGTATCTACACTGATGTATCAGTATATATTTAGAACATGTTATGCATAACTGATTAATCATCAGCCTGAAGGAAAATAATCTTTACATATATGTATCAGAACTTATGTATCAAATATAGAACTTATATATCATAATTGATGTTTCATTATTTAATTAGCACATGTTATACATAACTGATGAATCATCAGCCACCAAGAAATAAATGTCACATATATGTATCAGAAAGTAGAAAGTATGTATCAATTACATAAATGATGTATCAGAACTGATGTATCAGTATATATGTATCAGAAAGTATATATCAGAAAGTATGTATCATGTACCAGAACTGATGTATCAGTATATATGTGTCAGAAAGTATGTATCGTGTACCTTCATTATCGAACACTTGATCGTGTTTGAAACTAGGATATCTTCAAATTTTCTACCCAAAGTATGTTTTGTATAAGATGCTATTTCCCTATTTTTGCAGTTCCAAGAACCAAATAACATTCTCGTTTGCTCCAAAAAGTCAATTATAGGCAGCTCTCATGCTTCAACAAGACATCCATTGATACATTCTGCGATGTTAGAAGTCATCATTCTACCCCTGTTGACAGTGGCATGAACCCTTGACCACTTTTCGTATCCTGTATTTTTTAAATATTGTGCCACCCGTTGATCGATTCTTTCAACTTTGGCCATTAATTTATCGACTTCATCTTTTCGGTATGCCTTGGCCATTGAATAGAAGATGTCACTTAGTACAGCTTTGCTCCTTCTGTATTTAGTACACACATTTTTCCATATATGCCATATGCATGCAAAATAAGGAACATTGGGAAATACAATGCTTACACTCTTGATTATGCTTTCGTTCCTATCTGATACAACACATATATTGTCCCTCTCTCCAAATGCATTCTTGAAATTCTGAAAAAACCACGTCCATGATGAATCATTTTCCATATCAATAATACCATGCGCCAACGGCAATATGCAACCTAATAAATCAATAATAACGATATAATAGTTATTAGAATTCATCACAATCATAACAAACGTGAAAAATGAGATGACACACTGTTATTCAATAAGAAACAGTATAAGAAAGTAATACCTGCCCCATCAAGTGTGCTAGCTGATACAAACGTCCCTTTATAGGGTCCATCAAGATGTGCACCGTCAACAACAACTACTGGTCGACAAAACTGAAACCCCCTCATCAAGGGCCTTAATGCTATGAACAAATACATGAACTCATCAGTTGATGACTTGTGCATACTTATGTACGAATTTGGATATACGGTTTTTAGTATATGTATGTATACAAGCAGTTGTCTATATCCATCAGCAGGTTTTCCCCTTAACATCTCCAAAGCATGCTCTTTTGAATGCCATGCCTGTTGATAGGTAATATCAATTCCATACGCTGATTTAATATCCTCTCGTATATCATTAGGGGTGACAATTCTCTTATGATTAACCAATTTAGGTGCTGTGAATGCACTAACAAAAGCCTTTGTAGCATGAACTTTGTTGAAAATCCTATCTCTCAGTGCACATGAATGTTCACTATTGAAATATCTAACTTTGAATATATCGGATTTTTTCCAACATGAAGCTTTCATTCTCCAACAACAGCCGTCTGAAAGGCATACTAACACATAACTGCATTTGTATAACAAAAAAATGACATGTATCATACCAATATGTTTTCATTTATAATATAAACAAATACAGTGACATACTGATAGGAAGTGTGTCAACCCATGTACTTGATACATGCTTCTTTGTATGTATTATTAAAAAAAAACATCTGATACATAGAGTATTATGAATCTGATACATACTGACAGCATTATTATCATTTTTTAACTGAGTTACAGAAATGGAGTTTTGATGTATCATGACAGGAAAAATTATTTTATTTTAAGAATGTATCAGATACACACATTAATATGTATCTGATACATACTGTTGGATACTATCCAACATCAAAATTTCCAAATGCAGAATATGCGCATACCTTTTACTGTCAGATCTTTTAACCTTGAAATTAAATTCATTATTGATTTTGTATTTGGCCATTACATCAACTAGAGTTGCTTTATCCTTATAGCATTGATTCTCCTTCACTTCCGCACCATTTGTATCATCTATGTAGTTCGTCAACTCCAATTCTGCTATATAACAATTTGCCACATTACCAGATTCTTCTAAACCAAAAATGTGGGACTCATTCGCATTTGATTCGGCATAAACGATTGCTCCAGATGTACTGTCGAATGATTTCATCTCACATCTTTTTATATCAAAGCTTGATATGCACAGGGGATAATTCACGAAACTAGGCTCTTTCTTCTTCAACTCTATGTAAAGATTAACACCCATATCATTACGAATATATATTGGCGACGAGTTACCTTCAACTATGTATCGGATTTCAATTTTTTTCTCTGATTCATCCATACTCAATTCAGCAGCGATTGCTGCTTTTAGATTTGAGTAAGATACATTGTCACCGACAACGATTCCATCACTTTTGTATTTTTCATAAGTAATATCGGATTGCCAAACTCCAGAATGTCTCAGTAGTATCGGGATAGTCATATCGATTAATTGATGAAACGCGAAGTTTGCTTTGAATTGATGCTCTGTTGTTTTCCTTGGAGTCGATGCTCTGACGTTTGGCTTCAAAATTCACGTACATAACTGTCGCCTTCTTTAATAGATCAGTAATTGATATAAAGAGCCAATCTTTTATCCATAAATAGTTGATGTGCATTAACTATTCTATAGCTAAAGTTATGTATCAGATACATAACTTATGTATCAGCAAAAGTGAAAAAATAACTGAAATCAAATTCGGTATGAATTGATGCTCTGTTTTTTCCATTCGAGACGATGCTCTGTTTTTTGGCTTGAATCTTCATGGACATAACAATTGATTTTTTTAAGAATTGATGTATCAGATACATAACTTATGTATCACCAAAACTGAAAAAAAATTGAAATCGAAGTTGGTTTGAATTTATGCTCTGTTTTTTTGGCTTAAATCTTCAACTTCACAACCGTTATTTTTTTAACCAAATTAATCTCATTAATTAGATCAGTAATTGATTTAAAAAACCAATCATCCCTTATATTAAGATATTATCCATAAATAGATGATCTTCATTAATTACTCATTGGATAATTGATGTATCAGATACAAAACTAATATATCAGAAAAGTTGACAAAAAAGGGGATATCGGGTAATTTTAATACAATGAGGGATGTATAGTACTTAGACTTTTCCATTATGGGATTTAGCTAAAGTTTACTCTTAAATATGTAGTACTGTATAAAAGAATAAGAAAAGAATAAATTAGTTGGTAAACCTTTTTTATAAAATAAAACCGTTCAATGTCTTCCTCCAAATTAAATGGTATTCTTATTCTTGTGAACTTCCATTAATCATATTAATTTTATCTTTGGATGCTTTAACAAGGTGAGTTTTACTTTAATTTGTTATTTTTTAAAATAATTTTGTGCAATCCCCAAAAAGAAAAGAAAGTTGAAACATTTTTTTTTGTGTTACTTGTTGCAGGAGGGTGGTATTTGTTCAAGTTTTAGCCCCAAAAAGGAAAGGTTACTTGTTGCAGGAGGGTGGTAGTTGAAACAAACTTGTTCCCCCAAACCTAAAAAAAACTTTCTATTTTGTAGTCAAAATCCTCTTCCAATTCTCACCAAATTTAGACCCAAAATCACATCTGCCTTTCGATCTCAAAGAGAGGAATGAAAGTGAAAAAAGAAAAAAATAAGAAGGGGAAATGGATTTTATTTAACCTGGATCTAGGAGTTTGGGTTCCGATAAAAGTGAGAAAAAGGGATCTGGTCTTACATAGCATTTATCGTCTTTTTTGGCCAAACACCTTACTTTTTAAAAATTAGTACTTTTTGGGAAAAAATAGACACTTTTAATATTCCTGTTTCAATATTTAGATATTTTGTCACACCTCACATTTTCCCAATCTTTAATTTAGTGTTCTACATTTCACCCACCAAGAAAGAAACTACTTAAATTGTATCAAAGTACTAGAAATGCTATATTGTGATTCGAAGTAAGATTTCTTATTAATTTTTGGGTCTCGAGTCTCCAGACGAGGTGGGTCTTCGGTTCCAAGTCTTGAGTTCTGAGTTAGGGTCAAGTATCGGGTTGGGGTCAGGTGTCGGGTCATGTATCATTTTCACATCTCGAGTTAGGTTCAGGTCTTGATTAGTCATGATCGGGTCTCAAGTCGAGGCAGAGGGTCAGGTCTTGAGTATAGGTCAAGGTCGGTTCTCGAGTCATGTCCTACTTCAGTAGGGTTTTGGGTTATAGTGGGGTCTTGAGTCTCATGTCCTAGGTAGAGGCCAAGGGTCTTGACTCAGGTCTCATGTCCTAGGTCTCGAGTCAAGGCTAAGTGTCGAGTCTCGAATCTGGGGTGAAGGTCGAGTCTCAGGTTACCAATTGGTTTGTGTCCTAGGTTTTGAGTGGAGGTTAACTGTTGGGGCTCAAATCCTGAATGAATATCGATTCTTAAGTTACATATTGGGGTCGGGTCTTAATTCTTGGGTCCCGAGTTGAGGCAGTGGTCGAGAGTCGAGCCTGAAGGCTTGAGTCTTGATGAAAATGGTGAAAAACAGGTGAAAATCGCCCTAGGATGCCTCTACACTTCCCCAAAACGTTTTTGGTTGATTATGGGTGGTTTTGGGGATTTTTCTTCATTTTTAGCAACTTACCACACAATAGAGGCCCAATCCCGCTATTGCGACAGTGCTGTAGTGGGATATTTCGATATAACTGAATCAATTTGGCTGCCGTAGCGGCCTTCCCTCTGCTGTAGTGGCTTGAATGGGACAAAAACTTAGAAATTATCCCAAAAGTCCCTATTTTGCAACACTCTTCAAAAGCTTGACTTTCTAAATTAACCCCTTCACACAAAGTTTGATATCAGAAGTTCTACTTACCCAAATTCACTTCCAAAAAGTCCTATAGACTCCTTAACGTCTTAGCTAATAGAAAAACCAACAAAAGTTTAGACATATTACCCAATACTTTCTCAGATTGTCCTAGACTTCATCTTGCTCAGATTTTGTCTGAGACTAGCATAGCCTATAATTTTCAAGTCACTACTCCAAAAGTCCTCTTTCCTAAATTTTTTCACCATTGGTTTACCCATAACGACGAAAGGGTCGTTACAATAACAAGTTGTATTGATTTCTTCAATACAAAAAGCCTTGCTAAAATATTAGTGTGAAAGCACACTTTGTTCCCTATCACAAGTTGTTCTGTTCATATGTACTCCAACACCATTTTGTTGTGGTGTTCCAACAGAAGTGTGGTGCCTCACTATGACCTCTCTATTGCAGAAGTTATTTAACTCTAAGTTGCAAAATTCCAACCCATTCTCAGTTCGAAGACGCTTAACTTTTCTTTCGGTCTTCCTCTCAAACATCATCTTCCATTTAACAAATGTTGGAAATGCCTCATCTCTTGGTTTTAGAAAATATATCTATACCATTCTTGAGTAATCGTCAAGCAAAGTCATAAATTACCTTTCACCACTTTTGGATGGAATTTTGTTTGGACCCATTAGTCCAAATGTATATAATCTAACTTGTGTTTGGTCTTGTACTCTTTCTCTTTGTTGAACTTTACCCTTGTAGCTTACCAAACACACAATGCTTACAAAATTCAAAGCTTAAATTTTGTAACCATCTAACAAATTCTGCTTGTTCAACAAAGACAAACCCTTGCCACTCATATGACCAAGTCGCAAGTGGCACAATTGAGACTAATTCAAATTACTCTTCTTAGAAGCTACAATTGCTTCCCCTTTAACTATACTAGCTTGAAGATAATATAGGCTGGAATGAGGCTTCCCCTTCATGAGTACCATGGAGCCTTTACACAATTTAACTATTCCATTCTCTGAGTGAAACTTATACCCTTGATCATCCAAAGTGAAAAGAGAAATCAAATTTCTCTTCATTTGAGGAACAAACCCACACTTAATATTTCTGATAATGCCATCAAACTTTCTCAATTTGATGTTACCGATCCTCTGTACCTCTAATGGATTATCATCACCTAGGTATACATTCCCATTCATATGCTTGTAAGTTCCAAATCAATTCTTATGTGGACATTTGTGGAAATCTTCACAAGAATCAAGAACCTAAGAATTGTGCCTATGATCAGAATTCACAACACAAACTTTCCCTTCATAGTCATTATCATCAGAATTATTATCGGTGTCAACAATATTTGCTGATTAATTAACTTTCTGCTTTTCTCTTTTCTCCTTTAGTTTAGGACAATCTCTCTTGTAATGACCCTACTCCCCACACTCATAGCATTTATGCTTCCTTGCTCTACACTTTGATCTAGCGTTAGACTTTTTCCTATTAAAGTCTTTTCATTGTGTTCTTCCCCTACTCACAAGACCTTCATCCTCAGCTCTGCTATTCGTAGAGATCTTTTTCAACTCTTAAGATTTTAGTGTGTTACTAACATCATGAAATGAGATATTGTCTTTCTCATATATCAATGTATCAATAAAAGTATCGTCAGATGGTGGTAAAGAACATATTATGATTAAGGCCTAATCCGCACTTTCAATTTTGATATCTATTTTCTTGAATTCCATTATAATTGAATTAAACTCATCAAGGTGAATTATGAGTGGTGTACCTTCGTTCATATGAAGATTGTACAACCTCTTATTCAAGTAGAGGTAGTTTGGCAATGATTTTTTAGAATACAAATTTTCTAACTTCTTGCATGTTGTTGCTGTAGATTTCTCTTCAGCTCTTTCCTGAGGAACGTTATCTGTAACGCTTATGAAGATCGTACTCAAATCCCTCTCCTTCATATGTACTTTGTCTGATTCTTCAAACTCTTCTGAAAAAATCCTCCTCAATTGCCTTTCATAACCCTTGTAACACCAAGGAAGATCTCAATTTAATCTTCCACAGACTAAAACTAGATCCCCCATCGAATTTCTCTATTTTATACTTTGTTGAAGATAATGATGACATCTTAATCCTTGATTATGTGCAGAAACCCAATTATTATGGAAATATAGTAGGTTAACTAGCACATCATCACAAACAAAGAAAATAGATGAAAAATAACACAAAAATTTAATGAGGGTCCGCTAGGTCTAATCCTTCAACCAAAAGCAAAGAGAGTTTACATTATGAAAGAAAAGAAGTGTACAATGCTCTAGAATCCCTTAGGAATACATTGCTGATCCTATAGAATCCCTAACAATATCCCCTACATATAGATCCCAAGTAGTCCCAAAACCTATAAGGAAAGGTTCTCCCAATCCTATAAGGACAATATATTCCTTTCCCGAATCTATTAGGACAAAGAGTGTCCTAAATCAATAAGGATTATGAGTTTCCTAAAATATACAAGGAAGAAAATTAAGACATAATTAACAATATCATATTCAGATATGGAAATTAAACCATCATCAGAGGAGATACTACTGATCAATCATAAATTTGAGTTTTTACTAATAAAATTTGATGAAGAAAATATGAACACACCTCTACATGTACGAAAGATCTACGGATGTCAATAAAAAGTTTAAATATGAAATAAATTCACCTGACCATAAAAGTCGTAATAAGACACTTTAATCAGTCCAAGTGTACTTGATTTATGCATTGGTGATACTCGAGGATAGCTTATGAGTTTCATCAAATGGTGATTACCATTTGTGGCATTACTTTTCTTGCGCTGCTCAATGATCATCCTCTCAAATTTAGTAGAATGAGCAAGAATGACTTGTATCAAATACATTTCACTAGTTATATGTCATGCCCCGGGAGGATACCCTAGGCGTGACCGGCACTCGAAAGACATTTCTGGCCTTCAAGCGAACCACCTGATCCAGTCACACTTTCATTCGATCACATTCTCTCAGCGGAAGACTCAATCATAGGCATACTATTCAAAATAACAGTCCAACATTCCCACACTCTGGTCTATGAAGCCACTATCAATAATCTAGGAGGTGCCAATGACAAGTCCATGGCTACCAACCATCAAAATAAAGAAAACATAACAAAACTATAAAAAAAATCTGGCATCCTTCAAAAACTAGGAGGGCTCACCAAATAGCTGAAGGTGTGTAGATCTTCAACGGTGCACCGGTTGATGATTTCTAGTACCTGTCTCTGTATCATGAAATGATGCAGGCCAAATGGCGTCATTACATGGAATGTACGAGTATGTAAAATGGCCGAATAAAACAAACATCAAGGAAGAATCAAATCAACTCGAAATCTCAACTCAAGAGAAATAACAACTCTATCAAGTGCCCTAAGTCTAAAAAAGAATATGGTATAGACGGGACCAATCATATATCATTCAACTCAATCCGACTCAGAGTACTATCAAGACCTATTTGGGAGTTTTTCTTATCCGACAGCCATCACTTATAAGCCAGTGATAGTACAACAAACCGACGTTGTTGCCACGTCCATTCATACCTTGCTAGGGTAAGAACGAATCAACAATTCATGGATCCCATCGATCAGTCAAGTCCTATCATTTCAGGACAATAAAATGGGAAACATCCGACTCTAACGGTTTGATCCCATGGGAAGCATCTGACTTTAACAGTTCAATCCCTTCCTACGTTGGCGGTGTAGTTTATGGGGTTCGAGTATGGACTATACTATTACCCACTCGGTGCTCGATACTCCTCCCAACACTCAATGCTCATAAAATTCCATCCAATCAACTCAATCAAATCATACCGACAAGTCTCATTTACAACCTTGTCAACTTATCAACTCTAGCACAATCAAATCTCTCCCAATCATACTATCCGATCAATCCCAATCATATTTTTCAAGAGTAGATTAAATATGCAATTATAACAACATATAAATCTATCCAATCGTTCCTCCATTCATTTAACAAATCTTTTAGGACTCACAACAACTCCAAGGTTTTAAATCAACAATTCAAGATAAACAACATATTTAAGAAAATTAGCATTTTTGTCATAATTCACATAGTTAAGAAAAATCAATGAAGCATGTTTAACAACTCATCTTCATCGACTCATGCTAACAAGAAGATTTTAGAAATTTCTTAGCTCAACAACATCAATATAACAAGAATCACATTAATGGATGACAAGACTCCTTTGGACATAGGCTTATCAAGAAACTCCATTCTTATGAACATTTAACCTCAAAGAAAGTGCAGGGCACATGGGTGGACTCAACCCATGTTTTGAGTATCCTTACATACCTTAGAATAGATTATTGAAGAAACCTTGTTGTTGGGTCTTCAATGTCAACTTGAAGTCTTGAAGGTCTTGGAGGCAAATCTTGTTGAAGAAGGATTTGGAGAAGAAGAGAGGGACTTCTAGGGATTTTTAGAGAGAGAGAGAGAGGCTGAAAAATGATCCAAAAGGTTCAAGGATTGATACATATATAATTTGGGACAATTCCCAAATTGCCCTTTTTCCAAATTCTGAAAAATAGGCTAAAAATGCTCTTGGCGCGATAGTGGGGCATCGCGCCACTGCAGCGCCAAGTCGAATAGGCTAAAAACCTGCACATCTTTTAGTGGCGCGTCGCGTCAAGGACCAAAATACTGAGGCTTGTTCCTGGCGCGATATTGCGCATCATGCCAAGGACAAAACTACTGAGGCTTGTTCCTGGCGCAATAGTGGCGCATCGCGCCCTTACAACGCCAAACCCAATTTTTCTGGGTTCTGGGAAAATAGGCTTGAAAACCCTACACACCTCGTAGTGGCGCGCCGCGTCAGGGGCCAAACTACTAAGGCTTGTTCCTGGTGCGATAGTAGAGCATAGCACCACTGCGGCGCCAAGCCTAGATTTCTAGCAGTTGCACCCCAGGCTTGAAATTCCTGCCTTGCTAGTTCATCTTAGGATCATCATATCTTTTGACTCCGAACTCCAAAAATTACTTTCTTAGTGGTGTTGGAAAGAAGACTCGATGAAATTTAATTTGGTAGGTCGTGGGCCACCCAGATCGTCGTCTTTCAGAAGATAGGGTTGTTAGAAGTTGACCCCTTAAACGAACTCATCCTAAAACTTAGCCACGACGAACCTTTTAGACTTAGTTTGGTCCTAGGGGTCCTTTGTGACCCCACATCACCTCCAACACTTCAATTACTCAAGGACTCATCTCAACTCAAGCATATACTTCACAATAAATGAGTTTGACCCTACACGTATAGAAGAAAGGTCTGAATCTTAGGGAAAACTTTTGGGGGGTGTTACAATATCTCCCCCTTGGGATAATTCATCCTCGAATGATGAGTAAACCAATAATGGAAATCGAGGTACAAATGACAATCAGAATTCAGTCATTCAACCAATCAATTTCTCAAACAAAAATTACTATCCAAACTCAAAATGCACAAACGAATTCAAATCAAGAAAATAGGCATTACCTTCAATATTTTCATCGGTAGGCACAAATAGATGGGGATATCTAGATTTCATATCTTCCTCCGCTTCCCACATGTCTTCCTCAATAAACTAATTTCTCCATAGGACTTTGACTGAGGTGATCTCTTTGTTCCTTAATTTGTGAATTTGGAGATCAAGGATTTGGATCGGAACCTCTTCATAGGATAAGCTATCCTTAACTCCAATACTATCAATGGGGACTACCAATGAGGGATTGCCTAAGCACTTCTTCAATATCGAAATGTGAAATTCCGGGTGAATAGAAGCTAGCTCTAAAGGTAACTCCAACTCATAGGCGACACTCTCAATTCTCCTCGAAATCTGGTAAGGGCCAATATATCAAGGACTAAGTTTCCCCTTCTTTCCAAACCTCATGACGTCCTTCATGGGTGACACTTACAAATACACCCAATCATCCACCTCAAACTCTAAGTCTCTCTTCCTTACATTGGTGTAAGATTTTTGGCGGCTCTGGTCTTTCTTTAGCCTATTTTGAATAACTCTCACCTTATCCATGGCTTGGTGAACAAAATCAGGCCCAATCAACTCAACTTCACAAACCTCAAACCACCCAATAGATGATCTACACCTCCTCCCATAAAAAGCTTCATAAGGGGCTATTTGAATGCTTGCATGATAGCTATTATTATATGCAAACTCTATGAGAGGTAAGTGATCATCCCAATTTCCTTTGAAGTCAAGCACATAAGCTCTCAACATATCCTCCAACGTCTGAATAGTGCACTCTGCTTGGCCATCCATCTGGGGATGAAAGGTCGTACTAAGGTTCACCTTTGAACCCAGTCCTTTCTAAAAGGATCTCCAGAATTGGGAAGTGAATTAAGCTCCTCTGTATGAGATGATAGAAAAGGGGACCCCATGCAATCTGACGATCTCCAGAATGTATAACTTTGCATAATCTTCTACGGTGTCAGTAGTCTTAACTGCCAAGAAGTAAGCTGATTTCGTCATTCTATCCACAATCACCCAAATCGAATCATGTTGCTTTTAGGACCTCGGCAAACCTGTAATAAAGTCCATATTGATCATCTCCCACTTCCATTCCAGAATGTCTATATTTTGAGCCAAGCCACATAGTCTTTGATGCTCAATTTTCACCTGTTGGCAATTCGGGCACTTGGAAACGAATTTCATAATATCTCTCTTCATCCTACTCCACCAATAGAATTCCCTCAAGTCATGATACATTTTTGTAGAGCCCGACTGAATAGAGTATCTGGAAATATGCGCTTCGACCATAATTCTCTCTTGAACATCATCGACATCAGGTACACACAACCTATTTTGGTACCTTAATACACAATCTCCCCCTTTGGTAAAAACCATCACTTCTTTTTTGTGAACAACTTCCTTCAATTGGGGAAGGACGGGATCTTGATCTTGTTTCTCCTTTACCTCTGCCACAAGTGAGGATGCAGCCCCATCTTGAACATTAACTCCACCTTTATTGTTCTCTTCAAGACGAACTCCCAATCAGGCTAATCTATGCACCTCTTTAGCCAATTCTTTCCTTCCCTCCTCTATATGGGCAGTGCTACCCATGGACAACCTGCTAAGAGCATCATCAACAACGTTAGTTTTACCTGGATGGTAGAGGATGCTCATATCATAGTCCTTAAGTAGCTCGAGCCATCTCCTTTGCCTCAGGTTGAGTTCCTTCTGGCTGAAGACGTATTATAAGCTCTTGTGATTGGTGAACACATCAACATGCACTCTATACAAGTAGTGGCGCCAAATTTTAAGCGCAAATACCACAACTGCCAGTTCGAGGTCATGCGTTGGGTAATTTCTCTCGTTAACCTTAAGTTGTCTTGAAGTATAGACTATCACCTTTCCCTTCTCTATCAGCACACAGCCCAAACCAACTCTAGATGCATCACAATAGATCACAAAGCCCTCTGTTCCATCAGGCAAAGTTAGAACAGGAGTAGTGGTTAGCTTCGTCTTCAATTTCTGGAAACTCTCCTCACAAGCATCGAACCATTGGAACTTAGCCTTATTTTGGGTCATCTTGGTCAATGGTGATGATATGGATGAGAATACCTCTATAAACATTCGATAATAGCTGACCAAACCCAAGAAGCTTTTAATCTTTGTCGGGGATGTGGGTCTGGGCTAATTTTTCACTACCTCAATCTTTTGAGCATCAACCTGAATACCATCTCCAGATACAATGTTACCTAGAAAAGCCACTGATGTAAGCCAAAATTCACATTTAGAGAACTTTGTATACAATACCTGGTCCTTCAGAATTTGCAAGATGACTCTAAGATGATGGGCGTGCTCCTCCTTATTCTTGGAGTAAACCAAAATATCATCTATGAATACAATCACAAATATATCAAGATATGGTTTAAATACTCTGTTAATGAGATCCATAAAAGCTGCGGGGGCATTAGTCAACCCGAAGGACATCATTAAGAACTCAAAGTGGCCGTAGCGGGTCTGAAAAGTTGTCTTTGGGATATCACACTCCCTCACCTTCAACTGATGGTAGCCCGATCTTAGGTCTATCTTTGAGAAACAAGTGTCACCCTGAAGTTGATCAAATAAGTCATCTATTTTGGGGAGAGGGTATTTGTTCTTTATGGTGACCTTGTTCAGCTGCCTGTAGTCAATACACATTCTTAGGGACCCATCTTTCTTTCGCACAAATAGGACCGGAGCACCCTATGGTGAGAAACTCGGCCTAATGAATCCCTTATCTAACAAGTCTTTCAACTGTTCTTTCAACTCTTTCAACTTAGCCGGAGCCATTCTATATAGAGGGATTGAGATAGGCTGGGTATCAAGAAGGACATCAATCCCAAAGTCAATCTTCCTATCAGGAGGGACTCCAGGCAGATCCTCAGGAAAGACATCAGGAAACTCATTGACAATCGGCACCGACTCAAGGGGTAGAGACTCAATACTATCATCTTTCACTTAGACAAGGTGATAAATATACCTTTTTGAGATTAGCTTCCTGTCCTTAAGGTAGGAAATAAACTTACCCTTAGGCATAAAAGGACTCCCCTTCCACTCTATGACAGCCTCATTCAGGAATTTGAACTTAACAATCTGAGTCCTACAGTCAATTGAGGCATAACAGACATAAATCCAGTCCATGCCAAGGTCACATCGAAATCAACCATGTCTACCTCAACCAACTAAGCCAAGGTATCCCTATGATGAATTGACATAGTGCAATCTCTATAGACTCTCTTAGCTAAGGCAGAATCACCAACAGGAGTAGCTATACTAAAAGGCTCAAGAAGATATTCAAGAATTTTATCAAACTTACTTGCAAGTAAAAAGTCACAAAAGATAGTGTGGCACCCGAATCCATCAAAACATAACAGTCAAGAGAAGAGACTCGAATCATATCTATCATGATGTTTGGAAAGTTCTCCTGATCTTGGCGACTACCCATGGTATATAGGCGATTTGTGCCCCCACTCGTACCTGAAGTACTGCACCTCTAATTACCTCTAGCTAGCAGTGCAGTGGTAGAAAACTGGGCTCTGTTCCCCCCTATTGGACACTCCCTCTGAAAATGGTTCATTTGGCTACATTTATAACAACCAACATTTCTCTCTTTGCACTCTCCTAAGTAGAGCTTACCGCATTTGCTGCATGGCGGCTTCCCTTTTGAACCTTGACCCAAGCTAACCTGAGATTGAGAACCCTGGGGTCTAAAATTCTGGCGACTCTATCCCTGCCGATCATACCTGTTCTGCAGTATAGGTGCACTGGCGGTAGATGAGGCATAGTTGGAAGGCCTCTTCTGGAAGAAGCACCTGTTGCCCTTGTTTTGCCTCTGTTCATTCTTATGCCCATCTGATCTTGCCTTCTTGCTCAGATGCTAATCTCTGTCTTTTTTATTCTCATCCTCCACCTGTTGAGTGTACAACATTAGTCTTGAAATATCCATATCGAAGATTAACAATGCCGCTTTTCACTCCTTCTTCACATGTCTTCCCAAAATAGAGACAAATTTCCTCATCTTTGACCTCATATCTGGGATCATCTCTAAAGCATATATGGATAGCTGGATGAACTTTAGGTTGTACTCCTTAACAGTCATGCCTTCTTGTTTCAGATTCACAAACTCTTCCACTTTCGCTTCCCTTAATTCTCGGGGAAAAAAGTGATCAAGAAAGGCTCCCTCAAATTCATCCCACATAGCAGGTTCAACATCCTCACCTCTACCTTATTCCCATTGGTTATACCAGATGTTTGATACATCCTTGAGCTGGTAGGACACCAACTCAACCCCCTCAATCTCCGTAGCATGCATAGCTTTCAGGATCTTCCACATCTCATCAATAAAATTTTGGGGGTCTTCATCAACCTTAGAACCCATGAATGCCGGAGGATTCATTCTCATAAAGTCTCTAATTCTGGTAGCAGCAGACGGCTCTTTGGAACTAGAGCTAAGAGTTGTCGAACTCTGGTTACTATTTTGGGCAGCCACTAATTGAGTGAGCATGACAATCGCTCCTCTAAAGTCTGCTTCCGAAGTTGGTGTAGGTGGAGTAGTAGGCATTTGAGGTGCCTCCACATACCTCACCGGTCGGCCTCTAGCCCTCGATAGGCGTACCTCTGATTGTGGCATCTCTACGTTATCAGCATTCTTCTGGCTAGTATTACGTTTAGAAGGCATTATCTGTAATGTATAAGCACATGAATCAGAAAAGGAGTTTTATAAAGTTTAACTCTATCGCACGAATTCAGAGTATGAAAGAAGTAAAACAATTCTTAATGTCTTATAGCCTCCTGATTATAATTGTGGTGCACAACACACCCATAAGCAAGACTTTACTAGACACGGCTTCATAGACTCCCTAGGACTCTTAAACTCTGGGCTCTAATACCATGTTTTTCATACCCCAGAAGGGTACCCTAGGTGTGACCAGCACTCAAAAGCCATTTCTGTCCTTCAAGCGAACCACCTGATCCAGTCACACTTTTATTCGATCATATTCTCTCAGCGAAAGACTCAATCATAGGTATACTATTCAAAATAACAGTCCAACATTCCCACACTCTGGTCTATGAAGCCTCTATCAATAATCTAGGAGGTTTCAATGACAAGTCCATGGCTACCAACCGTCAAAATAAAGAAAACATAACAAAACTATAAAAAAATTCTGGCATCCTTCAGAAACTAGGAGTGCTCACCAAATAGCTGGAGGTATGTAGATCTTCAACGGTGCACCGGTTGATGATCTCTAGTACCTATCTCTGCATCATGAAACGATGCAGGCCAAATGGCGTCATTACATGGAATGTACGAGTATGTAAAATGGCCGAATAAAACAAACATCAAGGAAGAATCAAATCAACTCGAAATCTCAACTCAAGAGAAATAACAACTCTATCAAGTGCCCTAAGTCTAAAAAAGAATATGGTATAGACGGGACCAATCATATATCATTCAACTCAATCCGACTCAGAGTACTATCAAGACCTATATGGGAGTTTCTCTTATCCGACAACCATCACTTATGAGCCAGTGATAGTATAACAAACCAATGTTGTTACCACGTCCATTCATACCTTGCCAGGGTAAGAAAAAATCAACCAATCATGGATCCCATCGATCAGTCAAGTTCTATCATTTCAGGACAATAAAATGGGAAACATCCGACTCTAACGGTTTGATCCCAGGGGAAGCATCGGACTTTAACAGTTCAATCCCTTCCTACATTGGCGGCATAGTTTATGGGGTTCAAGTATGGACTATACTGTTACCCACTCGGCGCTCGATACTCCTCTCAAGACTCAATGCTCATAAAATTCCATCCAATCAACTCAATCAAATCATACCGACAAGTCTCATTTACAACCTTGTCAACTCATCAACTCTAGCATAATCAAATCTCTCCCAATCATACTATCCGATCAATCTCAATCATATTTTTTGAATGGAGAAAGGAAAGGGACAAGGGCGGTCTTACTTGGCGCGAAGGCTGCTAGTTCGGGGTTTTGAATAGTGGCTTGGCTGGCTTTCGAGTTGGGAAAGATAAGAAGAGCTTGACCAATCCATTCTGAAGGGAAGAAGCACACTACTTAAGATATAAAGCGCAGTGCAGAAGTACATTAAATATGCATTTATAACAACATACAAATCGATCCAATCGTTCCTCCATTCATTTAACAAATCTTTTAGGACTCACCACAACTCCAAGGTTTTAAATCAACAATTCAAGATAAACAACATATTTAAGAAAATTAGCATTTTTGTCATAATTCACATAGTTAAGAAAAATCAATGAAGCATGTTTAATAACTCATCTTCATCGACTCATGCTAACAATAAGATTTTAGAAATTTCTTAGCTCAACAACATCAACACAACAAGAATCACATTAATAGATGACAAGACTCCTTTCGACATAGGTTATCAAGAAACTCCATTCTTATGAACATTTAACCTCAAAGAAAGTGTAGGGCACATGGGTGGACTCAACCCATGTTTTAAGTAGCCTTACATACCTTAGATTGATTCTTGAAGAAACCTTGTTGTTGGGTCTTCAATGGCAACTTGAAGTCTTGAAGCTCTTGGAGGCAAATCTTGTTGAAGAAGGATTTGGAGAAGAAGATAGGGGCTTCTAGGGATTTTTAGAGAGAGAGAGAGAGGCTGAAAAATGATCCAAAATGTTCAAGGCTTGATACATATATAATTTGGGACAATTCCCAAATTGCCCTTTTTCCAAATTCTGAAAAATAGGCTTAAAATGCTCTTGGCGCGATAGTGGCGCGTCGCGCCACTGCAACGCCAAGTCGAATAGGCTAAAAACCTGCACATCTTTTAGTGGCGCATCGTGCCAAGGAACAAACTACTGAGGCTTATTCCTGGCGCGATAGTGGCGCATTGTGCCCTTACAGTGCCAAGCCCAAGTTTTATGGGTTCTGGGAAAATAGGCTTGAAAACCCTGCACACCTTGTAGTGGCGCGCCGTGCCAGGGGCCAAACTACTGAGGCTTGTTCCTGGCGCGATAGTGGCGCATCGCGCCACTGCAGTGCTAAGCCCAGATTTCTAGCAGTTGCACCCCAGGCCTGAAATTCCTGCCGTGCTAGTTCATTTTAGGATCGTCGTATCTTTTAACTCCGAACTCCAAAAATTACTTTCTTGGTGGCGTTGGAATTAAGACTCAATGAACTTTAATTTGGTAGGTTGTGGGCCACCCAGATTGTCATATTTCAGAAGATAAGGTCATTAGAAGTCGACCCCTTAAACGAACTCATCCTAAAACTTTGCCACGACGAATCTTTTGGACTTAGTTTGGTCCTAGGGGTCCTTTGAGACCCCACATCACCTCCAACACTTCAATTACTCAAGGACTCATCTCAACTCAAGCATATACTTCACAATAAATGAGGTCGACCCTACACATATACAAGAAAGGTCCGAATCTTAGGGAAAATTTTTGGGGGGTGTTACATTATCTGTGACACCTCAAAATTTCCACGCTAAGATTCGGATTGTTCTTCGTATGCGTATAGGATTGAACTCGAATGCTTCAAATTGTATATATGATCTATGATTGATTCATAAGTATTTAAAGTATATTAGATGTGATCTAGGGTCATAAGGGATCTCAAAAATCAAGTCAAGTCCAAAGAATTCCTCTCGGCTAAGTTTTCGAATGAGTTGGTATAAGGGTCAACTTCAAACGACCATATCTCCTAAAATATAATGAATTGGGTGGCCCATGAACTATCAAATTAAATTTATTTGAGTTTTCTTTCCAACTCCACCAAGATTGTATTTTTCTGAGTTTGGATTCAAAAGTTATGCTTGGTCGAACAGAGAGGACCTGCAGCGAACTTTGACCAATTTCCAGATTTTGTAGGGGTATTTTGGGAAAATTACCTAATACCTATATATACGAACTTGGAACATTTTGGGATAAATTTTGCATTCTTATCACCTCCAAAGAACCCTAATATTCATCCTCCTCTCTTCCAAATCATCTCCAATAAGATTTGCCCAAAAAAAATAATCAAGGATTCAAGTTTTTCATTGAAGACCTAACATCAAGGTTTCTTCAAAATCTATTCTAAGGTATGTAAGGCTACTAAAAACATGGATTGAATTCACCATGTTCCCTACATCTTCTTTGATATTGAATGTTCATAGGAATTGGGTTTTCTTGATAGATTTATGTCCTAATGAGTTTATACATTTATTAACTTGATTTTGTTATGCTGATATTGATAAGTCGAGAAATTGATAAATACTTCATGTTTGATATGAGTTGATTGATATGAGTTGTTATACATATTTTGTTATGTCTAAAAGTTGATAGATATGAGTTGTTATACATATTTTGTTATGTCTAAGAGTTGATTGATATGAGTTGTTATACATATTTTGTTATGTCTAAGAGTTGATTGATATGAGTTGTTAAACATATTTTTGTTATAAACTTAAGTATTTGAGTATCCTAAATTATTGAGTTAAAGTCTTGGTGAGTCATGATTTAGCCCCAAAAGATTGGCTAAATGAATGGAGAAATGATTGTATAGAATTAAATATTTTCATAAATACATATCTAAACTACTCTTGAAAAAATATGATTCGGGTTGATTGGATAATATGATTGGTCAAGAGGCTTGATTTGGGATAGAATTGATGAATTGATGAGTGTCCAAATGAGACTAGTTGATATGATTAGATTGAATTGATTGGATAGAGTTTTATGAGCATTGGGTCTTGGGAGGATTATCGAACACTGAATTGGGTAAGAGTAAGTAATAACTCGAATCCAATAACTACATAGCCAAATGTAGGAAGAGATTGGACCATTAAAGTCGGATGTTTCCCAAATTACTGTCCAGATATAATAGGACTTGATTGGTTAAGGATCCATGATTTGTTGATTCGTTCTTACCCTGGCAAGGTATGAACGGTCGTGGCAACAACGTCGTCTTGTTGTACTATCACTGGCTCATAAGTGATGGTTGTCGGATAAGAGAAACTCCCATATATGTCTTGATAGTACTCTGAGTCGGATTGGGATGGATTGGGTTGAATTATATGGGATTGGTCTTGTATAAATCATATATTCTTGTTTAGACTTAGGACATCTTGATTGAGTTGTTTCTTCTTCTGAGTTGAGGTTCCAAGTTGATTTGATTCTACCTTAATATTTGTTTCATTCGGCCATTTTACATACTCGTACATTCCACGTACTGACGCCATTTGGCCTGCATCATTTCATGATGCAGAGACAGGTACTAGAGATCATCAATAGGCGCACCGTTGAAGATTTATTCACTTCCAGCTAGTTGGTGAGTCCTCCTTATTTTCGGAAGATACCGCAGTTATCTTTTCATCTTTGAGTTAGTTTTTCTTTATTTTGATTTGTGGTTGCCATGAACCTGTTATTGGCACCTCTTATATTATTGATAGAGGCTTCATAGACTAGAGTGTGGATGATGCTAAATTGTTTCATTGTGACTAGTTTTATTTTTACTAGTTGTTGAATGGAGATGTGGTTGGCCTTTGGCCTTATTATGAATAGTATTCTTATGATTTGAGTCTTCCGCTGATAGAATTTGACTGCATAAAAGTGTGATTGGACCAAGTGGTTCGCTTGAAGGCCAAAAATGATTTTCGAGTGCCGGCCATGTCTTGGGTACCCTCCCGGGGCGTGACATTATCCCCTTGAATGTCCTTAACCTCACTGTTTGAATCATCATCAAAGCTTCGCTTGCTTTATTTTCTGCCTCGGACAAGTAATCAGACAATTGTTTTGTGTGACATAAGGAAAGAATCATATTGTAAAATGTGGTCAATGTTTCAAAAATTAGTAGAGCTTATATATATACAATTATACATATAAATTTTTAAAACAAGGAATTCCAGAGGGCTAAGGCACAATTTACAATTCTATAAAATTCCACAATAGGTAAATTCCACTTAGCGTGTGCATTGTAGTCTTACCAAAACCAATGAGACACAACTCCCACCATAAAAGAAAGAGGAGTAAAAGTTGTCGAAGACCACTATTGTCGTCAACTATGAAAGATCACTAACTCTGCAACCACACTATGTCAAGTGGAATAACAAGAGTAGTATCAGTACAAATAACAAGAACTCATAGGCATCTTCGACAACAAGAATCCATCACATAATATAATGCAAATATTCGAAAAGATATACAACTTGAAACATTATACAACCTCGATCCTGTGGCAACAATACTTACTACCAGATACATCTTCCACACACTAACTCTCAAATTCCACCAACTCATTTTGTTTCCAACTCCATCACTAAAAGCCAATCCACCCTTCATACCCTATCATAACCTGACCTTCTATCATAGTAAGGCTTCCCAGGCCTACCCATATCACCAAACACTAGATTTGCCTTACTAATTCCAATTTCGGAATCAGATTTACTCACTATCCATCCCTGATAGCTGATCCATCACTCTCATTTAAGATCCCATGCCAACAACCCTGGCCCTTTGCCAGTTTAGTGAACCAGTTGGAAGACTCTTACTAAACCACCTTGACTCAAACCCATCAGATAAGTCTCATATCACCTTGACAGACACATACATTTCAAGCTAGAAAATATGGACAAGACTCTCAGTCAACAGCCTTACTTAACAACCCTACGGACCATCGAAGAATCCCTTAAGACATCATCTACGGTGTTTAACATGTATTCCCAGACTTCACAAGAACCACTCAACACTTAAACACAAAAACCAGGCCACTCATGGACCAATATGTAATAATTATATTACAATGAATAAAACCCGATTCATTCATGTAACCAACAAATAGATGAACAATCAAACACGTACGAGGCGTGGTAGCCAATCCAACCATATAGTAACCTGTACCAAGTATGGTATCCAATCCAACTGAAAGATATCCCGTACTAGGCATGGTACCCAAGCCAACCAAGATATATCCTATACTAGGCATGGTATCCGAGCTAATTAATAGTCACACAAACATAATCACAATAACAATGAAATATAGTCACACTTGTAAACATAAGTAAATAATACACCTTAATTGCATGAGATTGCCAACGAGTTATCATTTCACATTGAACCCTTATACTTTCCCGTAACATGCGTTGTACAAGTTTTACTATAGAAACAATTGACATGCAAACATTATATAATTGGGAAAATAGCAACCATCACCTATATATATATATAAATATAAGGTTTGATACTGGACCTACTTAGGTGTACACATTTGTTCCCAAGAATTCCCTTCATATTCCCACAAACTAGTACCCTTCCCGTTCATCCTATTCCCCTAGATTACAACCTGTTCTCCAATTCCTCTATGACCCAGTTATTCCCCCATAATTAATCATTAAAAATATCATCAAACCCCTCAGTACGATTTCCAAGATCAAAGAACTATAAAATAGACACCTATTGCTAGTCATAGGATCAATATTACACACACAATAAACTCCCTCCCTAAAAAACAACCAAGAACACATCTAATCATCCAGACTCTATGTACGCAGACCTATGCATGAATTCTCTCATCAATCTATAATATATTATGAATTTAGAGACAGATCTAACTACTCTATTAAGCGTAGCCTAATTGATGTAGGTCAGAATTCCATGGGTATTGACCCTCTGTCACACCCCGAGAGGGTATCCGAGACATGACCGGCACTCGAAGACTATTGCTGGTCTCCAAGCGAACCTCTTGGTCCAATGACACATCTGTTCATATCAATCAATCAGCGGAAAGTTTAAAATGAAGAAATAATTTAGTGGGCAATCTAAATCAATAATTCTAACTAAAGAAAGAAAGGCTATAGGCCAACATATCAACTACAATCTTTGTCAATTAAATTAGTTTGACAAGAATAATTCAAGGAAAGAAAATACTCAATCGACCCATCACTGTCTAGTCTATGAAGCCTCTATCACTACTATCTAATTGGTGCCAATGACATGTTTATGGCTACGTCAAATCAAAATGAAAAGGGCTAACTCAATGCAAGAATAATATAAGCGGTGTCCTCCGAATATAGGGGAGGACTCACCCATACGCTGAGTATGTATAGATCCTCAATGGTGCTCCTATTGACGATCTCTTAAACCTGTCTCTGCATCATAAAATGATGCAGGTCCAAATGGACGTCAGTATATGAAATGTACGAGTATGTAATATGGCAGAATGAAACATACCTCAAGGAAGAGTAACGTTAGTTCAAAATATCTCACTCAGAAAGATAAGAGAGACTCAATCAAAGTGTCATAAGTCTAAAGTAATGATACATTTTTAGACAAAGACCAATCATATACCATACAATCCAATCCAATCATGTATAATACAGTTCAATCAAATCATATACAATCCGATCCAATCCAATCCAATCGTATACTATCCGATCACATATCATTTAATCTAATCCATCATATATCACCTAATCCGATCCAATCATACACAATCCAATCACATATCATCCAATCCAATCCAACCATATCACGTACCCAATCAGATGCAATCAACTCAATTCAATGGATATGCAAATTAAAATTATGCAATGTTTTACAATTCAACTCAATCATCTACAATCACAATCAAACCAATCATATCAACCACAATCCATTCAATTGAGAGTTTCTCTAACCGACAAACATCACCTATGAGCCAGTGATGTGCAATAAGCCGACGTTGTTGCCGTGTCCGTTTATACTTTGCCAGGGTATAAATGAATCAATCAATCATGGATCCATCCATCAATCAAGTCCTATCATTTCAAGATAATGAAATAGGGAAACATCTGACACGGTACAATCCCTTCCTACATTGGCTACGTAGTTCATGGGATTCAAGTATGGACTATACTCTTACCCAATTCGGTGCTCAATACTCCTCCCAAGACTCAATATGCTCATATCTATCAAGTGAGTAAAAATACTCAAAATACTCATTTAGTCTCATTGGACTTTTTCAAATCAACTCATTTATTATCATTGGACTCTTTTCAAAACACAAATTAAATCTGGCCTCATTAGACCTTCTTTCAAATCAACTCATCTCAATCATCAAACTCTTCTCTTTAAATTTGATACCATCTCAACTCAATAGATGTAGAAAATATTATATGCATTTAAAATATAATTCCAACTCCTCAACTCAAACTCAAAATAGATATTTTAATGTAAAAATACTCAACTCATTTATATTCAAAATATTCATGTTCAAAAATGATAATTTAGAGACTCCTCAAACTCAACTCATACTTAAACTCCTTTTTAAATCAAAGATGAAAATAATCATTCTTTAAACTCAAAATAGTGTATAAATAGTTTATGCAAAAAGGTTCACAAATTATTTATTTAAAACTCCTTCTCAAAAGATCATTTATTTTCAAAATGTTCATAAGACTCCAATCAAATCAAATTATGCAAATCACATATCACATAATCACATTAGACTCCAATCCACTTCACCTCAAGCATCATCATCAACATACGTCTTCATCAATCATTCTACATATGTTTAAAGATAACCATCACTCACATCATCATCAAACATCACCATTTACATCATCATCAAACATCATTATTCACATCATTGGCAAACATCATCATCCACATCATTATCAAACATCTTGCTCCAAAATTCTTATTTAATTCTATATTCCATTTATAGAAACAAAAGTGACATTCTAGCTCTACCAGTGTTTCATTTGTTTTTATGTCATTCACATTCATAACTATCCCAATTCTCATATAACTCAAAATCAATTTCATCAAACTCATGTAAAAGAATACCTCATTTCACTATGAAAAATAATATTATTTTTATAATATATAAAAACCATCAATCTCATCCTCAAGGTAAATTATGACCAAAAAGAAATCTTATTTTGGGTTCATGTGAATGAATACGTGAATCCATACTCTCAACAAAGTCAACTCAAGAACATCATTAACACATTTTAGTAATAATCTATAGTTTAGGAAATTTCAAGAAAACTTTCATAGAAGGTTCAAATCTTTCACAACTTCTATCCAACACATCTATGGGCATATGGAAGAACTCAATCCATATTTTAGGTTAGACTTACATACCTTGCTTGAAGATAAACACCGGAAACCAAGACTTAACTTGAAGATCTTGAATCCTTGAGCTTTAGAAAGGATTTCTTGTTGGAGATGTTTGGAAGAGAAGAGGGGATGAAGATTAGGGTTTTTGGGAGGTGAGGGGACTGAAAAATGATTCCAAAACATTCCAAGTAAGGGTATATATAATTAGGAAAAATGTCCAATTTTCCCTTTCTCAAAAATTTGGAAAACTGGGCAAAAACTCTCCTGGTGCTATAGTGGCGCGCCGCGCCACTGTAGCGCCAAGTTAAAATAAGCTTAAAAACCCTGCAACCTAATAGTGGTGCGTCTCGCCAAGGACCAAACTACTAAGGTTGTTTTCTGGTGCTATAGTGGCGCATCGCGCCCTTGCAGCGGCAAGCCTAAATCTTCTGGGTTCTGAACAATGGGGTTAAAAACCTTGCACATCTAATAGTAGCATATCATGCAAAGGACCAAACTACTGAGGCTGTTTTCTGGCTCTATAATGGCGCATCGCGCCCTTGCAGTGCCAAGCCTAAATTTTCTGAGTTTAGAGTCCAGGCCTAAAATTCCTGCAGTACTAGTCTGTAGAAAAAGGGTCATAACTTTTGACTCCGAACTCTAAAAATTGGAATCTTGGTGGCGTTGGAAAGAAGACTTAAAGAACTTTAATTTGGTAGGTCGTGGTCCAATTCATTATATTCTAAGAGATATGCTCGTTTAAAGTTGACCCTTGTACTAACTCATCCGAAAACTTAACCGATTGGAATTCTTTGGACTCGGTTTGATGTTAGAGATCCCTTATGACCCCTAAACACATCTAACACACTTCAAATACTAAGGAATTAATCCTAAATCATATATATAATTACAAGTCCTTCGGTTCGAGTCTACACATACGTGGAGAAATATTCGAGTCTTTGTAAAAACATTCTGGGGTATTACACCCTCCTTGAACTGAAACCCCTCTCCTACATAGTTCCCAAGCTTGGAGCAGCTTAAGGGGTATTTTGGAGTAATCATAGTCTATTTTACTAATGAAAAGTGGAGGTAAAATAAAATAATCCATGTTATCTAGGGCCTAGTTCAGTCATCCCTGCTATAGCAGTCATGCAGCCACTATAATGGAGGTGCCATAGGGGGATAATTGTTGAGAAAGGAGAAAAGTAAACGGGAAATGGCCAAATGGAAAAATTAAACTATGGCGAGTCGTTTGGTGTAAGACATAAGGTATAATAATTCTGAGATAAAATGTAGGATTATTTTATCCTGTGTTTGGTTGAAAGTATTAGGTAATCCTTGGATTATTTATTCCACCATTTATACCTTAATGATAGGATAAGTTATCCCATATACATGATAGAATAACTTATCTTGGGATAACTTATCTCCGGATAATTAATTCCGGGATAACTTTTTCTCAACCAATCGACTCCTAAGTAATATATAATCCCTCTGTCCCAAAATAACTGTCAGTTTAGCAAAACACAATTATCCCAAAACAAGTGTCATCGTAGGAATTCAAGACAAAAAATTAGTATGTTTTTCAACTATACTATGGTATTAAAGAACTACTTCTTCTTAATAGTGCTCAATTATGAAAAACATCTAATAAATAGAGGTAACTTAGTAAACTAACCTTCAATTTATTATTTTCCTTAATGGGCGTTAAATGAGCTAAAATGACACTTATTTTGGGATGAAAGAAGTAGTAGTATATAGTTATGAGGTTTTCGGTCAATGCACATTTTCCCAACTGTGAAATCTTTTTATCCCAATATATACCTTCTCCTCGTTCGCTCCGCCTGCTGCCATGTGTCCCCCCTTTCTTTTAATTTTTTAGTTATAAATATGGGCACTTATTACTTTTCAAGAGCCACATACTATTTACATAAATATATACAAATCTGTAGAGAGAGAGAAAGAGAGATGAATAATAGTAATGATATTGATGATTCAGGAAATGGCGGACAACCAACCCCTTCCCGTTCCCATTCCCCTGGTATGCTATCTAGCTTTTCTTTTATTTTTACAAATACATTCCACAGTACTTTCTCTCTATATATGTATGGTCAGACTCTTTGTGAATTTTTGTATTTGATATGCTTATTCAAGTCGAGCGTTTCTAGTAAAATCTATCTCACAAGGTAGGGGTAAGACTATGTACACATTACACTTCTAGATTCCACTTGTGGAATTATATATACTGGACATGTTGTTGTTGTGGAATATTCATGAATATTTGTATATGTTGAAGCACACACAGTACTAGCCCCTTATATATTTATTCCTTGACCCAAAAAAGACAGCAAAAAAGATTTGATTTGTTTTAGAAGAGTTAATTTGGGTTGTTAGCTAGCTAATAATTTTCATTAATTCCTCTGAATTTTTCATTATCTTCTTTAGATCTATTGAGTCTTGGAAGATAATAAAAATGGAGAGCCGCAATTTGTGTACATTTCTTGTTTTGTTGTATCATCATTTTCTGTATATCCGTCTTAATTAGCTAGTGACCATATATGCATTTTTTCCATATATACATACATATATATATATATATGTATATATATGTGTGCAAAACTAGTTGTTTGTATATCAAATATCAATCGATCAATTCACGGTAATGGTGATCGACACAACAATTTCTGGTTTTGTTTTGGAACTTTAAAGACAAAATAGAAACAAGTGGAAAGCATGCATGCAATCTTGTGTATGTCCTCTCTACCCCCTCTTTACGCGTGTCTCTCTTCCAAAAAGAATAATAAGAAGAGAGAGGGAGAAACAAACCGTTTAAAGTTAGCAAGTTTGACAATCAGGTAGCTGTATTACACAAATTAAGGGCTTTAATTATGGCATAAAAATTGCCTAAAGTGTCAGTTACAATTTTAGGAGATCTTCCTATATTATATATGTAAGTGTCAGCTAATTAACTTGAGTAAAATTATTTTTTTACTCTCTACTTTTGCCATAAAATTAAAATTCAGAACAAACTTATCATCAAAACAAATAAGAATTTTAAGAAGTTAATTACAATCTAGCAAGCCTTTCTTAATCCAAAGTTTAAGAAGCATATCATATAACATTAAGAACAACTGGTACTACAACTACAGAACATGAAAATAGTGGGTAGGGTAGTATTCGTTACAATAAAATTTTATCTTATTCCTATATCACAGTTACGTTAAAAGAAAAAGCTTTTTGATCAAAGGCAATTGTTTGGATATATGTGAGGAATAGTTTAAGAGTAGACAAAATAAGATAGATGACAAAAACTATATATGAAGCCTTTTACGTTACTTTAATTAGTCTGTATTCACACTAATTAAATAAGACGTGCTTTTGGTGTTTACATGAAATATTATCCAAATTTCGTAGTGTCGTCTTACTGTGGTACTACTCTCATATCCAGTTGATAATTAGTGAAACATATATATCCGTGTGCCATTAGCTTGTGTTAATAGAAAATGTGACTTAATAATGTTTAATTAGACTATAAAAGCCTAGCTAGTTCTGATGAAATTAGATGAATATTTTGATGATATATACAATATTTCTTTTTCATTTCACTCTGATGCTTTGTTGTTCTGTGAAATTAAGCTATGGAGATGAGCATGGAGCTGTCTGCTCATCTCAACCAGGAAGTTGATGAATGCATCATTCAGGAGCAAGACCAATTCATGACAAATATGGTCGAAATCATGCACATGAGCCTTCCTCCCCATACTAAGATATCAGATAAAGCCAAACAGACCATGAAAGAATGTGTCTCTGAGTTCATATGCTTTGTAACATGCGCAGCCTATGATCATTGCCAGCGTGAGCAACGCAACACTATTACTGCTAAAGACGTGCTTTGGGTCGCGAGCAAGTTTGGTTTTGATGACTATATGGAACCATTGACTTTGTACTTGCATAGTTATCCTAAGGATGATGGTGGTGAGCCTGGATCTCGAAGAAGGGAGACTTTGTTGAAGCGTCCAATGGTTGATCAAGCTCCAAGCTGCAACATCATGCCCTATCACCTGCCTCCTAATTTTCCTGTGGCTCATCACCACTTTGTGTATCCACCATTGATGAGAAATGGTGATATGAAGGGGGATGCATCAACTGGAAGCACTTCTCACTGTGTAATGGCTTTAGTGGATAGTGAAGTTGAGTCTCCTGCGGAGGAGGAAAATGAGTGATAAATTTCTCTATTGAAGGAATTAAGTTGTTGTTGAAACTTCAAGAGCAGTGAAGAAAGTAGACTATCTTTTCTATGTTACCTAATTTGTGACTTATTCACAATCTAGGATAGTTCTTATTTTTAAAGTTTAAGAATGTGTAACTAAGTGAGCCAAATGGTGGCTCCTCCAATTGGCTGTTTGTTTATTTTGCTATCTATCTATTTTGAGTATTCGGTTGGTGATTGCTTGTTCCTTATATATATTTTGATGCAAAATCCTTGTAATCAATCAAACACCATGTTAATTAGTCCTAATATTTGAAAATGATATAACTAACATGGTAATATGTTTGTGATGAGTAGCACTAATATTGAAATGATACAATATACAAAACTCAATGGATATTCGGTGAGCCGGTTCGACCACCTTATATAGATGAATGTAGGATGATTAGATATTATTTGAAAACCTAAATTTAGTTATGTAAATCAATTGTCATACCAAACAGTCAATTTGAAAATTTTCTTTCTTCTTTTAGATTTCAACAACATTTTTAAAAGAGTTTTTCAGTATAAATAACAGATTTCGAAATCTCTAAGTCTTTCAAGAGCTTTGCTTTAAAATGATGAGCAAAGAGTAATTTTCCTATCCCTGTTAAATGTTAATGATATTGCTTTTTATATGTTGTCTTGTAACTTGGATGATGGCATTAAATTGAATGCTTTAGCCTAAATGAATCATTGGTTTTCAAAGGATGGGTTAATAGTTTTAAATGGTAAATCATATATTTTGGCATTGTTAAAATGACTTGCAAGTCTTAGTATGACGATACCAATAGAAATGTCTTATTATGATAACTCTAACTAAATAGGAACTTGTAAATGTTTTAAAGGGGCCAAAAGAGAGTTTGTGTAATGACCCTAAAGGTCATTTTTGAAATTTTTTGTAAAATTACCATTTTACATCTCGGGATAGTTACCCCGAGTCATAATTGATTAGTGTTTCGTTTTGGTTTTGGTAATTCATTGAAAAGTTTAGATTTTTGGAAGTTTTTGAGTTTTGAAGGCTTAAGTTTTTCAAAAGTGGTATTTGGTACCAACCTGAGCTACAAGTCTCATAATGAAATTCCTTTAGTTCCATCAACTTCAAAATGTGAAATTTGATCTAGGAGAGTCGTCATTTCTAAATTTGGAGTTATTTTGTGGATTTGAGGTCTGAAGTTTGGACTATAGTTTGATTTTTTGGTCAACATTCAGAGTTCATATACTCCAATTGGATTTTCAATGACACTATTGGATTCAGGAGGTGATTTTAGGCCTAGAAAGCTTTTTAGTGTATTTTTCAGGTGCTCAGAAGGCATTTCGGTCTTTTTAAGTCTTAAATTACAGGAACATAAGGGATAACCAGTCCTCTAATTCCAATTCTATGCCTTAAAACACTCGTCCATCTCTCCTACATAATGATTATGATCCTATACAAAGGGAATCAAAGCCCCTTGACTATATGGTCGAAAGAAAATATCTCTATTTGATAGGGCTTCTTCCTATACCTAGTTTAGTTGGGACTAAACGGATTCTAGGTCAAGGAGATCTCGAATTAAAATTTCGATGGCTCCATTGAGTCTAAAACATCAAATTTAGTGGGGGTAGTATATATGGTTTGTGATCATGAGATTCTAAATGAATCCCAAGGGTCCATTTGAGAACTTTTGTTCTTGTGTGATATTGTTGGTTTGGTATCATCTGGTGCCATTCCTTTTGTTCATCGCGATCATGGAACTCTCATCATTATTGTGTAGCTTTTCTTTTGGGTGTATCTCAATCCTTTGGTCCCTGTTGCGATCGCACATCAGTGATTTCCTCAATCATCGCGATCGTGTGGCCTTTGTCGTGATCATGGAAGTTAGTAACTGAGTTGACCTCCTGACTCAACGTGATCGTGAGGTGTTGTCCATTGCAATCGTGAAGAGTAACTTTACCCTGATCAGTGTTCTTTCCAAAAGTTGGGAATCAACCCATTTTCACCATTTTTGAGTGTTGGAGCTCGGTATAGGCGATTTGGAAGGGAATTCTTGAGTCTTGTCGATTGTGTAAGTGATTTCTACTCAAGTTTGTTATTACCCATTAAACATAACTAGATTTTATCCTTTAATTCAAGACTTTGAACCCTAAATTATGGGTTTTTTTTAAAAAAAAACAAACTTTTCTTAAAATGATGATTTTGAGTTGAATTCAACTCTATTTTCGAAATAATTTTTTACCAATGGGTTCTAAATGCTTTGAAGAACGTTTTCATATAAAAATTTCTAGATTTACCCCTACATTTTCGAAATTGAGTTTTTGGATCGATTTTGGCCCCTATTTCCAAAATTGATGATTTGGGTGTCATTGTGCTTGTATTCTTATTGAGAATTCATATTTGAATAGATTTTGTTGATTCAGAGAGTCGACGAAAAGGGAAGGCCCAAGTTTTGAGATAGTTGTGATTGAAATTGAGGCAAATGAACTTCTAAAACTTTGTTAAATCTTGTAGAATCTCATATTTCTTATTATGAGTATTGGAGAGTAATGGGAATTGATTCGGGTTACTGTTCATGTTGATTGATCTTATTAACGAAGAACAGGGGTAATAAAATGGCAACTTGTTGATCTATATCGATGTATGTCACGACCCATGCTAGACCCTTATGTACGACACGGTCATTAGAATCCTGAGGGACCCCAACCAAGCCTCTTAGCATATCATACATGAGAATACATAAGGTAAGTAAAGCAACACACTATGACATAAATGCGGAAGTAAAGTCTCAATAAAAAACATATGTCTCCAACTCGAATGAAAGACAACATAGACTCCATACATCCAACATGCTTCTACTAACTAGAAGGGATCTTAGGAAACGATCCTAGCTCACCCAATATAAAAGATAAAATACTCATAAGTCATCAAGAAAATAGAATATCTTGTCCTTGAAACATGAGCACTCACCATAAGTACAACTGTAGCTCTAGCAATGAACGGGAGGACGAGCGTGATTGTTGGACCCTACTTCATGATGCAATGTAAGTAAAAGTATGCATTAGTAAATGGAATTCACTAAGTATGTGAGAAGTATGTATGAATAATGAATTTAGGACATAATAAATATGAATCATGAGATACAAGACCAATATCTTAAAACAACTTGAGTAAAACCATTAATACCTTAAAAAATCATAATCATTGGTTAATACAACAAAACATCATCATGACAACCTTATACATTTTGTTTTACCTTGATGTGAGATAGGTCCTTTAACCAATATATAAGACTATGCGAGCTATAATATAGAATTTGATGTTCCCCGCATCGAGAAGAGGGACACTACTTTGCCACGATAGACTCCTTGATGGTACTTTCTCTAACTTTGTGCTATATGTAGATCCACTAGCTATGCCATATTATAATCATAAACCTACACAGGAAACATAGTTAGGGACTAAAGGTTGCTACTAGGATTTCCTTGAGTAGCTACAATATCTACCGGACCGAACCCCACCTTAAAGTCCTCTCGGTGCTTAGCCATTATCCCAATAGAACTTGATGTAAACATAGTCATTAACATCATATAGGAAAGAAAATAATAGATATCAATCCTAATCAAAAGAAAATCATAGAATAGCTCATTAACATGATTGATTCATAAAAATCCACCAGTTGGTGAGAATTGTTCTTATCACCTCTTTAACATGATTGTGTGATAACTACCTTATCACACTATAAATTTTTACTTAAACCATCATTAAAACATTATTAATAATTTTTCATGGATCATTCATAAACTTTACAAATCATTCATAATGCTTTCATTGAAATCACTTGAAATTCATGATCGTATTTCATTGAAAACAACTTGAAACTAGCATATAGCATGGGTCACTGAAATTCATCTTGAAATCAGGAAATATGATGTGAATTTTGTATAATTAGTCTAATAGAAATGAAATATATCATAATTAAGACCCGATGCAATTCATGAAATTAGGGCTTATAGAAGAAGAAATTCATAAGAGATTTTGGGAGAAAGCTTGAGATTCCATGGGTGAAAGGGGCCCAAGGAAGTATTCCCACATACCTTTAATCTTAGGAGACTAATATGAAAGGAATTGAGGCTTTGACCTTGAAGAAATCCTTTGAATTGCTTGAGGAAGAAGAAGACTCTTGAGAGAACACGTTTAGAGAGAATATTTTCATTTTTAGTGTTTGGATGATAATGAGAGGGTTAGGAGGGATTAAGGTAGTCAATAGGTTAGTATAACCCCCCAAAACCATCAATATTCATTAATGAAAACACAAAAAACACCAAAACACCCCTTAACTTAAACTCAAAAAATTCACCTGGACGGGGGACCACCACAGTACGTGAAGTCCAATATGGGTCGTGGTCTTAAGGGTGAGATGGATTTGAGGAATTTTTCCACCACGGAGGGAACCACGGGTTATGGTGCTCACCATGTGTCACATCCCAATCTAGGGCCCAGTCGTGACACGACGATCGTAAACTCAATGGAGCCCAACCAAGCCATCTTAACATACATTGCAAGATAAGGTAAATGAAAATAATGAAATAAGTGAAAACATCAACTCAAAATAGAAGTCGAAGGAAAGTAAACTCAATCCCAATGTCCAAAATGGACTACATCAATTTTTCAACATCTAAACATGCCTCTATACTAGACTTTGATGGGGGCTTAAGAAAAGCTCCTAGCTCACCCGAATCATAGAAAAAAGTCAAAGAAACATAAGAAAGGAAATCTAGACCTTGATAAATGAGGATTCACCAATCAAAACTCAAGAATGCTAAGTCTACTCTAGCCACAAATGTGAGGAGTGTGAGTATGGTCCATTCCTACATTATGAGATAATATATGCATGCATTAGTACATAGAAGGTACTAAGTATGTGAGGTATGCATGAACATGAGCAATATGAAATAGGATGCATGACCAATCATAAATGAACATGACTAAAGCTTAAAAGCATTTGAACACACATAAAAACTTGTGGTCAAAGCATCATAAAACTTTATAGTAAAACTTACCTTTTTACATAACTTGTGTGAGATAAGACCTTTAACCAACATCTAAGACAATGCGAGTTATAACATAGAATACGATGTAACTCTCACATCGAGAAGAGGGAGGCTACTTGTCAAGGTAGACCCCATGAGAACAACTTTAACATCAAGAGCTATATGTGGATCCACTAGATAAGTCATAAGCCAACCTATGGGGGCAACGTAGTTTGGGACTTTAGGTTGTTACTAGGATTCCCTTGGGTAACTAACTACGTTATCGGACCAAACCCCACCTAAAATTCCTCTCGGTGCTTAGTCAATATCCCAATAGAAATTATTAAACCATTGAAACATCATCATTAACTTCATCATGAAAATAATCATCAGAGTAGCTCATTGACTTTAGTGATTCATAAGAATCCATAAACCTTGGTAAGAATTGTACTTATCACCATCTTTAATCATAATTTGTGTGAAAATTATCCTTATCACACCATAATAACTTTCTTGGATCATCATTGATCATCATTATAACTTTCATCATTCAAATCATAAATCTCAACTTCATTCATAAAAGCTTTCTTTGAAAATCATTGAACTTCATAATCATAATTCATTTAAATCATCATTGAAAATAGCTTCATGCATGGGCATTCATATTTCAACTTGAAATCATCCAATTAATGTAGAATAATGCTTATAATGATGATTGATAACAACTAAATATGTAATTGAAATAGCCCAATGAAATTCATCAAACTAGGGTTAGAAAACCAATGAAATTTAAAGATATTTTTTAGGAAAACCTTGAGACTACATAGGTAAAAGGAACCATGGATCAATCCCCACATACCTTGATCAATTAACTCAGAAAGTGAAGAAGAACTGATTGCTCTTGAAACCTTAGCTTGGAATTTGGAGAAGAACCTTGAGAAAATTAATTAGTCTTAACTTGGGGAATTTAGAAGAATGATTTGGAATAGTAAGGGAATTTAAAGTGTTGGTGTTTATAGGTTTTGAACTTGGCTATAAAAGTGTCTAGGTACATTGTACCAAACTTGGGGAAAAGACAATATTACCCTTCATTAAACTCTTACACTTGACCCTACAAGTTGGGCTCTACGATTCATCTTCAAGTTTACGGGTCATAGACTTGAGTTGTGCTACTGGTCCAAGAAAAACCCTGAATTCCAAGCCTATGATTCATCTCTATGAGTCATGGTTACGACTTGTCACTATTCTTACTAGTTGTAGACCTTAGTCGTCCTACAGGTCTAAAAACGTGTAAAAATATGAGTCTCTGAACTTTTGTTATGAGTCATCCTTATGACTCATCATCAAGACTATGACTCATCCTTTTGAGTCATAGGGACCTTTTTTGAGTTTGGTCGTGAATAGGCTCAAGAGATCCCTCTAGGCTCGTACCTACGAATCGTAGGAGTGACTACGAGTCATGTTGGGAGTAGTAGACTAAGAGACAGTCACACTTTGAGAGATTTTTCTTTTTTTTAGACTTTCGGGGTTTTACAATATGTCCTCCTTGAGAACGTTCATCCTCGAATGAGATTCAACTAGTGTAGGAAATACACGAAAAGAGGACTAGCAACTCAATATGAATATCATGACATCTTAAAATTCATAGAACATGAGATTTTCAAGCTTAACATAAAACATGACTTAAAATTAATCTTCATGAACATGCATGCATATGGATGACATAGGAAGAACTGAATACGTAGGAATTCGACCGATTTAAATAAGAATGACTTACTACTTTAGGCTTGAGTAGATGGAAAGAGATATGGGTATCATTTTATCATATCCGCCTCCGCTTCCCTTGTAGCACTCTCTACTTGTTGATTTCTCCAAAATACTTTGATGGACACAACCTCTTTGATCGTTAACCACTTCACTTGCCGGTCTTAATATATTAATCACTTTTAGTCTTTCCACGAAAGTACCAGTTAATTTAGACATTTTAAAAAGTCGAGGTCTTACAGATTTATATGGTGCATTGCGATTAGGGGGGGTTGTCGTAATTGCGTAGGTCATAGTACTTCAGGCTGCACAATCACATGCTACCCTTCGTGATCGCGTAGGCAAATTAAAGGGTTGATCTTGGTTTTTCATCGCAATTGCGATGAGTAAAGTGACCTGGACAAACTGACATTCCAAAAAGTCAAGGTTTCTTCCCTATTTCACCATTTTTAAACCCTAAGAGCTCGAGATTGGCGATGTTAAAGATGATTTTCAAGATTTTTCATTTTTAAGTGATTTTGATCCCATTCCTTCATTACCTAATTATTATTTCATGATTTAATCATCAAATCATTGATTTAAAACTCAAACTTTGGGAACTTTTTCAAGAACATGGGTTTTTAGTAAAATGAGAATTTAAGTCCTAATTGTCAACATGTGAAAGTTGAGAATAAAAAACTGGGAGGTTTGGCTCAAGATATTGAGATTCCTACTTGAAAGTGGGAAGCCTAGAATATGGACTTTATTATAGGTTTGCCTCGTACTCATAGGCAGCATGATTTGATTTGGGTGGTTGTTGACCAAATGACTAAGTCAACTCATTTTCTTCTTGTCAAGACTTCATATTCAATTGGGGACAATGCTAGATTATATATCCGGGTGTCTGTTAAGCTTCATGGTGTCCCATTGTCTATCATTTCGGATCGAGGTACTCAATTTATATCTCAGTTTTGGTGATTTTTTCAAAAGGGTCTTGGTTCTTAGTGAAGCTTCGTACAACTTTTAAACCTCGAAAGGCTAGCCAGACCAAGCGTACCATTCATACCTTAGAGGACATATTGAGAGCATGTTTTATTGATTTTAAATCTAAATGGGATGATCATTTGATATTGATAGATTTTTTCTATAATAACAGTTACCATTCTAGCATCCAGATGGCTCCATTTGAGACCTTATATGGTAAGAGGTGTAGGTCTCTTATTGATTGGTTCAAAGTAGGTGAAGTTGCATTTATAGGAACCGAGTTGGTTCATGAGGCTATGGAGAAGGTGAGGTTGATTAGAGAAAGATTGAAGATAGCCTAGAGTCGACAAAAGTCATATTCAGATGTGAGGAGAAGGGAACTTGAATTTGAGGTTAATGATTGGATTTACTTGAAAAATTCATTGATGAAGTGTGTGATGCGTTTTGATAAGAAAGGGAAACTAAGTCCCCACTATGTGGGCCCATATCAGATTTTGAAGAGGATTGACAATTAGGACTGAGATTCTAGAAGAATCCACGACAGCCTAAAAGAATTGATTCACCCTTGGATTCGAACGGTTAGTGGTCTCCTAGTGAAGGTCTTTCAGTAGCCGCCTGAAGATACCTTATATTCAACAAGGAAAGCATAAGTACAGTATCATACACATAGTCAACGAAGTACTGGTAGGATCATGTGGCTATTCCAGTAAATGGAATATACATAGATAACCATAATATAGTAAAGACAGGCATATATAGAATCACATTAACAATAGTTATTTCATAAGAAATATATAGTTTCATAGTGTCAATCTCAAATATAACAGTCAACAATGGTCCTCTCATGGAACCCATATCTAAATTGTTAGTTTGTACCCATGTGGTACCCTATCTAATATGTATGGGCGTGACACCCAATCCAATACGTACCGATGTGGTACCTGATCTAATTATATGTCGGCAAGACACTGATACAATATATACGGCATGGTATCCGATTCAACAACCACAATTATAATCACAATCACAATCAACAATGAATAGTTCGCATCTTGTAAAATTAAGTATCAAGTTCATTGCATGCAATTGATAACCATAGTCATTTCATTAAGTTCATTACATTATTCCCTAGTGATATACATGCATGTAATACTATCAATCTGAATTAACAAGCATATATAACACATATATGAAATAAACCATCACCTACCTCGAAACAAGCCTTGGGAAATCTAAAGAACTGGAGCTTTCCTTTTCCAAAGTATTTTTGCTTGTTCTTGATCTAAAACAAACAAGGATTACAAGGAATCAATGAAAAATGGCCTACTATAACTGGATTGTATCAAAATACCAACCCCTGGTTACTTTCAAGATCATCTCCCCCCAAATAGGGCTTTTCCTACCATTAATTCAGGCTAAAACCTTCCCCTAACAGAATTCCCATAGATTCTAAGGTCTAGGAATCAATTAACAAGTTAGAGGAATCATTAACTTACCTTTAGCACAAAAATTATTGGAAAACTGAAGGAAAATTGCCCTAGGTTGCTTCTGGTCTCTCAAGAACGAAGTGGGAGAAATGAAAACTGTTTTGGGACTTTTCCCCATTTAAATCTAAGACTATCCCACAATGATACAACTTACCCTTCCATGGAGCCATAGTAGGAATAATCCCACTGTGGCGGGTTGCACAAATGAAAAAAATTGGGATTTGCATCGCAAACCTCCATTTCTCAACACACCCTCCAACCTTGATGTTCTAAAACAACTCATTCATGCTAAGATCAATTATGGGAGTTTTACTCGCCCAAATTCGATTCTGTAAAAACATTTAGGCTCCTTAATGTCTTGGCTATCAACTCAAACATAAATAAATCCCCCATCTATTACCAGATTACCCAAACCTCACCTGACTAAGATTTCATGCAAGTCTTGCCTAGGCTTAAATTTCCAACTAACTACTTAGAAGTATTCTAGCCCAAATTATTTCTCTATTAGCTTATCCATAAAAACAGAATCAGGTTGTTACAATAGCTACTAATTTATCCATCACTCGTACTTGAGTGATCAAAATAGGGAAAACTGGGCTAAGACAAAGAAAAAGTAGAACCTGAATCGTTAAACAATTGAGGATATTTGTCTCACATGTCCTTCTCATTTTTCCATTTAGCTTCCTCAATCCAGTGATGCTTCCATTGAACCTTTACTAACTTAATCTCTTTGATTCTCAACTTTCGGAAATCACGATCAAGAATTACAATTGGTTCTTCTTCATATTGAAGATATTTTTCTAATAAAAATGAGTCCCACTTATTGATAATATCTCCATCTCCATAGTACTTCTTCAACATAGACACATGGAACACTGGATGGACTCCAGATAAGTTAGGCGGTAGAGCCAACTTGTAAGACACTGACCCTACATAATCAAGAATCTAGAATGGGTCAATGTAGCGAGGACTAAGATTTCCTTTCTTGTTGAATCTTATCACACATTTTATGGGTGACACCTTTAGAAGAACTTATTCACCTGGCTGAAATATCATATCCCTCACCTTGCAATCTGTATGCTCTTTCTGTCGACTTTGGGCTGCTAGAAGTTTAGCTTGGATACTCCTTGCCTTATCTTAAACATCTCTCACCAGATAAACCCACAAAGGTTTCACATCTCCAGTCTCGAACTACCCTATGAGCGATCTATATCCCCTTCCATAAAGTGCTTTAAATGGTGTTATGTCAATGCTGGAGTGATGACTATATTTATAGGAGAACTCACACAAAGGTAGGAATTTATCCCAATGTCCTCCAAAGTCATCTACACATGCCATCAATATATCTTCCAATACTTATAATATTCTTTTTGATTGCCCTTCAATCATTGGATGGAAGGCTGTGCTGAAAGTGACTTGAGTGCCTAACTCATCATACAATTTCCCCCAAAACTGTAATGTAAACTACGAACCATGGTCTGAGATAATAGAAAGGGGAACCCCATGTAGCCATACTATCTTATTCACATAAATATTTACCAACTGCTGAGCATTATGGTCCACTCTAACTAGAATGAAATGGGCTGACTTCGTCATTCTTTCAACCACAACCCAAATGGATTCAAACTTTTCCAAGGTCTTGGTAAGACCCACCATAAAATCTATAGCTATCCATTCTCACTTCCATTCAGGAATAGGCATCCTCTAAAGTAACCCTACAGGCCTTTGATGCTCATACTTCACTAGCTGACAGTTTTGACACTTAGCCACAAACTCGGCTATGTATTTCTTCATACCAGACCACTAGTAAAGCCACTTCAAATATGGATACATCTTGGTCATACCTGGATGGATAGAAGTCCTGCGAATAATGATACTCTATCAACAGCTTTTGAATTAAATCCTCCATACGAGGGACACAAATCCTTCCCCTAAAACTGAGTACCCCAATTGCATCAAAAGCTGCATCATGTGCTTTGCCAGATATTTCTTTCCAAGCTTATTCAAACTCTCATCCTCAAAGTGCTTGGTCTTGATCTCTTCAATGAAAGTGGGCCTAACCTCAATATTGGCCAGCACCCCACCTTTCTTTGAGATGTCTAGCTTCATGAAATTGATCCCCAAAGCTTGAATTTCCCTAGCCAAGGGTCTCTTAGAAACACCCAAACAAGCAAGACTGACCATACTCACTGGTTTTGGGCTTAATGCATCTGAACCATATTAGCCTTACTAGGATGATACTAATGGTGACATCATAATCTTTAATAAGCTCCATACACATTTGTTGTCTCAAATTTAAGTCTTTATGAGAGAATACATATAGTAGACTGCGATGATCAGTAAACATTTCACCCTTGACACCATACAAATAATGTCGCCAAATCTTGACAGCAAATACTACCGCTACCAAGTCTAAATCATGCATCAGGTATTTCCTCTCATAAACCTTCAACTAATTTAAGGCATAAGCTATGACATGTATGTCCTATATCAACACATCACCCAGACCAGAATATGAAGCATCACAATACACAATGAAATCCTTAACTTCAACTGGTAATGTCAAGATAGGTATCGTGGTTAGAGGAGTCTTGAGCCTTTGGAAGCTCTCTTCACATTTGTCAGTCCACTCAAACGAGTACCTCTTTTTGAGTATTCCTTGTCAAGTGTGTGGAAATATAAGAAAAAATCTTTATAAACCACATATAGTATCTGGAAAGCCCTAAACATCTTCTAACCTCAATCACAGAACTTGGTCGAACCCAGTTTTTGACTACTTCAATCTATTAGGGATCTACTATCACCCCTTCTTTTGAAACCATATGCTCCAAAAAGGCCACAAAAGACAACCAAAATTCACACTTAGAAAATATTGCATACAATTTATGTTTCCAAGACATCTAGAACAATACGAAGATGGCTCCATGTTCTTTCTTACTCTTTGAATAGACCAAATGTCATTTATGAACATAATTACAAAAGAATCTAGGAATGGTTTGAACACCATATTCATCAAACTAATGAAGGTTGTAGGTGCATTTGTCAACAAAAATGACATTACCAAGAACTCATAATTCCCATATCGATTTCTGAATACCGTTTTAGGTACATCCTCATGCCTAATCTTTAACTGATGGTAACAAGACCTTAGATCTGTCATGACCCAAATTTGAATATGATGGTACCTGTTCTTTTCCATCATACAAGTCAGCCTAAACCCAACATTTGTGGAAAATAAGGTAGAAATAATTTAAAAAGATAGATAGATATACAAACGCGGAAGTCTTTCAAATCTAAAATAACCCCCAAAACCTGGTTGTCACATGTACAAGCCTTTAGATATATAGAAATAGAATTATACAAGTCTCAATATCTTTTTCACTTGAATAGAGCAAAATATAACAAAAAGGAACAAAGGGGTGCCGGTGACGAACAACTACCTCTCGGTTTTCTCTATCTGGGCTCAATTTAAAATAAATGGAAGCAAGTCACTGTTTGGGCTTAGGATCTGCACAGGTGTAGATAGAAAGGAATGACTACCAACAACATGGTACTCAGCAAGACAACAAAGAAAACCAGATAATTCTAACAAATACCGAAACTCATTTCATCCCAACCAAACATCCTCAACTGCAACCTGCATAAAAATCAACCCAATCTACTTTACATAGTTCATATAAAAAATAGATCATCAATACTCATCATCATTACTGAATAAGTCATATCATCCTCAAATAGATCAATCTCAAAACACATGGGTATATACATAAATTTACGATGATAGATAAGATCTATTGCAATGCAATTTGATATCACATAGGATGATGCATGTCTGTCCTAATGATACATATATGTTGTATAGCAGACCAAAACCCATAGGGGCCTTACAAGGACCATGTATCTTCCACGCACGTGTGGATCGATCCTATCTCTCTCATAAATAACTCCCACCTCAGACGTGTGGCTTGATCCTTATTTTCCTTTCAATATGAATCTGCTGGACGATTTTCCATCTATATAAGTATCAATCTACCAGAACCATTTCCCATTGGCATAAGTATCAATCCGCTGGAACCATTTCCTATTGGCATAGTATCAATCGAGTCTCACCACAGTGTTTCAGAACCAATGCAGATAATTATGTTCACACGGATAATGAGAAAAATGATAGTGTGCACAGTCAAAATGCAATTCACGTCACACTATCAATAATTACATCATTTACAATATATAAGTCATCAAGTCTCTATTTCAATACCTCCTTCTATCACGTTTAGGATCAATTGGTGATCAAGTATATATAAGTCACTTCCCAAGATCAATAATGAGCAAGTAACGATGCCATCAATTCATAATCACATTTAGGCTATCATAGCATTTCATCAAGTTTCATTTCAACTTCAAGTCAATGAGTTCACATTTCCGATCAAATCACGGCACACAAGCCTTTTTTATTACCCCGAGCTTTCATAAGGCATAATTCATATGAGTATCATCCCAAACCTTGTTTCCATTTAACTCCAAGATAACGAAGGAAAGTTCAAGTAATCAATAAGATTTAGGGGGTTTTAGAAGTTCATTTGCCTTAATAAATATCTAATCAATCAAGTATTTGAGTCTTTCCCTACCGAATAGCCTCCAACTCACCACAATCTATCCAAATTATGATTCACAATCAAGATACGAAGATAACGATACCAAAATCATAAAATTTGGGCAAAAAAGGTCAAAATGGCTCAAAATTTGATTTCAAACACGGGGTCTAAATCTAGGAATTTTTGGATGAAAATGTTCCTCAAAGCATTTGGAACTCATTAGCGAAAATTCTTTCAAAAATCAGTGTTCAAAAAAAACCTTAATTACCATTTTAAGAATCTTGAAGTTCTTGAAGATATTCCCAAATTTTTCAATCAAAACCTCATTTTTTTTCAAGTTAAAAACACATTTGGTAATGGAGAAACGAAGTTTTAAGGTAAAAATAACTTACCTAATCGATTCCTCACAAAAAGTCTCTTCAAAAATACCTCCAAAGGGTTTAGCAAACTAAAAATGTGAGAAATGGAGTTAAACCCCAAAAAATACACTCTCAGATGTCGTTTAAGCGACAAGGGTGCCGCTTTTCTGGGCGTCACTTTCACGACCCAGGTTCGCTTAAGCAAACCCGACCTAAGTGACCCCTATTGCAAAAGTGACAAGCCTTCGCTAAAGCAATGGTCTATTTCGCGACTCACCCTCGCGAAAGCGAAGCTTGGCACTAGACCACAACACTGAAAAATCCCCAATTTCTCAAACTTCTGAATAGACTCTCGGTATTCATTCGATATCTCGAACACATAAACTATATATGCAACTGTAATAAATTCGACGATATGAACTTAATGCAACCGGTGGAATTGGAATTAAAGGTGTCCATGAACTGAAGCTTAATAAGTCGCAATCAAACTAACTCTAAGCCTCAAAAAGACCAAAACGCCCTCGGAGCTTCCAAAAAATACACAGGAACTCTCCCTAGGCATAAACTCATCCATTGAAACCAACAGGGTATTGCTTTAATCTCATATGCATGCCTACATAAAGTATCCGGCCCTTTAGTGAGGGACTCGGTGAATGGAGTGGTGTACGTCTATAGCGTACCATCATAATATCATATGTACCCGGCCCTCTAAGGAGGGACTCGGTGTTCCTTCCTTATTTCACCACATATACTATCATATTACAGTCGGCCCGGGACTCGGTGAATAATCGTATCATCATAACATATAATATATATCACACCTCACGTACGGCATCGTCTCCTCGTGCGTGGAACTATACACATCCAGCCCGAGACGCGGTGAAAGAAGCAGTAACACTGTGCACGATAACATATCCCGGCCCATCATGGGACTCGAGGAAGGATGGGTTACAGTATGCACGAGTAGAGTAGTGAGAAACCATATGCAACTAAGTCATTATCTAAGACTCGATGAAACAGTCAAGTGAACCATCACCTGAAGACTAAAGGAGTAATTATCCGAGGTATCCCTTTAGATGTCATTAGGGCTTACATCAGTTGGGGCTTCAGGGATCACAAACATGCATCAAAATAATGCCACATAATTTATGCAATCAGAAATATAGTCTATGCAATCAAAAACACAATTTATCTAGTCAAAGACTCAACTCATGCAATCAACGGCATTTATCATTTCAGAGCCTCTAAAAAGAGGAGCTATTACTTCTACTTACTATTCATTATATAGCAGGCTCGAGAATAGTAGTTTGACTACTTTCAGACTCTTGATGTTCAGGAGTGACTACAAGTCACGAGTTACAATCAGAGCTCATAAATGGAATTACCTCTAAACCTATATCATATACCATTTAACTCAAATTTAAGCCATTCCAAAGGAAAGGAGAAATAGGCTTTACATATACTAATTTTCATCACATAGAAGACTAAAAGGCAATGACTCAGCTATTACGGAAGTTCTAATATCAAGAAATAAACAAGAGTCTCGACTCATACTCAGGGCTTTACGAATGGATTCAATCCCAAATATCATTTACATATTATTCATAAATTATATCTAGGACATGCCAAAAGAAAAGAAGAATAGTTCGACATACTTATACCAAAACATGCCAAAAGAACGCTTCACATACCTTGTATGGACTTCTCTTAATCACGTCCGCATCATTGTCCTCGAAACCTATTTAACATGGAAGTAATGTAAGTATTAACAACCTTGGACTTTTCAGCAACTTAGACTACCCACGAGTATTCATAACATTCATTCCTTCGCTCGCCTTCTCGACTAGTTCCTTAACTACTTAGGATGTTAACGAAAATCGGGCAGCACCTCCCCTATAATGTGCCCTATCCCAACCATATCCTTAGAACCTGCAGCAAACTAACAATTCAACCAGCAGCCCATACATACACATATTACGACCAAAATTACACAATATAAACCCTTAACAATTCACTCGAAACTAACATACCAAAACTAGAGTTTTTAATCTTTCTTTCGCGAATCCTTTAATTGCAAAGCGGAGGGTCATGTGGATGCAACCAGAAGCTCCCCCACTTCATTTAGATAACTTTTAGACCCTTCAACACACCACAACACAACCAGCAGCAGCCCCTACGCGTACAACACCTTATTTCGACAACAACTTAACTATAGCGATTCCAAATTCGTTTATTCCGAACGCTGAACTTTTCAAACCTTTTCCCCAACTTCCAGCAGCTCATAAGGTGTGTAATACACCCTAATTTAACCTCATAAACTTCAAATTAGATGGGAAGAACTTACCTTTCCCGAAATTGACTAAAACTTGCCGAAATCGAGCCTCGGAATTTTATTTACGTGCTGAATCGTTGTGGCAGCTTGCTGTCTGATTTTTGCTGCACAAAATCCTAATTTTATACTACTAATACTTCCATATCATTGTATTATACGCTAATTAATTAATTTATGGAACGAAAACGGGACTTACCTTATTTTTCTCCCAAGCCGTCGCAATTTTCTCCTTAGCTCTTAGGGTTTTCTTTTCTCACGTTGCTGCTGGAAATTTGTGACTGAACTGAAGATTTTTGGATACATATCAACTAATATAGGTGGTCCCAAGGGGTGCCACATGTCAGCCCCTAAGGATGACACGTGTCAAGCCATGATTGGCCAGCGTGTCATGCTGCCAATTAGGGGCTGCCACGTGGCAGCGGGGTCCACCTCCCCCAAGCAGCTGCATCACCTACTTTACCCTAAGTAGGTGCAACACCTGCTTGATTGAGGTGCTGCCACATGTCGCTCCTCCATTGGCTTCCACGCGTCGTCTTTTTCCCTTCCTCGCGGGTTCGTAAGAAACTTAAGTGTATAAGACTCTTAACTTAGTGTCGTATGTAGGTAAATCTAGTCCTACGACTCATTTCTTAGCCTCCAACTCTTTCCGGATTCTTATGAATCTATCTTTAACCTCCCTTCTCGCGAGGTATCATAATCTTCTTTCCTTAGAGTTGTTTGATAGTGTCGTAGCTTATCCGGCTCACATGATAGTGTCTAAGGAACATAAGAAGACGTTCCGAGCTCAAGAGTGTGGGGTGTAACATCCTTCCCCCCTTTAGAACATTCGTCCCCGAATGTTGAATAAAACTTTTCATCCAAGTAATTAATATACGAGTTCCAACTGGAATGACATACATTTTCATCCAAGTAATTAATATACGAGTTCCAAGACTGGGGCTATCCGTAGACATCGGGAATAGGTACGGACACTTGTGTTTCATGTCCTTCTCAACCTCCTAGTTTATGTCTTCACGATTCTTATTCCGCCATAGTACCTTGACGGAATTTATGTCCTTAGTTCACAACCCGTTTAATCTGCTGATCCCGGATGGAGATAGGTTGCCCCTCGTAGGATAACTCCCTGTTACGTGGACCTGCTCCACGGGAAATATTCTGGCAGCGTCGTTCCCATTCTTACGGAACATTGATCTGTGAAAAATGAATGTATTGTTTCAAATCAGACGGTAGGTCCCACTCATAGGCAGCTTTATCTATTCTATAAATGCTCTGCGAAGGATCAATGTATCCCCTTCTTGCTGACTTTAGGCTGCTAATCGATATCTTATTCCGGAATAAGCTTTACTTCATCAATAATTTAGTGGGTCACATCTGGGCTTGTCCCTTAATCGAAGGGCAAAATGTCATACTAAGATTCATCTGGGTTCCTCAATCCCTTTCGAAATGATTTCCAGCAGTTAGCTATAAATTGAACTTTTCTATCTGAGATAATAGATGTGGGGACTCCGTGAAATCTTATTGTTTCCCTACTATGTCATTTCGCAGAACCCTCAGCTGAATATGCCTTCTTCATTAGAGGGGAACAGGTTGATTCTGTCAGCCCATCTACCATAGCCCGTATGAACTCCCAATTCCTTAGAATGCAAGGTCAGCTCGTACTATAATACATATTAACTGCTTTCTACCTAAGAGTCGGGGTTTCCATTCCCTGAGATAGGCTATCAGACCGCTGATGCTTCTTTTAACTTAAGCTATTGTACAACTCCTCTTAATCCAACTTGTAATACCTTAGGTATGATATCTTTCTCTTTTACTCAGATCTTTTCTCCAGTTTTCTTACCATACATCATATTGTAATCCTTACATAAACGTGTGTACGGACATAGAGCAGTCCAGAAAATTCCTTAGCATTGCTATACTAGTGGCTTACCTCCTTTAGTCGAGGTCAAGGCTCTACTATGGCTCTTGTCCTTAATACCGATTATATCTGAATAGTTCTGCCTCGAACCATCTTACACTTTTCCTGAATAGATTCTAAATATGGCAATCACATTGTTATTACTGACTTTCTTTTATCGAGTAATCATTTGACCTCACTCTTAGTATGCCAATATTCATAGGTTGCACAACTATTCTTGTGCCATTTTCACGAGGTGCATTGTATTTCAATCATAATCTTTTTTGCTCTTGGCTTACTCTGTTCTGTATGTGTCGTTGTACCAAAACACCTTTATAATCTCTTTTTGTCATACTTGTTTTGTTCTCTTTCTCACTTCCCAGAGGGTCACCCATCCCAGTGCTACTCTTATTCGAGCATGCTTAACTTCGGTGTTTTGACAAAATCTGGTGCATTAGTGTGAGTATGATCACGCCCATCCCTTATGGGGTCTCGTTTGAAGTTTAAGCGTTTCCACTTACATACGACAGCATCAGTTGATTTTCTCTTACGCTTGTACTTCTTTTGTCCACTTCCCCCCTTTTAAGGTGTACCTATGTCATTCTCCGTATATCTTCAGTTATTTACACACGAATGATTCTATTCCAACATATTTAACCGGTTGCACCATATCTACATCTTCTGTTAAATCATCCCCACGTTAGGTTGCCTTTCTAGGAAACCCTAGCACAATCGTAGGGTGCTGTAATATTTGGAATATCTCGAATCAAATCTCATCTTATGATTGATACTCGAGTAGTATCTGTAATGTAGTAGTGCACTCAAAGCCACATTCCATTCATCCCAATCAGTAATTAGCGATGGCTTATAATTGGTGCACATTCCCCACTAGAGTGTACTTATACTTTAATGACTCATGTTTCGAGCTTCGTCATTATACTAACTTTATTCCAGTAGATACCACTAATCATTAGAGTGGAGTCACGTGTACACCATACTTCTTTACGCCTCCTGAGCTTGCACCTTTGTCGTGTGCCTAAGGTTCATTTCTAATCCTGCTTAAAACTACATCAACTTTGTGGTAGTAGTGGCCTTGTCTTAATACTTTTTCATCGTACTATACCTCCAGTTCGTAACTGTCTATGTCTCTTTTTGTTCGATACTTATACTTAATTAATCGCATCTATCTTGAGTGTCTCTATTAGAACTTCTGTATTATTCCTTCAACTCATTTCCATTTTTGGTTGGGCATAAGGAAGTCCATAGTACCCTTTATTTCCTTGCACTAGCCATCCTTTTCGTCATCATATAACCTTTATTCGAAACTTTCCTTATGGAACTTGATAAATCTTCCTTATTTGTTCCATAGCTTGCTTTTCCGTTCCACACCTATCTTTACATTCCATTTACATGGACCACATCATACCTTCTAGTTAATTCCTTACTAAGTTTTGCTTATTCTAATAATGGTTTTTGTTATGTTCACCTGGTACCTTGTTCGCATTCAGACCCATAGTATAATACCGCTTGACTTTCTTCATGATTCTTACTATGGGTTACTTACCCTTCTTAGCTAGTCTTGTCCTTAATGTCTCACAAGCTATCTTATTAACACTTCATATCCATCACAATTCTTTTCCCTTTGTACTCTTGTCTTACTATTGTCTTAACCATACTGTTACTTCCTTCAACTATCACTTGTCATAGTTTATCCCTATGTATCAATTTAGGCAATGCCTTACTATCTCATTTTATCTCGATCTATCAGTCCTCTCTGAGTCATTTTCTTTGGCTTATAGTTCCTTTCTAACTTATTCTACTATTCCAGTATCATCCTCCTAGTTTCTATTACCATTAACTCAGCAATTAACTTATTTCTTGAGGTCAGCCATACTTGTTTAGTCAAATCTCATCATTGTTGCGAGGACAACCTTTCAAGACATACTATAGCCCTGTATCTCATTCTCCTCTTATTTCTAGGAAAATTTAGGCAAAGTTTCCTCTGTATTTCTTACTATCTCAACACCTACACGCAGAAAATACCAACAATGCCTCACAGGGAACACATATATACATTCATATTATATAACATCTCAGCCACACAGGGCACATATATATAGTCATATCATCTCATATCACAGCCACACAAGGCGCCCATAATTAACAGTATGGAAATGAACTTACCTGTTATGTCCTCTCAAGCTGCACCTGTTATACTTTCCTGTTTACCTTTCCTTTCACTTTTCAATTGTATCTGTCAATCGCATTTCAATACCTTACCTGATATAGGGATTTCGTGCCTTTGCTTACCTGCGTGCTTCATAACATCCAATATTGTCAGTTACTTTCTTCTATCGGCGTTGTCTTCCTGCTAAAATCACAGGTTAGTATGAGGAATTTCATTTCCTATAGCTCGGCTATATCGTACGATCTTAGATATGAAAGAAAGTAACATCCTAAATATCCTGTAGCCTCCTGTCTATAGATGTGGTGCACAACACACCGATAAACAAGACTCTACTAGACACGGTCTGTAGACATTCCAAGGACGAACTGCTCTGATACCACTTCTGTCACGACCCAACCTCATGGGCCGCGACTGGGGTCCGACCTGGACCCCCTCGTGCGTATATATCAGTTACCCTTAAGTTGAACCGTGTGATGTGATACTATATACAAAAACCCTAATAGTTTAAAACTTTTAAATGTACATATAGCCTCTTTTATTTATATCATATCATGAAAGGGCACGCGAGCCAACAAGGCTGCTATAACAAAAACATTCACAACATATCGAATAGGCAACATCGAAACTAACTCACAAACAACCCACATATACATATGTCTACAGACCTCTAAGAATAGTAACAACAACATATGGCGGGACAAGACCCCCGCCGTACCCCTGAATGTACAAATATATACATTAAGTGACCAGCATCAAAATTTAGGCTCCAGAACAGTGAAGCACTTCCGACACAACTGAGAGGAACTCCTACGCTGATGGATCTCCAGAATAAACATTTGTACTTGCGGGCATGAAACGTAGCCCCTCGAGAAAAGGAGGGTCAGTACGATATATGTACTTAGTATGTAAAGCATAACACATCGTAACTGAGATCATAACTGAAATAGGGATGTAGGGGATAAGTATAACAATTAACAATTTACTGTACCTGCACCTTAGGACATGTGATCCTATACACCATCATATACTGTGCCCGGCCCTCTAGTGAACTCAGTGTCATTATCATTACTTCATAATCACAAATCATCGTATCATAATGCATTTCATTTCATCATATCATCGTATACGGTATCATACCATCGTATACGGTATCATCTTATCATGTATATCATAGTATTATACCCGGTTCACTACGGGGCTCAGGGTCACAATGTATTGCTTTAATCTCATATGCATGCCTACATAAAGTATCCGGCCCTTTAGTGAGGGACTCGGTGAATAGAGTGGTGTACGTCTATAGCGTACCATCATAATATCATATGTACCCGGCCCTCTAAGGAGGGACTCGGTGTTCCTTCCTTATTTCACCACATATACTATCATATTACAGCCGGCCCGGGACTCGGTGAATAATCGTATCGTCATAACATATAATATATATCACACCTCACGTACGGCATCGTCTCCTCGTGCGTGGAACTATACATATCCAGCCCGAGACGCGGTGAAAGAAGCAGTAACACTGTGCACGATAACATATCCCGGCCCATCATGGGACTCGAGGAAGGATGGGTTACAGTATGCACGAGTAGAGTAGTGAGAAACCATATGCAACTAAGTCATTATCTAAGACTCGATGAAACAGTCAAGTGAACCATCACCTGAAGACTAAAGGAGTAATTATCCGAGGTATCCCTTTAGATGTCATTAGGGCTTACATCAGTTGGGGCTTCAGGGATCACAAACATGCATCAAAATAATGCCACATAATTTATGCAATCAGAAATATAGTCTATGCAATCAAAAACACAATTTATCTAGTCAAAGACTCAACTCATGCAATCAACGGCATTTATCATTTCAGAGCCTCTAAAAAGAGGAGCTATTACTTCTACTTACTATTCATTATATAGCAGGCTCGAGAATAGTAGTTTGACTACTTTCAGACTCTTGATGTTCAGGAGTGACTACAAGTCACGAGTTACAATCAGAGCTCATAAATGGAATTACCTCTAAACCTATATCATATACCATTTAACTCAAATTTAAGCCATTCCAAAGGAAAGGAGAAATAGGCTTTACATATACTAATTTTCATCACATAGAAGACTAAAAGGCAATGACTCAGCTATTACGGAAGTTCTAATATCAAGAAATAAACAAGAGTCTCGACTCATACTCAGGGCTTTACGAATGGATTCAATCCCAAATATCATTTACATATTATTCATAAATTATATCTAGGACATGCCAAAAGAAAAGAAGAATAGTTCGACATACTTATACCAAAACATGCCAAAAGAACGCTTCACATACCTTGTATGGACTTCTCTTAATCACGTCCACATCATTGTCCTCGAAACCTATTTAACATGGAAGTAATGTAAGTATTAAAAACCTTGGACTTTTCAGCAACTTAGACTACCCACGATTATTCATAACATTCATTCCTTCGCTCGCCTTCTCGACTAGTTCCTTAACTAGTTAGGATGTTAACGAAAATCGGGCAGCACCTCCCCTATAATGTGCCCTATCCGAATTCCCAACCATATCCTTAGAACCTGCAGCAAACTAACAATGCAACCAGCAGCCCATACATATACATATTACGACCAAAATTACACAATATAAACCCTTAACAATTCACTCGAAACTAACATACCAAAACTAGAGTTTTTAATCTTTCTTTCGCGAATCCTTTAATTGCAAAGCAGAGGGTCGTGTGGATGCAACCAGCAGCTCCCCCACTTCATTTAGATAAATTTTAGACCCTGCAACACGCCACAACACAACCAGCAGCAGCCCCTACGCGTACAACACCTTATTTCGACAACAACTTAACTATAGCGATTCCAAATTCGTTTATTCCGAACGCTGAACTTTTCAAACCTTTTCCCCAACTTCCAGCAGCTCATAAGGTGTGTAATACACCCTAATGTAACCTCATAAACTTCAAATTAGATGGGAAGAACTTACCTTTCCCGAAATTGACTAAAACTTGCCGAAATCGCGCCTCGGAATTTTATTTACGTGCTGAATCGTTGTGGCAGCTTGCTGTCTGATTTTTGCTGCACAAAATCCTAATTTTATACTACTAATAGTTCCATATCATTGTATTATATGCTAATTAATTAATTTACGGAACGAAAACGGGACTTACCTTATTTTTCTCCCAAGCCGTCGCAATTTTCTCCTTAGCTCTTAGGGTTTTCTTTTCTCACGTTGCTGCTGGAAATTTGTGACTGAACTGAAGATTTTTGGATACATATCAACTAATATAGGTGGTCCCAAGGGGTGACACATGTCAGCCCCTAAGGATGACACGTGTCAAGCCATGATTGGCCACCGTGTCATGCTGCCAATTAGGGGCTGCCACGTGGCAGCGGGGTCCACCTCCCCCAAGCAGCTGCATCACCTACTTGACCCTAAGTAGGTGCATCACCTGCTTGCTTGAGGTGCTGCCATGTGTCGCTCCTCCATTGGCTTCCACGCATCATCTTTTTCCCTTCCTCGCGGGTTCGTAATCTCGTCTTACTTTAAGAGCTCATGTAATCCGAACTACGTAAGCTTGGTATATCCTTAAGAAACTTAAGTGTATAAGACTCTTAACTTAGTGTCTTACGTAGGTAAATCGAGTCCTACGACTTATTTCTTAGCCTCCAACTCTTTCCGGATTCTTATGACTCTATCTCCAACCTCCGTTCTCGCGAGGTATCACAATCTTCTTTCCTTAGAGTTGTTTGATAGTGTCGTAGCTTATCCGGGTCACATGATAGTGTCTAAGGAACTTAAGAAGACGTTCCGAGCTTAAGAGTACGGGGTGTAACACTTTCAAAAGTCGAGCGACCTTGAAAACGTTAGCCGACTTAAGCCTAATGAGGGAGCAATTTGCAATTTGGGGTTTCCAGGCCTCCAAATGTTGCATGACTACAGAAAATATAGTAAGTACAAAGCTCAAGAAGTTTCATCTCAAACGGATAATTGGAGATGTTAGTCGAGCGACCTTGAGAAAGTTAGACGACTTTTGTCTATTTCTTTGGCCTCTTGTAGGTGCAGGTTTACAGAGCTTCAAACGAAGGGAGACTAAAGACTGGCATGCTAAGGCCTCCCCAACACTCTCCAACAATCCATATATGCCAGCTACTATGCTTCATTGTTTGCAGCAGTCCTATGGCAGCCAAGCTACTTGGAATCCTTGGTGGGTTACTTGTTTGAGTGCAGGCTACACTACTGGCTGGAACACTCCAATATGCAAGGCACCATCAGATGAGCTTCCAAGCAGCTGCACACGTCAGAGCTGCAACACCTTCAAAATGCAGCATGCAACAAGTCAGTGCCAATATTTTATCAACAACAACTCCAAGGTTGCTGGTTGCTACAGCTCAATATATTTCCTCTCCTATCATCCTCCCTAACTGATATATACATGATCTTGATGTGGATGCACCCTTCCATTTGGTCTTACTTTGTATGACAAGACTAAAAAGGGCAAAGATGAATAGAACTTCCTCACCCCATGCGAGATAGAAGGTTCATATACTTGTTCTTCTTCAATTTATCTATGTATGATACGTAGTGTAGTTGAATAGGACTAGTGTAGGTTACTTTCTTGTTTTCTCATGAAAGGGGAGAGTCTCCTTCATTTATGCTTTTTAGTCGACTTGTACCGGGAGGATTCCTCCCATAGGTTTATCGCTTTCCATCTAGTAATGGGGATGAGTAAGCCGACTTGAGTAGGTCGGCTGACTCATGAACCATCCTAAGTTAGGAGGTAAGGTTTATGTCCCCCTCCGTGTATTTTTCTTTAATTTTATTTATGATAAGGCTTGGGGGTGCTGCTCAACCCCTGACTGTGCACGAGAGGTGGGAGCCTCGTGTAGGGTCTGTTCCCATAAAAAAAAAGCTTTCAAAACTCAAATCATTTCAAAAATCTCGACTATTCATAGAATATCGCAAAACCGACTTTGAATATAGATCTAACATGAATCAAGGCAACTATAATGAGGGGTAAGAGGGTCATTTTGTAAAAATTACCAAAAATGACCTTCAGGTTCATTATATCATCCACCACTAAAAATTATGTTCATTCTCGAACATAAAGTAAAAGAAGGCAGAACACTCGACGCTACCAAAAGCCCAGGGCATCTTCCAAGTTTGTAATTGTTTTCACCAAGTGATCCCATCCTTATATCATATCATCAGAAACCACTACCATAATGAACTTTAAAATCAAATTGTGGTGCATCTACAGGTTAGGAGTATTTCCCAAGTTACGGACTAACCCATGGACATAATTTGAACTGAAATCCTCTAAACCACAGCATAACCATCAGGATAAATCTTTCATAACATAACCATGAGAGAATTCTGAGCCAATACTCACTAAAATTAGGGTGAGCCTAAATCAGCCACCACCCACTCATAACTCACAAACCATCACAGACTCTAGCAAAATCCTGTTCTCACAGCCAAATCTTCCCTCAAGCTTTAGTTATACGCATTTGATTCGTAGACATCAAGCACTTATCATGGGGAATTAAATCTATCTAACCAAAAGAATGAAATGGTCAAGCAACCACCTAGCATGAGATACTCCCAAGCACATAGAACCTCAAGCAACAATATTGAAATTACCATATCAAAAGCAGTGATTGTAAACACCATTAAGAGTGGAAAAACTAGGCCCAGCGGTCCCTTATATTCAACTATATATAGCCAGAACATGAACTCTACGATGAGGTTTACAATAAGACTGCCAGTCACTACAAATAATATATATATGGTAGTTATTCTATAAGTTCTTATAAGCAAGGTGACACTTGTAGAATTTTCAAAAAACTTTCAACCACCCCAAGGAAACACCAAATCTTCCATATCTAAACTTATTAAACCTACACAAGCATCTTACCTTACCAAGAGGGCATAGATCGGTACATCCAATCCACTACTAGGAATCCATCCATGAAAATTAAAATGCGCATGGACATAGACAAGGAAACATGCTCCAAAACCATGTCTAAAACAAAGTAGGTGGTCATATAAGAATGTACAGAACCAAAGTTGAATAATATAAGATATTCCTTCCATAATGTCCATAACACACATTCCCATCTATTTGAATTCATAACCAACTAGCTTTGACTCATAATAATCATAGACATACTCAATTTATTAACTTCCTCCTACTCTTTACAGTAATTTACGCTGCCAACACTCTCAATACTACTAGAACATCATAGTCACACAGGCTAGTTACTTTACTCTCAGACCGTCACTAGTATCCAGGTATTCTTGGCAATATATTATTATCTCCCAATTTGAACTATGGTCCGCTCTCCTTCCATTTAATCATTCTATGACAGGTACAGGTCCCCCAATTGCTAATAATCTAAATTTTGAATCCATAGTATTTTTCCATTGAGATAAATATTGAATCACGACCAATAACAATTCCACCTAATCCTTCACTTACCCAGTTTCAACCTCTAATCAACCCATTATATACCTCATGTCAAACTTAAATAAAATCTTGGTCACCCCAATACTTTTGTATACCATGGGCACATAATCTCTATTTACCATCACGTGTCTATGTAACACATTATAATAGTCTAGGTAGTCTTGTTAACAGAGTTATCAACCCAGCTCGAGATCCTCATAAGCTATGTAGAACTATAAGTCCATTCGGTGGTGCACCCATAAGTCACCTACCATAATTTGAACAATCCAACCCAACTCAATAGTGTAGAATCCCTCATACATCACTGTTTATCACGAACACCAATACCAAGTCTTCAGAAAAGTAGCTGATGACCCATTATATATCTATGTTGAACCAGCCCATCTTACATTGTCATATCTAAACTTAAAGCAAAAATCCATATAATCCTCAACCTTGAACTAAGGATATACATGTGATGTATTATTTTTACACATCTCTTAACTTGTACCTATTACGTAAGACTCTTGTTTCTTTCCGTAACTCACTTATCATTATTATTCCTTGGCCAAACATCCATATCATATTACCTTTTACCTTTAATCAAACTTACCTAAGGAAAACTTTATCGAACTCTTTTAAAATCAAAAGTAATAAACTCTACAACTTAAACCATGCACAAGAACTTCTGAATGATCAACGATTGACATAATTAATCATTTCTTACCTTGTCGATTTATATGTTAACAAAACCAACTATCACGAATGTAGACTTAAAATGCAAAACCTGAATTCGATTCAAACTTGGTAAATCAATCCCATTTGTCAATTGACATTAGTCGATACCTTGAAGATTTTTATGAAATCACATACCTCATCATATCATGAAACACCTATCCATCGATCTTACTATGTCCTTCATTAGGAATCTAAAACTATGCCAGTTAGAAAAACTCGAAATTAATATAAAACTTACAGCAATACTAGAGTCATATGTCCATAGACTCCACTCTCGAAGAATAATCAACCCGACTGATGAACACCGAATACTATTTTCATAATCAAAGCAAAATGGATGAAGCCCTATGTTTCTAAATTTAACTCATCAACTCCCATAAGATAAATCGTTGCCCTTTACCATCCAAAAAATGAATATATTTGCCCTCACTTCCTTCCAAGGGTGAAATTACACCCCATTAAATTATATAAGTTTAAATCCCTTCGATTCTACTTGAGCGTTCTCTAACACATCATACACTCTCTCTATGCAAGTATGCTACCTGTCTAGTAGTACCAAACTGCAACCTTAGATACCCGCAAGTCATCTTTACCATATTGTGTCTCTTTAACCAAAAATCCTTATCATATGGATGTATTCTAATCAAGGAATGCCCCAAACTCTTAGTACTATGTTCAGTAACCATGCCATAATCTCGAAGTCAACCCTATCATCCATAGAATACCTTAACCAAATCGAAAGGACCGACCCAATTTTAATTGCGCTATCTCACTAACATCCTCAACTGCTTTCGCACAAGTATATTTGTTGGAAATTTCCTTACCCATAGATTATTATTTTAATATCATTCTACTCCTTTTGTCTTATCATGAAGTCATCATTCCCCAATATAATCATGCCAACCCTAGTGTCATACCTTGCCAAAGAGATGAGATAAGATTGATACACTAGATCCACCATTATAACTTTTCTTATAAGTAATGCTTAACTCAAGCATTCATAGTCATGACTACTTGATTTCCCAACAAAGAACGCAACATCAAACCTCATAACCCAATTAGGTAAAATAGTTGACAACTCGTTAGATGTCTCCGCTTCCATATATCGCTAGTACCACACCGTGAACATCCGTTAGATCCACTATTTTATCACATCATATTCATTGAGAAGAACTTACTCAAATAGCCTCGCATATTTATACTCGTTAAGTTCCTGCAAAACATTACCAAAGCATTTCAGTCTCTAGCCCTAAGAGATATGCACCATTCCATAAGACAGGTCGATAGCAGAAGAAACACATCCCATAACCCTAACCAAGAGAACATAAGTACTATCGTAGCAGTCATATTATGAACCTTTCTAATATACACCCACTCTATGAAATTTCTATAGAAGTTATGATCTCAGTTGGCACCAAACCATCCTTATCGTTCATTACGCAACCCATTCTTTTAATAATGGACTTACTGAGTCGTAGTCTTTAAGGTCACAGTGCTAATAACATAGTCATTCCCTTAATTATACCATTTTTAATTGTTGAACCACTTTAGATATCGTATAAGCCACACAAGCATTATTCCCACTATTGAATAATTGACCAAAGGGCTAATGTAATGACCTTGAGGGTCTTTTTTGTAACATTTGTGTGAAATTACCATTTTACCCCTATCATTAGTTCCCTTGAGTATTATTTAATTGATTTGTGTACTTGAGAGTGTTAAAATCTTAATGGTTTGTAAATTGTGCAAATTCTTGAGTTTTATAACGTTAAAAGGTGAAAAAGTAATTTTCGGTATCAATTGGAGTTACAGGTCTCGGAATGGAATTTTATCAATTTCAACAGCTTCAGAATGTGGAAATTGGTCTAGGAGAATTTACGGAATTAGTTTTGGAGTAATAATGAAGATTTGAGGTCTTGAGTTGGAAATTTAAGGAATTTTAGGCCAAGGTTTGAGTTTGGTCAAACTTTCGGAGTTTTGATACTCAGAATGGAATTCCGATGACTCCGTTGGATTCAAGAGATGGTTTTTTTGTTTAGAAGAACTATTGGCTGAATTTTTAGAGGTCCCGAGCCCATTTTGGTATTTTGAATGCCTAAGTTGGTTTAGTTGCGACTTTCTGAGTTCTGGGTCAAGGAGCCATCAGCTCCGAAATGACCAAATTAGGCTATTAGCATTGTCTTCATGCCTATCAAGGCAATCAATACGAGTTTGGGGCCATTTGGCGCTTTTGACTTTAAATGTTAGCCTATGATTGACTTTGGTCAATATTGTTGGAAACCGTACTTGGATTAAAATTCTGACAGTGCGGTTAGTTTTGGAATATCGAGTTTGGTATAAAATGACCCTTTGTTTGTTTTCCAACATTTTTGATTTTATTTCGAGGTCTATTATGGAATTTGGCTTAAAATAACACTTTGACATGGGATTCACTTTTTATTAAAAAAATCTCGTATGATAATTTCGAGTGCGCCATTGAGTCCGAAATATCAAATTTAGTAGGGTAGCATATCTTATTTATTTTTATCGGGTTCGGAACGAATTTTGAAGGTCCGTTCGAAGACTTTAAATAATGCAAAAATCAGAAAAATCTGGTGAAAAAGTGCAGAGTTTTCTCTCAACTTTGAACCCTTATTTCTTGAGCTTTTCAAGTCCAAATTTGGCAATTCAAGAGTCTATATTCTAGAGGATTTCATGGGGAGTCCATTGGTGAGCTCGGAATCTTGATTAAAAGCTTCGTTTGGAGATAAAATTTGATGTTTTAGATGCTGCCTCGACCATTTTCGGATTCAAATTTTTGTAAACTTTGAAAGATAATTTCTTGGCCAGCTTAGATCCGAATTCAGTGATTCAAAGCTCTAAATTGTGTAGCTTTTTTGTAGGAATCCGGTGGTGAGATCAACAACTTGATTAGGAGTTCGTGTGTGGTAAATTTTCTAATCTAGCTGCTCCCTTTATCATTTTCGAGTTGGAATTTTAATGGATTTTGAGGATTGTTTCTTTGTCATCTTAGCTCCATTTTTAATGATTCTTCAGTCTAAATTGTGAGTTTTCCCACAAGAAATATCATGATGAGATTATCCTTTACCAGTTTCTGGAATTAGTATCTTCCAAAAAAAAATTAAATTAAGATTTCCAAGGTGGGTTATGGATTTTCTTCCAAGTTAGAAAATTGTATTTTTATGATTTGGAACTCGATTCTTTCTCAATTTTAAGGGGTTTTTCATCCACGAAATCTACTCGATGTGTAGAACATAATTTTCAAATAAAATTCCAAATGAAACTTTTCAAAAATAATTAATTTTTGGACCATTTTACCTCCGGTTCCGAAACCTATCAATATGGGTGTCATTGGACTCCTTGTGATGTGTATGTTCCATTGTTGATAGTGGGTTGTTATTTCAGTTGTTGAATTCGAGAGTTGCTTGTCTGGTGGAGGTGTTCGAGTGCAATTTCGGCAATTAGGTAGGTTTAGCTATCCTTCTTTGAGAATGAGAAAGGGTAATTAGTCATTCATATATTATAGACTTTGGGATGTGTTTGTAGCATAAGTTGAGAATGTTATATATATATTGTGATTCTAGTGTGGAGGCTTATTTATTTATGTGTTGCCGTATGAGGGCTTGTTTGTATTACATAGCCTGTGTGGGGCCTTATTTGTTATCTTATTTGCTTTGAGAGCATGTGATTCATGATTTTCCTGGGAGAAAGGCTTGAGGGTATTATTTGACTTGTGATGCCCACCTGAGGGGTTGAGTTTGGGGTTTTGAGCATGCTTGAGCATTAAAATATTGTTGAGAAAGTGGTGAACACTTGAATTAAAAAATTTCCTTCCCATTTCTATTTATTGAGGGTGAGTATCATGTGTATGTTAAGTTTCGAGAACTTTGAACCTTGTACTACATGTTGAGTTGAATATTGCTTTTATGTCATATGTGTTTTGATGCATTCATCCTCATTCATCATATCATGAAACATGGGAGGTTGAAAAATATGGAAATTCTTTTTGAGAAAGGAACTGAAACACCTTTAAACCTTTGTATCTTGAGTCCCTGACCGAGATAGTTTTACATCAGGATAGTGGATGCATTGTGATCCCTTAACCACGAACAGGTGGCAAGTATAATGAGATATTGTGATTGAGGTATATAGTCTGTGAGACCACTATGGGTCCTGGTTGATAGCACAGCTCGGCAAGTATATACGACAGGCTGTGCGACAGTCTTGATTCCATCGTACCACCACATCATCATATTGCATTGCATTGCATTGATATTTGTTCTTATTGAATTATCTAGTTAATTATGATTATAAGCTATTATTATGGGTTTACTTTACTCGCGCCATTATATATATATAAACTGACGGCGCTGATGCAGAAGTAGGACTTTTTTGTATGCAGGTGGAAGCGTTCTTTAGTTTATTTCATAGGTTTGATTAATTACTTATACTCAATCGACTAAAACCTACTGAGTATATATGAATTGTACTCAGCCCTACTTCTGTATCCCTTTTTGATGCGGATACTAGTCAGGGTACTTCACATGGCAGCTGATATTCTAGCGGATTGTGTATTCTTAGATTAGTGGTGAGGTTCTAGAATTTGTATTGTCACTAATCTATCTTTATTTCTTAGTCTTTTGTATAATTCAGAGACTTATGTTATATCTTCAGACTCGAACCCTATTTTATATGTTGTTTATACTTATGATACCATGTTTTGGGATAATTTCTTCATTGTCTTTCTTTTTATTTAAATTGTGGCATGACTTTTCCTTTGAGAGTGTCGTATGAGTTTTACTTTTAGGCTAACACACTAAGTTGAGTTTTGGGATATGTGTCATTATGACCACGGTTTTTGGATCGTGACAGGTAAGACTATTATAAAGTACCTCACCCATCGCTTCAATACCATATCCTTAAAACATATCACTGAACCACAACCTTACTTACCCCTTTTGAATAATAGAGCACTCTAAGTCTGACCACACATCCTTTCCTAAAATATATCACTTTCGCCTCAATACCAGATCCAACACTGAAACCAAGTAATGACATCTCAACGACACGCACACATGATCATGCACGAGCCATCACTATAAGTGAGAGGACGGATTGAAGCGATAGAAATTAGATTGGACCAAGGACGCAAGATAGAGAATCAAGAAGTGAATATCCCTTCTAATAGTCTTCATAGCCTCTCGAAGATAAGTAGACATGTATCGATACTGCTCCTCCAAACTCTACTTAGAATTGGTTTGTACATGTGAGATCTATGAACTTGGGGCTCTGTTACCATTTTGTTATGACCTGAATCCGGGTGTGATGGCATCTGTCCTTTCCTATTAGACAAGTTACCCTAAACCCAACATTTGTGAAAAATAATGCAGAAATAGTTTTAAAAGATAGATAAATATACAAAAGTGGAAGACTTTCAACTCTAAAATAACACCCAAAACCTGGTTGTCACATGTACAAGCATCTAGACATACAGAAATAGAATTATACAAGCTTAATATCTTTGTCACTCGAATAGAATAAAGTATAAAAAAAGGAACCAAGGGGTTGCTTGTGATGAATAGCTACTTCTGAGTCTCCTCTATCTGGACTTGGATGAAAAGAAATAGAAGCAAGTCACTATTTGGGCTCGGGACATACATAGGTGTAGATAGAAAGAAGTAAGTACCAAAACCACAGTATTCAGCAAGCCAACTAAGAAAACCAGATAAATCTAATAGATACCAAAACTCCTTGCATCCCAACTGAACCTCCTTTACTACAACCTGCATAGAAATCATCTTAATCTACTCTATAGAATTCATATAGTAAATAGATCATCAATACTTACCATCATTACCGAATAAGTCATATCAGCCATAAATAGATCAATCTCAGAACATAGGGGTATATACACAATATCACGATAAGAGATAAGATGCAATGCAATGCAATGTGATGTCACATAGGATGATGGATGTCTGTCCTAATGATACAGATACGTAGTATAATAGGCCAAAACCCATGGAGGCCTCACAAGGACCATGTATCCTCCACAATGTGTGGCCCGATCCTATTTCTCTCATAAATAACTCCCACCACAAATGTGTGGCCCAATCTCTATTTTCCTTTCAATCCGCCGAAACCATTTTCCATCAGCATAAGTATCAATTTGCTTGAACCATTTTCCATCGGCATAAGTATAAATCCGCTGGAGCCATTTCCCCTCGACATAGTGTCAAACAATTCTCGTTATAGTATTTCAGAACCAATGCAGATAAGCATGTTAACACAGATAGTGAGAAAAATAATAGTGGTCATAGTCATAACACAATTCATATCAATGCAATTCATGTCACACTATCAATAGTATATCCACATCAACAATTACATTATTTACATCATATCAGTCATCAAGTGTCTATTTTAATACCCCCTTATATCACATTTGGATAAATCGGTGATCAAGTATATATAAGTCAGTTCCCGAAATCAACATTGATCAAGTAACGATTCCATTAATTCATAATCACATTTTAGGCTATCATAGCATTTCATCAAGTTTCCTTTAATTTCAAGTCAATGAGTTCATATTTCCGATCAAATCATGGCACACAAGTCTTTTTGATTATCGGGATCTTTCATTAGACATAATTCATATGAATATCATCCCAAATCTTATTCCCATTTCACCCTAACACATAATTGAAGGCAAGTTCAAGTAATCAACAAGATTTATGGATTTTTAGAAGTTCACTTACCTCAATAAATATTCGATCAATCAAGTATTTGATTCTTTCCCTCCCGAATAACCTCCAACTCACCACAATCTAGACAAATTATGATTCACGATCAAGATACGAAGCTAATGATACCAAAATCATGAAATTCAGGAAAAAGGGTCAAAATGGCTCAAAAATTCAATTCCTAAAATGGGGTCAAAATCCGAGAATTATTGGATGAAAATGTTCCTCAAAGCATTTGGAACTCATTAGAGAAAATCCTTTCAAAAAAAGAGTTCAAAAAAACCTTAATCACCATTTTAAGAAACTTGAAGTTCTTGAAGATATTCCCTAATTTTTCCAATCAAAACTTAAATTTGTTCATGTTAAAAGCATATTTGGTAATGAAGAAATGAAGTTTTAAGGTCAAAACCACTTACCCAATTGATTCCTAGCAAAAAGACTCTTCCAAATCATCTCCAAAGGGTTTTCCAAACTTAAAATATGAGAAATGGGGTTAAACCCCAAAAATACACTCTCAAATGTCGCTTAAGCAACAAGGGTATCACTTTTGCAGACATCGCTTTCGCGACCCAGGTTCGCTTAAGCAAACCCCGCTTAACTGGACCCTTTTGCAAAAGCGACAGGCCTTCGCTAAGTCAATGGTTGCTTTCTCAACTCACCCTTCACAAAAGCAAAGCCTGGTACCACAATGTAGAACTGAAAATTCTTCCGAATAGACTCTCGAGATTTATTCAGAATATCGTACACACAAACCATATATACAACTGTACTAAATTCAACGTTCCTGACTCAATGGAACGTAGAAATTTGAATTTTAGGTCTCCTTGACGCAAAATTCAATAAATCACAACCAAACTCAATACATAGGAACTCTCCCTAGGCCTTAAATAATCCCTTGAAACCAACAGAGTTGTTGAAATTAAATTTTGAGCATCCGAACTATGAATGTTGACCAAAGTCAACTCTAAGATCAAAATTTCAAGAATTCTCAACTCAAGGCCTCAAATCCACAATATATATCCAAATCAGATTACGTCAACTCTCTTAGACCAAATTCCATATTTTGGAGTTGATGGAATTCCATTCCAAGATTCGAAAGTCCAAATGACACTGAATATCACTCTTGTACAACTTAAATTTTCAAAACTCAAATCATTTAAAAAATCTCAACTTTTCACCGTATTTCGCAAAATCAACTTCGAATACCGACCAAACATGACTAAAGGAAACTAACAATAGGGGTAAAATGGTTCTTTTATAAAAATTATCAAAAATGACCTTTAGGGTCATTATAAGATCAATTTTCAAAAATACCAATACACCATGTATTTGGTCAAAGAGATCATCTTTCCGAGGCAACGAGTACTTATTTTGGATGGTGACTGTAACACCCTAAGAAAAACAATTTGCCAAGACCTGAACCATTCTTTATATATGTATATGCTCGAACTAAATGACTTTTAATTTTATATATGAGTTAAGATCAATTCCTTAAGTATTGAAAGTGTATCAGATGAGGTTTAGGGTCATAAGGGATCTCTAACACCAAGCCAAGTCTAAATAATTATTATTGGTTAGGTTTTTATATGAGTTCGTATAAGGATCAACTTCAAACAACCATATATCCTAGAATATAAGGATTAAGTGGACCATGACCTACCAAATTAAAGTATTTTAAGTCCTCTTTCCAATGTCACCAAGTTTTCCTTATTTAGAGTTGGGAATAGAAAGTTATGGTTGCTTTACTGAAGCATATCCGAACAGGACAATTCGGTGAGCTCACCAGCCAATTTGGCGACTTGCTGAATAGTTCGGTGAAACCCCAAATTAGCTTGCGTAATAGATCCAAAATCCTCCAGAAACTGTTATTTTAGGTGAGCTAAAGTACCCTTCTTAGCGAATCACCGAATAAGTCGACGAAGAGACCTCTATATAACCGAATTGATCGATGGGAATCATTAAAAGGCCATTTTCTCAATATTACGACCTAATAACGTTCTTATACGAATAGATACTCTCAAAATCCCTAATTCTCCTTCTTCCAAAGATCAAAAACTTCATGAAAGAGATTTCTACGATATGGAAAGATCTAAAGACTCTAAGTTCAAGATCTCCTTCATGAATCATATGGTTTTCAAGCTAGATTCTTCCCCAAACTTCTATTCCAATAAATCCATAGAAGGGTTTCTCAAATTCAAGCTAAAAGGTTCCAAAGTCATTGTCTTTCTTTAATAATTCCTAATATTTAGGTATTTAAGGCTAATCACAACATTGGACAGAGTTCATCCTCGTAACCTACATCTTCATCGAGTTGAGTTGAGTGAGTTTTGTGGATCCATGAATTGAGTTCCTGAGTTATCTAGAATTTCTATTGAGTTTTTGCATATAAATTCATATGTATTGATGATGTCCTTGAGTTGAGTATTTGAAGTATACATTCATGTCTTCATTCACATGAACCCAAATTGAGATTTTATTTTTTGTTATATTATGCAGTGATGGAGTTCTTAAAACATGATTTGTGAAGGTTTTTGAATGAGAATGAGTTGATTTTTGAGGAGTCACATAACTACCATTTTGAGTATGAAAGAGTTAAAAATCTATATATGTTCTTTTAAAATATATATTTGAGAATGAGTTGAGTCTGAGAAGTTCTTAAATTTTATTATTATGAACATGAGTATTTTGAGTATAAATGATTGTTTGAGATGGAGCTTTGGAAAGGTATGAATGAGTTTGATAAGTCTCTTAATTATTATTTTGAGCATGAGTTCGAGAAGTCTCATAATTATTATTTTGAGCATGAGTATTTTGAATATAAAAGAGTTGAGCATTTTTACATTAAAACATCAATTTTGGGATTGAGTTGAGGAGTTAAAATTATGTTTTAAATGCAATTAATATCTACTAAATTGATTGAGTTTGAAAGCATGATTTTGAATGTCTTGAAAGAGGATGCATTAAGCATGAATCAAGTTGATGTCTTTATGCATTTTACTATTTTGAAACATGAATATTTATTCGACATAAATAATTACTTTGAGAAAGAGTGATGGGACTGCATGATTGACTTAAAAACATGTCTTAAATGAAAGCATTAATGATTGTTGACTCGAAGTCCCGATGAGTCATGAATGAGTCTTTGAGAGGATCGTCTAATTGAAAAAAGTGATGATTGAGATGAGATTGAGTTTTGAAAGGGATCCAATGAGATCAGATAAGATGATTTGAATATTTTACCTGATATCTATGAGCATATTGAGTCTTGGGAAGAGTATTGAGCATCGATTTGGACAAGAGTATAGTTATAACTCAAATCCCATGAACTACGTAGTCAGCGTAGGATAGAGGGTTAAACCTCTAACGTACTAAAATAATGGACTTTAATTGATTGTGGATCCAACAATAGTGATTCATCCCTTACCCTGGCAAAGTATTGGATGGGTGTGGCTACGGTACCGCTTCATTTTGCATCACTAGCTCATAGGTGATGGTTGTCGGTTAGAGAAACTCTCAAATTAGATATGATCATGCATGATATGATTGGTTTGATTGAAATTGTAAATGATTGAGTCAATTTGTAAAACATTGCTAAATTCTAATTTGTATATCTATTGATTTTAGTCCTTTGAGTTTATTATTGAGTTGATCGCGCATGATATGATTGGTTTGATTGAGATTGTATATGATTGAGTCGATTTATAAAACATTGATAAATTCTAATGTGTACATCTATTGGTTTGAGTCCTTGAGCTCATTTTTGAGTTGAGAATTGTTGTCTGCTTCTCCTTCATCTATTTTACATACTCATACATTCCATGTACTGATTCCTTTTGGCCTGCATCATTTTATGATGCAGATACAGGTGCTAGAGATCATCAATAGGCACTCCGTTGAAGATCTATTTTTCCTTTCCTGATAATGATGAGAACTCTTTGTTTTTGGAGGAATCATATTATTTCATTTAACTTTTGATATTTTTTTCTTTTAGGTAGCCATAGACTTGTCATTGGAACCTTCTGGTTAGGGATAGAGGCTTCATAGACAGATAGATGATAGTGTTGGGCATGTGTTTTGGTTTTCAAAACTTTCCTTATGATATGGAGTTAAGATGAGATTTGTTTTAAATACATTATTCTTCTCAAAATGTTGATTTGGTTAGCCCACTTGAATGTCTTTTAAATTTATGTTGAGTCTTCCGCTGAGTGATTGGATGTGTGATCGGACCATGTGGATGGTATTCAACTACCGGCCACGCCTAGGGTACCTTTTTGGAGAGTGACAGTGACTCTATTTAACTACCGGTAGTCTATGCACATCGTTGTACTACCATCCTTTTTCTTAATAAACAAGATTGTACCACCCTACTAGGAAGCACTAGGACGGATGAAGCCTTTATCAACGAATTCTTAGATTTGAGCCTTAAGCTCCCTTAATTCTGCCGGAGCCTTGAGATAAGGAGATACAAATATTGGACGAGTGTCCGGCTCCAAAATATTATAAAAATATGTATCTATATACGAAGGCATGCCAGGAAAATCAATAGAAAACACCTCCTTAAACTCAGAAGCTATAGGAATAAACTCAATAAAGGGTGATTCGGCTTTGACATCCCGAATATGAGCCAAGTATGCAAAACAACCCATCCCCATGATTTTTATATCCCAGATGAAAGAGATGATCTTAGTTGGCTTAGGCTTATACATCCCTTCCCACTCTAATCTTTTCCTACTCGGGATCTCTAGAGTCACAGTCTTAGCATTACAGTTAAGCACAAAATAATAAGGGGATAACCAAGTTATGCCTATGATAATGTCAAAATAAATCATATCCAAAATCACCAAATCAACCAAGTTTGGAATCCCATAAACATAACTGAACAAGCACGATAGACATGAGTGACTACAACACTCTCCAACTGGTAAAAAATGGATGGGGCATCAAGAATATCACAAATCACATGATACCAAAGGAAACTTGATGACACATAGGAGTAAGTAAAACCTAGATCAAACAAGACAGTAGTCATTCGATCACAGACAAGAATAATATATGTGATCACTGCATCAAACGCCTTAGTTTCTGTTATGCCCGAAAAAGCATAAAATTGTGCCCTATCATCCTGACAAGCAACCTCTCTACCTGGCTGCACTACTTCTCTACTTGTATTACCATTTCTATGGACTCTACAGTTCCTCTGATTTCCTCCTCCCTCACCTTGTGGATGTCCTCTACCATTATTACCTCTTACTGCCGATAGTACTTCTCTGGTCTACTGCTATGCGGGATAAGTCATACAAGGGTGGGGATAATTTTTCCTCATGTGTCCTGGTTCCCCATAATTATAGCAACTGCGTTCAAGATACGACTTGATGCCTGGTGCGAAGGAAGCTCTCTGACCATCCTAAATAGGATTCTATTATGAGTCCCTAAGTAACCACCCGTAAAAGCATGCATAGCTGACTGAACTGGCCGGGCTGCAAATGCCGGCCTACCTGAAACTCCGAAGTAAGAACCATTAAAGTTACCTATATTTTTGTTCTTCTTAGCCAAAGTCATGCCATGCCTATCTTGTCGAACTCATTCCACTTTCTTCACAAATTCTGTCACTTCATTAAAGCTACTACCTGCAGAGGTCATATGAATAAAAAATACCTATAATTTGAGATTCAATCCTTTGACGAACAAATGGATCCTCTCCTCCTTAGTAGTTACCAATCATGTAGCTTATTTGGACAAGGAATGGAACTTAGCCTCATAAGCTGCTACAGTTATACCACCCTACTCAAGAGCCGTAAACTCATCATTGTTGCAATCTCTCAAAGTCTTGAGCATATACTTCTCCAAAAATAGGGCATGGAACTGAACCCAAGTGAGTGGACGCAAAACTGGCGATTGATATTCCACAAAGGCTCTCCAATACTGCTTAGCCTTATCTAGAAGTTGAAAAGTCACAAACTCAACTCCATAATGGTGTACTATGCCCAATTTGTGAAGTCTTTCATAGTAGTCCAGGATGAATTCATATGCATCCTCACTCTCAGAACCCTAAAACACTGGAGGTTTTAACTTCCAAAATTTGGCCAACATATCGTGCTCAGTACCAGTCATCACTGGGCCCAGAAGTGAACATAAAAAGGCATCAATGCCCAATACTCCATCTATCTGAGAGACTGCAGCAGCAATGGGGTGAGTGACTTCAGAACAAACCAACCCACTCAAAAAAGTCATGATCTGCTGAGCTATAGCTGGGTCCAAAGAAGGAAGTCCTGCAGCCCCAACCTCTACATTCTCCTCCTGCTCAGCATTCTCCTCAACTTCTACCTTTATATTCTCTTCTACTTCAGCATAGGGTGTAGGAGAGGCCTCTTCTTGTGGGATATTCTCACATTGAGCTTCACCCTTGGCGGGTGCTGCCCTTCCTTAGCCTCTGCCCAATCGTCTTCTCCTACCACTGCCTCCCACATTCCCTCACTATTGGATCCTCTTCTAGGTCATTGATGGGAGCTACGGGTTAGAAACCACTATATCGCATATTAACCATTTGTGGACAAGAGAGTGAAAGAAGTTAGATATCAATCTGGATCACTAGATACCAATTGGATTCAAGTTATAGCACGAGGGAAGAATAAGATAGAGATATTTCCTAAAGTCTTGTAGCCTCTCGAAGAAAAGAGTAGACGTCTCTGGATCATTCCTCATAACACTACTAGACTCATTTTGGTATAATGAGATCAACGAACCTACGACACTGATACCAACTTTGTCACAACCCAAATCAGGCTGTGAGTGGAACCCATACTAACCCTTCGGTGGAAGAACCAAAACTATACCCCAACTAGCATCCTAACACAAAAATAGGCATTTAATAGATGTGAAAACAATTCTTATATAAGTTTTAATCTGAGTTCCTATAAACTCGGGAAATAATTCAATCAACAAAATAATACGGAAGTCAACCCCCCTAGAATATGAAAGTCATTATACCAAAACTAATAAGTAACAGGTCTAAGAGGAAGGGGATGCAACCCCAAAACAATAATATAAAATAAAGCCTGAAAGGTCTAAGTCCGAAAATATTGGATTGAGATCCTAGAAGAATCCACAACAGCCTTAAAGAACTGGCTCGCCCTTTAATTCGAATGGTCAATGGTATTCTAGGTGAGGTCTTCCAGTAATCGCCTGAAGATACCCTATACTCAATAAGGAAAGAGCAAGTGCAGTATCAATACACATAATCAATAATGTACTGGTAGGATCACATGGTCATTCTAGTAAGTGCAATATACAAAGGTAACCATAACATAGTAAAGACAGGCATATACAAAATCACATTAGCAATTATTATTTCATAAGAACTATACAGTTTTATAGCGTCAATCTCAAATACAACAGTCAACAATGGTCCTCTCATAGAACCCATACCCAAACTATTAGTTTGTATATGTGTGGTACCTAATCCAATATATGTCGCCATTACACTCGATCAAATACATACATATGTGTTACCTAATCTAATTATATGTTGGTGTGACTCTCGATCCAATTTGTACCATTATGGTACCCAATTCAACAACCATAATCACAATCCCAATAAGCAATGAATAGTTTGCACCTTGCAAAATCAAGTATCCAGTTCCTAATATGCAATTGATAACCATATTCATTTTTTTAAGTTCATTACATTTTTCCCTAGTCAGATACATGCACGTAATACTATCAATTGCAGCTAACATGCACATATAACACAGATGAAAAATAAATCATCACCTACCTCAAAATAAGACTTGGAAACTCTAAAGAATTAGAGCTTTTCCTTTCTGAAGTCTCTTGGATTGTTCTTGATCTAAAACAAACAAGGAATATAAGGAATTAATGAAAAATAGCCTACAATACCCAAATTATATCAAAATCCTAACTCTTGGCCACTATCATGATCATCTCCCCTAACTAGGGCTTTTCCCACCATTAATTCAGGCCAAAACCTCCCCCTAAGAGAATTCCCATAGATTCTATGGTCTGGGAATCAATTTACAAGTTAGAGGAATGATTAACTTACCATTAGAAAAAATATTGGTAGAAAACTGAAGAAAAATCACCCTAGGTCATTTCTGGTTTCTCAAGAACGAAGTGGGAGAAATAAAAACAATTTTGGGACTTTTTCTCATTTAAATCTGTGACTGTGCTGCCATGGCACTACTTACTCCGACATACCAGGGATAATTCCACCATGGTGGGTTGCATGGAGGCAGAAAATCCAGATTTGCATCCCAAACATGTATTTCACAATACACCTTCAAACCTTGACGTTCTAAAACAACTTATTCATGCTAAGATCAATTACATAAGTTCTACTCACCTGAATTTGATTTTGTAAAGTCGTACATGCTCCTTAATGTCTTGGATGTCAACTCAAATGATTGAAATCATAATTAAATGCCCCATCCATTACAAGATTAACTCATACCTCAGCTGGCTCAAATTTTATCCAAGTCTGGCCTAAATTGTTTCTCCATTGGCTTATCCATACCAACAAAATTAGATCGTTACGTATAAATGTTCATTTTTTCTTATGTGGATTCTACAGGTATCTAGATTTTGTCAATTAGAAGATGATTCATAAAGGGAAAGCTCAATTACCAAGTTGATTGTTAGTCCTTTTTAAGGCAAGTGGACCTCTTTGACGTTCTTTAAAGTACGTTGAAACTTGTATGTACTGTTTGTGTGTTTGGGAGTAATAGGGAATAGTGAGGGATTTCGTATTGCTTTACTTGTTATAAAAGATTGTATTAAAGCTATTAATGATCATGTGGGTTAAAATTAACTCATTGAATTGTTGGTGTGTGATGTGGTCCTAACGTGAACTGTGCCCTTTGCTCATGATGCATATGTATGTGCTTATTGCATTGGTTTGGAAAAGTTGTTAAGAGATTTGTATCCTTGATTAGACTTAGGAGAAATGGTTTCGTCGAGTATGATATGTTGAGGGGAAATGGTTCCGGTGAGTGTGATATGCCGAGGGAGAAATGGTTCCATCGAGAGTGATATGCCGAGGGGGAAATGGTTCCAACGAGTGTGATATGCCTAGGAGAAATGGTTCTGCTAGATACATGGATAGATATGTCCCTCATGGGTCTCGGCTTACAAATCAGTGGGGTGTGTATTAATAGGACATGCATGCATCATTCTATATAACATCATTCTATCCAATCATTTCTCCATTCATTTAGCCAATCTTTTGGAGCTAAATCATGACACATCAAGACTATAAATAAATTATTAAGGATACTCAAAATATTTAAGTTTATAACAAAATATGTATAACAACTCATACCAATAAACTCTTAGACCCAACCCTAGTATAAGAATATTGTAATATAAGAATCAATTCAGGTTCTGGTGGTGAAGACAGAAAGCATTTATCGACATCGACATAACAAAATCAAATTAGTAGATGTAAAAACTCATTAGGACATAGATCTATCAAGAAAACCCAATTTCTATGAACATTCAACTAAAAGAAGATGTAGGGCACATGGGTGAATTCAATCCATGTTATGAGAAGCCTTACATACCTTAGAGTAGAACTTGAAAAATTCTTGATGTTAGGTCCTAAATGGAGAGATTGAATCCTTGAGTTTTAGAGTAAATTTGTTAGAGATTATTTGAGAGAGAAGAGGATGAATTTTAGGATTTTGAGGAAGGCAAAAGACTGTAAAATGACTTCAAAACGCGTCCAACTTAGTATATATATAATTAGGAAATGGTCTAAGTTTCCCTTATTAAAATATGGAAATTGTTTCTCAAATTTGAACTATACTGGAGAAGGTCTGTGACGCAGAGGTGTTTCACCATAGTTCATTTATTTTCGAAATTTCAAGTTGAAGTAAAAACTGGCCAAGTTCGTGATGCAGACTTGGAGCGCACCCTTATGGTTAAGAGAACCTAACATTTTAATTCAAACTCCAAAAATTGAAATATTAGTGGAATTGGAAAGAAGATTCAAAGACCTTTAATTTGATAGGTAATGGGCCACACAATTCATTATATTTTAGGAGATATGGTCGTCTAAAGTTGACTCTTATACGGATTCATCGAAAAACTTAGCAGATAGAAATTCTTTGGACTTGGCTTGGTGTTAGAGATCCCTTATGACCATAAACCACATCTAATACACCATAAATACTTAGGAATTGATCTTATCTCATATATACAATTTGAAGTGTTTGACTTGAAGCCTATACACCTACAAAGAATGGTCTGAATCTTAGCGTAGAGATTTTTAAGATGTAACAATATCTCTCCCTTGGGATCATTCGTCCTCGAATGATGAGTAAACCAAGGATGGCTCGAGCCACTAATAACAATCAAGGATCAATCATTCAATCAATCAAATTCTTAAAATAATTTACTATTCAAACTCAAGAATGGATAGACCAATTCAAATCAAGGAAAGGGACATTACCTTCAACATTCTCATCGATAGGAACAAATAGATGCAGATATTTGGCTTTTATATCTTCCACAGCTTCCTATGTGGCTTCATCAAAAAAATTATTCCTCCACAAGACTTTAACTGAGGTAATATCCTTGGTCCTTAATTTGCGAACCTGATGATTAAGAATTTGGACCTGAATCTCTTCATAGGACAAGTTATCCTTAAATCCAATACTATCAATAGGGACTACCAATGAAGGATCTCCCAAGCACTTCTTTAACATCGAGACGTGAAATACCAGATAAATGAAGACTAGTTCAGAAGGTAACTCCAACTTATAAGCAACACTTCTAATCCTCCTCATAATTTGGTAAGGGCCGATGTATCGAGGACTAAGCTTTCCCTTCATTACAAACCTCATGAAACCTTTCATGGTTGACACTTTCAAGTATACCCAATCATCCACCTCAAACTCTAAGTCTCTCATTCTCATATCGGTGTAAGATTTCTGGCATCTTTGGGCTATCTTTATCCTATCTCGAATAACCTTCACCTTCTCCATATCTTGTTGAAAAAAATCATGCTCAATCAACTCAATTTCACCAATTTCAAACCACCCAATTGGTGACCTAAACCTCCTCCCATACAAAGTTTCCTAGGGAGCCCTTTGAATACTTGCATGATAACTATTATTGTGTGCAAACTCTATGAGAGGTAAATGATCATCCCAATTTTCTTTGAAGTCAAGTACACATGCCCTCAACATATCCTCTAATGTTTGGATAGTGCGCTCCACTTGGCCATCTATCTGGGGATGAAAGGTTGTACTAAGATTCACCTTTGAACCCAACCTTTTCTGAAAGGATCTCCAAAATTGGGAAGTGAATTGAGCTCCTCTGTCTGAGATGATAAACAAGGGAACCCCATGCAATCTGACCATCTACTAAATATATAATTTTGCATAATCTTCTACGGTGTCAGTAGTCTTAATTAACAATCACCCAACTTGAATAATGTTGTTTTCGGGATCTCGACAAACCTGTAATAAATTCCATATTGATCATTTCCCACTTACATTCCAGAATCTCTATATTTTGAGCTAACCTATATGGCCTTTGATGCTTAACTTTAACCTGTTGGTAATTCAGGCACTTGGAAACAAATTCAGCGATATCTCTCTTTATTCCACTTCACTAAAAGACTTATCTCAAGTCATGATACATCTTTGTAGAACTAGGATGAATAGAGTATCTGGAACTATGCACTTCAGCCATAATCCTTTGTCGAACATCATTAACATTCAAGACACACAATCTATTCTGGTACCTCAATACACCGTCTCTCCCTTTGGAGAAAACCATTACCTTTTGTTTGTGAACAACCTTTTTCAACTGAAGGAGGATGGGATCTTGGTCTTGCTTCTCTTTTACCTCTGCCACAAGGGAGGATGCAGACCCATTCTGAACATTAACTCCACCATCATTATTCTCCTAAGGCTGAACTCCCAATCGAGATAATCTATGCACCTTTTTAGCTAATTCTTTCTTTGTCTCCTCTATATGGGCAGTGCTACCCATAGACAACTTGCTAAGAGCATCTACAATAACATTAGCTTTACTTGGTGGTAGAGAATGCTCATATCATAATCTTGGAGCAACTCTAGCTATCTCCTCTGCCTCAGGTTGATTTTTTTTTTACTGAAGACGTACTGCAAACTCTTATGATTGGTGAACACATCAACATGCACTCCATACAAGTAGTGGCACAAAATTTTAAGAACAAATACCATAGCTACCACCTCAAGGTCATGAGTTGGATAATTTCCCTCATGAATCTTAAGTTGTCTTGAAGCATAGGCTATCACTTTTCCCCTCTACATCAACACACATCCCAAACCAACTCTAGACGCATAAAAATAGATTAGAAAATCCTCTGTTCCATCAAGCAAAGTTAAAATAGGAGTAGTGGTCAACTTGGTCTTCAATTTCTAGAAACTCTTCTCGCAAGCATTAGACCATTGGAACTTAGCCTTCTTTTGGGTCAGCTTGGTCAATGGTGATAATATAGATAAGAATCTCTCTACAAACCTTCGGTAATAGCCAGCCAAACCCAAGAAGCTTCTTATCTTTGTTAGGGATGTGGGTCTAGGCCAATTTTCACTACCTCAATCTTTTGAGTGTCAACCTGAATACCATTTCCAGATATAATGTGGCCTAGGAAAGCCACTAATGCAAGCCAAAATTCACAGTTGGAGAACTTTGCATATAATACTTGGTCTTTTAGAGTTTGCAAGAAAACTCGATGATGATAGGCATGCTCTTCCTTATCCTTAGAGTAGACCAAAATATCATAAATGAAGACAATAATGAATATAACAAGATACGGCTTAAATACTTAATTCATGAGATCCATAAAGGTTGCAGGGGCATTAGTTAGCCCAAAGGACATGACCAAGAACTCAAAATGGGCATAACGGGTCCAAAAAGATGTCTTTTGGATATCACACTCCCTCACCTTCAGTTGATGGTAACTTGATCTTAGGTCTATCTTTGAGAAATAAGTGGCACCCTGAAGTTGGTCAAATAAATCATCTATTCTGGGAAGAGGATATTTGTTCTTTATTGTGACCTTGTTTAGTTACTTGTAATTAATGCACATTCTAAGGGACTCATCTTTCTTTTGCACGAATAGGAAAGGAGCACCCCAAGGTAAGACACTCGTCATAATAAATCATTTATCTAACAAGTCCTTAACTGTTCTTTCAACTTAGCAAGAGTAATTCTATATGGAGGGATAGAGATAGGCTGCGTATCAGGAAGGACATCAATCCTAAAGTTCATCTACCTATCAGAAGGGACTCCAGGCGGATCTTCAAAAAAGACTTCAGGAAACTCATTGACAATCAAAACCGACTCAAGGGATGGAGACTCAATATTTTCACCTTTCACTCACAAGATGTGATAAATACACCCTTTCAAGATTAACTTTCTAGCCCTAAGGTAGGAAATAAATTTACCCTTAGGCACGACGGGACTACTCTTCTACTCTATCACAGCCTTATTTTGGAATTTGAACTTAACAATCTGAGTCCTACAATCAATAGAGGCATAAGAGACATAAACCCAGTCCATGCCAAGAATCACATTAAAATAAACTATGTCCAACTCAACTAAGTTAGTCAGGGTATCTTTGCGATAGATTGACACGATACAATCCCTATAGACTCTCTCAGCTAAGATAGGATCACCAATGGGAGTAGCTACACTGAAGGGTTTTAGAAGACATTTAGGAATTTTATCGAATTTACTAGCCAAATAAGGAGACACAAAAGATAGCATAGCACCCGGATCCATTAAAACATAACAGTCAAGAGTAAAGACTCGAGTCATACCCATCATAATGTTTTGGGAGTTCTCTTGATCTTGGTGACTACCCATGACATATAGACGGTTTGTACCTCCACTTGTACCTGAAGTAGTGCCTCTCTAATTACCTCTAGCTGGTGGTGCGGTGGTAGAATACTTGTCTCAGTTGCCCCATGTCAGACACTCCCTCTGAAAATGGCCCACTTAGACATATTTATAACAACCATCCTTTTCTTCTCTGCACTCTCCCAAATGGAGCTTACCACACTTACTGCATGGTGGCTTCCCCTTTAACCTTGACCCACACTAGCCTGAGATTGAGAACCCTAGGATCTAAACTTCTTGTGACTCTGTCCCTACTGATCATACATGTTATGTGGTGTAGGTGCACTAGCCACATATGGGGCATAGTGGGAAGACCTCTTCTGAAAGAAGGACCTGTTGCCCTTGCTCTGCCTCTGTTCACTCTCATGTCCAGCTGATTTTGCCTTTTTGCTTAAATGCTCCTCCTTGTCTTTCCTCTTCTCATCCTCTACCTATTGAGCATACACCATTAATCTAGAAATATTCATGTTAGAGATCAGCAATGATGCTTTGCACTCCTTCTTCACATGTCTTCCCAACCTGGAGACAAACTTCTTCATCTTTGATCTCATATTTGGGATCATCTCCGGAGCATATTTGGACAACTGGATAAACTTCAAACTATACTCAACTTTCATACCCTCTTATTTCAAATTCACAAACTCTTCTACTTTTGCTTCCATTAATTCTCTGGAAAAGAAGTGATCAAGGAATGCTCCTTTAAACTCATCCCAAATAGCAAGCTCAGCATCCTCACCTCTACTTTCTTCCCACTGGTTATGCCAGATGTTTTCCACATCTTTGGGCTGATAAAACACCAACTCAACCCCTTTGATCTCCGTAGCATGCATCGCTTTCAGTATTTTCCACATATCATGAATGAAATTATGGGGGGTTTCATCAACCTTGGAACCCATAAATATCGGCGGATTCATTCTCAGAAAATCTCTAATCCTCGTGGCAGCAGACGGCTCTTGATAACTAGATCTAGGAGTTGGTGAACTCTGGCTACCATTACTGGCATCCACCAATTGAGTGAGTATAGCAATTCCTCCTCAGAAATCTACCTCCGAAGTTGGTGCAGGTTGAGTAGTTGGCATTTGAGGTGCCTTAGTATATCTTGCAGGTCGGCCTCTAGTCCTCGGTGGGGGCATCTCTAACTGTGGAATCTCTTTGCGGATAGCGTTCCTGTGACTTGCGGTATATTTTGGAGGCATTATCTATTAACTCATAATGCACAAATTAGGAATAACTCTTAGTGTTAAACTCTTTCGCACGATCATAGAGTTGGAAGAAGTGAAATAATTATTAATATCCTATAGCCTCCTGATTATAAGTGTGGTGCAAAACGCACCCATAATGAAGACTCTACTAAACACGACTTCAGAGACTCCCTAGGACATTTGAAATCTATGCTCTAATACCAAGTTTATCACACCCTGAGAGGGTATCCAAGACGTGTCCAACAGTCGAAAACCATTACTGGCCTTCAAGTGAACCACTTCGTCTAATCACACTTTTATTCAGTCACATTTTATCTGTGGAAGACTCAACTCACAAGAATACTATTCATAAATAAGGCAAAAGGCCAACCACATAGCCAATCAACAACTAGTAAAAATGAAACTAGTCAAAATGAAACAAATCAACATCATCCACACTCTAGTGTATGAACCCTCTATCAACAAACTAAGAGGTGTCAATGAAAGGTTCATAGCTATCACAAATCAAATAAAGGAAAACTAACTCAAAGCTGAAAAGATAACTGTGATATCCTCCAGAAACAGAGAGGACTCACGAACTAGCTGAAAGCGAATAGATCCTCAATGGTGCACCTGTTGATGATATCTAGTACCTATCTCTGCATGATGAAATGATGCAAGCCAAATAGCGTCATTACATGGAATGTATGAGTATGTAAAATGGCAGAATGAAACATGCATCAGGGTAAGATCAAATCAACTCAGAATCTCAACTCAAAAGAAGGAACAACTAAATCAAGATACTCTAAATTTAAAAAAGAATATGATTTCGACAAAGCCAATCATATACAACCCAATCAAATCCACATCTGTTCATACCTTGTAAGGGTAGGAATGAATCAACAATCATGGATCTATAACCAATCAAGTCCTACCATATCAAGACAGTAATTTGGGAAACATCTGATTTTAACAGTTCAATCCTCTCCTACATTTGGCGACGTAGTTATTGGATTCGAGTTATTACTTACTCTTACCCAATTCGATGCTCGATACTTCTCCCAAGACTTAATACTCATAAAACTCTATCCAATCAGTTAAATCTAATCATATTGACAAGTCTTATTTGGACCCTTATCAATTTATCAATTCTATCACAATCAAACCTCTTGACCAATCATACTATCCGATCAATCCCAATCACATTTTTCCAAGAGTAATTTAGGTATGTATTTATGACAACAATTAATCCTATCCAATCATTTCTCCATTCATTTAGCTAATCTTTTGGAGATAAATCATGATTCTTCAAATCTCCAAATGAACAATTAAGGATACTCAAAATATTTATATTTATAACAAAATATGTATAACAACTCATACCAATCAACTCTTAGACCCAAACCTAGTATAAGAATATTGTAATATAGGAATCAATTCAGGTTTACGAGGGTAAAGACAGGAAGCATTTATCAATTTCTCAACTTATCAACATCAACATAACAAAGTCAAATTAGTAGATACAAAATCTTATTAGGACATAGATCTATTAAGAAAACCCAATTTCTATGAATATTCAACTCAAAGATGATGTAGGGAACATGAGTGAATTCAATCAATGTTATGAGCAACCTTACATACTTTAGAGTAGAACTTGTAGAAATCTTGATATTAGGTCCTAAATGGAGAGCTTAAACCTTAATTTTGAGAGTAAATTAGTTTGAGATAATTTGAGAGAGAAGAGGATGAAGTTTAGGATTTTGGGAAAGGCAAAAGACTGAAAAATGACTTCAAAATGCATCCAACTTCATTTATATATAATTAGGGAATGGTCCAAGTTGCCCTTAATAAAATATGGAAAGTTTTGCACAAAATTGAACTATACTGGAGAAGGTCCGCGAAGCAGAGGTGTTTCACCATAGTTCATTGTTTTCCGAAATTTCAAGTTGAAGAAAAAACTGGCGAAGTCCGCGATGCAAACTTGGAGCACACCCTTATGGTTAAGAGAACCTAACATTTTACTTTAAACTCCAAAAATTTAAATATTGGTGGGATTGGAAAGAAGATTCAAAGACCTTTAATTTGATAGGTAATGGGCCACACAATTCGTTATATTTTAGGAGATATAGTCATTTAAAGTTGACTCTTATACGGACTCATCGAAAAACTTAGCCGATAGAAATTCTTTGGACTTGGCTGTGTGTTAGAGATCCCTTATGACCATAAACCACATCTAATACACCTAAATACTTAGAAATTTATCCTATCTCATATATATAATTTGAAGTCTTTGAGTTAAGCCTATACACCTATAAAGAACGGTCTGAATCTTAGCATAGAGATTTTCAAGGTGTAATAGCCTTCCTCGACTGACCTTACTATTCCTAAGGGATTCTACGAGTCATAGAAGTTACTCATAGAACCCTTTCATACTTAGTCAAAATTTTAGAAAAAGTATGTGTGATATGATGAGTCATTAATGTGCCTACGAGTCATAGCAATAAACTTTTCCAGCCCAGTTCCACAAATAAAATTGATGATCCATCAAAGTTCCTACGAGTCATAATGATGACTCATAGATGATTAATTTTAGATTTTAATGAAGGGTAGATTGGTCTTCCCTCACTCTTTCCAAATAAAAACCCTGGCATTTTGGGACTAAATTGAGTCTCTTATTAGTACCTTATATGCATATACTCTCATTAACACGTAGAATATTTGAGATCAAGGATTGGAGAACAAAAAGAGGCTAGGGTTCAAGGGTTTATTCCCACCTTCTAACTTTCAATTTTTCTTCGAGTTCTAGTAATTTAAGGCTGAACTAAAACATGGACCTTGTTCCTCCATATTCCCATGATCGTTATAGGTTGATTGTGAATAGATTGAGCCCCCACGATTTTGTTCATTGAGAATTTCTTTCCTAATATTTCATGTTTAATCGATAAACAATAAATTCATGTTTTTCTAGTAATTAGTTCCTTGAACAAATGATTTGGAATACTTATTTTCATAAACCTTACTAGTATATTGATGAATATTGAAGGTATATATTTAAGGATTGAGTTTAGAGCCTTGAATTTATGAATACATGATTGTGATTGTGATTGTGAGTGTGATGTGAGCATGATGATAGTGTTGATGAACTTGATAGCCCTTTTATTTATATTTCACAATTGAACCTATTTGAATGATCTCATCTAAATATTGTCATAAATGATTGTGTAAGCTTCTATTAAATAAATAATTGGGAATGATTGAAAAATTGATTGGTTGAAAGGATTGATTTGATAGAACTGATGAGAGTCTATTTGAGACTTATTGACTTGGTTTGATTGCGTTGATTATCTTATGAGCTTTGAGTCTTGGGAGGAGTATCAAGTATTGAATTGGGTAAGAATAAGTAATAACTCAAACCCAATAACTAGTCACCAAATGTAGGAGATGATTGAACTGTTAAGTTGGATGTTTCCGAACTTATTGTCTTGACATCATAGGACTCAATTGGTTTTGAATCCATGATTGGTTGATTTTTTCTTACCCTTGCAAGGTATTTAACGGATGTGGAAATAACGTCGTCTTATTATAACATCACTGGTTCATAAGTGATGGTTGTCGGATAAGAAAAACTCCCATATAGGTCTTGATAGTATTTTAATTGGAATGGATTAGATTGGATTGTATATGATTGGTTTTTATCGAAACCTTATTTTGTTTTAGACTTATGACATCCTGATTGAGTTACTTGAGTTGATGTTATTCTATGTTATACATGTTTCATTCTACTATTTTATAGACTTGTACATTCTATGTACTGAACTCCATTTGGGCCTGCATCATTTTATTATGCAAAGACAGGTACTAGATATCATCAACAGGAGTATCGTTGAAGATCTAATTGTATTCAGCCAATTGGTGAGTCCTTCCTACTTCTGGAAGATACCACATTTATCTTTCTAGTTTTTGAGTTAGTTTTTCTTCATTTGATTTGAGGTAGCCATGAACCTGTTATTGGCACCACTTAGATAGTTGATAGAGGCTTCATAGACTAGATTGTGATATTGTCGATTGGTTTTGTCTTTTGGCTAATTTCATTCATACTAGTCTTGTTGATTTAATTGACCGATTAGAAAGATTTGTTGGCCTTTGGACTTATCCCATGAGTCATGTTTCTTGATGAGTTAAGTCTTCCACTAATAAAATATGATTGAATAAATATGTGAATGGGCCAAGTGGTTCGCTTGAGGATCGACAATGGTCTTTGAGTGACGGTCACACCTAGGGTATCGGGGCATGACATGCACCCCATAGCTCTTTTATAAATAATGAATCAACAGAGGTAGGTCCTATACCCCGATGCTCTATATAAGTAGTGAGTCCATAAAGGCAGGGGTTGTACCCCGATGCTCCATGCAAGTATCTAATCAAATGACGATCCAACTCCTTTTTCTAGTAGATGCCTAGTAAATCACCCAAAGCTCTCTTTCCTTAGCAAGTCCAGGCCACAATATATAAAGTATAATGTCCATAAATAACCAACTCAACATATACACTTGGGCTTCAACTAGAACCGAAACAAGACGAACACAAGGTCTAGGAACACTGACGAATCTCGAAAATTCAAAATGTAGGAAATTATGGATAAGGTTGTTCGTGGGAGCACAATTATTACCTAGCTAAGCCCTAACTACTAGACTCAAGTCTACTATGCCATTCTACAGGGATCTAAGCCCATCGGAGTGACACCGGGGCATCTAAAACAAGTTTCCACTAACCAACATGAGTAGCTACATTGAAGGGTTCTAGAAGACACTCAGGAATTTTATCAAATTTACTAGCCACATAAGGAGACACAAAAGATAGTGTGGCATCCGGATCCATCAAAATATAACAGTCAAGAGTAAAGACTCGAATCATACCCGTTATAACATTTGGAGAGTTCTCCTGATCTTGGCTACTACCCATGTTATACAGATGGTTTGTACCTCCGCTTGTACCTGAGGTAGTGCCCCTTTGATTACCTCTAACCGGTGGTGCGATGATAGAATACTGGACTATATTTCCCTATGTCAGACACTCTCTGTAAAAATGTGTCACAACCTAACCTCGTAGGCCGTGACTAGGGTCCGACCTGGACCCCCGTATACATAATTGTCAAATATAAGAACTATACACATGAACCCAGTGGGTGATAAAATATTCATACACGTGTGGCCTCTTTTATTTGCATCATGCCCTGAAAGGGAAAGCCAGCCGATATGGCTGCCACCACATAACAGCTTTTACAACATCTCGCATAGGCATAACCGAAATAAAATCCTAAACAACCCACACATATATGTCTACAAACCTTTAAAAATAGGAACGCCAACATATGGCGGGACAGGACCCCTGTTGTACCCCTGCATAAATAAATATATACATCGCGGGACCAGTACCCAAAAGCTAGGCTCCGGAACAATGGAGCACTTCCAACATAGCTGAGCGGAGATCCTACACTGGCGGATCTCCGAAATGAACATCTATACTTACGGGCATGAAACGAAACCCCCAAAGAAAGGGGGGTCAGTACGATACATGTACTGAGTATATAAGCATACATAACTGGGATAAAAACTAAAACAGGGATGCAAGAAACCAAGTATAGCATTTAATAGGGTACTGTACCTGCATCTCATAAAATAATGTCATGTATACCATTATCATGTACCATATCCGACATGCTCGGGGACTCAGTGTTACAACACATCATCTATCCTGATAGGCATATGCATATTCCTAGCACTATGGGACGTACAACCCGATTCATGTATACAGCAAGCACATGCCGAGGAACGACGGCCCGATCCATATATCACATAATAATGCCGAGGTACGATGGCCCGATCCATATATTACATGATGATGCCGAGGTACGACGGCCCGATCCGTATAATGCATAATAATACCGAGGTACGATGGCCCGATCCGTATAATGCATAATAATGCCGAGGTAGGACGACTTGATCTATATAATGCATAATAATGCTGAGGTACGACGGCCCGATCCATATAATGCATAATTTGTCGTACAACGTACGACCCGATCCTTACATAGCAAAATGTGTTGAGGTACGTTCGAACCGATCCATATATATATCATAATGCATATACATGCACGCAAAACTCTGTAACATATCAAACATCCCTTAGATATCACCATATCGTAGGTTCAAGGGCCCCTAGGTATAGGAGCTTACATATCCCAATACTATTCAACCTATAGAAGGCTTAAGGGTCGTAGTTCAACTACTGCAAGGCCCGTATCATTCAAAAGTGGGTACAAGTCACGAGTTACATCCAGAATCTATAAATGGGGCTATATCCAAATTCATCTCCTATAGTACCTTTAGTCTAGTCTTTCTAGAAGTAGGAAAAGACAAGCTTTACACGTACCATTTCCTATCACATGGAAGACTTTGAAATTATAGGAGTTCGAATCAGTAGGAAGTGAACAAGAGCCTTAACTCACACTCAGAGTTTTAAGAGTGGAATAAATTCAAACTTCATATACATAATACATACATCTAAGTCATGCCAAAAGAGAGGAAGAATAACTTTACATACACTACTTCTCAGCATATAGAACACTTGACGAATGGAAGGTTAACTACTTTAAGAGTCTTAACATTCAACAGTGAACACGAATTATGAATCATGAATCATGTTCAGAGCTCATGACTAGAGTTACCCCAAGATTCATATACATATCACTTGTCACGTATATCTTAGACATGCCCAAAAGACAGAACAAATAGGCTTTACATACTTATACCAAAAGATGCCAAAAGAATAAATAGCTTTACATACTTATGCCGAAAACATGCCAAAAGAAAGCTTCACATACCTCTGGTCGACTGCTTTTAGCCTGGCTTGTCCCGTCGTCCTATGAACGTATTTAACATGAAAACAATACAAGTATAAACCACCTTATTCTTTTCATCACCTTAGGTTACACACGAATATTTATAGAACTCATCTCCTTGCTCGCCTTCTCGACTAGTTCCCTAACTAGTTAAAGAGTTAACGAAAATCGGGCAGCATTTCCCCTATAATGTGCCCTATACGAATTTCCTATTAGGTCCCTAAGACCTACAGCCAACCAACAACAACAACCTGCAGCAATTCACACCAACAATATACAACATAAACTCCAAACGACTTATTCACAAATATGGTAGCACAATAGGGCGTCTAGCCTTTATTTTGTAACGCATTTCATTATACGCAACGAGGGGTCGTGTGGATTCAGCCAACAGCACCCTAACCCACATTAGAATATATTTAGTCCCTGCAACAACACATCACACCCCTGCAACAGCACCTCACACGAACAACACTATCCTTCGACGACAATTTAACTATAGCAATTCCAATTTAGTTTATTTCGATCGTCGAGCATTTCTATGAAATTCTTAAACTTTCAGCAGAATAAAAGGGGTGTAATACACCATATAACAACACCATAAACTTCAATTTAAAATTAAAGGCCTTACCTTACGTTAAACTGGTCAAACTCGCCAAAACTTATCAAAACTCGAAATCTGGGCAGCCCACTGTCTTATATTGTCGCTTAGTTTCGGAGGGGTAATTGAGGGAAACAAGATTTGTGGCCTCAATGAAAGTTATAGAAATGTGTATCAAGGTCACAAACAATTTTGAATTACCCCTACAACTATTTTGTACGAAAATATATGCCCAAAATACCCACAGCTGTCCATGTAGGATTTTCAAAATAAAATCTGGGCAGTACCTCCTCTACACTTCATCACGCTTTTTCGTGAAGCTAAAAGCAAAACTGGATTTTTGAGGCTAAATAAAAGTTGTAGACCTATGAAATATCTTTCCAAAACATCTTGAATAACTTGAAACAAAGATTTACACAAGGAGTTATACTAGTATTACTAACATCATTCCTACTCAAAAATGGGTTTATTGACAAAAACGAGAAGCTCCTCGAAACCCCAACTATAAATTTTATGTTGTTAAACCCCACTATATCAACGTAGGATACATTAAATAATTAATTTACGGATCAAAAATGGATGCCTTACCTTATTCTTGTTGCTGCCGTGACTCTCTCTTCTCTCCCTCAAGCTTTCTCCAATTTTCCTTAAGTGTAAATGCTGAAAAATGAATCCCTTAGTCATAATTTCAGCATATATATCCAACTTTTGGAGGTGACACGTGGCATCCCCTAGGGGTGACACGTGGCAGCCCCCTAGGGTACCACCTCATCCATGCATCCAACCCAAATCCACCACGTGGCAGTATGGGACCCACCTAGGTGTGTCACCTACTTGCTTGTCATCTACTTGCTACTCACCTGCTTGCTTCGCTTTCGTAAGTTCGAAAACTAGTTTTTTTTGCTCCCTTTCATAGGTTCATCATCTCGTCTTATTTTAAGTTCGACGTGTACTCAAGTAGCTTAGTTATGTAAGACGTCTAAGTCGCTAGCTTACACGAGTCAATCTAGTCCTACGACTCATCTCTCGGCCTCCAACTCCTTTCGAATTTTTATAACCTTATTTCCAATCTTCTTTATTATGAAGCATTTCGTTCTCCTTTCATTGGAGTTATTTGATAGCATTATAAACTATCCGACTCATATAACAATTTTTAAGAAACTTAAGAGCCTTCCCAGAAACTTCAGAAGCTTAAGAAGCATTCTAATGTACCAAAGTACGGGGTGTAACAAAATGTCCCACTTGAGAACATTCGTCCCCGAATGTTAACTAGCCTCATAAGGTCTTACGAGTGCTTCAGGATTCTTCTGTACTAGCTTCCGTTCATAGGCCTTGTATCAACTCATATGGTCTATTTAAGAAGGTATATTACCTATAGGCATAGGGAACAGGTGATATTTCTTTTCCATTACTTCTTTCCAGTTTCTTTACCACACATCATATTGCACCCTTTACACGAACATGTGTAGGAGCTTAAAATAGCCCGAAAGATGCTTTAGCATCACCATACTAGTCTGTACGTAAACCTGTATCATTTCTTACTTCCTCTACTTACCCTTGAGTTTCCTCATATTCCAGTATAGGAGAGATTTCTCATCCTTTCCTTGTTTTGCTGCTTGTACACTACAATATTAGTAGTCAGTAACTTTGTTACCAACGTCTTACCTTCAGTTGAGTATAGCCTGGCTATTCCATACAGTATGTTTAAGTTCTCATCGTAATTCTCTTGTTGTATTCATCCCCTTTGTATGCACATATTCTTTGATGTCATACTATTCAAGTCCTTACTATTAATCCTTCGCACTGTCTCTGGTATCATGGCTTCTATCCGTTTATTGCTGGCCTTTAGATCTTATTAATTCGTGCCAGTATGGGATCTCACTTGAATCCACTTCCCCCCTTTAGGGTGTACCCATGTCACTATCTGTTGTGTTCTACCTTACTCCCTTATTTCCAATTTTCCAATACGTATGATTCTTTTCCAACATATTCGGTATACTGCACCATATCTATGTCTTCCTTTATATCTTCCATACCTTTGGTTGCCTAGGTACGACAACTTAACACAATCATGAGGTGCTAATCCAGTCTAATTATGGGTACTCGAGTCACGTAGCAATTTATTCGAAGCCACTTTCTCACAAGGCTTTACTTATTTTCATAACTATCCTTACTATATTCACATCATATCCTGTTTGCATTCTACCCCATAGTATAAAACTTCTTAACCTTTTTCATGATTCTTACTGTGGGTTACTTACCCTTCTTAGTTAGTCTTATTCTTAATATATCGTTCTATCCAGAACTACCAGTCTTTCCTAAATCATTTTCCTTTTATTTCAAGGAAAATTTGGGCAGAGTTTCCCCTGTATTTCTTACTATCTCAACACCTGCACGCAGAAAATGCCAACAATGCCTCACAGGGGTAATACGCATAAAGATACATATATACGTATCATATCACATCATAGTGCAGCCTCACAGGGCACCCAATATCAACAATAGTATAAATTGATGGACTTACCTAATATGTCCAACTCGAACTGCACCTATTTAGACTTTCCGTCTACTTTTTCTTTCAATTTTCAACTTTACATGTCAACCGTAATTCAATACCTTACCTGGCACCTATCATTCGTGCCTTGCTTACCTGTGTGCTTTGTAACTTCCAATATTGTCAGTAACCTTCTTATATTGATGTTGTCCTTCTTCTAAAAGCACAAGTTAGTATGAGGAATTTCATTCCCTATGACTCGGATCTATCGCACGATTGTAGATATGAAAGAAAGGTAATATCCTAAATGTCCTGTAGCCTCTTGTCTATAGATGTGGTGCACAACACACCGATAAAAAAAGACTCTACTAGACACGGTCTGTAGACACTCCAAAGATGAACTGCTTTGATACCACTTTTGTCATGACCCAACCCTGTAGGCCACGGCTGGGGTCCGACCTGGACCCCCGTATACATAATTGTCAAATATAAGAACTCTACACATGAACCCAGTGGGTGATAAAATATTCATACACGTGTGGCCTCTTTCATTTGCATCATTCCATGAAAGGGAAAGCCAACCGATAAGGCTTCCACCACATAACAGCTTTTACAACATCTCGCATAGGTATAACTGAAATAAACTCCTAAACAACCCACACACATATGTACAGACCTCTAAGAATAGGAACGACAACATATGGCAGGACAGGGCCCCCACCGTACCCCTGCATAAATAAATATATACATCGCGGGACTAGTACCCAAAAGCTAGGCTCCGAAATAGTGGAGCACTTCCAATATAGATGAGCAGAGATCCTATGCTGGCGGATCTCCGAAATGAACATCTATACCTACGGGCATGAAACGCAGCCCCCCAAAGAAAGGGGGGTCAATACGATACATGTACTGAGTATATAAGCATACATAACTGGGATAACAACTAAAAAAGGGATGCAAGAAACCAAGTATAGCATTTAATAGGGTACTGTACCTACATCTCATAAAATAAAGTCATGTATACTATTATCACATACCGTATCCGGCCCGCTCGGGGACTCGGTGTTACAACACATCATCTATCCTGATAGGCATATGCATATTCCTAGCACTATGGGACGTACAACCCGATTCATGTATACAGCAAGCACATGCCGAGGAACGATGGCCCGATCCATATGTCACATAATAAGGTCGAGGTACGACGGCCCGATCCATATATTACATGATGATGCCGAGGTACGACAGCCCAATCCGTATAATGTATAATAATGCTGAGGTACGATAGCCCGATCCGTATAATGCATAATAATGCCGAGGTAGGACGACCTGATCTATATAATGCATAATAATGCTGAGGTACGACGACCCGATCCATATAATGCATAATTTGTTGTGCAACGTACGACCCGATCCTTACATAGCAAAATGTGTTGAGGTACGTTCGAACTGATCCATATATATATCATAATGCATATACATGCACGCAAAACTCTGTAACATATCAAACATACCTTAGATATCACCATATCGTAGGTTCAAGGGCCCCTAGGTATAGGAGCTTACACATTCCAACACTATTCAACCTATAGAAGGCTTAAAGGTCGTAGTTCAACTACTGCAAGGCCCGTATCATTCAAAAGTGGGTACAAGTCACGAGTTACATCCAGAATCTATAAATGGGGCTATATCCAAATTCATCTCCTATAGTACCTTTAGTCTAGTCTTTCTAGAAGTAGGAAAAGATAAGCTTTACATGTACCATTTCCTATCACATGGAAGACTTTGAAATTACAGGAGTTCGAATCAGTAGGAAGTGAACAAGAGCCTTAACTCACACTCAGAGTTTTAAGAGTGGAATAAATTCAAACTTCATATACATAATACATACATCTAAGTCATGCCAAAAGAGAGGAAGAATAACTTTACATACACTACTTCTCAGCATATAGAACACTTGACGAATGGAAGGTTAACTACTTTAAGAGTCTTAACATTCAACAGTGAACACGAATTATGAATCATGAACCATGTTCAGAGCTCATGACTAGAGTTACCCCAAGATTCATATACATATCACTTGTCACGTAGATATTATACATGCCCAAAAGACAGAACAGATAGGCTTTACATACTTATACCAAAACATGCCAAAAGAAGAAATAGCTTTACATACTTATGCCGAAAACATGCCAAAAGAAAGCTTCACATACCTCTGGTCGACTGCTTTTAGCCGGGCTTGTCCCGTCGTCCTATGAACCTATTTAGCATGAATGAAATACAAGTATCAACCACCTTATTCTTTTCATCACCTTAGGTTACACACGAATATTTATAGAACTCATCTCCTTGCTCGCCTTCTCGACTAGTTCCCTAACTAATTAAAGAGTTAACGAACATCGGGCAGCATTTCCCCTATAATGTGCCCTATCCGAATTTCCAATTAGGTCCCTAAGACCTACAGCCAACCAACAACAATAACCTGCATTAATTGACACCAACAATATACATATAAACTCCAAATGACTTATTCACAAATATGGTAGCACAATAGAGCGTCTAGCCTTTATTTTGTAATGCCTTTCATTATACGCAACGAGGAGTCATGTGGATTCAACCAAAAGCACCCTAACCCACATTAGAACATATTTATGCCCTGAAACAACACATCACACCCCTGCAGCAGCACCTCACACGAACAACACTATCCTTCGACGACAATTTAACTATAGCAATTCCAATTTAGTTTATTTCGATCGTCGAGCATTTCTATGATATTCTTAAACTTCCAGCAGCATAAAAGGGGTGTAATACACCATATAACAACACAATAAACTTCAATTTAAAAGTAAAGGCCATACCTTACATTAAACTGGTCAAACTCGCCAAAACTTATCAAAACGTGAAATCTGGGCAGCCCACTGTCTTATATTGTCGCTTAGTTTCGGAGGGGTAATTGCGGGAAACAAGATTTGTGGCCTCAATAAAAGTTATATAAATGTGTATAAAGGTCGCAAACAATTTTGAATTACCCCTCCAACAATTTTGTACGAAAATATATGCCCAAAATACTCACAGCTGTCCATGTAGGATTTTCAAAACAAAATTTGGGTCGTACCTCCTCTACACTTCATCACCCTTTTTCGCGAAGTAAAAAGCAAAACTGGATTTTTGAGGCTAAATAAAAGTTGTACAACTATGAAATATCTTTCCAAAACATCTTGAATTACTTGAAACAAAGCTTTACACAAGGAGTTATACTAGTATTACAAACATCATTCCTACTCAAAAATGGGTTTATTGACAAAAATGAGAAGCTCCTCGAAACCCCAACTATAAATTTTATGTTGTTAAACCCCGCTATATCAACGTAGGATACCTTAAATAATTAATTCACAGATCGAAAACGGAGGTCTTACCTTATTCTTGTGGCTGTCGTGACTCTCTCTTCTCTCCCTCAAGCTTTCTCCAATTTTCCTTAAGTGTAAATGCTGAAAAATGAATCCCTTAGTCATAATTTCAGCATATATATCCAACTTTTGGAGGTGACACGTGGCAGCCCCTAGGGGTGACATGTGTGCAGCCCCCTAGGGTGCCACCTCATCCACGCATCCAACCCAAATCTGCCACGTTGCAGCATGGGACCCACCTAGGTGTGTCACCTGCTTGCTTGTCACCTACTTGATACTCACCTGCTTGCTTTGCTTTCGTAAGTTCGAAAACTAGTTTTTTTTGCTCCCTTTCGTAGGTTCATCATCTCATCTTATTTTGAAGTTCGATGTGTACTCAAGTAGCTTAGTTATGTAAGACGTCTAAGTTGCTAGATTACACGAGTCAATCTAGTCCTACGACTCATCTCTCGGCCTCCAACTCCTTTCGAATTTTTATAACCTTATTTCCAATCTTCCTTATTATGAAGCATTTCGTTCTCCTTTCATTGGAGTTATTTGATAGCATTATAAACTATCCGACTCATATAACAATTTTTAAGAAACTTAAGAGCCTTCCCAGAAACTTCAGAAGCTTAAGAAGCATTCTAATGTACCAAAGTACGGGGTGTAACAAAATGTCCCACTTAGACACATTTATAATAGCCATCTTTTCCCTCTCTACATTCTCCTAAATAGAGTTTACCGCACTTGCCACATGGTGGTTTTCCCTCCGAACCTTTACCCATACTAGCCTGGGATTGCGATCTCTGGGATCTGAAATTCTGGTGACTCTGTCCCTGACGATCATACCTGTTATGTGGCACAGGTGCACTTGCCGCAGATGGGGCATAGTTGAAAGACCTCTTCTGAAAGAAGGACCTATTGCCCTTGCTTTGCCTCTGCTCACTCTCATGTCCAGCTGATTTTGCCTTCTTGCTCAAATACTCCTCCTTGTCTTTCCTCTTCTCATCCTCTACCTGTTGAGCATACACCATTAATCTAGAAATATCAATGTCAGAGATCAACAATGCTTCTTTGCACTTCTTCTTCACATGTTTCCCAATCCGGAGACAAATTTTCTCATCTTTGACCTCATATCTGGGATCATCTCTAGAGCATATCTGGACAGCTGGATGAACTTTAGACTATACTCCTTAACAATCATACCCTCTTGTTTCAAATTCACAAACTATTCTATTTTCGCTTCCCTCAATTCTCTAGGAAAAAAGTTATTAAGAAAGGCTCTATCAAACTCATCCGAAATAGCAAGCTCAACATCCTCACCTCTAGTTTGTTCCCACTTGTTATACCAGATGTTTGCCACATCCTTGAGCTAATAAGACACTAACTCAACCCCTCGATCTCTATAGCATGCATCACTTTCAGGATCTTCTACATCTCATCAATGAAATTCTGGGGGTCTTTATCAACCTTGGAACCAGTGATTCCAGCGGATTCATTCTCAAAAAATCTCTAATCCTCGTGGCAACAGACGACACTTGACAATTAGAACTAGGAGTTGGCGAACTCTAGTTATCATTGCGGGCAGCCACTAATTGAATAAGCATAGCAATCGCTCCTCAAAAATTTGCCTCCAAAGTAGTGTAGGTGGAGTAGTGGGCACTTGAAGTGCCTCAACATACCTTGTAGGTCGCCCCTTAGTCCTCGATGGGCTCATTTCTGACTGTGGAATCTCTGTGTTATCAACATTCCTCTGGCTGGTAGTACGTTTAGGAGGCATTGTCTGCAATGTATAAACGCACGAATTAGAAAGGAAGTCTTATAGAGTTATACTTTATCTCACGAACCCATATTATGAAAGAAGTGAAAAAAATCCTAATGTCCTATAGCCTCTTGATTATAAGTGTGGTGCACAACACACTCATAAGAAATACTATACTAGACACGACTTCATAGACTCCGTAGGACTCGTGAACTCTGTACTCTAATACCAAGTTTGTCATACCCCGGGAGGGTACCCTAGACGTGACCGACACTCGAAAACTATTTTTGTCTTTAAAGCGAATCAATTGGTCCAATAACACTTTCATTCAGTCACATTCTATTAGCGGAAGACTCAAATCATAAGAATACTATTCATAATAAGGCTAAAGGCCAACACATATCCATTCAACAACTAGTAAAAATAAAACTAGTCAGAACGAAATAATTTAGCATCATCTACACTCTAGTCTATGAAGCCTCTATCAACAATATAAGAGGTGTCAATGACAGGTTCATGGCTACCACAAATCAAAATAAAGGAAAACTAACTCAAAGTTGAAAAGATAATTGCGGTAGCCTCCAGAAACAAGGAGGACTCACCAACTAGCTGGAAATGAATAGATCTTCAATAGTGCGCCTATTGATGATCTTTAGTACCTGTCTTTGCATCATGAAATGATGCAGTCCAAATGGCGTCAGTACATGAAATTTACGAGTATGTAAAATGGCCGAATGAAATAGACATCAAGATAGAATCAAATCAACTTGGAACCTCAACTCAGAAGAAGAAACAACTCAATCAAGATTTCCTGAGTCTAAAAAAGAATATATGATTTATAAAAGACCAATCCCATACAATTCAACCCAATCTATCCCAATTCGGTTTAGAGTACTATCAAGACCTATATAGGAGTTTCTTTTATCTGACAACCATTACTTATGAGCCAATGATAGTACAATAAGCCGATGTTGTTGCCACATTCATTCATACCTTGACAGGGTAAGAATGAATCAATAAATCATGGATCCATAACCAATCAAGTCTTATTATATCAGGACAGTAATTTGGGAAACATTTGGCTTTAACGGTCTAATCCCTTCCTATGTTTGGTGACATAGTTATTGGATTCGATTTATTACTTAATATTACCCAATTTGGTGCTCGATACTCCTTCCAAGGCTCAATGCTCATAAAACTCTATCCAATCAATTCAATCTAATAATATCGATCAGTTTCATTTGGACCCTTGTCAATTCATCAATTCTATCCCAAATCAAGCCTCTTAACCAATCATATTATCCAATAAACCCCAATCATATTTTTCCAAGAGTAGTTTAGATATGTATTTATGACAACATTTAATTCTATCCAATCATTTCTCCATTCATTTAGCCAATCTTTTGGGGCTAAATCATGACTCACCAAGACTTTAACTCAAAAATTTAGGATACTCAAATATTTAAGTTTATAACAAAAATATGTTTAACAGCTCATATCAATCAACTCTTAGACATAACAAAATATGTATAACAACTCATATCAATCAACTCTTAGACATAACAAAATATGTATAACAACTCATATCAATAAACTCTTAGACATAACAAAATATGCATAACAACTCATATCAATCAACTCTTAGACATAACAAAATATGTATAACAACTCATATCAATCAACTCGTAGACATAACAAAATATGTATAACAACTCATATCAATCAACTCTTAGACATAACAAAATATGTATAATAACTCATATCAATCAACTCATATCAAACATGAAACATTTATTAATTTCTCAACTTATCAATATTAACATAACAAAATTAAGTTAATAGATGTATAAACTCATTAGGACATAAATCTATCAAGAAAAACCAATTCTTATAAACATTCAATCAAAGAGGATGTAGGGCACATGGTGAATTTAATATACATTTTTAGTAGCCTTACATACCTTAGAGTAGATTTTGAAGAAACTTTGATGTTAGGTCTTCAATGGTAAACTTGAATCCTTGATTATATTTTTTTTGGTAAATCTTGTTGAAGATGATTTGGAAGAGAGGAGGATGAAGATTAGGATTCTTTGGAGGTGAGAAGACTGCAAAAGTGATCCCAAAACATTCCAAGTTTGTATATATAAATATTAGGTAATTTTTCCAAAATACCCCTACAAAATCTAGAAATCGGCCAAAGTTCAGTGTAGGTCTTCTCTGTTTGACCAAGCATAAATTTTGACTCTGAACTCAGAAAAATATAATCTTGGTGGAGTTGGAAATAAGACTCAAAGACCTTTAATTTTATAGGTCATGTGCCACCCAATTCGTTATATTTTAGCAGATATGGTTGTTTGAAGTTGACCCTTATATAAACTCATTCGTAAGCCAAGAGGAATTCTTTGGACTTGGCTTGATTTTTTTGGGATCCCTTATGACCCTAAATCACATATAATATACTTTAAATACTTATGAATCAATCATATATCATATATGCAATTTGAATCCTTCGAGTTCAAGCCTATACGCATACGAAGAACAGTTTGAATCGTAGTGTAGAGATTTTGAGGTGTCACAATATCTCCCCCTTGGGATCATTCATCCTCGAATGATGAGTAAACCAAGGATGGACTCGAGGTACAACTAACAATCAAGACTCAATCATTCAACCAATCAAATGCTCAAAATAATTTATTATTCTAACTCAAGAATGGACATACCTATTCAAATCAAGAAAATGGACATTACCTTCAATATTCTCATCGATAGGCACGAGCAGATGCGGATATTTGGATTTCATATATTTCTCATCTTCCCATGTGGCTTCATCAATAAATTGATTTCTCCACAAGACTTGACTGAGCCAATCTCCTTGGTCCTCAATTTGCAAACCTGACGATTAAGAATTTGGACCGAAATCTCTTTATAGGATAAGCTATCCTTAACTCCAATACTATCAATGGGGACTACCAACGAATGATCACTCAATTAGTTCTTCAACATCAAGATGTAAGATACCGGATGAATGGCGGCTAGTTCAGAAGGTAACTCCAACTCATAAGCGACACTCCCAATCTTCCTCACAATGTGGTAAGGGACAATGTATCGAGGACTAAGCTTTACTTTCCTTCCAAAACTCATGACACCCTTCATGGTTGACACTTTCAAGTACACCCAATCATCTACCTCAAATTCTAAGTCTCATCTTCTCATATCGGTGTAAGATTTCTGGCGGCTTTGGGCTGTCTTTAACCTATCTCGAAGAACCTTCACCTTCTCCATAAATCTAACTATGGATGCAGTGATTTATGATAAAATACCATAAAAAGTCTCCACAGCTAAAACCAAGCACACACCCTGACGTTCCTCACAGAAAATCTCATAATTTAGCCTCAAGAATCACTGAAAACAGACCCAAAATGCTGAAGATATCAAATCTTAAAATTCACCAAAAATCTAATCCAAAAATGGCATAGGACAACATCTTAAGATGAAAAAATTATCAAAAACAAGCCTCAACAGCTGAAACAAATCATATCACAACGATCCTCATGAAAAACCCCACAATTTAGATATTTGAATTGCAGAAAAAGGACCTAAAATGATCAAGAAATAATTTCCCAAAGTTCAACACAATTTCATTCTTAAAATGACATGAGACAGTAGCTAAAGTCGTGAATTTACCTCATATGAAGCTTCTAATCAAGATTCTGACATCACCATTGGATTTCCCATAAATTTTTCTTGAACTCAGACCTTTGAATCATAAATTTTGTGCTCCAATAAGGGAGAAATCGTATTTTGAAAATACATGCAATGGCTGATGAGCACCAGATATCAATTTTTTCTGATATTCTCCAAGTTCAAAAACTCCGATGGGGTGTTTAGGATTCATCTGGATGTGCAAATGGACAATTCTACCCTATAAAATTCGACGTTCTAGATTTAATGGCGCAGTCAAAATTTCCATACAAGGTCATTAAGACTGAATATGGGTCCCACTTCCAATGCCATTTTTACCCAAATTCCACCTAGGGGCTCAAAATTAATCTGGAAGCTTCGAGAGTCGAACGAAAGGACATTCTAGACTAAACTAGACATTCCAGAGTTAACCGCGCTGTTAGAATTTTCATCCGAGCATATTTTTCAAGAATGTTGACTAAAGTCAACCACTGACCAATTTTCAAAGCTAAAATGCTAAAAATGATTTAAACTCGGACCGAAAACTTTGGGACTTGAGTCAACCATGCTCCTAGCCTAATTTATCCATTTCGGAGCTGATGGAACTGTTAGAAATCTGTTTCGAGGATATTTTCCTACACTTTAACTTAAAAATCACTTTTCAAGTTGTAAGGGCCTTCCAATACAAAAACCTGCACAAAATCCAAAGGAACGACTAGGCAACCGAGCTACTAGCACTAGCAGGTCATAAATAACCTAGGGTCTCTATTGGGATGCTCTAAATGATGAAACAGAAGCAATATAAGGAAAATAACATGGAGGGTCATTACAGCTGGACTTCTAATTCTACATTTACATAAATAAAATATGATTATTTAATTAGATTTGATTTAGTATAGGAACAAAATAGTAATCCAATCTTACACTTTGAAACTTTCCAATTTAAATAATATATGATGTTTTTTTAGAATTGAGCACTATTAAGAAGAAATAGTTTTTTAATATGAGAGTATAATTGGAAAAACATACTAATTTTTGTCTTGAATTCCTATGATATTTTGGGACAATTGCTTTTTGGTTAAAGTGCCACTTATTTGGGGACAAAAGGGAGTATATGTTACTTACAGTTTAATTCTCAGCCATTTGGCCATTTTCCTTTTACTTTTTTCATTTCTCAACAATTTATAGTTCAAATCCTATTCAAACCGGCCCATTCATTTGAATTCACACAAAATTGTTTAGAGTAATTGGTTATCTAGAGTGTGTAGAGTGACCCATATTAGTTGTGGATAGTGATGACAAATTGGCAAATTGGAATTGATTTGGGAGGATTGAAGATGGGTTTGTTTGAGTCATGGGTCTCGTTGACTAAGGGTCTAGTTAGTCAAGCTACCATGTCTAATTAATGGTTGTTAAAAACTAACTAAGTGGTTAGTAGGTTGTTAGAAACTAACTAAGTGGTTAGTAGGTTGTTAGAAACTAACTAAGTGGTTAGTAGGTTGTTAGAAAAGTAGTTAGTAGTGTACATGTACTCAATAAACATATAAGAGGCATTTGATATATACATGTATGTAAGTGATGAAAAGAAATAGATGAGATATTTTTTCCTCTCTCCTCATTTAGTCTTTTCTCTCATCTCTCTCTTCATCTCTTCTCTTCTCTTCTCCTTTCCTCATTAAATGAATGATTGAGCTTAACCTCCATTAATGAAGTTTTAGCATGGTATCAGATCCTACTCAGCGATCTACGAAGTAGTTCACTCTACTACTGAGATTCGAAGCCAAGGAGAAGTAGAATCGAAAGTCAGCAGCTAGGAAGAAAAAAACAAAGCTTAAAGCTGTGAAGAAATGGCCATAATAGTTGAGTTTGAAGCTGGATCTATGGAAACCAGCAACCTAAACACAAACACCACCGCTGAAGAACCACGAGTCAACACTCCAGTGATAGATCACAATCGTCCGCTTTATCTTCAACCTAGTGACACTCCAGGAAGCTTTCTAATCTCTTTGCAACTCACTGGCTTAGAGAACTATGTAATATGGAGTAGGTCCATGCGTATTGGACTGCTAGGTAAGAGTAAATTAGGGTTTGTTGATGGTAGATACCCTAAGTTAAAATTTTCCCAAAGTACTTTGATATTTGGGAAAAATGCAACGCTGTTGTTTTTCCTAGATTATGAACTTTATGAGACCAGGCCTACTCAGTAGTGTAGTATATAGTGATGATGCTCACAAAGTGTGGTGTGACTTAAAAAAGAGGTTTGACAAGATTAATGGCGCACATATGTTCTATCTTTATAAGGAGATTCACATCTTAAGCCAGGGAACTCTCTTAGTGACTGATTACTATACCACACTTAAGAGTCTGTGGAATGAGTTCGACTCCGTCATGCCTTATCCAGGATGCTTCTATGATGAGTCCAGAAAATTCAAAGAACATTGTGAGTATCAAAGGCTACTTCAGTTTCTAATGGGATTGAATGAGTCCTACTCAGCTGTCGAGGATAAATTCTTCTTCAGACTCCTACTCCCATTCTAAACAAAGCCTTCTCACTCATCTTAGATCATGAAAGTTAGAGAAACCTGGTCCATACAAGTTCAGATGTTTCTCTTCATAGGACTATTGAAAGTACAACCTTATTCACCCAGAAAGCATATACTCATGGAAGTGGTAACTTTGGACATCAACAAAAAGGTGGTGATGGTCATCCACATAAAGGACATTATGACTCTCAATACAAGCCCCACTCTTAGAAGCCTCAGAAAGTTGTATGTGAAGTGTGTGGATACAGGGGACATACTAAGGAGCAATGTTTCAAAGTTAAAGGCTATCCTGTTGGGTGGAGATCAAAGAAGAAAGGTGGAGGCACCAGTTCCTATGCCAATCAAGTTGAAGTCTCTCAACCTACTAACAATGCCATGTCCACTCTGAATCCTTCATCTCCAGCAACTTTCTTCACACAAGATCAGTATCAATAGATTATCCAGATGTTGTCTAAAGGAAGTGAAAATACAGGGGAGCACTCAGCTAAAACAGCTACTGCAGGTAGTACCTTGTCTGCCTTAGTCTCCAAATATGTGCCTATGGATTGGATAGTTGAGACTGGAACCACAGATCATATGATAGCTAATCTTGATGTACTTAATACATTTCAACCTGTGCCTAGCTCTGAGAGGAGAGAAGTTCACCTTCCTACTGGTAATGTAGCATCAATTTCACACACTGGAGAACTAAATTACTTGGTAGTCAAAGTATTAGTAATGTGCTATTTGTTCCAGACTTCAAGTGTAACTTACTGTCTATGTCACAACTTACTAAAGAACTTCAATGTATGGCAACTTTCTTTCCTGATTTTTATATTTTTCAGGATCTCTCCAATGGATTGGTCAGGGGGATTGGTACATAAGATCAATGTCTCTACATCCTCAAGGAATGTCTCATCAACTCGTTCCCTGCCTTTTCTCCATCAGCACATTCAATAAATACTTCCTCTGCTCCAGAAAGCAAATTTGAATTTATTTCCTTTTGGCATAGAAGATTAGGTCATGCTCCTATGAACATAATAAAGAAATCCACTGGTCTTGATATTTTTCATACTACTGTGCATTTACCTTGTACTGTCTGCCCTTTAGCTAAACAAACTAAGCTCCCTTTTCCAGCTAGCTCTCATGTTTCTAAATCAGTGTTTGAACTTATTCATTGTGATATTTGGGCCCCCTATAGAGTACCAACTCATTCTGGAATGAAGTACTTTGTTACTATAGTAGATGATTTTTCCAGATTTACTTGGTTGTTTCTTATTACCTCTAAAGCTGATACTACAGTGGTGTTGAGAAATATTTTTGCACAGATTCACAATCTCTTCTCTACTATTGTTAAAACTTTTAGGACTGATAATGGCAGTTAGTTTCTTAGTCATGACTTCCAATCTCTAGTTTCTACTCTTGGTATCCTTCATCAGAGTACTTGTATCTATACACCTCAACAAAATTGTGTTGCTGAAAGAAAGCATAGAACTATCCTAGATATGGCTAGAGCCATCAGATTTCAAGCTAGCATACCTTTGAAATTTTGGGGTAAGTGTGTCACCACTGCTGTCTATATTATTAACAGACTTCCCTCCAAACTTCTTTACTACAAATATCCCTTTGAATTACCACATTCATCACCCCCTTCCTTCTCATATATAAGAACTTTTGGCTGCTTATGTTATGCTGCCTGCCCAAAGATCTCAGACAAATTTGCACCTAGAGCCATTCCTGCAGTCATGATGGGATACTCTCTGTCACAAAAGGGCTATCTCTTATACGATTTGTAATCCAAATCTATGTTTGTTAATAGAAATATAGTGTTCAAGGAGGATATTTTTCCATTCAAAGAATTGTAAGCCTCCTCTAATCCTGTCTTTCCTGTTCTTACTCTAGCTACACAAACTATTTATCCTCCTCCTAAATAACAGTCTCTCTCTCCTTTATTATCTCAATCTCCTTTACCTCTTCATCAATCTTGCTCAGACCATTCCTCACCTCTCTTAGATCTTCCTATTACTCCAATAGTTCTTTCTCCTAGAAAGTCCTCTAGACAAACTAAACCTCTTTTGTGGCTTCAGCACTTTGTCACTGCACACCATAGCACATCTTCTTCATATTCCATGTCTAATCATCTATCCTATACTCATTTGTCTCCATCTTATGTTCATGCTTTAGCTGCCTACTCAGCTATTACTGAATATGCCTCATACTCTGAAGCCTTTTTTGATCCCAAATGGATCTAGGCTATGGAACTTGAGATTGGTGCCTTGAAGGATAATCATAATTGAAGTGTGGTGGACTTTTCCCCCAGCAAGAAACCTATTGGCTGCAAGTGGGTATACAAAATGAAGTACAAGGCTTCAGGTAAGGTTGAAAGGTTTAAGACAAGATTGGTAGCCAAAAGGTATAGCCAACAAGAAGGTCTTGACTATAGTGAGACCTTCAGCCTTGTTGCTAAGATGGTCACAGTTAGATCCATTATTGCTCTTGCTGCTTCCAAAGGCTGGTGCATTTACCAAGTGGATGTTCACAATGCCTTCCTCAAAGGTGATCTCTTAGAAGAGGTATACATGATTGTTCCTGTTGGCTTTGCAAGACAGGGGGAGCAAGGTAAAGTCTACAAACTCCACAAGTCACTCTATGACCTCAAATAGGCTCCTAGGCAATGGAATCTAAAATTAACAGAGCCTTGGTACAGTTGGGGTTCATTCAGAGCCACTATGACTACTCATTGTTCACTAGACAAGTTGAAGGTGACATTGTTAATGTACTGGTTATGTAGATGATCTCTTAATCACTGATAACAAGCAAACTCTGATAGACTGCATAAGGAGGGACCTGCAAAAACAATTCAAGATGAAGGACCTAAGAGAACTTAAATTTTTCCTAGGAATTGAGGATGCAAGATCCAGCAAAGGCATTCATTTGTCTTAAAGGAAATATGCACTGGAGCTAATAGCTGATACTGGTTTAGGGGGATCCAAACCTGCAGCTACACTAGTTGAACAAAATCTAAAACTAACTTCTGTCAAGTATGATTAAGTTGTTGCTCTAAAAAAAAGAACATGAAGACCCTGCACTGAAGGATCCTGATAGATATCAAAGGTTAGTAGGAAGACTCCTCTATCTTACCATGACTAGGCTTGATTTTGCATTTTCAGTTCAAAAGTTGAGCCAATATATGCATTGCCCCAAGGAATCACATATGGATACAACACTCAGGGTAGTCAGATATATTAAAGAAGCTCCAGGTCTTGGACTTTTCATGCCATTAGAAACCACAGAGTAGCTCCTTGCCTACGGTGATTCAGACTGGGGTGCATGCCTAGAGACTAGGAGGTCTGTTATTGGATACTTAATCAAATTTGGTGGAGCTCTCATCTCTTGGAAGTCTATGAAATAAGAGACAGTCTCCAGATGTTCAGCAGAGGATGAATTTAGGAGCATGGCAAACTGTGCAGCTGAGGTAACTTGGCTGATTGGCTTATTCAAAGAACTTGGCATTCAAGTTGATCTTCCTGTTAGAATGGTGTGTGATAGAAAATCTACAATACAAATTGCAGCAAATCCAATATTTCATAAAAGGACCAAACACATAGACATAGATTTTCATTTTGTAAGAGAAAAGATATGTCAAGGAATCCTAAAAACTGAATTCACTCACACTGAAGATCAACTTGCTGATCTACTCACAAAGAGCCTTGGAAAAGCACAACATCAACTACATCTAAATGGATTAGGAGTCATGGACTTGTTTAGGCCATGAGCTTGAGGGGGAGTGTTGACTAAGGATCTAGTTAGTCAAGCTACCATGTCTAATTAATGGTTGTTAAAAACTAACTAAGTGGTTAGTAGGTTGTTAGAAACTAACTAAGTGGTTAGTAGGTTGTTAGAAAAGTAGTTAGTAGTGTACATGTACTCAATACACATATAAGAGGCATTTGATATATACATGTATGTAAGTGATGAAAACAAATAGATGAGATATTTTTTCCTCTCTCCTCATTTAGTCTTTTCTCTCTTCTCTCTCTTCGTCTCTTCTCTTCTCTTCTCCTTTCCTCAGTGAATGAATGCTTGAGCTTAACCTCCATTAATGGAGCTTTAGCAGTCTCTTTGTATGGCCTTGAAGAATGCTGGACTCATAAATTACCTTTTGAGGTTAAGTCCAGCATTCTTTTTTTTTATTTTATGAATGTGTAGGTAATTCAATCATGAATGCTATCTAATTTCACAAATTATAGGTGAAATTAGAATAATTGTATTAATAAATGTATCAAGTTGATCTAACAAAATTTTAGTAGATTAAGTATAGTCAGAAAGGAATTAGCAAAGACATACTGCAGAATCATTCAATTACCAAGAAAAGCCGCACGTTTAAGTGATCATAATAAGGTAACATATATTCTTCAAAATCCAAAAACAGATAAAACCCCTGAAAATGTCTGAATACCAACTCGAGTGCATCATTAGTTGAAGGCATATATGTATTAATAGTTTTTATTTCTTTAGCATCAACATAACACATGATCAGACTTCAACCAAAATTTAAAGCTGAAATAATATTTTAAACTTGCTTGGATTGTAGGGGGGCTACTTCTCGATTAGTTTAGCCAGTTCGAAATCAAATATCTTATCAAGTTCAATTGCCTGTTCGAAGAGTTTGCATCTCCTCTCTTCATGAACTCTTATCAGATTTTTCCTCTCTACTACAAACTCTTCCATGTCATTGTTCTGAAGTTTGATAAAATTTGTAGCTTTGTCTGTCCTAACTCGATGATCATCAGTAGTTGAGAAAGTATTGGGAAAATTTGTTGGAAAATCTCACAATAATTTGTCTTCCTAAGCAGTCCCGGCATTGAAAAACATTTTCAAGTTATCCCTGAAAAAGTTCTCTTGATACTGTTGAGTTTTGGATCTTTTTCCCTTCTCGTGTGGATAAATAAATGGAAGGATTCATAAATCTGAGAATGTCAAGGCCTGTTACATTCTATCCCGATTCTTTTCTAAATTACAAAAATTCCTTAAATTTGGTGGAATCCGGATACATCCCAAAATATTCTGATACATTGTGTAAGTGATGTATCCGATTAATATATCGCATAAAGTGATATACCTGGCGTTTCCTATATATCATATAAAGTGATGCATCCGATCGATACATCGCTTAAAGTGATGTATCCGATCAATATATCACGTAAAATGATGTATTTGACGTCTCGATAAATCACATAAAGTGATGTATTCGATCGATACATCGCGTAAAGGGACATATCCGAAATTGGAGAGAGCACAGATTTTTATAATATTTTCAAATGGTAAACAATTTTAGAAAATATGGTAAAATAAGTTGTGCATTTACGTAATTTTTTCATAAATAAAAGCCCGATTTAGACCAACCCACTTTTGTCCATAAGCCCAATACTATGGTGCATATGTAAGATTTCTTTTAGGTTTTATTTTCATTATTCACAACAGAGAGATCAGCAGCCACAATAGAGAGAAAAGTGAGAGAGTGCAGATTTTAGCTCAAGCCCTAGCAACCATTTTCAAATTGCTATTCCCACTTCGATTCTTGTCTGATTGAATTGGTTTTTTGACAACTTGTTCCTTTAAACTTAATTTCTGATGGGAACTGAGAGAGGTGGATTTGGAGCCCTATAGTTCCAGACATTAACTCATGAACAGTAGTTGTATTTTGGTGATTTTACATCTTCTACTTCTTTAGTTTTCTATCTTGTAGTTACTGTTGCTTATTGTTTGGCACTTCTTTGGTGGTCATTTAGTAGAACATTTTTTTAACTCTTATTGTTTATAGTGGATCTTTGGTCTTGTGGTTTTTTCTTTTCACACCGAAAAGGTCAACATAAATTTGGTGTCTCATTGTCACGACCCAAAAATTGAGGTCATAATTGCACATGTCTTAACACCAAACCTGATGTGTAAGTCTAAAAGTAAAACTCATACGAGACTCCCAAAAGGGGAAGTCAGGACAAAAAATAACGAAAAGAAGGACAACAAAAAAGATATCCCAAAACTTGATGTCATAAGTATAAAGAACATCTAATACAAGATTCAAATCTGAAATACATCAAAAGTCTCTAAATAATACTAAAGACTACAAATGAAATATAAAATTAGTGGCGATACGGGTTACAGGATCTCACCACTAATATGAATGTGTAGAATATGCTAGAACGATCAACTGCCATGCAAGATACCCTGAATATGATCTGCATAAAAAGGGATATAGAAGTAGGTGAGTACAATTCACATATACTCAGTATGTTTGACCGACTAAGTATAAGAAATTAATCAAGTCTATGAAATAAAATAAGGAACATTTTCACATGCATACAAAAAAGTCTTATTTCGGCATCGTTGCCGCCAATTTATGTAGAATTGCGCGATTAAAGTAAACACATAAGGACAGTTCATTATCACAATTAATCAGATAAGTCAAGTAGTATAGATAGAAATGCAATGCAATTTAATATGATTGTAACACCCCCAAAAAAAATTCTGCAAAGACTCAGACATTTCTTCGCATGTGTGTAGACTCGAACCGAAGGAATTGTAATTTTATATATGAGATAGGATTAATTCCTAAGTATTTTAAGTGTGTTAGATGTGTTTAGGGGTCATAAGGGATCTCTAACACCAAGTCGAGTCCAAAGAATTCCAATCGATTAAGTTTTCGGATGAGTTAGTATAAGGGTCAACTTCAAATGATCATATCTATTTGAATATAACTAAATGGGTGACCCACTACCTATCAAATTAAATGTCTTTCAGTCTTCTTTCCAACGCCACCAAGATTGTAATTTTCGGAGTTGGGAATCAAACGTTATGACCCTTTTTCTACAGGCTAGTACTACAGGAATTTCAGGCCTGGACTCTAAACTCAGAAAAATTAGGTTTGGCGCTGCAAGGGCGCGACGCGCCACTATAGTGCCAGAAACAAGCCTCAGTAGTTTTGTCCTTGGTGCGATGCGCCACTATTAGATGTGCAGGATTTTTAAGCCCATTTTTCCAGAACCCAGAAAATTTAGTCTTGGCGCTGCAAGGGCGCGATACGCCACTATAGCGCCAGAAACAAGCCTCAGTAGTTTGTTCCTTGGCGCAACACACCACTATTAGATACGCAGGATTTTTAAGCCCATTTTTCCAGAACCCAGAAAATTTAGGCTTGGCACTGCAAGGGCGCGACACGCCACTATAGCGCTAGAAAACAGGCTCAGTAGTTTGGTCCTTGGTGCGACACGCCACTATTGGGAGGAGTATCGAGCACTGAATTGGGTAAGAGTAAGTAATAACTCGAATCCAATAACTACATCGCCAAACGTATAATAGGACTATGTTTGATATAGTCCTCCCAATTCGGTGCTGGATACTCCTCCCAAGACTCAATGCTCATAAAACTCTATCCAATCAATTCAATCTAATCATATCGACCAGTCTCATTTGGACCCTTGTCAATTCATCAATTCTATCCCAAATCAAGCCTCTTGAACAATCATATTATTCAATCAACCCCAATCATAATTTTCCAAGAGTAGTTTAGATATGTATTTATGACAACATTTAATTCTATCTAATCATTTCTCCATTCATTTAGCCAATCCTTTGGGGCTAAATCATGACTCACCAAGACTTTAACTCAACAATTTAGGATACTCAAATATTTAAGTTTATAACAAAAATATGTTTAACAACTCATATCAATCAACTCTTAGACATAACAAAATATGTATATAACAATTTATATCAATCAACTCTTAAACATACCAAAATATGTATAACAACTCATATCAATCAACTCTTAGACATAAAAAAATATGTATAACAACTCATATCAATCAACTCATATCAAATATGAAGCATTTATCAATTTCTCAACTTATCAATATCAACATAACAAAATCAAGTTAATAGATGTATACACTCATTAGGACATAAATCTATCAAGAAAACTCAATTCCTATGAACATTCAATATCAAAGAAGATGTAGGGCACATGGTGAATTCAATCCATATTTTTAGTAGCCTTATATACCTTAGAGTAGATTTTGAAGAAACCTAGATGTTAGGTCTTCAATGGAAAACTTGAATCCTTGATTATTATTATTTTTGGCAAATCTTGTTGGAGATGATTTGGAAGAGAGGAGGATGAAGATTAGGGTTCTTTGGAGGTGAGAAGACTGCAAAAGTGATCCCAAAATGTTCCAATTTCCTATATATAGGTATTAGGTAATTTTCCCAAAATACCCCTACAAAATCTGGAAATCGGTCAAAGTTCGTTGCATGTCCTCTCTGTTCGACCAAGCATAAATTTTGACTCCAAACTCGGAAAAATACAATCTTGGTGGAGTTGGAAAGAAGACTCCAAGACTTTTAATTTGATAGGCCAATGGCCACCCAATTCATTATATATTAGGAAATATGGTCGTTTGAAGTTGACCCTTATACAAACTCATTCGAAAACTTAGCCGAGAGGAATTCTTTGGACTTGGCTTGATTTTTGGGATCCCTTATGATCCTAAATCACATCTAATATACTTTAAATACTTATGAATCAATCATAGATCATATATACAATTTGAAGCCTTCGAGTTCAAGCCTATACACATACGAAGAGCGGTCCAAATCTTAGCGTAGGTATTTTGAGGTGTCATAGTTAGATTCATTTGGTCGACCCTATTAGTGGCACACACAAGAAGGAATAAGAAAGAAAGAAAGACACATCCTATTATGCCCTCGCAGAATCACAATTATAGAAATGGCCGGCAACATAACCATAATTGAGATTCTACTACTAACGTGTTCTCCATAAGTAACAGGAATAACCTAGACTCTGATATCAACTTTGTCACGACCCAAATTAAGACCGTGACCGACGCTAAGGGGGGAGCGATCCCAAAGCAAGCCTTAAAAAAATTCTATAGAAAATCAGGCAGAGTTTTCTCTATTTTTGGGCCTATGCAAATTTTTCCTGTCTCAGATATCAATCACACAACTAAAGACATCTCCAAATTAAGTCACAATATCCATCAATAATCTAATGGCTCCACTATAATACCAATTTATCTCCAAATACAGAAAGAACTTTAAAACTAGTCGCACGTCTATAATAGCGAAAGAATAATCATGACTTGATAAAAAGAATGACTATGGAGCAAATCTAAGAGTTCAAAGAAAGGTTCATAACAATGAATAAACTTGAGGCCCGCGTGAACAAGTGCAAGGCTCACCATGGATTGTCAATTCGTTAGCTCAGTTAATGAAATCCTCGTTAATGTCACCTGTGTTCTCTGTAAAAATATTTAGCGAGGAGTCAGACGCTAGCACAGTGAGTAATAACACTTAACTACAATTGTTTTAATGAGGAACAAGTCAGAAAATATGCTAGTATGATAATCAAAATCATTAAACAAATGTCTTTTTAGAAAACAGTAACAGAAATGAATCTTGTCTGTGTCATGTAAGCAAATTTCAGTTTAACCATTTAGAAATAAACTTAGTAAATACTTTTATATCAAATCTTATATTTGGGAGGTTTTCTAAGAATAAACCATGTAATCAGTGTGGCCCCTCAAAGGAGTCAAATATTCATATCAGAAGATCCCTTCTCAAGGGATATCAGTAAAGGTATGCTAGTTCAACCTTCCCACTAGTGAAGGCTTTATCGGTAATCTGCAAATACAAGGTGCTCCAGATCTAACGAACCCATCGTTGGCTACGGGATCCATCAAGGTCTACTCCCATTTATACTTTTCTTTGTAAACCGTAGGAGCATTCTCAAAATAGTACAAGCCATTTAAGTCTTATCAATTCATATTATGTCAAACATTAATGAAAACGCATGTCAAAATACTATTTCTCAAGCAAATGTTAAACCCTTTCGATAATGGTAATCATATCTCAATTATCAATAAACATATCTTATAAAACCGAGTTCATCTCAAATAACTATTTCGGTATCTAATCAAGTAAAAGACTTGTCCCACATGTAAATTTCAAACATTCGGTAACACATTCACTTTATAAACCATGTATAAATTATGAGAGTTACAAAACACAAATTTTGATAAGATTACTACTTACAATACTCATGTTGAAAAGGACCATAAGCATCACCTCGAGCATTTCGTAGATTTCCTTCTAGCAATTTATAATCACATCATAATAATCTCATATTACTTCCTTTGTTTATGCTAATTCATACTAAATTTAGAATACCCAAACCTCGAGCTTTCCTGATTGACTCTCCATTCATCGGATCATATATTATTCATAAGTTCATATCCTTAGCCATTCAACCTATTTATACAGTTTGTTCATCCAATTCCTTACCAAGAAGTATACCAAATGGCACTTAGGACCAAGAAAGAACACCGCTGCCTACTGTTTTCTAATATCATCAAATTAGCTTTGTACCCAACAAAATTCAAAATCATAAGAAGATAACTCATATGAAAAAGATTTATTAACTAAACATTGACCTTTTTGCCGAGTGAGACCTTTACGGGAAGCAAGTGCAGAGTCAATTTCTTCTAAAATTCTCAAAATTCCTAATCAATCCGATGCCATCGATATTTTTCTCCTTCTCTTTGTGCTGCCAGAAACTTGTAGCTCTTTACCCAATTAAAACTTTCAATACTATAATATATTTCCAAGCTATATTGTTTCTTCTTCAGCAAAGCCTAACTTTTAGAACCCTTATTTTCAGAAACCTTTATTTTACTCTTTCTCCCGCAGCTTTATACTTTTGGGTTTTAGTCCATTTAATTTTTTTCTTTTAAAACCCATTATATAAGATGGGCTATTACACTAATGTAATATTTCTAGGCTTGTATACGTGACAAACAAGTTTTGGGGTAAAAGTTGAGAAATATTATGTTATCTATGTTATTGAAATTGTTTTAGTCGTTCATTCTATTTTACTTACGCATTTCCTGTGTTCGTTGGATTTTCGGCTGACTTTTCTGTTGGGATAAGACAAGTGCCATCACGACAAATTTTTGGGTCATGACAAGACTATTGCAATCATTTTCGTATATTAATATGATTAAAAAATACATCTTAAAATATTGGTCAAAGTTCATGCAATTTGACTCGCGAGAAGCAAAATGTGACATGTAAAAGTGAACGGAGGAAGTATTAAATAGTAATCATACCATGTTATGCTTCAACAAACTTGAAATGGCAAAAATAGTCGTGTTCATCCTTCTAACATATGCACTGCATAATATAATCCATTACAACAAATTGGTCGAGCCTCAAAGGGGTAGTAGATACTATATTGATTAGGCTTGTTGCAACTCTATTAGTCTATTTGATGTTTTAGTCCTTTATCACTACATATACTCATGAATGGAAAACTTGGTGTTTGATTGATTTCAAGGATTTTGCATAAAAAAAAAATACAAGTGACAAGCAATCACCAACTGAATACTCAAAATAGACAGGTAGAAAAATATTTAAACAGCCAATTGGAGGGCCCACCATTTGACTCACTTAGTTCGAAAGACGCATTCCTAAACTTTGCAAATTAAAAACTATCCTAGATTGCCAATAGGTCGCAAATTAGGTAACAGAGAAAAGATAGACTAATTTCTTAGTTCAAAAAACATATTCTTCACTTAATTCCTTTACCAGAGAAACTGATCACTCCTAATCCTCCTTCGCAGGAGACTCAACTTCACTATCCACAGCAGCCACGGCACACTGAGAAGAACTTCCGTTCGATGCACCACCCTGCATACAACCACTGCCCATAGGTGGTGGATACACAAAGTAACCATAGTGATCATGAGCCATTGGGCGCTTCAACAACAATGGCTCCCCTCTCAGGGATTCACTCTCACCACCATCAAAGTCACGATAATTATGCAAGTACAAAGTCAAGGGTTCAATGTATTCATCCAAACCAAACTTGCTCATGGCCCAAAGCAAGTCTTCAGCGGTGATGGTCTTACGCTGCTCACGCTGGCAACGATCATTGGCTTCCAGTGTTATGAAGCTTATGAACTCAGAGACACATTCTTGGATGGTCTGTTTGGCGTCATCGGATATCTTGGCATGGGGAGGAAGGATCCTGCGCATGATTCTAACCACATTTGCTATTGGCATGAATCGGTCTTGCTCCCGGATGATGCATTCAGTAATTGCCTGGTTGAGATGAGCAGGCAATCCCATGCTCATCTCCATAGCTTAATTTCACACAACCGCAAAGCATCAGAGTGAAATGATAAAGAAGTATAGTATATATCATTAAAATATTTGTCTTGTTTCATCACAACTAGCTAGGCTTTTATAGTCTAATTAAACATTATTAAGTCACATTTGCTATTAACATACTTTTCAAGTATTGAAGAAATTACAAAACTAATGGTGCTCGAATATATATGATTCCCTAATTATTAGGTGGATATGAGAGTAGTGCTACTGTAACACGGAACTATGAATTTTGGACAATATTCATGTAAACACCAAAAGCACATATTATTTAACTAGTGTGAATACAGACTAATTAAAGTGACATAAATCGCTTCACGTAGTTTTCGTGATCTATCTTATTTTGTCTACTCTTCAACTAATCCTCGCATATATCCAAACTTTCCTCTGATCCAGAGGCCTTTTATTTTACCATAATTGTGATATCGAAAAAAGACAAAATTTTATTGTAACGGATACTACCCTACCCACTGTTTTCATGTACTCTATATTTCTAGTACTAGTTGTTCTTAGAGTTATATGCTATGCTTCTCAAACTTTGGATAAAGAAATGATTCCTAGATTTTAATTAACTTCTTAAAATGCTTATCTTTTCTGATGATAAATTTGTTCTGAATTTTAATTTTATGGCAAAAGCAGAGAGCAAAAAAATAAATTCACTTAAGTGTTATATATATATATATATATCCTAATGTTGTAATTGACACTGAAGGCATTTATTTTCAAAAATATTGTTTTCAAAAATTAAAGACTTTAATTTGTGTAATACAGCTAGCTGATTTTCAAAGTTGCTAACTTTAGACGGTTTGTTCCTCGCTCTCTCTTTTTTTTTGGAGGGGAGACACGCGTAACAAAGGAGTAGAGAGTACATACTATAAGTTAAAAAGATTGCATGCATGCCACTTGTTTCCCTTTTGTTTTTAAAGTTCCAAAAGAAAACCAAAAATGGCCTTAGTGATCACCATTACCATGAATTGATCTTTGATATACAAATAACTAGCTTCGCAAATATATATAAGAAAAAAAATATGCATATATGGTCCCTAGCCAATTAAAGACGGACATACTTATGATGATACAGCAAGCCAAAAAACGTACACAAGTTACAGCTCTCCATTTTTATTATCTTCAAAAAACTCAACAGAGCAAATAAAAATTATTAGCTAGCTAGCAGCCAGATTAACTCCCCTGGAAAAAAAAGTATCCTTTTTTGCTCTCTTTTTTGGGTCAAGGAATAAATAGATAAGGGGCTAGCATTGTGAGTGCTTCAGCATATACAAAACTTCAAGCATATTCCAACATACCCAGTATATAATTGCTCAAGTGTGATGTGTATATAACCTTACCCCTACCTTGAGAGGTAGATTTTAATAGAACTGCTCAGCTTGAGTAAACATATCAAATATAAAAATTCACGAATATTTTGATCATACATATAAATAGAGAAAATACTATATAATGCATTTGTAAAAGTAAAAGAGAAGCTAGGTAGCATACCGGGAGAAGGGGAATGGGCAGGGGTTGGTTGTGGGGATCTACGATAGCTGTGAAATCCTCCATTTCCTGAACCACCAACATGATTACCATTATCCATCTCTCTTTCGGCAGATATATATATATCTCTATATAGTATGTGGCTCTTGGCATGTAATAAGTGCCCAAATTTATAGCTACAATATTTAAGAGCGGGGGAGAGAGGGGGAGCGAGGGGAACACATGGCAGAAAGGCGCAGTGAACGAGAAGAAGGTATTCAACGGGATAAATAAGATTCCACAATTAGACAAATGAGCATTGACCAGAAACGACAAAATTATATAATACTACTTTCTCCGTCTCAAAATAAGTAACTTTAGCTCATTTCACTCTCATTAAGGAAAATAATAAATTGAAGGTATAGTTTACTAAGTTGCATCTATTTATTAGATGCTTTTGATCATTGAGCACTATTGAGAAGTAGTAGCTATTTAACATAACATTATAGTTGAAAAAAAGGAAAAGGGCCTAAAATGCTCTCGAACTATTGGAAATGGTACAAAAATGCCATTATCCATCTATTGGGCCTAAAATGCCTTTGACATCCACCTTTAGGGACAAAAGTGACCTTTTTTTAACGGAAAAGGGCATGATTGCATTTTTGTACCATTTTCAATAGTTGGAGGAAATTTTAGACTCTTTTTCGTAATTAAAATTCTATTAAATAAATTTTGATTTATAATTAATTTTAAATAATTAAAATGTAACCAATAGATGGCCGCCACGTGTTTAAAAAAAATTATTCAAATTATTTAATTAAAATTTTATTAAATAAATTTTGATTTATAATTAAATTCTAACCAATATATGGCCGCCACGTGTTTAAAAATTATTTAATTAAAATTATATTTAAAAAAATATCATTTTTGGACCAAAAGATGGATGGCTTCTTCTCCATAGAATCATCATTTTTTTCTCCATGTTCATCTTCAACTCTACCATACCCATTTGGCATACCCATCATCGAAATATCAATTACATGTGTTGCTTTGAAATTTCAATTTCTCAAATTGATGAACATCTTGGTGAGAAATTAAAATACATTAATGGTGATTTATTTTTAGAGAAAGAAAGTCTCCATTCTTATTTGCTTATCTCATTTTGAGGGAAAAGCAAGGAAGGAAGAGGATAAGGAAAAGCAGGGGGGAAAAGAAAAGAGAAAGAACAAAGAAGAAGAACAGTGAAGGATAAAAATGGGAAGAATAAAGAAGAAAGAAGTGAGGGGTGGGGGGAGGGGGCAAGGTTCGGAGGAAAAATAAAAATGGGGCATTTTTATATTTTTAATTTTAAAATATATATATTTTAAAACAATTAATTAGGATAAATTAATTAAAGAAGTGTTAAAGAATAAATAAAAAGAAATAAATAAAATTATTGATGTGGTGCTGATATGGCAGTGATGTGGCGCTTACATGGAGATGATGTGGTAGGTGAGAGTGATTTTATGATCTTAGGGTGATATTTAATTCATTTCAAAGTTATTAAAGGGGGCATTTAAACACCCGTGTAGTTAAAGTACTAAAGTAAGTTCTGCTGTCAAGTTTTGTGGGGTGGGAGTGATGTATTATCCCTAATTATAAATCAAAAATTATTTAACAGATTTTTAATTAAATAATTTAAATAATATTTTTAAACACGTGGTGGTCATCTATTGGTTATAATTTAATTATTTAAAATTAATTATAAATCAAAATTTATTTAATAGAATTTTAATTACGAAAAAGGGCCTAAAATGCTCTCGAACTATTGAAAATGGTACAAAAATGCCCCTCATTCCCTTTTCTGTTAAAGAAAAAGTCATTTTTGGACCTAAAGGTGGATGTCAATGGTATTTTAGGCTAAATAGATGGATGAAGAATATTTTTGTACCATTTTCAATAGTTCGAGGACATTTTAGGTCCTTTTCCGTTGAAAAAACATAATAATTTTTGTCTAGAATTCCTAAAATGACACTTGTTTTTTTTCTTTTAACATTTTTTTTTTGCTGAAGTGACTATTAATTTTGGATAGTGGGAGTATATATTACTTACAGTTTAATTCAGTCTTTGGCCATTTCCCTTTCGCTTTTCTCTTTTTTCAACAATTTATAGTTCCAATACTATTTAAACCGTCCCTATTCATTCAAGTTCTCACCAAAACTGTCAAATTTGTACATTTTGATGAAAAATTTCCCTCATTTCAGAGGACTATAGTAAGGCAAATATTTATAGACCCCTCAATTCATGTTGAAGTAAATATCTAAATTTGTATGTAAAATATTTCTGAGAGAAATCAATGTGCTAGAATCAAAATATGTAGTGATCTGTGCAAGTCTATTATTTGTGACTTACCAACTGATATATTACATAGAGTACTAGATCTCATGCCCATCAAATATGCTGCAAGAGCTAGCGTCTTATCAAAAATTTGATGCAGTTATGGTCAACAAAACCTAACCTAGTAATGTTTTAAGCATAATATGTTATTGTCAACAACGTTTTATAATTCGTTACTCTGAGAATCTTGCTGATTTAGAATCGAATCTTGCAAATTTAGAATCATGCAGATTTACCTATTCATTCAAGCAGCGGAAGACTTAAAATAAAGAGAATGTTTGGTGGAAAAATTCCAAATCAACAATCTAACTCGAGAAAGAAAGGCCATGGGCCAACAAATCAATCTCCGATCTTTGTCATTAAGATAGTTTGACAAGAATAATTCAAGAAAAGAAAATACTCAATTGACCCATCACTATCTAGTCTATGAAGCCTCTATCACTACTATCTAATTGGTGCCAATGACATGTTCATGGCTACCTAAAATAAAAATGAAAAGGGCTAACTCGACGCAAGAATAACATAAGCGGTGTCCTCCGAATGTAGGGGAGGACTCACCAATACGCTGAGTATGTATAGATCCTCAATGGTACTCCTATTGACGATCTCTTAAACCTGTCTCTGCATCATGAAATGATGCAGGTCCAAATGGACGTCAGTATATGGAATGTACGAATATATAATATGGCAGAATAAAACATACCTCAAGGAAGAGTAACGCTGGTTCAAATATCTCAATTAAGAAAGATAAGAGAGACTCAATCAAAGTGTCATAAGTCTAAAGTAAGGATACAGTTTTAGACAAAGACCAATCATATACCATACAACCCATTCCAATCATGTATAATACAGTTCAATCAAATCATTTACAATTCGATCCCATCCATTCATATACCGCTCTATTCAACCCAATCTAATCGTACACTATCCGATCACATATCATTTAATCCAATCCACAACATATCACCTACTCTAATCCAATCATACACAATCCAATCATATATCATCCAATCCAATTCAATCATATACAATCAACTCAACAAATAACTCAACAATCAAGTCAAAGGACTCAACTCGATTAATATGCAAATTAGAACATAGTGATGTGATATAATCCAATTCAATTATCAACAAGCTCAATCAAACCAATCAAATCATGCACAATCCACTAAATTTGGGAGTTTCTCTAACCGACAACAATCCCACCACCTATACATAGGTGATGCACAATGAGTCACGTCATTGCCACGTCCGTTCATACTTGCCAGGGTATGAACGACTCAACCAATCATGGATCCATCAATCAATCAAGTCCTATCATTTCAGAATAATGAAATAGGGAAACATCCGACACGGTACAATCCCTTCCTACATTGGCGGTGTAGTTTATGGGATTCGAGTATGGACTATACTCTTACCCAATTCGGTGCTCAATACTCCTCCCAAAACTCAATACGCACATATCTATCAAGTAAGTAAAATATCCAAAATATTCATTTAGTCTCTTAGGACTTAATTTCAAATCAACTCATTTAGTCTCATTGGACTCTTTTCAAAACTCAATCAGTCTGGTCTCATTGGACCTTCTTTCAAATCGACTCATCTCAATCATCAAACTCTTCTCTTTAAATTGATACCATCTCAACTCAATGGATGTAGAAAATATTATATGCATTTAAAATATAATTCCAACTCCTCAGCTTTACCTCAAAATAGACACTTTTATGTAAAAATGTTCAACTCATTTATACTCAAAATACTTATGTTCAAAGTGATAATTAAGAGACTTTTCAAACTCAAATCGTGCTTAAACTCTTTTTAAAAAAATCAGAGATGAAAATAATCATTCTTTAAAACTCAAAATAGTGTATAAATAGTTTATGCAAAAATGCTCACAATCATTTATTTAAAACTCCTTCTCAAAAGATCATTTATTTTCAAAAATGTTCATAAGACTCCAATCAAATCAAATTATGCAAATCACATATCACATAATCACATTAGACTCCAATCTACTTCATCACACAACATCCTCATCAACACAACCTATTCATTCACGTCATCTTCAAACATCATCATCGCATTATCACCAAATATCATCATCACATCATAACTTGTCACGCCCCAGGAGGGTACCCTAGGCGTGGCCGGCACTCGAAAGCCATTTCTGGCTTCCAAACAAACCACCTAGTCCAATCACACATTCATTCAAACACATTCTCTCAGCGGAAGACTCATTCAATGAAGTACTATTCATAATTTAGGGCCAAAGGCCAAATAACTATCAAATCGACAAATAGTTATAGAAGAACTACTCAAAGAACAATCCAACATTTCTACACTCCGGTCTATGAAGCCTTTATCAACAATCTAGGAGGTGCCAATGACAAGCTCATGGCTACCAACAATCAAAATAAAGGAAACAACACAAAACTATACAAGAAACTCAGCATCCTCCAGAAACTAGGAGGACTCACCAACTAACTGAGAGTGTGTGGATCTTCAATGGTGCGTCGATTGATGATCTCTAGTACCTGTCTCTGCATCATGAAATGATGCAAGCCAAATACAACTCAACAAGCGTCCTAAGTCTAAGCAAGAATATAGTTTTAGATAATATACAAATCAACTCAATTCGACTTAGAGTACTACTAAGACCTATGTGGGAGTTTCTCTTATCCGACTACCATCACTTATGAGCCAGTGATAGTACAACAAACCGATGTTGTTGCCACGTCTGTTCATACCTTGCCAGGGTATGAACAAATCAACCAATCATGGATCCCATCAATTAGTCAAGTCCTATCATTTTTGGATAATAAAATGGGAAACATCCGACTTTAACGGTTCAATCCCATGGGAAGCATCCGACTTTAACGGTTCAATCCCTTCTTGCATTGGCGGCATAGTTCATGGGGTTCAAGTATGGACTATACTCTTACCCACTCGGTGCTCGATACTCCTCCCAAGACTCAATGCTCATAAAACTACATCCAATCAACTCAATCAAATCATATCGACAATTCTCATTTACAACCTTGTCAACTCATCAACTCTAGCACAATCAAATCTCTACCAATCATACTATCCGATCGATTCCAATCACATCTTTCAAGAGTAAATTTAAATGTACATTTATAGCCAAATACAAACATATCCCATCATTTCTCTATTCATTCAACACGTCTTTGGGACTTATCACAACTCCAAGGTTTTAAACCAACAATTCAAGATGAATAACATATCGAAAAAAATCAACATCTTTATCAAAATCAACATGGTTAACAAAATCAATAAAGTATGTTTAACAACTCATCTCTATCAACTCATACTCATATGAAGGCTCTTTTTAGAAATTTCTTGACTCAACAACATCAACATAACAAGAATCAAATTCATGGATGACAAGACTCATTTAGACATAGGCCTATCAAGAAACTCCATTCTTATGAACATTTAACCTCAAAGAAAGTGTAGGACACATGGGTGGACTCAACCCATGTTTTGAGTAGCCTTACATACCTTAGTGAAGACTTGAAGAAAACGTTGATGTTGGGTCTTCAATGGAAAGCTTGAATCTTGAAGCTCTTGGATGAAATCTTTGTTGGAGAAGGATTGAAGAAGAAGAGAGGGATTTCTAGGGCTTTTAGAGAGAGAGAGAGGGATTGAAAATGGTCCCAAAACATGCTAAGGCTGATATATATATAATTTGGGAAAATTCCCAAATTGCCCTTTCTTCAAAAAATCTGGAAAAATAGGCCAAAAACACCCTTGGCGCCACTGAGGCGCCAGGTCGAATAGGCTAAAAACCTACACATCTTTTAGTGGCGCATCGCGCAAAGGACCAAACTAATGAGGCTTGTTCCTGACGCAATAGTGGCGCGTCGCGCCCTTACAGTGCCAAGCCCAATTTTTCTAGGTTCTGGGAAAATAGGCTTGAAAAACCTGCACACCTCGTAGTGGCGCAACGCGCCAAGGGACTAACTACTGAGGCTTGTTCCTGGCGCGATAGTTGCGCATCGCGCCACTGCGGCGCCAAGCCCAGATTTCCAGCAGTTGCAACCCAGGCCTGAAATTCCTACCGTGCTAGTCCGTCTTAGGATCGTCATATCTTTTGACTCCGAACTCTAAAAATTACATTTTTGGTGGCGTTGGAATAAAGACTCGATGACCTTAAATTTAATAGGTCGTGGGCCACCCCAATTGTCGTCTTTCAAAAGATAGGGTTGTTAGAAGTCGACCCCTTAAGCGACTTTATCCTAACACTTAGCCACGACGAACCTTTTGGACTTAGCTTGGTCCTAGGGGTCCTTTGTGACCCCACATCACCTCCAACACTCTTTAATTACTCATGGACTTATCTTAACTCATGCATATACTTCACAATAATAGAGTTCGACCCTACTCGAATACAAGAAAGGTCCGAATCTTAGGGAAAATTTTTGAGGGGTGTTATAATATATCCCCCTTGGGATCATTCATCCTTGAATGACGAGTAAACCAAGAATGGAAATCGGGGTACAAATCAGAATCAAAATTCAATCAATCAACCAATCAATTTCTCAAATAAAATTTACTATCCAAACTCAAAATGCACGAACGAATTTAATTCAAGGGATTGGGCATTACCTTCAACGTTCTCATTGGTAGGCACGAATAGATGGGGATATTTAGATTTTATATCTTCCTCCACTTCCTATGTAGCTTCCTCAACAAACTGATTCCTCTACAGGACTTTGACTGAGGTGATCTCTTTGTTCCTCAATTTGCGAATTTGGCAATCAAGAATTTGGGCCGGAACCTCTTCATAGGATAAGCTATCCTTAACTCCAATATTATCAATGGAGACTACCAACGAGGAATCGCCTAAGAACTTCTTCAACATTGAAACGTGAAATACCGAATGAATAAAGGATAGATCTGAGGGTAACTCCAACTCATAGACGACACTCCCATTCCGCCTCGCAATTTGGTAAGGACCAATATATCGAGAACTAAGCTTCCCCTTCTTTCCAAACCTCATGACGCCCTTCATGGGTGACACTTTCAAGTATACCCAATCACACACCTCAAACTCTAAGTCTCTCCTCCTCACATCAGTGTAAGATATTTGGCAGCTTTGGGCTGTCTTTAGCCTATCTTGAATAACTCTCACCTTATCCATGGCTTGGTGAATAAAATCAGGCCCAATGAACTCAGCTTTACCAACTTCAAACCACCCAATTGGCGATCTACACTTCCTCCCATACAAAGCTTCATAAGGAGCCATTTGAATGCTTGCATGATAGCTATTATTATATGCAAACTCTATGAGAGGTAAGTGATCATCCCAATTTCCTTTGAAGTCAAGCACACAAGCTCTCAACATATCCTCTAATATCTGAATGGTGTGCTCCGCTTAGCCATCCATTTGGGGATGAAAGGCCGTACTCAAGTTCATCTTCAAACCCAGTCCCTTCTGAAAGGATTTCCAAAATTGGGAAGTGAATTGAGCTCCTCTAGCTAAAATGATGGACAAGGGAACCCCATGCAACCTGACAATCTCCTGAATGTATAACTTTGCATAATCTTCTCAGGTGTCAGTAGTCTTAACTACCAAGAAGTGAGCTAATTTCGTCATTCTATCCACAATCACCTAAATGGAATCATGTTGCTTTCGGGACCTCGGTAAACCTGTAATAAAGTCCATGTTGATCATCTCCCACTTCCATTCTGGAATTTCTATATTTTGAGCTAAACCACATGGCCTTTGATGCTCAACCTTTACCTATTGGCAATTCGGGCACTTGGAAATAAACTTCGCAACATCTCTCTTCATCCCACTCCACCAATAAACTTCCTTCAAGTCGTGATACATCTTTGTAGAGCCAGGATGAATAAAGTATCTAGAACTATGCACTTCGGCCATAATCCTTCTTTAAAAATCATTGACATCTGGTACGCACAATCTATTTTGGTACCTCAACACACCATCTCCCCGTTTGGTAAAAACCATCACCTTTTTTTTATGAACAACTTCCTTCAACCGGAGGAGGACAGGATCTTGGTCTTGCTTTTCTTTTACCTCTGCCATAAGTGAGGATGCAACCCTATCCTAAACATTAACTCCACCTTCATTATACTCTTCAAGATGAACTCCCAATCGGGCTAATCTGTGCACCTCTCTAGCCAATTCTTTCCTTCCATCCTCCATATGGGTAGTGCTACCCATAGACAACCTGCTAAGAGCATTAGCAACAACATTAGCTTTACCTGGATGGTAGAGGATGCTCATATCATAGTCTTTGAGTAGTTCGAGCCATCTCCTTTGTCTCAGGTTGAGTTCCTTCTAGCTGAAGACGTATTGTAAACTCTTGTGATTGGTGAACATATCAACATGTACTCCATACAAGTAGTGGCGCCAAATTTTAAGGGCAAATACCACAACTGCCAGTTCAGGGTCATGAGTTGGGTAGTTCCTCTCATAAACCTTAAGTTGTCTTGAAGCATAGGCTATCACCTTTCCCCTCTGCATTAGCACACATCCCAAACCAACTCTAGATGCATCACAATAGCTCACAAAACCCTCCGTTCCATCGTGCAAAGTTAGAACAGGAGCAGTGGTTAGCTTGGTCTTCAATTTCTAGAAACTCTCCTCATAAGCATCAGACCATTGGAACTTAGCCTTCCTTTGGGCCAGTTTGGTCAATGGTGATGATATGGATGAGAATCCCTCTACAAACCTTCGATAATAGCTAGCTAAACCCAAGAACCTTCTTATCTCTATCGGGGACGTGGGTCTGGGCCAATTTTTCACTACTTTAATCTTCTGAGTATCAACCTGAATACCATCTCTAGATACAATGTGGCTTAGAAAAGCCACTGATGCAAGCCAAAATTCACATTTTGAGAACTTTGCATATAATATCTGGTCCTTCAAAGTTTGCAAGACGACTCTAAGATGATGGGCGTACTCCTCCTTATTATTGGAGTAAACCAAAATATCATCTATGAATACAATCACAAATATATCAAGATATGGTTTAAATACTCAGTTCATGAGATCCATAAAAGTTGCGGGGGCATTAGTCAACCCGAAGGACATCACCAAGAACTTAAAGTGGCCATAGCGGGTCCAAAAAGCTGTCTTTCGGATATCACACTCCCTCACCTTCAACTGATGGTAGCCCAATCTTAGGTCTATCTTTGATAAACAAGTGGCACCCTAAAGTTGATCAAATAAGTCGTCTATTTGGGTGAGAGGGTATTTGTTCTTTATGGTGATCTTGTTCAGCTGCCTGTAGTCAATACACATTCTAAGGGACCCATCTTTTTTTCACACAAATAGGACTGGAGAACCCCATGGTGAGACACTCGGCCTAATGAATCCCTTATCTAACAAGTCTTTCAACTATTCTTTAAACTCTTTCAACTCAGCTGGAGCCATTCTATATGGAGGGATTGAGATAGGCTGGGTATCAGGAAGGACATCAATCCCAAAGTCAATCTCCCTATCAGGAGGGACTTCAGGTAGATCCTCAGGAAAGATATCAGGAAACTCATTGACAATTGGAACCGACTCAAGGGGTGGAAACTCAATATTGTCATCTTTCACTCGGACAAGGTGATAAATGCACCCTTTTGAGATTAGCTTCCTGGGCCTAAGGTAGGAAATAAACTTAGCCTTAGGCACGACAGGACTACCCTTCCACTCTATGACAGCCTCATTCGGGAATTTGAACATAACAATCTGAGTCCTACAATCAATAGAGGCATAACAGACATAAAGCCAGTCCATGCCAAGGATCACATCAAAATCAACCATGTCCAACTCAACTAAGTCAGCCAAGGTATCCCTGTGATGAATTGACGCAGTGAAATCTCTATAGACTCTCTCAATTAAGATAGAATCACCGACAAAAGTAGCTACACTAAAAGGCTTAAGGAGACACTCAGGGATTTTATCAAACTTACTTGCCATGTAAGGAGTTAAAAAAGATAGTGTGTCACCCGGATCCATCAAAACATAACAGTCAAGAGAAAGGACTCGAATTATACCCATCACGATATTTGGAGAGTTCTCCTGATCTTAACGACTACCCATGGCATATAGATGGTTTGTACCCCCACTCGTACCTGAAGTATTGCCCCTTTCATTACCTATAGCTGGCGGTGCGGTGGTAGAAAAATGTTCTCTGTTCCTCCCTGTCGGACACTCCCTCTAAAAATGGTCCATTTGGCTGCATTTATAACAACCAACTCTTCCCGCACTGCACTCTCCCAAGTGGAGCTTACCTCACTTGCCGTATAATGGCTTCCCTTTTGAACCCTGACTCACGCATGCCTGGGATTGAGAACCCTGGGGTCTGAAATTCTAGCGACTCTGTCCCTACCGATCATACCTGTTCTGCGGCATAGGTGCACTGGCGGTAGATGAGGCATAGTTGGAAGACCTCTTTTAGAAGAAGGACCTGTTGCCCTAGCTTTGCCTCTGTTCATTCTCCTGCCCAACTAATCTTGCCTTCTTGCTCAAATGCTCCTCTTTGTCTTTTCTCTTCTCATCCTTCACCTATTGAGCGTATACCATTTATCTTGAAATATCCATATCGGAGATTAACAATGCCGCTTTGCACTCCTTCTTCACATGTCTTCCCAAATCGGAGAAAAATTTCCTCATCTTCGACCTCACATCTGGGATCATCTCTAGAGAATACCTGGACAGCTGGATAAACTTCAGACTGTACTCCTTAACAGTCATGCCTTCTTCTTTCAGATTCACAAACTCCTCCAATTTCGCTTCCTTTAATTCTCAGGGAAAGAAGTGGTCAAGAAAGGCTCCCTCAAATTCATCTAACATAGCAGGTTCGGCATCCTCACCTCTACCTTGTTCCCATTGGTTATACCAGATGTTTGCCACATATTTGAGCTGGTAGGACACCAACTCAACCCCCTCAATCTCCGTAGCATACATAGCTTTTAGGATTTTCCACATTTCATCAATAAAGTTTTAGGGGTCTTCATCAACCTTAGAACCCGTGAATGCCGGCGGATTCATTCTCAAAAAGTCTCTAATTCTGGTAGCAACAGATGGTTCTTGGGAACTAGAGCTAAGAGTTGGCAAACTCTGGGTACCATTTCGGGCAGCCACTAATTGAGTGAGCATGGAAATTGCTCCTCTAAAGTCTGTTTTCGAAGTTGGTGCAGGTGGAGTAGTAGGCATTTGAGGTGCCTCCGTATACCTCGTCGGTCGGTCTCTAGCCCTCGATGGGCGTACCTTTCACTTTGGCATCTCTGCGTTATAAGCATTTCTCTAGCTAGAAGCACATTTAGGAGGGATTATCTATAATGTTTAAACTCATGAATTAGAAAGGAGTTTTATAGAGTTTAACTCTATCGCACGAATTCAGAGTATGAAAGAAGTGAAATAATTCTTAATGTCTTATAGCCTCCTGATTATAAGTGTGGTGCACAACACACCCATAAGCAATACTCTACTAGACACGGCTTCATAAACTCCCTAGGACTCTTGAACTCTATGCTCTTATACCATGTTTGTCACGCCTCGGGAGGGTACCCTAGGCGTGGCCGGCACTCGAAAGCCATTTTTGGCTTCCAAGTAAACCACCTAGTCCAGTCACACATTCATTCAAACACATTCTCTCAGCGGAAGACTCATTCAATAAAGTACTATTCATAATTTAGGGCCAAAGGCCAAATAACTATCAAATCGACAAATAGTTATAGAAGAACTACTCAAAGAACAATCCAACATTTATACACTCCGGTCTATGAAGCCTTTATCAACAATCTAGGAGGTGCCAATGACAAGCTCATGGCTACCAACAATCAAAATAAAGGAAACAACACAAAACTATACAAGAAACTCAGCATCCTCTAGAAACTAGAAGGACTCACCAACTAACTGAGAGTGTGTGGATCTTCAATGGTGCGCCGATTTATGATCTCTAGTACCTGTATCTGCATCATAAAACGATGCAGGCCAAATAGCGTCAGTACATAGAATGTACGAGTATGTAAAATGACCGAATGAAACAACACCAGAAGGAACCAAATCAACTCAGGAATCTCAACTCAGAAAGAAATACAACTCAACAAGCGTCCTAAGTCTAAGCAAGAATATAGTCTAGACGGGACCAAATCATATACAAATCAACTCAATCCGACTCAGAGTACTACTAAGACCTATGTGGGAGTTTCTCTTATCCGACAACTATCACTTATGAGCCAGTGATAGTACAACAAACCGACGTTGTTGCCACGTCCGTTCATACCTTGCCAGGGTATGAACAAATCAACCAATCATGGATCCCATCGATCAGTCAAGTCTTATCTTTTCAGGATAATAAAATAGGAAACATCCGACTTTAATGGTTCGATCCCATGGGAAGCATCCGACTTTAATGGTTCAATCCCTTTTTACATTGGCGGCGTAGTTCATGGGGTTTGAGTATGGACTATACTCTTACCCACTCGGCGCTCGATACTTCTCCCAAGACTCAATGCTCATAAAACTCCATCCAATCAACTCAATCAAATCATATCAACAATTCTCATTTACAACCTTGTCAACTCATCAACTCTAGCACAATCAAATCTCTCCCAATCATACTATCTAATCGATTCCAATCATATCTTTCAACAGTAAATTTAAATGTACATTTATAGCAACATACAAATATATCTCATCATTTCTTTATTCATTCAACACGTCTTTGGGACTCATCACAACTCCAAGGTTTTAAACCAACAATTCAAGATGAATAACATATTGAAAAAAATCAACATCTTTATCAAATTCAACATGGTTAAGAAAATCAATAAAGTATGTGTCACGACCTAATCCCATGGGCTGCGACTGGGGTCCGACCTGGACCCCCTTATGCGTATATATCAGTTACCCCTAAGTTGAACCATGTGTGATGTGAAACCATACACAAACCCTAATGGGTCAAAAACTTTTTTTTATAAACCTGTAGCCTTATTCAACTGTATCATGACAGGAAAGGTCATGCGAGCCGACGAGGCTGCCATACCACGAAGACATTTCCAATACGTCGGATGAGCACAACTGAAACAAACTTACAAATAACCCACATACACATATATCTACAGACCTCTAAGAATGGTAACAGCAACATATGGCGGGACAGGGCCCCTGCCGTACCCCTGGACAAATAAATATATACATCGCAGGACCAGTACTCAAAAGTTAGGCTCCGGAATAGTGGAGCGCTCCCAACATCGCTGAGTGGAAACTCTAAGCAAGCGGACTTCCAAAATGAACATTTGTACCTGCGGGCATGAAACGCAGCCCCCCGAAGAAAGGGGGTCAGTACGATATATGTACTAAGTATATAAAGCATGAACTGTAATAAATAAAGACATTACCAGAACAGAATGTGCAAAAATGAGCAAACTATCCAGAATATAAAAAGGTTTTTCATAACCACAGATAGTGTATGCAGAGAACCATATGCCATATCCGGTCCCATTATGGGACTCGGTGAACAAATACAAAATGTGGTCGCCGCCCCGTCACTGGCGCCACAGCACATCATAACTCCAGAGTAGGGAATATCTCCGTAACAGATCATATCATATCAGATGGTCATATCAGATCATATCATATCATAGGTGTACATGGCATATCATAACTCCACAAATCAAACCCATGTACAGGTCGTACCTGCCCACTCACGTCGGGGCACAGCGAATAATGCAGAGAAGTATGCACGATAACAAAACCTGGCCCGGGCTCGGTGAAAGAAGTATTGAGGCATTCACGAGTTGAGTAGTGAGAAACCAAATGCAGTTTAAACCATATTTGAGACTCGATGGAATAATCAAAATAAGCTATCATTCAAAATCCAGACAAGGGTCATATCAAGTACCTTTTGAAAGTTACTATGGGTTACATCAAAATAGAACTTTTGGGAATCATATACACATATCAAGGCATAACAAAATATCTTTTGGAAGTCGAGAAGTCGGCCATTCTAGCAGCTTTACGAACAGGAACTTCTTTAAAATCATATGAAGTTATATACTTGTTTCTTAAAATCCATGCTGAAAAGGAATATTAGCTTTATATACTTATGTCAAAGAAATGCTAAAAGAAAGTATAAGCCTTACATACGTATGCCAAAACATGCCAAAAGAAAGAAACGTTAACTTTACATACTTATACCAAAACATGCCAAAAGAAGGAATAACTTTACATACTTATACCAAAACATGCCAAAAGAAGGAATAGCTTTACATACTTATACCAAAACATGCCAAAAGAAGGAATAGCTTTACATACCTGTTACGGGTTACTTTTTATCCCGTTCGTCTCGTCGTCCTTTAAACCTAAGTAACATAAAAGCAATATGAGTATCAACCCTTCTTAACTTTCCAGCATCTTAGGTTACACCTTAGTATTAATGGAGTATATTTCCTTAGTCGTTTCCTCGACTAGTTCTGTTATTCGCTAAGGCGTCGACGAAAATTGGACAGCACCTCCCCTATAATGTGCCCTATCCGAATTCCCAACCATGTCCTTAGCACCTGCAGCCAACCAACAATGCAACCAGCAGCCCATACATATACATATTACGACCAAAATTACACAATATAAACCCCCAACAATTCACTCAAAACTAAGATACCAAAACTAGAGTTTTTAATCTTTCTTTCACGAATTCTTTAATTGCAAAGCGGAGGGTCATGTGGCTGCAACCAGTCGCTCCCAAACCTCATTTAGATAACTTTTAGACCCTGAAACACGCCACAACACAACCAGCAGCAGCCCCCATGCGCACAACACCTTATTTCGACAACAACTTAACTATAGCGATTCTAAATTCGTTAATTTCGAACGCCAAACTTTTCAACCCTTTTACCCAACTTCCAGCAGCTCCTAAGGTGTGTAATACACCATAATTTAACATCATAAACTTCAAATTAGAGGGTAAGAACTTACCTTTCCTGAAATTGGCTAGAACTCGCCAAAATCGCGCCTCGGAACTTTTTTCAGCGTGCTGTAACGTCGTGGCAGCTTGCTGTCCGTTTTTTGCTGCACAAAACTCTAATTTTATACTACTAATACTTCCATATCATCGTGGTATACGCTATACAATTAATTTACGGAACGAAATCGGGACTTACCTTATTTTTCTCCCAAAGCCGTCACCCTTTTCTCTCTTAGCTTAGGGTTTGTTTTCTCTTGTTGCTGCTGATTTTATTGGATCAGAACTGAAGACATTAGTCATATATACATATATTTAGGTGGCCCTAGGTGGTGACACATGTCAGCCCCTTAGGATGACACGTGTCAAGCCATGATTGGCCACCGTGTCATGCTGCCAATTAGGGGCTGCCACATGGCAGCGGGGTCCACCTCCCCCACGCAGCTGCATCACCTACTTGACCCTAAGTAGGTGCATCACCTGCTTGCTTGAGGTGCTGCCACATGTCTCTCCTCCATTGGCTGCCACGTGTCATCTTTTTTCCTTCCTCGTGGGTTCGTAATCTCGTCTTACTTTAAGAACTCATGTAATCCGCACTACGTAAGCTTGGTATATCCTTAAGCAACTTAAGTGTATAAGACTCTTAACGCAGTGTCTTACATAGGTAAATTGAGTCCTACGACTCGTTTCTTAGCCTCCCACTCTTTCCGGATTCTTATGACTCTATCTCCAACCTCCCTTCTCGCGAGGTATCACAATCTTCTTTCCTTAGAGTTGTTTGATAGTGTCGTAGCTTATCCGGCTCACATGATAGTGTCTAAGGAACATAAGAAGACGTTCCGAGCTCAAGAGTGCGGGGTGTAATAGTATGTTTAGCAACTCATCTCTATCAACTCATACTCACATGAAGACTCTTTTTAGAAATTTCTTGACTCAACAACATCAACATAACAAGAATCAAATTCATGGATGACAAGACTCATTTAGACATAGGCCTATCAAGAAACTCCATTATTATTAACATTTAACCTCAAAGAAAGTGTAGGGCACATGGGTGGACTCAACTCATGTTTTGAGTATCCTTACATACCTTAGTGAAGACTTGACGAAAGCCTTGATGTTGGGTCTTCAATGGAAAGCTTGAATCTTGAAGCTCTTGGATGAAATCTTTGTTGGAGAAGGATTAAAGAAGAAGAGAGGGATTTCTAGGGCTTTTAGAGAGAGAGAGGGGGATTGAAAATAGTCCCAAAACGTTCTAAGGCTGATACATATATAATTTGGGAAAATTCCCAAATTGCCATTTCTTCAAAAAATTTGGAAAAATAGGCCAAAAACACCCTTGGCGCGATAGTGGCGCATCGCGCCACTGAGGCGCCTGGTCGAATAGGCTAAAAACCTACACATCTTTTAGTGGCGCATCGTACCAAGGAACAAACTACTGAGGCTTGTTCCTGGCGCGATAGTGGCGCGTCGCGTCCTTACAGCACCAAGCCCAAGTTTTATTTGGGTTCTGGGAAAATAGGCTTGAAAACCCTACACACCTCATAGTGGCGCACTGCGCTAGGGGCCAAACTACTGAGGCTTATTCCTGGCGCGATAGTGGCGCATCGCGCCATTGCGGCGCCATGCCCAGATTTCCAGCAGTTGCAACCCAGGCCTGAAATTCCTGCCGGGCTAGTCTGTCTTAGGGTCGTCATATCTTTTGACTCCGAACTCCAAAAATTACATTCTTGGTGGCGTTGGAATGAAGCCTCGACGATCTTTAATTTAATAGGTCGTGGGCCACCCCAATTGTCGTCTTTCAAAAAATAGGGTTGGTAGAAGTCGACCCCTTAAACAAACTCATCCTAAGACTTAGCTACGACAAACCTTTTGGACTTAGCTTGGTCCTAGGGGTCCTTTGTGACCCCACATCACCTCTAACACTCTTCAATTACTCAGGGACTCATTTTAACTCATGTATATACTTCACAATAATAGAGTTCGACCCTACCCAAATACAAGACAGGTCTGAATCTTAGGGAAAAAATTTGGGGGGTGTTACATAACTGTTCCATTTAATTCTTTTCATTCCAATCAATACACATGCACAAACTATCCATCTTAAAATCAAGACCAATTATGACCAAAAGAAATCTCACCATGGGTTCATGTGAATTAATACATGCATCCATACTCTCAACAAAACTCAACTCAAGAACACCATCAATACATATGAATTTATATACCAAAAATTCATTTGTAGTCAACAATATGAAATATAACTATTTAGTCATTCAAGTCATGAAAATCATCATTCAATTAATAATAATAAAAAATATTCTATGGTTTAGGAAATTCAAGAAAATCTTAATAGAAGTTTCAAACCTTTCACAATCTTCATCCAACACATCTATGGGGCATATGGAAGAACTCAATCCATATTTTAGGTTTGCCTTACATACCTTAGAGTAGATTTTGAAGAAACCTTGTTGTTGGGTCTTCAATGGGAAGTTTGAATCTTGAATTTTTTAGGGCAAATCTTGTCGGAGATGTTTGGAAGAGAAAGGGATAGAGATTAGGGGTTTTTAGAGAAAGGCACAAGACTGAAAATGTGGTCCAAATCCTCCAAGGCTAGAGTATACATAATTAGAGAAAAAGTCCAATTTTCCCTTCCTCAAAATCTGGAAAACTGGGCAAAATTTCCTACTGGCGCTATAATGGCGCGTCGCACCACTACAGCGCCAAGTCGAATTTAGGCTTAAAACCTACACATCTGCTAGTGGCGCATCACGCCAAAAACCAAACTACTGAGGTTGTTTTATGGCGCTATAGTGGCGCGTCGCACCCTTACAGCGCCAAGCCTAAGTTTTCTGAGTTCTAGGAAATAGGCTTAATAACCCTGCACATCTCGTAGTGGCGCACCGCGCTAGGGACCAAATGTCATGCCCCGGGAGGGTAACCTAGCCGGCACTCTAAAGCCATTTCTGGCCTCCAATCGAACCACCTGGTCCAGTCACACATTCATTCAATCACATTCTTTCAGCGGAAGACTTAATCAATGAAATACTATACATAATTTAGGGCCAAAGGCCAAATAACCATCAACTCAACAACTAGTAATAGAAGAACTACTTAAAAGAACAATGCAATATTTCTACGCTCCGGTCTATGAAGCCTCTATCAATAATCTAGGAGGTGCCAATGAGAAGCCCATGGCTACCAACAAACAAAAATAAAGGAAAACAAAACAAAACAATAAAGAAAGTCTTGGCATCCTCCGGAAGCTAGGAGGGCTCACCAAGTAGCTGGGAGTATGTAGATCTTCAATGGTACGCCGGCTGATGACCTCTAATACCTGTCTTTGCATCATGAAACGATGCAGGCCAAATGGCATCAGCACATGGAATGTACGAGTACGTAAAATGGCTGAATAATACAATATCAAAAAGGGTCAAACCATCTCGAAAATCTCAACTCAAAAGGAAGGAAACAACTCAATCAAGTGTCCTAAGTCAAACAAGAAATGGGTTAGACGGACCCAAATTACATGCCTCTCAACTCAAACTGACTCAGAGTACTATCAAGACCTAAACGGGAGTTTCTCTTATCCAAAAATCATCACTTATGAGCCAGTGATAGTACAACAAGCCGACGTTGTTGCCATATCCATTCATACCTTGCTAGGGTATGAATGAGTCACCAATCATGCATTCCATCGATCAGTCAAGTCCTATTATTTCAGGACAATAAAATGGGAAATATTTGACTTTAACGGCTCGATCCTAACGGAAAGCATCCGACTTTAACGGTTCCATCCCTACCTACATTGGTGGCGTAGTTTATGGGGTTCGAGTATGGACTATACTCTTACCCGCTTTGGTGCTCGATACTCCTCCCATGACTCCATGCTCAGAAAACTCCATCCAATCAACTCAGACAAGTCATCTCGCCTAGTCTCATTTAGAACCTTGCCAACTCATCAAATCTATCCTTAATTCAACTCAATCAAGTGTATATTAGATAAGCACTTATAACAATCTACCAACATATTCAACCATTCCTCTTCTCATTTATCACATCTTTAGAACTCATCACAACTTCAAGGTTTTTAAATCAATAATTCATGAGGAATAACATATTTAAGGAAATTGACATATTTAACATAATCACATGGTTAAGGAAATCCTAAAAGTATGTTAACAACTCATCTCCATCGACTCATGCTAACAAGAAGATTTTAAGAATTTCTTAGCTCAACAACATCAACATAATAGGAATCAATTAAACAGGTGACAAGACTCATTTGAACATAAACCTACCAAGAAACTCCATTCTTATGGACATTTAACCTCAAAGAAATTATAGGGCACATGGGTGGACTCAACCCATGCTTTGGATAGCCATACATACCTTAGTGAAGATTTAAAGAAAACCTTGTTGTTGGGTCTTCAATGGAAAACTTGAATTTCTTGAAGCTCTTGAATGAAATCTTTGTTGGAGAAGGATTGAAGAAGAAGAGAGGGATTTCTAGGGCTTTTAGAGAGAGAAAGAAGTTGAAAATAATTTTCCAAAACCTTTTAAGGCTGATACATTTATAATTTGGGAAAATTCCCAAATTGCCCTTTCTTCAAAATTCTGAAAAATAGGCCAAAAACACTCTTAGTGCGATAGTGGCGTGTCGCACCACTGCAGCGCGAAGTCGAATAGGCTTAAAAACCCTGCAACCCAATAGTGGCGCATCGCGCCAGGGATCAAACTACTGTGGCTGTTTTGTGGCACGATAGTGGCGTGTCGCGCCCTTACAGCGCCAAGCCAATATTTTCTGGGTTCTGGAAAATAGGCTCAAAAACCCTGCACATCTCATAGTGGCGCACCGCGCCAGGGACCAAACTACTGAGGCTTGTTCGTGGCGCGATAGTGGCGCATCGCGCCACTGCGGCGCCAAGCCCAAATTTCCAACAGTTGCAACCCAGGCCTGAAATTCCTGCTATGCTAGTTCGTCTTAGGATCATCATATCTTTTGACTCCAAACTCCAAAAATTATATTCTTGGTGGCGTTGGAAAGAAGACTTGACGACCTTTAATTTAATAGGTCGTGGGCCTCCCAGATTATCATCTATTAAAAGAAAGGGTCATTAGAAGTCGACCCCTTATATGAACTTATCCTAAAACTTAGCCACGATGAATCTTTTAGACTTAGCTTGGTCCTAGGGGTCCTTTGTGACTCTACATCACCTCTAACACTTTTCAATTTCTCAGGGATTCATCTTAACTCATGCATATACTTCACAATAATTGATTTCACAATAATTGATTTCAACCCTACACGATCTCTTTGTTCCTCAATTTGCGAATTTGGCGATAAAGAATTTGGACTGGAACCTCTTCATAAGATAAGCTATCCTTAACTCCAATACTATCAATGGGGACTACCAATGAGGGATCTCCTAAGCACTTCTTCAATATCGAAACATGAAATACCAGATTAATAGAGGTGAGCTCTAGGGTAACTCCAACTCATAGGCGACACTCCTAATTCATCTCGTAATCTGCTAAGGACCAATGTATCGAGGACTAATCTTCCCCTTCCTTCCAAACCTCATGAAACCCTTCATGGGTGACACTTTCAAATACACCCAATCATCCACCTCAAACTCTAAGTCTCTCCTCCTCACATCGGTGTAAGATTTTTGGCGGCTTTGGGCTGTCTTTAGCCTATCTTGAATAATTCTCACCTTCTCTATAGCTTGGTAAACAAAATCGGGCCCAATCAACTCAACTTCACCAACTTCAAACCATCCAATTAGCTATCTACATCTCCTCCCATACGAGGCCTCATAAGGAGCCATTTGAATGCTTGCATGATAGATATTATTATATGCAAACTCTATGAGAGGTAAGTGATCATCCCAATTTCCTTTGAAGTCAAGCACACATGCCCTCAACATATCCTCCAATGTCTGGATGTTGCGCTCTACTTGGCCGTCCATTTGGGGATGAAAGGTCGTAATCAAGTTCACCTTCAAACTCAGTCCCTTCTGAAAATATTTCCAAAATTGGAAAGTGAATTGAGCTCCTTTGTCTGAGATGATAAACAAGGGAACCCCATGCAATCTGAAAATTTCCTGAATATATAATTTTGCATAATCTTTTGTGGTAGTAGTAGTCTTAACTGCCAAGAAGTGAGCTGATTTCATCATTCTATCCACAATCACCCAAATCGAATCATGTTGCTTCTGGGATTTCGGCAGACATGTGATAAAGTCTATATTAATCATCTCCCACTTCCATTCCGGGATTTCTATATTTTAAGCCAAGCCACATGGTCTTTGATGCTCAACTTTCACCTGTTGGCAATTCGGGCACTTGGAAATGAATTCCACAACATCTCTCTTCATCCCACTCCACCAATAAACTTCCTTCAAGTCGTGATACATCTTTGTAGAGCCAAGATGAATAAAACATCTGGAACTATGCACTTTGGCCATAATCCTTCCTTGAACAACATCGACATCTGGTACGCATAATCTGTTTTGGAACCTCAACACACCATCTCCCCCTTTGGTAAAAACCATCACCTCTTTTTTATGAACAACTTCCTTCAATCGGAGGAGGACGGGATCTTCGTCTTGCTTTTATTTTACCTCTGTCACGAGTGAGGATGCAGCCCCATCCTGAACATTAACTCCACCTTCATTGTTCTCTTCAAGACGAACTCCCAATCGGGCTAATCTGTGCATCTCTCTAGCCAATTCTTTCCTTCCCTCCTCCATATGGGCAGTGCTACCCATAGACAACCTGCTAAGAGCATTAACAATAATATTAGGTTTACCTGGATGGTATAAGATGCTCATATCATAGTCCTTGAGTAGATCGAGCCATCTCCTTTGCCTCAGGTTGAGTTCCTTCTGGTTGAAGACGTATTGTAAACTATTGTGATTGGTGAGCACATCAACATGCACTCCATACAAGTAGTGGTACCAAATTTTAAGGGAAAATACCATAGCTGCCAGTTCTAGGTCATGAGTTGGGTAATTCCTCTAGTGAACTTTAAGTTGTCTTGAAGCATAGGCTATCACCTTTCCCTTATGCATCAGCATACAACCCACCCTAACTCTAGATGCATAACAATAGATCACAAAACTCTCCGTTCCATCGAGCAAAGTTAGAACAGGAGTAGTGGTTAGCATGGTGTTCAATTTCTGGAAACTCTCCTCACAAGCATCGGACCATTGGAACTTAGCCTTCTTTTGGGTCAGCTTAGTCAATGGTGATGATATGGATGAGAATCCCTCTACAAACCTTCGATAATAGCTGGCTAAACCCAAGAAGCTTCTTATCTCTGTGTCCCCACTCGTACCTGAAGTATTGCCCCTCTCATTACCTATAGCTGGCGGTACGGTAGTAGAAAAATAGGCTTTGTTCCCCCCTGTAGGACACTCCCTCTGAAAATGGTCCATTTGGCCGCATTTAAAATAACCACCCCTTCCCTCTCTACACTCTCCCAAGTGGACCTTACCGCACTTGCCTCATAGTGGCTTCCCTCTCAAACCTTGACCCACGTTAGCCTGGGATTGAGAACCCTGGGGTCTGACATTCTGATGAATTTATCCCTGCCGATCATACCTATTCTGTGGCATAGGTGCACTTGTAGTCGATGAGGCATAACTGAAAGGTCTCTTCTAGAAGAAGGACCTGTTGCCCTTGTTTTGCCTCTGTTTATTCTCATGGCCCGCTGATTTTACCTTCTTGCTCAGATGCTCCTCTCTGTCTTTTCTCTTCTCATCATCCACCTGTTGAGCGTACACCATTAATCTTAAAATATCCATATGGGAGATTAACAATGCCGCTTTGCACTTCTTCTTCACATATCTTTCCAAACCAGAGACAAATTTCCTCATCTTCGACCTCACATCTGGGATCATCTCTGGAGCATATTTGGATAGCTAGATGAACTTTAGACTATACTCATTAACAGTCATACCTTCTTCTTTTAGATTCACAAATTCTTCCACCTTCGCTTCCCTCAATTCTCTTGGAAAGAAGTGATCAAGAAAGGCTCCTTCAAATTCATTCCAAATAGCAGGTTCAGCATCCTCACCTCTACCTTGTCCCCATTGGTTATACCAGATGTTTTCCACATCCTTTATTTGGTAGGATACCAACTCAACCCCTTCGATCTCCGTAGCATGCATAGCTTTTAGGATCTTTCATATCTCATCAATAAAGTTTTGGGGGTCTTCATAAACCTTAGAACCCGTGAATGCTGGTGGATTCATTTTCAGAAAGTCTCTAATTCTGGTGGCAACAAACGGCTCTTGGGAACTAGAGCTAAGAGTTGGCGAACTTTGGTTACCATTTTGGGTAACCACTAGTTGAGTAAGCATAGCAATCGCTCCTTGAAAATCTACTTCCGACGTTGGTATAGGCGGAGTAGTAGGCACTTGAGGTGCCTCCGCATACCTCGCAGGTCGGCCTCTAACCCTCGGTGGGCGTACTTCTGACTGAGGTATCTCTGTGTTATCAACATTTCTCTAGCTGGCCGTATGCTTAGGAGGCATTGTCTGCAACGTATAAACGCACGAATTAGAAAGGAGTTTTATAGAGTTTAACACTACCGCACGAATTCAGAGTATGAAAGAAGTGAAATAATTCTTAATCTCTTATAGCCTCCTGATTATAAGTGTGGTGCACAACACACCCATAAGCAAGACTCTACTAGACACGGCTTCATAGACTCCCTAAGACTCTTCAACTCTGTGCTCTGATACCATGTTTGTCATGCCTCAGGAGGATACCCTAGGCGTGGACGGCACTCGAAAGCCATTTCTGGCCTCCAAGTGAACCACCTAGTCCAGTCACACAGTTATTCAATCATATTCTCTTAGAGGAAGACTCAATCAATAAAATACTATTTATAATTTAGGGCCAAAGGCCAAATAACCATCAACTCAACAACCAGTTATAGAAGAAATACTTAAAAGAACAATCCAACATTTCTATGAACTGGTCTATGAAGCCTCTATCAACAATCTAGGAGGTGCCAATGAGAAGCCCATGGCTACCAACAAGCAAAAAAAAAGGAAAACAAAACAAAACTATAAAGAAAGTCTTGGCATCCTCCAGAAGCTAGGAGGGCTCACCAAGTAGCTGTGAGTGTGTAGATCTTCAATGGTGCGCCGGCTGATGACCTTTAGTACCTATCTCTGCATCATGAAATGATGGAGTTAAAATGGCATCAGTGCATGAAAGGTACGAGTATGTAAAATGGTTGAATAATACAACATCAGAAAGGGTCAAACCATCTCAGAAATCTCAACTCAAAAGGAAGGAAACAACTCAATCAAGTGTCCTAAGTCTAACAAGAAATGGGTTAGATGGACCCAAATTACAAGCCTCTCAACTTAAACCGACTCAGAGTACTATCAAGACCTAAATGAGAGTTTCTCTTAACCGACAACTATCACTTATGAGCCAGTGATAGTACAACAAGCCGACGTTGTTGCCATGTCCGTTCATACCTTGCCAGGGTATGAATGAGTCACTAATCATAGATTCTATCGATCAGTCAAGTCCTATCATTTTAGGATAATAAAATGGGAAACATCCGACTTTAACGGTTTGATCCCAATGGGAAGCATCCGACTTTAATGGTTCTATCCCTACCTACGTTGGCGGCGTAGTTTATGGGGTTTTAGTATGGACTATACTCTTACCCGCTTTGGTGCTCAATACTCCTCCCATGACTCCATACTCATAAAACTCCATCCAATCAACTCAGATAAGTCATCTCGGCTAGTCTTATTTAGAACCTTGCCAACTCATCAACTCTATCCTCAATTCAACTCAATCAAGTGTACATTACATAAGCATTTATAACAATCTACTAACATATTCAACCATTCCTCTTCTCATTTATCACATCCTTAGAACTCATCACAACTTTAAGGTTTTTAAATCAACAATTCAAGAGGAATAACACATTTAAGGAAATTGACATATTTAACATAATCACATGGTTAAGGAAATCAACAAATTATGTTAACAACTCATCTCCATCGACTCATGCTAACAAGAAGATTTTAGGAATTTCTTAGCTCAACAACATCAACATAATAGGAATCAATTAAATAGGTGACAAGACTCATTTGAACATAAACCTACCAAGAAACTCTATTCTTATGGACACTTAACCTCAAAGAAATTATAGGGCACATGGGTGGACTCAACCCATGCTTTGGGTAGCCTTACATACCTTAGTGAAGACTTGAAGAAAACCTTGTTGTTGGGTCTTCAATGGGAAACTTGAATTTCTTGAAGCTCTTGAATGAAATCTTTGTTGGAGAAGGATTGAAGAAGAAGAGAGGGATTTCTAGGGCTTTTAGAGAGAGAAAGAAATTGAAAATAATTTTACAAAACGTTTTAAGGCTGATACATATATAATTTGGGAAAATTTGCAAATTGCCCTTTCTCCAAAATTCTGAAAAATAGGCCAAAAACACTCTTGGCGCGATACTGGCGCATCGCGCCACTGCAACGCCAAGTCGAATAGGCTTAAAAACCCTGCAACCAAATAGTGGCGCATCGCGCCAGGGACAAAACTATGGAGGCTATTTTGTGGCGCGATAGTGGCGCATCACGCCCTTACAGCACCAAGCCCTTATTTTCTAGGTTCTGGAAAATAGGCTCGAAAACCCAGCACATCTCGTAGTGGAGCACCGTGCCAGGGACCAAACTACTTAGGTTTGTTTCTGGTGCGATAGTGGCACATTGCGCCACTGCGGCGCCAAGTCCAGATTTCCAGCAGTTGCAACCCAGGCCTGAAATTCCTGCCGTGCTAGTTCATCTTAGGATCGTCATATCTTTTGACTCCAAACTCTAAAAATTACATTCTTGGTGGCATTGGAAAGAAGACTCGATGAACTTTAATTTAATAGGTTATGGGCCACCCATATTGTCGTCTTTCAAAAGATAAGGCAGTTAGACGTTGACCCCTTATACGAACTTATCCTAAAACTTAGCCACGACGAATCTTTTGGACTAACCTTGGTCCTAGGGGTCATTTGTGACCCCACATCACCTCTAACACTTTTCAATTTCTCAAGGACTCATCTTAACTCATGCATATACTTCACAATAATTAAGTTCCACCCTACATGAATACAAGAAGGGTCCGAATCTTAGGGAAAATTTTTAGGGGGTGTTACACCAAACTACTGAGGCTTGTTCCTGGCGCGATAGTGGCATGTCGTGCCACTGCGGCGCCAAGCCCAGGCTTCCTGCAGTCACAACCCAGGCCTAAAATTTCGACATTACTAGTCCGTCTTAGGATAGTCATAACGTTTGACTCCAAACTCCAAAATTTACAATCTTGGCGGCGTTGGAAAGAAGACTCAAAGACCTTTAGTTTTATAGGTCATGGGCCACCCAATTCATCCTATTTTAGGAGACATGGTCGTTAGAAGTCAACCCCTTATATGAATTCATACGAAAACTTAATCGATTGAGATTCTTTGGACTCGACTAGGTGTTAGATCCCTTAGGACCTCTAAACACATCTATCACACTTCAAATACTTAGGAATTAATCCTAACTTATATATAAAATTACAAGTCGTATGGTTTGAGTCTACACACACGTGGAGAAATGTTCGAGTCTTTGTGAAAAATTTTTCGGGGTGTTACAAGATTTAGGTGATTTAAGGTATTTTCACCATTTTCAACATTCTCAAGCTTGGTTTAGGCGATTTCTTCAAAAAATTTCATGACAAAACTATTGGGTAGTGTATTTCTAACACTTTCCTCTGATTTCCATTGAATAATTTAGTATTTTAACTTCAAATTGTGGATTTCAAATTGGAGATTTTGGATTTTCTTGAATATGAATTTTTGAAAGAGAAATGGAGATTTTGAACTCATTTTGACCTCGTTTTTGAAACGGATTTCAACAGTGGATTCCTAATTACTTGAGGAATATTTTCATTAAACAATATTGAGATTTCAGGATTATTTTCTGACATGGGATTTTTGATCATTTTAACCTTTTCACCCGAATTTCTTGATTTTAGTGTCAATAGATTTAAAATATGATTGTGAGTCTATATTTGATTAGATTATGGTGATTTGGAGTATCATCATAGAGGAAAAGTGGTGATTTTTGATTGTTCGTGACCTTTTTTACTAAGGCAAGTAGAAGTCTAACGTTTGTTAAGTATGTTGAACCTTGTATTTTCCTTTGTTAGGGGATTAGGATGTGTTGGGTCATTAGATTGAATTGAATTATATGATCTGAAGTGTGATAGTGGAATTCGAATAGGGGTAATTATTTAAGTATTGTGAATTATGAGGCATTAATCTATTGTGTGATTGTGGAATATATGACATCTTATGTGAATATTTATCATGTTTCACTCATTACTTGTGTATATATTATTCTGTGATGGTTGCGGAATGACATGAGTGAGGTACTAAATATTGGGATCGTGGTTTCTATCGATCGAGGTGATTTGTCGAGGTTTCTTCCATGATCGAGGTCTCTTCCGGCAGCCAAGATCTTTTCCAACAGATATTGGCCAAGGTCTTTTCCTGCAGATATTGACTGAGGTCTCTTTCGGCAGCCAAGATCTCTTTCGGTAGATATTGACCGAGGTCATTTATAGCGAATACATGGTTTATGTGAGGCCCTCATAGGTTTTGGTCTGAGATGATCAGCAGATGTGTATCATAGGACAGACATACATCACGATATTTGACTTTGCATTTGCATTCATTTGTTTTTGTAATTGATCATGATCTGAGATTATATGTGTTTGCCTGAGTATAGTGGTGAGGATGTATTTGTGTTTTCTATCGTGTACTATCTAGTATTCTAGTGTATTTATGATATAAACTGTATAGATCGGGTTGTCTGAGTGCAGGTGTGTAGTTGTGGAGGATTGTGGTTCGGATGTGAGGAGTACCCATATTCTGATTAGTTTACTTAGGGTTTAGTTTCCATTTTGCTGAGTACCGTGTTCTTGGTGCTCACCCATTGCTTCTACATTTATGTAGGATCTTAGCCCGACACCTCCTATATTTAGTACTCCATTGATCAGGCCAAGCTTCGGGATGTTTGAGAGGTAGCAGCTTGTCCTCTTCGACAGACTCTCATAGTTTATTACTTTATGTTTCATTCTACTTGGGAATGAAACATATATACTTGTGTCTTTTCATTTCTGTTGAAATAGTGGCTTGTACATGTGACACCAAGTCTTGGGTAGTTTAGAATCTAATTTCCTCTTATCCTTATCTACATCGTTTAGACTTTACATTTTCGCTCTTATTTTTGCATATATAGAATTATTTAGACTCTTAAGTTGACTCGTCTTGGTAGGTTGGGCAAGTGCTATCACTCCTGAATTTGGATTATGATAAATTTGTATCAGAGCCCCAGGTTTATAGGTCTTACGTGTACAATAAAAATCTAACTGAAGTCTCGAGGATCGGTACAGAGACGTTTGTACTTCTCTTCGAGAGGCTATGAAGACTGTTTGAAAATACCTTCACTTCTTGATTCTCTATTGTGCTTCCTTGATCCAATCTAATTCTTATCATTTCACTCTTTCCTCTCACTTATAGAGATAACTCGTGCTTGGTCCTACGTGTGAGAAATTGAGGAGTCGTCGCTCGGTGTTAGTGTCAGATTTGGCATTGAGGCTGAAGTGATATAATTATGGAAAATATGTGTAGTTAGACATGAAATGCTCTGTGACTCAAAAGGAATGAGTAAGTTTGTGGTTTAATGATATGTTTCGAGGTAATGGCATTGAAATATGAACAATTTTTAAGAGACTTGATGAACATCTCATTCTGTATGGTTAGTTATTCAGCAACGGAAAATAGCATTGGTGTGGCTTATTCGACATATGAAATGGTTTGACAATGAAGAATGGTATAATTAGGGGAATAAGTATGTTGTGAGCACTGTGACCTTGAGGACTACAAACTATGAAATTCGTCATAAAGGAATGTGTTGCGTATTGTATTATGATGATTATGTTTCTCTAACAGAAATCAGGATTTCTATGGGGATTTTTGTCATGCCCCGAGAGGGTACCATAGATGTGACCGGCACTCGAAGACCATTGCTGGTCCCCAAGCAAACCACTTGGTCCAATCACACATCCGTTCATATGAATCAATCAGCAGAAAGTTTAAAATGAAAAAATAATCTAGTGGGCAATCCAAATCAACGATCTAACTCAAGAAAAAAAGGTCGTGGGCCAACAAATCAAACTCCAATCTTTGTCATTAGAAATAGTTTGACAAGAATAATTCAAGGAAAGAAAATACTCAATCGACCCATCACTATCTAGTCTATGAAGCCTCTATCACTACTATCTAATTGGTGACAATGACATATTCATGGCTACCTCAAATCAAAATGGAAAAGGCTAACTCGATGCAAGAATAACATAAGTAGTGTCCTCCGAATGTAGGGAAGGACTCACCAATACGCTGAGTGTGTATAGATCCTCAATGGTGCTCCTATTGACGATCTCTTAAACCTTTCTCTGCATTATGAAATGATGCAGATCCAAATAGATGTCAGTACATAGAATGTATGAGTATGTAATATGGCAGAATGAAACATACCTCAAGGAAGAATAACGTTGGTTCAAATATCTCAAAATCAGAAAGATAAGAGAGACTCAATCAAAGTGTCATAAGTCTAAAGTAAGAATACATTTTTAGATAAAGACCAACCATATACCATACAACCTAAATCAATCATATATAATACAGTTCAATCAAATCATTTACAATTCGATCCCATCCAATCATGTTTAATCTGATCCAATCCAATCACATACCATCAACTCTAATTCAATCATATATTATCTAATCTAATCCAATCACATATCCAACCCAATCTAATCATATACCCAATCCAATCCAATCCAATTATGTACAATCTGATCCAATCCAATTATATCACGTATCCAATCCAATCATATGCACTCAACTCAATTCAATAGATATGCAAATTAAAATTATGAATTATTTTACAATTAAACTCAATCATCTACAATGATAATCAAACCAATTATATCAAGCACAATCCATTCAATTGGGAGTTTCTCTAACCGACGACTATCACCATATGAGCGAGTGATAGTACAATAAGCCGACGTGGTTGCCACATCCGTTCATACCTTACCAAGATAAGAATGAATCAACAATCATGGATCCATAACCAATCAAGTCCTATCATGTTAGGACAATAATTTAGGAAGCATCCGACTTTAACGGTTCAATCCTCTCCTACGTTTGGCGACGTAGTTTATTGGTTCGAGTATGGACTATACTTTTACCCAATTCGGTGCTCGATACTCCTCCCAAGACTCAATATGCTCATATCTATCAATTGAGTAAAATATTCAAAATACTCATTTAGTCCCATTGGACTCTTTTAAATGAACTCATTTTGTCTCATTGGACTCTTTTCAAAACTCAAATCAAATCTGGCCTCATTGGACCTTCTTTCAAATCGACTCATCTCAAATCATTAAACTCTTCTCTTTAAAATTGATGTAATCTCAACTCAATCTCAAAATTCGACATTTTAAAGTAGAAATGCTCAACTCATTTATACTCAAAATACTCATGTTCAAAAATGAGAATTTAAGAGACTTTTTCAAACTCAATTTATGCTTAAACTCTTTCTAAATCAAAGATGAAAATAATCACTCTTTAAACTCAAAATAGTGTATAAATAGTTTATGCAAAAATGTTCACAAATCATTTATTTAAAACTCCTTCTCAAAAGATCATTTATTTTGAAAATGTTCATAAGACTCCAATCAAAATAAATTATGCAAATCACATATCACATGATCACATTAGTATCCAATCCACTTCATTACACAACATCTTCATCAACATAACCTCTTCATCAATCATTCTACATATGTTAAATAACCACCATTCACATCATCACTCACACCATCATCAAAACATCATCATTCACATCATTATCAACATCATCATTCACATCATAATCAAACATCTTGCTCCAAAATCCTTATTTAATTTTATATTCCATTTATAGAAACAAAAGTAACATTCTAGCTCTACCAATGTTTCATTTCTTTTTATGCCATTCACATTCATAACTATCCCAATTCTCATATAACTCAAAATCAATTTCATCAAACTCATGTAAAAGAATACGTCATTTCACTATGAAAATAATATTATTTTTATTATACATAAAAATCATAAATCTCATCCTCAAGATAAATAATGACCAAAAAGAAATCTCATCTTGGGTTCATGTGAATGAATACATGAATCCATACTCTCAACAAAGTCAACTCAAGAACATCATTAACACATTTTAGTAATATTCTATAGTTTAGGAAATTCCAAGAAAACCTTCATAGAAGGTTCAAATCTTTCACAACTTCTATCCAACACATCTATGGGCATATGGAAGAACTTAATCCATATTTTAGGTTAGCCTTACATACCTATAAATGAAGAACATCCCACCGAGAACCAAAGACATGACTTGAAGATCTTGAATCCTTGAGCTTTTGAGAGGATTTCTTGTTGGAGATATTTGGAAGAGAAGAGGGGATGAAGATTAGGGTTTTTAGGAGGTGAGGAGACTGAAAAATGATCCCAAAACATTCCAAGTGAGGGTATATATAATTAGGGAAAAAGTCCAATTTGCCCTTCCTCAAAAATCTGGAAAACTTGGCAAAAACCCTCCTAGCTCTATAGTGGCGCGTCGCGCCACTGTAGCGCTAAGTCAAAATAGGCTTAAAAACCCTACAACCTAGTAGTGGCGCATCGCGCCAAGGACCAAACTACTGAGGCTATTTTCTGGCGCTATAGTGGCGCGTCGCGCCCTTGCAGTGCCAAGCCTAAATTTTCTAGGTTCTGGAAAATGGGCTTAAAAACCCTGCACACCTAATAGTGGCACATTGTGCCAAGGAACAAACTGCTGAGGCTTGTTTTTGGCTCTATAGTGGAGTGTCGCTCCCTTGCGGCGCCAAGCCTAAATTTTCTGGAGTTAGAGTCCAGGCCTGAAATTTCTGTAGTACTAGTCTGTAGTAAAATGGTCATAACTTTTGATTCCGAACTCCAAAAATTACAATATTAGTGGCGTTGGAAAAAATACTCAAAGACCTTTAATTTGGTAGCTTGTGGGCCACCCAATTCATTATATTAAAAGATATATGGTTGTTGGAAGTGGACCCCTATACAAACTCATTCGAAAACTTAGTCGAGACTAATTCTTTGGACTCAACTTGGTGTTAGAGATCCCTTATGACCTCTAAACAAATATAAAACACTTTAAATACTTAGAAATTAATCCTAACTCATATATAAAATTGCAAGTCCTTCTGTTCGAGTCTACACACACATGATGAAATGTTCGAGTCTTTGCAAAACAAATTTTGGGGTGTTACAATTTTATAGAGTGGGTGTATATCAGGAAGGGTTATTATAAGTTTATTGTCGTGATACCTATATTTACTTGGGTGAGGTTATGGGCTACGTTGCTTCTGCTATCGACTTGGCCTACGAAAAGGTGTATATTATTTTTGATTGGAGATTGAAATATTTTTGTAATGTATGGCAGTTATGTAATTGATAGAAAGATATAGACCATCTGGGAATGATCTCTTCGGTGGATATGATGTATTTTAGTGGTGGATTTGTTGGGCTCTCATGGTATGGTACTAGTGATTATGGGAGTGGATACATTGGTTGGCCAGCACGAATACTAGCTATTGAGGTGTTATTGGTTGTTTCACCTACTCGGGCAATGAAGTTTGATGTTGCATTCACATTTGAGAAGCCAACTTGTTGTTACTAAGGATATTGGAGTTAGGCATAGTTTATAAGGAAAATTATAGTGGTGGATCTTTGGTGGGGAATTAATATGTTTGAATGGTGACGTGTATTTCTAGGATCTAATTGGGGATTGATGAGTTCTTTATGAGCCAAAAGAAGTGGATTGACATTGAAAGGATAAGCTTATGGGTAGAGAAAGTTCTATTAAGTATACTTGCGTGAAGGCAAGTGAGTGTACCAACAAGATAATACATATGGGAATTGGTTAATTCCTGGGTTTAGATAGTATAACAAGTTTGAAGTATCACGTGGATGATAAGGTTAACTCCGTGATAATGGCAAGGGTGGCTGAGCAGGGTAATAGTAGTTCAGGATGTACTCTAATTAGGATACAACTATGTAGTGATGGATTTCGGTTCAGGGGAGCATTATGATAATGATGACTTGCGAGTATCTAAGATCTCGATTGCTACCACTTGATGAGTAATGTAGTTATATGGAAATTTGTATGACGTGTTGGAAACCACTCAAGTAGAATTGAAAAGAGTTTCAACTTATCATAGGGGAATTAGTGGAATGTAGTTAGACCTTCAGAATAAGGCAAGGGCAATAATACTTACTTTGATTGCAGAGTTCAAGAATTTAATTTCAGGGATGTTGGAAAGTTGGGTTCAGGAACACATGGCTTCATCCGTCTTAATCTGTTTATGGGAATAGTATCTGGGGTTCATCAATCGGGTTGAGCATGCTTCGAGAGTGGAGCTTATGTATATTCGGCTCTAGCGTTGTGGTAAATTCTATAGTGGTCTCGAGTCTGACAACTGGCATGATTTGGGTTCCCAATAAAGGACAAGGTAAGATCGATGTAAAGTATTTAATGGTAAACTAAGGCATGTGTTTGTTGGAAATATTCAATGTATGGACTAATGTTGATTGATAAGGGAAATGGTTTACACAATTTGAATGGAAAAAAAATTCAAGTTTTGCATCATAAGTCTATATTCGTGGTGGTTGATTTTTGTCAAGGTAAAAATTGGCATTGTAAGGAAAGATTGTTTGTGTTGATTATTGAGCATTTGGAAGAACTGGTGCATATTTCGAGTTGTGGAGTTTATTACTTTCGATTGTAAAAGAGTTCGATGAATTCTTCATTTGAGAAGTTTGATTTAAGTTAAAAGGTAACATGTTGTGGATGTCTTGCCAGGAAATAATGATGATAAATGAGTTAAGGAAAGGAACACGAGTCTGGTGTATTAAAGAGTTCAAGCATTTGGTATTAGGTCATGTGTTCATAGTATACAGAGTTATCGGGCTGAGGAAGTGTTCCTCTAAGTGTGGCATGATGTATATGATGGTTGAATAGTAATTGAAATTGGGTAAGTGTAAGATTGCATGGAATTGATATTTTTCATGATTTAATAATTTTATCTTAATAGAAACGTACTGTGATATTCGAAATTGGAGTTTTAACAATTGGTTGAGATCCGTACCTGTCATGGGATGCTTAAATGGGAAGAGAGAGGTCCATAGTTTGAAATCTTAGAAATAACAAGGTGTTGCTAAGAAACGTTGGATGCTAGTGGCAGTCTGAGAGTAAAGTAACTAGCCGGTGTGACTATGATGTTTTAGTAGTATTGTTAGTGTAAGCTTCACTAGAGTATTATAGAGAGTATGACAAAGTTGATAAATTGAGTGTGTATACGATTGTTATGAGACCAGGTGGGCTGATTGTGGAGTCAGGCGAATGGGAATGTGTGTTATGGACATTATGGAAGGAATATCTTGTGATATTCGACTTTTATTTCGTATATTCTTATGTGAGCACCTACCTTATTTCAGATAGGGTTTAGTGTATAATTCTCTGTCTATTATTCAGGGCGTATTTTCACTTCCGTGGATGGATTCCTAGTGGTGGATCGGATGTACCAATCCATACCCTTTTTGGTGAGGTAAGATGCTGATGCAAGTGTGGTTATTTCAGATATGGCAGATATGGTGTTGCCTTGTGGTAGTTAAAGGTTTTCAAAAATTCTACAAGTGTCATCTTGCTTAAGAGAACTTATAGATGACCTACCTTATATATTGCAGTATCTCGATAGTCTTGGTGTTTACCTGGTCATTGAGAATCAGCTAGGTGTGATTTGATACTTGTAGGACCATTGGGCCTAGTTCTTCTATTTGGGAATTGACTACAATTAAAACTACTGTTCCATGTTTTTTGGCGGCGTTATTAGAAGTTTTGTATGCTTGGAGGTATGGTTCATCAGGTGGTTACTTGATCATCTCCTTCTTTGGATCAAATTAGTTAGGTTCTCTCTTGATGAGTATGCATTGTTTAAAGATAAGGTGTTTGCTACTAAATCTCGTGGAGGGATTAGGTTAAGAAAAATAAAATTTAACTAAGATTAGTGATGGGTGTGTGCATTATGCATGTTTGGTGGTTGGTTCTAGATTTATTCCTGGATTTAGCAGGTAGTAGTAAGAATCTTCTCATAGTTATGTGAGAAAAAGGGTTCATTCCGATGGTTGTGTTGTGATTTAGGGAGTTTCGGTTCAGGTTTGGTTCATGGGCTAGCCTGTGGCTTGGTAATCACTCCTCGGTTGTAGATTTTTCAATTTTGATTGAGAAGTTCAGTTTGATAGTTGATCCTGATGATATGTTCTAAGGATGGGTTTAATTGGAAAAGACAAATACCGAACTTGGAGGTTATGCCTCGAGCTCTTGGTAACATCGAGTATCCTTATTTCTTTTACTTTATGTTCGAGGACGAACATGGTTCATCCTAAAGGTTATTTTTGACATTTTCAACAAAATTATTATTTTACCCCTCCCGTTGGCTTCCACGAGTCACTTATAGTTGGTTTGAAAGTTGGTTTTTAAAAATCTTGTGAAAAGTTGAGGTTTTGCTTAAGAAATGAATTTTCAAGGCTTAAGTTGTCAAAAATTGAGTTTCGGAGTCATTTTGAGTTTCGAGTCTCAGAATGGAATTTTATCGATTCCATAAGTTCTGGAATTGAAAATTTTTCTAGTGAGTTGTCGGAATTAGATTTGGAGTTGAAACGTGGAATTTAGATCCGAAGTTGAAAGTTGAGTTAAAGTTTGATTCAAGTTTGACTTTGGTCAACATTTGGGGTTCGGGTACTCGGATTAGCTTTTTGATGGTTCCAATAGTTTCGGGAGGTGATTTTAATGCCAGAAAGAGCTTCATTGTAATTTTTGGAAGTCCCGAGCTCGTTTTGGTATTTTGAAGGCCTAAGTTGGTTTAGTTGCGCCTTTTCGAGTTTCGGATCAAAGATACCTCAAGTTCGAATTCTGTCAGTTCCATTGAGTCTAAAATATCATTTCCAAGCTAGTAGCATATTTGATTTGTGTTCGGAAAGTTCCGGATGAGTTTTAGGTGAGCTTTTAAGCTTCTTGAGGTGCTTTGGTGCTATTTTAGCAAATTATGGCAACTAAATGATTCATTATTAGTTTCACAGATACAAAATTTATTTCAAAACTTCTAAAATTTTGAGCATGAATTATAGGACTTATCTGCAAAGTTTGGTGCATTTTCGCTAAGCCGAGATTGGACTTTTATTGCAAAATAAGAAATAATTATTTATCAAGTAGAAATGATATTTGTCTAGGAAAACGACTTCAAAATTGAGTTTCAATTAAAGGAGAAGGTCCATATCATTATTTAAGACATTTAAGAAAAATAATTGGGTCATTTCTCTATCGTATGAGGAATTTAAGGCTCTTTTAGTAAAAATATAAATTATAGATTTTATGATGCTGTGTTCAGTCTTTTTCTGGTGCTGGTGCATGGACCGCTTAAGCGAACCAAGTTCTCAAAAAAGAACCTCCTCCTTAGCAAAGGGACTCATTTAGAAGGGGTCTGCGAAACTAAATCAGGTTCTCGAAAGCGGAAGATCCAGTCGTTTAAATGACATATGAGAGGGTTTAGGCGATGTTTAAGGTATTTTCACCATTTTCAACATTCTCAAGCTCGGTTTAGGAATATATTCTAACACTTTCCCCTAATTTCCATTGAGTAATTTTGTATTTTAACTTCAAATTGGAGATTTTGGTTTTCTTGAAAATAAACTTTTGAAAGAGAAATGGGGATTTTGAACTCATTTTGACTTTGTTTTTGAAATGGATTTCAACAGTGGATTCCTAATTACTTGAGGAACATTTTCATCAAAAAATATTCAGATTTCGAGATTGTTTTCCGACATGGGATTTTTGATCATTTTAACCTTTTCACCTGAATTTTTTGATTTTAGTGTCAATAGATTCAAAATGTAATTATGAGTCTATATTTGATTAGATTGTGGTTATTTGGAGTATCGCAGAGAGGAAAAGTGGTGATTTTGGATTGTTCGTGACTTTTTTTGCTAAGGCAAGTGGAATTCTAACATTTGTTAAGTATGTTGAACCTTGTACTTTCCTATGTTAGGGGATTAGGGTGTGTTGGTTCATTAGATTGAATTGAATTATATGAGCTGAAGTGTGATAGTGGAATCCGAATAGGGGTAATTGTTTAAGTGTTGTGAATTACGAGGCATTGATCTATTGTGTGATTGTCGAATATATAACATCTTATGTGAATATTTATCCTATTTCACTCATAACTTGTGTATATATTATTTTGTGATGGCTGCGGAATGATATGAGTGAGGTACTGGATATTGGGATCGAGGTTTCTACCGATCGAGGTAATTTGCCGAGGTTTCTTCCACAATCGAGGTCTCTCTGGAAGCCAAGATCTTTTCCGACAAATATTGGCCAAGGTCTCTTCTTGCGGCTGAGGTCTTTTCTTACAGATATTGACCGAGGTCTCTTTTGGCAGCCAAGATCTCTTTCGGTAGAAATTAACCGAGGTCATTTCTAGCAGATACATGGTTTACGTGAGGCTCTCATGGGTTTCAGTCTGAGATGATCAGCAAATGTGTATCGTAGGACAGACATACATCACGATATTTGACTTTGTATTTTCATTCATTTGTTTTTGTGATTTATCATGATCTTAGATTATATGTGTTTGCCTGAGTATAGTGGTAAGGATGTATTTGTGTCTTCTATCGTGTACTGTCTAGTATTCTAGTGCATTTGTGATATAAACTATATAGATTGGGCTGTCTGAGTGCAGGTGTGTAGTTATGGAGGATTGTAGTTGGGATGTCAGGAGTACCCGTGTTCCAATTTCTTTACTTAGGGTTTAGTTTCCATTTTGCTGAGTACCGTGTTCTTGGTGCTCACCCTTTGCTTCTATATTTATGTAGGATCTGAGCCCGGCACCTCCTGCATTTAGTACTCTATTGATCAGGCCAAGCTTCTGGATGTTTGAGAGGAGCAGATTGTCCTCTTTGACAGTCTCTCGTCGTCCATTACTTTATATTTTGTTCTACTTGTGTACTGAGACATATATAGTTGTATCTTTTCATTTCTGTTGAAATAGTGGCTTGTACATGTGACACCAAGTCTTGGGTAGTTTAGAATCTAATTTCTTCTTATCCTTATCTATATCATTTTAGACTTTACATTTCCACTCATATTTTTTCATAAATAGAATTGTTCAGACTCTTCGGCTGACTCATCTTGGTGGATTGGGCGAGTGTCATTACTCCCGAATTCGGGTCATGACACAATCACATGTGAAAAGAGTCATCATTATGAATCAGATAAAGGGCACCTACACGCGCAATTATGATTTATATATATTAAATTAATTTCATTAAAATACTACTTTCATTCGATAACAACTACCGTACATGTCAGTAAAAAAAAGGGGAGGTTTCAATTTCATACAGATAAGATAAAAACTTTAAGGCATGAAGTATTTGTAACCATAAGTGATGTTGCGTATATTCACATTTAAACTATGTGTTGTTGAAATATTAGATAAGTCGAATATTTGATAGAGTAAAAAAAATTTGTATAAGAAAATGTTATACAATTTATTGATTGTGTTATATCCCGTATTTTATACGGTTGGATATTTTAAAGTAGCCGTGGTAAAGTGATGGGAATGACCATCTTCCAATTTTTATTTTAATGTACAAGTTGGTTATGAATATTATTTATGAACATTAATAGTGTGGAAATATTGGGAAAGGCAAAGGGCAAAAAGGAAAATTCGCAAAGTAGCCTATGGTAATATTGTGGAAGGCTAGGGGTAAAACGGAAATTTCACAAAGTGTTCAAGAATGTTCTTGAAATACCAAAGTGTTCAAGAATGTTCTTGAAATACCAAAGTGTTCAAGAAAATTCATGTAGGGGTGCATTCTTTTATGGCCATGTGATGAATATCTATGAACCAAAGTGTACATGGACAGGCAATTAAGTCATCTTTATTTGTTAAAGAAAGTTCTAGAAAAAGAAAATGGAGAAGGGGTCATGTGTCTATATTCATATTTGAGGGACTTATTTTCAAATATGGATAAGTGGTGGAATATATATATATATGTGTGTGTGTGTGTGTGTGTGTGTGTGTTATGACTCATTAGGGTCGTTCTTATCCCAAGAGAATTCTAGAAAATTCAAGAGGAAGAAGAGGAGAGAAACTTGAAGCTAGAGAGAGAGAGCTAGGTTTTGGGGGAGAAAAAGAGGTAAGTCTCTGATTTTTCTTCGTGAATTAATTATCTAGGGTGTACCACATTGTTATGAAGGTATCTTTAATGTAAATTTATGGTTTGGATTAGCCCAAAATGTTACCAAACAGCCCCAAAATTTTAGCCGCGCTACGAGAGCTTTCGAGGCAAGTTTTGACGAGTTTGACGAGTTCTAGGCAAGGTAAGAGTTTGTCTTTCAAACTGAAGTTTAGGATGATTTTATGAGGTATATTACATATATTAAATGATGCTGGAAGTGGAAAAATTTCACAAGGATGCTTGACGTTAAAAATAAGCTAAATTAAAGTCGTAGTAGCTAAATCGAAGTCGCGTAGTGTGTTGTCATTGTGGCGCTGCGGGTGCAGCTGGTTGGGTTATGTGTTGCAGGGATGTAAAGTGTTTTAAAAAGGGTTTGGGTGCCGCTGGTTGCATCCACACGACCCTCTGTTTGGTATGGTTAAAGATTTTACGAAATAAAGATTAAAAACTCTATTTTGGTACCGTAGTTTGGAGCTAGTTGTTTTGAGCTTGTGTTGTGTAATGTTAAAGTGATTTACCTGTAAGTATGCTGCTGATTTTTGTCATTTCTATGGTTGTTAATATTGTGGTCGCGTTAAAATCTCGGGGATGGTGTATTTATAGGGGAGATGCTGCCGAATTTTCGACAGGTTATAAATGAATTTGTTGAAGGATTAAGACAAGTATATGGTGATGAATCTAATGACTATGTCAACTCTCTTGAATGTAGACAAACAAGATGGACGCATAAGCGTAGCTAGTAAGGCGCGGCACAGGTATGTAAGGTTTACCCTTCTTTCTCTTGGCTTGTTTTGACATAAGTATATAGAGCTACTCTTTCTTTGGGCATGGGTTTTATGAAACAAGTATATGTCATTTTATATAATTTCAAGGAAGTCCTATTCGTAGAGCCACTAGCATGGCCAATTTTCTTGAGTTTCCAAAGGATATGTTTTTGTGCTTAGATACGTGTATATGATTTTAAAAGTTTTATTTTGATATAATCCATAGTAATTTTCGAAAGGTACTTGACATGACTCCTTGGACCTACTTGGTACGATATGACTAAAAAGGGCAAAGATGAAAAGAATTTCCTCAACCCATGCGAGATAGAAGGTTCGTATACTTGTTCTTCTCAATGTAGCTATGCCTGAGTCGTAGCATAATTGAATAGGACTAGTGTAAGTTACTTTCTTGTATTCTCATGGAAGGGGAGAGTCTCCCTCATTTATGCTTTCTTAGTCGATTTGTATCAGGAGGAGTCCTCTCATAAGTTTACTGCTTTCTAGTTATAGTTAGCCCTTTTTGTATCGGGGATGAGTTAGCCGACCTTAATAGGTTAGCCGACTTATGAACCACCATAGGATCGGAGGTAAGGTTTATGTCCCCCTCCTTGTATTTTTAATTTTGATTATTTATGTTAAGGCTTGGGGGTGTTGCTTAACCCCTGACTGTGCACGAGAGGTGGGAGCCTCGTGTAGGGTCTGTTCCCAAAAAAAAAAAAAAATAATAAAAAAAAAAAAATAAAAAAATAAAAAAAATGTCTTGATTTTTGAATCATAGCTCATTCTGACTATTCTACGTGTCTTGAAAATTGGTCCTATGTGCATATGGATACGATTTGGTGACTTACGAGATTGTGACCTTATTCTACGTTCTCTTAATATTATCCTTCATTGATAGTCTCATCTTATAGTAATTATTCCTTCAAGGTGAGACAAAGCGACCATGGTTAGTCTATAATACAATCGGAGGTTACCGACCTTCCGTCATTCCGATAGATACATGACTTTCGTTGAGCTCTCTTGCATGCTGTCTATATGTATATGTATATGTATATAGGGGATATGGGGAAGGTTCATATGTGGCGCTATAGACACATTGCCACCTAGTCAGTTGGCGTAATTTTTATCCTGGATGCGTGATGCTTGGACGCGGGACATATGTGGGTGATATGACATGTTCTATTTTCTATGTATATGAAAAATAAATGTTTTTAAAGAAAAGACAAGCATGCATGGCCTCCGGCCTAAAAGGCACTCATATGTACAAGTTACTTCTCTACCTCGTGATATGTTCTATATTTCTATTTTGTTATTATTCATACTTATATTCCTTACTATGTTACTATTCATGCCTTACATAATCAGTACAAAACTCATACTGCCCCCCTTTTTTCTTTGGGGGATGCATTTCTGTCATGTCCCGGGAGGGTACCCTAGACATGGCCGACACTCGAAAGCCATTTCTGGCATTCAAGTGAACCACTTGGTCTAGTCACACTTTCATTCAGTCATATTCTATCAGTGGAGGACTCAATCATAAGGATACTATTCATAATTTAGGTCCAAAGGCCAAACATATATCCAATCAACAACTAGCGAGAATAAAACTAGTCAAAACGAACAATTCAACATTTCCACACTCTAGTCTATGAAGCCTCTATCAACAATCCAGGAGGTGCGGATGACAGGCCCATGGCTACCAAAAATCAAAATAAAGGAAAACTAGTCAAAGCTAAGAAGATAATCTCGGCATCCTCCAGAAACAGGGAGGACTCACCAGCTAGCTGGAAGTGAATAGATCTTCAATGGTGCGTCGGTCGATGATCTCTAGTACCTGTCTCTACATCATAAAATGATGCAGGCCAAATGGTGTCAATACATAGAATGTACGAGTATGTAAAATGGCCGAATGAAACAACATCAAGGAAGAATCAAAACAACTCAAAATTTCAACTCAGGAGAAAGAATAACTCAATCAAGTATCCTAAGTCTAAACAAGAATATGGTTTAGACGGGACCAATCACATACAATTCAACCCAATCCGACTCAGAGTACTATCAAGACCTATATGGGAGTTTTTCTTATCCGACAATCATCACTTATGAGCCAGTGATAGTAAAACAAGCCGACAGTGTTGCCACGTCCGTTCATACCTTGCCAGGGTATAAACGAATCAACCAATCATGGATCCATATCCAACCAAGTCTTATCATGTCAGGACAATAATTTCGGAAGCATCCGACTTTAACGGTTCAATCCCCTCCTACGTTTGGCGACGTAGTTATTGGATTCAAGTTATTACTTACTATTACCCAATTCGGTGCTCGATACTCCTCCCATGACCCAATGCTCATAAAACTCCATCCAATCAACTCAATCTAATCATATCGACAAGTCTCATTTGGAACCTTGTGAAATCATCAATTCTATCACAATCAAATCTCCTCCAATCATACTATCCGATCAATCCCAATTGTATCTTTCAAGTGCAGTTTAAATATGCATTTATAACATCATACAATTCTATCCAATCATTCCTCTATTCATTTAGCAAATCTTTCCGGGACTCATCATGACTCCAAGGTTCTAAATATACAATTTAAGATAATCAACATATTTAAGAAAATTAACATATTTAAAATAATCAACATATTTAAGAAAATCAACAAAATATGTTTGACAACTCATATTAATCAACTCATACTAACATGAAGAATTTAGCAATTTCTTGACTCAACAACATCAACATAACAAAAATCAAGTTAATAGATGAAAAGACTCATTTAGACATAAGCCTATCAAGAAACTCCATTCTTATGAACATTTAATCTCAAAGAAGATGTAGGGCACATGGGTGGACTCAACCTATGTTTTGAGTAGCCTTACATACCTTAGTGAAGACTTTAAAGGAACCTTGATGTTCAGTCTTCAATGGGAGGCTTGAATCCTAGAAATTCTTGAAGGCAATTCTTATTGGGGATGGATTGAAAGATAAGAGGGTGGAGTCTAGGGCTTTATTTTGAGAGCAAAGGACTGAAAATAATTAGTCCAAAACATTCCAAGGCTAGAGTATATATAATTAGGGAAATGCCCAATTTGCGCTTCCTTAAAAATCTGAATAATGGGCTAAAACCCTCCTGGCACTATAGTGGCGCGCCGCACCACTGCAACACCAAGTCAAAATATCACGCCTCGGGAGGGTACCCTAGACGTGGCCGGCACTTGAAAGCCATTTCTGGACTTCAAGCGAACCACCTGTTACAGTCTCACATCCATTCATTCACATTCTATCAGCGGAAGACTCAATCACAAGTATACTATCCATAATCTGGGGCCAAAGGCCAAACAAATATCCAATTAATAACAAACTAGAATAAAACTAGTCAAAACAAACAATTTAACATTTCCACACTCTAGTCTATGAAGACTCTATCAACAATCCAGGAGGTGCCAATGACAAGTCCATGGCTACCAACAATCAAAATAAAGAAAACAAAACAAAGCTATAAAGATAATCTCGGTATCCTCTAGAAACTGAGAGGACTCACCAACTAGCTGAAAGTGGATAGATCTTCAACGGTGCATCGGTTGATGATCTTTAGTACCTGTCTCTGCATCATGAAATGATGCAGGTCAAATGACGTCAGTACATGGAATGTACGAGTATGTTAAATGGCCGAATGAAACAAACATCAAGGAAGAATCAAATCAACTCAAAATCTCAACTCAGGAGAAAGACCAACTTGATCAAGTGTCCTAAGTCTAAATAATAATATGGTTTAGATGGGACCAATCACATAAAATTCAACCCAATCTGACTCAGAGTACTATCAAAACCTATATGGGAGTTTCTCTTATCCAACAACCATCACTTATGAGCCAGTGATAGTACAATAAGCCGACGTTGTTTCCACATCTGTTCATACCAGGGTATGAATGAATCAACCAATCATGGATCCATATCCAACCAAGTCCTATTATATCAAGATAATAATTTGGGAAGCATCCGACTTTAACGGTTCAATCCCCTTCTACGTTTGGCGACGTAGTTATTGGATTCGAGTTATTACTTACTCTTACCTAATTCGGTGCTCGATACTCCTCCCAAGACTCAAAGCTCATAAAACTCCATCCAATCAACTCAATCAAATCATATCGACAAGTCTCATTTGGAACCTTGTCAAATCATCAATTCTATCTCAATCAAATCTCCTCCAATCATACTATCCGATCAATCTCAATCGTATCTTTCAAGAGTAGTTTAAATATGCATTTATACATCATACAATCCTATCCAATCATTCCTCTATTCATTTAGTAAATCTTTTTGGGACTCATCATGACTCTAAGGTTCTAATTAGACAATTCAAGGAAATCAACATATTTAAGAAAATTAACATATTTTACATAATCAACAAAATATGTTTAACCTCTCATATCAATCAACTCATACCAACTTATAGCACATCATTTTCTTGACTCCACAACATCAACATAATAAAAGTTTAGTTAATAGATGAAAAAGACCTAGTTGGACATAAATCTACCAATAAACTCCATTCTTATGAACAATCAATCTCAAAGAAGATGTAGGGCACATGGGTGGACTCAACCCATGCTTTGAGTAGCCTTACATACCTTGGTGAAGATTTTGATGAAACCTTGATGTTGGATCTTCAATGGAAGGCTTGAATCCTTAAAGTTCCTGAAGGCAATCCTTGTTGGAGATAGATTTGGAGGATAAGAGAGTGGATTTTCTAGGGCTTTTAGAGAGAGGAAGGGACTAAAAATAATGGTCCAAAATCTCCCAAGGCTAATATATATATAATTTGGGAAATGCCCAATTTGCCCTTTCTCAAAAATCTAGAAAATTGGGCTAAAACCCTCCTGGCACTATAGTGGCGCACCGCGCCACTGCAGCGCTTAGTTGAATGTAGGCTTAAAACCTGCACATCTTATAGTGGCGCGTCGTACCAAGGATCAAACTACTGAGTCTTGTTCCTGGCGCTATAGTGGCGCATCGCTCCCTTGCAGCACCAAGCCGAAATTTTCTAATAGTGGTGCATCACGCCAAGGACCAAACTACTGAGGCTTATCCCTGGCGCTATAGTGGCGCGTCGCGCCACTACGGTGCCAAGCCCAAATTTTTCCTCAGTTATGATCCAGGCCTGAAATTCCTGCAGCACTAGTCCATCGTACGATAGTCATAATTTTTGACTCCAAATTCCAAAAAATGCAATATTGGTGGCATTGGAAAGAAGACTCAAAGATCTTTAATTTAATAGGTCATGGGCCACCCAGTTCGATATATTCAAAAGGATAAGGTCGTTGGAAGTCGACCCTTATACAAACTCATTCGAAAACTTAGCTAAGAGGAGTTCTTTGGACTTGGCTTGGTTTTAGGGATCCCTTATGACCCTAAATCACATCCATCACTCTATAATTTCTTAGGAATTGATCCTAACTCATGCATGTACTTTACAATCGTCTAGTACGATCCTATATGTACATGAAGAACGGTCTAAATTTTAGTTAAAAATTTTAGGTGTGTTACATTATCTCCCCCTTAGGATCATTCATCCTCGAATGATGAATAAATCAAGGATGGACTCGAGGTAAAAATCACAATTAGGATTCACTCATTCAACCAATCAAATTCTCAAAATAATTTACTATTCGAACTCAAAATGCATATGCAAATTTAAATTAGGAAAATGAACATTACCTTCAACATTCTCATTGATGGGCACAAATAGATGCGGATATTTAGCTTTCACATCTTCCTCCGCTTCCCATGTGTCTTCCTCAACAAATTGATTTCTCCACAAGACTTTGACCGAGGCAATCTCCTTATTCCTCAATTTGAGAACCTAGCGATGAAGGATTTAAACCGGAACCTCTTCATATGACAAGCTATCCTTAACTCTAATACTATCACTGGGGACTACCAATGAGGGATCACCTAAGCACTTCTTCAACATCAAAACGTGAAATACCAGATGAATAGCAGCTAGCTTCGAGGGTAACTCCAACTCATAAGCGACACTCCCAATCCGTCTCATAATCTTGTAAGGACCAATGTATCGAGGACTAAGCTTTCCCTTCCTTCCAAACCTTATGAAATCCTTCATGGGTAACACTTTCAAGTACACCCAATCATCCACCTCAAACTCTAAGTCTCTCCTCATCACATCGGTGTAAGATTTTTGACGACTTTGGGCTGTCTTTAGCCTATCTTGAATAACTCTCACCTTCTCCATAGCTTGGTGAACAAAATCAGGCCCAATCAACTCAACTTCACCGACCTCAAACCACCCAATTGGTGATCTGCACCTCCTCCTATACAAAGCTTCGTAGGGAGCCATTTGAATACTTGCATGATAATTGTTATTATATGCAAACTCTATAAGAGGTAAGTGATCATCCCAATTTTCTTTGAAGTCAAGTATGTATGCCCTTAACATATCATCCAATGTCTGGATGGTGCGCTCCGCTTGGCTATCTGTCTAAGGATGAAAGGCCGTACTAAGATTCACCTTTGAACCCAGTCCCTTCTGAAAAGATCTCCAAAATTAAGAAGTGAATTGAGCTCCTCAGTCTGAGATAATAGAGTCCATATTAATCATCTCCCATTTTTGGGACCTTGGTAAACCTGTAATAAAGTCCATATTAATCATCTCCCACTTCCATTCTGGAATTTCTATGTTTTGAGCTAACCCACATGGCCTTTGATGCTCAACTTTAACCTGTTCGCAATTCGGGCACTTGGAAAGAAATTTCGTGATATCTCTCTTCATTCCACTCCACCAATAAACTTCTCTCAAGTCATGATACATCTTTGTAGAGCCAGGATGAATATAGTACTTGGAACTATGCGCTTTAGCCATAATCCTTTCTCGCACGTCATCAACATCTGGGACACACAATCTATTTTGGTACCTCAACACACCATCTCCCCCTTTGGTAAAAACCATCACCTTTTGTTTGTGAACAACTTTCTTCAATTGGAGAAGGATGGGATCTTAGTCTTGCTTCTCTTTTACCTCAGCCACGAGTGAGGATGCAGACCCATCCTGAACATTAACTCCGCCTTCATTAATCTCTTTAAGCCGAACACCCAATCGAGCTAGTCTATGCACCTCTTTAGCCAATTCTTTCCTCCCCTCCTCTATATGGGCAGTGCTACCCATAGATAACATGTTAAGAGCATCAGCAACAATATTAACTTTATCTAGATGGTAGAGGATGCTCATATAATAGTCCTTGAGTAGCTCAAGCTATCTCCTTTGTCTCAGGTTGAGTTCCTTGTAGCTGAAAATGTATTGCAAACTCTTATGATCGGTGAACACATCAACATGCACTCCATATAAATAGTGGCACCAAATTTTAAGAGCAAGTACCACAGCTGCTAGCTCAAGGTCATGAGTTAGGTAATTTCTCTAATGAATCTTAAGCTGTTTTGAAGCATAGGCTATCACGTTTCCCTTCTGCATAAACACACAGCCCAAACCAGCTCTAGACGCATCACAATAGACCAAAAAATCCTCTGTTTCATTGGGGAAAGTTAGAATAGGAGCAGTGGTTAGTTTGGCCTTTAATTTTTGGAAACAATCCTCGCAAGTATCGGACCATTGGAAATTAGCCTTGTTTTGGGTCAGCTTGGTCAATGGTGATGATATGGATGAGAATCCCTTTACAAACCTTCAATAATAGCCAGCCAAACCCAAGAAGCTTCTTGTATCTATTGGGGATGTGGGTCTAGGCTAATTTTTCACTGCCTCAATCTTCTGAGCATCAACCTAAATACCATCTCTAGATATAATGTGGCCGAGAAAATCCACTGATGCAAGCCAAAATTCACATTTGGAGAACTTTGTAATCAATACCTGGTCTTTCAAAGTTTGCAAGACGACTCTAAGATGATAGGCGTGCTCCTCCTCATTCTTGGAGTAAACCAAAATATCATCAATGAATACAATCACAAACATATCAAGATATGGCTTAAATACTCGATTCATGAGATCCATAAAGGCTGCAGGGGTATTGGTCAACCCAAAAGACATAACCAAGAACTCAAAATGGCCATAACAGGTCCAAAAAGCTGTCCTTGGGATGTCACACTCCCTCACCTTGAACTGATGGTAACTCGATCTTAGGTCTATCTTTGAGAAACAAATGGCACCCTGAAGTTGATCAAATAAATAATCTATTCTGGGGAGAGGGTATTTGTTCTTTATGGTGACCTTGTTTAGTTGTCTATAATCAATACACATTCTAAGGGACCCATCTTTCTTTCGCACGAATAGGATGGGAGCACCCCATGGTGAGACACTTGGCCTAATGAATCCCTTATCTAACAAGTCCTTCAACTGTTCTTTCAACTCTTTCAACTCTGCAGGAGCCATTCTATATGGAGAGATAGAGATAGGCTGGTACCAAGAAGAACATCGATCCCAAAGTCAATCTCCCTATCAGGAGGGACTCCGGGCAGATCTTCAGGAAAGACTTCAGGAAACTCGTTGACAATCGGGACCGACTCAAGGGATGGAGACTCAACACTATCATCCTTCACTCGAACGATGTGATAAATACACCCTTTCGAGATTAGTTTTTTGGCCCTAAGGTAGGAAATAAACTTACTCTTAGACACGATAGGACTACCCTTCCACTCTCGGACAGCCTTATTCGGGAATTTGAACTTAACAATCTGAGTCTTATAATCAATAGAGGCATAACTGAAATAAAGCCAGTCCATGCCAAGGATCACATGAAAATCAACTATGTCCAACTCAACTAAGCCGGCCAAGGTATCCTTATGATGGATTGACATAGTGCAATCTCTATAGACCCTCTCAACTAAGACAGAATCACCGATAGGAGTAGCTACACTGAAAGGCTTAAGAAGACATTCCGGAATTTTATTAAATTTACTAGCCACGTAAGGAGTCACAAAAGATAATGTGGCACTCGGATCCATCAAAACATAACAGTCAAGAGAAGAGACTCGAATATACCCTTCACAACATTTGGGGAGTTCTCCTGATCTTGGCGACTACCTATGGCATATAGATGATTTGTACCTCCGCTCATACCAAGAGTAGTGCCCCTTTGATTACCCCTAGCTAGTGGTGCGGTGGTAGAATACTGGGCCCTGTTGCCCCATTGGTGACACTCCTTTTGAAAATGGACCACCTAGCCACATTTATAACAACCCTTATCCCCCCTCTCTGCACTCTCCCAAGTGGAGCTTACCGCACTTTCCATATGGTGGCTTCCCTTTCGAACCTCGACCCGCGCTAGCCTGGGATTGAGAGCTCTTGGATATAAAATTCTGGTGACTCTGTCCCTACCGATCATACCTGCTATGTAGCATAGGTGCACTTACGGTGGATGAGGCACAGTTGGAAGACCTCTTATGGAAGAAGGACCTATTACCCTTGTTCTGCCTCTGTTCATTCTCATGTCCAGCTGATTTTGCCTTTTTGCCCAGATGTTCCTCCCTGTCTTTTAACTTCTCATCCTCCACTTGTTGTGCATACACCATTAATCTTGAAATATCCATGTCAGAGATCAATAATGCCGCTTTGCACTCCTTCTTCACGTGTCCTCCCAATCCGAAGACAAATTTCATCATCTTCGACCTCATATATGGAATCATCTCTGGAGCATATTTGGATAGCTAGATGAACTTTAGACTGTACTCTTTAATGGTCATACCCTCTTTTTTCAGATTCACAAACTCTTCTACTTTCGTTTCCCTTAATTCTCTGGGAAAAAGTGGTCAAGAAAGACTCTCTCAAATTCATCCCAAATAGCAGGCTCAGCATCTTTACCTCTACTTTGTTCCCACTGGTTATACCAGATGCTTGCCACATCCTTGATCTAATAAGATACCAACTCAACCCCCTCGATTTTTGTAGCATGCATAGCTTTCAGGATCTTCCACATCCCATCAATAAAAATTTTGGGGTCTTCATCAACCTTAGAACCCGTAAATACCGGCGGATTCATTCTAAGAAAGTCTCTAATCCCCGTGGTAGTAGATGGTTCTTGAGAACTAGAGCTAAGAGTTGGCGAACTCTAGATACCATTGCGGTCATCCACGAATTGAGTGAGCATGGCAATCTCTCCTCGAAAATCTGCCTCCGAAGTTGGTGCAGGTGGAGTAGTAGGCACTTGAGGTGCCTCAGCATAACTTGCAGGTCAGCCCCTATTCCTCGATAGGCGCATTTCTAACTATGGAATCTCTGTTTTATCGGCTTTTGTCTGGCTGGAATTACATTTAGGAGGCATTGTCTGCAATGTATAAACGCACGAATTAGAAAAGAAGTCTGGTAGAGTTTAACTCTATCGCATGAGTTCAGAGTATGAAAGAAATGAAATAATTCTCAATGTCTTATAGCCTCCTGATTATAAGTGTGGTGCACAACACACCTATAAGCAAGACTCTAATAGACACGGCTTCATAGACTTCCTAGGACTCTTGAACTCTGTGCTCTGATACCATGTTTATCACTCCCCGGGAGGGTATCCAAGACATGGCCAGCACTCAAAAGCCATTTCTGGCCTTCAAGCGAACCACCTGGTACAGTCACACTTCTATTCATTCATATTCTATCAGCGGAAGACTCAATCATAAGGGTACTATTCATAATTTAGGGCCAAAGGCCAACAAATACCAAATCAATAACTAGCTAGAATAAAACTAGGCAAAACTAACAATTTAACACTTCCATACTATAGTTTATGAAGCCTCTATCAACAATCTAGGAGGTGCCAATGACAAGTCCATGGCTACCAACAATTAAAATAAAGGAACAAAACAAAGCTATAAAGATAATCTCGATATCCTTCGGAAACTGGAAGGACTCACACACTAGCTGAAAGTGAGAAGATCTTCAATAGTGCGTTGATTGATGATCTCTAGTACCTATCTCTGCATCATGAAACGATGCAAGCCAAATGGCGTCAGTACATAGAATGTACGAGTATGTAAAATGACCAAATAAAATAAACATCAAGGAAGAATCAAATCAACTCAAGGGAAAGAACAACTCGATCAAGTGTCCTAAGTCTAAATAAGAATATAGTTTAGATGGGACCAATCACATAAAATTCAACCCAATCTGACTCAAAGTACTATCAAAACCTATATGGGAGTTTCTCTTATCCGACAACCATCACTTATGAGCCAGTGATAGTACAATAAGCCGACGTTGTTTCCACGTCCGTTCATACCAGGGTATGAATGAATCAACCAATCATGGATCCATATCCAACCAAGTCCTATTATATCAAGATAATAATTTGGGAAGCATCCGACTTTAACGGTTCAATCCCCTTCTACGTTTGGCGATGTAGTTATTGGATTCGAGTTATTACTTACTCTTACCTAATTCGGTGCTCGATACTCCTTCCAAGACTCAATGCTCATAAAACTCTATCCAATCAACTCAATCAAATCATATCAATAAGTCTCATTTGACCTTGTCAAATCGTCAATTCTATTACAATCAAATCTCCTCCAATCATACTATCCGATCAATCTCAATCATATCTTTTAAGAGTAGTTTAAATATGCATTTATACATCATACAATCCTATCCAATCATTCCTCTATTCATTTAGTAAATCTTTTCGGGACTCATCATGACTCCAAGGTTCTAATTAGACAATTCACGAAAATCAACATATTTAAGAAAATTAACATATTTTACATAATCAACAAAATATGTTTAACCTCTCATATCAATCAACTCATACCAACTTGTAGCACATCATTTTCTTGACTCCACAACATCAACATAATAAAAGTTTAGTTAATGGATGAAAAAGACCTAGTTGGACATAAATCTACAAATAAACTCCATTCTTATGAATAATCAATCTCAAAGAAGATGTAGGTCACATGGGTGGACTCAAACCATTCTTTGAGTAGCCTTACATACATTGGTTAAGACTTTGAAGAAACCTTGATGTTGGGTCTTCAATGGAAGGCTTGAATCCTTGAAGTTCTTGAAGGCAATCCATGTTGGAGATAGATTTGGAGGAAAAGAGAGTGGATTTTTTAGGGCTTTTAGAGAGAGAAGGGACTGAAAATAATGGTCCAAAATGTCTCAAGGCTATTGTATATATAATTTGGGAAATGCCCAATTTGCCCTTCCTCAAAAATCTGGAAAATCGGGCTAAAACCCTCCTAGTGCTATAGTGGCGCACCGCGCCACTGCAGTGACAAGTCGAATATAGGCTTAAAACCTGCACATCTAATAGTGGCGCATCGCGCCAAGGACCAAACTACTGAGGCTTATTCCTGGCGCTATAGTGGCGCGTCACGCCCTTGCAGCACCAAGCCTAAATTTCCTGGGTTCAGGAAAATAGACTTAAAAACCCTGCACATCTAATAGTGGCGCGTCGCGCCAAGGACAAAACTACTGAGGCTAGTTCCTAGAGCTATAGTGGCGCATCGCGCCACTACGGCGCCAAGCCTAGGTTTTTTCTCAGTTATGATCCAGGCCTGAAATTCCTGCAGTACTAGTCCATCATACGATAGTCATAACTTTTGACTCCAAATTTTAAAAAATGCAATCTTAGTGGCGTTGGAAAGAAGTCTCAAAGACCTTTAAATTAATAGGTCATGGGCCACCCAGTTCGATATATTCAAAAGGATAAGGTCGTTGGAAGTCGACCCATATACAAACTCATTCGAAAACATAGCCAAGAGGAGTTCTTTGGACTTGGTTTGGTTTTGGGATCCCTTATGACCCTAAATCACATCCAACACTCTCCAATTTATTAGGAATTGATCCTAACTCATGCATGCACTTTACAATCATCTAGTATGATCCTATATGTACATGAATAATGGTTCGAATCTTAGTGAAAAATTTTGGGGGTGTTACATAAAAATAGGCTTAAAACCCTGAAACCTAATAGTGGCGCATCGCGCCAAGGACCAAACTAGTGAGGTTGTTTTCTGGTGCGATAGTGGCGCGATAGTGGCGCATCGCGCCCTTACAGCGCCAAGCCTAAATTTTTTGGGTTCTAGAAAATGGGCTTAGAAACCTCGCACATCTAATAGTGGCGCATCGCGCCAAAGACCAAACTACTGAGGCTTGTTCCTGGCGCTATAGTATCGCATCTCGCCACTGCGGTGCCAAGCCCATGTTTTCCTTAGTTATAGTCCAGGTCTGAAATTCCTGCAGTACTAGTCCATCATAAAATAGTCATAACGTTTGACTTCGAACTCCAAAAGATGCAATCTTGGTGGCGTTGAAAAGAAGACTCAATGACCTTTAATTTAATAGGTCATGGGCCACCCAGTTCGATATATTCAAAAGGATAAGGTCAGTCGAAGTCGACCCTTATACAAACTCATTTGAAAAGTTAGACAAGAGGAGTTCTTTGGACTTGGTTTGGTTTTAGGCATCCCTTATGACCCTAAATCACATCCAACACTCTCCAATTTCTTAGGAATTGATCCTAACTCATGCATGCACCTTACAATCGTCTAGTACGATCCTATATGTACACAAAGTACGGTCTGAATATTAGTGAAAGATTTTGGGGGTGTTACTGTATCATGCCGCGCAGGTACACCCAAACGAGTAGAAGCTATTATAGAAGATGTTGCAGTGGGGTTAGCAATCCACTTGTTCCTGGAGTGCTACCGAGTCAGAGTATATGCGCTATGATGTTTCATTCGAAGTTAGAGACTTTTGCAGACAGAGTCGTGGGTATAGAGTGTCAGCTTTGTAAGCGGCGTCATCAGCCAATAAGTTATTATGTCATATGTCACGAGTTTTATGGGATGATAGATTTTGGAAAGCAATATTCACAAAGCTTAGCTATGTTTTTCACTTCTTTTTATGTACAAGTCTAAAGAGATTAAGTATGTAATATGAGGTAGCGGGTTCGCTCGGCTCCGAGCATGGGGTCGGGTGCCCATCATACCCTATTAAGATCGGAGTGTAACAGATTGTATACAACTGTCGACTATAGTATTAGTAATCAAAGTAACAGAATACAATGCTAAAGAAACTTTTCTATCTCTCTTCAAAATGAAGGGTATCATTTCAACTTCATTTGATTGTAGAGGCGGATCAAGGGGAGTGGAGGGGGCTCACCCAAACCCCCTCGGCAAAAAGTAATATTGTATATAGTATAGATATACTTATTTTGATCTATTTAAACTATAAACAAAATGTAGCTTAGTGGTAAAGGACCTTTCATTGTACCCCTATGTTCAAGGTTCAAATCCCATCAACTTCATTAGTTTTTACATTTAGATTTTGTTAATTTTTTCCATTTATTTTCAACATTTAACTTTTTTGATTTTTTTCATTTAATTTCCAAAACAATCATGTGACCACTGTCCAACTATGATTATTTTTTTAAAAAAGAATGTGCCGGAATAGTGAATTAGGGACTTTTAATTCCAAAAATCAAACTTTTTGTACCTATAAACTATATACTAATGCGTTTAGCTTTTGTTAATTTTTTCCATTTATTTTCAACATTTAACTTTTGTGATTGTTTTCATTTAATTTCCAAAACAGTCACGAGACCACTTCCCAACTATGATTATTTTTTTTAAAAAGAATGTGCTGGAATAGTGAATTAGGGACTTTTAATCTCAAAAATCAAACTTTTTGTACCTATAAACTATATACTAATGTCTCCCTTAGAATTGTGTTTTATTGGCTTATTAACATATTTATAGTTTCATTTTCTAAACTCCCTAAGTGAAAATCCCGGATCCGTTCATCATTTGAGCTTGTATCCTTTCCTTGCAATTTTTGTATAGTTCATCACACTTATTCAATTATTATTTCTTATGTTTTTAGAATTTTAAACTAATTAGCATTGAATATACGTGCAACACACGTGTCCAAAACTAGTCTAATAAATAAAGATAACTTAATAAAGTATACCTTCAATTTATGACTTTCCTTAATGGATGTCAAATGAGGTAAAGTGACACTTATTTTGGGACGGAGAAAGTAATATAAAGTTATGTCGTATTTGGTCAATAAGTGAAAGCATATTTATTCGGGAAAATACCTTCACCTCGTTCACCACGCCGTGCTACTATAAATACGGGCACCTGTTACTTGTCAGGAGTCACATACTATATATATAGAGAGAGATACATATCTATATAGAGAGAGAGATGAATAACGGTAATCGTGTTGGTTCAGGAAATGGAGGATTTCATAGATATCGCAGATTTCCACAACCAACCCCTGCCCATTCTCTTTCCCCTGGTATGCTACCTAGCTTCTTTTTTACTTTTACAAATGCATTCCCCTTCTCCATGAACATTCGTGAAACTTTGTATCTATTTTATATAATTGATTTTGATATGCTTACTCCATGAACAATCTGTCTACCTTTACAAAGTAGGGGTACGGCTGCGTGTGCATCACTTTTTCAGACTCCACTTGTGAAATTATATAGATTAGGTATGTCAAATATTCGTGAAGCTTTATATATGCTAAAGAATACACAGTACTAGCTCCTTATATATTTATCCGTTCACCCCAAAAAGAGAGCTAATAATTTTCATTCGTTCCTCTGAATTTTTCATTATCTTCTTTAGATGGAGAGCTGCAACTTGTGTATGTTTCTTAGCTTGTTGTATCATCATCTACTATACACCCATCTTTAATTATCTAGGGACTATATCTGCAATTTTTTCCCATATATCTATTGTATCTATTTTTCTTTTGGAACTTCTAAGACAAAAGGGAAACAAGTGGCATGCATGCAATTTTTTTAACCTATAGTATGTCCTCTCTATCCTTTTTTTACTCGTGTCTCCCCTTCAGAATGAATAATAAAAAGAGAGAGCGAGAAAAAAACCGTCTAAAGCTATCAAGTTTGAAATCTAGGAAGTTGTATTACACAAATTTAAAATCTTTACTTTTGGCATAAAATTTGCCAAAAGTGAAGTGTTATATATATATATATATTACTCTCTGCTTTTGCCATAAAATTAAAATAGAACAAATAGACATTTTAAGAAGTTAATTAAAATCTACCTGGCATTTCTTTATCCAAAGTTTAAATAGTATAGCATATAACTTTAAGAACAACTAGTACTACAAATATAGAGTATATGAAAAACGTGGGCAGGGTAGCGTCCGTTACAATAAAATTTTGTCTCGTTCCTATATGACAATTATGGTTTTAAAAAAAAAAAAACTTTTGATCAGAGGTTAGTTTAGTTGAAGATCAGACAAAATAAGACAGATGAGTAAAACTACATATGAAGCGTTTTATGCTACTTTAGTTAGTCTGTATTCACACTGGCCATCTCTTTCGTCGAAATAACATGTGCTTTTGGTGTTTACGTGAATATTGTCCAAAATTCATAGTGTCGTATTACAGTAGTACTACTCTCTTATCCAGCAAATTATTAGTGAAACATATATATCCGTGCGCCATTAATTTTGTAATTGCTTCAATACTTGAAAGTAAGTTAATAGCAAATGTGACTTAATAATATTTAATTAGACTATAAAAGCCTAGCTAGTTGTGATGAAATTAGACGAATTTTGATGATATATACTGTACTTCTTTTTCATTTCACTCTGATGCTTTGCTGTTGTGTGAAATTAAGCTACAGAGATGAGCATGGGGCTGTCTGCTCATCTCAGCCAGGCAATTGCCGCCAATACTGACAATTTTGAATGCACCATTCGGGAGCAAGACCGCTTCATGCCAATAGCAAACGTGGTTAGAATCATGCGCAAGATCCTTCCTCCCCATGGCAAGATATCCGATGACTCCAAAGTGACCATCCAAGAGTGTATCACTGAGTTCATAAGCTTTGTAACAGGAGAAGCTAACGAGCGTTGCCAGCTTGAGCAGCGCAAGACCATCACCGCTGAAGACTTGCTTTGGGCCATGAACAAGCTTGGTTTTGATGATTACATTGAACCGTTGACTTTGTTCTTGCATCGTTATCGTGAGTTTGATGGTGGTGAGCGTGGATCCCTTAGAGGGGAGCCTTTGGTTTTGAAGCGTCCAATGGTTGATCCAGCTTCAGGCTGCAATATCATGCCCTATCACCTGCTTCCTAATTTTCCAATGGCTCATCACCATGGTTACTTTGTGTATCCACCACCAATGGGCAACAGTTATATGCAGGGGGATGCATCAAGTGTTAGCACTTCTCAGTGTGCAGTGGCTGCTGTGGATAGTGACGTTGAGTCTCCTGCGGAGGAGAGTAAGGAGTGATCTGTGTCTGTTCTGCTGAAGGAATTGAGCTGTAGTTGAAACTTCAAGAATAGTGAATAAAGTAGACTACCTTTTCTATGTTACCTAATTTGAGACCTATTGACAATCTAGTATAGTTCTTTGCAAAGTTTAGGATTGTTTCTTCGAACTATGTTAGCCAAATGGTGGCCCCTGCAATTGAATGTTTTTACATTTTGCTGCTTGTCTATTTTGTGTATTAAACTGGTGATTGCTTCTGACTTGCATATATTTTTATGTTACATCCTTGAAAGCAATCAAACACCAAGTTTTCCATTCATGAGTATATGCAGTATGATAAAGGATTCAAACATCAAACGAACTAATAGTATTGCACAAGCCTAGTCTATGTAGTACTACCCCTTCGGGTCATAATGAATTTGCTGTAATGGATAACACAATGCAAATGTCAACAACGGTGACTTTTCAACGTGCTTATGTACCCAAAAAGATGAGGAACAACTCGAGGAAAAAATAAAGTCATGTAGTGCAAAAAGAAAATTAGCACTAAATGTTGGGGAGGAAGCACAACAACTAAAGTATGATATGATAATAAATAATGAAAATAAATTGGACACGAGAATTTTACGTGGAAAATTCTCAAACAGATAGAGGGGAAAATTCATGGGGTAGAAGGATTTTACTATGATAATATGGGAGTACACTGCTCTCAAATACAAGGAGAAAACAACAATTAACACTTCTCTCTTGTAAAAGGAACAACTCACTAAAAAGGACATTCAAGACTACAATATTTATCTTAGTGTATAACTTTCTTTGTATTCTTACTCTTTTGGATTGTATTTTTTGTGGGATGATCTAAATGAGAGCAAGCCCACTATTTATAGGAAACTAGAAACGTGTAAAATCCATGTATTGTACCTCCCTTTTTGACTACGTTGATTTTCCTGTCCACATCTCCATTGGCGTTTTCAGATCAATTGCGGTTGATGGTGACCGATTGATCACATAATAGTCAGTTTTGACTGCTTCTGCCTAGAATGGTTTTTTCAACCCTGTAGTTGTCAACATAGCTCTTTTCCATTCCAATAAGGTTTTGTTCATCTGCTCTGCTACTCCATTTTATTGTGGAGTATATGTCACTGTGAACTGCCTTTTAATACCTTCTTGTTTACAGAAGTTATCAAATTCATCACCAGTGTATTCTCCCCCATTATCTGTCCTCAAACAATTGATCTTTTTCTCAGATTCAAGTTCCACCCGCGCTTTGAACTCTTTAAAAACTGAAAAAACATCTGTCTTTCTCTTGATTGGATGCACCCAACTTCTCCTGGAGTTATTTTCGATAAATGACACAAAATATTTTGCTCCTCCTAGGTACTCCACTGGTGTTTGTCAGACATCATAGTAGACCAGATCTAATATTTCCTTGCTTTTAACATATGAACTGCTAAACTTCAGTTTATGTTGCTTACTAGTAACACAATGCTCACAAAAGGGTAGTGAAACCTTTTTGAGCCCTGGAAGAAGCTTTTGCTCAGCAAGAATCTTCAAACCTCGTTCCGACATATGTCCAAGTTTATGATGCCACATCATTGTTGATTCTTCAAATGAATTTGCTGACGCGATTGCTGCTTCTCCTTCTTGGTGTGTTTCACCTTTAAGCACATATAGATTTGCAGCAAGTTTTTCCACTTTCATCACTACAAGCGCTCCTTTTGATATTTTCATGATTCCACCATGAGTCTTATATGAACATCCATTATCATCTAATTATCCCAAAGACAATAGATTCTTCTTCAAGTCTCTTACATGTCGTACCTCCTGAATGGTGAGTATCGTGCCATCATACATCTTTATTTTGATGGAACCAATACCAATAACATCCAAAGCATGATCGTCTTCCATTAACACAAACTTTCCTGAGATAGGATTATATTGATGGAACCATTCTGTAACATCCCAAAAATTTTTTCGCAAAGGCTCTAACCGTTCTTCTTGTGCGTGTAGGATCAAATTCGATGACTTGTAATTTTATATATGATTTAGGATCAATTCCTAAATATTTAAAGTGTATTAGATGTGTTTTAGAATCATAAGAGATCTCTAACACTAAGTCGAGTCCAAAGAATTCCAATAGCTTAAGTTTCCGAATGAGTTAGTATAAGGGTCAACTTCAAACGACCATATCTCTTTAAAGGTTATGACTATTTTACGACAGACTATCACTGCAGAAATTTCAGGCTTGGACGATCACCGCAGGAATTTTAGGCCCAGATGATCCTGCAGGAATTTCAGGTCGGCGCTCCAGTGGCGCCCGATGCCACTATAGCGCCAGAAACTAGACTCGATAGTTTGGTCCTTGGCACGACGCGCCACTATTAGGCATGCAGGATTTTTAAGCCTATTTTCCAGATTTCAGAAATTTCAGGCTTGGCACTACAGTGGCGCGGCGCGCCACTATAGCGCCAGCAGGATTTTAGCCCATTTTTCCAGATTTTTGATGAAGGGCAAATTGAACATTTTCCCTAAACATATATACACAATTTGTTCAAGTTTTGGGATCATATTTTCAGTCCTTTGCCCTTTCCAAAGAACCCTAGACCCCGTTCTCTTCTCTCTCAAACATCTCCAACAAGAAATCCTCTCAAAAACTCAAGGATTCAAGCTTCCCATTGAAGACCCAACTTCAAAATCTACTCTAAGGTATGTAAGGCTAACCTAAAATATGGATTGAGTTCTTCCATATGTCCCATAGATGTGTTGGATGAAGATGGTGAAAGACTTGAACCTTCTATGAATGTTTTCTTAAAGTTTTTCTAAACTCTAGAATATTTTTATATACTAGTAATTGATTGGTGATTTTCATGAATTAAATTCTTGAATAATTATCTTTCATATTTATTTCACAAACCGTAGTTACATATTGACAACAATAAATTTTTGAATATAAATTAATATGTATTGATGGTGTTCTTGAGTTGAGTTTTGTTGAGAGTATGGATTCATGTATTCATTCACATGAACCCAAGATGAGATTTCTTTTGTCATAATTGTCTGTAGGTTGAGATTGATGATTTTGTGTGTATGTATTGATTGGAATAAAAAGAATGAATTGGGATAGTTATGAATGTGAATGGCATAAAAAGAAACGAAACCTTGGTAGAGCTAGAATGTCATTTTTGTTTCTATAAATACAATATAGAATTAAATAAGAATTTTGGAGCAAGATATTTGATAATGATGTGAATGATGATGTTTGATGATGATTGAATGGTGGTTATTTAACATGGGTAGAATGATTGATGAACAAGTATGTTGATGAAGATGTTTGAGGTGAAATGGATTGGAGTCTAATATGACTACATGATATGTGATTTGCATAATTTGATTTGATTGGAGTCATATGAGTATAAATTATTGGTTGAGAAGGAGTTTTAAATAAATGATTTGTGAACATTTTTGCATAAACTAGTTATACACTATTTTGAGTTTAAAGAATGATTATTTTTATCTTTGATTTAAAAAGGAGTTTAAGTATGAGTTGAGTTTGAGAAGTCTCTAAATTATCATTTTTGAACTTGAATATTTTGAGTATAAATGAGTTGAGTATTTTTACATTAAAATGTCTATTTTGAGTTTGAGTTGAGGAGTTGAAATTATGTTTTAATTGCATCTAATATTTTCTACATTCATTGAGTTGAGCTGGTATCAAATTTAAATAGAAGAGTTTGACGATTGAGATGAGTTGATTTGAAAGAAGGTCCAATGAGGCCAGATTTGATTGAGTTTTGAAAAGAGTCCAATGAGACTAAATGAGTTAATTTGAAAATAAGTCCTAAGAGACTAAATGAGTATTTTACTCACTTGATAGATATGAGCATATTGATTCTTGGGAGGACTATTGAGCACCGAATTGGGTATGAGTATAGTCCATACTTGAATCCCATTAACTACGTAGCCAACAGAGGAAAGGATTGAATCGGGTCGGATGTTTCCCTATTTCTGTCACACCCCAAGAGGGTACCCTAGGCATGGCCGGCACTCGAAAGCCATTTCTGGCCTTCAAGCGAACCACCTGGTCCAGTCACACTTTCATTCATTCACATTTTATCAGAGGAAGACTCAATCATAGGAATACTATCCATAATATAGGGCTAAAGGCCAAACAACTATCAAATCAATAATCAGCTAGAATAATACTAGTCAAACGAACGACTCATCATTCCCACACTCTAGTCTATGAAGCCTCTATCAACAATCTAGGAGGTGTCAATGACAAGCCCATGGATACCAACAATCAAGAATAAAGGAGACAAAACAAGCTATAAGGATAATCTCGGTATCCTCCAGAAACTGGGAGGACTCACCAACTAGCTGGAAGTAAGGAGATCTTCAATAGTGCGTCGGTTGATGATCTCTAGTACTTGTCTCTGCATCATGAAACGATGCAGGCTAAATGGCGTCAGTACATAGAATGTACGAGTATGTAAAATGGCAAAATGAAACAACATCACAAAGAATCAAACCAACTCGGAATCTCAACTCAGAAAGAAGAACAACTCAGTCAAGTGTCCTGAGTCTAAACAAGAATAGGATTTAGACGGGACCATTCACATACAATTCAACCCAACCCGACTAAGAGTACAATCAAGACCTATATGGGAGTTTCTCTTATCCGAAAACCATCACTTATGAGCCAGTGATAGTACAACAAATCGACGTTGTTGCCGCATCTGTTCATACTTTACCAGGGTATGAACGAATCAACCAATCATGGATCTAATCCAACCAAGTCCTATAATGTCAGGACAATAAATTTTGGGGAAGCATCCGGCTTTAACGGTTCAATCCCCTCCTACATTTAGCGACGTAGTTATTAGATTTTAGTTATTACTTACTCTTACCCAATTCGGTGCTCGATACTCCTCCCAAGACTCAATGCTCATAAAACTCTATCCAATCAACTCAATCAAATCATATCGACAAGTCACATTTACAACCTTGTCAACTCATCAACTCTATCACAATCAAACCTCTCCCAATCATACTATCCAATCAATCCCAATCATATCTTTCAAGAGTAGATTAAATATGTATTTATAACAACATGTAAACCTATCCAGACGTTCCTCTATTTAGTTAACAAATCTTTTGGGATCATTAGAACTCCAAGGTTTTAAATCAACAATTCAAGATAAACAACATATTTAAGAAAATTAGATTTTAACATAATCAACATAGTTAAGAAATTAACAATATATGATCGACCTCTCATCTCAATCAACTCATACCAACATGTAGCACATCACTTTCTTGACTCCACAATATCAACATAATAGAAATTAGGGTAATAGATGAAAAAGACCTATTTGGAGCTAACTATATCAATAAATTTCATTCTTATGAACAATCAATCTCAAAGAAGATGTAGGGCACATGGGTGGACTCAACCCATTCTTTGAATAGCCTTACATACCTTGGTGAAGACTTTGAAGAAACCTTGATGTTAGGTCTTCAATAGAAGGCTTGAATCTTTGAAGTTCTTGAAGGCAATCTTTGTTGGAGAAAGATTTGAAGAAGAAGAGAGGGAATTTTTAGGGCTTTTAGAGAGAGAGAGAAACTGAAAAATGGTCCAAAAACATCTAAGGCTAGTGTGTATATATAATTTGGGAAATACCCAAATTACCCTTTCTTCAAATATTTGGAAAAACGGCTAAAACACTCTTGGCGCGATAGTGGCGCATTGCGCCACTGTGGCACCAAGTCGAATATAGGCTTAAAACTTGCACATCTGATAGTGGCGCGTCGCGCCCTTACAATGCCAAGCCTATATTTTCTGGGTTCTAGAAAATAGGCGTGAAAACCCTGCACATCTCATAGTGGCTCACTGCGCCAGGGACCAAACTACTGAGGCTTGTTCCTGGCGCGATAGTGGCGCATCGCGCCACTGCGGCGCCAAGCCCAGGTTTCCAGTAGTTGCCACCCAGGCCTGAAATTCCTGCAGTACTAGTCGGTCTCAAAACAATTATAACTCTTGACTCCGAACTCCAAAATTTCCAATCTTGGTGGCGTTGGAAAAAAGACTCGAAGACCTTTAATTTAATAGGTCATGGGCCACCGAGATCATCATATTTCAAAAGATATGGTCGTTAGAAGTCGACCCCTTATACGAACTCAGTCTAAAACTTAGCCAAGACGAATTCTTTGGGCTTAGCTTGGTTTTAGGGATCCTTTATGACCCCACGTCACCTCTAATGCTCTTCAATTACTTGGGAACTCATCCTAACTCATGCATACACTTCACAATAGTTAGGTTCGATCCTACACGTATACGAACAAGGGTTTGAATCCTAGTGAAGAGTTTTGGGGGGTGTTACATTATCTCCCCCTTGGGATCATTCGTCCTCGAAAGACGAGTAAACCAAGGATGGACTCAGGGTACAAATCACAATCAGAATTTAGTCATACAACCAGTCAAATGCTCAAAATAATTACTATCCAAACTTAAAATGCACAAATGAATTCATGATAAGAAAATGGACATTACTTTCAACATTCTCATCGGTAGGCATGAATAGATGAGGATATTTAGATTTCATATCTTCCTCCGCCTCCCATGTGGCTTCCTCAATAAATTGATTTCTCCACGGGACTTTGACTGAGGCTATCTCTTTGTACCTCATTTTGCGAATTTGGCGATCAAGAATTTGGATCGGAACCTCTTCATAGAACAAGCTATCCTTAACTCCAATATTTTCACGCCTCGGGAGGGTACCCTAGACGTAACCGGCACTCAGAAACCATTTCTGGCTCCCAAGTGAACCACATAGCCTGATCACACATCCGTTCATTCATTCATTCAGCGGAAAGTTTAAAAATAAAGAATAATTTAGCGGGCAACTCAAAACATCAATCTAACTCAAAGAATAAAGGCCATGGGCCAACAAATCAATTCTAATATTTGCCATTAAAAATAGTTTGACAAGAATAATTTAAGAAAAGAAATACTCAATCGACCCTTCACTATCTAGTCTATGAAGCCTCTATCACTACTATCTAATTGGTGCCAATGACATATTCATGGCTACCTCAAATAAAAATAAAAAGGGCTAACTCGATGCAAGAATGATATAAGCGGTGTCCTCTGGATGAAGGGAAGGACTCACCAATACGCTGAGTGTGTATAGATCCTCAATGGTACTTCTATTGACGATCTCTTAAACCTGTCTCTGCATCATGGAATAATACAGGTCCAAATGGACGTCAGTACGTGGAATGTACGAGTATGTAATATGGCAGAATGAAACATACCTCAAGGAAGAATAACGTTGTTTCAAATATGTCTGAATCAGAAAGATAAGAGAGACTCAATCAAAGTCTAAAGTAAGAATACATTTTTAGACAAAGACCAATCATATACCATACAATCCAATTCAATCTTACACAATACAGTTCAATCAAATCATTCAATCTAATTTGATCATATACCGTTAGCTCGAAGTCAATCACATATCCATCCAATCTAATCACATATCCAACCAGATCATGCACAATCCAATCATATATTTATCTAACCCAACCCAATCATATACAACCAACTCAACAATCAAACTCAATGGACTCAACTCAATAAATATGCAAATTAAACTATGCAATGTTTTACAATTCAACTCAAACCATATATAGTGACAATCAAGCCAACTATATCAAGCACAATCCATTCAATTGGGAGTGTCTCTAACCGACAACTATCACCATATGAGCGAGTGATATTACAACAATCCGACATTATTGCCACGTCCATCCATACCTTTCTAGGGTATGAACGATCAACCAATCATGGATCCAATCCAACCAAGTCCTATAATACCAGAACGATAAAATGGGAAACATCCGACTTTAACGGTTCGATCTCATGGGAAGCATCCGACTTTAACGGTTCCATCCTCTCCTATGTTTGGCGACGTAGTTTATTGGTTCGAGTATGGACTATACTCTTACCTAATTCGGTGCTCGATACTCCTCTCAAGACTCAATATGCTCATATCTATCAAGTGAGTAAAACACTCAAAATACCCATTAAGTCTCATTGGACTCTTTCAAATCAACTCATTTAGTCTCATTGTACTCTTTTCAAAACTCAAATCAAATCTGGCCTCATTGGACCTTCTTTCAAATCGACTCATCTCAAATTATCAAACTCTTTTCTTTAAATTGATACCATCTCAACTCAATGGATGTAGAAAATATTATATGCATTTAAAATATAATTCCAACTGCTCAACTCTACCTCAAAATAGACATTTTTATGTAAAAATATTCAACTCATTTATACTCAAAATACTCATGTTCAAAATAATTAAAAGTCTTTTCAAACTCAACTCATGCTTAAACTCTTTTTAAATCATAGATGAAACTAATAACTCTTTAGACTCAAAATAGTGTCTAAATAGTTTATGCAAAAAGGTTCACAAATAATTTATTTAAAACTCCTCCTCAAAAGATCATTTATTTTCAAAATATTCCTAAGACTCCAATCAACTCAAATTATGCACATCACATACCACAAAATCACATTACACTCCAATCCACTTCATCACACAACATCCTCATCAACATAACCTCTCCATTCACATCATCGTCAACTACCATTATTCACATCGTCATCAAACATCATCATCACATCATCATCATCATCATCAAACATTATCATCAAATCATCATCATCATCAACCATTATCATCACATCATTTTCAAATATCATCATCACATTAATCGTCAAACATCAACTCCAAAATCCTTATTTTAGTCTTATGTTCAATTTATGGAAGCAGAAGGACATTCTTAACTATCCAATTCATTTTTTTCATTCCAATCAATACACATATACACAAAACCATCCATCTCAACTCAAGACAAATTATGACCAAAGAATTCTGATTTTGGGTTCATGTGAATGAAACATGAATCCATACTCTCAACAAAACTCAACTCAAGAATATTGTCAATATCTATAAATCTATATACAAAGATACATCTGTAGTCAATAATATGAAAGATAACTATTTAGTAACTCAAGTCATTAAAAATATCAATCAACCAATAGTAGCTAAAAACATTCTATAGTTTAGGAAAAACTTTCAAGAAAAACCTTCTTAGAAGGTTCAACCCTTTCACAACTCCTATCCAACACATCTACGGGCATATGGAAGAACTCAATTCATATTTTAGGTTAGTCTTACATACCTTGTTTGAAGACTTTGAAGAAACCTTGATGTTAGGTCTTCAATGGAAGGCTTGAATTTTTAAAGCATCTTGAAGGCACCCTTTGTTGGAGGAGGATTTGGAGAAGAAAAAGAGGAAGAGAGAGGATCTTTCTAGGGCTTTTCTAGAGAGAGAGAGAGGGGCTGAAAATATGTCCCCAAAATGTTCAAGGATGATACATATATAATTTGGGATAATTCCCAAATTGCCCTTTCTCCAAAATTCTGAAAAATAGGCTGAAAATGCTCTTGGAGCGATAGTGGCGCGTCACGCCATTACAGTGCCAAGTCGATTAGGCCTAAAACCTGCACACCCACTAGTGGCGTGCCACGCTAAAGACCAAACTACTGAGGCGTGTTTTTGGCGCGATAGTGGTGTGTCGCGCCCTTACAGCGCCAAGCCCAATTTTTCTGGTTTCTGGAAAATAGGCTTGAAAAACCCTGCTAACCAATAGTGGCGCGTCGCGCCAGGGACCAAACTATTGAGGCATGTTCCTGGCATGATAGTTGTGCGTCGCGCCCTTGCGGCGCCAAGGCCATATTCCCAGCAGTTGCAACCCAGGCCTAAAATTCCTACCGTGCTAGTTCGTCTTAGGATCTTCATATCTTTTGACTCCAAACTCCAAAATTTACATTCTTGGTGGCGTTGGGAAGAAGACTCGACGAATTTTAATTTGGTAGGTCATGGTCCATCTAGTTCATCATATTTCAAACAATATGGTCGTTAGAAGTCGACCCTTATACAAACTCTTTCGACAACTTACCCAAGACGAATTCTTTTGGACTTAGCTCGGTCCTAGGGGTCCTTTGTGACCCCACATCACCTCTAACACTCTTTCAATTTCTCGGGGAATTATCTTAACTCATGCATATATGTCACAATACTAGTATTTGACCCTACCCGAATAGAAGGAGGGTCCGAATCTTAGGATTTTTTTTTTGGGGGTGTTACAATATCTCCCCCTTGGGATCATTCGTCCTTGAATGAAGATCAAGCAAAGATGGACTCGAGGAATGAATAACAATCATGACTCAATCTCATCAACAAATCAACCAATCGAGAAGTTTGGAAAATCAACTACCCCCGCTCAACAATAACAAATCGATTTTCGTCAAGAGTAGGGACATCTCCTTTAACACCCTTATCATTAGGCACAAATAGAACATCAAAACTCTACCAACTGAATCATTCATACATCTACATCCTCAACCGTCGAACTCCAATTCATGAGCGACATTCCCAATCCTCTTCACAATTTCATGAGGTTAATATATCATTGCCCAAACTTCCCCTCCTTTCCAAGCCTCATAGCACCCTTTACGTACCTCCAATCTTTCCCCCAAATGCAATCATTAACCTACTACCATCACTCTTACAGTGACAACCATACACTTAAGCTTATCACCCTAACTACCTCACTCACATCTAAGAGTTGTCATGCTTACTCTAACACTTATACCCTCATCATTGTATGAGCTCTTTTCCGGAGATACACTAACATACTCTTACCTATCTATTGCTCATCACAAGTTCTCATCTCACTCCTCCTCCACACATTTATCCTCGACTAGACAAGTACAACACAACTATCACAATCGAGAAGCATTCACTCTCCCTTATCTACTCTTGCTCAACTCCGTCTATTATCATCTTGGCCAACTCATTACTATCGAAAGCTCAAGACTTACTTTGGCTCATTACCATATTATCTCCCCTTAGCTTAAAGGCATCAACTAAAGGATACTAACTAGTCACCCAAAGCAACTCATAAATTTAGAACCCCATATAACTCTATACTATCTCATATGCACATTTTAAGCCTCTTCTTACCAAATAACTTAGCATCAACTCACTATTTACATTTGAGGGTCACATACGCCTCTATTCATATCACACACTTCTCTCAAGTTAATATCTTAATCTCTCACATACGTCATGTCAAGCCTACTAAATCAAATCTTAAAACTAGCACTATCACAATCGTTCTCTATACCTCATTACTCACCTTATAGATACTTCACCCTAGTTACAGGCCTCAATCAACCATCATTCTCACTATTTGAGTTCTACTTCTCTAACTCCCTCTTTCTAACTCTACAATCATCCTATTAACCATAGCTCTCCATGCCTCGGATTACCCTTTATCGGATGGTGACACTTATCACTTAGATACGCAATTTTCCCCTCTAAGGTAACATTCGAATCAAGATGTAAAGATGAGATTTATCGGATACATCTCTCACTGACTCAACGCATGATCCATATGAATGAGAGTATATCTTTGTATATTAATAGAGTTAAGCACTGAAATCTGCTCCTCTCAAGCCTTGTGCAGTCTCTTTGCTTCCTCAAGACTTTATCTTAACTAATCAATAAGAATCTCATATCTACCTTTCAACTACCTTGAGTATGAGGGTTAGTCGAACGGATATGAGCAACGTATGAATCAGAAGGGAACATTCATATAGCTAAACTCTATTACACGAATCCAGAATATGAAAGAAGGGAAACAATTCTTAGTGTCCTATAGCCTCCTGATTATAAGTGTGGTGCACAACACACCCATAAGCAAGACTCTACTAGACACGGCTTCATAGACTCCCTAGGACACTTGAACTCTGTGTTCTGATACCATATTTATCATGCTCCAGGAGAGTACCCTAGACGTAACCGGAACTTAGAAACCATTTCTGGCTCCCAAGCGAACCACATAGCCTGATAACACATCCGTTCATTCATTCATTCAGCAGAAAGTTTAAAAATAAAGAATAATTTAGCGGGCAACTCAAAACATCAATCTAACTCAAAGAATAAAGGTCATGGGCCAACAAATCAATTCTAATATTTGCCATTAAAAATAGTTTGACAAGAATAATTTAAGAAAAGAAATACTCAATCGACCCTTCACTATCTAGTCTATGAAGCCTCTATCACTACTATCTAATTGGTGCCAATGACATATTCATGGCTACCTCAAATAAAAATAAAAAGGGCTAACTCGATGCAAGAATGATATAAGAGGTGTCCTTCGGATAAAGGGAAGGACTCACTAATACGCTAATTGTGTATAGATTGTCAATGGTACTTCTCTTGATGATCTCTTAAACCTGTCTCTGCATCATGGAACGATACAGGTCCAAATAGACGTCAGTACGTAGAATGTACGAGTATGTAATATGGCGGAATGAAACATACCTCAAGGAAGAATAATGTTGGTTCAAATATCTCCGAATTAGAAAGATAAGAGAGACTCAATCAAAGTCTAAAGTAAGAATACATTTTTAGACAAATACCAATCATATACCATACAATCCAATTTAATCTTACACAATACAGTTCAATCAAATCATTCAATCTAATTTGATCATATACCGTTAGCTCGAAGTCAATCACATATCCATCCAATCTAATCACATATCCAACCAGATCATGCACAATCCAATCATATATTTATCTAACCCAACCCAATCATATACAACCAACTCAACAATCAAACTCAATGGACTCAACTCAATAAATATGCAAATTAAACTATGCAATGTTTTACAATTCAACTCAAACCATATATAGTGACAATCAAGCCAACTATATCAAGCACAATCCATTCAATTGGGAGTGTCTCTAACCGACAACTATCACCATATGAGCGAGTGATATTACAACAATCCGACATTATTGCCACGTCCGTCCATACCTTGCCAGGGTATGAATGATCAACCAATCATGGATCCAATCAAACCAAGTCCTATAATGTCAGGATGATAAAATGGAAAACATCTGACTTTAATGGTTTGATCCCATGGGAAGCATCCGACTTTAACGGTTCCATCCTCTCCTACGTTTGGCGACGTAGTTTATTGGTTCGAGTATGGACTATACTCTTACCTAATTTGGTGCTCGATACTCCTCTCAAGACTCAATATGCTCATATTTATCAAGTTAGTAAAACACTCAAAATACTCATTTAGTCTCATTGGACTCTTTCAAATCAACTCATTTAGTCTCATTGGACTCTTTTTAAAACTCAAATCAAATCTGACCTCATTGGACCTTCTTTCAAATCGACTCATCTCAAATCATCAAACTCTTTTATTTAAATTGATACCATCTCAACTCAATGGATGTAGAAAATATTATATGCATTTCAAATATAATTCCAACTCCTCAACTCTACCTCAAAATAGACATTTTTATGTAAAAATGTTCAACTCATTTATACTCAAAATACTCATGTTCAAAATAATTAAAAGACTTTTCAAACTCAACTCATGCTTAAACTCTTTTTAAATCATAGATGAAACTAATAACTCTTTAGACTCAAAATAGTGTCTAAATAGTTTATGCAAAAAGGTTCACAAATAATTTATTTAAAGCTCCTCCTCAAAAGATCATTTATTTTCAAAATATTCCTAAGACTCCAATCAACTCAAATTATGCTCATCACATACCACAAAATCAAATTAGACTCCAATCCATTTCATCACACAACATTCTCATCAACATAACCTCTCCATTCACATCATCGTCAACTACCATTATTCACATCGTCATCAAACATCATCATCACATCATCATCATCATCAAACATTATCATCACATCATCATCATCATCAACCATTATCATCACATCATTTTCAAATATCATCATCACATCAATCGTCAAACATCAACTCCAAAATCCTTATTTTAGTCTTATATTCAATTTATGGAAGCAGAAGGACATTCTTAACTATCGAATTCATTCTTTTCATTCCAATCAATACACATATACACAAAACCATCTATCTCAACCCAAGACAAATTATGACCAAAGAAATCTCATCTTGGGTTCATGTGAATGAAACATGAATCCATACTCTCAACAAAACTCAACTCAAGAATATCGTCAACATTTATAAATCTATATACAAAGATACATTTGTAGTCAATAATGTGAAAGATAACTATTTAGTAACTCAAGTCATTAAAAATATCAATCAACCAATAGTATCTAAAAATATTCTATAGTTTAGGAAAAACTTTCAAGAAAAACCTTCTTAGAATGTTCAACCCTTTCACAACTCCTATCCAACACATCTATGGGCATATGGAAGAACTCAATCCATATTTTAGGTTAGCCTTACATACCTTGTTTGAAGACTTTGAAGAAACCTTGATATTAGGTCTTCAATGGAAGGCTTGAATTCTTGAAACATCTTGAAGGCACCATTTGTTGGAGAAGGATTTGGAGAAGAAGAAGAGGAAGAGAGAGGATCTTTTAAGGGCTTTTCTAGAGAGAGAGAGGGGGTCTGAAAATATGTCCCCAAAATGTTCAAGGATGATACATATATAATTTGGGACGATTCCCAAATTGCTCTTTCTCCAAAATTCTGAAAAATAGGCTGAAAACGCTCTTGGCGTGATAGTGGCGCGTCACACCATTGCAGTGCCAGGTCGATTAGGCCTAAAACCTGCACACCCATTAGTAGCGCACCGTGCTAAAGATCAAACTACTGAGGCATGTTCTTGGCGCGATAGTAGCGCATCGCGCCCTTACAACGCCAAGCCCAAGTTTTCTGGTTTCTGGAAAACAGGCTTGAAAAACCCTGCTACCCAATAGTGGCGCATCACGCCAGGGACCAAACTACTGAGGCATGTTCCTGGAGCGATAGTGGCACGTCGCGCCCTTGCAGCGCCAAGGCCATATTCCCAGCAGTTGCAACCCAGGCCTAAAATTCCTGTCGTGCTAGTTCGTCTTAGGATCGTCATATATTTTGACTCCAAACTCCAAAATTTACATTCTTGGTGGCATTGGAAAGAAGACTCGACTACCTTTAATTTGGTAGGTAGTATTCCATCTAGTTCATCATATTTCAAACGATATGGTCATTAGAAGTTGACCCTTATACAAACTCCTTCGACAACTTACCCAAGACGAATTCATATGGACTTAGCTCGGTCCTAGGGGTCCTTTGTGACCCCACATCACCTCTAACACTCTTTCAATTTCTCGGGGAATCATCTTAACTCATGCATATATGTCACAATACTAGTGTTCGACCCTACCCAAATACAAAAAGGTTTTGAATCTTAGGAAAAACCATTTTGAGGGGTGTTACAAATACTATCAATAGGGACTACCAACGAGGGATCACCCAAGCACTTCTTCAACAGTGAGACGTGGAATACCGAATGTATGGCGGCTAGCTCTGAGGGTAACTCCAATTCATAAACGACACTCCCTATCCTCCTCATGACCTGGTAAGGACCAATATATCGAGGACTAAGTTTTCCCTTCCTTCCAAACCTTATGACGCCCTTCATGGGTGATACTTTCAAGTACACCCAATCATCCACCTCCAACTCTAAGTCTCTCCTCCTTACATCGGTGTAAGATTTTTGATGGGTTTGGGCTGTCTTTAGCCTATCTTGAATAACTCTCACCTTCTCCATAGCTTGGTGAACAAAATCAGGCCCAATCAACTCAGCTTTACCAACTTCAAACGACCCAATTGGTGACCTACACCTCCTCCCATACAAAGATTCATAAGGAGCCATTTGAATGCTTGCATGATAGCTATTATTAGATGCAAACTCTATGAGAGGTAAGTGATCGTCCTAATTTCCTTTGAAGTCAAGTACGCACATGCCCTCAACATATCCTCTAAATTCTGGATGGTACGCTTTGCTTGGCCATCTATATGGGGATAAAAGGTCGTACTAAGATTCACCTTTGAACCTAGTCCCTTCTGGAAGGATTTCCAAAATTGGGAAGTGAATTGAGGTCCTCGATCTGAGATGATAGACAAGGGAACCCAGTGCAATCTAACGATCTCCTGAATGTATAATTTTGCATAATCTTCTGCGGTGTCAATAGTCTTAACTGCCAAAAAGTGAGCTGATTTTGTCATTCTATCCACAATCACCCAAATCGAGTCATGTTTCTTTTGGGACCTCGACAAACCCATAATAAAGTCCAGGTTGATTATTTCCTACTTCCATTCTGGAATATCTATATTTTGAGCTAACCCACATGGCCTCTGATTCTCAACTTTAACCTATTGGTAATTCGGGCACTTAGAAACAAATTCTGCGATATCTCTCTTCATTCCACTCTACTAATAAACTTTCCTCAAGTCATGGTACATCTTTGTAGAGCCAGGATAAATAGAGTATCTAGAACTATGCGCTTCAACCATAATCCTCTCTCAAACATCATCGATATCTGGTACACAGAATCTATTTTGGTACCTCAATACACCATCTTCCCCTTTGGTAAAAACCATCACTTCTTATTTGTGAACAACTTCCTTCAATTGGAGAAGGATGGGATCTTGGTCTTTCTTCTCTTTTACCTCTGTCACAAGTGAGAATGTAGACCCATCCTGAACATTAACTCCGCCTTCATTGTTCTCTTCAAGACGAACTCCCAATCGAGCTAACCTATGTACCCCCTTCGCCAATTCTTTCCTTCCCTCATATATATGGGTAGTGCTACCCATAGAAACCCTGCTAAGAGCATCAGCAACAACGTTAGCTTTATCTGGATGGTAGAGGATGCTCATATCATAGTCTTTGAGTAGCTTGAGCCATCTTCTTTGCCTTAGATTGAGTTCCTTCTGGCTGAAGACATATTGTAAACTCTTATGATCAATGAACACGTCTACATGCACTCCATACAAATAGTGACGCCAAATTTGAAGAGCAAATACCACAGCTGCCAGCTCAAGGTCATGAGTGGGGTAATTTCTCTCATGAATCTTAAGTTGTCTTGAAGCATAGGCTATCACCTTTCCCTTCTGCATCAACACACAACCCAAACCAACTCTAGACACATCACAATATATCGCAAAATCCTTTGTTCCCACGGGCAAAGTCAGAATAGGAACAGTGGTTAGCTTGTCTTCAATTTCTGGAAACTCTCCTCACATGCATCGGACCATTGGAATTTAGCCTTGTTTTGGTCAGCTTGGTCAATAGTGATGATATAGATGAGAATCCCTCTACAAACCTTCGATAATAGCAAGCTAAACCCAATAAGCTTCTTATATCTATCTAGGATGTGGGTCTGGGCCAATTTTTCACTGCCTCAATCTTCTGAGCATCAACTTGAATACCATTTCCAAATATAATGTGGCCTAGAAAAGCCACTAATGCAAGCCAAAATTCATTTTTGGAGAACTTTGCATACAATACCTGGTCCTTCAAAGTTTGCAAGATGACTCTAAGATGATAGGCGTGCTCCTCCTTATTCTTGGAGTAAACTAAAATATCATCTATGAATATAATCACAAACATATCAAGATATGGTTTAAATACTCGGTTCATAAGATCAATGAAAGCTGCGGGGGCATTAGTCAACCCAAAGTACATAACCAAGAATTCAAAGTGGTCTTAACAGGTCCAAAAAGCTGTCTTTGGGATATCACACTCCCTCACCTTCAATTAATGGTAGCCCGATCTTAGGTCTATCTTTGAGAAATAGGTGGCACTTTGAAGTTGATCAAATAAGTCATCTATTCTGGGGAGAGGATATTTATTCTTTACGGTGACCTTGTTCAGCTGCCTGTAATCAATACACATTCTAAGGGACCCATCTTTCTTTTGCACGAATAGGACAGGAGCACCCCATGGTGAGATACTCGGCCTAATGAATCCCTTATCTAACAAGTCTTTCAACTGTTCTTTCAACTCTTTGAACTCAGCCAGAGCCATTCTATATGGAGGGATAGAGATATGCTGGGTATCAGGAAGAACATCAATCCCAAAGTCGATCTCCCTATCATGAGGGACTCTAGGCAGGTCTTCAGGAAAGACTTTGGGAAACTCATAGACAATCGGAACCGACTCAAGGGATGGAGACTCAACATTGTCATCTTTCACTCGGATAATGTGATAAATACACCCTTTTGAGATTAGCTTTCTGGCCCTAAGGTACGAAATAAACTTACCCTTAGGAATGACAGAACTACCCTTCCACTCTATGACAGTCTCATTCGGGAATTGGAATTTGACAATCTGAGTCCTACAATCAATAGAGGCATAACAGACATAAAGCCAATCCATGCCAAGGATTACATCAAAGTCAACCATGTCCAACTCAACTAAGTCAGCCAAGGTATCCCTGTGATGGATTGACATAGTGCAATCTCTATAGACTTTCTCCGCTAAGACAGAATCACCGACAGGAGTAGCTATACAAAAAGTCTCACGAAGATATTCAGGAATTCTATTAAATTTACTTGCCTCGTAAGGAGTCACAAAAGATAGTGTGGCACCCAGATCCATCAAAATATAATAGTCAAGAGAAAAGACTCAAATCATATCCGTCAGGACATTTGGGGAGTCCTCCTGATCTTGGCGACTACCTATGGCATATAGACGGTTTGTACCTCCGCTCGTACCTGAGGTAGTGCCCCTCTGATTACCTCTAGCTGGTGGTGCGGTGGTCGAATAGTGGGCTATGTTCCCCCTATGTTGGACACTCCTTCTAAAAATGGTCCATTTAGCCGCATTTATAACAACCAACCCTTCCCTCTATGCACTCCCCTAAGTGGAGCTTACCTCACTTGCCACATGGTGTCTTCCCTTGCGAACCTTGACCCACGCTAGCCTGGGATTGAGAACCTTGGGGTCTGAGATTCTGGCAACTCTGTCCCTACCGATCATACCTGTTCTGCGGTATAGGTGCACTGGCGGTAGATGAGGCATAGTTGGAAGTCCTCTTCTAAAAGACGGACCAGTTGCCATTGTTTTGCCTCTGTTCATTCTCATGTCCCACTGATTTTTCCTTCTTGCTCAGATGCTCCTCTATGTATTTCCTTTTCTCATCCTCCACCTTTTGAGCGTACACCATTAATCTTGAAATATCCATATCGGAGATCAATAATGCCTCTTTGCACTCCTTCTTCACATGTCTTCCCAAACGGGAGACAAATTTCCTTATCTTCGACCTCATATCTGGGATCATCTCTGGAGCATATCTGGACAGCTGGATGAACTTTAGACTATACTCCTTAACGGTCATACTTTCTTGTTTCAGATTCACAAACTCTTCCACCTTCGCTTCCCTCAATTCTCTGGGCAAGAAATGGTCAAGAAAGGCTCCCCCAAATTCATCCCACATAGCAAGTTCAGCATCCTCACCTCTATCTTGTTCCTATTGGTTATACCAAATGTTTGCCGCATCTTTGAGTTGATAAGACACCAACTCAACCCCCTCGATCTCCGTAGCATGCATAGCTTTCAGGATCTTCCACATCTCATCAATAAAATTTTGGGGGTCTTCATCAACCTTAGAACTCGTGAATGCTGGCAGATTCATTCTCAGAAAATCTCTAATTCTGGTGGCAGCGGACGGCTCTTGGGAACTAGAGTTAAGAGTTGGCGAACTCTGGTTACCATTTTGAGTAGCCACTAATTGAGTGAGCATAGCAATCGCTCCCCGAAAATCTGCTTCTGAAGTTGGTGCAGGCGGAGTAGTAGGCACTTGAGGTGCCTCCGCATATCTCGCAGGTAGGCCCCTAGCCCTCGATGGGCGTACCTCTGACTGTGGTTTCTCTGCGTTATCAGCATTTCTTTGGCTAGCAGTACGTTTAGGAGGAATTATCTATAACGTATAAACATACAAATTAGAAAGGAAGTTTATAGAGTTTAACTCTATCGCACGAATTCAGAGTATGAAAGAAGTGAAATAATTTTTAATGTCTTATAGCCTCTAGATTATAAGTGTGGTGCAAAACACACCCATAATGTCACGACCCAACCCCGTAGGCCGCGAATGGGGTCCGACCTTGACCCCCCGTACACATATCCATTAGCTGCGGTCATATTGAATCGTAAATAAGATAATATCATGTAATAGAGCCCCACTAGGTGATAACATTTTCATAAACCTGTAGCCCTTTTCATTTGTATCACAACATGATAGGGCACGCAAGCCGACCAGGCTGCCATAATATAATAATATATGTCATATATCATTTAGACCCAGCTGAATCAAACTGACATACACAACCCACATATACATGTCTGCAGACCTCTAAACATATAAATGACAACATATGGCAGGACAGGGCCCCCACCGTACCCCTGAATGGGTGAAATAATTTTTATACATCAGTGGACAGTATCAAAAACTAGGCCCCGATACAATGGAGCCTCTTCCAGCTGAGCTGCATGGAATCCTAAGCTGATGGACTCCCAAAATTTGTATCTATACCTGCGGGCATGAATGCAGCCCTCCCCCCCCCCCCCGAGAAAGGGGGTCAGTACGATATATGTACTGAGTATGTAAAACATAATATAATACAATTGGAAGCATATCTGAGATAGAGAAACAAGGGATAAGATATCAATTCAGAAACCTGTACCTGTACTTTGTGAATTACAAAAACATGCATGTTCGAGTCATATCATATAGCCGGCCCTTTCGGGGGTCCGGTGAATCATCTCTGTAAAATCATCTCTGTAAAACCATCATGGCCCCAGTGCCATCACCACCTTATTACAACACATCATCATATATCTATACACGTATCCTTGCCCTCTATTAAGGGACTCAGGTAATAATGCAGTGAACTGTGCACGAGAACATATCCTGGCTCGGGACTCAGGGAAAGAAGTGTTACAATATACACGAGTAGAGTAGTGAGTAACTATATGCAATTTAAATCATTATTAGAGACTTGACTGTATAAGAAAATTAAAATTTTGTCGGAGGACTCGAGTAGTAGTGTAGTCATCTCGAGTGACTTCTAAATGCCATTATGGGCAATATCAATTATAATCTTGGGGCTTCTAGACATGTACTAAAGTAAAGCCAAATCGCTTATGGAACCAGAAACATTTGTTAACAAATAGTCTGTAAGACTTGGAGCCTGTACATTTATTACCTTTTTAACATATAAAAGTTTCCAGGGAAATAGTTCGACTACTGTAGGAGTTCTATATTCAGAAGTAAATAACAGATGTCTGAGGATGGAGTTACCCCAGAGCTCAGATCATATTCAACTTACAACTAAGACAAAGATATGCCCAAAAAAAGAAAGAGAATAAGCTTTATGTAGTATGTACTTTGTTTTAGATGACCTTCATACACATATTTCATACCCGGCCCACTATAGGGCTCGGTGAGCCACTATGGCATTCAAATCTCACTTTCATACCAAATACATATCAAGAGAAGGGAAAGATAGTTTCCCATACACTATTCTTTAGCATGTAGAAGCCTTAACATGTAATACTCAATCCTTGTAGGGGTGTTAACACTTAACTGTAGTTAGGGATTATGGGGCGTACCTGGAGTTTTGGGAATGGAATTATTCCCACATTCCACATACAATTCACTTAAGGCTAAAACTTGCCAAAAGGAAAGAAAGATAATTGTACGTGCTTATACCAAAACATGCCACAAGAAAGCTTTACATACCTTTTGGGAGTTACCCTTTATCCTGCTCGTCTCGTCGTCTTCCGAACCTATTCAATATGAAAGTAATACGAATATCAACTACTCTTAACTTTCCAGCATCTTGGATTACGCCTTAATGTTAGTGGAATCTATTTCCTTAGTCGTTTCCTCGACTAGTCCTTTAGTTTATTAAGGCATTAAAGAAAATTGGGCAGCACCTCCCCTATAATGTGCCCTATCCGAATTTCCAATTAGGTCCCTAAGACCTACAGCCAACCAACAACAACAACCTGCAGCAATTCATACCAACAATATACAGCATAAACTCCAAACGACTTATTCAAAAATACGATATCAAAATAGGGCGTCTAGCCTTTATTTTGTGACGCCTTTAATTATATGTAACGAGGGGTCATGTGGCAGCAGCACCCTAACCCACATTAGGACATATTCAGGCCCTGCAACAATAAGCCACACCCCTGCAGAGCAACTCACAAGAACGACACTTTATTTCGATGACAATTCACTTCTAGCGACTCCAATTTAGTTTATTTCGAACGTCGAGCATTTCTACGACATTCTTAAACTTCCAGCAGCATACAAGGGGTGTAATACACCATATAACAATACCATAAACTCCAATTTTAAAAGGAAAGGCCTTACCTTACGTTACACTTGTCAAACTCGCCAAAACTATCCAAAATGTGAAATCTGGACAGTTTACTGTTTTACCTTGTCGCTTCATTTCGAAGGGGTAATGGAGGGAAACAGGATTTACGTCCTTCATGAAATTTATAGACATATGTCTTAGGGTCGCAAACAATTTTGAATAATCCCTACATCAATTTTGTACAAAAAGATATGACCAAAATACTTACAGCTGTCCGTGTAGAATTTCCAAAACCAAATCTGAGCAGTACCTCTTCTACACTTCATCACCATTTTTCGAGCTGATACAAGTAAAACTGGATTTTGGAGTATGAATGAAAGTTATAGACCCACGAAATACCTTTCCAAAACATATTAAATCACTCAAAACGAATCTATACACAAGAAGGTATACCAATATTACTAACCACTGTCCCTTCCAAAAACGGGTTTGTTAACTAGCGTTTTCTCTTATTTTCTCTTCCAAATTTCAATTGCAAAGCTGGAGTTTTACTTCCATGAAGGTCTTAAAATACATATATACATATCCACGCACTTAAGGTACACCGTATATAATTAATTCACGGAAGAAAATTAGAAAACTAACCTTTAAACTTCAAGACCCATGGCTGCCTCTCTATTTCTCTCCCTCACGTTTTTTGTTCTCTAAGTTGGCTGATGTTTTGATGGATAACTGAAGTATATGATATATACCAACATATATATGTGGCTTTAGGGTATGACACGTGTCAACCCCAAGAGGTGACACGTGTCCAGCCCCTATTGGGCCACCGTATCATGCTGCCAACTATGGGCTACCACGTGGCAGTGGGGTCAACCCCCCCCCCCCAAGCAGGTGGGTCACCTGCTTGCTTGAGGTGCTGCCACGTGTCGCTTCTTCATTGACTACCACATGTCGTCTTTTTTTTCCCTTCCTTGTGGGCTCGTAATCTCGTCTTATTTTATGTACCTATGTAATCTGTGCTACGTAAGTTTGGTATGTAATCAAGTAACTCACGTATGTAAGATTTCTAAATTAGTAGCTTGCGTAGATAAGACGAGTCCTACGACTCGTTACTTGGCCTCCTATTCCTTCCGAATTCTTATGATTCCCCTTCCAACCTTCTCTACCACGGGGTATCACATCCTCCCTTCGTTGGAGTCATTTGATAGTGTCGTAGCATATCCGGTTCATATGGTAATGTCCAAGGAACTTATGAAACATTCTGAGTTTAAAAGGGTGAGGTGTAACACATAAGCAAGACTCTACTAGACACGACTTCATAGACTCCCTAGGACTTTTGAACTCTGTACTCTGATATCATGTTTGTCACGCCCCGAGAGGGTACCCTAGGCGTGGCCGACACTCGAAAGCCATTTTTGGCCTTCAAGCGAACCACCTGGTCCAGTCACACTTTCATTCATTCATATTCTATCAACGGAAGACTCAATCATTGGAATACTATCCATAATATAGGGCCAAAGGCCAAACAACTATCAAATTAATAATCAGCTAGAATAATACTAGTCAAACGAACGAGTCATCCTTCCCACACTCTAGTCTATGAAGCCTCTATCAATAATCTAGGAGGTGCCAATAACAAGCCCATGGCTACCAACAATCAAGAATAAAGGAGACAAAACAAGCTATTAGGATAATCTCCGTATCCTCCAGAAACTGGGAGGACTCACTAATTAGCTGGAAGTGAGGAGATCTTCAACGGTGCGCCGGTTAATGATCTCTAGTACCTGTCTCTATATCATTAAATGATGCAGGCCAAATGGAATCAGTACATGGAATGTACGAGTATGTAAAATGGCCGAATGAAACAATATCAGAAAGAATCAAACTAACTCGGAATCTCAACTCAGAAAGAAGAACATCACAATCAAGTGTCCTGAGTCTAAAGAAGAATAGGATTTAGACGGGACCATTCACATACAATTCAACCCAACCCAACTCAGAATACTATCAAGACCTATATGGGAGTTTCTCTTATCCGACAACCATCACTTATAAGCCAGTGATAGTACAACAAACTGACGTTGTTGTCGCATCCGTTCATACTTTGCCAGGGTATGACTGAATCAACCAATCATGGATCTAATCCAACCAAGTCCTATAATGTCAGGACAATAAATTTTAGGGAAGCATCCGACTTTAACGGTTCAATCCCCTCCTATATTTGGCGACGTAGTTATTAGATTTGAGTTATTACTTACTCTTACCCAATTCGGTGCTCGATACTCCTACCAAGACTCAATGCTCATAAAACTCCATCCAATCAACTCAATCAAATCATATCGACAAGTCTCATTGACAACCTTGTCAACTCATCAACTCTATCACAATCAAACCTCTCCCAATCATATCTTTCAAGAGTAGATTAAATATGCATTTATAACAACATACAAACCTATCTAGTCGTTCCTCTATTCATTTAACAAATCTTTTGGGAATCAACACAACTCCAAGGTTTTAAATCAACAATTCAAGATAAATAACATATTTAAGAAAATTTACATTTAACATAATTAACACAGTTAAGAAATTAACAATATATGATCGACCTCTCATCTCAATCAACTCATACCAATATGTAGCACATCATTTTCTTGACTCCACATTATCAACATAATAGAAATTAGGGTAATAGATGAAAAAGACCTATTTGGACCTAACTCTATTAATAAACTTCATTCTTATGAATAATCAATCTCAAAGAAGATGTAGGGTACATGAGTGGACTCAACCCATGCTTTGAATAGCCTTACATACCTTGGTGAAGACTTTGAAGAAACCTTGATGTTAGGTCTTCAATGGAAGGCTTGAATCTTTGAAGTTCTTAAAGGCAATCTATGTTGGAGAAAGATTTGAAGAAGAAGAGAGGGAATTTCTAGGGATTTTAGAGAGAGAGAGGAATTGAAAAATGGTCCAAAAACGTCCAAGGCTAGTGTGTATATATAATTTGGGAAATACCCAAATTGCCCTTTTTCGAATATTTGGAAAAATAGCTAAAACACTCTTGGCGCGATAGTGGTGCATCGCGCCACTGTGGCGCCAAATCGAATATAGGCTTAAAACCTGCACATCTAATAGTGGCGTGTCACACCAAGGACCAAACTTCTGAGACTGTTTTATGGCACGATAGTGGCACGTCGCGCCCTTACAGCGCCAAGCCTATATTTTCTGGGTTCTGGAAAATAGGCGTGAAAACCCTGCACATCTCATAGTGGCGCACCATGCCAGGGACCAAACTACTGAGGCTTATTTTTGGCATGATAGTGGCGCATCGCACCACTGCGTCGCCAAGCCCAAGTTTCCAGTTGTTGCCACCCAAGCCTGAAATTCCTGCAGTACTAGTCTATCTCAGGACAATTATAACTCTTGACTCCGATCTCCAAAATTTCCAATCTTGGCTGCATTGGAAAGAAGACTTGAATACCTTTAGTTTAATAGAGCATGGTCCACCCAGATCATCATATTTCAAAAAATATGGTCATTAGAAGTCGACCCCTTATACGAACTCATTCTAAAACTTAGCCAAGGTGAATTCTTTGGGCTTAGCTTGGTTCTAGGGATCTTTTATGACCCTACATCACCTCTAACTCTCTTCAATTACTTGGGAACTCATCCTAACTCATGCATACACTTCACAATAGTCGGGTTCGATCCTACACGTATACGAAGAATGGTTCGAATCCCAGTGAAGAATTTAGGGGGGTGTTACAATTTTATTGTCCTAAAATGATAGGACTTGATTGATTGATGGATCCATGATTGGATGATTCGTTCATACCCTAGAAAAGTATGAATGGACGTGGCAACAATGTCGGCTTGTTGTACTATCGCTTGCTCATATGGTGATAGTTGTCGGTTAGAGAAACTCCTAATTGAATGGATTGTGCTTGATATAATTGGTTTGATTGAGATTGTATCTGATTGAGTTGATTTGTAAATTATTGCTAAACTCTAATTTGCATATTTATTGAATTGAGTCATTTGACTTTATTGTTGAGTTGATTGTATATGATTAGATTGGATTGGATGGTATGTGATTGGATTGTAAATGATTGGCTAGGATTGAATCAGATAATATTTGATTGGATTGGATTGAATATGATTGGGTTGGATTGGATGATATGCGATTGAATTGTAAATAAATGGCTTGAATTGGATTGTACATGATTGGATTGGATTGAATTGTATACGATTGGATTGTATTGGATGGTATGTGATTAAATTGAATTGGATTGTATATAAGTAGTCTCTGTCTAAACTGTATCCTTACTTTAGACTTATGATATCTTGATTGAGTATCTATTATCTTTATGACTTGAGATATTTAAACAGGTATTATTTCATTCAGCCATATTACATCCTCGTACATTCTATGTACTGATGTCCATTTGGACCTGCATCATTTCATGATGCAGAGACAAGTTTAAGAGATCATCAATAGGAGCACCATTGAGGATATATTCATACTGAGCTTATTGGTGAGTCCTCTCCTACATTCGAAGGACACCGCTTATGTTATTCTTGCATTGAGTTTAGTCCTTTTCATTCTGATTTGAGGTAGCCATGAATATGTCATTGGCACCAATTAGATAGTAGTGATAGAGGCTTCATAGACTAGATAGTGATGGGTCGATTGAGTATTTTACTTCTTGAATTATTCTTTTCAAACTATTTAACGACATAGATTGGAGTTCGATTTATTGGCCCATGGCCTTTATTATTCGAGTTAGATTGATGATTTGAGTTGCCCACTAAATTATTTCTTTATTTTAAATTTTATGTTGATTGATTGATATGAATAGATATGTGATTGGATCAAGTGGTTCATTTGGGGACCAGTAATGGTCTTCGAGTGCCGGCCACGTCTAGGGTACCCTCCCGGAGCGTGACACATTCTCTCCGGGAAGTCATATGCCATATTGCTCCTGTGTCCATGATCCAGACATCAATAAAATGTTTTCTGCCTTCATTTTTTGATATATTTAACTACATAAAATATCGCCATCATCCGAGGTACTTGCAACATTCCCTTGAGCATTTGATGACTCAGGGTGTTCACTCTTCTTCTTGAACCGATAATATTTCTTGAAGTGCCCTTTCTTACCATAGTTGTAACACTTGATATTTTTCTTACTTCTTGATTGAAATATACTATGATTGTGACTCCCACTGGGGTCACGTTCCGTTGGTCTTCCTCTTTCCATCATCAAAGCTTCAGCTTGCTGCGAACTTGCTTGTCTGTCTTCCTTATTTTTGCGCCGATTTTCTTCTTCTAAGACAGCGGCTGCAATTTCATCAAAAACTAGACTATCCGTATTGTTTGTCAGATTGATGATGAGTTGATCATACGAGTCAGACAGACTTTAAAGTAGATGCTTCGCATGTTCAGTTCCCTCTATTTTGCAACCCATTATTATAAGTTGCAAAAATAGAGTATTCAAAGTATTGATGTGTTCCGTAACCGACATGGACTCTTCCATTCAAAGATTATACAATCTTTTTGTTAAGAAGATTTTATTATGCAAAGACTTGACCTCGTACAATCCCGTAAGAGTATCCCATATTTCCTTCGCTGTCCATTTTTCAGCCACACTAGACAACACTTGATCAGCTAGTGCCAAGTGTAGATCAGCAATTACGTTGCTATCTATGTCGTTCCACTTGCGGTCATCAGTAAAGTCTATGGGTCTGCCTTCAATTGCAGCTAAGCAATTGTCTTTTCTCAATATCACTCTTATTTTCATTTTCCACAATGATAAATTAGTCCCATTGAATTTCTCAACGTCAAATAATATTATACTCGACATTGCTATTTGCTTCACACCCTTCTAGATTATTTCTGAATAGTTTTGCAAACAATCATGACAAACTGTACCGTCATTGAAATTTACTATTCACATGAATAGTACTTTTCACCACTGAATTTTACTATTCACAAAAATTTACTATTAACAGATAGTACCTTCGCATAAAACAGATAGAATAATCGAGGGCTCTGATGCCACTGTTGGGGGAGGAAGCACCACAACTAAAGTTTGATATGATAATAAACAATGAAATTAAATTGTACACGAGAATTTTATGTGGAAACCTCTCAAACAGATAGAGGGGGAAAACCACAGGGTAAAGTGATTTTACTATGATAATGTGAGAGTACATTGTTCTCAAATATAAGGAGAAAATAATAATTAACACTTCTCTCTTGTAAAAGGAGCAACTTACTAAAGAGGACACTCAAAACTATAATATTTATCTTGGTGTATAACTCTCTTTGTATTCTTACTCTTTTGGATTGTATTTTTGTGGGATGATCTAAATGAAGGCAAGAGTCCCTCTATTTATAGGAAACTAGAAATGCGTAAAATCTACGTATTGCACCTCTCTTTTTGACTACTTGTTCAAGACGCATTTTGTTCCCTTTTTGACTACATGTTCAAAATGCGTTTTATAGTATTTGACTATCTTGCACTAAATACGTTCTTAACAAGACAAACTTCACTATATTTGCCATTTCGCCAGGATAACTTCTCTAGAAAAAGATGATACCAACAACTACCGTGATAGTATCTAATGGAAGCTCTAGAAAATTCAACTCTCAATGTACTGTCTTTTAAATTCATGAGCATCTTTCCCTTTTGTCACTTCTTCCTATTCAACATCATTATTACCCTCACATCTTTTCCTATGTAGAATTATTTCAAAGAATGAAGTTTTCCAGTCTTCTGTCTCCAAGTATTTCAGAAGTATCTCTATCATTTGATTGACTATAAGGACCTGCACAAGAAAAATACATGTCAGAAAACAGAGTGTTTTTAAAATTTTCTACCCAAACCATATAGTAAACTGGCCACTAACACTTTATTGGAAAAGAGAAGAGAATATACTATTGACCATATTATTATAGTCTAGGGGTGACAAATGGTTGGATTGAATTTGATTTGGATGAATTGAATATGGATTGAGCCAAAATGGATTGGATTACAATCCATCCATATAAAATATGGATAAATATGAATTTGGTCAAATATGGTTTAGGTCAAAATCATCTAACCTACTTTAATCTCCTAAAGCCAAAAAAAAAATATTAAATCAAAACAAAAATACTATTTCTCTAACCCCTGCAACTCCCAATCCAGCCTAAATTATTATTTTTTAAATAATTAATTTTTCATACAACAACAAAATTTAATTTTTCTTCTACTTTAATTTTCCATGGTGAACATCTTCGGAAGCCCCTTTCTATACTTGTGCTAACTAATCATGGCTCCATTTTCAGTTTGTTTCACTTGTAACGCCAGGAAGAAATTCTATTCCAACCATCATTCTCATTTCAAACTCACTCTCCATATATTTAGCAAATTCTTCACAAAGTGAATCAAGACTGGTCCTTAAAACGATATCATCGACATAGACTTGGATGATCAACAGATTTCTTCCCCTATCTTTCAAGAAGAGAGTATTGTCAAATCTTTCTCTCTTCAACCCATTTTCCAAAACAAATTTTGACAATCGTTCATACCAGGTCCTTGGTGCTTGCTTCAACCTATACATAGATTTATCCAATATGAATACATTATTGGCATTGTCAACATCTTCAAACCGAGGGGTTGCTTGATTAGACTTCCTTCTTCAAGTACCCATTTAGAAATGCACTTTTTACATCCATCTGAAACAATTTGAAATCCATGTAGGAAGCAAAGGCGATGAGAATTCTTATGGCTTCCATACTAGCATCAGGGGCAAATGTTTCATCTCAAGTATACGCGATCATACAAGTAATAAAGTGGATCTTTTTAGGAACCAGATATCGAATTCACAGAGACTTGTTGATTAATTATTTTTCTAAATTATAGTAAGTCAAACTATTTATTTAAGCATCCCGAAAGAGTGTGATAGGTATTCATATTCTAAAAGTTGCGAGAATTAAATAATAAGATGGGATAATACACAAGTACCCCCTCAACCATAACCAAAATTGCTAGAACACACCTTAACTATAATAAATAGGTACTATTTCCTCCTCCCCCGAATTATTTTAAAGTGTAATAAACATATCCTTCAGTGCTGAGGTGGCACAGAGAGTGTGTTCACTCTCTTGGAGGCATGTGAGAGACGGAAAAAAAATTAAAATCTGATTAATTTGGACACATGTCCATTCTCAATTGGCCAATTTCATTATTAATTGATACACATAAGTAGTTAACATTAAAACTTATGTTGATTTCTTTTTAATTAATTTTTTTTCATTATGAAATAGAACTCAATTTTATCATTTTTTGAAATATAAATATTTTTTTCACAACATACTTAAATTGTCGGTGATCTTTTTCCAGATATTTCATCAATTTGTATAATATCGGAAGAATTTTTCTTTTTCTTTTATTTTTTTACTCAAACACTTAACATGAAATTCGAAATTGTTTTTGCATATTAGAGATTTAGTTTATGCAATATATGATGAACACAATTTAAATTAAATTCCTTTTTTAAAAAAATAATTTTAAAATTTTTATTTTTCTTAGATCTGACGATTTAGTGATGTGGCGCTGACGTAAGGATGATGTGGAGGTGAGTGTAAAGCACTTCCCTTCATGTGAGTGATTATATATGTTTTAGGTGTTTTTATTACACTTTAAAATAATTCAGGGGGTAATAGGACCCATTTATAGTTAAGGCGTGTCCTACCGATTTTGGTTATAGTTGAGCGGGGGAGGGCACTTGTGTATTATCCTTAATAAGATTAACTTACAATGTTTAGAACAATTCCAGGGTTGCAGCTTATTAAGAATTCATGCGTTGTATTTCTTCTATGAATTTTAGATGGTTATCAAATTACTGATTTACAGGGTTGATATTATGATCATGACTCTCGAGCTCTAATCACTTACCCCAGTTGACAGTCGAACTACATCGTTCTGCATGAATAGATTGAATCAACTATTGAGAATTAAGTTTGTCACGCCCCGAGAGGGTACCCTAGACGTGCCCGGCACTCGAAGACCATTGTTGGTCCCCAAGTGAACCACTTGGTCCAATCACACATTCGTTCATATCAATCAATCAGCGGAAAGTTTAAAATAGATAAATAATTTAGTGGGCAATCCAAATCAATGATTCTAACTCAAGAAAAAATGGCCATGGGATAACAAATCAAACTCCAATCTTTGTCATTTAAAATAGTTTGACGAGAATAATTCAAGGAAAGTAAATACTCAATCGACCCATCACTATCTAGTCTATGAAGCCTCTATCACTACTATATAATTGGTGCCAATGACATGTTCATGGCTACCTCAAATCAAAATGAAAAGGGCTAACTCGACGTAAGAATAACATAAGCGGTGTCCTCCGAATGTAGGGGAGGACTCACCAATACGCTGAGTGTGTATAGATCCTCAATGGTGCTCCTATTGATGATGTCTTAAACCTGTCTCTGCATCATGAAATGATGCAGGTCCAAATAGACGTCAGTACATGGAATGTATAAGTATGTAATATGGCAGAATGAAACATACCTCAAGGAAGAATATCGTTGGTTCAAATATCTCAAATCATAAAGATAAGAGAGACTCAATCAAAGTGTCATAAGTCTAAAATAAGAATACATTTTTAGACAATGACCAATCATATACCATAAAATCCAATCCAATCATGTACAATACAGTTCAATCAAATCATTTACAATTTGATCTCATCCAATCATGTACAATCCTATTCAACCCAATCACACTTCATTCTATTCAACCCAATAACATATCATCTAATCCAATCCGATCCAATTGTACACTATCCAATTACATATCACCTAATCCGATCCTGTAACACCCCGAAAATTTTTTTGCAAAGACTCGAATATTTCTTCACATGTGTGTAGACTCGGACCGGAGGACTTGTAATCTTACACATGAGTTAGTATTAATTCCTAAGTAATTGAAGTATGTTAGATGTATTTAGGGATCTCTAACACCAAGTCGAGTCCAAAGAATCCCAATCGATTAAGTTTTCTGATGAGTTAGTATAAGGGTCAACTTCAAACGACCATTCTCCTAGAATATAATGAATTGGGTGGCCCACGACCTACTAAATTAAAGGTCTTTGAGTCTTATTTCCAACACCGCCAAGATGGTAAATTTTGGAGTTCGGAGTCAAAAATTATGACTATCTTAAGACGGACTAGTACTGCCAGAATTTTAGGCCTAGGTTTTGACTGCAGGAAGCCTAGGCTTGGCGCCACAGTGATGCGATGCGCCACTATCGCGCCAGGAACAAGCCTCAGTAGTTTGGTCCCTGGCGCAGCGCACCACTAGGAGATGTGTAGGGTTTTTAAGCCTATTTCCCAGAACCCAGAAAACTTAGGCTTGGCGCTGTAAGGGCGCGATGCGCCACTATAGCGCCATAAAACAGCCTCAGTAGTTTGGTCCTTGGCGCGACGTGCCACTATCAGATGTGCAGGTTTTAAGACTATTTTGGCTTGGCATTGCAGTGGCGCGATGCGCCACTATAGCGCCAGCAGGAATTTTACCCAGTTTTCCAAATTTTGAGGAAGGGCAAACTGGACTTTTTCCCAAATTATATATACCCAACTTGGAACGTTTTGGACCATATTCTTTTTCAGATTTTTGCCTCTCCAAATAAACCCTAACATTCATCCCTCTTCTCTTCCAAACATATCCAACAAGAAATCCTCTCAAAATCTCAAGGATTTAAGATCTTCAAGTCAAGTCTTGGTTTCCGGTGAGATGATCTTCAAGCAAAGGTATGTAAGGCTAACCTAAAATATGGATTGAGTTCTTCCATATGTCCATAGATGTGTTAGGTAGAAGTTGTGAAAGATTCAAACCTTTTATGAAGATGTTCCTTGAAATTTTCCTAAACTCTAGAATATTTTTATGTACTAGAAATTGATTGGCGATTTTCATGACTTAAATTCTTGAATAGTTATATATCATATCATTGACCACAAATGAAGTTTTGTATATAAATTCATATGGATTTATGGTGTTCTTGAGTTGAGTTTTATTGAGAGTATGGATTCATGTATTCATTCACATGAACCCAAGATGAGATTTTTTTTTGGTCATAATTTGTCTTGAGTTTGAGATGGATGGTTTGGGTATATGTGTTGATTGGAATGATAAGAATGAATTGGAATAGTTATGAATGTGAATGGCATAAAAAGAATTAAAACATTGGTAGAGCTAGAATGTCACTTTTCTTTCTATAAATGGAATGTAGAATTAAATAAGGATTTTGGAGTAGATGTTTGATGATGATGTGATGATGATATTTGATGATGATGTGAATGATGATATTTGATGATGATGCGATGATGATGTTTGATGATGATGTGAATGATGATGTTTGATGATGATGTGAATGATGATATTTGATGATGATGTGATGATAATGTTTGATAATGATGTGAATGATGATATTTGACGATGATGTGAATGAAGAGGTTATGTTGATGAGGATGTTGTGTGATGAAGTAGATTGGAGTCTTATGAGCATTTTGAAAATAAATGATCTCTTGAGAAGGAGTTTTAAATAAATGATTGTGAGCATTTTTGCATAAACTATTTATACGCTATTTTGAGTTTTAAAGAATGATTATTTTCATCTATGATTTAAAAAGAGTTTAAGCATGAGTTGAGTTTGAGAAGCCTTTTAATTATTTTTGAACATGAGTATTTTGAGTATAAATGAGTTAAGCATTTTTACTTTAGAAATGTCGATTTTTGAGATTGAGTTGAGATTGTATAAATTTTAAAGAGAAGAGTTTGATGATTTGAGATGAGTCTATTTAAAAGAAGGTCCAATGAGGCCAGATTTGATTTGAGTTTTGAAAAGAGTCCAATGAGACTAAATGAGTTGATTTGAAAGAGTCTAATGAGACTAAATGAGTTGATTTGAAAGAGTCCAATGAGACTAAATGAGTATTTTGAGTATTTTACTCACTTGATAGATATGAGCATATTGAGTCTTGAGAGGAGTATCGAGCACCGAATTGGGTAAGCGTATAGTCCATACTCAAACCAATAAACTATGTCGCCAAACATAGGAGGGGATTGAACTGTTAAAGTCGGATGCTTCCCATGGGATCGAACCGTTAAAGTTGGATGTTTCCCATTTTATTGTCCTGATATGATAGGATTTGATTGGTTATGGATCCATGATTGTTGATTCGTTCTTACCCTAGCAAGGTATGAATACACGTGGCAACAACATCGGCTTGTTGTACTATCACTCGCTCATATGGTGATAGTTGTCGGTTAGAGAAACTTCCAATTGAATGGATTGTGCTTGATATGATTGATTCGATTGTGATTGTAGATGATTGAGTTGAATTGTAAAACATTGAATAACTTAATTTGCATATCTATTGAATTGAGTCCTCTGAATTTATGGTGGAGTTGATTGCATATGCTTGGATTAATTTAAATCGGAATATACATGGTTGGATTGGATTGGATGATATGTGATTGGATTCTGTATGATTGGATCGGATGAGGTGATATGTGATGGATTGGATTAAATGATAATATGATCGGATAGTGTACGATTGGATTGGATTGGATCGAATTGTATATGATTTGATTAAACTGTATTGTACATGATTGGATTAGATTGTATGGTATATGATTGGTCTTTGTATAAAAATTGTATTCTTACTTTAGACTTATGACACTTTGATTGAGTCTATCTTATCTTTCTGAGTTGAGATATTTGAACCAACGTTACTCTTCCTTGAGGTATGTTTCATTCTGCCATATTACATACTTGTACATTCCATGTACTGACGTCCATTTGGACCTGCATCATTTCATGATACAGAGACAGATTTAAGAGATCGCCAATAGGAGCACCATTGAGGATCTATTCACACTCAGTGTATTGGTGAGTCCTCCCCTACATTCAGAGGACACCGCTTATGTTATTCTTACGTCGAGTTAGCCCTTTTTATTTTGATTTGAGGTATCCATGAACATGTCATTGGCACCAATTAGATAGTAGTGATAGAGGCTTCATACACTAGATAGTGATGGGTCGATTGAATATTCTATTTCGTTGAATTATTCTTGTCAAAGTTATTTTAATGACAAAGATTGAAGTTTGATTTGTTGGCCCATGGCCTTTCTTTCTTGAGTTAGATTGTTGATTTAGGATTTGTCCACCAAATATTCTCTTTATTTTAAGTCTTTCACTGATTGAACGAATGAACGGATGTGTGATCAGGCTATGTGGTTCGCTTGGGAGCCAGAAATGGTTCCTGAGTGCCGGTCACGTCTAGCGTACCCTCTCGGGGAGTGATAGATCCAATCATATACAATCCAATCACATATCATCCAGTCCAATTCAATCATATACAATCAACTCAACAATCAAGTCAAAGGACTCAACTCAATAAATATGCAAATTAGAACTTAGTAATGTGATATAATCCAACTCAATTATTAACAAGCTCAATCAAACCAATCAAATCATGCACAATCCACTCAATTTGGGAGTTTCTCTAACCGACAACAATCCCACCTCCTATAAGTAGGTGATGCACAATGAGCCACATCGTTGCCACGTCTGTCCATACCTTGCCAAGGAATGAATGAATCAACCAATCATGGGTTCCATCGATTAGCCAAGTCTTATCATTTCAGGACAATAAAATGGGAAACATCTGACTTTAACGGTTCGATCCCATGGGAAACATCCGACTTTAACGGTTTGATCTCTTTCTACGTTGGCGGCATAGTTTATGGGATTCTAGTATGGACTATACTCTTACCCAATTCGGTGCTCGATACTTCTCCCAAGACTCAATATGCACATATCTATCAAGTGAGTAAAATATTCAAAATACTCATTTAGTCTCTTAGGACTTAGTTTCAAATCAACTCATTTAGTCTCATTGGACTCTTTTCAAAACTCAATCCATCTGGTCTCATTGGACCTTCTTTCAAATCAACTCATATCAAATCGTCAAACTCTTCTCTCTGAATTTGATACCATCTCAACTCAATGAATGCAGAAAATATTATATGCATTTAAAATATAATTTCAACTCCTCAACTCAAATTCAAAATAGATATTTTTATGTAAAAATACTCAACTCGATTATGCTCAAAATACTCATTTTCAAAAATAATTAAAAGACTTCTCAAACTCAACTAATGATTAAACTCCTTTTAAGTCATAGATGAAAATAATCATTCTTTGAACTCAAAAATAGTTTGTAAATAGTTTATGCAAAATGTTCACAATCATTTATTTAAAACTATTTCTCAAAAGATCATTTATTTTCAAAATATTCATAAGACTCCAATCAAATCAAATTATTTAAATCACATATCACATAATCACATTAGACTCCAATCCACTTCATCACGCAACACCCTCATCAACATAACCTCTTCATCAATCATTCTACATAGGTTAAATAACCATCATTCACATCATTATTCACACCATCATCTAACATCATCATTCACATCATTATCAAACATCATCATCAAATATCATCATTCAAATCATCATCAAATGTCATCCTCACATCATCATCAAATATCTACTCCAAAATTCTTATTTAATTCTATGTTCAATTTATAGAGACAAAAGGACATTCTAACTCTACCAAGGTTTCGTTTCTTTTTATGCCCTTCACATTCATAACTAACCCAAAATCCTCATATAACTAAACATCAATTTCATCAAACTCATGTAAAAGAATACCTCATTTTACTATGAAAAATAATATTATTTTTATTATACATAAAAACCATCAATCTCATCCTGAAGACAAATTTGACAAAAAAAATCTCATCTTGGGTTCATGTGAATGAATACATGAATCCATACTCTCAACAAAACTCAACTCAAGAACACCATCAATGCATATGAATTTATATACAAGAATTCATTTGTAGTCAATAATATGAAAGATAACTATTTAGTAATTCAAGTCATGAAAATCGTAAATCAATTAATAGTAAAAAGAAAATCTTTCTAAAATTTTGGGAAAAATTCAAGAATACCTCTATGGGAGGTTCAAGCTTTTTACCATTTTCATCTAACACATCTATGGGGCATATGGAAGAACTCAATCCATATTTTAGGTTAGCCTTACATACCTGAAAATGAAGAACATCCCACCAAAAATCAAAGACATGACTTGAAGATCTTGAATCCTTGAGCTTTTGAGAGGATTTCTTATTGGGGATGTTTGGAAGAGAAGAGGGGATGAAGATTAGGGTTTTTCGGAAGTGATAAGGCTGAAAAATGATCCCAAAACGTTCCAAGTCAGGGTATATATGTTTAGGAAAAATGTCCAAGTTGCCCCTCTTCAAAATCTGGAAAACTGGGCAAAATTTTTGTTGGCGCTATAGTGGCGCCACTGCAGCGCTAAGCCAAAATGGGCTTAAAACCCTGCACACCTAATAGTGGCGCGTCGCGCCAAGGACCAAACTACTGAGGTTGTTTTCTGGCGCTATAGTGGCGCCGGGCTCCACTGGAGCGCCAAGCCTAAATTTTCTGCAGTGGTCGCCCAGGCCTGAAATTCCTGCAGTACTAGTCTGTAGTAAAATGGTCATAACTTTTGACTCCGAATTCCAAAAATTGCAATCTTGTGGCGTTGTAAAAAAGACTCAAAGACCTTTAATTTGGTAGGTCGTGGGCCACCCAGTTCGTTATATTCAAAGAGATATGATCGTTGGAAGTTGACCCTATACGAACTCATTCGAAAACTTAGCCGAGACTAATTCTTTGGACTCGACTTGGTGTTAGATATCTCTTATGATCCTAAAACACATCTAATACACTTCAAATATTTAGGAATTGATCCTAACTTATATATAAAATTACAAGTCCTTCGGTTCGAGTCTACACACACGTGAAGAAATGTTCGAGTCTTTGCAAAAAAAAAATCCGGGGTGTTACAAAATTTTCATCCTGTTTTGTAACCAAGATTGGTTCTAGGTATATCCCTATCCTAGATACAAATGAATTATAGTTTTTATTCAAGAAAAGATCACGCTCGTTATATTCCATGTTCTATCCTTCCATTCCTCTTCCGAGTTCAAGAAAAGACAATATATTTATTCTAATGGTGATCAAACATCAAAATACTAATTCAAGAACACGAGTAATATAAATGATAATCAACCTCATTCATAGAATCAATATTCAACAATGATTCATAGCCACAACCCCAGAACACGGATTCTTAGCTACTCCTAATAATCACCAATTTGAAGAGAATTATTTTCTTGAAATAATGCCTAAAAAAAGAAGAAGAAAAGAAACATAAAAATGAAATCTAATTCTTTGCTCTTGCACCTGAAAAATAAGATGGCTTGCCTACAAAAAAATGCACAATATTCTATGTATAGGGTTTGGAAAATAATCTGTTCTCCTTCTTAGATTCAGACTTTGCGAAATATGGGATTTTCACGCTGGGGCATCAGTGGCGCGATGCCCCATCATAGTGCCAGCTAGAGCTCTCAGCAGTTCGAGCCCTGGCACGCCGCGCTAACAGTACGCCAGCACTGGCCTTCAACAAATTGTTACTCTTGTCTTCAAAACGTGACACGTGGCTATCAGGTAAGTATTCAAATCGCAATTCTCAATCTGTACTTTTCATATATTATATATTATTATGTTAAATTTAATCAATTAAGCTGTGTTTGATTTTCTTATGTAATCTTCTATTTTTAATTCATTTTGGCTCTAAATTTCTTCATCTTCATACCAATTTAACCTACAAATAGAGTACACTATTAAGCACAATTCATTAAATTCATGCTCAAGATTCAACTTTTTTTATTTTCTTAAATTTCGTGTAAAATTAAAATTGGACAAATAAATTAAATGGAGAGAGTAACAAATAAATTACTATCAAATACAAACATGAACATAAAAAATTAATGCATGATTAATCTATCCATTTCGTACCCGTACAATGCACATATATTATAAAAGTCCATAAGGATAATATATTGATTTGAAATTCAACTATTTTATTTTGTATTTTAAATTCAAATTTTATGTTAATTCAAAAAAGTTTATCTTTATATTCAAGTTAGAGCATATTGATAAGGTTCGAAGAATATATGAAATAGGTCTATTTTAATTAAATACTACGTATTAGAACTCTTACACAATGAAACATATAGTTCAATTTCAATACAAATTATTATTTTTTATAATTTTGTTAGTAAAATAGTCTGTGTATTTTATTTATTCATATTCTTTACTTATAATTTCTTTATAATTAATTTTTAAAAATATTGACAAATAAATAATAAATATTAGTTAAATTTAATTTAAAAGTTGATTACCTTTTATAAAATTCAAGAATGGGGTAAATTTTTTTATTATATTGTTAAGAAAAATGTGACATGACATTCCATTAGGAGAGATGAGTATATTTTGGAAAAATAGAAATAGTTAGGTGATATTATGATCCTAAAATAAACAAAAGGGATATTATGAGGCAAATTCACAAACATGGTTGACTATCTAAGGAATTTACTCTTTCACTTATATACCCTCCAACTTTGGGTGTGTACAAGTAGATACTTAAACTTGTATAAAGTTGATCAAGTGGACACATGAGTCCTACGTGGCATGTAAGACACCACGTAGGACACAAATTGTCATGTAGGATGCCACATAGGATGCAGTGTCTATTTGTTCAACTTTATTCAAGTTTAAGTGTTTACTTGTGTACACCCAAAGTTGAAGGACATAAATGTGAGGTAAGACCAAGTTAAAAGGCATATTTATGTATTATGACAAAATAAAAAAATATGAACAATTGCATTAAATTACGAGAAGTAAAGTTTGAGAAATGAAAGATAAATAATGTAAGTAAAACATATATTATTGAAATGGGGCTTGACGATCACAGGAGAGTGTAGGTTGTGTGGTTGCCATCCCGAGACATTAAGCCACTTATTCTTTGAATGTGCTTATTCAAATGAGATATGGTCAGCTATACTACAATGGCAGAAATGGCACCATCGTATCCTTGATTGGGAACAGGAGTGGAGTTGGGTTCAAGAGAAAAGCAAAGGACGAAGCCCCAGGGCAGTGATGCTAAAAGCAACCTTTGCGGTAGTAGTCTATGGTCTGTGGGGTGAAAGGAATTCGAGAGTGTTCACTAAAGAATGCAGGAGTATGGCAGCAATACAACATGACTTGAAGACTACTATTTGCACTAGAGTTAGGAAGAATGTAAAGTTATCTGCTTATGTGAGTGATTTGTAAAGGGTTGTAACTAGAACAAAGTAGGATTAGGAGGTTACAAAGGTACCCTTGAGATGAGCAGTTTAGGATGGACTGCTCTGGCTATGTAATGCTTGCACTAGTGATTAATAAAAATGACTGTTAATTGCCAAAAAAAACATATATTTTTAAAATTTAAAAGTAAAAATAAATAAAGATATTAAAATAATAGAAAAAATTAATATGTGACTTTCCTGGGTTGTTCTTAACTAGGGTCGATTATATGAAATATATTATTTCTACAAGGAAAAGACTCAAATATGTCATGAAACTTTGAGAAAAGACTCATTTGTGTCATCCGTTAAAAAATTGGCTCATCTATGCCATTGTCGTTTGAGAAAAAGGCTCATTCAAGCCATTATTTCTAAACTCCAATTTCGCAAAATTATCTTTTACATGTGGCCAATTATAATTCAGCCACGTCATTAATTATTTTTTAAAAAAGCCATAATTTTAAAATCATTTGTGGAATTAAAAAAATCCACCCCGTATTAAAATAATAGGGATAATACATAGCCGGACCATTCCATTCATTGTCTTTCTCGGTTACTCTGAACTACCAAGCCCCCCTGAACTATGACTGAAATTCTAGCGACACACCTTAGTTTAACTAGGGTCCTATTACCCCTCCCCCCTCTACCCCCCACCCCCAAAACTCAATTCTTTTTACATTTTTCTGCATCTTTTGTGCTGATATAGCACTTTCAACCAAGTAAGTTGGATGTGTTTGTAAACACGCACCCGCCACATCAACAATTTTTTTTAAAATTTTTAAAAAGTTTTAAATTCATTTTAAATCTTCTTATTTTCTTTATGTTGTATTTAAATTAAGTTAATACGTGTAATTGTTTTAAAAAAATATTTCCTCGTATTTAAAAAAAATATTTTTTTTACCTTTATTCATTATCTTTTCTCTTTTAATTTTCTATTTATTTTATTTACTCTTTTTATTTTCTTTGTCTATTCTTTTGATTTGATTTCAAATTTTATTCCAAATGTCTTGTATTTAACATAAGTTATTTTTGAATGGATATAAAAAATAAGACAAAAAAATCAAATAAGAAAAAAATTAAAACGTTAAAATTAAAGGACACTTTTAAATTATTTTTTAAAAACTCCACATAATTTTTAAAAAATAATTCAAAGTGAAAAGATAAGAAACTAATGAAAGAAAAAAATAAAAATTTTAAAGTGAGGAAGAAATTAAAATAAATATTTTACATAGAAAGAAATAAAAATAATTAAAAATATATTAGTTTTAATATCAATAATTATATGTACTAACTAATTACAAAGTTACCAATTAAAAAGGGACATGTGTCAAAATTTTTCACTCATCACTTGCCTTCAAGAGAGTGTGCACACTCTCTATGCCACGCCAACTTTTAGAGTGTATTTATTTCATTTAAAAATAGTTTAGGTGGATAATGGGACCGTAGTTAAGTTAAGGTGTGTCACTGAGATTCTAGTCATAGCTCAGGGGAGTACTTATGCATTATCCCAAAATAATATTCCAAATAACAAAAATAAGTCTGCAAATTCCAAAAATCTGCTTTGATTCATGTTTTTGTTGTTGTTTTTGACACTAGATTCGTGTTCCCTAATATTTTTTGAGTTTATGTTCAAAACTTCAAGTGATTTGGAGTAGTGGAGAAAATTCAAAGGATGTTGAAGTTTTGAAACTTTGAAGAAATTCCAAATGGGTTGTGTTGAGTTAGTTGAATTCGAGCTCAAAAGTTATTGAGTTTTGGTAGCTAGCTCGGAGGAACACTACTTTTGAAATTTGACGTGATTTCGTGAAGAATTGAAAAGGTTGGAAATTTGGGAGTTCTTGCTGTTGTTCATATGTTCTTGGTGTTTTTGTGGAAGAATGAGCAAAAGGAGTACACTTGATCCAAAATCTCAATTGAAAAAGTGTTAAAAGTTGTTTGGGTCTTATTGAGTTAGGTTGACATTTTTTTAAAAGAAAAAATAATAATGGTGTGGCCGAATTATAATCGGTCACGTGCAAAAAGAATTTTACAAAATCGGAGTTAAACAATACTATCATGAATGAACCTTTTCTCAACAACAATGACATAGATTAGCCAAAACTTTTAACGAATGATATAAATGAGTATTTTCTCAAAATTCGATGGCATATTTGAGTTTTTTTCCTTTAATGTGTCGTTGTCTTCCATATCTAAATAATTTTGAGTTTTGATTATCATTATTGAAATATTTTTATGTAGTCTAAATTTATTTAAACATAATAATTAAAAAAATTCTTAATTAGAGATTATATTAATAACAAATATAAGTCATGATTCGTAGTTTATCAAATCAACATAACATACAGGTGCAAGACTACAACATTAATGTGCGACTCTCTTGAGTTATTGTTAATTAGGATCGACATATATGAAATATATAATTCCTATGATTTTATAATGTGTCGATGTCTAGCATGTCGAAATTGTCACGACCCAAAAAATCAGGGTCATGATGGCACACATTCCAAACTCCATCTCGATGTGTAAGCTGAAAAGTAATACCATATGTGTAACACCCCTCAAAAATTTTCCCTAAGATTCGGACCTTTCTTGTACACGTGTAAGGTCGAACTTGAGTATTGTGAAGCATTTGCATGAGTTAAGACGAGTCCTTGAGAAATTGAGAAGTGTTAGAGGTGATGTGGGGCCACAAAGGACCCCTAGGACCAAGCCAAGTCCAAAAGATTCGCCGTGACTAAGTTTGAGGAGGAGTTCGCATGAGGGGTTGACTTCTAACGACCCTATCTTTTGATATATGACGATCTAGGTGGCCCACGACCTATTAAATTAATGGTTGTCGAGTCTTCTTTCCAACGCCACCAAGAATGTAATTTTTGGAGTTCGGAGTCGAAAGATATGACGATCCTAAGATGAACTAGCACAGTAGAGATTTTCAGGCCTAGGTTGCAATTGCTGGAAAACTGGGCTTGGCGCCATAGTGGCACGACGCGCCACTATCGCGCCAGAAACATGCCTCAGTAGTTTGGGCTCTGGCGCGGCGCGCCACTAAAAGGTGTGCAGGGTTTTTCAAGCCAATTTCCAGAACCCAGAAAATATTGGTCTTGGCGCTGTAAAGGCGCGATGTGCCACTATCGCGCTAGAAGCATGCCTCAGTAGTTTGGTCTCTGGTGCGGCGCGCCACTGCGAGGTGTGCAGGTTTTAGGCGTAATCAGCCTGGCGCTGCAATGGCGCGATGCGCCACTATCACGCCAGGTGCATTTTTGCCTATTTTTCAGAACTTTTGAGAAGGGTCAATTTGGGAACTTACCCAAATTATACATGTATCACCCTAGACTATTTTGAGATCATATTTTCAGCCCCCACTCTCTCTCTAAAAGGCCTAGGAGCTTCTCTCTCTCTCTTCTTCTTCTTCTTCTCCATTTCCAACAAGAAGAGTTTCAAGAGCTTCAAGAATTCAAGCCTTCCATTGAAGACCTAACATCAAGGTTTCTTCAAAGTCTTCAAACAAGGTATGTAAGGCTAACCTAAAATATGGTTTGATTTCTTCCATATGCCCATAGATGTGTTGGTTAGGAGTTGTGAAAGAGTTGCACCTTCTAGAAAGGTTTTCTTAAAAGTTTTCCCTAAACTATGGAATGTTTTTAGATACAAATGGTTGATTGATGATTTTAATGACTTGAGTTACTAAATAGTTATTTTTCATATTATTAACTACAAATGTATCTTTGTATATAGATTTATAGGTATTGACGATATTCTTGAGTTGAGTTTTGTTGAGAGTATGGGTTCATGTTTCATTCACATGAACCCAAGATGAGATTTCTTGTCATAAATGTCTTGAGGTTGAGATGGATAGTTGTGTGTATATATGTATTGATTGGAATGAAAAGAATGAATTGGTTAGTTAAGAATGTCCATTTGCTTCTATAAAATGAACATAGGACAAAAATAAGGATTTTGGAGTAGATGTTTGATGATTGATGTGATGATGATACTTGACAATGATGTGATGATAATGTTTGATGATGATGTAAATAATAATATATGATGATGATGTGATGATGATGTGAATATGATGTTTTGATGACGATGTGAGTGATGACGTGAATGGTTCTTATTTAATATGTGTAGAATGATTGATGAAGAGGTATATTGATGAGGATGTTATGTGATGGAGCGGATTGGAGTTTTATGAGTATTTTGAAAATAAAGGATCTTTTGAGAAGGAGTTTTAAATAAATGATTTGTGAGCATTTTTACATAAACTATTTATACACTATTTTTGAGTTTAAGAAATGATTATTTTTATCTATGATTTAAAAAGAGTTTAAGCATGAGTTGAGTATGAGGAGCCTTTAAATGAGTTGAGTATTTTTATATTAAAGTATCTATTTTGAGTTTGAGTTGAGGGGTTGAAATTATGTTTTAATTTACATAATATTTTCTGCATTCACCGAGTTGAGATTGTACAAGTTTTAAAGAGAAGAGTTTGATGATTTGAGTTGAGTTTTGAGAAGAGTCCAATGAGACTTGCCATTATGACTCGATTGAGTTGAATTGAGGATAGAGTTGATGAGTTGGCAAGGTTCTAAATGAAACTAGCCGTGAGGGCTTGTTTGAGATGATTGGATAGAGTCTTATGAGCATAGAGTCATGGGAGGAGTATTGAGCACCGAAGCGGGTGAGAGTATAGTCCATACTCGAACCCCAGAAACTATGCTGCCAACGTAGGTTGGGATGGAACCGTTAAAGTCGGATGCTTCCCGAGGGATGGAACCGTTAAAGTCGGATACTTCCCGTGGGATCAAACTGTTAAAGTTGGATGTTTCCCATTTTTATTGTCCTGAAATGATAAGACTTGAATAATCGATGGTATCCATGATTAGGGAGGCGTTCATGCCCTGGCAAGGTATGGACAGATGTGGCAACAACGTCTGATTGTTGTACTATCACTGGCTCATAAGTGATGGTTGTCGGATAAGAGAAACTCCTATTTAGGTCTTGATAGTGCTCTGAGTCAGTTGAGTTGAGTGGTTTACGAGTTGGTCCTATCTAAACTATTTCTTGTTAGACTTAGGGCATTTGAGTGAGTTGTTATATGCTTATAAGTTAGTCCTGTCTAAACTAATTCTTGTTAGACTTAGGACACTTGAGTGAGTTGTTACATATTTATTGAGTTGAGTCCTTTGAGTTGAATTGTAAAACGTTGCATAATTTAATTTGCATATTTACTGAGTTGAGTCCGTTGAGCTGATTGTTGAGCTGAATGTTAAATTGATTGTATATGGTCAGATTGGATTAGATGAATTGTGATTGGATTGAATAGAATGGTATGTGACTAGATTGAATTTGATTATTGAGTTGATTGTTGAGTTGAGTGTATATAATCGGATGATATATGATTGAAAGGGATCGAATTGTAAATGATTTGATTGAACTGCATTGTACATAATTGGATTGGATTGTATGGTATATGATTGGTCTCTGTTTAAACTGTATCCTTACTTTAGATTTACGACGCCTTATTTGAGTCTCTCTTATCTTTCTAATTTGAGATATGTGGACCGATGTTATTCTTCCTTGAGGTATGTTTCATTCTGCCATATTACATACTTGTACATTCCACGTACTGACGTCCATTTGGACCTGCATCATTTCATGATGCAAAGACAGGTTTAAGAGATCGTCAATAGGAGAATTATTGAGGATCTATTTCACACTCAGTGTATTGGTGAGTCCTCCCCTACATTCGGAGGACACTGCTCATGTAATCTTGCGTCGAGTTAGCCTTTTCATTTTGAGTTGAGGTAGCCATGAACCTGTCATTGTCACCAATTAGATAGTAATGATAGAGGCTTCATAGACTAGATAGTGATGAGTCGATTGAGTATTTCTATCCTTGAGTTATTCTTGTCAAACTATTTTTAATGACAAATATTTTAGTTGATTTGTTGGACCATGGCCTTTATTCTTCGAGTTGGATGGGTGATTTGAGTTGCCCGCTAAATTATTCTTTATTTTTAAACTTTCCACTGAATGAATGAATGAACGGATGTGTGATCAGGCTATGTGGTTCGCTTGGGAGCCAGAAATGGTTTCTGAGTGCCGGTTACGTCTAGGGTACCCTCCCGGGGCTTGACAATATGAGACTCCCAAATGGAAGTCAGGCCACAAATAAACGCAAAAAACTAAACGACAACAACGAAAGTACCCCAAAACCTAGTTCATAAGTCTAAGAGCATCTAAAATATAAATTTGAGTCTAAATACACAGTTTAAGTGTCTGAATATAGAAAAGACTGTAAATGAATGATGGATTAAAGGTGATCTTAATCCCAAGATCTGACCACTGATCCGATGATGATGTATCTGCTAGAATCAACTATTGTGCTGGATACCTTGACTAGTATCTACATTAAAAAGGGATACAAAAGTAGGGGTGAGTACAATCCACATGTACTTAGTAGGTTTAACCGACTGAGTATAAGGAATGAATCAAAAACTATGAAATAAACTGAGGAACGCTTCTACCTATACATAGAAAACTCCACTCTGGCTACGCTGTCGCCAATTTATATAGAACGATGTGATTAAAGTAAACACATAAATATAGTTCAATATCACCGATTAAACAGATAGGTCAAGTATCACAGGTATCAATGCAATGATATAATGATACAGTGGGATCAAGGCTGTCACATAATCTATGGTATACACATGCCGAGCTATGCTACCAAGCAGGACACATGGGGGTCTCGCAGACTATTTACCTTGTCACACTCTCAATGTATCAACTACCAAGCCACCCAACTCATGGCCAAGGACTCATGATACTAATATCTCATCCGCTTGCCACCTACTCGTGGTCAAGGATATATGAAAGGTGTCACATTTTCTTTCTCAAAAAGGATTTCCACAATTCTCAACTTCCCAATGATCAATGATAATGAATTCATTTACAACATATAAGGCGTGGAGGTAATATTCACTCAACATGTAGTACAAGATTTAAAATTCTCAAAACTTAACCTAAGCATGATTTTCACCCTCAATAGCCAATAATGGAAAGGATATATATCAAATTAAGTGTTTACCCTTTTCTCAACAATATCTCAATACTCAGTCATGCTAAAAACTCTCAACTCAACCCCTCAAGCGGACATTACAAGTCAAATAACCTATTCACATATATACTCAGTCAAGTCATAGATTACACAGTCTCAATCACAAATAAATTATCACATAAGGCCCCCACATGGGCTACATAGCTCATATAAGCCACCACATGGGCATCACACTATAAATTATCAGTTCCAAACTATACTACGACCCCATCCCAAAGTCTACAACATAGAATTTGACTAATTACCCCGACTCAGCCCCTAGAAGGATAGTCAAACCTACCTCAATTGCCGAAACCGTACTCGAATGCTCTAATGGACGAACGACACTTGAATTCAACGCCCAAAATAATAACCCACTATCAAGAATGAAACGTACGAGTCATAAGGAGTTCAATGACACCCATATTGATAGGTTTCAGAACTGAAGGTAAACAATTCAAAAATTGATTAATTTCGAAAAGGGGCAAATGTAGAATTTTATTGAAAAATCACGTTCTGCTAGTAATAAGGAACTCATGGTTTAAAAACACATAAAATAGAGTACCAAACGAGTTATAAATAATTCATTTCTATAAATTCGGATTAGGGAAGAACACGAGGTTTTTGAAGTTTGAAACAAAAATTTTAGGAGTTAAAATCATCAAATAATTAATGAAAAAGGAAGGTTTTAGGTTAAAAATCCCTTAGCCAACAATTTTACTTGAACACCTCTTCTCAAAAATCACCCCAATAAGCTCAAGAACTCAAAAATAGTGAAAATGGGGTTTCTCCCAAAGTTGAACATTGTTCAGGCGAGAATTGTGCATCACGATCGCGATCTATTTAAGATCGAGTTCGAGAAAGACACGGGATAGAATAACCCATCGCGATTGCGAATTACCCCTCACGATCGGGAAGAGCACATTTTTGACTCATCGCGAACGCATGACTTGAGGTCGCGACCATGATGAAAAAAATGCCTGCACCAAAAGATCAGAATCTACAATTTTTGCTAAGTCAAAAAACTCTCTCGGTTGGACCCTCGAAAATCATTCGGAGTCCCGAGTACACAAACCTTATATGTATCCCTACTAAATTCGATGTTCTAGACTCAATGGAACCATCGAAATTTGAATTCGAGATCTCCTTAATCCGGAATCTGTTAAGTCACAACTAAACTAGTTTTGACGCTTGAAATATCCAAAATACCCTCAGAACCTCTAAAAATTATAATGAAGCCATTACTAACGTTAGAATCACCCTAGAAATCATTGGAATCATCAGAAATCCAATCCGAGTCTCTGAACAAGATTTGTTGACCAAAGTCAAACTAACTCATTTAAAATTTTACTTTTCAACTCAAAGCCTCAAATTTACATATCAATTCCAAATCTTTTTTCGACAACTCTCCTAGACCAATTTCCACATTCCGGAGCTGATGGAACTGGCGTAATTCTGTTCCGAGACCCGTAGCTTTGATTGGTACCAAAAATCATTTTTCACAACTTAAGTCTATAGAACTCAAAATTTGCCCATTTTACTATCTATTAAAGCTTTAACACATTCAACTGCACAAACTGAATAAATAATGCTCGGTGGCACTAATGATAGGGGTAAAATGATAATTTTGTGCAAATTTTCAAAAATGACCCTCAAGGTCATTACATAAACTATTTTGAGTTTTGACTATCTTATAAAAATATTTTAAAATAATATTTAAAAAAATTATTTAAATATGTAGTTTAATTTTTTTTAAATAATAATTTATTTAAATGCCATATATATCTACTCTTTCCCATCTTCCTTTTATTTTTCCTTTTTTTAAAAATAGAATATTAAGAAAATAATTATTTATTTATTTTTAAAAAGGATAATGCATAAGTACCCCTCTTAATTATGTCGAAATCTCAACGACACATTAACTTAACTAGGGTCTTATTACCCCTCTAAACTTATTTTTTTCATATTTTTGTGCACCTTTTATGCTTAGCACCTTCAATGAAGTAAGTTGATTGTATTTGTACACACGGGCGCTACGTAAGCAAATACATATTTTTATTTTATTTTTAAAAATATTTAATTTTTTTATTTTTAAATTCTTTTTAAATCCTTTTATTTTCTTTATCATGTATTTAAATTAAGTTGATACATATAATTTTTTTTAAAAAGAAATTTCCTTGTATTTAAACTTTTTTTAATTTTCTTTTACCTTCATTCATTCCGTTTTTCTATTGATTCTATTTACTCCTTTTATTTTCTTTGTCTTTCCTTTTGATTTTATTTCAAATTTAATTCCAATCGCCTTGTATTTAAAATAAATCAATTTCGAATGAATATCAAAATAAGTAAAAAAATTAAGTAAAATATAAAAATATTAAAACATTAAAATTAAAAGACACTTTTTAATTATTTTTTAAAAAATATTCACATAAGTTTTTAAAAATAATTAGAAGTAAAAAGATAAGAAATTAATGAAAGAGAAAAGTTTAAAGTGAGGAAGAAATTAAAATAAGTATTTTATATTGAAAAAAATGAAAAAAAATAAATATTTATAAGTTTTAATATCAATAATTATGTGTACTAACTAATTATAAAGTTACCAACTAAAAAGGGCATATGTCCAATTTTTCCCTCATCACTCGCCTTCAATAGAGTGTGCACATTATCTGTGCCACGTTAGCTTTTATGATGTTTTTATTCCATTTTAAAATAGTTTAGAGGGGTAGTAGGTAGGGGTGTGCATTATTCGGAATAAACCAAAAAACCAAACCAAATTAAATCGAATTTTAATTTGGATTGGTTTTTTGATTTGGTTTCGGATTAAAAGTTTGTTTTTTTTGGTTTATATACATGCATATATATATATATATATATATATATATATATATATTACTAATTACATATATATTATTTAGGTTAGTAATTAAAGTTATAATTAACTACTTTCATCCCCCTTTGTTTAGTTAGATGGTTTTTATTAGGGTACTAGTAATTACTGTACCAGGACATGTAGGCCCGATTCATTGGCCATTCTAATTTCACTAAGTATTGTGTTTTAAAGTTTTACTCGTGACTTGTATTAGAAAGTATATTTAAGAGATTCAATACTATTATTTCTCATTGTATGTAATTTTTATTTTATTAAGCATGCAAATATAACATCGATTATGCTATTAATATTGACAAAACCGAATAGTAGAACCGAAAAAAACCAAATCGAAAAGAGAAAAACCAAACCAAACCAAAATTTTTTTGGTTTGAATTAGATTACACTTTTTCAAAATCGAAAATTGAAAATTCGAAACTAAATAACTAACACAAAATGGAACCGAAAAACCGAATGCACACCCCTAGTAATAGGATCTTAGTTCAGTGAAGGTATGTCGTTAGAATTTCAGTCATAATTCAAGGGGTACTTATGCATTATCCCTTTTAAAAAAAAAGAAAAGAAGAAAAAAGGAGTGTGTAAATGTTATTCTCTATACTAGATTTCAATTGTGATAGGAAAATATCAAAAGTTTATTGCCAAATTAATTAGGTATAGAATTCTTTATCACTAAGTAAGGGACATGTATTTAAGAAAACCGATGTTCATAGGTTAGAGAAAAATGTCATAAATAGTCCCCTAACTATATCAATATGTATAAAATGGTCCCTTAACTATACATTTACCGAATTTAGTCTTTTAACTATTCAAAAACTTATCAGGTTTGGTCTCTTTACTATACACTTACTGGTTTTAGTCCTTAAGTATTCAAAACTTTATTGGGTTTGGTCTTTATCCATTTTTTTTACACAAATAACTTAGATTTATATTAGCAAAACTTATGTCTTCCTAAAATTAAATTTGTAATTTATTTTTTCAGTTGTTTCTCTCTTCTTGCTTCTTTTTTTTCAAATTACTCATCTGAAAAGAACAATAACCTCTACGATTTAAAATAAAATTAATGAAGAAAGAAGACATAATTAAGTCCTAATTTTAGGGATAAAGCATAAGTACCCCCCCTAAACTATGACCGAAATCTCAGCGACATACCTTAACTTAACTAGGGTTCTATTACCCCTTAAACTCATTTTTTTTTGCATTTTTTGTGCACCTTTTGTGCTGATGTTGCACGTTCAACCAAGTAAGTTGGTTGTGTACACACGCGCTGCCACATCAACAAATATATTTATTTAATTTTTTTTAAAATATTTTTTTTATTTTTTAATTCTTTTTATTTTCTTTATCTTGTATTTAAATTAAGTTAATACACGTAAATTTTTTCTTTTAAAAAAGGTTCCTTCTATTTAAACTTTTTAATTTTTTTTTACCTTCATTCATTGTCTTTTCTCTTTTATTTTTCTATTGATTTTATTAACTCTTTTTATTTTCTTTGTCTTTCCTATTGATTTGATTTCAAATTTAATCCAAATGCCTTGTATTTTGTCACGATCTGATTTCTCAGGTCAAGAAGACAACTATTATAACCCACCACTAGGTAAGTCAACCCGTAACCCAAAACAACTAGTGATAGGTGTAAGGGTAGAAACTAAATAAGAATAAGCAATGCTAATATAAATAGTATAATTCAGCAGAAGACAAACCAAAATAACATATATACAACTGATCCCTCCAGAACCTGAAAGCCACGAGTACAGAGCTATCTAACAAAATAGTACAAGTCTCAAAAGTGGACCACAGAAACAAGACTGTCTCAAAAAGCAAACGACAGACAAAATATATATACAGAAGGAGACATGTAAATCCAGAACGATTTGTGCTCACCCTCGCCTCCGGTCAAGACTGATCCAAGATCGAGTCAACACTGACAACTAGTGCTCGAACCTGCATCCCGAATACAGGTGCAAAGTGTAGTATGAGTATCAACAGGTACTCAGTAGGCATCATAGGCCGACTGAGCTCGAAAAGTAAAGGCGATATGAAAAGAGAGAATTGAATAGAGCATAGGTCAAGAGCGGAAGTCTAAATTAAAGTAAAGTAACGAGATGCACACGAGTGTAGAAAGAACTAACTAAGTAATCTATAGCTAAACTACACCTAACTAGACCCCCATAAGCTTGGAAGGTACACTTGTGTGCAAGTTTAAATAAAACTTGACCGGCGTCCTATAACCCCGACAAGTACACATAATAGCTACAACTAGTGAGAACTGAAATAGAGAATGCAATATCGGAGAATATAGAACCAGAACCTCAACCTAATCTAGAAGAATCTGATAGTACAGAGGTCGGACCTACATAACCGGATGTTCCCCAAAAGTTTCCAGGACCTGATCAAGTATAGAGTAACTAAGGCCGTACCTCTAACTAGATACTCTTTATCAGGATCTGAATGTTTGAGGCTGGACCTTCTAACTGGATGCTCGTCCAAAGTGCCAATACAATCGAGGTCGGAGCTTGAATCTGGATGCCCGACAAAGTGACCAATATAGCTAATATAAGTGCTCCCAAATATCGATAGATGTCAGACTCTATGGATCACTATTCACACTTTACTCAATCAGTAAGACCAATCGAGCTGAACGCCCAACCAATCTAGAATAGTAAAATAGAATCGATGTCGCCTCCAAAACTCGTGAAGCCGCAAAATTAGGGAAGTAGAGTTAGAATGTCATCGGAGCAAGTGTATCACCTAGCTAAGCCCCAAACTATCAGACTCAAGTCTGCTACATCTGTCTACAAGGATCTAAGTTGGCCGAATGACGTCATGGCAAAACTAAGGCCTATTGGGTCTAAATCATGCATTTCTAAGGCAAACACTAGTCACACATAGACTAAGGCCGAACATGCTTCAGGTGAACAATAAAACAAGTATACTACTATAACATAACGCATGGATGATCAACAAAGCAAGTAGCATGCCTAAAACATGATTTCTAATGACTAAGCATGATTCAATACTACCCAATCCCAAATTCTAACTAATCAGAACACAATTATATTGTCAAGCTCAATCTAAAGAAGGGGAAACCGTAGCCTACCTGTAGGTCGATCAAGCACACACCAAATTCACTCGACCAGAGTTTTCCCCTTTCGAAAAACCTCTAAATGGTGCCACACTATCAAAATTAGGTACACAATGTTAATACGGCCATTTTGACATTAACATTATAAAATTCGGAGATAGACCAATTTTGGAGTAAAAAATGAGAACGTGCGACCCGCTTTGTAAATTCCAAATTAACTCTATAAAAAGGTCCTAAAATCTATCTCAAACTTGTGTTCCAAAATAGAACATAATTCAAGGCTCTTATCAGACACACAACAACATGCACCAAAATCACAAATTAAAGCTTTGAACTTAACAATGGAAGCATCTAGGAATGTTTTTTTACCTCAAATGGCAAGTCCATAGCTGATTTCGATGTCACGCCCCGAGAGGGTACCCTAGGCGTGACCGGTACTCAAAAACTATCTTTGGCTTCCGAGAGAACCACTTGGTCTCATTACTCATTTGTTCATCAGCGGAAGGCTTAAGAATACTAATGTGGGCTTGTCATCATCAACATCAAAGGAAAAATAGATAATTCTTAGAAGAAGTAGTTTCTAAGGAGAACTACTCCGATTACATCATCAAACTCTATCTATGAAGACTCTAATACTCTTAGATGGTGCCAATGACATGTCCATGGTTACCTTAAAAGAAACATAATACTCAAAAATAATAAAAGAAAAGAGAGTTCCTCCGAATACAAGGACTCACCAAATAGCTGAAAAATAATGATCTTCAACGATGCGCCTGTTGAGGATCTCTAACACCTGTATCTGCATCATAAAATGATGCAGGTCGAATGACGTCATTATGTGGAATATACGAGTATGTAAAATAGAAGGAAAGTAAGGATATATATCAAGAAATTCCTCTCAGGAAAACTCAGCTCAGAACTCAACATCATCTCAACATTAATATGTAATGTAAATTTAAAATAATAATAAGAAATGCTTACTCAGTTGGGAGTTTCTCAAACCAAAAACCATCACTTATGAGCTAGCGATGATACAACGAAGTGATGTCGTTGCCATATTCATCCAATACCTTACCAGGGTAAAGGACATCACTATCTTGGATCCACTTATCAAAGTCCTATTTTTAGGACTTAAGAGGCATAGCCTCTATCCTACGCTGGCTACGTAGTTCTGGGGTTTGAGTCAATTAAACTCTTACCCAACTCGGTGCTTAATACTACTCCCAAAATATGTGTTTATATTAATCTCATCATCTAATCTCATTGGACTTTAATTTAAATAATCAAACTCATCTCATTACCTCTTCATCAATCATTATACTTCAAAAATATCATTTACATCTCATCAAAATATCTTGCTCAAAATATCATTTACTCAAATTCATTTAAACTCAACTCTTTTGCTTTTTCAAAGCTCAATAAAATACATATATAATTCATATCACTCTTTTTATCAAGAAAAATATAAAAAAGCCAACATCTTTACTCAAAACATGTGTAAAAATATTTATGAACATCAAATCAATTAGTATTCACGGGAAAGTAGCCATGAACAATAATTCCAATAATATGAGAGATAACAATAATAATACTATTAATGCATAAATATATCTAACTCAATAGAAAAAGAATTAATTCATTTAGAATTCAAGATTTGGATAAAACTCAACTATAACTCAATTATAATGAATTTAAATATTGGGCGCATAGACGAACTCAATCCGATGCTATGAAAGCCTTACATACCTTAAATCGAAAGCTTTACTCCGAATTGGAATTTGGATAGCCTTTTCTTCTTGCCGAAGCATTTTGTGTACTATTCAGAGTATAAGAATCACCGGAATAATATTTTTATACTACTAAAACTAAAACTATATTTGAGAATGAGTAAAGAAGTGTATAGAGAGAACAGTTGCTTAAGAAAGCTTGATGAATAAAAATGAGGAAATAAGGTGGGTATTTATAGATGTGGAGGAGGGACCTAACAATAAATAAAATTAATTACAAAGGATGATCTTGAAAATTCAATGGAGGATTTTGATGTCATGGATGATGTCAAATGGTTCTAGATCTTTCTATGGTAGGTGAGATGAGATCTCTTTTAACGGAATATCTATTTTCGAAGCTGTGTTTGAACAAGATAAATTCCTTATTAGGATTTAGTGTCTTCATACGAATTGTAGATATAGAAGTCTAGTTTCAATTAGTTCAAAAATCATCCAATTTGGAGCAGGCTACATCGAGATATGAATTTTATTCTACAAATACTCTATTCCATCACAGCAGTATGTTTTACAAAGATTAATTTATTTGATCTACTTAAACTCCAAATCTTAAGATATGTTATAAATGAAAGTTGTCGGTAATGATGTTGTGGTTATTTAAAAATTTGAATCACCTAATTTAGACTACTTTATGAAAAGTTATGCCCAAAATACAAAGACATTATTATTTTTGTCGAGAATTAAAATATCGACATACAATGTTTTAGGGGGTGTTACAATATCTCCCCGTTGGGATCATTAATCCTTGAATGAAGATGAAAATAGGATACATCAAGAACGAATATCATCAATACATCAATTTTTCAAAAACTCTGATACTCAAATAGTCAATGACTCAAATTCAAGAATACACATCAACTCCAAGGTAGAAGTAAGGAATATTACCGTGAAAATCATCGTCGGAAGGCACAAATAGATGAGGATATTTAGCCTTCATATCTTCTTCATCTTCCCATGTAGCCTCTTTAATAAATTAATTTTGCCATAGGACTTTGATAGATGTCAGTTCCTTATTTCTTAATTTGCGAACCTGACGATCAAGAATCTGAACTGGAATCTCTTCATAAATCAAACTCTCTTTCACCCCAATGCTCTCAGTTGGGACAACAAGTGAAGAATCTCTCAAACACTTCTTAAGCATAGATATGTGAAATACGTGATGAATAGCAGCTAATTCCGTGGGCAATTCCAATTCATAGGCTACGTTACCTACCCTCCTCAATATCTGATAAGGACCAATGCAGCGGGAACTAAACTTCCCTTTCTTTCCAAATCTCATCATACCTTTCATGGGTGAAACTTTCAAGTATACCCAATCGTACACTTCGAACTCCAAATCTCTCTTTCTAACATTAGTGTGGGATTTATGGTGACTCTGAGCAGTCCTCAACCTATCTTGGATGGTTTTCACCTTCTCCATAGCTTGGTGAACCAAGTATGGTCCAATCAACCCAGCTTTACCAACTTTAAACCAAACAATTGGTGATCTACATCTCCTTCCATATAGAGCTTCATAAGGAGCCATTTGAATACTCGAATGGAAGCTATTATTGTATGCAAATTCAATAAGAGGTAAATGATCATCCCAATTACATTTGAAGTCAATGACACATGCTATTAATATATCCTCCAAAGTCTGTATCGTACGCTCTGCCTGGCCGTCTGTCTGCGGATGAAAAGCAGTATTAAGGTTCACTCTTGAACCCAAACCCTTTTGAAATGACTTCCAAAACTGAGCAGTGAATTGAGCTCCCCTATCAGAGATGATAGACAAAGGAATTCCATACAGTCTAACAATCTCTCTAAGATACAATTTGGCATAATCCTCTGTAGTGTTCGTAGTCTTCACTGGCAAGAAATGAGCCGATTTGGTCATCCTATCCACAATCACCCAAATAGAGTCATGTTGTTTGCGGGTTCATGGTAAACCAGTAATGAAGTCCATATTGATCATTTCCCACTTCCATTCTGGCATCTCTATATTCTGAGCCACTCCACAAGGCCTTTGGTGCTCAACTTTAACTTGTTGGCAGTTTGGGCACTTGGACACAAACTCTGCTATATCTCTCTTCATTCCACTCCACCAGTATACTTCTCTCAAGTCATGATACATCTTTGTTGAACCTGGATGGATGGAATACCTGGAATTATGGGCTTCTGCCATGATTCTCTCTTGAATACCATCAACACTTGGAACACATAATCTTCCTTGATATCTCAACACTCCATCTCCCCCTTTGGTAAAAGCCATTATCTTTTGCTTGTGAACCTCAGCCTTCAGTTGAAGAAGAATGGGATCCTGATCTTGCTTTTCTTTCACCTCTACAACTAGAGATGATTCAGCTCCATTTCGTACTATTATACCACCCTCACTAGAGTCAATAAGTTGAACTCCCAAACGCGCAAGTCTATGCACTTCCTTTGCCAACTCCTTTTTTTCCTCTTCCACATGGGTTGTACTCCCCATAGATAACCTGCTAAGAGCATCAGCAACTACATTTGCTTTACCTGGGTGGTAGAGAATGCTCATGTCATAATCCTTGAGCAACTCTAGCCATCTCCTCTGCCTCAAATTCAGCTCCTTCTAGCTAAATACATACTGTAAGCTCTTATGGTCTGTGAACACATCCACATGTACACCATAAAGATAGTGACGCCAGATCTTAAGAGCAAATACTACAGTTGCCAACTTAAGGTCATGAGTGGGGTAGTTCCTCTAATGAGTCTTAAGCTGTCTGGAGGCATAGGCAATGACCTTACCTTTCTGCATCAATACATATCCCAACCTAACTCAGGAAGCATCATAATAGATTACAAAACCATCCGTTCCTTCGAGTAGGGATAGTACTGGAGTAGTAGTCAATCTAGCTTTTAACTCTTGAAAACTTTTCTCAAAAGCATCAGACCATTGAAAATTAGCCTTTTTCTGAGTCAGCTTAGTCAATGGTGAGGATATAAATGAAAATCCCTCAACAAACCTCCTGTAGTAACCAGCCAAACCTAAGAAACTCCATATATCAGTTGGATAGGTGGGTCTAGACCAATTCTTAACTGCCTCAATCTTTTGAGTATTAACTTGAATTCCATCACCATATATAATATGGCCTAGGAATTCTACAGACTCAAGCCAAAACTCACACTTTGAAAACTTAGCATACAACTCCCTCTTCGTAAGAGTTTGAAGGACAATCCTAAGGTGATTAGCATGCTCACTCTTACTTCTAAAGTAGACCAAAATATCATTGATGAAGATAATTACAAACGTATCCAGGTATGGCTTGAATACCCGGTTCATGAGGTCTATAAAAGCTGCAGGAGCATTTATCAATCCAAAGGACATAACAAGAAACTCAAAATGACCATAGCGGGTTTGAAAAGCCGTCTTCGGGATGTCACATTCTCTCAATTTCAACTGGTGATAGCCTGAACTAAGGTCTATCTTAGAGAAGCATGTGGCACCCTAAAGTTGGTCAAATAAATCATCTATTCTAAGGAGAGGATACTTGTTCTTTATGGTGACCTTATTTAGTTGTCGGTAATCAATGCACATTCTAAGAGACCCATCTTTGTTTCGCACGAATAGGACAAGAGCGCCCCCAGGTGAGATACTTGGCCTAGTAAACCCCTTATCTAGGAGGTCTTTCAGTTGTTCTTTCAACTTTTTTAACTCAGCGGAAGCCATTCTATAAGGAGGAATGGAGATAGGTTGTGTATTAGGAAGGACATTAATACCAAAGTCTATCTCTCTATCAGGAGAAATTCCGGGTAGATCCTCAGGAAAGACTTTAGAAAAATCATTCACAATGGGAACTAACTCAAGAGATGGAGCATGATCATTAATATTTTTGACTTGGACTATATGATATATACATCCCTTGGAGATTAATTTTCTGGCCTTAATGTAGGAAATAAATTTACCCCTAGGAACTACAGAACTCCCCTTCCACTCTAAGATAGGCTCATTTGGAAATTGAAACTTGACAATTCGAGTCCTACAATCAACTGAAGCATAACAAACATAAAGACAGTCCATGCCAATAATCACATCAAAATCCACCATGTCCAACTCAACTAAGTCAGTCATGGTATCCTTGTGATAGATTGACATACTACAATTTCTATAGACCCTTTCAGCTAAGATAGACTTACCAACAGGAGTAGACACGCTGAAAGGCTCAAGAAGACACTCAGGAAGGATCTCAAATTTACTAGCCAAGTAAGGAGTCACAAAAGATAACATAGCACCCGGATCAAGTAATGCATACACATCAAAAGAAAGGACTCGGAGCATACCAGTAATAACACAAGTGCATTCTCTTGGTCTTGGCGACTACCCATAGCATACAGACGGTTGGTTCCCCCGCCTGCACTTGAAGCTGCACCTCTATGATTACGTCTATTATGTGGAGCTATAGAAGAAAACTGAGCTCTACTACTTCCATCTCCCTATCTCTTTGAAGGACACTTATTCTGGAAGTGACCCATCTTTCCACATCCATAGAAAGAATTGGTGCCCACATGACACTCTTTCAAATGGAGCCTTCCATATCTAGCACATAGTGGTTTCCCTCTAGAACCTTGAGCAATAATTAATTGGGACTGAGAACCCTGAGCTCGGAAGTTTGGTGACTCAACGACCTCTGATCATACCTGGAATTAGGTGTAAAAGCATTTGTTGAGAAAGGTACATAATTAGAAGACCTCTTCTAAAAGAAGGACTTGTTACCCTTCCCTTGCTTCTACTCGTTCTCATGCCCAACAGACTTTGCCTTCTTGATTAGGTGTTACTCTCGGTCCTTTTTCTTATCATCCTCAACCTACTGAGCATACACCATCAATCTAGAAAAATCCATGTCAGAAATCGTTAACATTGCCTTACATTCTTTCTTTACATGTTTGCCTAGGCCAGAGACAAACTTCCTCATCTTAGACCTCATATGAGGAATCATTTCTAGAGCATATTTGGACAATTGAATAAACTTCAAACTATACTCTTTCACAATCATACTCTCCAGCTTGAGGTTCACAAACTCCTCAATTTTTGCTTCACATAGCTCTTGGGGAAAGAAGTTATCAAGGAATGCTCTTTCCAACTCATCCCAAAGAGTAGGCTCCGCATCCGCACCTCTACTTTCTTCCTACTGGTTATACCAAACATTTGCCACATACTTGAGCTGATAAAACACCAACTCAACCCCCTCGATCTTTGTAGGATGCATCACTTTTAGTATCTTCTATATCTCATCAATGAAATTTTGGAGGTCTTCATCAACCTTGGAACCCGTAAAGACCGGCAGATTCATTCTCAGAAAATCTCTATTCCTCTTGGCAGCAGACGACTCTTGATAACTAGATCTAGGAGTTGGTGAACTCTGGCTACTATTTCGAGCAGCCACCAACTGGGTGAGCATAACAATCGCTCCTCGAAAATCTTTCTCTGAAGTAGGAGTGGTCTGAATAGTAGGTATTTGGGGTACCTCAGTAAACCTTGCAGGTTGGCCCCTAGCTCTCTGTGGAGGCATCTCTAACTGTGGAACCTCAGTTCTGGCAACGTTCCTCTGACTGGTTGAACGTTTAGGAGGCATGTCTAAAATATGTAAACGCATGAATTAGAAAGGAAGTTTTTATAGAGTTAAACTCTATCGTACGAACTAAGATTATGAAAGAAGTGAAATAATTCCTAATGTCCTATAGCATCCTGATTATAAGTGTGGTACACGACACACCCATAAGCAAGACTCTACTAGACACGACTTTATAGACACCCTAGGACTCTTGAACTCTGTGCTCTGATATCAAGTTTGTCACGCCCCAAGAGGGTACCCTAGGCGTGGCCAGCACTCAGAAACCATCTCTAGCTTCCGAGAGAACCACTTGGTCTCATTACTCATTTGTTCATCAGCGGAAGACTTAAGAATACTAATGTGGGCTTGTCATCATCAACATCAAAGGAAAAATAGATAATTCTTAGAAGAAGTAGTTTCTAAGGAGAACTACTCCGATTACATCATCAAACTCTGTCTATGAAGCCTCTAATACTCTTAGATGGTGCCAATGACATGTCCATGGCTACCTTAAAGGAAACATAATACTCAAAAATAATAAAGGGATAGAGAGTTTCTCCGAATATAAGAAGGACTCACCAAATAGCTAAAAAATAATGATCTTCAACGATGCGCCTGTTGAGGATCTCTAACACCTGTATCTGCATCATAAAATGATGCAGGTCGAATGACGTCAATATGTGGAATGTACGAGTATGTAAAATAGAAGGAAAGTATGTTCAACTTTGGACCTCAACCTGCAAATGTGAAGGGAATGGACCTTGCACCAGGAACCGCTACAATGTTCAACTTTGGCATATCCCAAGTCTCCAATGGGGTGCTTGTGATTCATTCAGAATCCCGTGCGCGCAAATGATATATGCTCCCCTACAAAATTCGATATTTCAAACTCAATGAAGAATTCAAAATTCACATATGAGGTCAGTTTAATAAAAAGTGGGACCCTCACCCAAGTGCCATTTTTAGCCAAAATCCACAAGGGGCCTCAGGATTAGACCAGAAGCCTCGAAAAATGAACTAAGGGTTATTTTAGACTAAACTCGACATTCCGGAACTAACCGCGTTGATGGAATTTCCATTCGAGCACATTTTTTGAGAATGTTGATCAGAGTTAACCTTAGGCCAAACTTCAAAGACTAAAGCACCAAATTGCCTCAAACTCATACTGGTTGCCTTGATACTCATGCTGATCATGCTACTAGCTTTATTTGGCCATTTTAGAGCTGATGGAACCATCAAAATTCTATTTTGAGACAGTTTACTATGAAGTTATAACCGAAGTCAACTTTTCAACTTATAAAAGCTCCAAAATAAGGAAATGAGCCTAAAACCTAAATGAATGACCAGACGACAGAATAGTCAATACCAGCAAGTTATAAATGACTTGGGATCGCTACAGAAACGCTCTAAATGAAGAAAAGGAGGCCTTAAAGAAAACAATAACCTGGAGGGTCATTCCAACATCCACTACTAAAAGGGACTTTCGTCTCCCCTACCAAAACCTAGTGTCATAAGTTTAAGAGCATCTAATATAAATTTGAGTCTGAATACACAATATGAGTCTCCGAATATAGTAAAGACTGGAAATGAAAGATTGATTAGAAGCGATCCAGATCCCAAGATCTCACACTGATTCGATGATGATATATCCTCTAGAAATCAACTACCACGCTAGACACCCTAGCTAGAATCTGCATCAAAAGGGATACAAAAGTAGGGGTGAGTACAATCCACATGTACTCAGTAGGTTTAACGACTGAGTATAAAGAATTAATCAAACATATGAAATAAACTAAGGAACACTTTCACCTGCACACAAAAAAGTCTCACTCCAGTTGCGATGTCGCCAATTTATATAGAACGACGCGATTAAAGTAAATACATAAGTATAGTTCAATACCATAGATAATCAGATAGATCAATAATCATAAATATCAATGCAATGCAATGGAATATGGTAATGAAATAATATGATGGTACAGTGGGATTACGGTTGTCGCACAACCTGTCGTATACACCTACCGAGCTGTGCTACAAAAAAGGACCAATAGAGGTCTTGCGGACCATATAACTCATCACAATCTCAATGTATCAACTACCTTACCGCTTACCTCGTGGACAAGGACTCATGATACTAATATCTCATCCGCTTGCCACCTCTCTTGTGGTTAAGGATATAAAAGGTGTCACATTTTCTTTCTCAAAAAGAGTTTCCACAGTTCTCAACTTTCCAATGATCAATGATATGATAAATGAGGATGAATGCATTCACAACACATAAGACATGAAGGCAGTATTCAACTCAAAATATAATACAAGGTCCAAAGTTCTCAAAACGTAACCTAAATATGATATTCACCCTCAATAGATAGTAATGGGAAGGAAATACCTAAAATTAAGTGTTCACCCTTTTTTGACAATATTTCAATACTTAGGTATTCTCAAAACCCCTAACTCAACCCCTCAGATGGACATTATAAGTCAAATAGTAACCTCACGCCTCTCACAGACAATTCATGAATCACATATGCTCAAAACAAATAAGTTAGCAAATAAGGCCCCCATACGGGCTACACAACAAAAATAAGCTTCCACATGGGCATCATAATATAGATAAGCCCCGGCATGGGCATCTCAAAGAAAATTAATAGTCTCAAATTACACTATGACCCCATCCAAAGTCTACAATATAGAATTTGACTAATCACCCCAACTCAGCCCCAAAAAGGATAGCCAAACCTACCTCAATTGCCGAAACCGCACTTGAACGCTCTACCGGGCAAACAACCTTGAATTAAACGCCCAAAATGACAAACCACTATCAAAAATGAAAGATACGCGTGATAAGAAGTCCAATGACACCCATATTGATAAATTTCAAAATTGAGGGTAAAATATTCCAAAAATTGATCAATTTCAAAAATGATCGAATATGAAAATTTCTTGTAAATTCACATTCTAATAGTAATAATGAACTCATGATTGAAAAACCCATAAAAATAGAGTACAAAACTAGTTAATAATCACCATTTCCCTTAAATTTGGGTTAGGGAAGAAAACAAGGAATTTGGGGTTTGAAACTAGAGATTAGGAGTTGAAATCACCAAATAATTAATGAAAAAGGAAGGTTTTAGGTCAAAATTCACTTACCCAACAATGTTTCTTGGAAATACCTTCTCAAATCGCCTCCCCAAGCTCTAAAAACTCAAACATGTAGGAAAATAGAGTTTTTCCTGAATTAACACTGTTCAGGCACGAAATGTGCATCGCGATCGCGAGCCACTAACTCTCATAATCGCGAAGCACCGGACAATTACCCATCGTGATCGCGTGCACTCCTTCTCACTCTTGAGGAACAAATAACCCATACTTCACGATCACGTGACCTCGGGTCAAGATCGCGTGACCTTAGGTCAAGATCGCGTGACCTCAGGTCACGATCGCGAAGAGCAATTTAGGCTACACCAGATACTAGAATCAACAGCTGAAGTCTAAAAACGATTCTGATAGGGCCCTCATAATTAGTTCGGGGTCCAACAAAATTAACCAGATATGCTATAACACTGAATTCGATATTTTGGACTCAATGGAATCGTCAGATTTTCAAAAAGAAGTCATTATGATGAAATTACCCTCCCAAACTCCTCTTTTGGCTTAAAATTCAACTTTTGGCCTAAAAACTCAAAACGACAATTAAGATCCTGGGGATCTAAGCCAATGTTCAACTAGACTAAACTCAACGTTCCGAACGCAACTGAACTGACATAATTCTTATCCAATGCTCGGATCTCAAAATGTTGACCAAAGTCAAAAACAACTCATTTAAAACCATACTTTCCAACTTAAGACCTCAAATTCACATATCAACTCCAAATCTGATTCCGACGACTCTCTTAGATTGATTCCCATATATCGGAACTGATGGAATCAATGTAATTCCATTCCAAGACTCAAAACTTTGAATGGTATAAAATCTCACTTTTAGAACCACTTAAACTATAAAACTCGAAAACTTGCACAATTCACAATCTAATAAGACTCATACAATTTCAACTACACAAATTGGTCAAATAGACCCTCAAGGTCATTACAAATAAACACAAGAAAAAGCGAGATAATCCTAAATTCCTTTTTCATGACACATAAACTCCAAGAAAAATCTACGTATTCTTTTTGAAAACTATGAGTATCATTTAATAGGCAAACAGAGTAGGTCACACATTTTTCGAAAAATTCATGGACAAATGCACATATAAAATTGAGATAATTCTAAATTTCTATTTTAATACATAAACCAAAAAAATGGCATCTGCCTTTCAAAAACAATGGGTATCATTTAATAGCTCATCACCAATAGATCTAAAAAATTGAACTCAAATAGAGTCGGTCACAAAAAATCCAAAAAATTCATGGCCTAAATACACATGAAAAACTGAGATAATCCTAAATTTCCATTTTGTGACACATAAACTCCAAAACAAATAATGCATTCCATTCAAAAACAAACAATGAGAATCATTTAATAGGTTGTCACTAATAGACAAACAAAATTTGATCTCAAACAGAGTCAATCACACATATTTTAAAAAATTCATGGACTAATACGAGATAGTCCTAAAATCCTATTTTGTGAAACATATAATTAAAAAAATGAAGTCAGCCTTTCAAAAACAATGAGTATCATTTAATAGGTCATCACCAATGGACCCACAAAATTTGAGCTCAAACAAAATCAGTCACACATATTCAGAAGATTCATGGATTAATACAAATAAAAAATCAAGATAATCGTGAATTCCTATTTCGTGACACATAAAGTCTAAAAAAGCGATGCATGTCTTTTAAAAATAATAAGTTTTAATTTAATAGGAGGACACTAATGGACCAATAAATATTGAGCTCAAATAGAGTTGGTCATACATATTCTCAAAAGTTTTGTGGACTAATATATATAAAAAAAATGAGATAATCCTGAACTCCTATTTCGTGACATAAACTTCAATAAATTAATGTCTGCATTTTCAAAATAATGAATATCATTTATGTCGTTACCAATGAATCCACAAAATTTTAGCTCAAACATAGTCATCACATGTATTCCAAAAATATTAATGGATTAATACAGACAAAAAATTGAGATAATCCTAAATTCATATTTTTTGACATATAAACTCCAAAAAAATGATGTCCGCCTTTTAAAAATAATGAGATTCATTTAATAGGTTATCACAAATAGACTCACCAAATTTGAGCTCAAACAGAATCGATCACACATATTTTGAAAAATTCATTGACTAATACACATGAAAATCGAGATAATGTCGAATTTTTGTTTTATGTCACATAAAATAAAACTAAAACAACATCTTCCTTTTGAAAATAATGAGTAGCATTTAAAAGGTCTTCACCAATGGACCCATAATATTTGAGCTCAAACAAAGTTGATCACGCATATTCATCACGCATATTCCGAAAATTCATGGACTATTACACATGAAAGACAAAGATAATCATGAATTCGTTTTTCATGACACATAAGCTCCAAAAAAGTGAGGTATGCCTTTTGAAAATAATGAGTATTATTTAATAGACTGTGACCAATGGATTCACAAAATTTGAGCTCAAACAGAAGTACAACTCGAGGCACTAAAAATCAATTACATCTCTCTAGATATTATTGGACATTACGGGATTGCTGTGACAAATCTAGCTCTTGTGTCTTCAAGTTATCTAAACCAATTTTGTGTCCGAAAAAGTGTTGTCCTTTTAGATAATGGATAGGTCGCTTGTGTCAAAACTTCAGTTAGAGGAATGGCACATGATTACCCAGGCTGGGCTTTTTGGTATACTTTTGAACTGTGGTAAAAATATTTCCTTGGTGTGGATGACTTAAACTATGCATTTCCTTTGGTGTCTCCTTGCAATTCAGGGCGTGAACATACAACACCATCCCAGAATCAGGTCGAGTACTGTTGACGTGCTTGTAGAGCAATTCTGGAGCTGTCATATCCTTTCCTAAGCAAGTTATGGCTTAGACACCGTGTAGTTTAAAAGTTGGTCGCTGTGAATATGGGGTGTAGCAAGTTAAATTGGTCTAATGAAGTTTTCTTGTGGTAGCTGCAACATGCTGTTTTTGGGTCCAGCATCTTGAGTCTTCTTCTGTTCAGTAAAGTAACCATCCTCACAATCAGAGAATTTACAAAACTTTGCATAGGAATACTTGCCTTGGTTTGCCAAGGCCCACCAGATTTTTCTGGTTTCCAAATCTTCCATGACTTTCGACGTTAGTGTTCTGCTTGTGATGGTTTGGTCATGAATGCATTCATAAGTTAATTTGGCTGCGTCCTGCTCAGCTTGTGTTTTTACTTGAACGGGTCCACTATGATTCGTATTTGTTGATGTTGCTTTTGAAAAGAAGAAAAATTAAAGGAGCAATTTATTCCACATCTAAAAAAGAAAAATGGGTGATTGCTTTTAACTTATAAAATCAGATTTGCTCATTTGGTTTAGAATACCACCAAAAATTCAATTTCGTGTATACTAGAGGAGAGGTTTAGAGATAATTCTTTGAAGATCTCTTTGGGAATAGTATTTTAGGAATTGGGGTGTGTGAGGAAAAATATTTTGTATTGTATAGTGTAAGAATTTTGATATAGTGAATATTTTTCTGGGAGGCCGTGGTTTTTCTCCAATTAGGGATTTTTTCATGTTAAATCTTTGTGTTGTTATTCTTTTTAAATTTCTCTGTTATTTTCTACTTGAAGGCGGTCTGGAAGGGACGAAAACTAGTAAGTTCTTTTTACCAATAAGTGGTATCATAGCCTTAGGTTTGGAATAATTCTTTTGAAATTTTAGTATGCTCTGTGGTTGCAACTTTGTCTGATCTTCCACATCAGAAAAAATTCCTGAATTAGAATTATTATTTTCAAGCAGAAGTTTCGTCCTGGTGGAGTCTGCTTCCGGTGGAGTTTGCTATTCTGGTTAAATTATTTTGGGGTGCTTGAGTATTTGGTAATCGTGAGAATAAGTACAATCTATAGAGGTTCTGTCTAAAGAAAAACTTGGTACTTAAGTGTATCCGTTGTGATCTATCTCTCTTTCCTTTCTGGGAACTAATTTAGTGGGTACTTTTCATTTCTATTGTCCATTTATTAGCATATGTTAAGCATGTGGGGACAATATTTGAGAAGTTTGGTTAGAGAATGAGTTTTTGAGCTGGTTGCATGAGAAAATAAAGTCAAAGCTGATGAAAAATTATCTGCAAGTGTTGTCAAAATTTGGTATGCATTAGTTAAGAGATGAAAAAGGTTTACCGGTGGTTCTCGAACTATGGAGGTTGTGATTTATGACATGTATGATTGCAGTGGGGATGTAGCTTTGGGACTTTTGTGGTTCTCTGTTAACGCAAGGAGGGATCAAAAGAGGTGGTCAAATATTCAAGTGTGGTCAAATGGTAAAAAGTAAAATTGAGGATTTGACTAGTGGAATTTTGGAATCTTTGTGGACTGAAAATTTTGATCAACAGCAAGTAAAGTCGGGCAAGGTAGGATTGTAAGGAGCTGTTCAGCAAAGGCTCCGACTGTATGCTGGGATAGGTATCCTTATGACATGTTCTCCAAGGTTGTCATGATAAAAGATTGAATAATTCTAGCGTGTCCACAATTTGCACATAGGCATTGATTGATTGGTGATGCCAAGGTGTGTGGTGGAAAGGATGTCGATGGTTAATGAAATCTCAAGAAATCAACAAGAGGATTGCACCATAAGTTATTAGCAAGTTTTTCAACATTAGCCGAAATTGAAATTCTTGAAATTGGGAAGTGATTTCAAGTGAAAATTCTTGGATTGGTTTTTCAATCTGAGTGGATGTGCTCTTTATGGTGGGGGTATGATAATTCTTGAATTTAGAATTATGATTTTCAGTAGCAGACAATGTGAAAGTTGCAGTAACTGAGTATATAGTTAGGTGGAAAACTAATTCTATTATGTGTAACTGGACAACTGTAAAGTGCCAATGGACTGCATTTTCTTCTCTTCAAAAGGTGGAGACTTGTTGATGTTGCTTTTGAAAAGAATAAAATTTAAAGGAGCAATTTATCCCACATCAGAAAAAGAAAAATGGATTATTGCTTTTGTACTTATAAAATGAGATTTGTTCATTTGGTTTAGGATACCGCCAAAAATTCAATTTCTTGTATTCTAGAGGAGAGGTTTAGAGATAGTTCTCTTGAAGATTTTTTTGAGAATAGTATTTTAGGAATTGGGGTGTGTGAGGAAAAGTATTGTGTATTGTATGGTGTAATAATTTCCATATAGTGAATATTTTTCTGGGAGACCGTGGTTTTTCTCCAATTGGGGAGTTTTCCACGTTAAATCTTTGTGTTATTCTCTTTAAATTTCTCTATTATTTTCTGCTTGAAGGCTGTCCGGGAGGGACGGAAATTAGTCGGTGATTTTTTTCAACAGTATTTGACTCCATCCACCAAAACTGTTGCTCTATACTTTGGGATATGTACAGAACCTTCATTGATTGATTGGTAACTTGGGAGTACTTTCAAAACTTTTGGATCAAAGTGCTGGAGACGAAATTGGTGATGCATTTGGCTATACAAATGCGTCTGCTTTTGATAACCCCCATACATGAGAATGTGAAGGTCCGAGTTTGGTAACAACATGACTTGCTCTTTTTTTCATCTTGATTAATAAGTACTTTAAAGGTGTTACCTTAAATTTGCAGGGCTGGATCAATTGGAAGACCAAGACATCTGCTTCAAGAAGACAAACATTGATCTTTTGTCGTCATGTGTGCAAGCTGTGTCATTCAAAAATAGACTTATCTTTTCCAGTGCCAGCTGTCTTGGTTCGTCTCTCTTTGGTCTACAATTGAAGGCAACAAGGACTATTCTGGCTTCATTAACTCGCACTTGATCATACCCAACCTTAATCCTGTTAGCGTACTGATTAACATTTCACATAGACTTTTTGCAATGGTATTCAGTTACTGGTTCTTTATTGTAACTTGATATGCTAAAGAAAGTGGCAATGCCAAACCTTTTGGCTTTTGAGATAAGGGACTGATTACATCAGATGCAGTTTCCGTAATAGTTCAATAGTGGAAGAATCAGGGGCATATTTCATTCTTATGAAGCCAATTTCATCAAAGAAACTAGACAATATATGTATAGGCACCAAATAGACGCAAATCAAAAATAAAAGCATGAGACTAATAATCCAGTTGAAGTAATGGACAGTAAATCTGGTTCAAACAGCGAAAATATATCCCATATATATGTCATCTCCGATTTGACCCGTAAACCCATGTTTCTTATTCATCCATCCACAACGCCTTTCTCAAATGGCTTTTTTTTATTTCTTTGTGATAGCAATTGCATACTCATTCAATTTTTCGAGAATTCGTTCCATTTTCTTGCTGCTCCCAAGCTCCAATTCTTCTATCAGTGATATATTTTATTTCAACTAGGATTGATAGCTAGTTGTTCAACTATAATAGAGTACTCGTATTAGTAGGAATCTATTAATTTTTTGTGAGTTCAACTAAAATATATATACTTTGACAAGAAAAATGAGAAAATGGGTCTTAAGTTTTGAGTAGGTTTAAAGTAATCTCTCTAGTATATTCACAAGCAGTTTTGGTCTTTTAAATTTATCAGAAGTGAACACTTTTGGTCTCAATCGGATATTTAACAAATTCTTATTATTTTCTACTATACGAAAAGGTTCAATTTTATAGTCAAAGAAACTTTTTCACTCTCGAGTTGTTACTTTTTTGTTTTGGCACCCTGACTTTCTAGATTTGAACCTTTGACCTCTTATAACTAAAATCTTAACAACACCAAGTAGACAAGAGTATATCTTGTACAAAATCATGTTGATAAATAATATTTATACGTTTCCTCTATGAATATCTCCACCACTTCTGCAAAATATTTCATACTTACTATTCAAAATAGTTGGCACCCTGAGTTTCCAAATCCTGAATCCGCCTCTGGTTATCATTGCAGACATTCATGCTCGTGATACTCCAATTTCCTATGAAAAACTCTATGACAAGCTTACTGACCGTGAACTTTTTGCAGACATTCATGCTCGCGATACTCCAATTTCCTATGAAAAACTCTATGACAAGCTTACTGACCGTGAACCTTTTCTCTAACATGAAGATCAGAAGAAATTCTCCTGATGAAGCTTCCAGATAATGCATGTGATGTTAACTTAGCACTTTTTGGATATTTTGTTGGAATTCTCTAGATAAATATAATATGTGGTGGAGCTTTATTAAATTTAAAAATATTTCGAGGATTTGATAGTCTCTACTTCTGCACTTTTGTATAAAGCAAGTTATTACTGTATGAATGAAACTAACTACACTTTCCATCAGATTAGCTTCCTTTGTTTCATGCTTGTTTTTGCTAGCTTTTCTACAATTGGTATCAAAATTGATACTTTGATGGTGACACTTACAGAAAAAATTGAAGCAAAAATCTTCTCAATTGAAGATGAGTGGGAAATGTCTCAACTCACATTGAATGAACTTTCTAATGCTCTTCAAACTGTGGAGTGGAGGAAAGCTTTTAGAGAGGAAGAGAATTCAAGTGAAATTGCTCTTGTGGCTGTTTAAAGGTCTAAAGCTCAATCTGATGGTGAATCAAAAAGGCAATTGAATAAAAGACATGGCAAGTACCCTGCCACCTTGTCCCTATTATAAAAAGATCAATCATATGGAAAAGTTTTGTTGGTATGGACTTGGAGTTCAGTGCAACCTCTGCAAGCAATTCAGTCATGTGGATAAAGTGTGTAAAACAAATCAAGTTCAAGTTACTGAAAACGCTGAAGATCATGAAGAGAAGTTATTTGTTGCTTCTATTGTTGGAGAATGCAATATAGCAGTTCAAGATGATGATGGTGTGGCTTGTTGATAGTGGATGTACACATCATATGACAGCTAACATGAAGAATTTTGAACATCTGGGCATAAATTATTTTTCCAAATCAAGACTTGGAGATGCAAAGGGCAAAGGAGCATTTGTTGTTCAAACAAAACTGAAGACAAGGACAACAAAACCGATGTCGCAATCAAGTTACCAATAGATCTTATCCACAATCAATCACATCCTCTACAACCTCAATAGATGCAAGTTCAATGCAACTCTGTGATAAATTTGGCCATGTAGCACGGGATTGTAGATCCACATCTATTGCCACTACATGATTACAACGGGCATGTCGAAATAACAATGGGTGATGGTAATGCCATACCATAACTCTCAGAGGCTCAATTAATCTTGTTTATCCCTTTCATTAGTTTTCTATCAAAAAAAAATGTTATATCTGTTGCACAGTTTTGCAAACAAAATCAACCATCACTTGAATCTTATTAGAAGTGAACATTAATTGCTACATATATTTGTATACCAAATTTATATATCGTGCATTGATGTTAGATATAAATTTGATCAAATATCTAAACTTATTAGCATAGCAAGATACATGACAAATTTCACAGTATTTGCTGCAAAGTGTGACTAATATGACGCTAGAAAATTTCACTTTAGGAGGTAAATGCCATGCCCCGGGAGGGTACCCTAGACGTGGTCGGTACTCAGAAACCATTGCTGGCTCCCAAGCGAACCACTTGGCCTGATCACATATCCATTTATTCATTCAATCAGCGGAAGTCTTAAGATAAAGAGATAATTAGGTGGGCAATTTCAATCAATAATCTATCTCAAGGAAGAAAGGCCATGGGACAAAAAATCGAACTCCAATCTATGTCATTAAATAGTCCGATAAGAAGAATTCAAGGAAATAAAATACTCAATCGACCCATCGCTATCTAGTCTATGAAGCCTCTATCACTACTAATCTAATTGGTGCCAATGACAGGTTCATGGCCACCTCAAATTAGAATGAAAAAACTAAACTCGACAGAAGAATAACATAAGTGGTATCCTCTGAATGTATGGGAGGACTCACCAATAAGCTGAGTGTGAACAGATGCCCAACGGTGCACCTATTGATGATCTCTTAAACTTGTTTCTACATCATAAAATGATGCAGGTCCAAATGGACGTCAGTACGTGGAATGTACGAGTATGTAATATGACAGAATAAAACATAAGAGAGACTCAATCAAGGTGTCATAAGTTTAAAGTAAGAATACGACTTAGACAGAGACCAATCATATACAATACAATCCAATCTTGTACAATCCAATTCAATCTAATCATACACAATTCGATCTAATCTAATCATATACAATCCCATCCAATCCAATCATATACAATCCATTTCAATCCAATCACATACAATCCGATTCAATCTAATCACATACGATCTAATCCAATCCAATCATATATAATCCGATTCAATCCAATCATATACAATTCAATTCAATACAATCACATACCATTCAATCTAATCCAATCATATACCATCAACTCCAATCCAATCATATACCATCAACTCAACGAATAAAGTCAAAGGGCTCAACTCAATAGAAATGTGAATTAGAATTTAGAAATATTTTACAAATTGACTGAATCATCTACAATACAAATCAAACCAATCACATCATATTCAATCAACTCAATAATAAACTCAAAGGACTCAACTCAACAGGTATGCAAATCAGAATTTAGCAAGGTCTTTACAATTCTACTCAATCATCTACAATCTCAATCAAACCAATCATATCATGCATAATCCACTCAATTTGGGATTTTCTCTAAACGACAAACATCATCTATGACCCAGTGATGTACAACAAGCCGACATTGTTTCCACGTCTGTGTCATGCCCCGGGAGGGTACCCTAGATGTGGCCGGCACTTGAAAGCCATTTCTGGCCTTCAAGCGAACCACTTGGTCCAGTCACACTTTAATTCATTCACATTCTACCAGTGTAAGACTCAATTATGGGCTACTAACCATAATATAAGGCCAAAGGCCAAACAACTATCAAATCAATAATCAACTAGAATAAAGCTAGTTAAAAATGGACAGTTCAACACTTCCACACTCTACTCTATGAAGCCTTTATCAACAATCTAGGAGGTGCCCAAGACAATTCCATGCCTACCAACAATCAAAACAAAGGAATAAAACAAAGCTATAAAGATAATCTCGGTATCCTCTAGAAACTAAGAGGACTCACCAACTGACTGGAAATAAGGGGATCTTCAACGGTGCGCCGGTTGATGATCTCGAGTATCTGTCTCTATATCATTAAATGATACAGGCCAAATGGCGTCAGTACATGAAATGTACGAGTATGTAAAATGGCCGAATAAAATAACATCAGAAAGAACCAAACCAACTCAGAATCTTAACTTATAAAGAAGAACAACTCAATCAAGTGTCCTAAGTCTAAACAAGAATATGGTTTAGATGGGACCAATCACATACCATTCAACTCAATCTGACTCAGAGTACTATCAAGACCTATATGGGAGTTTCTCTTATCTGACAACCATCACTTATGAGCTAGTGACAGTACAACAAACCGACGTTGTTGCCGCGTCCGTTCATGCTTTGCCAGGTTATGAACGAATCAACTAATCATGGATCTAATCCAACCAAGTCCTATAATGTCAGGACAATAATTTTAGGGAAGCATCCGACTTTAACGGTTCAATCCCCTCCTACATTTTGCGATGTAGTTATTGGATTCGAGTTATTAATTACTCTTACCCAATTCGGTGCTCGATACTCCTCCAAAGACTCAATGCTCATAAAACTCCATCCAATGAAATCATATCGACAAGTCTCATTTAAAACCTTGTCAACTCATCAACTCTATTACAATCAAACCTCTCCCAATTATACTATCCGATCAATCCCAATCATATCTTTCAAGAGTAGATTAAATATGCATTTATAAGAACATACAAACCTATCCAGTCGTTCCTCTATTCATTTAACAAATCTTTTGGGACTCAACACAACTCCAAGGTTTTAAATCAACAATTCAAGATAAACAACACATTTAAGAAAAATAACATTTAACATAATCAACATAGTTAAGAAATTAACAATATATGATCGACCTCTCATATCAATCAACTCATACCAATATGTAGCACATCACTTTATTGACTCCACAACATCAACATAATAAAAATTAGGATAATAGATAAAAAGGACCTATTTGGACCTAACTCTATCAATAAACTTCATTCTTATGAACAATCAATCTCAAAGAAGATGTAGGGCACATGGGTGGACTCAACCCATGCTTTGAATAGCCTTACATACCTTAGTGAAGACTTTGAAGAAAATCTTGATGTTGGGTCTTCAATGGAAGGCTTGAATTCTTAAAGTTCTTGAAGCAATCCTTGTTGGAAATAGAGAAGAACAAAAAGAAGAAAGGGAAATTTCTAGGGCTTTTAGAGAGAGAGAGGGACTGAAATATTGGTCCAAAACGTTCAAGGCTTGTGTATATATAATTTAGGAAAATACCCAAATTTCCCTTTCTCCAAAAATCTGGAAAACAGGCTAAAACGCTCCTGGCGCGATAGTGGCTCATCACGCCACTGCGGCACCAAGTCAAATTTAGGCTTAAAACCTGCACATCTGATAGTGGCGTGCCGCGCCAGGGACCAAACTACTGAGGCTTGTTTCTAGCGCGATAGTGGCGCATTGCGCCTTTACAGCACCAAGCCTATATTTTCTAGGTTCTGGAAAATAGGCTTAAAAACCCTGTACATCTCCTAGTGGCGCGCCGCGCCAGGGACCAAACTACTAAGGCTTGTTCCTGGCGCGATAGTGGCGCATCGCGCCACTACAGCGCCAAGCCCAGGTTTCCAGCAGTTGCCACCTAGGCCTGAAATTCCTGCAGTACTAGTCCGTCTTAGAATGGTTATAACTTTTGATTCCGAACTCCAAAAATTACAATCTTGGTGGCGTTGGAAAGAAGACTCAAAGACCTTTAATTTAATAGGTCATGGGCCACCCAGATCGTCATATTTCGAAAGATATGGTCATTAGAAGTCGATCCCTTATACGAACTCATTCTAAAACTTAGCCAAGATGAATTCTTTGGGCTTAGCTTGGTTCTAGGGATCCTTTATGACCCCACATCACCTCTAAAACTCTTAAATTACTTGGGAACTCATCCTAACTCATTCATACACTTTATAATAGTCGGGTTCAATCCTACACGTATAAGAAGAAGGGTTCGAATCCTAGTGAAGAATTTTAGGGGGTGTTATATTATCTCCCCCTTGGGATCATTCATCCTTGAATGACGAGTAAACCAAGGATAGACTCGAGGTACAAATCACAATCAGAATTCAGTCATGCAACCAGTCAAATTCTCAAAATAATCACTCTCCAAACTCAAAATGCACAAATGAATTCAAGTCAAGAAAATGGACATTACTTTCAACATTCTCATCGGTAGGTACGAATAGATGCCGATATTTAGATTTCATATCTTCCTTCGCCTCCCATGTGGCTTCCTCAAAAAATTGATTTCTCCACAAGACTTTGACTAAGGCAATCTCTTTGTTCCTCAATTTGTGAATTTGGCAATCAAGAATTTAGATCGGAACCTCTTCATAGGATAAGCTATCCTTAACTCCAATACTATCAATGGGGACTACCAATGAGGGATCACCGAAGCATTTCTTCAACATCGAAATGTGAAATATCGAATGAATGGCGGGTAGCTCCGAGGGTAACCCTAATTCATAAGCGATACTCTATATCCTCCTCACAACCTGGTAAGGACCAATGTATTGAGGACTAAGCTTTCCCTTCCTTCCAAACCTCATGACGCCTTTCATGGGTGATACTTTCAGGTGCACCCAATCATCCACCTCAAACTCTAAGTCTCTCCTTCTCACATCGGTGTAAGATTTTTAAGGGCTTTGGGCTATCTTTAGCCTATCTTGAATAACTCTCACCTTCTCCATAGCTTGGTGAACAAAATCAGGCCCAATCAACTCAGCTTCACCAACTTAAAACCACCTAATTGGTGATCTATACCTCCTCTCATACAAAGCTTCATAAAGAGCCATTTGAATGCTTGCATGATAGCTATTATTATATGTAAACTCTATGAAAGGTAAGTGATTATCCCAATTTCCTTTGAAGTCAAGTACACATACCCTCAACATATCCTCTAATGTCTGGATGGTGCGCTCTACTTGGCCATCTATCTGGGGATGAAAGGCCGTACTAAGATTCACCTTCAAACCCAGTCCCTTCTGGAAGGATTTCCAAAATTCGGAAGTGAATTGAGCTCCTCGGTCTGAGATGATAGACAAGGGAACCCTCTGTAATCTAATGATCTTCTGAATGTATAATTTTGTATAATCTTCTGTGGTGTCAGTAGTCTTAACTGCCAAGAAGTGAGCCGGCTTTGTCATCCTATCCATAATCACCCAAATTGAATCATGTTGTTTTTGGGATCTTGGCAAACCCATGATAAAGTCCATGTTAATCATTTCCTACTTCCATTATGAAATTTCTATGTTTTGAGCTAACCCATAGGGCCTTTGATGCTCGACCTTAACCTATTGGCAATTCGGACACTTAGAAACAAATTTTGTGATATCTCTCTTCATTCCACTCCACCAATAAACTTCCCTCAAGTCATGGTACATCTTTATAGAGACAAGAAGAATAGAGTATCTGGAACTATATGCTTCGACCATAATCCTCTCTCGAACATCATTGACATATGGTACACACAATCTATTTTGGTACCTCAACACACCATCTCCCCCTTTGATAAAAACCATCACCTCTTGCTTGTGAAAAACTTCTTTCAACTGGAGAAGGATGGGATCTTGGTCTTGCTTCTTTTTAGCCTCTATCACAAGTGAGGATGCAGACCCATCCTGAACATTAACTCCGCTTTTATTGTTCTCTTCAAGACGAACTCCCAATCGAGCTAACCTATGTACCTCCTTCACCAATTCTTTCCTTCCCTCCTCTATATGGGCAATGCTACCCATAGACAACCTGCTAAGAGCATCAACATTAACGTTAGTTTTACCTGGATGGTAGAGGATGCTCATATCATAGTCTTTGAGTAGCTCGAGATATCTCCTTTGCCTTAAATTGAGTTCCTTCTGGCTGAAGACGTATTGTAAACTCTTATGATTAGTGAACACGTCAACATGCACTCCATACAAATAGTGACGCCAAATTTTAAAAGCAAATACCATAGCTGCCAGCTCTAGGTCATGAGTGGGGTAATTTCTCTCATGAATATTAAGTTTTTTTGAAGCATAGGCTATCACCTTTCCCCTCTGCATCAACATACAGCCCAAACCAACTCTAGACGCATCACAATAGATCACAAAGTCCTTTGTTCCCTCGGGCAAAGTTAGAACAGGAGCAGTGGTTAGCTTGGTCTTCAATTTCTAGAAACTCTCCTTACACGCATCAGACCATTGAAACTTAGCCTTCTTTTGGGTCAGCTTGGTCAATGGTGATGATATGGATGAGAATCCCTCTACAAAACTTTGATAATAGCTAGCCAAACCTAAGAAGCTTCTTATCTCTGTCGGAGAGGTGGGTCTGGGCTGATTTTTCACTGCCTTAATCTTCTGAGCATCAACCTAAATACCATTTCTAGATATAATGTGGCCTAGAAAAGCCACTGATGCAAGCCAAAATTCAATTTTGGAGAAATTTGCATACAATACCTGGTATTTCAAAGTTTGCAAGACGAATATAAGATGATAGGCGTGCTCCTCCTTATTCTTGGAGTAAACCAAAATATCATCTATGAATACAATCACAAACATATCAAGATATGGTTTAAATACTTGGTTCATGAGATCCATGAAAGCTGCGGGGGCATTAGTCAACCCAAAGGACATCACTAAGAACTCAAAATGGCCATAGCGGGTCCGAAAAGCTGTCTTTGGGATATCACACTCCCTCACCCTCAAGTGATGGTAGTCCGATCTTAGGTCTATCTTTGAGAAACAGGTGGCACCCTAAAGTTGATCAAATAAGTCATCTATTCTGGGGAGAGGGTATTTGTTCTTTATGGTGACTTTGTTCAGCTGCTTGTAATCAATACACATTCTAAGGGACCCATCTTTCTTTTGTATGAACAGGACAGGAGCACCCCATGGCGAGACACTCGGCCTAATGAATCACTTATCTGACAAGTCTTTCAACTGTTCCTTCAACTCTTTCAATTCAGCCGGAGCCATTCTATATGGAGGGATAGAGATAGGCTGGGTATCAGTAAGAACATCAATCCCAAAGTCGATCTTTCTATCAGGAGGGACTTTGAGCAGGTCTTCAGGAAAGACTTCGGGAAACTCATTGACAATCGGAACTGACTCAAGGGATGGAGACTCAACCTTGTTATCTTTCACTCAGACAATGTGATAAATACACCCTTTTGAGATCAGCTTTCTATCCCTAAGGTAGGAAATAAACTTACCCTTAGGCACGATAGGACTACCCTTCCACTCTATGACAACCTCTTTCGAGAATTTAAACTTGACAATTTGAGTCCCACAATCAATAAAGGAATAACAGATATAAAGTTAGTCCATGACAAGGATTACATCAAAGTCAACCATGTCCAACTTAACTAAGTTAGCCAAGGTATCCCTGTGATGGATTGACACAGTGCAATCTCTATAGACTTTCTCAGCTAAGACAAAATCACTGACAAGAGTAGCTACGCAGAAAGGCTCACAAAGATATTCAAGAATTCTATTGAATTTACTTGCCATATAAGGAGTCACAAAAGATAGTGTGGCACCCGAATCCATCAAAACATAACAGTCTAGAGAAAAGACTCGAATCATACCCGTCACGATGTTTGGGGAGTTCTCTTGATCTTGGCGACTACCCATGGCATATAGACGGTTTGTACCTCCACTTGTACCTGAAGTAGTGCCTCTCTGATTACCTCTAACTGGTGGTACGGTGGTAAAATACTGGGCTCTGTTCCCCCATGTTGGACACTCCTTCTGAAAATGGTTCATTTGGCCACATTTATAACAACCAACCCTTCCCGCTCTGCACTCTCCCAAGTGGAGCTTACCGCACTTGCCGCATGGTGGCTTCCCTTGCAAACCTTGACCCATGCTAGCCTAGGATTAAAAACCCTGGGGTTTGAAATTCTGGTGACTCTGTCCCTGCCGATCATACCTGTTCTACGGCATATGTGCACTGATGGTAGATGAGGCATACTTGGAAGGCCTTTTCTAGAAGAAGGACCTTTTGCCCTTGTTTTGCCTCTATTCATTCTCATGCCCCGCTGATTTTTCCTTCTTGCTCAGATGCTCTTCTTTGTCTTTCCTTTTGTCATCCTCCACCTATTGAGCGTATACCACTAATCTTGAATATCCATGTTGGAGATCAACAATGCTGCTTTGCACTCCTTTTTCACATGTCTTCCCAAACTGGAGACAAATTTCCTCATCTTCGACCTCACATCTAGGATCATCTCTGGAGCATATCTGGACAGCTGGATGAACTTTAGACTATACTCCTTAACGGTCACACTTTCTTATTTCAGATTCACAAAGTCTTCCACCTTCGCTTCCCTCAATTCTCTAGGAAAGAAATGGTCAAAAAAGGCTCCCTCAAATTCATCCCACATAGCAGGTTCAGCATCCTCACCTCTACCTTGTTCCCATTGGTTATACCAAATGTTTGCCACATCTTTGAGTTGATAAGACACCAAATCAACCCCCTCAATCTCCGTAGCATGCATAGCTTTCAGGATCTTCCACATCTAATCAATAAAATTCTGGGGGTCTTCATCAACCTTAGAACCCATGAATGCCGGTGGATTCATTCTCAGAAAGTCTCTAATTCTGGTGGCAGCAGACGGCTCTTGGGAACTAGAGCTAAGAGTTGGCGAACTCTGGTTACCATTTCGGGCAGCCACTAGTTGAGTGAGCATAGCAATCGCTTCTTAAAAATCTGCTTCCGAAGTTGGTGTAGGCAGAGTAGTAAGCATTTGAGGTGCCTCCGCATACCTCGCAGGTCGGCCCCTAGCCCTCGACAGGCGTACCTCTAACTGTGGCATCTCTACGTTATCAGCATTCCTCTGGCTATCAGTACGCTTAGGAGGCATTATCTATAATGTATAAATGCATGAATTAGAAAGGAAGTTTTATAGAGTTTAACTCTATCGCACGAATTCAGAGTATGAAAGAAGTGAAACAATTCTTAATGTCTTATAGCCTCCTGATTATAAGTGTGGTGCACAATACACCCATAAGCAAGACTCTACTAGACACGGCTTCATAGACTCTCTAGGACTCTTGAACTCTGTGCTCTGATACCATGTTTGTCATGCCACGGGAGGGTACCCTAGATGTGCCCGGCACTCGAAAGCAATTTCTGGCCTTCAAGCGAATCACTTGGTCCAGTCACACTTTCATTCATTCACATTCTATCAATGGAAGACTCAATCATTAGAATACTATCCATAATATAGGGCCAAAGGCCAAACAACTATCAAATCAATAATCAGCTAGAATAATACTAGTCAAAAACAGACAGTTCAACACTTCCACACTCTAGTCTATGAAGCCTCTATCAACAATCTAGGAGGTGCCCATGACAAGTCCATGGGTAACAACAATCAAAACAAAGTAACAAAATAAAGCTATAAAGATAATCTCGGTATCCTCCGGAAACTAGGAGGACTCACCAACTGACTAGAAGTAAGGGAATCTTCAACGGTGCGCTGGTTGATGATCTTGAGTACATGTCTCTATATCATGAAATGATGTAGGCCAAATGGCGTCAGTACATGGAATGTACGAGTATGTAAAATGTTCGAATGAAACAACATCAGAAAGAACCAAACCAACTCAGAATCTAAACTCATAAAGAAGAACAACTCAATCAAGTGTCCTAAGTCTAAACAAGAATATGGTTTAGACGGGACCAATCACATACCATTCAACTCAATCCAACTCAGATTACTATCAAGACCTATATGGGGGTTTCTCTTATCCGACAACCATCACATATGAGACAGTGATAGTACAACAAACCAATGTTGTTACCGCATTCATTCATACTTTTCTAGGGTATAAATGAATCAACCAATCATGGATCCAATCCAACCAAGTCCTATAATGTCAGGACAATAATTTTGGGGAAGCATCCGACTTTAACGGTTTAATCCCCTCCTACGTTTGGTGATGTAGTTATTGGATTCGAGTTATTAATTACTCTTACCCAATTCGGTGCTCGATAATCCTCCCAAGACTCAATGCTCATAAAATTCTATCCAATCAACTCAATCAAATCATATCGATAAGTCTCATTTAAAACCTTGTCAACTCATCAACTCTATCACAATCAAACCTCTCCCAATCATACTATCCGATCAATCCAATCATATATTTCAAGAGTAGATTAAATATGCATTTATAAGAACATACAAACCTATCCAATTGTTTCTCTATTCATTTAACAAATCTTTTGGGACTCAACACAACTCTAAGGTTTTAAATCAATAATTCAAGATAAACAACATATTTAAGAAAAATAACATTTAACATAATCAACATAGTTAAGAAATTAACAATATATGATCGACCTCTCATCTCAATCAACTCATACCAATATGTAGCATATCACTTTCTTGACTCCACAACATCAACATAATAGAAATTAGGGTAATAGATGAAAATGACCTATTTGGACCTAACTCTATCAATAAACTTCATTCTTATGAACAATCAATCCCAAAGAAGATGTAGGGCACATAGGTGGACTCAACCCATGCTTTGAATAGCCTTACATACCTTAGTGAAGACTTTGAAGAAAACTTTGATGTTGGGTCTTCAATGGAAGGCTTGAATTCTTGAAGCAATCTTTGTTGGAAATAGAGAAGAAGAAGAAGAGAGGGAAATTTCTAGGGCTTTTAGAGAGAGAGAGAGACTGAAATAATGGTCCAAAACATTCAAGGCTTGTGTATATATAATTTGGGAAAATACCCATATTACCCTTTCTCCAAAAATCTGGAAAACAGGCTAAAACGCTCCTAGCGCAATAGTGGCGCATCGCTCCACTGCGGGGCCAAGTCAAATTTAGGCTTAAAACCTACACATCTAATAGTGGCGCGCTGCGCCAGGGACCAAACTACTGAGGCTTGTTCCTGGTGCGATAGTGGCGCATCGCGCCCTTAAAACGCCAAGCCTATATTTTTTGGGTTCTGGAAAATAGGCTTAAAACCCCTGCACATCTCCTAATGGCGCGCCGCGCTAGAGACCAAACTACTAAGGCTTGTTCTTGGCACGATAGTAGCGCGTTGTGCCACTGCGGCACCAAGCCCAGGTTTCCAGCAGTTGCCACCCAGACCTGAAATTCCCATAGTACTAGTCCGTCTTAGGATGGTTATAACTTTTGACTCCGAACTACAAAAATTACAATCTTGGCGGCGTTGGAAAGAAGACTCAAAGACCTTTAATTTAATAGGTCATGGGCCACCCAGATCGTCATATTTCAAAAGATATGGTCGTTAGATGTCGACCCCTTATACGAACTCATTCTAAAACTTAGCCAAGACGAATTCTTTGTGCTTAGCTTGGTTCTAGGGATCCTTTATGACCCCACATCACCTCTAAATCTCTTCAATTACTTGGAAACTCATCCTAACTCATGCATACATTTCACCATAGTCGGGTTCGATCCTACACGTTTATGAAGAAGGGTTCGAATCCTAGTAAAGAATTTTGGGGGGCGTTACAGTCTTTCCATACTTTGCTAGGGTATGAACGAATCAACCATTTATGGATCCATCAATTAATCAAGTCCTATCATTTTAGGACAATGAAATAGGGAAACATCAGACTTTAACGGTCCACTCCCTTCCTACATTGGCTACGTAGTTCATGGGATTCAAGTATGGACTATACTCATACCCAATTCGGTGCTCAATACTCCTCTCAAGACTCAATATGCTCATATCTATCAGGTGAGTAAAATACTCAAAATACTCATTTAGCCTCTTTGGACTTAGCTTCAAATCAACTCATTTAGTCTCACTGAACTCTTTTCAAAACTCAATCAATCTGGTCTCATTGGACCTTCTTTCAAAATCAACTCATCTCAATCATCAAACTCTTCTTTTTAAATTTGATACAATATCAACTCAATGAATACAGTAAATATTAGACGCATTTAAAACATAATTTTAAGTCGTCAACTCAATCTCAAAATAGATGTTTTAATGTAAAAATATTCAATTCGTTTATACTCAAAATACTCATGTTCAAAGTAATAATTAAGAGACTTCTCAAACTCAACTCATGCTTAAACTCTTTCTAAATCAAAGATGAAGATAATCATTCTTTAAACTCAAAATAGTGCATAAATAATTTATACAAAAACGTTCACAAATCATTTTTAAGACTTCTTCTCAAACAATCATTATACTCAAAATCCTCATAAGACTCCAATCAAATCGAATTATGCAAATTATATCATATAGTCACATTAGACTCCAATCCACTCCATCTCAAGCATCATCATCAACATTACCTCTTCATCAATCATTTTATCTTTTTAAAAATAGACATCATTTACTTCATCATCAAAAACCTTGCTCCAAAATCCTCATTTAACTCTATGTTCAATTTCATCAAACTCATAAAAAATGCATCATCTCACTTTGAAAGTAATATTTTTATTTATACATGAAAACCACCAATCTCAACCTCAAGACAAATTATGACAAAAATGAAATCTCATCTTGGATTCATGTGAATGAATACATGAATCCATGCTCTCAACAAAACTCAACTCAAGAACATCATTAATACATATGAATTTACATACAAAACTCAATAGAAATTATAGATAACTCAAGAACTCAACTTATGGAACTTCAAAACTGAACTCAACTTGAATCAATGAAGATGTAGGGCATGTGGATGAAATTAATCCAACATTGTGAATAGCCTTACATACCTGGAATGAAGATTGTCTCACCAAGAATCAAAGACATGGCTTGAAGATCTTAAATCTTAGCTCTTCTTCTCATTTCTAGTCTCTTCTCTCAAATCTTCTTAGGTGAAGGAGAGGAAAACCTCCTTGGATATTATGAGGGAACTGATTTTTAGTCCTAAAACGGCTAGGGTTATTCTTGGGGTAGGTGGAAAAAAGTCTAGAATGCCCTTTCTCATGAAAAGATCTGAAAAATGGGTTCAAAACCCGCCGGTGCGATAGTGGCGTACCGCTCCATCACCCAAACTACTGTAGCTAGTTTCGGCCATTTTGCTGGCGCGCCGTGCCAACCCATAAACTGCTGCAGTGGTAGTCTTTGGTAAAATGGTCATAACAGTTGACTCCAAACTCGGAATGAGAAAAAATGAGTGGCATTGTAAAGAGGACTCAAAGACCTTTAATGTGATAGGTCATGGGTCACCTACCTCTTAATATTCTGAAAGTTACGGTCTTTTGAAGTTGACCCTTATATGGACTCATCCAAAAACTTAGCCGATAGAAATTCTTTGGACTTGGCTTGGTGTTAGAGATCCCGTCTTAACCTAAACCACATATAATACCTTTCAAATACTTAAGAATTGATCCTAACTCATATATACAATTATAAGTCATTCAGTTCGATTCTATACGCATATGAAGAATGGTTCGAGTCTTGGCAAAAAAATTGTGGAGTGTTACAGTAAAGCACTCCTTACCAAATGTGATTTACTCCTAAATAACCTTTGGTTGTATTGAGATTTACTCTATTAGTCCTAGAAAATAGTACCAGCTACTTCTTATGTCCTGTTTGTGTCTTATTTCCTATTTTAGTTTGTATCAAAAAGAATTTTATACTTCCTTATTTAACTATATTTTTTCAATCCTGTTAGTACCTTATCTTTTGTTTAGGAATTATGTTTGATGTGCTGGAGCTAGCTAATTTTTGTAACTTTTGTTATGCTAAGTATCCTCTGTATGCCCATCAATGAATTACTCTACTTCATTAGAAAACAAAGAAGCAAGACACAAATGAGAAGAATGATATCTTTGCAAGATTCTGTTTTTAGCCAATGATGTAATCTTGAAGCAAATAGTTTCAATTATACTCTTTATTACTCAACATCTTTAATATATATATATATATATATATATATATATATATATATATATATATATATATATATATATATATATATATTATTATTATTATTATTAAAAGTGAAAGGTTTTAAATTAAAAGTTGGATTACGAAATTCACTAATTTGTTTAATTAAAGATATCTTTTTCTAATTTTAAAATTAAATCAATAATGACTATTAAAATTTACCAAATACATGGTTAGATGTTACAACCTATCATTTCCCACTTCTTAATGAGTTTTGATTGTTAAACCTTTTAGCTTCTATCATTAAATACATTCATTCACAACCTTTCATGTACACAATTTCTCCCTTTATAAATTGGACAAAAAATGTTAATCCACTACACTTTATGTTTCATCATCTTATAATTTTTATGTAATTTTTTTATTGGAAAAAGACATAAATTGACCCCTGAACTTGTTTTAAAAAGTCAGTTATACGCTTAAACTATTGGGAAACCTATTAGACACCTATTCTTACTGAATGTGAGATTATTACCACGCTTGAACGGATAGAGCCAGTCGCACAAGCCCGTGTTATTTACAAGTGTCTGCCAGATCTTTTCAAGCTTACACGTGTAATTTATTTAATTATTCACACCTTTTTTCTCAGTCATTTTTACCTTTATTTACTCTCTCCATCCTTACATTAATGACTCTATTTTCTTTTCCAAAAAAAAAACCCAGAAATATTATCTTCTTCCTTTATTTTCTCTCTCCATCCTTATATGAATGACTCCATTGTTGTTTTCCAGAAAACCATCAATACCAGTCATCATCTTCTTGCTCCATTATCAATACAATAAATAGCAAAGTGAAGCAATAATTTTATCCAATTTAATCTTCTTTTCTAACCATCATCAAGCCCACCACCATTATAAATTTCAACACCATCACCACCTAATTGCCCACACACGTCACTAATGTTACACTCCATCACTGCCACCAAATCACGATATCTAATCACCAATTTCACCACCCTACACCTCAACAACAATTATAGTGCTTGATTTAAAAATTAGTGCTCTATTTACTATCACTGATTTTGAGGAAAATCTAGAGAAAATTTTTTGAAGAGAGAAGAAAGATCTATAAAATACATTAACAGATTGAATTTTTGGAAAATCCAGACTTTTTTTTACCAAGGAATAGGAAGATCTGAGAATTTTCTTATATCATGTGCTCACAAGCAACAAAAAAGATAGAAATAAATTGAATAATTGGTGTTCGACTTGATGAATTTGATCTTGAAAATAGTATGCTTGATTAATTTTGGATGTCTTGCTGGAAATTGTTTTGAGCAACAGACTTCATATATTGAACAACTTCACCAATTTTTGCAATGGGTTCTATCCCTCAACCTTGTTTTCTGATTTTTCAGTCAAAAAATTTTCATTAATTTTTTTTTCTTCCATAAGCCATAACAAAACTAGTGTCTGTGATAAGAAGAAAATGAAAGAGAAGAAAAATACTATTTTTATGCTCTATATTTATGTTTTCGTAGTTGATAAAAGAATACCAGAAATCTAAGTTGTGTTATTTTTCTATTGGATCAATTGACTTGCTGAAGTCAGTTCCTTCAGGATGGAACAAGGCTCTCCATCTCCCGCGTAGGAGCCTAGATGTGATTCTTCGTTATAATGAGAGCACATGGGTGGCAAAATTCACTCTCACAGATCATGGGGGTGCACTAACTAGTGGTTGCAGAAACTTTGCTATTGATAATTTCCTTAACATATCTGATGTATGTGTGTTTAACCTTGCCAGTGGAGAGAATGAAGCCACAATCTTTGATGTCAGCATATTTCATCGAGAATTATGTACCTGATTATTTCACATAGAAACGGCTGCTGCTACCCCCGTGAGCACATATATTGAGTAGTTTTACGTACGAATATAACTATTCAAATTCAATATCATCTTTTAATCTAATAATCACAACTGTTCTGAAGTAGGCAATGCTACCATTGCTGTAGTAGGTAAACTGTGTCACAAACTAACTCATCTGGACCATATTTCTTTCCTGAATGCATTCAAGAGCAGTTTTAGTAGCTTCTTGCTCAGCTTGTTTTTTAGATGAAGGGGTCGACTTGGTTTTGTATTTGACTCCATCCACCAAGACAGTTGGTCTATACTTTGGGATACTGATGCAACCTTAGTTGATTAGCTATAGAAGAGGAATGTTTGAGATGCCAGTAATAAGGTATTAAGTTTTAGATGCCAGTAATAAGGTATTAACCACTGTCAAAGCTTGTTTTTTAGTTGAATGGGTCGACTTGAATTCATATTTGACTCCATCCACCAAAACTGTTGCTCTATACTTTGGGATACCGGTGGAACCTTAGTTGATTGGTTGTAGAAGATGAATGTTTCAGATGCAACTAATAAGGTATTAAGTTATAGATGCTAGTAATAAGATATTAACCGGTGTCAAAGCTTGTTTTTTAGTTGAATGGGTCGACATGAATTCGTATTTGACTCCATTCACCAAGACTGTTGCTTTATACTTTTGGATACTCATGTAACCTTATCTAATTGGTTGTAGAAGAGGAATATTTCAAATGCTAGTAATAAGGTATTAAGTTTCAGATGCTAGTAATAAGGTATTAACCAGTGTCAAAGCTTGTTTTTTAGATGAATGGGTCGACTTGGATTCGTATTTGACTCCATCCACCAAGACTGTCGCTCTATACTTTAGGATACTGATGCAACCTTAGTTGATTGGTTGTAGAAGAGGAATGGTTCAGATGCGAGTAATAAGGTATTAAGTTTTATATGCCAGTAATAGGGTATTAAGTTTCACATGCCAGTAATAAGGTATTAAGTTTCATATGCTAGTAATAAGGTATTAACTAGTGTCAAAGCTTGATTTTTAGTTGAATTGGTCGACTTGGATTCATATTTGACTCTATCCACCAAGACTGTTGCTCTATACTTTGGGATACTGATGCAACCTTACTTGATTGGTTATAGAAGATGAATGTTTTGGATGCCTGTAAGAAGGTATTAACTAGTGTTAAAGCTTATTTTTTAGTTGAATGGGTCGACTTGGATTCATATTTGACTCCATCCACCAAGACTGTTGCTCTATACTTTGGGATACTGATGCAACCAAAGTTGATTAGTTGTAGAAGTGGAATGTTTCAGATGCCAGTAATAAGGCATTCAATTTCAGATGCCAGTAATAAGGTATTAACCAGTATCTAAGCTTGTTTTTAGTTGATTGGGTCGACATGGATATGTATTTAACTTTATCCACCAAGACTGTTGCTCTATACTTTGGGATGCTGATGCAACCTTAGTTGATTGGTTATAGAAGAGGAATGTTTCAAATGTAAGTAATAAGGTAGTAAGTTTGATATGCCAGTAATAAGGTATTAACTAGTGTCTAAGCTTGTTTTTTAGTTGAATGTGTCGACTTGGAATCGTATTTGACTCCATCCACCAAGATTGTTGCTCTATACTTTGGAATACTGATGCAACGTTAGTTGATTGGTTGTAGAAAAGGAATATTTCAGATGCCAGTAATAAGGTATTAACTAATGTCAAAGCTTCTTTTTTAGTTGAATGGGTCAACTTGGATTCCCATTTGACTTCATCCACTAAGACTGTTTCGCTATACTTTTGGATACTCATGTAACCTTATCTAATTGGTTGTAGAAGAAGAATATTTCAAATGCTAATAATAAGGTATTAAGTTTCAGATGCTAGTAATAAGGTATTAACCACCGTCAAAGCTTGTTTTTTAGATGAATGGGTCGAATTGGATTCGTATTTGACTCCATCCACCAAGACTATTGCTCTATACTTTGGGATACTGATGCAAACTTAGTTGATTGTATGTAGAAGAGGAATGTTTCAGATGCCATTAATTAGGTATTAACCTGTGTAAAAGCTTGTTTTTTAGTTGAATGGGTCGACTTGGATTTGTATTTGACTCCATCCACCAAGACTGTCGCTCTATACTTTAGGATACTGATGCAACCTTAGTTGATTTGTTATAGAAGAGGAATTCTTCAGATGCGAGTAATAAGGTATTAAATTTTAGATGCCAGTAATAGGGTATTAAGTTTCATATGCCAGTAATAAGGTATTAAGTTTCATATGCTAGTAATAAGGTATTAACTAGTGTCAAAGCTTGTTTTTTAGTTGAATTGGTCGACTTGGATTCGTTTTTGACTCTATCCACCAAGACTGTTGCTCTATACTTTGGGATACTGATGCAACCTTAGTTGATTGGTTATAGAAGATGAATGTTTCGGATGCCTATAATAAGGTATTAACCAGTGTTAAAGCTTATTTTTTAGTTGAATGGGTTGACTTGGATTCATATTTGACTCCATCCACCAAGACTGTTGCTCTATACTTTGGGATACTGATGCAACCAAAGTTGATTAGTTGTAGAAGTGGAATGTTTTAGATGCCAGTAATAAGGCATTAAATTTCAGATGCCAGTAATAAGGTATTAACCAGTATCTAAGCTTGTTTTTAGTTGATTGGGTCGACATGGATTTGTATTTGACTTTATCCACCAAGACTGTTGCTCTATACTTTTTTTAAAGGAAACAGACCTTACACGAGGCTCCCATCTCTTGTGCACAGTCAGGGGTCTCTATACTTTGGGATGCTGATGCAACCTTAGTTGATTGGTTATAGAAGAGGAATGTTTCAAATGTAAGTAATAAGGTAGTAAGTTTGATATGCCAGTAATAAGGTATTAACCAGTGTCTAAGCTTGTTTTTTAGTTGAATGTGTCGACTTGGAATCGTATTTGACTCCATCCACCAAGACTGTTGCTCTATACTTTGGAATATTGATGCAACGTTAGTTGATTGGTTGTAGAAAAGGAATATTTCAGATGCCAGTAATAAGGTATTAACTAGTGCCAAAGCTTATTTTTAGTTGAATGAGTCAACTTGGATTCCTATTTGACTCCATCCACCAAGACTGTTGCTCTATACTTTTGGATACTCATGTAACCTTAGCTAATTAGTTGTAGAAGAGGAATATTTCAAATGCTAGTAATAAGGTATTAAGTTTCAGATGCTAGTAATAAGGTATTAACCAGTGTCAAAGCTTGTTTGTTAGATGAAAGGGTCGACTTGGATTCGTATTTGACTCCATCCACCAAGACTATTGCTCTATACTTTGGGATACTGATGCAGCCTTAGTTGATTGGTTGTAGAAGAGGAATGTTGCATATGCCATTAATTATGTATTAACCAGTGTAAAAGCTTGTTTTTTAGTTGAATAGGTCGACTTGGATTTGTATTTGACTCCATCCACCAAGACTGTTGCTCTTTACTTTAGGATACTGATGCAACCTTAGCTGATTGGTTGTAGAAGAGGAATGCTTCAGATGCGAGTAATAAGGTATTAAATTTAGATGCCAGTAATAGGGTATTAAGTTTCATATGCCAGTAATAAGGTATTATGTTTCATATGCTAGTAATAAGGTATTAACCAGTGTCAAAGCTTGGTTTTTAGTTGAATTGGATGACTTGGATTCGTATTTGACTCTATCCACCAAGACTGTTGCTCTATACTTTGGGATACTGATGCAACCTTAGTTGATTGATTGTAGAAGATGAATGTTTCAGATGCTAGTAATAAGGTATTAACCAGTGTTAAAGCTTATTTTTTAGTTGAATGGGTCGACTTGGATTCATATTTGACTCCATCCACCAAGACTGTTGCTCTATACTTTAGAATACTGATGCAACGTTAGTTGATTGGTTGTAGAAAAAGAATATTTCAGATGCCAGTAAAAAGGTATTAACTAGTGTCAAAGCTTGTGTTTTAGTTGAATGGGTCAACTTGGATTCCTATTTGACTCCATCCACCAAGACTGTTTCTCTATACTTTGGGATACTGATGCAAACTTAATTGATTGGTTGTAGAATAGGAATATTTCAGAATCCAGTATAACGTATTAAGTTTCAGATGCCAGTAATAAGGTATTAACCGGTGTCAAATCTTAGTTTTTGGTTGCATGGGTCGACTTGGATTCGTATTTGACTACATCCACCAAGACTATTGCTCTATAATTTGGGATACTGATGCAACGTTAGTTGATTGGTTGTAGAAGAGCAATGTTTCAGATGCCATTAATTATGTATTAACCAGTGTCAAAGCTTGTTTTTTAGTTGAATGGGTCGACTTGGATTCGTATTTGACTCCATCCACCAAGACTGTTGCTCTATACTTTAGGATACTGATGCAACCTTAGTTGACTGGTTGTAGAAGAGAAATGTTTCAGATGCCAGTAATTAGGTATTAAGTTTCAGATGCCAGTAATAAGGTATTAATTTTAAGATGCCAGTAATAACGTATTAACAAGTGTCACTTCAGAACCTGAGGATTCTTTCCTTGGTGAACTTCTTTGGTGTGTAAGACTTAAACTATGTATTTCCTTTGGTTTCTGTAACACCCCCTAAAACGTTGTATGTGGTGTTTCAATTCTCGATGAAAATGATATTGCTTCTATATTTTTGGCATAATTTTTCATAAGGCGATCCAAATTAGGTGATTTAAATTTATGAATAACCTTAACATCATTACCTACAACTCTGGTGAAGATCTTACGATTCGGATCTAAGTAGGTCAAATAAATTAATATTTTCAAGACATGGTGCTGTAACGAAATGGAGTATTTCTAGAAGAAAAATCATATCTCACTGTAGGGTTCTCCAAATCGATTGATTTTTGAACAACATTAAAGTATACTTCTAGAGCTATAATTCATATGAAACACCAAATCCTAATGAGGAAGTTATCTTATTCAACTGCAACTCTAAAAAAGAAAACTCCGTTAAAAGAAGGTTCATCTCATCAACTATGGAAAGATCTAGATCCATTTGACATCACCCATGACATCAATAGTCTTCCATTTGACATCACCCATGACATCACAATCCTCTATTGAATTTTCAATATTATTTTTTGTAATTATTTTTATTTATTGTTAAGTCTCTCCTCCACACCTATAAATACCCACCTTTTCCCCTTATTTTATTCATTAAGCTTTTTTAAGTAACTCTTCTCACTATATACTTCTTTACTCATTCTCAAATATAGTTTAGGTTTTAGTAGTGTAGAAATGCTATTCCAGTGATTCTTATACTACGGGTAGTAAACAAAATGCTCCGACGAGGAGAAAAAGCTTGGGGTTCAAGAGTGTTCATTGAGTTCTTCAATTTGGAGTAAAGCTTTGTATTACAGTATGTAAGGTTATTCATAGCATTGTATTAAGTTTGTCCATGCGCTCTATATTTAAATTCATCGTAATTGAGTTATAGTTGAGTTTTACTCTAATTTTTGAATTCTAAATGAGTTAATTCTTCTTCTATTGAGTTAGATATATTTATGCATTGAGATTATTATTATTTTTATCTCTCATATTATTGGAATTATTATTCATAGCTACTTTCCCATGAACCCTAATTGATTTAATGTTCATGAATATTTTTACGTGTGTTTTGAGTAAAGATGTTGCTTTTTAGTATTCATTGATAAAAAAATGATTTGAATTAATACTATATATGTATTTTATTAAGTTTTAAATGAGCAAAAGAATTGAGTTTAAATGAATTTGATTCTTTGAATTAAATGATGTTTTGAGCAAGGTGATTTGATGAGATGTAATGATGTTTTGAAGTATAATGATTGATGAAGAGGTAATACGATGAGTTTGATGTTTTAATTAAAATTCCAATAAAACTAGATGATGAGGTTAATATGAGAACATATTTTGGGAGTAGAATTGAGCACCGAGTTGGGTAAGAGTTAAATTGACTCAAATCTCAGAACTATGTAGCCAGCGTAGGATGGAGGCTTTGCCTCTTAAGTCCCAAAATGAGGACTTTGGTGTCCTTTACCCTAGCAAGGTATTGGATGGATAAGGCAATGATATCGCTTCGTTGTATCATCACTAGATCATAAGTGATGGTTGTCGGTTAGAGAAACTACCAACTGAGTAAGCATTGCTTATTATTACTTTTAAGCTTGCATTACATATTGATATTGAGATAATGTTGAGTTCTGAGCTGAGTCTTCCTAAGAGGAGTTTCTTGATATTTGTCCTTATTTTCCTTCCATTTTATATACTCGTACATTATATGTACTGATGTTATTCGACCTGCATTATTTTATTATGTAGATACTAGTGTTAGATATCCTCAATAGGTGCATCATTGAAGATCATTACTTTTAAGCTATTTAGTGAGTCCTTCTTGTATTCGGAGGAACTCTTTATCATTTTATTATTGTTGAGTATTATGTTTCTTTTGAGGTAATCATGGAAATGTCATTGGCACCGTCTGATAGTGTTAGAGGATTCGTAGACAGAGTATGATGATGCAATTGGAGTAGTTTTCCTTTGAAACTACTTCTTCTAAGGATTATTTCTTTCCTTTGATGTTGATGATGGAGGGCCCACATAAGTATTCTTATTTTCATTTAAGTCTTCCACTGAGGAACGAATGAGTGATAAGACCAAGTGGTTCTCTCGGAGGCCAAAAATGGTTTTTGAGTATCGGCCACGCCTAGGGTACCCTCTCGAGGCGTGACAAACTCGGTATCAGAGCCAGGTTCAAGGCTCCTAGGATGTCTATGAAGCCGTGTCTAGTGAAGTTCTTATGGGTGTATGGGGCACCACACTTATAATCAAGAGGCTATAGTACATTAAAAATTGTTTCACTTCTTTCATAATCTGAGTTTATGCGATAGAGTTTAACTCTATCAAACTTCTTTTATAATTCATGCATTTACACGTTATAGACCATACCTTATAAACGTACAACCAGTTAGAGAAACACTACCAACACTGAGGTGCTACAATCAGAGAACTAGGGGCCGACCTACAAATTCTACTGAGGTACCCTAAATACCTAATGTTCATACCACTCTTACTTCAGAGGTGGAATTCAGAGGGGCTATTGTCATGCTCACTCAACTGGTAGCTTCCCAGATGGGTAACCATTATTCACCAACTCCTAGCTCTAGCTCTCAAGAGTTGTCTGCCACCACAAAGATTAGAGATTTTCTGAGGATGAACCTGTCAATCTTCACAGGGTCTAAGGTTGAGGAGGATCCTCGAAATTTCATTGATGAGATATGGAAGATCTTGAAAGTGATGCATACTATCGAGGTTGAGGGTGTTGAGTTGGTTTCCTACTAGCTCAAAGATGTGGCGAACGTAAGGTATGACTAGTCGGAGAAGAGTCACGACGTGGATGAAGGACCTGCAGTTTGGGATGAGTTTGAAATCGCCTTTCTTGACCACTTATTTCCCTAAGAGCTATGTGAAGCAAAAGTTGAGGAGTTTGTGAATCTCAAGTAGGAGAGTATGACTATTAAGGAGTATAGTTTGAAGTTTATTCAATTGTCCAAACATGCCCTAGAAATGATTCCTCATATGAGGGCCAAGATGAGAAAGTTTGTCTTTGTCCTGGGCAAACATATAAAGAAATAATGCAAGGTAATGCTAATGATTTATGACATGGATTTTTCTAGATTGATGGTGTATGCTCAGTAGGTTGAGGATGACAAGAAAAAGGACCGAGAGGAACACTTAAGCAAGAAGTCTAAGTTTGTTGGGAATGAGAGCGAGCAGAAGAAAGGAAAGGGTAACAAGTCCTTCTTTCAGAAGAGGTCTTGTAATTATGCACCTTCCTCAATAAATGCTTTTACACCTAATACTAGGTATGATCAGAGGTTGCTGAGTCACCAAAACTTCTGAGCTCAAGTTTCTTAGTGTAAGTAAGTATGGCTTAGGGTTCTAGAGGAAAGCCACCATGTGCTAGATGTAGAAAGCTCCATTTGGGAGAGTTTTGTGAGGGCACCAATGCTTTCTATGGGTTTGGAAATATAGGTCACTCCCAGAATGAGTGTCCTTCAAATAGATAGGGAGATAGAGGTAGTAGAGCTCAATTTTCTTCTACAACATTGCAAAATAGAGGTAATCAGAGAAGTGTTGCTTCAGGTGCAGGCGGGGGAACAAACCATGTGTATGCTATGGGTACTCTCCAAGACCAAGAAAGTGCACCCGATGTTTTTACTGGTATGCTCCGAGTCTTTTCTTTTGATGTGTATGTATTATTTGATCCAGGTGCTACGTTATCTTTTGTGACTCCTTATTTGGCCAATATTTTGAGATCCTTCCTAAGTGTCTTCTTGAGCCTTTCAGCGTGTCTACTCCTGTTGGTGAGTCTATCTTAGCTAGAAGGTCTATAAAGACTGTACTATATCAATCGATCACAGGGATACCATGGCTAACTTAATTGAGTTGGACATAGTTGATTTTGATATAATTCTTGGCATGGACTGGCTTTATGCTTGTTATGCCTCAATTGATTGTAGAACTCGAAATGTCAAGTTTTAATTTCTGAATGAGCCTATCTTAGAGTGGAAGGGGAGCTCTGTAGTGACTAGGGGTAAATTTATTTCCTACCTTAAGGCCAGAAAGTTAATCTCCAAGGGATATATATATATATATATATATATATATATATCATATAGTCCGAGTCAACAATATTAATGATCAGGCTCCATCTCTTGAGTCAGTTCCTATTGTGAATGATTTTCCTGAAGTCTTTCCTAAGGATCTACTCAAAATCCCTCCTAATAGAGAGAGAGAATTTGGTGTTGATATCCTTCTTGATACATAACCTATCTCCATTCCTCCATATAGGATGGCTCCACTGAGTTGAAAGAGTTAAAAGAATAGTTGAAAGATCTCTTAGATAAGGGATTTATTAGGACAAGTGTCTCACCTTGGGGCGCTCCTGTCCTATTCGTGAGATAGAAAGATGGGTCCCTTAGAATGTGCATTGATTACCGACAACTAAACAAGGTCACCATAAATAACAAGTATCCTTTCCCCAGTATAGATAATTTATTTGACCAACTTCAGGGTGCCACATGCTTCTCTAAGATAGATCTCAGATCAGGCTATTATCAGTTGAAAGTGAGAGAATGTGACATCCCGGAGATGGCTTTTCGAACTAACTATGGTCATTTTGTGTTTTTTGTTATTTCCTTTTGGATTAACTAACACTTTTATAGATTTTATGGACCTCATGAACCGGGTATTCAAGCCATACCTAGATACATATGTGATTGTCTTCATCGATGATATTTTGGTCTACTCTAAAAGTAAGAGTGAGAATGCTAACCCCTTTAGAATTATCCTTCAAACTCTCAAAGAGAGGGAGTTATATGCTAAGTTTTTGAAGTCTGAGTTTTGTCTCGCGTTAGCGTTCCTAGGCCATATTATTTCTGGTGATGGAATTCGAGTTGATACTTAAAAGATTGAGGCAGTTAAGAACTGGCCCAGACCTATCTCTCCAAATGACATAAGGAGTTTCTTGGGTTTGGCTGGTTACTACAAGAGGTTTGTTGAGGGATTTTCATTCATATCCTCACCATTTACTAAGCTGACTTAGAAAATGGCTAAGTTTCAATGGTCTGATGCCTGTGAGAAAAACTTTTAAGAGTTGAAAACAAGATTGACTACTACTCTAGTGTTGTCCCTACCCGAGGGAACGAATGGTTTTGTAATCTATTGTGATGCTTCCAGAGTTGGTTTGTGATGTGTGTTGATGCAGAAAGGTAAGGTCATTGCCTATACCTCCAGACAACTTAAGACCCATAAAAGGAACTTATCCACTCATGACCTTGAGTTGGTAGTTGTGGTATTTGCTCTTAAGATCTGGCGTCACTATATTTATGGTGTACATATGGATGTATTCATGGACCAAAAAAGCTTGTAGTATGTATTCAGTAAGAAAGAGCTACAATTGAGGCCGAGGAGATGGCTAGAGGATTATAACATGAGATTTCTCTACCACCCATGTAAAGCAAATGTAGTTACCAATGCTCTTAAAAGGTTATCCATAGGGAGTACGACCCATGTGGAACAGGAAAAGAAAGAGTTGGCAAAGGAAGTGCATATATTTGTGTGTTTGGGAGTTTAACTTATTGAATCTAGTGAGGGTGGTATAATAGTCTAAAATGGAGTTGAATCATCTGTAGTTGTAGAGGTGAAAACAAAGCAAGATCAGGAACCTATTCTCCTTCAACTGAAAGACGAGGTTCACAAGTAGAAGATAATGGATTTTGCCAAAAGGGGAGATGGAGTGTTTAGATATCAAAAAAGATTATGTGTTCCAAGTGTTGATGGCATTCGCAAGAGAATCATGGTAAAATGCCATAATTCCAGGTATTCCATCCATCCAGGTTTGACAAAGATGTACCACGACTTGAGAGAAGTATATTGGTGGAGTGGAATGAAGAGAGATATAGCAAAGTTTGTGTCCATGTGCCCAAACTGCCAACAAATTAAAGTTGAGCACCAAAGTCCTTGTGGAGTGGCTCAGAATATAGAGATCCTAGAATGGAAGTGGGAGATGATCAACATGGACTTCATTACCAGTTTACCGCGAACCCGCAAATAGCATGACTCTATTTGGGTGATTATGGATAGGATTACCAAATCAACACATTTCTTGCTGGTTAAGACTACGGACACCACAGAGGATTATGCCAGATTGTATCTTAGAGAGATTGTTAGACTACATGGAGTTCCTTTGTCTATCATCTCAGATAGGGTAGCTCAATTCACTGCTGAGTTTTGGAAGTCATTTCAGAAGAGTTTGAGTTCAAGAGTGAACCTTAGTACTACTTTTTATTCACAGAAAGACGACCAGGAAAAACGTACGATACCGACTTTAGAGGATATGTTGAGAGGCTGTGTCATTGAATTCAAAGGTAATTTGCATACAATAATATCTTCCATTCGAGTATTCAAATGGATCTGTATAAAGATCTATATGGGAGGAGATGTAGATCAATAATTGGCTAGTTTGAAGTTGGTGAAGCTGAGTTAATTAGACCATACTTGGTTCACCAAACTATGGAGAAGGTGAAAACCATCCAAGAGAGGTTGAGGATTGCTCAGAGTCGCTAGAAATCCTACACTGATGTTAGGATGAGAGATTTGGAGTTTGAAGTGTATGATTGGGTATATATGAAAGTTTCTTCTATGAAGGGTGTGATGAGATTTAAAAAGAAAGGGAAGCTTAGTCCCTACTACATTGGTCCTTATAAGATTGTGAAGAGGTTTGGTAATGTAGCCTATGAATTGGAGTTTCCCCTAGACTTAGCAGCTATTTATCCCGTGTTTCACATCTCTATGCTTAAAAAGTGTTTGAGAGATCCTTCACTTGTTGTCCTGACTGACAGCATTGCGGTGAAAGAGAGTTTGAGTTATAAAGAGATTACAGTTCAGATTCGGAGGCTAAGTAGGTTAAATAAATTAATTTTTGCAAGATATGGTGCTGTGATAAAATGGAGTATTTGTAGAAGGAAAATCATATCTCACTGTAGGTTGCGCCAAATCGGTTGATTCTTGAACGATATGAAAGTAGACTTCTAGAGCTACAATTCATATGAGGCATCAAATCCTAATAAGGAAGTTATCTTATTCAAACGCAGCTCCAACAAAGAGTATTCCCTTAAAAGAAGGTATCTCTCACCAACTATGGAAAGATATAGATCCATTTGACATCACCCATGATATCAATAGTCCTCCATTTGACATCACCCATGACATCACAATCCTCCATTAAATTTTCAAGATCATTCTTTATAATTATTTTTATTTATTATTAGGTCTCTCCTCCACACCTATAAATACCCACCTTATTTCCTCATTTTATTCATCAAGCTTTCTTAAGCAACTCTTCTCACTATATACTTCTTTACTCATTTTCAAATATAGTTTAAGTTTTAGTAGTGTAGAAATGCTATTCCAGTGATTCTTATACTATGAGTAGTAAACAAAACGCTCCGGCGAGGAGAAAAAGCTTGGGGTTCAAGAGTGTTCGTTGAGTTCTTCAATTCGGAGTAAAGCTTTGTATTCCGGTATGTAAAGCTATTCATAGCATTGGATTGAATTTGTCCATGCGCTCTATATTTAAATTCATCGTAATTGAGTTATAGTTGAGTTTTACCCTAATTCTTGAATTCTAAATTAGTTAATTCTTCTTCTATTGAGTTAGATATATTTATGCATTGAGATTATTATTATTTTTATCTCTCATATTATTGGAATTATTATTCTTGGCTACTTTCCCATGAACCCCTAATTGATTTGATGTTCATGAATATTTTTACGTGTGTTTTGAGTAAAGATGTTGCTTTTAATAATCATTGATAAAAATAATAATTTGAATTAATACTATATATATTTTATTAAGTTTTGAATGAGCAAAAGAATTGAGTTTAAATGAATTTGATTCTTTGAATTAAATGATGTATTGAGCAAGATGATTTGATGAGATGTAAATGATGTTCTGAAGTATAACGATTGATGAATAGGTAATAAGATGAGTTTGACACTTTAAATAAAAGTCCAATAAAACTAGATGATGAGGTTAATATGAGCACATATTTTGGGAGTAGTATTGAGCACCGAGTTGGGTAAGAGTTTAATTGACTCAAACTCCAAAACTACGTAGCCAGCATAAGATGGAGGCTGTGCTTCTTAAGTCCCAAAAAGAGGACTTTGATGATTGGATCCAAGACGGTGATGTCCTTTAACCTAGAAAGATATTGGATGGATGTAGCAATGACATCGCTTTGTTGTATCATCATTGGCTCATAAATGATGGTTGTTGGTTAGAGAAACTACCAACTGAGTAAGCATTGCTTATTATTATTTTTAAACTTGCATTACATATTGATGTTGAGATGATGTTGAGTTCTGAGTTGAGTTTTCCTGAGAGGAGTTTCTTGATATATGTCCTTACTTTCCTGTCATTTTACATACTTGTACATTCCATGTACTCACTTCATTCTAATTGCATCATTTTATGATGCAGATACAGGTGTTAGAGATCCTCAACAGGCGCATCATTGAAGATCATTACTTTCCAGCTATTTGGTGAGTCCTTCTTGTATTCGGAGAAACTCTTTATCCTTTAATTATTTTTTAGTATTATGTTTCTTTTGAGATACCATGGACATGTATTGACACCGTCTAATAGTGTTAGAGGCTTTGTAGACTGAGTTTGATGATGTAATTGGAGTAGTTCTCCTTTAAAACTACTTCTTCTAAGGATTATTTCTTTCCTTTAATGTTGATGATGGCGAACCCATACAAGTATTCTTATTTTCACTTAATTCTTCCACTAATGAATGAATGAGTGATGAGACCAAGTGGTTCTCTCGGAGACCAGAGATGGTTTCACAGTGCCAGCCACGCCTAGGGTACCCTCTCGGATCGTGATAGTTTCTCACTGGAATCTTTGGCTATTCGCAACTGTACTGGAGTACGTAATGCTACTTTTGCTGTAACAACAACCCGTCATCTTAATTTTTTTAATCAAAAGACAATATATTAGGCAGAATAACTGACCTACTAGTTGCTTTTCAAGAGATACTCTCTGATTTTAGCATTTGTTCAGCCAAATATAACACCGCCTAGTTGATCTCTTGGCAGATTTCTAACACTTAATGCATATTTTGCCTAGTATGGTTATGCCGCTGCTGAATTACTATATGTGAAGATATACTTCTTTTCCTTTCCCGCATCTTGAAAAATCCATATGGACAAAACTTAATCTGATAGGCTGCGGAAACACTCAGATCTGATACCAGACTGGTGAACAAAGAGATAGTCACTGAACCACTTGATGGTTCCCTTAGCCCTCTGTCCATTCTCACTCACAAATAGAATCTTAAAAACCCTTTGCGTGTTCCCTTTGGAATTTTCACCATGACAAGGAAATAAGTTTCTGTGATGAGAAAGAAGGATATGAATATTTGTTCTCCTTTTGGATCAAGCAGTAACCCCGCGTGAGGAGAAACTTCCTCTTTTAGATGTTCTAAAACATAAGAGGTGGATAGTGTGACATTTGCATCCGTAGAATTGTAGCTGATGGATGAAAGTGTAGGGGACGAAGTTGGTGACTCTTCTGTGAACACTGGCTCTACTAATGCTTTGGCATATGTATTTTCAAGAATGAAATATGGGTCAGATTCGTGAGAAGGTGAAAAAGGCAAAGCGATCACGGATGATTCCATAGATACTAGTGACAATGAGGTCATCTTGACAGGGAAACACAACAAACTGATGCGCAATCTGGCCGGAAACAAGGCTGTCAAAATTGATGTATATACTCTTTAATATTTATAGTAGAGAGGATTTCATCTCCCTGTGGTGACACTGATAGAAACCGAAAGCATCAATATAGGAAAGTAATCTACAAGTGGAAGTGCTCATTGTTTCTCAATTACTAGAGTCCTTAAATAGATAAAAACCATTAATAATAGAACACGTCTATTACTCCTAATTATTCTGATCTAAACAGACTCCATTAATCCTTATGTGGCCAAAAGAGAAGGAAACAACTTATTTAACTCCTAAACAATAGCAACAAAGAAACAACTACCCCACAAATTAGCTAGTTGCCAATGGAAATTATGTAAGTTTATGTAAAAATAAATAAATAAATAAGGTCATTGAAATAATTTGAGATTCAAAATTTGGTATATATACTTAGCAAGATTATTGATATTAGTAAACAATAATAAGAGGGTTTTACTATCTTTCAGCACCATTTAGGCAAGAAAATTATTCCAGTTCAATCATCACTAGTTATATATGAATTAATTTACCTAACCTCACGGAATATTATGAGTGGATTATTTCTCACTGAGACAAATCTAATTGTAAGCAATAAGCTATTACTCTTGAGATCAGAAATACATGTAAAACATGAGATTTTATATAAGAGAAATTTTCGCATATAGCCACTCAAAAATACCTTAATTATGATCTATAGCTATAGTTTGGGTAATTATATTTCGTAACTATAGCTATAGCAGCGTTTATATAATTTGCTATACAATTCGCAGCTTTTGTGTAATTCGCTATACCCCTCGTAGTTTATGTATAGCCTTTGGATATTTTGCTATATAATTCATGCACAATGTTTGTATAATTTGCTATACAATTTGCTGTGTTTGTATATTTTGGTATACAATCCGCGCACGATGTTTGTTTAATCGCGCACATTATTGGTATAATCGCGCACAACGTTTGTAATTGTGCGAAATATACAAAACTCAAACTGTAATTATAGCTAGATGTTAGTGGACATCAATAATTAATTGAAACCATAGCTATGTTAGCTAATTAACTAGTATATGTTTTTCTATCCGCATAATTTTCCCTTTAATGATATTATCAAGTGAATTTAGTGATTCCCAACTCTTTTCTACATAAATCTTTCGAAAGTAATTGTTTCATTTTAAGTTCTTATTATTTCAAAACTCTCATTTCATCAATTTGATTCTCTCAAATTGCAATAAAAAAATTACTCTCTAGCATATAATTTTTCAATTTTTGTGGCAACGATATCTTAAATTATATTATAATTTGACAGATTATGGGCACAATTTCTATACATATTGAACTCGTCAAAACAATTGATAGGGAGCCATTTAATAGGTCATCTCCAATGAACCACAATATTTGAGCTCTAACAGATTTAGATACACAAATTTCAAAAAATTCATGGAATAAACACATGAAAAATTGAGATAATCCTAAATTCCTCTTTCATGACACATAAACTCCAAAAATATCTACATATTATTTGAAAAGAATCATCATCATTTAATAGGCCCTCACCAATGGATCCATAAAATTTGAGATCAAACATAGTAGGTCACACATTTTTTCGAAAAATTCATGGACAAATGCACATAAAAAATTGAGATAATTCTAAATTCTTTTTTTCACTCATAAACCGGAAAAATGGCGTCTGCCTTTCAAAAATAGTGGGTATCATTTAATAGCCCACCACTAATAGATCCAAAAAAATTCAACTCAAACAGAGTCAGTCATGAAAATTCTGAAAAATTCATGACCTAAATACACATGAAAAACTGAGATAATCCTAAATTCGCATTTTGTGACACATAAACTCAAAACAATTATGCCTACCTTTCAAAAATAAACAATGAAAATCATTTAATAGGTTGTCACTAACGGACCCACGAAATTCGAGCTCAAACAGAGCCGATCATACATATTTTGAAAATTCATGGACTAATACACGATAATCCTAAAATCTTATTTTGTGAAACATATTATTAAAAAATAATTTTAGCCTTTCAAAAATAATGAGTATCATTTAATAGGTCATCACCAATGGACCTACAAAATTTGAGCTCAAACAAAATTGGTCAAACATATTCAGAAGATTCATGGATTAATACAAATGAAAAATCAAGATAATAGTGAATTGCTATTTCGTGACACATAAACTCTAAAAATGTGATGCCTATTGTCATGCCCCGAGAGGGTATTCTAGACGTCTCTGGCACTCGAAGATCATTGCTGGTCCCCAAGTGAACCACTTGGTCCAATCACACATCCAAACTCTCAGCGGAAAATTTAATATAACTCAAAAGACAGATAACTCAAGTGGGCACTTAAAATATCATGAATAATGAAATAATATGCTAAAAAATACTCAAGCATAAAGTGACTCAATGTCATATACTCAATAATAAAATTAAGTTTTAAAAACAAACTCTGAAAGAGAATCCATCTAACACAACTCTGATTTTGTCCACGAAGCCTCTAACTCAATACTAGAAAGGTGCCAAGACAATTACCTTAAGTGACTATCAAAAGAAGAAAGAAGGAATGAAAGAAATATAAATGAAGTCCTTCGGATGTAGGGATGCCTCACCAAAAGATGGATAGGTTTTAGTCTTCAATGACGCGACTGTTTAGGACCTCTATCACCTGTATCCGCATCATAAAATATAACATTTTACTCTTGGGGAGTTTTCTCTAACCGACAATCATCACTTATGAGCTAGTGATGATACAACGCTTAAAACTGTTGTCCCCATAGCCGTCCAATACCTTTCTAGGGCAAAGGACGCTTAACTTCATGGATCTAATATATAATTCCTCTTTTGGGACAAGAGATGCTAGGCCTCTATCCTATGTTGGCGATGTAGTCACCCTATATTGGTGCTCAATACTACTCTCAAAATACTCTATTATGCACATATACATTAAGTGAGAAAATTACTCAATTTACTCATTTAGTCTCTTTTGGACTTTAGCTCAAGACTCAACTCAAAGAATGCATTTAAAAACAAAATCTATAATATGACTTCTCAACTTAATTTCAAAATAGACTTTTTAGTGAAATATTGCTCAACACGTTTATACTTAGAATACTTATGCTCAATATACTACTCAAAAGATTTCTCAACTCATGTTAAAACTCTTTCTCAATCAAAAATGACACTTGTCATTCTTTAAACCCCAAATAATGCATAAAGTATTTAACACAAAACCCAATAAACTTCTAAAGTCAGTCAGGGATGTGGGCCTGGGACAGTTCTTTACCACTTCAATCTTCTGCAAATCAACTCGTATACCCTCACCGGATACAACATTTCCTAAGAATGCCACAGAAGCAAGCCAAAATTCACACTTTGAAAACTTAGCATACAACTCTCTATCTTTAAGAGTCTGAAGAACAATTCTGAAATGATTGGCATGCTCCTCCCTCATTTCTAGAGTAGACCAGTATGTCATCGATGGACACAATCATAAATATGTCCAAATACTATTTGAACACTCAATTCATCAAGTCCATAAATACTGCAGGAGCATTAGTCAAACCAAAAGACATAATAAAAAACTCAAAGTGACCATACCGGGTCTAAAAAGAGGTATTTTGGATATCACATTCTCTTAATTTCAACTGATGATAGCTGATAGCTTAATCTGAGGTCTATCTTTGAGAAACAAGTGGCACCCTAAAGTTGGTCAAGCATATCATCTATTCTAGGAAGGGGATACTTGTTCTTTATTGGGATTTTGTTTAGTTGACGATAGTCAATGCACATTCTCAATGAACTATCTTTCTTTTGCACAAAAAGGACAGGTGCGCCCCAAACTAAGACACTCGGCCAAATAAATCCCTTATCTAGGATATCTTTTAGTTGTTCTTTCAATTTTTTTAACTCAGCAGAAGCCATTCTATATGGCGGAATAGAAATAGGCCGTGTATCAGGAAAGACATTAATCCCAAAATATATCTCTCTATCAAGAGGGACTCTAAGAAAATCCTCAAGAAACACTTCTGGAAACTCATTTACAATCAGGACTAACTCAATAGTAGAGGACTCAACACTATCATCCTTGACTCTAATGATGTGATAAATACACCCTTTAGAGATAAGAGATGAACTTACCTATAGGAACAACAATACTATCCTTCCATTCTAAGACAGGCTCATTTGGGAAATTAAACTTAACAATTCGAGTTCTAAAATCAACTGAGGCATAACAAGCATATAGCCAATCCATGCCAAGAATCATATCAAAATCAACCATGTCTAACTCAAATAAGTCAGCCATGGTATACTTGTGATAGATTAACATGATACAATCTCTATAGACCCTATTAGCTAAAATAGACTCACCGACAGGATTAGACACACCAAAAGGATCAAGTAGATAATTAGGAATTCTATCAAATTTATTTGCCATATAAGGGGACTTAAATGAAAATATGGCACTTGGATCAATTATAACATAACAATCAAAAGAGAATACTCAGAGCATATTAATGACAATGTCGGGTGAGTTCTCCTGGTCTTGGAGATTTTCCATAGCATATAGACTATTTTCACCTCCGCTTATACTTGTAGTTATGCCCCTCTGATTGCCTCGACCTGGTGGTGCCATAAATAAAGATTGAGCTCTTTCGCTGAACATTGGGTACTATCTCTGAAGATAAACCAATTTATTATAGTTATAACAACTCTTGGTTCCCTCTCATAACTCTCCCAAATGGAGTCTACCAAATTTTCCGCAGGGCGGCTTCCCTTTTAGGCCTTGAGCCACACTTCAATGGGATTAGAAACCTTGATCTCTAAAATTCTGGTGACTCTGGGATTTCTGATCAGACCTATTGATGGGTGCAGGCGCACTGGCTAATGATGGGGCATAGCTGGATGACTTCTTCTGAAAGAAAGATTTGTTACCATTATCTTACTTCTATTGACCAGGCTCATGCCCTGTGGACTTTGCCTTCTCACTTTGCTATTCTTCTCTATCCTTTTTCTTGTTATCCTCAACTTGTTAAGCATACACCATGAGCCTGGAGGTGTCTATATCCGAAATCAACAAGGCCACCTGAAACTCCTTCTTCACATACCTGCCCAAACCTGAAATAAATTTCCTCATCTTGGCTCTCACATCGGGAACCATCTCTGGAGCATACCTCGACAACTGTATGAACTTGAGACCATACTCCTTCATGGGTTATCCCTACTTGCTTCAAATTCATGAACTCCTCGGCCTTTGCCTCCCTCAACTCTTTGGGAAAGAAATGGTCAAGGAAAGTGCCTTCGAATTCATCCTAACTGGTAGGCTTAGGATCCTCACCCCTTCTTTTTTCCCATTGGTTATACCAAACATTCACCATGTTCTTGAGCTGGTAAGACACCAACTACACCTCTTCAATCAATATGGCATGCATTGCTTTTAAAATTTTTCATATTTTGTCGATGAAGTTCTGGGGGTCCTCCTCAACCTTAGAACCCGTGAAGACTGGTGGGTTCATTCTCAAGAAATCTCAAACCCTGGTGACAACAAAGAACTCCTGAGAACTAAAGCTTGAAGTTGGTAAACTATGACTACCATTCTGGGTGGCCACCAACTGAGTGAGCATGGTAATCTCCCCTCTAAAGGCTACTTTTGAAGTTGGAGCGGGCTGAGTAGTAAGTACTTAGGGGTGCCTCAGTAGACCTTGGATATCATCCCCTAGTTCTCGGTGGGGGAATCTCTGACTACAAAACCTCAGTCCTATCAACGTTCCTCTAGCTAGCGGTATGTTTTGGAGGAACTATCTCTAATCGCATACAATAGGGATTAGGAAGGAACTTTTAGAGTTAAACTCTTTCACATGAACTCAGAATATGAAGAAGTGAAACAATTACAAATGTCATATAAACTATTGATTATAAGTGTGGTGTATGACACACCTATAAGCAAGACTCTACTAGACATGGCTTAATAGATACTCTAGAACTCTTGAACCTTGTGCTCTGATACCAAGTTTGTCACACCCCGGGAGGGTACCCTAGATGTGCTAGCACTTGAAGACTATTGTTGGTCCCCAAGCGAACCACTTAGTCCAATCACATATTCAAACTCTTAGTGAAAGGTTTAATATAACTCAAAAGATAGATAACTCAAGTGGACACTAAAAATATCATGAATAATGAAATAATATGCTAAACAATACTCAAGAATGAAGTGACTTAATGAAATTAATTTTTAAAAACAAACTCTGAAAGAGAATCCATCTAACTCAATTCTGACTCTATCCATGAAGCCTCGAACTCAATACTAGAAAGGTGACAAGACAAGTCCAAGGCTGCCTCAACTGACTATCAAAAAGAAGAATGAATGAAAGAAATATGAATGAAGTCCTCCGGATGAAAGAAGGCCTCACCAAAAGCTAGATGAGGTTTAATCTTAAACGATGTGCCTGTTGAGGACCTCTATCACTTATATTTGCATCATAAAATGATACAGGCCAAATGGCGTTAGTACATGGAATGTACGCGTATGTAAAATAGCTGGAGAGGAACATAATCAACAATATTCAATCTCATACAACTCAACTCAAGCGACTCACTCTGAAATGGATCAACTCAATAAAACATGAAGTAAAATAATAAAATACTTTAGATGACATACAATAAGAGATGCAACTCAATATAAAAAAATATAAAATTTTACTCTTGGGGAGTTTCTCTAACCGAGAACCATCACTTATGAGTTAATGATGATACAACGCTTAAAATTTCCATTGTCACTAGCGTCCAATACCTTGCTTGGGAAAAGGACACTCAACCTAATGGATCTAATATAAAAGTCCTTTTTTGGGATAAGAGAGGCTTGGCCTCTATCCTACAATGGCAACGTAGTTTATGGGCTCACCCTATATCGGTGCTCAATACTACTCCAAAAATACTCTATTATGGTCATATACATTAAGTGAGAAAATTACTCAATTTACTCGTTTAGTCTCTTTTGGACTTTAGATCAAAACTGAACTCATCTCAACTCAAAGGACTGATTTAAAAATAAAATCTATAATTTGACTTCTCAACTCAATTTCAAAATAGTCGTTTTAGTGAAATATTGCTCAACTCATTTATACTTAGAATACTCATGCTCAAGATACTACTCAAGAGATTTCTCAACTCATGTTAAAACTCTTTCTCAATTAAAGATGACACTTGTCATTCTTTAAACTCAAAATAATGCATAAAGTATTTAACGCAAAACGTTCGCAAGTCATTCTTTAAAATTCCTTCAATGCATAAAGTACAATGAAATCTCACTTAGGGTTCATGTGAATGCAATCACGAATCCACAAGGAGCTAATAATCATGGTGGAAAGCTACAGTCAGGAGCTGAAAATCACCCAAGTTAGTTGGCACAAACCAACTTACAATGTGGTTAAATTTAACACTGATGGAAGTGCTTTGAATAATCCTAGGAAAATTAGAGTTGGGGGCATCCTAAGAGACCACAAAGGAAACCTCCTTTATGCATTTGCTGCACCACTTGGAGTTGGTTCTAACAACCAAGCTGAGGTACAGGCTGCACTTCTGGGCATCACTTGGTGCATTCAACATGGCTACAGCAGGGTCCTACTGGAGGTTGACTCTGAATTACTTGTGAAATGGCTAAAACAAGAGATTACACCACCCTAGAATATCAGGAATTACATCACAGACCTGCAGGAGCTGATCATAATGCTAGATTTCTTTCAATGCAAGCACATCTATAGGGAAGCTAACTTTGTTGCAGATACACTTTCCAAGCATAGCCACAGTGTAGACAGCATGGTTCAATTCTACAGTGCTCAACAGCTTCCTAAGGAAACAAGAGGATACTACATCCTAGACAAAATAGGGATGCCAAATTTTAGGAGGACAAAACTGAAGAGGATCAAACAATCTCCTTGAATTGTATACCATTAATAGTAGTACAGAACTCCCTATTTATAAATTCATAGTTAGGAGTTTTGTAAAGGGGAGAGTCTCCCTTGTTTATTGCCTTTCTAGAGCAATCAACCTACCCCTAGAGGTAAGGATTAGAGTAGATAGTTTCTTTTTTCTTTTCATGCTTGATTGTGTAGGTACCAGCAGATTTGGAAAAAGGGAATAAACAACTGCAAGCCAGGTGAGGTTTGCTTCTTGGCACAGCAGCTGCAAAATGAACCAATGGATAACTTGGAGATGGCCTTGGAGCTGCAAGAATGCTGTAGAGATGCAACATAAGAATCAGCAAAGGGATTTTTCCTTTTGTTTGTTTATCTGGTGCAGGTATCATGAAGCTTTGAGCCTGGTATTGGAGTTTCAGCAGCTGAGATTGGAATTCTTGGACCAACAACCTACCATAGACCTGCAGCATCTCAGCAACATCACTTGCATATGCTACACTACAGCAGCAACAGGATCCTGCATAGGGAATCCTTTGTACTGCAAATTCAGCTTGCCTCTTACCTTCCTCAACAACAACACCCTCCAGCAATAGATCCAGCAACACTCAGGGAACACCTACAAGTCATTAGTAGTAGTTACTATAACTTGCAGAATTGTTTGTATGTGTGTTTTTCTATTTCTGTTGGTGGGTGCAGGTATCTTAAGGAGCAGATCCTGATCACAACTAAGGGTCCCCTCTTGGAAGTAACTTGCAACAACATGCATCTTAACCTCCTTTACTATGGAAGTAATTTGGAGCTACAAAAGAACCTGCAGCAGCCTGTGCATCTATCCTCCTTGTTTGTCTTTTTGACACTTGTCTCTACAGGTTCAAGTTACCTCAACAAAAGAGAAGCAACAACCTGGCATGCTAGGACTTCACCAAATAGTCAGCCTCTCATTCAGGCCAACACCCTCCCTGCAACATCTGTACCTAAGCTTCAGCAGGGTAAGATGTGCAGGGTGAGTTGCAGCATGTGGACCTGCACCATAGCCTCAAAACTTTGCAGGATTGCAGCACATACTATTTTGACAAGGCCCAAGAAGTTTCATCCCAAACGGATAATTTGAGACGTTAGGCGAGCGACCTTGAAAAAATTAGCTGCCTTAAGCATAAAGAGAAAGCATTTTGCTGTTTGGAACTGCCAACTTGGGCAAAAAGCCTTCAAATTTTTCAGGTGTAAAGAAAAGGCTATAAGTGCAGACCTCATGAAGGTTCAACTCAAACGGATAATTGGAGACATTAGTCGAGCGACTTGGACAAAGCTAACAGTCTCCAAAGCACACTTTCAGGTCTTTTCCTCTTTGCTAGCTTGTGTAAATCCTTTCTTGCTTGGGTTTGCTTGTTGTATTATTGCAGGTTGCTGGAGTGATACATCAACAGGCCTTAACAATAAATACATAGAGGTCATCACAGATACAACCATCAAATCAAAAATCCCTACTAAGAGGACTTCATATGGCCCCTACTGGTTATTCTGTTTGGTTGGATGTTTGTATTCTATTGATGGTCTATATGTAGACACAATAGCATCAGGGGCACCTTGGCAAATAAAAGGCAATAACATGGAGAGAGCATCGTACCATATTAAGAATTCATCAACACATCAGCCCTCCTTCCAGGCCAATTTCTCTTATGAAATACCTGCAGCAACAATTCAGCATCACAAGAATCTTGCAGCTCTTTGCTTTTTGTCTTTGGAAGTAACAAGGAGCTGCATACAGGTCTGCAACAGCTTCCATACTTGTTTGGGTCCTTTGATACTTCCTGTGCAGGTCTACAAAGCCTCAAACAAAGGAAGACAACAGACCCACATGCAGGGGCCTCATCTATTCCCTTCAGCATTCCTTACATTCCGGATGCACTCCTTCCAGTCATCCAGATGGCAGACCCTCTCTGGAAATGCTATAGGGGCTGCAGTAACCTGGGGCTTCTATGGAGCAGCACACTTAGCTTGCCATCCACATTATCTATTATCAACACACCCTAGCAACAACTCCACCAACCTGCAACAGACAAGGAACAAATACAAGTTAATAGTTACAGCAGTGTGGTTTGTTGGTTTTGTTTATCTGTGCAGGTACTCCAAGACTCCTTTGGAGGCAACAAGAAACTGTCTACAGGTTTGCAATAACCCCCACAACTATCACACTTGTTTGGTTCCTTGTTTGCTTATTTGTGCAGGTAAACAAAGTCACAGACAAAGGGACATAACAACCACATTTGTAAGGGCCTCACATATTCCCATCAACTCTCCATGCATACCTATTGCATTCATTAAATACCTACAACAGTCCCCTTCCATACAAGTTCTTTGGAACTCCTTCACTGTTTTCATTGATGAGAAGACAAGAAGACGAAGCTCCAACAAACACAATGCTGATTATACAACATCCACCTGGAACTCTTTGCTTGTTTACTTGCTGATGTGCAGGCATATCAAACAGCAATAATGGACCCTTCCAAAGTGCAAGGCACCTTCAGTCAAACATTTAAGCCAGGGCTGCAGCCTTGGAACTCTTCCCAAGCAAGCTGGCTGCTATGGCTACATCTACTTCCTATCATTTCATCTCTCTTAGCTGTGATTGTTGTTGCTGCAAATTTCCTTGGACCTACTTAGTACGACATGTCTAAAAAGAGCAAAGATGAAAAGATTTTCCCCAACCCATGCGAGATAGAAGGTTCGTATACTTGTTCTTCCTCAATGTAGCTATGCCTGAGTCGTAGCATATTTGAATAGGACTAGTGTGGCTACTTTCTTATTTTCTCATGGAAGGGGAGAGTCTCCCTCATTTATGCTTTATTAGTCGATTTGTACCAGGAGGAGTCCTCTTATAGGTTTACTGCTTTCTAGTTATAGTTAGCCCTTTTTTGTTTCGGGGATGAGTTAGCCGACCTTAGTAGGTTAGCCGACTTTTGAACCAACATAGGATCGGAGGTAAGGTTTTATGTCCCCCTCCTTGTATTTTTACTTTTGTTATTTATGTTAAGGCTTGGGGGTGTTGCTCAACCCCTGATTGTGCACGAGAGGTGGGAGCCTCGTGTAGGGTCTGTTCCCATAAAAAAAAAAACAAGACTCAACTAAAGAAACTCATCAAGGAATATCTTAATACATATACAATAACACAATGAAATTTGATGTTACATCTCGCACCTTTGCACATTTGGAAAGAGGAAAAAATATTGTTGGCTTGCAAAGAATGAGGTTGTGAATTATTTTATTTATTTTAATTAGTACCAGTGTGATGTTCATGGAAAAATTGGTGTGGAAATACGGAGGAAGGCCGAGGAAAAAATTGGGAATTTTGGAAAACTAGTTTTGTGAATTACTAGTAAGACTTATAGTTTTGGGCTCCAAACTAAATAATAATAATGATAAGAAGAGTTGAGGTCCAAATCAAGGAAGGCCCATTATCCATATATCAACTATATAGATACATCATTTACTTACTAGAAGCTTCAAGAAAAATCAAAGTCATCAACTAGAGAAAAAAAGAGAGCCAAGACCGAAGCTAGGAGAAGAAAGAGGAAACATTCCAAGCTCTTCACCTTTGATCCAAAAATCTTTTCTTCTTGAATTCTTGTCAAGTTTGAGGCCCTGTTCAATATGGCATAAGTAATTAAGCGAGAAAACTACATTTGTGGCAAGTCGGAATTTGAAGAATAAGGTAAGAATTTTATCTTCTCATGTTATGGAAGAAGTAGGTGTGTTGTAGCTAGTAGAATTAAGTAAAAATCATGTACTTGTGATGTATGTGTGTGTGACCATGTGGGTGTGCAAGTGGGTGTGTTTGGCCGTGTGGTGTGATGGTTGGGAGAAGAGGAATTGAACCTTATTTAGCTTGTTAGTGGTGTCGTTATGGCGATTATGGTGTAACTAAAAGTTTAATGATTCGAGACGGCATTAAAATTGGTTATAAGTTGTTATAGAGAATTATGTGATTTTAGTATAGTTTTTGTGTAATTATGGAAATAAAATTCTAGTATGTGAATTGTTGTTATTCTTAATGAATTTGGAAGGAGACAATGCAATTTGGTAGTTTCGTTACATTCGTAGAAGTTTTGGGTAGATTATGGTTTTAGTGGAATTCTTATATATTGTATGGAATAATGTTAACTTCTTTCGAATTATGATTATGTGGTCTTGAAATAGTAAATAAATATGGAATATTGATATTAGTTTGAAGGTGAGGTGGAGTAGAACTTGTGGCCTTATGTAACAAAAGAGAAGAAGAAGAAAGATTATTAGTGTAAATTGTGCTTTTTAGTAATTGTTGGTGTTGTTGGTATGCTTGTGGGTGTTGTTGTTGATATTCTAGCCGAGTTAAATTCTCGGGGATGTTGAATTTATAGGGGAGGTCCTGCCCAAATTTTTGTAGGCAAGTAAAGGAAAAAAACTGAACTCTTAAAGGCTTATAATTTACATTTGGTAATTGTGACCATTTGTAGATTTTGGAAGAAATGGAATTTGAGTTTGAGTGAGAATAAGTAGAGGATAAGGTATGTAAAGCTCTTCCTTTTCTTCTTTTGGCATATCCTAAGTGTAGTAGGTTATAATTTGAGTCTCGGGAAAAACTCTACTCATGAGAATCCAAGCTTAAATTTCCTAAAAATCCATTTAGTGAAATTGAATTAAAAATTCATGTATGTTGAAAAGAAATGTGCAAATATCTGTAACTTTTACTTATAAGACCAGATCATCCTACAACCTTGATAGATGACTCCGTAGGGTCAAATATTTGAAATTTATGTACGCCACCTTGGCTAGGCCGGAGGTGGGCCCACTAGCTCTAAAATTTACCTAGTTGTCCTATCTAGTTTATTCTGATATAACATAAAGGGATAAATTTTGCCTATGAATTTTCCTATAAAAACTAAAAATAAAATAATAATATCCTAATTGTCCCCTTATATTCTAATACCCATTTTGGGACTGGAAACATAATTTCAGAAATGTTTGATATATATATATATGCTGCATTAGTTTTTCACTACTCTGCTCATGCATACTACTATAATATCATTCGTCGGAACCCGAGCCGGCATTGTAATTGTGCTCCCTATAATATACTCGACAGTATGATATGTTACGGGTCTTGAGATCTCGCCATAGGGCCGGGTACCATCTATGGTGACATGATGTGATATGGCATATGATATGTTTTGATGATATGACATGCTGTGATGATATGATATGTTCAGGGTTGGTACGGAGATTTGAAACCTTCCAGAGTAGGATGTGTTGTGGCACCAGCGTCAGGGTGGTGACCACGTTCCTATGCCTTATGCATGATTTTATTTGCATTATGTATATAAATTTTCAGTACAGATTTTGATATTCTGGTTTGGTATATGCTACTTGTACCCTTCTTTTTAGTTACAATTTATATTCGTTTACACTTGTGCTTTACATATTCAGTACATATTTTGTACTGACCCCCTTTCTTCAGGGGCTGCATTTTTGTCCGCAAGTACAGACGTTCCAAATCCGTCTGCATAGGCTGCACACCTTTTGCTACTACAGAGTGCTCATTTGACTCGGAGCAGCATTTTGTTATATGTCTTTTTGATGTACACGCTCTTATGTATTTGACCATTTAGGTATGGCGGGGGCCTATCTCGTTATATGTTTTCGTTTTGCTTTGGTAGAGGCCTGTAGACATCGGTGTGGGTCATAGGTCGTGTATGTGTGTTTATCTATGACTTGTGTCTTAATGCGGTCCCTCCTGTTATAACAGCCAAAATAGCCTATATGTTTGTATATATATGCACATATCCAATGATACGTGTTTCGTCGCCTCTTTTGGTTTGATATGATATTTTCTGCATGCGCGACCGCTTAAAATAAAAATTGCCTTCCATTCTAATTAAAAAAAATAAAATACTAAACTAGAATTCTCCTATGATATGATGATTTAGTATGTAAGTTCATTTGGGTGTCCAAATAGGGCACCAATCGCGGTCCCAGAGTTGGGTCGTGACAAAAGAAGTATCAGAGCAATTTATCCTCGGTGTGTCTATAGGCCGTGTCTCATAGAGTCCTATTTATCGGTGTATTATGCACCACATCTATAAATAGGAGTCTGCAGAATATTTAGGGTGTTACTTTTCTTTGAATCTTATATCGTGCACTAGAGCTGTGCTACTAGGATGAATTTCTTTTCTAATCGGCTATTGTATTTTTCAGTGATGCCTTCGAAGAAGGCAATGGCGGCCTAGAAGGGCAAAGCAGTGGTAGTATGGATGAGTCGGAGGTTGAGAGCTACCCGGGCTCGTGCTCAGACTAGGCCGGATGTTATGCCCCAGTTAGAGGGGTCTGCTACACCACCACTAGAGGAGCCTGGAGCAGCTCCCCCCTTAGCTCCAGAGGCTCCAGCGCTCGAGCCTCTAGCTCCTCAGCCTGGGGTGGACGATAGGGTGCTGAAGGAGGCTGTGCAGTTATTGACGACGATAGTAGTGGGTCAGGCTCACGGACATGGGCAGAGAGGTGATGATGATGACAGATGTGATAGTTTGAGGGTCCGTGATTTCCTGACATGTAATCCTCTAGAGTTTTTTGGGTCTAAGCCCGGAGGACCCCCAGGATTTTATTCGGCAGATGCAGCGCTCATTGAGACTGGTTAGGGCTTTTGAGACTGAGTCTGTTGAGTTAGCTTCACACAGTTTACAGCAAATTGTGATTAATTGGTGCGAGTCCTAGAAGCTGTCCAGGGGAGACGGTGCTCTCCCAGCTGTATGGGATGAGTTTGTAGTTGCCTTCCTCAACCACTTCTTACCCCCGGAGCTGCAGCGGGCGAGAGTTGATAGATTTTTACAACTGAGGCAGTGAGGTAGGAGTGTTTGAGAGTACAGCTTAGAGTTTGATTCTCTGGCCCGATATGCACCTACTATTGTAGCTGATATGGAGGACAAGATGCATCGGTATGTGATAGGGTTGGATCGTTATTTAGTTGATAGGTTTATGGCGATGGCATCTCAGGTCGGCATGGATATTGGCCGATTATAGGCCTATACGCAGGGAATGGAGGATCAGTACAGGGGAGATCATTCTGGTAGAGATCGTGATAGGAGGCCGCCCAAGAGGTCCAGATTAGTAGGGTATTCTAAAGATTTTCGAGGCAGGCAGCCTCAGCAGCAGTTCGGTAGATATCTTTCTCTGTTAAGTTGGAGTACGCAGTCCGCCGTCAGATGAATTGATGGTGCAAGGCCATCTGGGGCTGGCCAGAGTTCCAGAGCATCAAGTCCACAGACGAGCAGAAGTTCTGGTCAGTCCAGGCCCCCTATGCCTCGGTGTTCTTGTTATGGGAGATCATATCCTGGGGAGTGCTATCGAGCTACAGGAGCCTGCTTTTCTTGCAGCCGTCAAGGACATATCATGCTAGATTGTCCATTGGCGAGTGGAGCAGGTGGCACAGTTCACCGACAGGATCAGCTGCTGGTTTGTCATCTACCCCTCCAGCTGCACGTCCTGCGGGATGAGGTGTGTCGGCACTGGCGGGCTGTGGTCAAGGCCATGGCAGGGTTTTTGTTTCTAGCAATCTTTCAAACCTCATATATGCATTGGCTAGCCGCCAGGATCAGGAGGCGTCGCCAAATGTTGTCACAGGTACATTATTAGTTTTCTCTCGATCTGTATATGCATTGATTGATCCAGGATCTACTTTATCATATATCTCTCTGCTCATTGCTAGTAAAATTGGAATAACTCCCAAACCTATAGACCTATTTGAGGTAGCTACACCAGTTGGGGATTTTATTATAGCTAGGTGGGTATATAAGGATTGTTTTGTGATTATATGTGATCGTTGCACTAAAGTTGATTTGGTGGAATTAGATATGATCGAATTTGATTTTATTATGGGGATGGACTGGTTAGCTTCCTATTATGCTAATGTTGACTACCGGAAAAAGGTAGTTCGATTTTAATTTCTAGGGGAACCAATGGTAGAATGGGCAGGAAGTACAGCATCGCCGAGGGGTAAGTTTATTTCATACCTCAAGGCTAAAAAGATGATTCAAAAAGGCTATATTGATCATCTAGTTTGGGTATACGATACTAAGGCTGAGACACCTGTTCTCCCGTCAGTTTCAGTAGTCAATGAATTCCCAGATGTATTTCCGGATGAGCTTTCAGGCCTTCCCCTTGAATGAGAGGTAGAGTTCATGATAGATTTGCTACCGGATACTCAACCTATATCCATCCCTCCATATAGAATGGCGCTGGTGAAATTAAAAGAATTGAAGAAGCAACTAAAAGACTTATTAGACAAAGGCTACATTAGGCCCAGCACATTGCCCTGGGAGCACTGATATTATTTGTAAGGAAGAAAGACGGGTCACTGTGGATGTGTATTGACTACAGACAATTAAATAAGGTGACCATAAAGAATAAATACCCCCTCCCCCGAATTGATGATTTATTTGATCAGTTGTAGGGTTCCAAATATTTTTCAAAGATTGATTTACGTTTGAGCTACCATCAGGTATTGGTACGAGAGGCAGATATTCCAAAGACTGCTTTCAGGACCCAATATGGGCATTATGAATTCAGGGTGATGTCTTTTGGGCTGACTAATTCTCCAGCGGTGTTTATGGACTTGATAAATCGGGTATTTCGGTCGTACCTTGATATGTTTGTGATTGTATTTATTGATGATATTTAAGTTTACTCACAATTAGCAAAAGCACATTCCGATCATTTGAGAACAGTACTCAGCATACTTTGGCAACAAAAATTATATGCTAAATTCTCTAAATGTGAATTCTGGTTAACCTCCGTGGCATTTCTGGGGCATATTTTCGGAGCAGATGAAATTCGGGTCGATACACAAAAGATTGAGGCTGTACAGAATTAGCCCAGGTCTACCACGCTGATAAAGGTATACAGCTTTCTAGGGTTAGCTGGGTATTACAGAAGATTTGTAGGGTTGTTGCTGATTATGTCGTAAAGAGAGCTTTAGTTGTTTGGGGAAATTTCTCAAGTGAATTTGAAGAGTCTAAACATCCAGATGATGCCTCCATGTTGGCTGTTAAGGATAATGAAAATGTGTTCGACAGCATGTTTGCCTCTATGGAAAAATCTGAAGATGAAGTTGATGAATATGTTATCACACCCCGATCTTAATAGGGTGTGATGGGCACCCGACCCCATGATCGGTGCCAAGCAAACCCGCTACCTCATATTACATACTTAATCTCTTTAGACTTGTACATAAAAAAGAAATAAAAAATATAGCTAAGCTTTGTGAATCTTGCCTTCCAAAATCCATCATCCCATAAAACTCGTGACATACGATATAATAACATATAGGTTGGTGACGCCGCTTACAAAGTTGACACTCTATACCCACGACTCTGTCTGCAGGGTCTCTAACTTCGAATGAAATATCATAGCCATATACTCTGACTCGGCAGCACTCCAGGAACAAGTGGAGTTGCTAACCCCGCTCAACGTCTTTTATAATAGCTTCTACTCGTCTGGGTGTACCTGCGCGGCATGAAACGTAGCCCCCAAAGAAAAGGGGGTCAGTACGATTAATGTACCAAGTATGTAAGGTATGAAAATCAGCATAATAAAGAACATAAGGTATGAACAACCATATCATAGAATCATAGAACATATAGTGAGATAAGAGAGTAACATGTACATATGAGTGCCTTTTAGGACGGATGCCATGCATGTTTGTCTTTTCCTTTAAAAACATTTTTTTTCATATACATAGAAAATAGAACATGTCACATCGCCCACATATGTCCCGCGTCCGGGCATCCCGCGTCTAGGATGAAAATTACGCCAACTGACCAGGTGGCAATGCGTCTATAGTGCAACATATGGCCCTTTCCCATATCCCCCATATATATATACATATACATATGTCATATAAACAGCATGCATGAGAGCCCAAAGAAAGCCGTGCATCTATCAGATTGACGGAAGGTCGGTAACCTCCGATTATATTATGGACTAACCATGGTCGCTTTGTCTCACCTTGAAGGAACAATTATCATAAGATAAGACTATCAACGAAGGATAATCTTAAGAGAACATAGAATAAGATCACAATCTCATAGGGTGCCAAACCACTTACATATGCACATAGAGAAAATTGTTAAAACCGGTGGTTACGTACATGGATCGACACATGGAGGCTCAGAAACAAGTTTTGGGTTCTACGAAAAGGAAATTTCATTAAAATCATACATATACATGTACATTGTTTGCTCATTTTACAAAGATCATGCCAAAGAAGGAAGGGTAAGCCTTACATACCTTGTATGCTTCCTTAGTCAATCCCACTTAACTCTTGGCCTTCCAAAAAAATCTATAACAATGTTAACGAATGCAAACATTAGCCGTAGATATCCAAGATTCTCATACTAGACTAACATTTTGTCTATCGAAATTACGGCAGCACTTCCCCTGTAAATACACCATCCCCGAGATTTCACTCGGCCACAATATCAACAACCAACCAACAAAAACAACCAGCAGAATATATTTGCAAGTAAATCACTTCAACCTTACACAATACAAACTCGAAACAACTAGTCCCAAACTACGATATGAAAATAAAGTTTTTAATCTTTATTTCATAAAATCTTTAACCATACCAAATGGGGGATCGTGTGGCTGAAACCAGAAGAACCCACACCCTTTTAAAAATACTTTAAAGCCTTTCAATATGCAACCCAACCATCTGCAACCGCAGCACCACAACGACAACACACTACGCGACTTTGATTTAACTACTATGACTTCCATTTAGTTATTTATAACGTCAAGCATCCTTATATATTTTTTCCACTTCCAGCATTATTTAATACATTTAAAATACCCCATAATAACCTCATAAACTTAAATTGAAAGAGAAAACCTTACCTTACTCGAAATTCACCAAAACTTGCCTCGGAAGCTCTCGTAGCGCGGCTAATATTTTGGGGCTGTTTGGTAACGTTTTGGGCTTCTCCAAACCATAAATTTTCATTACTAATACCTTCATAACATCTTGGTATACCAAGATAATTAATTCACAAAAATAAATCGAAGACTTACCTCTTTTTCTCCCCCAAAATTGAGCTCTCTCTCTCTATCTTCAAGTTTCTCTTCTCTTCTTCTTTCTAGAATTTTCTTGAATTCTCTTGGGATAAGAATGAACCTAATGAGTCATAAGACACATATATATATATAGTCTACTTTAGGGGTGACACATGTCATATCCTAAGTGGTGATACGTATCAAGCCCTAAGTGGCGACACATGTCAAGCCTCATTGGACCAACACATCCCTTCCTCCAATCACGTACTACCACGTGGCACTCTCTCATGCTTCCATGTGACACTCTCTTTTTTCTCTCATGGGTTCGTAATCTCATCTTACTTTACGAACCTATGTAATTCTTTCTACGTAAGCTTGGTATGTACTCAAGTAGCTTAAGTATGTAGGATTTCCAAGTTGGTAGCTTACGTATATAAAACATCCAAATTAATAGCTTACACAAGTAAGTCGAGTCCTACGACTCACTACTTGGCCTCCAACTTCTTCCGGATTCTTATAGCCCTATTTTCAATCTTCCCTACTATGGGGTATCGCACTCTCCTTTCCTTAGAGTTGGTCGATAACGTTATAGATTATCCGGCTCACATGGTAACTTTTAACAAGCTTAAGAAACTTTGAGAAGCTTTAAGAAGCCTTTAGAAACTTAAGATCCTTTCATGAAACTTATGAGGCTTAAGAGCTCATTCCAAGGTACAAAAGTATGGTGTATAACATCCTTCCCCCCTTTAGAAAATATATCCTCGAATGTTCAACTGACCTTATAGGGTGTCTTAATAATTTGGGAGGGTTCCTCTTATTGTTGTCCTTTTCTTCATGCCCATTCCTTATCCCACACTCCACTCTCCTTATACTCGAACTCTTAGGTCTTACACGAGTCCTCATTCCACATTATGGGTTTCCTTTTCTGGTACGTGAGAAGATTGTGATCCCTCTTTGGCCTAATATAATATGGTCTTGCGCTTTGCCGGTGATTTCTCTCAGGAGTTTCACTTACTGAGGTTTCCTTACTTTTCACCTCCTTCTAATACTTTGATCTCTTTGTTTTCTATCTACTTACTCTCTCTATTTCCCAAATATCGCTCCACTAGAGTTTTCAATCTTAACCTATAGTCAAATAATAGTAGCATACATTGCAACAATTCTACCATTTATTTTTGCTGTCACTTGATCTTTGGTACCCTTGCATGATTAATGCCTTTATTTCCGTGACACCAGTTGCTGGAACTCACATGTTCACTGATACAATCGTACGTGGTACATCCAACACATTCATATGTACATGTATATATTTACTATTAACTAGCCCACAAAATACTTCCAAACGTTGTTCAAGCATATCCTTATTTCAGAGCTGTGATGCACTTTCTATCTCTTCACCAACCTAGTCTACCTCGTCTTACGTGGCCTCTTAAGGTTTCCAGCTATTCCATAAACTCTAGTTTTCCCTTAGGTTACTCTAACCTCTCATTTGTCTCTTATGTCTGAATATATAGAATTCTTGCTTCCTTCCCGGAGGGTCACACATCCTAAAATTTCTCTCATCTGAGCACGCCTAATGTCACGCTCCGGGAGGGCACTCTAGGCATGGGCGGTACTCGAAAGCCATGTCTGACCTCCAAGCAAACTACCTGGTCCAGTCACACATTCATTCAAACACATTCTCTCAGCGCAAAACTCAATCAATGAAGTACTATTCATAATTTTGGGCCGAATGCCAAATAACTATCAAATCAACAAACAGTTATAGAAGAACTACTCAAAAGAACAATACAACATTTCTACGCTCCGGTCTATGAAGCCTCTATCAACAATCTAGGAGGTTCCAATGACAAGCCCATGGCTACCAACAATCAAAATAAAGGAAACAACACAAAACTATACAGGAAACTCAACATCCTCTAGAAACTAGGAGGACTCACCAACTAACTGGGAGTGTGTGGATCTTCAACGGTGCACCGGTTGATAATCTCTAGTACCTGTCTCTGCATCATGAAACGATGCAGGCCAAATTACATCAGTACATGGAATATACGAGTATGTAAAATGACCGAATGAAACGACATCAGAAAGGACCGAATAAACTCAAGAATCTCAACTCAGAAAGAAGTACAACTCAACAAGCGTCTTAAGTCTAAGCAAGAATATAGTTTAGACGGGACCAAATCGCATACAATTCAACTCAATCCGACTTAGAGTACTATCAAGACCTATGTAGGAGTTTCTCTTATCCAACAACCATCACTTATGAGCCAGTAACAGTACAATAAACCGATGTTGTTGCCGCATCCGTTCATACTTTGCCAGGGTATGAACGAATCAACCAATCATGGATCCAATCCAACCAAGTCCTATAATGTCAGGACAATAATTTTGGGGAAGCATCCGACTTTAATGGTTCAATCCCCTCCTACATTTGGCGACGTAGTTATTGGGTTCGAGTATAGACTATACTCTTGCCCAATTCGGTGCTTGATACTCCTCCTAAGACTCAATGCTCATAAAACTCCATCCGATCAACTCAATCAAATCATATCAACAAGTCTTATTTAGAACCTTATCAACTCATCAACTCTATCACCATCAAACATCTCTCAATCATACTATCTGACCGATTCCAATCATATCATTCAAGAGTAAATTTAAATATACATTTATGGCATCATACAAACATATACAACCATTTATCTATTCATTTAACACATCTTTGGAACTTATCACAACTCCAAGGGTTTAGGCCAACAATTTAAAATGAATAACATATTTAAGAGAATTAGCATTTTTGTCATAATCCACATAGTTAAGAAAATCAATAAAGCATGTTTAACAAATCATCTTCATCAACTCATACTCGCATGAAGGTTCTTTCTAGAAATTTCTTGTCTCAACAACATCAACATAACAAGAATCACATTAATGGATGACAAGACTCATTCGGACATAGGCCTATCAAGAAACTCCATTCTTATGAATATTTAACCTCAAAGAAAGTGTAGGGCACATGGGTGAACTCAACCCATGTTTTGAGTAGCCTTACATACCTTAGTGAAGACTTGAAGAAAACCTTGATGTTGGGTCTTCAATGGGAAACTTGAATTTTTTGAAGCTCTTGAATGAAATCTTTGTTGGAGAAGGATTGAAGAAGAAGAGACGGATTTCTAGGGCTTTTAGAGAGAGAGGGAAAGGCTGAAAATATGGTCCAAAAACGTTCAAGGCTTGTGTATATATAATTCGGGAAAATTCCCAAACTGCCTTTTTCCAAAAATCTGGAAAATAGGCTAAAAACACCCTTGGAGCGATAGTGGCGCATCGCGCCACTACGGTGCCAAATCGAATACGCTAAAAACCTGCACATCTGTTAGTGGCGTGTCACGCCAAGGACCAAACTACTGAGGCTTGTTCCTGTCGTGATAGTGGCGCATCGCGCCCTTACAGCGCCAAGCCCTAGTTTTCTGGGTTCTGGAAAATAGGCTTGAAAACCCTGTACATCTCGTAGTAGCGCACCTCACCAGGGGTCAAACTACTTAGGCTTGTTCCTGGCGCGATAGTGGCGCATCGCGCCACTGCGGCGCCAAGACCAGATTTACAGCAGTTGCAACCCAGGCCTGAAATTCCTGCCGTGCTAGTTAGTCTTAGGCTCGTCATATCTTTTGACTCCAAACTCCAAAAATTACATTCTTGGTGGCGTTGGAAAGAATACTCAACGACCTTTAATTTAATAGGTCGTGGGCCACCCAGATTATAGTCCTTCAAAATATAGGGTTGTTAGAAGTCGACCCCTTATACGAACTCATCCTAAAACTTAGCCACGATGAATCCTTTGGACTTAGCTTGGTCCTAGGGGTCCTTTGTGACCCCACATCACCTCTAACACTTTTCAATTTCTCAGGGACTTATCTTAACTCATGCATATACTTCACAATAATAGAGTTTGACCCTACACGAATACAAGAAAGGTCCGAATCTTAGGGAAACATTTTGGGGGGTGTTACATTATCTCCCCCTTGGGATCATTCGTCCTCAAATAATGAGAAATCAAGGATGGACTCGGGGCACAAATCACAATCAGAAATCAGTTATTCAGCTAATCAAATTCTCAAATAAAAATTACTATCCAAACTCAAAATACACAAACAAATTCAAGTCAAGGGAATAAGCATTACCTTCAATATTCTCATCGGTAGGCACAAATAGATGTGGATATCTAGATTTCATGTCTTCCTCCGCTTCCCATATGGCTTCCTCAACAAATTGATTTCTCCACAGGACTTTGACTTAGGCAATCTCTTTTTCCTCAATTTGTGAATTTGGCGATGAAGAATCTAAATCGGAACCTCTTCATAGGACAAGCTATCCTTAACTCCTATGCTATCAATGGGGACTACCAATGAGGGATTTCCCAAGCACTTCTTCAACATCGAAATGTGGAATACCAGATGAATAGAGGCTAGCTCCGAGGGTAACTCCAACTCATTGGCGACACTCCTAATCCACCTCGAAATATGGTAAGGGCCAATATATCGAGGACTAAGTTTCCCCTTCCTTCCAAACCTCATGACACCCTTCATGGGTGGCACTTTCAAATACACCCAATCATCCACCTCAAACTCTAAGTCTCTCCTCCTCACATCGGTGTAAGATTTTTGGTAGCTTTGGGCTGTCTCTAGCCTGTCTTGAATAACTCTCACCTTCTCAATGGCTTGGTGAACAAAATCAGGCCCAATCAACTTAACTGCACCAACTTCAAACCACCCAATTGGCGATCTACACCTCCTCTCATATAAAGCTTCATAAGGAGCCATTTGAATGCTTGCATGATAGCTATTATTATATGCAAACTCTATGAGAGGTAAGTGATCATCCTAATTTCCTTTAAAGTCAAGTACACAAGATCTCAACATATCCTCCAACGTCTGGATGGTGCGCTCTGCTTGGCCATCCATCAAGGGATGAAAGGCCGTACTAAGGTTCACCTTTGAACCCAGTCCTTTCTGAAAGGATCTCCAGAATTGGGAGGTGAATTGAGCTCCCCTATCTGAAATGATCGACAAGAGAACCCCATGCAATCTGACGATCTCCTGAATGTATAACTTTGCATAATCTTTTGCGATGTCAGTAGTCTTAACTGCCAAAAAGTGAGCTGATTTCATTATTCTATCCATAATCACCCAAATCGAATCATGTTACTTCCGGGAGTTCGGCAGACCTATGATAAAGTCCATATTAATCATCTCCCACTTCCATTCTGGGATTTCTATATTTTGAGCCAAGCCACATGGTCTTTGATGCTCAACTTTCACCTGTTGGCAATTCAGGCATTTGGAAATGAATTCTGTAATGTCTCTCTTCATCCCACACCACCAATAGATTTCCCTCAAGTCGTGATATATTTTTGTAGAGCCTAGATGAATAGAGTATTTGGAACTATGAACTTTAGCCATAATCCTTCCTCGAACATCATCGACATTTGGTACGCATAATCTATTTTGGTACCTCAACATACCATCTCCCTCTTTGGTAAAAACCATCACCTCCTATTTGTGAACAACTTCCTTCAACCGGAGAAGGATGGGATCTTGGTCTTGCTTTTCTTTTACATCTGCCATAAGTGAGGATGCAGCCCCAGACTGAATATTAACTCCACCTTCATTGTTCTCTTCAAGATGAACTCCCAATCGGGCTAATCTGTGCACCTCTCTAGCCAATTCTTTCCTTCCCTCCTCTATATGGGCAGTGCTACCCATAGACAACCTGCTAAGAGCATCAGCAACAACATTAGCTTTACCTAGATGGTAGAGGATGCTCATATCATAGTCTTTGAGTAGTTCGAGCCATCTTCTTTGTCTTAGGTTGAGTTCCTTCTGGCTGAAGACGTATTGTAAACTCTTGTGATCGGTGAACACATCAACATGAACTCCATACAAGTAGTGGCGCCAGATTTTAAGGGCAAATACCACAGCTGCCAGCTCAAGGTCATGAGTTGGGTAATTTCTCTCGTGAACCTTAAGCTGTCTCAAAGAATAGGCTATCACCTTTCCCTTTTGCATCAGCACACAGCCCAAACCAACTCTAGATGCATCACAATAGATCACAAAACCCTCTGTTCCATCGGGCAAAGTTAGAATAGAAGCAGTGGTTAGCTTGATCTTCAATTTCTGGAAACTCTCCTCATAAGCATTAGACCATTGGAACTTAGCCTTCTTTTGGTTCAGCTTGATCAATGGTGATGATATGGATGAGAATCCCTATACAAACCTTCGATAATAGCCAGCCAAACCCAAGAAGCTCCTGATCTCTGTTGGGGATGTGGGTCTAGGCTAATTTTTCACTGCCTCAATCTTCTGAGCATCAACCGAATACCATCTCCAGATACAATGTGGCCTAGAAAAGCCACTGACGCAAGCCAGAATTCACATTTGGAGAACTTTGCATACAATACCTGGTCTTTCAGAGTTTGTAAGACAACTCTAAGATGATGGGCGTGCTCCTCCTCATTCTTGGAGTAAACCAAAATATCATCTATGAATACAATCAAAAACATATCAAGATATAGTTGAAATACTCGGTTCATGAGATCCATAAAAGTTGTGAGGGCATTAGTCAATCCAAAGGACATGACCAAAAATTCAAAGTGGCCATAACGAGTCCAAAAAGCTTTCTTTGGGTTATCACACTCCCTCACCAGGCAGATCTTCAGGAAAGACGTCAGGAAACTCGTTGACAATCGGAACCGACTTAAGAGATGGAGACTCAATACTGTCATCTTTCACTTGGACAAGGTGATAAATACACCCTTTTGAGATTAGCTTCCTGGACCTAAGATAGGAAATAAACTTACCCTTAGGAATGACAGGACTCCCCTTCCACTCTTGAACTTAACAATCCTAGTCCTACAATCAATAGAGGCATAACAGACATAAAGCCAGTCTATGCCAAGGATCACATTAAAAAAAACCATGTCCAACTCAACTAAGTCAGCCAAGGTATCGCTGTGATGAATTGACACAGTGCAATATCTATAGACTCTCTCAGCTAAGACAGAATCACCGACAGGAGTAGCTACACTGAAAGGCTCAAGGAGAAACTCAGGGATTTTATCAAACTTACTTGCCACGTAAGGAGTCACAAAAGATAGTATGGCACCCAGATCCATCAAAACATAATAGTCAAGAAAAGAGACTCAAATCATACCCGTCATGATGTTTGGAGAGTTCTCCTGATCATGACGACTACCCATGGCATATAGACGGTTTGTACCTCCGCTCGTACCTAAAGTAGTGCCCCTCTGATTACCTCTAACTGGTGGTGCGGTGGTAGAATAGTGGGCTCTATTCCCCCATACCAAACACTCCTTCTGAAAATGGTCTATTTGGCTGCATTTATAACAACCAACCCTTCCCGCTCTGCACTCTCCCAAGTGGAGCTTACCGCACTTGATGCATGGTGGATTCCCTTGCAAACCTTGACCCACACTAGCCTGGGAATAAGAACCCTGGGGTCTAAGATTCTGGCGACTCTGTCCCTGCCGATTATACCTATTCTGCGGCATAGGTGCAGTGGCGGTAGATGAGGCATAGTTGGAAGGCCTCTTCTTGAAGAAGGACCTATTGCCCTTTTTTGCCTCTGTTCATTCTCATGCCCTGCTGATTTTGCCTTCTTGCTCAGAAGCTCCTCTATGTCTTTCCTCTTCTCATCCTCCACCTATTGAGCATACACCATTAATCTTGAAATATCCATGTTGAAGATTAATAATGCCGCTTTGCACTTCTTTTTCACATATCTTCCCAAGCTGGAGACAAATTTCCTCATCTTCGACCTCACATCTAGGATCATCTCTGGAGCACATCTAGATAGCTAGATGAACTTTAGGTTGTACTCCTTAATAGTCATGCCTTCTTATTTCAGATTCACAAACTCTTCCACTTTTGCTTCCCTCAATTCTCGGGGAAAGAAGTGGTCAAAAAAGGCTTACTCAAATTCATCCCACATAGCAGGTTCAGCATCCTCACTTCTACCTTGTTCCCATTGGTTATACTAGATGTTTGCCACATACTTGAGCTGGTAGGACACTAACTCAACCCCTTCAATCTCTGTAGCATACATAACTTTCAGGATTTTCCACATCTCATCAATGAAATTTTGGGGGTATTCATCAACCTTAGAATAATGCCGGTGGATTCATTCTCAGAAAGTCTCTAATTCTGGTAGTAGCAGACGGCTCTTGAGAACTAGAGCTAAGAGTTGGCAAACTCTGGTAACTATTTCGGGCAGCCACTAATTGAGTGAGCATGGCAATCGCTCCTCTAAAGTCTGCTTCCGAAGTTGGTGCAGGTGGAGTAGTAGGCATTTGAAGTGCCTCTGCATGCCTCATCGGTCGGCCTCTAGCCCTCGATGGGCGTACCTCTAACTGTGGCATCTATGCATTATCAATATTCCTCTGGCTAGTAGTACGCTTAGAAGGCATTATCTGTAACGTATAAATGCACGAATTAGAAAGGAAGTTTATAGAGTTTAACTCTATCGCACGAATTCAGAGTATGAAAGAAGTGAAACAATTATTAATGTCTTATAGCCTCCTGATTATAAGTGTGGTGCACAACACACCCATAATCAAGACTCTACTAGACACGGCTTCATAGACTCCCTAGGAATCTTGAACTCTGTGCTCTGATACCATATTTGTCATGCCCCAGGAGGGTACCCTAGGCATGGCCGACACTCGAAAGCCATTTATGACCTTCAAGCAAACCACCTAGTCCAGTCACACTTTCATTCAATCACATTCTCTCTGTGGAAGACTCAATCACAGGAATACTATTCAAAATTTAGGGCTGAAGGCCAAACAACTATCAAATCAACAAACAGCTTTAATAGAACTACTCAAAAGAACAATCCAACATTTCTACGCTCTGGTCTATGAAGCCTCTATCAATAATCTAGGAGGTGCCAATGACAAGACCATGGCTATCAACAATCAAAATAAAGGAAACAACACAAAACTATACAGGAAACTCAACATCCTCCGAAAACTAGGAGGACTCACCAACTAGCTGGGAGTGTGTGGATCTTCAATGGTGCACCGGTTGATGATCTCTAGTACCTGTCTCTACATCATGAAAAGATGCAGACCAAATGGCGTCAGTACATGGACTATACGAGTATGTAAAATGGCCTAATGAAACGACATCAGAAAAGACCGAATCAACTCGGGAATCTCAACTTAGAAAGAAGTATAACTCAACAAGTGTCCTAAGTCTAAGCAAGAATATAGTTTAGACGGGACCAGATCATATACAATTCAACTCAATTTGACTTAGAGTACTATCAAGACCTATGTGGGAGTTTCTCTTATTCGACAACCATCACTTATGAGCTAGTGACAGTACAACAAACCGACGTTGTTGCCGCGTCCGTTCATACTTTGCCAGGGTATGAATGAATCAACCAATCATGGATCCAATCCAACCAAGTCCTATAATGTCAGGACAATAATTTTGGGGAAGCATTCGACTTTAATGGTTCAATCCCCTCCTATGTTTGGCGACGTAGTTATTGGGTTCGAGTATGGACTATACTCTTGCCCAATTCGGTGCTCGATACTCCTCCCGAGACTCAATGCTCATAAAACTCCATCCAATCAACTCAATCAAATCATATCGACAAGTCTCATTTAGAACCTTGTCAACTCATCAACTCTATCACCATCAAATATTTCCCAATCATACTATCCGACCGATTCCAATCATATCATTCAAGAGTAAATTTAAATATACATTTATGGCATAATACAAATATATCCAACCATTTCTCTATTCATTTAACACATCTTTGGAACTTATCACAACTCCAAGGTTTTAGACCAACAATTTAAAATGAACAACATATTTAAGAGAATTAGCAGTTTTATCATAATCCACATAGTTAAGAAAATCAATAAAGCATGTTTAACAACTCATCTTCATCAACTCATACTCACATAAAGGTTCTTTCTAGAAATTTCTTGTCTCAACAACATCAACATAACAAGAATCACATTAATGGATGACAAGACTCATTTAGACATAGGCCAATCAAGAAACTCCATTCTTATGAACATTTAACCTCAAAGAAAGTGTAGGGCACATGGGTGAACTCAACCCATGTTTTGATTAGCCTTACATACCTAAGTGAAGACTTAAAGAAAACCTTGATGTTGGGTGTTCAATGGGAAACTTGAAATTCTTAAAGCTCTTAAATAAAATCTTTGTTGGAGAAGGATTGAAGAAGAAGAGAGGGATTTCTAGGGCTTTTAGAGAGAGAGAGAGAGAGGCTGAAAATATGGTCCAAAAACGTTCAAGGCTTATGTATATATAATTTGGGAAAATTCCCAAACTACCCTTTCTCCAAAAATCTGGAAAATAGGCCAAAAACACCTTTGGTGCGATAGTGGCGCATCGCGCCACTACGGTGCCAAGTCGAATAGGCTAAAAACCTACACATCTGTTAGTGGCGCGTCGCGCCAAGGACCAAACTACTGAGTCTTGTTCCTGGCGCGATAGTGGCGCGTCGCGCCCTTATATTGCCAAGCCCAAGTTTTCTGGGTTCTGGAAAATAGGCTTGAAAACCCTGCACATCTCGTAGTGGCGCACCGCGCCAGGGGCTAAACTACTGAAGTTTGTTCCTGGCATGATAGTGGCGCATCGCGCCACTGCGGCGACAAGCTCAGATTTCCAGCAGTTGCAACCCAGGCCAAAAATTCCTACCGTGCTAGTTCGTCTTAGGATCGTCATATCTTTTGACTCCAAACTCCAAAAATTACATTCTTAGTGGTGTTGGAAAGAAGACTAGACGACCTTTAATTTAATAGGTCGTGGGCCACCCAGATTGTCGTCCTTCAAAACATAGGGTCATTAGAAGTCGACCCCTTATACGAACTCATCCTAAAACATAACACGACGAATCTTTTGGACTTAGCTTGGTCCTAGGGGTCCTTTGTGACCCCACATCACCTCTAACACTTTTCAATTTCTCAGGGACTCATCTTAACTCATGCATATACTTCACAATAATAGAGTTTGACCCTACACAAATACAAAAAAGGTCCTAATCTTAGGGAAAACAGTTTGGGGGGTGTTACACTTGACCTCATAACTTTGATGGAATTGGGTGTATTAATGCTGATATAATCATGTCCATTTCCTCGCATGACCTTTATTACATTATCGGGAGCGATTTAAGGTCTTACAGTTTCTGAGACACTTTCGTAACACATCCTTCTTTTACAATTACTATTTTCCCTTTTTGATCCTCAATCTCCACCTTTTGGTTTCGTGCATGACTATCTTTTTTCCTGGACTCCCAGATTCCAAAGGGTAGTGATCGCACCTTCATTGCCATGCCAAATCCATAACCTCACTGAAACAATGCATCTCACTTATTCTTTATTTACAATATTTCCTTCCCACGCTTCTTCCTGTTAGGCATACCCAGTCTGGTAGGATCTCCTCACCACACCTACTATTCAAAATATGTGCATAGCAAACATCAATAGTACATTATAGAATATATAGCTATATGACACATTCTAGCCATCCAGTATTTCCAGTTTCAAGTAGCAAAGCAAATATATCCAGATTTACCTCTATAACTCGCCATATCATTACTCACCTCATTCTGTCGCATATAAGGCTCATATAGGGAATTTCTTTTCCTATGACTTGGATCTACCGCACAATCTAGGACGAAAAGAAGGTTAACAATCCTTAGATGCCCCACAGCCTCTTGTTTATAAATGTGGCTATAAACAGGACTCTACTAGACACGACTTTGTAGACAACCCTTAGACAGACCTGCTCTAATACAACTTTGTCACACCTCGATCTTAATAAGGTGTGATGGGCACCCGACCCCATGCTCGGAGCCGAGCAAACCCGCTACCTCATATTACATATTTAATCTCTTTATACTTGTACATAAAAAAGAAATGAAAAACATAGCTAAACTTTGTGAATCTTGCTTTCCAAAATCCATCATCCCATAAAACTCATGGCATACGATATAATAACGTATCGGCGGGTGATATCGCTTACAAAGATGACATTTTATACCCACGAATTTGTTTGCAAGGTCTCTAACTTTAAATGAAATATCATAGCGCATATACTCTGACTCGGCAGCACTCTAGGAAAAAGTGGAGTTGCTAACCCCGTTGCAATGTCTTTTATAATAGCTTCTACTCGTCTGGGTATACCTGGGCAGCATAAAACGCAGCCCCCAGAGAAAAGGGGTCAGTATCACACCCTGGGAGGGTACCCTAGGCGTAGCCGGCACTCAAAAGCCATTTCTGACCTTCAAGCAAACCACCTAGTCCAGTCACACTTTCATTCAATCACATTCTCTTTGCGGAAGACTCAATCACAGGAATACTATTCATAATTTAGGGCCGAAGGCCAAATAACTATCAAATGAACAAACAGCTTTAATAGAACTACTCAAAAGAACAATCCAATATTCCCACACTCTAGTCTATGAAGCCTCTATCAACAATTTGAGAGGTGCTAATACACATCCATGGCTACCAAAAATCAAAATAAAGAAAACAAAACAAAGCTGTAAGGAAGATCTCAGAATCCTTCGGAAACTAGGAGGACTCACCAACTAGCTGAGAGTGGGTAGATCTTAAACGGTACGCCGGTTGATGATCTCTAGTACTTGTCTCTGCATTATGAAATGATGCAGACCAAATGGCGTCAGTACATGGAATGTACGAGTATGTAAAATGGCTGAATGAAACACACATCAAGGAAGAATTAAATCAACTCAAAGTCTCAACTCAAGAGAAATAACAACTGAATCCAGTGTCCTAAGTCTAAACAAGAATATGGTTTAGACGGGACCAATCATATACCATTCAACTCAATCCAACTCAGAGTACTATCAAGACCTATATGGGAGTTTCTCTTATCCGACAACCATCATTTATGAGCCAGTGATAGTACAACAAACCGACGTTGTTGACGCGTCCGTTCATACTTTGCTAGGGTATGAACGAATCAACCAATCATGGATCCAATCCAACCAAGTCCTATAATGTCAGGATAATAAATTTAGGGAAGCATCCGACTTTAACGGTTCAATCCCCTCCTATGTTTGGTGACGTAGTTATTGGATTCGAGTTATTACTTACTCTTACCCAATTCGCTGCTCGATACTCCTCCCAAGACTCAATGCTCATAAAACTCCATCCAATCAACTCAATCAAATCATATCGACAAGTCTCATTTACAACCTTATCAACTCATCAACTCTATCATAATCAAACCTCTCCCAATCATACAATCCGATCAATTCCAATCATATCTTTCAAGAGTAGATTAAATATGCATTTATAACAACATACAAACCCATCCAATCATTCCTCTATTCATTTAACAAATCTTTTGGGACTCATCACAACTCCAAGGTTCTAAATCAACAATTCAAAGTGAGAAATCATATATAAGGAAATTAACATATTTAGCATAGTCAACGTAGTTAAGAAAAAAATCAACAAAATACATATATTCAACCTCTCATCTCAATCAACTCATACCAACATCACTTTCTTGACTCCACAACATCAACATAAAGAAAAATTAGGGTAATAGATGAAAAAGACCTAGTTGGACATAAATCTATCATTAAACTACATTCTAATGAACAATAAATCTAAAGAAAGATGTAGGGCACATGGGTGGACTCAACCTATATTTTGGGTAGCCTTACATACCTTATTGAAGACTTTGAAGAAGACCTTGATGTTGGGTCTCCAATGGGAGGCTTGAATTCTTAAAGCTCTTGGAGGCACTCTTTGTTGGAGAAGGGTTTGGAGAAGAAGAAGAAAAAGAAGAGAGGGAAATGTTAGGGCTTTTAGAGAGAGAGAGAGGGACTGAAAATGGTCCCAAAAACATTCTAAGGCTGTATTATTTAATTTGGGGAAATACCCAAATTACCCTTTCTCCAAAATCTGGAAAATAGGCCAAAAACACTCTTGGCATGATAGTGGCGCGTCGCGCCATTACAATGCCAAGTCGAATAGGCTTTAAACCTGCACATCTGCTAGTATCGTGTCGCGCCAAGGACCAAACTATTGAGGCCATTTTATGGCGCGATAGTGGTGCGTCACGCCCTTACAGCGCCAAGCCCATATTTTCTGGGTTCTGGGAAATAGGCTTAAAAACCCTGCACATCTCCTAGTGGCGCACCGCGCTAGGGAACAAACTACTGATGCTTGTTCCTGGCGCGATAGTGGCGCATCGCGCCACTGCGGCGCCAAACGCAGGTTTCCAGCAGTTGTCACCCAGGCCTGAAATTCTTGTAGTGCTAGTTCGTCTTAGGGTAGTCATAACTTTTGACTCTGAACTCCAAAAATTACAATCTTGGCGGCGTTGGAAAGAAGACTCGAAAGCCTTTGATTTAATAGGTTATGGGCCACCCAGATCGTACTATTTCAAAAGTTATGGTTGTTAGAAGTCGACCCCTTAAACGAACTCATTCTAAAACTTAGCCAAGATGAATTCTTTGGGCTTAGCTTGGTTCTAGGGATTCTTTATGACCCCACATCACCTCTAACGCTTTTCAATTACTTGGGAACTCATCCTAACTCATGCATACACTTCACAATAATCGAATTCGACCCTACACATATACAAAAAAGGTCCGAATCTTATGGAAAAATTTTGGGAGGTGTTACAATATCTCCCCCTTGGGATAATTCGTCCTCGAATAACGAGTAAACCAAGAATGGAATCTAGGTACAAATCACAATCAGGATTCAGCCAATCAACCAATCAAATTCTCAATTAACTTACTATCCAATCTCAAAATATACGAATGAATTCAAGTCAAGAAAGTAGGCATTACCCCTAACATTCTCATCAGTAGGCATGAATAGATGGGGATATTTAGACTTCATATCTTCCTCCGCTTCCTATGTGGCTTCCTCAACAAACTAATTTCTCCACAGGACTTTGACTGAGGCGATCTCTTTTTTCCTTAATTTGCAAATTTGGAAATCATGAATTTGGACCGGAACCTCTTCATAGGATAAGTTATCCTTAATTCCAATACTATCAATGGGGACTACCAATGAGGGATCACCTAAGCACTTCTTCAACATCGAAATGTGGAATACTGGATGAATAGAGGCGAGCTCCAAGGGTAACTCTAACTCATAGACGATACTCCCAATCTGCCTTGCAATCTGGTAAGGACCAATGTATCATGGAATAAGCTTCCCCTTCCTTCCAAACCTCATGACACCCTTTATGGGTGACACTTTCAAGTATACCCAATCATCCACCTCGAACTCTAAGTCACTCCTCCTCACATCGGTGTAAGATTTTTGGCGGCTTTGGGCTGTCTTTAGTCTATGTTGAATAATTCTCACCTTCTCTATGGCTTGGTGAACAAAATCGGGTCCAATAAACTCAACTTCACCAACTTCAAACCATCCAATTGGCGATCTACACCTCCTCCCATACAAAGCTTCATAAGGAGTCATTTGAATGCTTGTATGATAGCTATTATTATATGCAAACTCTATGAGAGGTAAGTGGTCATCCCAATTTGATTTGAAGTCAAGCACACATGCCCTCAACATATCCCCCAATATCTGGATGGTGCGCTCTGCTTGGCCATCTATTTAGGGATGAAAGGCCATACTCAAGTTCACCTTCGAACCCAGTCCCTTTTGAAAGGATTTCCAAAATTGGGAAGTAAATTGAGCTCCTCTGTCTGAGATGATAGACAAGGTAACTCCATGCAATCTGATTATCTCCTTAATGTATAATTTTGCATAATTTTCTGCAATATCAGTAGTCTTAACTGCCAAGAAGTGAGCTGATTTTGTCATTCTATCCACAATCACCCAAATGGAATCATATTGCTTTCGGGACCTCGATAAACCTATAATAAAGTCCATGTTGATCATCTCCCACTTCCATTCTAGAATTTCTATATTTTGAGCTAAACCACATGGCCTTTAATGCTCAACCTTCACCTGTTGGCAATTCGGGCACTTGGAAATAAATTCCACAATATCTCTCTTCATCCCACTCCACCAATAGATTTCCCTCAAGTCATGATATTTTAGCCAAGATGAATAGAGTATCTAAAACTATGCGCTTCGGCCATAATTCTCTCTCGAATGTCATCGATGTCGGGTACACACAACCTATTTTGGTACCTTAACACACCATCTCCCCCATTGGTAAGAACTATCACCTCTTGCTTGTGAAAAACTTCCTTCAGCTGGAGAAGGATAGGATCCTAATCTTGTTTCTCCTTTACCTCTGCCACAAGTGAGGATGCAGACCCATCTTGAACATTAACTCCACCTTTATTGTTCTCTTCAAGACGAATTCCTAATCGGGCTAATTTATGTACCTCCTTTCACCAATTCTATCCTTCCCTCCTCTATATGGGCAGTACTACCCATAGACAACTTGCTAAGAGCATCAGCAACAACATTAGCTTTACTTGGATGGTAGAAGATGCTCATATCATAGTCCTTGAGTAGCTCGAGCCATCTCCTCTGCCTCAAATTGAGTTCTTTCTGGCTGAAGAAGTAATTTAAACTCTTATGATCGGTGAACACATCAACGTGCACTCCATACAAGTAGTGGCGCCAAATTTTAAGGGAAAATACCATAGCTGCCAGCTCAAGGTCATGAGTTGGGTAATTTCTCTCATGAACCTTAAGCTGTGTTGAAGCATAGGCTATCACCTTCCCCCTCTACATCAACAAACAGCCCAAACCGATCCTAGATGCATCATAATAGATCACAAAACCCTCTGTTCCATTGAGAAAAATTAGAATAGGAGCAGTCGTTAGCTTGATCTTCAATTTCTGGAAACTCTCCTCACAAGCATTAGACCATTGGAACTTAGCCTTCTTTTGGGTTAGTTTGATCAATGGTGATGATATGGATGAGAATTCCTATACAAACCTTTGATAATAGTCGGCCAAACCCAAGAAGCTCCTAATCTCTGTCGGGGATGTGGGTCTGGGCCAATTTTTCACTGCCTCAATCTTCTGAGCATCAACTCGAATACCATCTCCAGATATAATGTGGCCTAGAAAAGCCACTGACGCAAGCCAGAATTCACATTTAGAGAACTTTGCATACAATACTTGGTCTTTCAGAGTTTGTAAGACAACTCTAAGATGATGGGCGTGCTCCTCCTCATTCTTGGAGTAAACCAAAATATCCTCTATGAATATAATCACAAACATATCAAGATATGGTTTAAATACTCGGTTCATGAGGTCCATAAAAGCTGCGGGGGCATTAGTCAATCCAAAGGACATGACCAAAAATTCAAAGTGGCCATAACGAGTCCGAAAAGCTTTCTTTAGGATATCATACTCCCTCACCTTCAACTGATGGTAGCCCGATCTTAGGTCTATCTTTGAGAAATAGGTGGCACCCTGAAGTTGGTCAAAATAAATCATCTATCTTGGGGAGAGGGTATTTGTTCTTTATGGTAACCTTGTTCAGCTGCCTGTAGTCAATACACATTCTAAGGGACCCATCTTTCTTTCGCACAAATAGGACTGGAGCACCCCATGGTGAGACACTCGGCCTAATAAATCGCTTATCTAACAAGTCCTTCAACTGTTCTTTCAACTCAGCCGGAGCCATTCTATACGGAGGGATAGAGATAGGCTGGGTATCAGGAAGGACATTAATCCTAAAGTCGATCTCCCTATCAGGAGGAACTCCAGGCAGATCTTCAAGAAAGACGTTAGGAAACTCGTTGACAATCGGAACAGACTCAAGGGATGGAGACTCAATACTGTCATCTTTCACTCGGATAAGGTGATAAATACACCCTTTTAAGATTAGCTTCCTGGACCTAAGGTAGGAAATACACTTACCCTTAGGCACGACATAACTCCCGTTCAACTCTATGATCGCCTCATTCGAGAATTTGAACTTAACAATCTGAGTCCTACAATCAATAGAAGCATAATAGACATAAAACCAGTCCATGCCAAGGATCACATCAAAATCAACCATGTCCAACTCAACTAAGTCAGCCAAGGTATCCCTATGATGAATTGACATAGTGCAATCTATATAGACTCTCTTAGCTAAGACAGAATAACCAACATGAGTAGCTACACTGAAGGCTCAAGGAGACGCTCAAGGATTGTATTGAATTTACTAGCCACGTAAGGAGTCATAAAAGATAGGGTGGTACCCAGATCCATCAAAACATAACAGTCAAGAGAAGAGACTCGAATCATACCCTTCACGACGTTTGGAGAGTTCTCTTGATCTTGGCGACTACCCATGGCATATAGATGGTTTGTGCCCCCACTCGTACCTGAAGTAGTGCCCCTATGATTACCTCTAGCTGGCAGTACAATGGTAGAAAACTGGGCTCTGTCTCCCCAGGTTGGACACTCCTTCTGAAAATGGTCTATTTGGCCACACTTATAACAACCAGCCCTCCCCGCTCTGCACTCTCCCAAGTGGAGCTTACCATACTTGCCGCATGGCGGTTTTCCCTTCGAACCTTAACCCACGCTAGCCTGGGATTGAGAACCCTGAGGTCTGAAATTCTGATGACTTTGTCCCTGCTGATCGTACCTATTCTGCAGCATAGGTGCACTTGCGGTGGATGAGGCATTGTTGGAAGGCCTCTTCTGGAAGAAGGACCTATTTCCCTTATTCTGCTTCTATTCATTCTCAAGCCCAGCTGATCTTGCCTTTTTGTTCAGATGCTCCTCTTTGTCCTTCCTCTTCTCTTCCTCCACTTATTGAGTATACACCATCAATCTGGAAATATCTATGTCAGAGATCAACAATGCTTCTTTGAACTCCTTCTTCACATGTCTCCCTAATCAAGAGATGAACTTCCTCATCTTCGACCTCCTATCTGGGACAATTTCTAGAGCATACCTGGACAGCTGGATGAACTTCAGGCTATACTCCTTAACAGTCATACCTTCTTATTTCAGATTCACAAACTCCTCCACTTTCTCTTCCCTCAATTCTTGGGGAAATAAGTGGTCAAGAAAGGCTACCTCAAATTCATCCCACATAGCAGGTTCACCATCCTCACCTCTACCTTGTTCCTATTGGTTATACCAGATGTTTGCCATATCCTTGAGCTGATAAGAAACCAACTCAACCCCTTCAATCTCCATAGCATGCATAGCTTTTAAGATTTTCCATATCTCATTAATAAAATTCTGGGGTCTTCATCAACCTTAGAACCTGTGAATGCCGGCGGATTCATTCTCAAAAAGTCTCTAATTCTGGTAGCAGTAGACGACTCCTGGGAACTAGAGCTAAGAGTTGGCGAACTCTGGTTACCATTTCAGGAAGCCACTAATTGAGTGAGCATGGGAATTGCTCCTCTAAAGTCTGCTTCCGAAGTTGGTGCAGGTGGAGTAGTAGGCATTTGAGGTGCCTCCACATACCTCGCCGGTCGGCCTCTAGCCCTTGATGGGCGTACCTCTGACTGTGGCATCTCTGTGTTATCAGCATTTCTTTGGATAAAGTACGCTTAGGAGGCATTATCTGTAACGTATAAACGCATGAATTAGAAAGAAAGTTTATAGAGTTGAACTCTATCGCACGAATTCAGAGTATGAAAGAAGTGAAACAATTCTTAATGTCTTATAGCCTCCTAATTATAAGTGTGGTGCACAACACACCCATAAGCAATACTCTACTAGACACGGCTTCATAGACTCCCTAGGAATCTTGAACTCTGTGCTCGAATACCATGTTTGTCACGCCCCAAGAGGGTACCCTAGGCGTGGCCGGCACTCGAGAGCCATTTCTGACCTTCAAGCGAATCACCTGGTCCAGTCACACTTTCATTCAATCAAATTCTCTCTGGGAAGACTCAATCACAAGAATACTATTCATAATTTAGGGCTAAAGGCCAAATAACTATCAAATCAACAAACAGCTTTAATAGAACTACTCAAAAGAACAATCCAACATTTCCACACTCTAGTCTATGAAGCCTCTATCAACAATTTGGGAGTGCCAATGACACGTCCATGGCTATCAACAATCAAAATAAAGAAAACAAAATAAAGTTGTAAGGAAGATCTCGGCATCCTCCAGAAAATAATAGGACTCACCAACTAGCTGGGAGTGGGTAGATCTTTAACGGTACGCCGGTTGATGATCTCTAGTACCTGTCTCTGCATCATGAAATGATGCAGACCAAATGGCGTCAGTACATGGAGTGTACGAGTATGTAAAATGGCCGAATGAAACACACATCAAGGAAGAATCAAATCAACTCAAAGTCTCAACTCAAGAGAAATAACAACTCAATCCAGTGTCCTAAGTCTAAACAAGAATATGGTTTAGACGGGACCAATCATATACCATTCAACTCAATCCGACTCAGAGTACTATCAAGACCTATATGGGAGTTTCTCTTATCCGACAACCATCACTTATGAGGCAGTGATAGTACAACAAACCGACGTTGTTGACGCATCCGTTCATACTTTGCTAGGGTATGAACGAATCAACCAATCATGGATCCAATCCAACCAAGTCCTATAATGTCAGGATAATAAATTTAGGGAAGCATCCGACTTTAACGGTTCAATCCCCTCCTATGTTTGGTGACGTAGTTATTGGATTCGAGTTATTACTTACTCTTACCTAATTCGGTGCTCGATACTCCTCCCAAGACTCAATGCTCATAAAACTCCATCCAATCAACTCAATCAAATCATATTGACAAGTCTCATTTACAACCTTGTCAACTCATCAACTCTATCATAATCAAACCTCTCCCAATCATACAATCCGATCAATCCCAATCATATCTTTCAAGAGTAGATTAAATATGCATTTATAACAACATACAAACCTATCCAATCGTTCCTCTATTCATTTAACAAATCTTTTGGGACTCATCACAACTCCAAGGTTCTGAATCAACAATTCAAAGTGAGAAATCATATATAAGGAAATTAACATATTTAGCATAGTCAACGTAGTTAAGAAAGAAATTAACAAAATACATATATTCAACCTCTCATCTCAATCAACTCATACCAACATCACTTTTTTGACTCCACAACACCAACATAGAGAAACATTAGGGTAATAGATGAAAAAGACCTAGTTGGACATAAATCTATCATTAAACTCCATTCTTATGAACAATAAATCTCAAGGAAGATGTAGGGCACATGGGTGGACTTACATACCTTATTTAAGACTTTGAAGAAGACCTTTATGTTGGGTCTCCAATGGGAGGCTTAAATTCTTGAAACTCTTGGAGGCACTCTTTCTTAGAGAAGGGTTTGGAGAAGAAGAAGAAGAAGAAGAGAGGTAAATGTTAAGGCTTTTAGAGAGAGAGAGGGACTAAAAATGGTCTCAAAAACGTTCTAAGGTTGTGTATATATAATTTGGGGAAATACACAAATTGCCCTTTCTCCAAAATCTGGAAAATAGGCCAAAAACACTCTTGGCACAATAGTGGCGCGTCATGCCACTGCAGCGCCAAGTCGAATAGGCTTAAAACCTGCACATCTGCTAGTGACGCATCGCGCCAAGGACCAAACTACTAAGGCCATTTTATGGCGCGATAGTGGCGCATCGCGCCCTTACAGCGCCAAGCCCATATTTTCTGGGTTCTGGCAAATAGGCTTAAAAACCCTGCGCATCTCCTAGTGGCGTGCTGCGCCAGGGACCAAACTACTGAGGCTTGTTCCTAGTGCGATAGTGGCGCATCGCGCCACTGCGGCGCCAAGCCCAGGTTTCCAACAGTTGTCACCTAGGCCTGAAATTCCTGCAGTGCTAGTTCATCTTAGGGTAGTCATAACTTTTGACTCCAAACTCCAAAAATTACAATCTTGGAGGCGTTGGAAAGAAGACTAGAAGAACTTTGATTTAATAGGTCACGGGCCACCCAGATCGTCCTGTTTCAAAAGTTATGGTTGTTTGAAGTCGACCCCTTAAACGAACTTATTCTAACACTTAGCCAAGACGAATTCTTTGGACTTAGCTTGGTTCTAGGGATCCTTAATGACCCCACATCACCTCTAACGCTCTTCAATTACTTGGGAACTCATCCTAACTCATGAATACACTTCACAAAAATCGAGTTCGACCCTACACGTATATAAGAATGGTCTGAATCTTATGAAAATATTTTGGGGGATGTTACAGTCAGTACGAGTAATGTATCGAGTATCTAAGGCATGAAAATTAGCATAATAAAGAACATAAGGTATGAACAACCATATCATAGAATCATAGAACATATAGTGAGATAAGAGAGTAACCTATACATATGAGTGCCTTTTAGGCCGGATGCCATGCATGCTTGTCTTTTCCTTTAAAAACATTTCTTTTTCATATACATAGAAAATAGAACATGTCATATCGCCCACATATGTCCTGCGTCCGGGCATCCCACATCCAGGATGAAACTTACGCCAACTAACCAAGTGGCAATGTGTCTATAGCGCAACATATGGCCCTTCCCTATATCCCCCATATATATATACATATACATATGTCATATAAATAGCATGCATGAGAGCCCCACGAAAGCCGTGCATCTATCGGATTGACGGAAGGTCGGTAACCTCTGATTATATTATGGACTAACCATGGTCGCTTTGTCTCACCTTGAAGGAACAATTATCCTAAGATAAGACTATCAACGAAGGATAATCTTAAGAGAACATAGAATAAGGTCACAATCTCATAGGGTGCCAAACCACTTACATATGCACATATAGAAAATTGTTAAGACCGGTGGTTACGTACATGGATCGACACATGGAGGCTCAGAAACAAGTTTTGGGTTCTACGAAAAGGAAATTTCATTAAAATCATACATATACATGTACATTGTTTGCTCATTTTACAAAGATCATGCCAAAGAAGGAAGGGTAAGCCTTACATACCTTGTTCTCTTCCTTAGTCAATCCCACTTAACTCTTGGCCTTCCAAAAAAATCTATAACAATGTTAACGAATGCAAACATTAGCCGTAGATATCCAAGATTCTCATCCTAGACTAACATTTTGTCTATCGAAATTTCGGCAACACTTCCCCTGTAAATTCACCATCCCCGAGATTTCACTCGGCCACAATATCAACAACCAACCAAAAACAACAACCAGCAGCACATATTTACAAGTAAATCACTTCAACCTTACACAATACAAACTACAAACAACTAGTCCCAAACTACGATACGAAAATAAAGTTTTTAATCTTTATTTCATAAAATCTTTAACCATACCAAATGGGGGGTCATGTGGCTGCAACCAGAAGTACCCACACCCTTTTTAAAACACTTTATATCCCTTCAACACGCAACCCAACCAGCTGCAACCGCAGCACCACAACGACAACACACTACGCGACTTTGATTTAACTACTACGACTTCCATTTAGTTATTTATAACGTCAAGCATCCTTATACATTTTTTCCACTTCCAGCATCATTTAATACATTTAAAATACCCCATAAAAACCTCATAAACTTAAATTGAAAGAGAAAACCTTACCTTACTCGAAATTCACCAAAACTTACCTCGGAAGCTCTCGTAGCGCGGCTAATATTTTGGGGCTGTTTGGTAATGTTTTGGGCTGCTCCAAACCATATATTTTCATTAATAATACCTTCATAACATCTTGGTATACCCTAGATAATTAATTCATAAAAATAAATCGAAGACTTACCTCTTTTTCTCCCGCAAAATCGAGCTCTTTCTCTCTAGCTTCAAGTTTCTCTTCTCTTCTTCTTTCTAGAATTTTCTTGAATTCTCTTGGGATAAGAATGACCCTAATGAGTCATAAGACACATATATATATAAGTCTACTTTAGGGGTGACACATGTCATATCCTAAGTGGTGACAGTGTATCAAGCCCTAAGTGGCGACACATGTCAAGTCTCATTGGACAAACACATCCCTTTCTCCAATCACGGGCTGCCATGTGGCACTCTCTCATGCTGCCATGTGACACTCTCTTTTTTCCCTCATGGGTTCGTAATCTCGTCTTACTTTACGAACCTATGTAATCCTTTCTACGTAAGCTTGGTATGTACTCAAGTAGCTTAAGTATGTAGGATTTCCAAGTTGGTAGCTTACGTATATAAAACATCCAAAGTAATAGCTTACACAAGTAAGTCGAGTCCTATGACTCACTACTTGGCCTCCAACTTCTTCCAGATTCTTATAACATTATTTTCAATCTTCCCTACTATGGGGTATCGCACTCTCCTTTCCTTAGAGTTGGTCGATAATGTTATAGATTATCCGGCTCACATGGTAACTCTTAACAAGCTTAAGAAACTTTGAGAAGCTTTAAGAAGCCTTTAGAAACTTAAGATCCTTTCATGAAACTTATGAGGCTTAAGAGTGTGTTCCAAGGTACAAAAGTATGGGGTATAACATCCTTCCCCCCTTTAGAAAATTCATCCTCGAATGTTCAACTAACCTCATAGGATGTCTTAATACTTCGGGAGGGTTCCTCTTATTGTTGTACTTTTCTTCATGCCCATTCCTTATCCCACACTCTACTCTCCTTATACTCGAACTCCTAGGTCTTACACGAGTCCTCATTCTACGTTATGGGTTTCCTTTTCTGGTAGTTGAGAAGATTGTGATCCCTCTTTGGCCTAATATAATATGGTCTCGCGCTTTGCCGGTGATTTCTCTCGGGAGTTTCACTTACTGAGGTTTCCTTACTTTTCACCTCCTTCTAATACTTTGATCTCTTTGTTTTCTATCTACTTACTCTCTCTATTTCCCAAATATCGCTCCACTAGAGTTTTCAATCTTAACCTATAGTCAAATAATAGTAGCGTATATTGCAATAATTCTACCATTTATTCTTGCTGTCGCTCGATCTTCGGTACCCTTGTATGATTAATTCCTTCCTTACTGTGACACCAGTTGCTCGAACTCATATGTTCACCGATATAATCGTACGTGGGACATCCTACACATTCATATGTACATGTATATATTTACTATTAACTAGCCCACAAATTACTTCCAAAAGTTGTTCAAGCATATCCTTATTTCAGAGCTGTGATGCACTTTCTATCTCTTCACCAGCCTAGTCTACCTCATCTTACGCGGCCTCTTAAGGTTTCTAGCCATTCCATAAACTCTAGTTTTCCCTTAGGTTACTCTAACCTCTCATTTGTCTCTTATGTCTGAATATATAGAATTCCTGCTTCCATCCTGGAGGGTCACCCATCCTAAAATTTCTCCCACCTGAGCACACTTAACCTCATAACTTTGATGGAATTGGGTGCATTAATGCCGATATAATCATGTCCATTTCCTCGCATGACCTTTATTACATTATCGGGAGAGAGTCAAGGTCTTACAGGTTCCGAGACACTTTCGTAACACGTCCTTCTTTTACAATTACTATTTTTCCCTTTTTGATCCTCAATCTCCACCTTTTACTTTCGTGCATGACTATCTTTCGTCCTGGACTCCCAGATTCTCGAGGGTAGTGATCGCACCTTCATCTCCATGCCAAATCCATAACCTCTCTGAAACAATGCATCTCACTTATTCTTTATTTACAATATTTCCTTCCCACCCTTCTTCCTGTTTGGCGTACCCAGTCTGGCAGGATCTCCATACCACGCCTACTATTCAAAATCAGTGCGTAGCAAACATCAACAGTACCTCACAGAACATAACGCTATATGACACATTCCAGCCATCCAGTATTTCCAGTTTCAGGTAGCAAAGCAAACATATCCAGACTTACCTCTATAACTCGCCATATCATTACTCACCTCCTTTTGTCGCATATAAGGCTCATATAGGGAATCTTTTTTCCTATGACTTGGCTCTATCGCACGATCTAGGACGAAAAGAAGGTTAACAATCCGTAGATGCCCCACAGCCTCCTGTTTATAAATGTGGTTGCCTTCACATCCATAAATAGGACTCTACTGGACACGACTTTGCAGATAACCCTTAGACCGACCTGCTCTGATACCATTTTGTCACACCTCGATCTTAATAGGGTGTGATGGGCACCCGACCCCATGCTCGGAGCTGAGCGAACCCGCTACCTTATATTACATACTTAATCTCTTTAGACTTGTAGATCAAAAAGGAATGAAAAATATAGATAAACTTTGTGAATCTTGCTTTCCAAAATCCATCATCCCATAAAACTCGTGACATATGATATAATAACATATCGGCTGGTGACGCCACTTACAAAGCTGACACTCTATACCCATGAATCTGTTTGCAAGGTCTCTAACTTTGAATGCAACATCATAGCGCATATACTCTGACTCGGCAACACTCCAGGAATAAGTGGAGTTGCTAACCTCGCTGCAACATCTTCTATAATAGCTTCTACTCGTCTGGGTGTACCTGCGCGGCATGAAATACAGCCCCCGGAGAAAAAGGGGTCAGTATGAGTAATGTACCAAGTATGTAAGACATGAAAATCAGCATAATAAAGAACATAAGGTATGAACAACCATATCATAGAATCATAGAACATATAGTGAGATAAGAGAGTAACCTGTACATATGAGTGCCTTTTAGGCCGGATGCCATGCATGCTTGTCTTTTCCTTTAAAAACATTTCTTTTTCATATACATAGAAAATAGAACATGTCATATTGCCCACATATGTCCTGTATCCGGGCATCCCGCATCCAAGATGAAAATTATGCCAACTAACCAAGTGTCAATGCGTCTATAGCGCAATATATGGCCCTTCCCCATATCGCCCATATACATATACATATACATATGTCATATAAACAGCATGCAAGAGAGCCCAACGAAAGCTGTGCATCTATCAGATTGACGGAAGGTCAGTAACCTCCGATTATATTATGGACTAACCATGGTCGCTTTGTCTCACCTTGAAGGAATAATTATCATAAGATAAGACTATCAACGAAGGATAATCTTAAGAGAATGTAGAATAAGGTCACAATCTCATAGGGTGCCAAACCACTTACATATGCACATAGAGAAAATTGTTAAGACCGGTGGTTACGTACATGGATCAACACATGGAGGCTCAGAAACAAGTTTTGGGTTCTACGAAAAGGAAATTTCATTAAAATCATACATATACATGTACATCGTTTGCTCATTTTACAAAGATCATGCCAAAGAAGGAAGGGTAGGCCTTACATACCTTGTTCGCTTCCTTAGTCAATCCCACTTAACTCTTGGCCTTCCAAAAAAATCTATAACAATGTTAACGAATGCAAACATTAGTCGTAGATATCCAAGATTCTCATCCTAAACTAACATTTTGTCTATCGAAATTTCGGCATCACTTCTCCTATAAATACACCATCCCTGAGATTTCACTCGGCCATAATATCAACAACCAACCAACAAAAACAACCAGCAGTACATATTTACAAGTAAATCACTTCAACCTTACACAATACAAACTCCAAACAACTAGTTTCAAACTACGATACGAAAATAGAGTTTTTAATCTTTATTTCATAAAATATTTAACCAACACTATTGAGGGTCATGTGGCTTCAAAAAAAAGTAACCACACCCTTTTTAAAACACTTTATATCCCTACAACACGCAACCCAACCAGCTTCAACCGTAGCACCACAACGACAACACACTACGCGACTTCGATTTTACTACTACGACTTCCAATTAGTTGTCTCTAATGTCAAGCATCCTTATACATTTTTTCAAATTCCACCATCATTTAATACATTTAAAATACCCAATAACAACCTCATAAACTTCAATTGAAAGAGAAAACCTTACCTTGCTCGAAATTCACCAAAACTTGCCTTGGAAGCTCTCGTAGCGCGGCTAAAATTTTGGGGCTGTTTGGTAACGTTTTATGCTGCTACAAACCATATATTTTCATTAATAATACCTTCATAACATCGTGGTATACTCTAGATAATTAATTCACAAAATGGAATTGAAGACTTACCTCTTTTTCTCCCCCAAAACTGAGCTCTCTCTCTCTAGCTTCAAGTTTCTCTTCTCTTCTTCTTTCTAGAATTTTCTTGAATTCTCTTGGGATAAGAATGACCCTAATGAGTCATAAGACACATATATATAGTCTACTTTAGGGGTGAAACATGTCATATCCTAAGTGGTGACACGTATCAAGCCCTAAGTGGCGACACATGTCAAGCCCTCATTGAACTAACACATCCTTTCTTCCAATCACGGGCTGCCACATGGCACTCTCTCATGCTGCCATGTGACACTCTCTTTTTTCCCTCTTGGGTTCGTAATCTTGTCTTACTTTACGAACCTATGTAATCCTTTCTACGTAAGCTTGGTATGTACTCAAGTAGCTTGAGTATGTAGGATTTCCAAGTTGGTAGCTTACGTATATAAAACATATAAAATAATAGCTTACACAAGAAAGCTGAGTCCTACGACTCACTACTTGGCCTCCAACTTCTTCCGGATTCTTATAACCCTATTTTCAATCTTCCCTACTATGGGGTATCACATTCTTCTTTCCTTATAGTTGGTCGATAACGTTATAGATTATCCAGCTCACATGGTAACTCTTAACAAGCTTAAGAAACTTTGAGAATCTTTAAGAAGCCTTTAGAAACTTAAGATCCTTTCATGAAACTTATGAGGTGTAAGAGGGCGTTCTAAGGTACAAAAGTATGTGGTATAACACATGTAACCTTGCTTGACCTAAAAGAAAATCTTGACTTTTATTCTATCAAGAAACTAAAAAAATTGGTTGGTGTCTTGATTGAATCACTCTATGAGTTAACTGCTGAAAAAGAATATCTCAATAATAGCATTGATATATTTCAAGATGAGAAAATTACCTTAGTTACTCAAATGACTGAGTTGGAGGAAAAACTTCATATGTTGGATACTGAGAATAACCATCTCAATGAAATGATAAAGAAAAACCCTCTAAATGATGTCAAGTTAAAAGGTAAGGCCAATAGAATTGAGATGGAACTTGAAGAGAATTTGAAGAACTCTGAGTTAAAGTTAGCCTTGTCACTAAAGAGAAATCTTCAGCTAGAAAGATACCTGGTTAGAGTTAAGCAGGAGTTAGACATGGCTCTAAAATGGGATAACTCTTTCAATATGTTGACTAATCTAATCAACCAGGGACAAAATGATGTAAGAGGTCTTGTATGTCCAAGAATAGAACCCCCTTTCAATCCACATAGCTAGTGTCTGTAGTTGATAATTTGTTGTGCATTCACTGTGGTAGAAATGGACACCTTAAAAGGGATTGTGAAGCATTCAGAAGAAGTGTGAAAAAGTCCTCTGGATATGCTAAGCAGAAACAAAACCTGAAGAAGGGACCTGGTCCAAACATTAAAATAAGAAAACAAAACATACCCTTCTGGACTAAGAAAGCATTGATTACTCCTTTTTCTTCTTTCTGGAACTCAAGCTTAAATGGGTTCCCAAAGCTAAATCCCTTTTTCAAGAAAAGTTAGTAAGAAGCAGTCAGTGATGGTTCATGGACAATGAGTACTCCAAGCACATGATTGAAAGAATGAAAAACTTCCTCTCTCTTAAGGTAATACAGGATGGTAGTGTCTCCTTTGGAAATGGAAAAATAGATATATTATTGGCATTGGAAGAATTTGGACGTCACTAGAACACTCTATTGAGGATGTGTATTATGTAAATATACTGAAATATAGCTTGCTAAGTGTCTCACAGATCTGAGATAAAGGGAATGAGGTTAGATTAACCTTTGAAAAAGTACATTGTCACTAATTTGTCTTCTCAAGAAGTAATTCTGACTACAACAAGGTGCAAAACTATGTATGTGGTTGATTTGAACACTGCATAAGGCGACAATCTCACTTGTCTCAAAGTTCAAGATGAGAGTGATGATATTTGGCATAGAAAGCTTAGATATACAAGTAATTCTCTGCCAAACAAACTTGTGTCAAGGGACCCAGTTCGTGGGCTTCAAAAAATAAACTTTGGTGATAACAAAGTGTGTAATGCATGTGTCAAGGGGAAACAGACCAAAACCTCATTCAAGCATAAGAAAGAAGTGAGCACCGCCAGGACCCTTAAACTTATTCATATGGATCTGTGTGGGCCTGTGAAAGTACGAAGTCGAGGAGGATTCAGAAATTGTGGAACTTCTTCAAATTCAGAGGGACAGTCTTATGGAAGGCCCAACTGATGAAAACCTAACTCAAAAAAGCCTTGATGAAGGAACAGATGATGTAGACAAGGAACCAGACTAGGGACCTGGTCCCTCCCAAGATTTAGAGGCAGATGACCAAGATCATCCTGAATCTTAGTTTGGAGATGTTGATTCAAATCATGAAAATGCTGACTAGTTCAACTATATGCACCCAACCCTCTTGTGGATGACATCCTTATTAATAGGGATCAGGTTGAGAAAAACAGGCTGAAGTTAGGGTTGATTAACCCACATATTGCCTATGATGAGAGGACATGTATACTTCTAAGTATTATGTATCTTTTGGTCTAAATTCAGTTTTATACCTTTTATAGGTATACAGCATGGTGGACTAGCTAAGGAAGAAAAGTTGATGGGATAGACTCAAGGCAAATATCCTTCTAAAGAGTTCAAGAGAGGGACCAGGTCCATCCTCATACATTAGTATCAAACTTACTACCTTTTTAAATGCCTTTGAGAACTATTCAAAATGCCATGTGTCTTCTTTCTCCTTTCCGTACTATTGTCACATTCTTGCCTCTCATTGATTTTTCTTATGCAAAATTTTCAAAATTCCTAAAAAAGTCTCAACCATCTTCCCCCTCAAGGTTATTTTTGTCAACCATTTCCTATCTCTCCCTCTCCTGAAATGTCCTCTACTCTTTTTCCTTCTTCTCCCAAGATGACCTTCATTCTTTTTAAGGTTTTATCAGTTCTAGATTTGGCTGTCTCGAAACTTCTCTCAGAAAAGTCTCAACCTGGTCCCATCCCCAAAGGTGTAACTAAATGTATGTTTGAGGGAGATCTATTAGAAGAAAAGAGAGATAGATTAGTTATCCTAGAAGCTGAAAAAATATGGGTAGTTCAAAGTTTTACTCAAATGAGAAAGAATCCTAAGGCAAATCTCAATGAGCAAGAAGTTTTACATTCCTATGCATAAGGTGATGACTTCAAGGGATGGAAATCATGGATTGGACTACAGTTAATTCTTGAACAAGGTGTTTTCCCACTACAAGATGAATCTTGCAAAAGATTTATAGGGACAGTGAAATAATCTTTCTTATTAACAACTCTCATTGAATGTGAGTGTGTTGAGGGAAGAATAGGAAACAAAACAAAGTCCCAAGTTTTAAGAACTTTTGGGACAATAAGAGGAACATAATGCAGAATCCGAAGGAGATGACTGTTGCAATGGCAAGGCGTGAGGCTAAAATTGTTAATTTGAAAGTCACCTTGTAGCAAGGCCTAACTCGGGGACCACGTTATGATGAGACTTTTTAGAAAGAAAACATCGATTTGAAGTCACAAGTTCATGACTTAACTGTTAAAAATAAGAGTCTCACTGTAAAGTGGAGGACCTGACCAAATTGTTATATGCTTATGCGGCTAAAAATGAGCGAATGATGATGCTTCTCCATTCTCATTTTCCTCATCCTCCCTCTTCCTAGTCCTTTTATTTTTCCATTCTATCCTACATGTATTTCTTTGCTGTCTCCATGGCTATAACTAATCAGTTCTCTTAGGCATTTTTGTTAATGCAATATTTTTGATCCTATTCTAATGAAATATGAATGAAAATTTGTCTCCTTGTCTACTATTCTTCTTTTCTTGCTCTTGGCTAGTTCATTAATGTTAGTGTTGCACAATGGCCATGAATTTATCGAGAGTGCATATTATTTTACTTGGTTTACTGTTCTAACTTTTTTATGATGCTAAAAGGGAGAAGAAATATTAATGACAGGTAGCCAGTTCAGATCAAGGAATCTGGTCCATATGACAGGGGAAGATAATGTCGATAGAGGGAATAGTTTATCTTCATCAAAAAGGAGGAAAATGTTGTATTTTGGATTTTTGATGAATTAACAAACTATCGTACAAGAAATGATACAAGGAGGGACATAGAAGAAAAAGGGAAGCATACTGATAGGGGGAATTGAGTTGTGTTTTATGGTATGTCTCGAAGCTATGTGAGAGGGGAACTGCTCGACAGGGAGAATATATGAGGGACCTGGTTAGTAGAAAGGCCAAACCCATTAGTGGCCCCCTAAAGTTGACACCAATTTCATTTAGACACCTAAACCAGGAGATGTTCATTTTAGACACCTCAAGTAAGGTCCTAATATGTCATTTTGACACTTTTTAAATAATCCGAAGTTGGAGTCAAGAGCGTGTATTACACTTTCATCCACATGGATTAGTTGACAAATTATATTATGCCAACACTGTCTTCTTTACACATCATACAGCTTTAAGATTTAAAGGGTCAAAAGTTGATTTTCAACTCCATTTTCTCTTCTTCAGTTCAAACCCATTTTCTCTTCTTCATTTCAACGATCAAAATCCTAGGTAAGAATATGAAAGTTCAATTTTTCTTGATTTTCATTCAATTCTTAGTTAGTACTAATTGCTATGTTAGTTTATGTTGCCAATTTCCAAGTTTAAATGCTGAAATCAAGTGTTGGAGATTGCATTTTTGTTCTCTCCGTCACTATTCTTAGTCACCACCGGTGTAGTCATTGCGATTTTCTCCGACTATTTAGTGATTACAAGGGTTTTCATGGCGATATTTTCAAGTTTAGAGTTTTGGGGAGTACCAGTAGGACGATGTAATTGACTAGTATCTCAAATCCGGCGTCTTTGTTGCCTTTGAACTGGGTCGGATCATATGTGATTTGAGCTATAACAGTTGTTGGGTACAAAGATGAAGTTTCATTTGATCAAATATAGCATCTGATTTGAGCTGAGTGGAACTTTCCGCCATGGCTAATTCTGATACTAAGGCAAAAAAGTAAACTCAAAGGGTAAAACAGGAATAGGGAATTATGATGTATAAAAAGAGTATATTATTGCAAAAAGGGTAAAACAGGAATAGGGAATTATGATGTATAGAAAGAGTATATTATTGCAAATGGAATTTGAGAATGTTGAGAGTAAATGGTGACTATGAATGTTGAGAGTAAATGTTGGTTGTGAATTGTTACTTTTAAAAAATCAATTACTAATTAACAATGGAAGAAAAACAAAAACAAGATCTTGGCAATGACAATGAGATTACAAAATCAAGGTCCAAAGCTATGGAGGAAAACATTTAGAAAATTGAGAAGAAGAAGAACAAGAAAACAAATTTTAAAAAAAAAATTAAAAAAAAAGCTCTTCACACGCTCAAAATGGGTGCAGTACATGCAATATGCCAAGTCAGCACAAAGTGTCAAAATGATACATCAGGACCTTACTTGAGGTGTCTAAAATGAACTGGTTTAGGTGTCTAAGTGAAAGTTGTTGACAACTTTAGGGGGCCACCAATGGGTTTGGCCTAGTAGAAATATGAACACAGGTCCATATGGTTTGTCATTATCAAAAAAGGGGAAAATGTTATAATTCAGGTTTTGATGCATCAATAAATCATAGGACATAACTGGAGGACCTGATCCCATGATCGATGTGTCACGCCCCGAGAGGGTACCCTAGACGTGACCGGCACTTGAAAGCCATTTCTGACCTTCAAGCGAACCACCTAGCTCAATAACTCCATCATTCAGTCATATATGCTCAACGGAAGGCTCAATTATAACATGTTATTTACAATATGGGGGCCGAAGGCGAAATATGTTTAACTCAACAAAATAAGTATAATAGAACTCCCCAAAATAACAGTCCAAACTCCCCACACTCTAGTCTATAAATCCTCTATCGAAGTCTGAGAGGTGCCAATGACAAGCCCATGGCTACCAACAATCAAGATGAAGGAAACAACAACAACAAAACCATACAAGGAAGCTCAACATCCTCCGGAAGCTAGGAGGACTCACTAACTAGCTGGGAGTGTATGTGGATCTTCAATGAAGCATCGGTTGATGATCTCTGGTACCTGTCTCTGCATCATGAAACGATGTAGTCCAAATGGCGTCAGTACATGGAATGTACGAGTATGTAAAATGGCCAGATGAAAGAAACATCAAGGAAACATCAACATCAACTCAGGGTCTCAACTCATACATACATAACAACTCACTCAAGTGTCCCTAGTCTAACAAGAATAGTTTAAACGGGACTAACTCATAAGCCACTCAACTCAACTAACTTGGAGCACTATCAAGACCTAAATAGGAGTTTCTCTTATCCGACAACCATCACCTATGAGTCGGTGATAGTACAACAATCAGACGTTATTGCCACGTCCGTCCATACTTTGCCAGGGCATGAACGCCTCCCTAATCATGGATACCATCGATTAGTCAGGTTCTATCATTTCAGGACAAATAAATGGGAAACATATGACTTTAATGGTTTGATCCCATGGGAAGCATCCGACTTTAACGGTTCCATCCCTACCTATATTGGCGGTGTAGTTCTGGGGGTTCGAGTATGGACTATACTCTCGCCCACCTCGGTGCTCGATACTCCTCCCATGACTCTATGCTCATAAGACTCCCTCTAATCATCTCAAACAAGCCCTCACGGCTAGTTTCATGTGGGACATTGCCAACTCATCAATTTTATTCTTATTTCAACTTAATTAAGTCATAATGGCAAGTTCTATTTAGGACCTCGTCCACTCATCAATTCTATCCCCCAATTAACTCAATCAAGCCTCATTTAGATAAGCATTTATGACATCTCCTCAAGACTCATCACAAATCTATGGCTTTAGCTCAATAATTCAACTCTATGCAACATAATCACATGGTTAAAGAGATCAACAAAACATAACAGCAAGTCATCTCCATCAACTCCTACTAACATGAAAGTTTTAGGAACTTCTTAGCTCAACAACATCAACACATATAGCATTAATTAAATAGGGCACAAAACTCATTCAAACATAAACCACACCAAGAAACTCCATTTTCATGGACATCTAACCTCAAAGCAAGAGTAGGGCACATGGGTGGACTCAACCCATGTTTTGGATAGCCATACATACCTTAGTGAAGACTTGAAGAAAACCTTGTGGTTGGGTCTTCAATGGAGAACTCAAACCTTAAAGCTCTTGGAACCCTTCTTGTTGGAAATGGAGAAGAAGAACAAGAGAAAGAGAGAGAGGAACTCCTAGGGCTTTTTAGAGACAGAGTGAGGGAATGAAAAATTATCCCAAAATGAGGTAAGGCTGATACATATATAATTTGTGGGAATTCCCAAATTACCCCTTCTCAAAAGTTCTGAAAAATAGGTAAAAATGCTTCTGGCGCGATAGTGGCGCGTCGCGCCCTTGCAGCACCAGGCTGATTACGCCTAAATCCTGCACATCTCGTAGTGGAGCGCCGCGCCAAGGACCAAACTACTGAGGTATATTTCTGACACGATAGTGGTGCATCGCGCCCTTACAGCGCCAAGGCCAATATTTTTTGGGTTATGGAAATTGGCTTGAAAAACCCTGCACACCTTTTAGTGGCGCGCCACGCCAGTGCCCAAACTACTGAGGCATGTTTTTGGCGCGATAGTGGCGCATCGCGTCACTGCGGCGCCAAGCCCAGTTTTCCAGCAATCTCAACCCGGGCCTGAAAATCTCTATTGTGCTAGTTCATCTTAGGATCATCATATGTTTTCACTCCGAACTCTAAAAATTACATTCTTGGTGGCGTTGGAAAGAAGACCCGATGACCTTTAATTTCATGGGTCCTGGGCCACCCAGATTGTCGTCTTTCAAAAGATAGGATTGTTAGAAGTCGACCCCTCATGTGAACTCATCCTAAAACTTAGCCACGATGAATCTTTTGGACTTAGCTTGGTCTTAGGGGCCTTCGTGACCCCACATCACCTCTAGCACTTCTCAATTTCTCAAGGACTCGTCTTAATTCCTGCAAATGCTCCATAATACTCGAGTTCGACCCTATCCAAATACAAGAAGGGTCCGAATCTTAGGGAAAACCTTTGAGGGGTGTTATATTATCTCCCCCTTGGGATCATTCATCCTCGAATAACAAGTAACCAAGAATGGACTCGGGGTGCAAATCACAATCAAGAATTTAGTCATTCAATCAATCAAATTCTTAAACAATTATCAATCAAGACTCAAAAGTCACAAATGAATTCAAGTCAAGGAAATGGGCATTACCTTCAACATTCTCATCGTAGGCACGAATAGATGTGGATATTTAGATTTCATGGCTTCCTTCGCTTCCCATGTAGCTTCCTCAACAAATTGCTTTCTCCAAAGGACCTTGACTGAGGCGACCTCTTTGTTCCTCAATTTATGAATTTGGCGATCAAGAATTTGGACCGGAACCTCTTCAAAGGATAAGTTATCCTTAACTCCAATGCTATCAGTGGGGACGACCAATGAGGGATTGCCCAAGCACTTTTTCAACATTGAAACATGGAATACCGGATGAATAGAGGCTAGCTCTGAGGGTAACTCCAACTCATAGGCAATACTCCCAATCCGCCTCAGGATCTGGTAAGGACAATATATCGAGGACTAAGCTTTCCCTTCTTTCCAAACCTCATGACACCTTTCATGGGTGACACTCTTAAGTACACCCAATCACCCACCTCAAACTCTAAGTCTCTTCTCCTCACATCGGTGTAAGATTTTTGGCGGCTTTGGGCTGTCTTTAGCCTATCTTGAATAATTCTCACTTTCTCCATGGCTTGGTGGACAAGTTCAGGCGCAATCAACTCGGCTTCACCAATGCCAAACCACCCAATAGGAGATCTACACCTCCTCCCATACAAAGCTTCATAAGGAGCCATTTGAATGCTTGCATGATAGCTATTATTGTACGCAAACTCTATGAGAGGTAAGTGGTCATCCCAATTTCCCTTGAAGTCAAGCACACATACCCTCAACATATCTTCCAATGTCTAGATGGTGCGCTCTTCTTGGCCATCCATCTAGGGGTGGAAGGTTGTACTCAAGTTCACCTTTGAACCTAATCCCTTCTGAAAGGATTTCCAAAATTGGGAAGTGAATTGGGCTCCTCTGTCTGATATGATAGACAAAGGGACCCCATGCAATCTGACGATCTCCTATATATACAACTTTGCATAATATTCTGCAGTGTCAGTAGTCTTAACCGCCAAGAAGTGAGCTGATTTCGTCATTCTATCCACAATCACTCAAATAGAATCAATTTGCTTTCGAGACTTCGGCAGGCCTATAATAAAGTCCATGTTGATCATCTCCCACTTCCATTCTAGAATTTCTATGTTTTGGGCTAAACTACATAGCCTTTGATGCTCCACCTTCACCTATTGGCAATTCGGGCATTTGGAAATAAATTCCGCAATATCCCTCTTCATCCCACTCCACCAATAGATTTCTCTCAAGTCATGGTACATTTTTGTGGAGCCTGGATGAATAGAGTACCTGGAACTATGCGTTTCGGCCATAATCCTTTCTCGAACATCACCGACATTAGGTACACACAATCTACTTTGGTACCTCAGCACACCATCTCCCCCTTTGGTGAAAACCCTCACCTCTTGTTTGTGAACAACTTCCTTCAACCGGAGGAGGATGGGATCCTGATCTTGTTTCTCCTTTACCTCTGCTACAAGTAAGGATGTAGACCCATCCTGAATGGTAAATCTGCCTTCATTGTTCTCTTCCAGGTAGACTCCCAATCGGGCTAGTCTATGTACCTCCTTTGCCAATTCCCTCCTTCCCTCTTCTACATCGGTAGTGCTACCCATAGACAACCTACTAAGAGCATCAGCAACAATATTAGCTTTATCTGGATGGTAGAGGATGCTCATATCATAGTCCTTGAGTAGCTCAAGCCATCTCATTTGCCTCAGGTTGAGTTCCTTCTGGCTAAAGACGTATTGTAAGCTCTTGTGATCGATGAACACATCAACATGCACTCCGTACAAGTAGTGGCGCCAAATTTTAAGCGCAAACACCACGACTGCCAACTCGAGTTCATGAGTTGGGTAGTTTCGCTCATGAACCTTAAGTTGCCTTAAAGCATAAGCTATCACCTTCCCCCTCTGCATCAACACGCAACCCAAACTAATTCTGGATGCATCATAGTAGACCACAAAGCCCTTTGTTCCATCGAGCAAGGTCAGGACAAGAGCAGTGGTTAGCTTGGCCTTCAGTTTCTAGAAACTCCCCTCGCAAACATCGAACCATTGGAACTTAGCCTTCTTTTGGGTCAGCTTAGCCCATGGTGATGATATGGATGAGAATAATTCTACAAACCTTCGATAATATCCAGCCAAACCCAAAAATCTCCTTATCTCTATAGGGGATGTGGGTCTGGGCCAATTCTTCACCACCTCAATCTTCTGAGCGTCAACCTAAATACCATCTCCAAACACAACATGGCCTAAGAAGGCCACTGATGCAAGCCAAAATTCACATTTAGAGAACTTTGCATATAATACCTGGTCTCTCGAAGTTTGTAAAATGACTCTAAGATGATAGGCGTGCTCCTCTTCATTCTTGGAGTAGACCAGAATATCATCTATGAATACAATCACAAATATATCAAGATATGGTTTAAACACCCGATTCATGAGATCCATAAAAGTTGCGGGGGCATTAGTTAACCCAAAGGACATGACCAAAAATTCAAAGTGGCCATAACGAGTTTGAAAAGCAGTCTTCGGAATATCACATTCCCTCACCTTCAACTGATGGTAGCCGGATCTCAAGTCTATCTTTGAAAAACAAGTGGCACCCTGAAGTTGATCAAATAAATCATCTATTCTGGGGAGAGGGTATTTGTTCTTTACGGTGACCTTATTCAGCTGCCTGTAGTCAATACACATTCTAAGGGACCCATCTTTCTTCCGCACAAATAGGACTGGAGCACCCCATGGTGAGACACTCGGCCTAATGAATCCCTTATCTAATAAGTCCTTCAACTATTCTTTCAACTCCTTCAACTCGGCCGGAACCATTCTATATGGAGGGATTGAGATAGATTGGGTATCAGGAAGAACATCAATCCCGAAGTTGATCTCCCTATCAGGAGGGACTCCAGGCAGATCCTCAGGAAAAACATCGGGAAACTCATTGACAATCGGAACCGACTCAAGGGATAGAGACTCAACATTTCCATCTTTCACTCGGACAATGTGATAGATACACCCTTTTGAGATTAGCTTCCTGGCCCTAAGGTAAGAAATAAACCCACCTTTAGGCATGACAGGACTCCCTTTCCACTCTATGACTGCCTCATTCGGGAATTTAAACTTGACAATCCGAGTCCTACAATCAATAGAGGCGTAACAGACATAAAGCTAGTCCATGCCAAGGATCACATCGAAATCCGCCATGTCTAACTCAACCAAGTCAGCCAAGGTATCCTTGTGATGAATTGACACAGTGCAATCTTTATAGACTCTCTCAGCTAAGACAGAATCACCGACATGAGTAGCTACACTGAAAGGCTCAAGAAGACATTCGGGAATTTTATCAAATTTACTAGCCATGTAAGGAGTCACAAAATATAGTGTGGCACCCGGATCCATCAAAACATAGCAATCAAGAGAAGAGACTCGAATCATACCCGTTACAACGTTTGGAGAGTTCTCTTGATCTTGGCGACTACCCATGGCATATAAATGGTTTGTACCTCCGCTGGTGCCTGAAGTAGTGCCCCTCTGATTACCTCTAGCCGGCGGTGCGGTGGCAGAATGCTGAACTCTATTTCCCCCTATTGGATACTCCCTCTGGAAATGGTCCATTTAGCCGCATTTGTAATAACCAACCCTTCCTGCCCTGTATTCTCCTAAGTGGAGCCTACCACACTTGTTGCATGGTGGCTTTCCTCTCGAGCCTTGACTTACACTGGCATGGGATTGAGAACCCTGGGGTTTGATATTTTGGTGACTCTGTCCCTACCGATCATACCTGTTCTGCGGCATAGGTGCACTAGCGGTGGATGAGGCATAGTAGGAAGGCCTCTTCTGGAAGAAGGAGCTGTTGCCCTTGATTTTATTCTGTTCATTCTCATGGCCCGCTGATTTTACCTTCTTGCTCAGATACTCCTCTCTGTCTTTCCTCTTCTCATCCTCTACCTGTTGAGCATACACCATTAATCTGGAAATATCCATATCCAAGTTCAACAATGTTGCTTTGCATTCCTTCTTTATATGCCTCCCTAATCCGGAGACGAACTTCCTCATCTTTGACCTCATATCTAGGATCATTTCTAGAGCATACCTGGACTGTTGGATAAACTTCAGGCCATACTCCTTAACTATCATACCCTCCTGTTTCAGATTTACAAACTCTTCCACTTTTGCTTCCCTCAGTTCACGGGGAAAGAAGTGGTCAAGAAAGGCTCCCTCAAATTCATCCCACCTAGCAGGTTCAACATCCTCACCCCTACCTTGCTCCCATTGGTTATACCAGATGTTGGCCACATCCTTGAGTTGATAAGACACCAACTCAACCCCTTCAATTTCTGTAGCATGCATGGCTTTCAGAATTTTCCACATCTCATAAATAAAGATTTGGGGGTCTTCCTCAATCTTAGAACCCGTGAATGCAGGAGGATTCATCCTCAGAAAGTCTCTAATTCTAGTGGTAGAAGATGGCTTTTGGGGACTAGAGCTAAGAGTCGGCGAACTTTGGTTACCATTTCGGGCAGCCACTAATTGCGTGAGCATTGCAAACGCCCCTCGAAATTATGCCTCTGATGTGGGTGCAGGCGGAGTAGCAGGCACTTGGGTTGCCTCTGCATACCTTGCAGGTCGGCCTCTAGCCCTTGCTGGGCGTACCTCTGATTGGGGCATCTCGGCGTTGTCAACATTTCTCTGGCTAGCCGTGCATTTAGGAGGCATTATCTGTAATGTATAAACGCATGAATTAGAAGGGAAGTTTCATAGAGTTTAACTCCATCGCACGAATTCAGAGTATGAAAGAGGGGAAACAATTCCTAATGTCCTATAGCCTCCTGCTTATAAGTGTGGTGCACAACACACCCATAAGCAAGACTCTACTAGACACGGCTTTATAGACTCCCTAGGACACTTAAACTCTGGGCTCTGATATCATGTTTGTCATGCCCCGAGAGGGTACCCTAGATGTGACCGGCACTTGAAAGCCATTGCTGACCTTCAAGTGAACCACCTAGCTCAATCACTCCATCATTCAGTCATATATTCTCAACGGAAGACTCAATTATAACATGCTATTTATAATATGGGGGCCGAAGGCCAAATATGTTTGACTCAACAAAATAAGTATAATAGAACTCCCCAAAATAACAGTCCAAACTCCCCACACTCTAGTCTATGAAGCCTCTATTGAAGTCTGGGAGGTGCCAATGACAAGCCCATGGCTACCAACAATCAAGATGAAGGAAACAACAACAAAAAAACCATATAAGGAAGCTCAACATCCTCCGGAAGCTAGAAGGACTCACCAACTAGCCGGGAGTGTATGTGGATCTTCAACGAAGTGCTGGTTGATGATCTCTGGTACCTGTCTCTGCATCATGAAACGATGCAGGCCAAATGGCGTCAGTACATGGAATGTACGAGTATGTAAAATGGTCGGATGAAACAAACATCAAGGAAACATCAACATCAACTCAGGGTCTCAACTCATACATACATGACAACTCACTCAAGTGTCCCTAGTCTAACAAGAATAGTTTAGATGGGACTAACTCATAAGCCACTCAACTCAACTGACTTGGAGCACTATCAAGACCTAAATGGGAGTTTCTCTTATCCGACAACCATCACCTATGAGCCGATGATAGTACAACAATCAGACGTTATTGCCACGTCCATCCATACCTTGCCAGGGCATGAACGCCTCCCTAATCATGGATACCATCGATTAGTCAAGTCCTATCATTTCAGGACAAATAAATGGGAAACATCCGACTTTAACGGTTCGATCCCATGGGAAGCATCCGACTTTAAAGGTTCCATCCCTACCTACATTGGCGGTGTAGTTCCGGGGGTTCGAGTATGGACTATACTCTCGCCCGCCTCGGTGCTCGATACTCCTCCCATGACTCTATGCTCATAAGACTCCCTCCAATCATCTCAAACAAGCCCTCACGGCTAGTTTCATGTGGGACATTGCCAACTCATCAATTCTATTCTCATTTCAACTTAATTAAGTCATAATGGCAAGTTCCATTTAGGACCTCGTCCACTCGTCAATTCTATCCCCCAATTAACTCAATCAAGCCTCATTTAGATAAGCATTTATGACATCTCCTCAAAACTCATCACAACTCTATGGCTTTAGCTCAATAATTCAACTCTATGCAACATAATAACATGGTTAAAGAGATCAACAAAACATAACAGCAAGTCATCTCCATCAACTCGTACTAACATGAAAGTTTTAGGAACTTCTTAGCTCAACAACATCAACACATATAGCATTAATTAAATCGGGCACAAAACTCATTCAAACATAAACCACACCAAGAAACTCCATTTCCATGGACATCTAACCTCAAAGCAAGAGTAGGGCACATGGGTGGACTCAACCCATGTTTTGGATAGCCTTACATATCTTAGTGAAGACTTGAAGAAAACCTTGTGGTTGGGTCTTCAATGGAGAACTCAAACCTTGAAGATCTTGGAACCCTTCTTGTTGGAAATGGAGAAAAAGAAGAAGAGAAAGAGAGAGAGGAACTCCTAGGGCTTTTTAGAGAGAGAGTGAGGGATTTAAAAATAATCCCAAAATGAGCTAAGGCTGATACATATATAATTTGTAGGAATTCCCAAATTACCCCTTCTCAAAAGTTCTGAAAAATAGGTAAAAATGCTTCTGGCGCGATAGTGGCGCGTCGCGCCCTTGCAGCACCAGGCTGATTACGCCTAAATCCTGCACATCTCATAGTGGCGCGCCGCGCCAAGGACCAAACTACTGAGGCATATTTCTGACACGATAGTGGTGCGTCGCGCCCTTACAGCGCCAAGGCCAATATTTTCTGGGTTATGGAAATTGGCTTGAAAAACCCTGCACACCTTTTAGTGGTGTGCCGCACTAGAGCCCAAACTACTGAGGCATGTTTCTGGCGCGATAGTGGCGCGTCGCGCCACTGCGGAGCCAAGCCCAGTTTTCCAGCAATCTCAACCCAGGCCTGAAAATCTCTACTGTGCTAGTTCATCTTAGGATCGTCATATCTTTTGACTCCGAACTCCAAAATTACATTCTTGGTGGCATTGGAAAGTCGACCCAACGACCTTTAATTTGATGGGTCCTGGGCCACCCAGATTGTCGTCTTTCAAAAGATAGGATCGTTAGAAGTCGACCCCTCATATGAACTCATCCTAAAACTTAGCCACGACGAATCTTTTGGACTTAGCTTGGTCCTAGGGGTCTTTCGTGACCCCACATCACCTCTAGCACTTCTCAATTTCTCAAGGACTCATCTTAATTCCTGCAAATGCTCCACAATACTCGAGTTCGACCCTACCCGAATACAAGAAGGGTACGAATCTTAGGGAAAAATCTTGAGGGGTGTTACACGATGTGTGTCACAGACCAAATGGGAACCAACTATAAAAGTTGTCAGCACCTACTGTGGTTGGTAGGCAAATCAGAAGAGACTACAAACCATGGGACCTAATAGACAAACCTGGTCCCATGAACGATGTGCATCACAAACCAATAGGAATCAACTGTAAAAGCTGCCACCACCTACTGTGGTTGGTGGGCAGCAGCTGAAGGACAGCATGAGTCCAGCCAATCAGAGTGGACTAGGTTGTTTCATCCATATAATTAAATATCATTTTTAGGACATGAAATAATTTAGTTCTACACATCATATTTACAAGGCAAAAGAAAAAATGTGTGTGTGCTCAAAAGAAAGAACAACTTCCTAAGGCAGCAAGGGACCTGATCGAGCTATTGTTGAAGAATAGTTTTTAGGTTGTTTCTTTGTTGTAATGTTGAGTCTAGTGGGATAAATATTGTAAGATCAGTTTCTACACCATAAAGAAACATTGATCAGCCTGTTTATCATTAGTGTGTTGGGTTCTTGGTTAAGTGTTGACCTTGAATCAGTGAGTTTCTATATTAACTAAGGGGTAGTTGTGTAGTGAACAATAGTTTTATTGCTAGTTTTCGAATCATTGCTAGAATTTGCCTTGATCGGAGTGTTCAAAGTACGTCAACTAGAGTTGGTTGGGGTAGTGGGCAATAGAGATATTGCTTAGGCTCGAAGTCTTGTAATAGATGTATTGCAAGCCGAGGGGTGGAGAGGGTTAGTGTCTAGTTACAATAGGTTGTAATAGACTACTTTGCTCTTGCATCTTAGTGAAGAATGAAATTAAATAATCATCAGAAATGATACTACTGATCAATCATCAAATTTGAGATCGACTGCTCATAAAATTTGGTGAAGAAAATATGAAAAGAACTCTATAAGTCATTTTCTCACCTTAAGTGATGAGCCATCCAAGCATAGGTGCTTAATCCTTTTTAATATTGGGTTCACATCAAAACACTCAAATGTTACCGTATAGCTGCTAAGGAGAGACAAATTCACAAGTTTTGGAGAAACCATTTTAACAGAATCAACATCAAAACAAAGTTTCAACTCTAAAGTCTCGAGCATTGGAAGAATAAGAGTAGTGTTTCTTGATCGAATAGTACTGACAATTTCAGACTGTTCTAGCTGAAGGCTAATAAGATTGGGAAATTGGGTACCATTCGGCAGCTTAAAGATACACCTTGATAGCTTCAAACGTGTCAATGTTGCACAAGTAAATATGCTATCAGGCAACACATATCTTTCAGCATTGGCCATATCTAGAGTGAGCTTTTGGACACCATGATTTGATACAAAGATGATGCATTGATCCACGTCTGACTGAGATAATATGTGTGTTTCAGAGATAAGATGAAATCCCAGAACATTTCCAGTATGTTGCATTAGAATTTTATGAATTACGGTTGTAGAAGAAGCGCCAATATTAGACACATACTGAAAAAAAAGGGGATCAAACACAAGGTGTGGTTGTGTAGACCATAACCGTCTCCATTGCTTCGATAAGGTGCTACTTCTTGCAGAATATTTGATGGGCACGAGCTCTAGTATTTTATGTAGTATGTCAATTGGTAATTCACAAATAATAGACTTGCTCAGATCACTAGCTAACTTGCTTCTAGCACATCCACTCATTCTTAATTTGTTTCTGCAAATATTTTACATTCAGATTTAGATATTACTTGAGGGCTCTATATATAGATTTTAATGAACAACTTTTAAGTCTCAAGATAACCAATGGGCACTTTCTTGAGTTCTTCAAAGGACTTTTTCTTGAACTTCCCAAGTTTGTTTATTTTCCTATAGGATTTATTTGACATAATAAAGGTGGAACTAATATTTGAAACAGAGCATGTACATAAATGGATTCACATTGATTAACTGTCCGGAAGTAAATGCTACTCCAAATAATAAATTAACGAGGTGTTTCATTGATATTCAGTGGAATTTTAGTTTTTCTGTCTAAATCTTAGTCCATATTAAGTGAATGGTTGGGGATACGACACACCCTTTAAGAAAAATATTGAAGGACATAAATCAAAGACTATTTTTCACTATTTCTCTTTTGATTATTTTCAAAGTATTTTACTAGAAATTGTAAAGTAGTTAAGAATCTTATTAAAGGAAGCATAAATAAGGAAAAAAGTTCCAAAAGTTCTCTTGAACATTGAATAATTCACTTATATTAAATTATAAAAAATAAAAAAAAGTATTAACAATTCATTTAATATGGACCAGAAAAAGCATCATGCAACAACAATAACTATGCCTCAAAGCTAAACAAGTGGGGGTCGACTATATGAATCTTCACTGCATTTTATTGGCCATACTTTTTTTCGTTTAGGATAGTGTGCTATCCATAGATTCCTTTCAATTCATTTCTTTCTTACTGTTTTATGGGCTGGTAGGCGGTAACGTGCGCTTATGCATATACAATAGGGATTGTATTACACTTGAGGTTAATTCTTCTAATTGAGACAAGTCTAACCTCAAATGAAATTATTTTCCACTGCCTATAACCAATTTCGTTTGATTTCAGAGGTTTAGCCAACCAAGAGAATTGGGACGTTAATGAACCACAAGTCACGAAGCAAGAATTTCATAGTAGTAATTCAGGCAGTTTCCTCAAACTAATATTATGATATGTATGTTTTACTGTGCCTCGAGATTATTTTTTTAAGATAAAAAGAATAATTTTATTCATCAAGATTATGAGTACAAATCTATTTATCCCTTGATTCTTCTCTCCTTACATTTCTCCGTAATTCGAGAGACGTTAGTGGTGTATTTCTCGAATTAGGATGATTTGAATTTGATCTCCATCATGAATCGAGGGACGTTAATAGCGTACTTCTCAAACTAGATAGCATGATTTGAACTTGTTCTCCGTGCATTCAAAGGATTTGTGGATCTTCTTAAAGTATTGATTATCAAGAACATTTTGACATATTTTGATCTCTTTGTAAATATTCCATGAATATATGAAATTTTCAAGACCCTCGAGAAACATATAGACACTGCTTGGTACTGTAAAGTGGCACACAACAAAATTTAATAAAAGTTGAACCGAAACAGCAACAGCTGCAACAGAAATTTGCATTTATGCATCTGTCAAATGCAATACATTGTGGCATGAAAAACAGAATGAATAACAAAGAAAAATGAGATTCAAATAAAGTTTTAAATTTTATATTTAAACATAGTAATAAATATCATAGTGAGTAATATAACAAAAGAAGGTCCATACAACTGCTACTAGCTAGGGACAGTGGATTCACGTGTGTTTTGTTTAAGAAATGAATAGTTAAAGTGTCTATTTGTGCACTATGAAAGTTGGAGGTCATACTTAAAATTTGAGGCCAAGTTTAGGGGACAATTTATGTATTATGCCTTTTCTAAAAGTGTGCAAAAATAGAGTTACTAATATTATAATGCATATTCAAAAGATAAATAAATGACATGGTCAATCTTTTAAGTTCATATAGTTCAATTAACTAGGTTAGTCATCATTTGTAAAAAAAGATAAATGACGAATAAATTAAATAAGTTTAGTTTCCATCTCTAGAAAATAGAATTGGAAAAATAGAAAAGAAATTCCATAAATTCTATTAAATTGATATTGTTAAAAGGATATTGATGATTTTTAAGTTTCTTCATTTAATTACACATCTGTTTTTAAAAAATATATATATATATTTCTATATCAATTTCAAATTTAATATAATTCATCATTTTTTAAAGAGTTTATTCAAGTTAATACATAAAAAGGAGTTACGTTGAAATAAAATGAATAGTAAATATAAAAAAAATAAAAAATTAAAATAAAAAGAATGTGTCTAATAAATTTAAATAAAGACAAATTAAAAAGAAGAAATGCTATAAAAGAGAAAAATAATTAAAAATGAGAAGAAGATCCAAACTTTAAGCTTATCCATGACATTGAGACAATTCTTAAACCCCTTATCCACTGAGTTAAGCTTTTCACTTATTTTTTGAGGGTTCATTTTAATATATATACTCATAAAATCAGAATTTGACCTTACATATAGTGTAATATTTGGACGAAGGGAGTTCGGGTGAACCCTTGGACATAACCTAGATCCGCCCCTGCATGTGAGGCGATTCAAAGGCTTTACTTCCTATTAAGTTGATGTACGAGCACAAATGCAAAGTAACCAACGACATAATGTTGAAATACAAGCTTGATAAGTTGCAACTCAATTTCCCTGAGGTGATTAAATGTCACACCTTAGAAACCTTCCAATTCAAGATATTCTAGTGCTGGAATATCATCATCTTCATCAATCACCTAAAGAAGGATTATCAACAAACCAACTTTCAAAACTTTTTGAGGATAAGAATTTAGTACTTTCTTGGCGTTCTTCAGAGTTTTACCTGATGTATAAGAATTGGTCTCAGAAAGATTCTGGAATTGGTGATCGACTTCTTGAATAATTTTACTTATACATTGTGTTCAAGCAAACTTTCATGCACCTCAAGTTTTTGCGGGATGTCTTCATCGTCCAACCAATATTGTGTAATTAATTTTGGTACAAAAACTTAAAGAGTTGTTGGGTAACCATTTGTGAAATTTACCACTAGAGAATTCAAACATCTGTCATCCACAATGGAACAACTTATATATGCCAAAGCAAATCAGACTATAAATGGGACATTTGCTGCGAGATAGAATGCCCTCTTAGGGAGAAGCTAATTCTCCGCTTTAAGAAAGTATTTTTAAACTAATGCCAATTCAATTTAAATATGAAATCTATGCACTTTAAACAAAAAAAGTCGTAATACACCACAGGGATCCACGCATCCTTGAGTACTTAACCACTACTGATTTTGGTGATGCTCGAGGAATCCAGCTTAGCAGCTCACTCAATTGTTCCTCAAAACTTGTGGCATTTCCTTTATCACACTGTTCAATAATCATCATCTCAAATTTTTTAGAATGAGAAATGAGGATTCTTATTAAGTACATTTCAGTACTTGATCCCTTGAATTTCCTTAACCTCATTGTTCGAATATTTCTCAGAGCTTCAACCACACGATCTTCTTCTATTGATAAGTAAGATAATAGTTTCATTGAGTCCTTCAATGTCTCATCAACCTGAAGAAAAAGACAGTAGTCAACCTACATTCCCAGAAGATACATACTTTTCAATTTAGGCAGCGTAGTTAGACTGGATAAAGCTGTTACCAGAAAAAGAGAACATAAGAAATCTGTGTTTTAAATATTACACGACACTTACGTGACAAAAGCATGTCAAGATGAAAAAGTTCTTTAAAAAAATTCAAATATTGAAAGATATGATATAAAACAACAAAAATAGTATATAGAACTGTCCTTATTAGGCACAGTATGTTTTACCTTCACAACCTCATCTATTTCAATTTCATAAAGGTTAGGAGAATTGCGAAGAAGGCAAAACGCACAAGAAATACTTTCAACTGAAATCTTGAAGTCACAAATTTTCAAGCATCGCAGTTTTAGTGGCCGGTGAAGCCTGTCTGGCACACGAACAGACCCTAGTTTCTGAAACAGCAAATTTACAGAAAAAGTAAAATTATGGGGTGTTAGTTCATTCGAACAGCTAGGAATCCAAAAGACATAAGAAAAAAAGGTTATTTTCTCACCTCTAGGGATGTTCCATTCAAGCAAAGGTTCTTAATGATTCTAAAGATTGGGTTCACGTTAAAACACTGAAATGTAATTTTATAGCTGCTGAGGATAGAAAAGTTCTCAAGTTTTGGAGAAACCATAGTAACAGACCAACGCCAACACAAAATATCAACTCCAAAGACTCAAGCATTGGCAGATTAAGTTTGCCTTCTGATCCTCGATGACCAGCAATTTTAGAATGTTCTAACTGACGGCTAGTAAGATAGGGAAGTCGGGTACCATCCGGAAGCTGAAAGATACACTTTGAGATCTTCAAATGTGTCAATGTTGCACAAGTAAATAATTTATTAGGCGACATGTAATTTTTATCATTTGCCATATCGAGAGCGAGCTTCTGGATACCATGCTTCGAGACAAAAATGATGCATTGATCCACATCTGACTGTGCTAGTTCTCATGTACTCGAGATAAGATGAAATCCTATAATATTTCCAGTGTGTTGCATTAGAATTTTATGAATTACGCTTGCAGCAGAAGCCCCAATATTAGATACATACTGAAAAAACAGGGGATCAAACACAAGGTGCGGCTGTGTGGACCATATATGTATCCATTTCTTCGATAAGACACTAGTTCTTGCAGCATCTTGGATGGGCATAAACTCTAGTATTGTATGTAGTATGCGATTTGGTAAATCACCAATAGTGATAGACTTCCTCACGTTACTAGCTACCTCACCCATGCTTCTTCTGTGAAATATTTTACAATTCTGTTTTGATTGAACATGAATTGAGGGTCTATAAATAGTTGTCTTGGTATTAGCAGTGATGAACATTAATTTGTGGAAATTAATGCACAGTTGTTAAATAGGAAAGAAAGCCAATAGGCACTTTTATTGAGTTCTTCAAAGGACTTTTTGTTGAACTTCCCCAAGTCTGGTCATTCACATTGAATTCATTTAACAAATCAATGTTGGAACTAATACTTGAAATAGACATATGTTGATACTCTCCCCGTCCATCTTTACCTGTCCAATATTGATTTGATATACTCCTTAAGGTTTAATAAATAGAATGTTAATTCAATATTTTGGGAAATGTATTGGCAATTTTTTATATTAATAATAAGGGTAACTAGGAACTAAGTGTTCGTAGAAAGGAGAGATGGTTGCCATCTCTTCAACAGGGATGGGAACAGCCTTCGGGCTTTACCTGTTATCAGAGACATCCGGTTAAGGCTACCCACTTCAGTGGATCTTACCCAATTTTTTCAACCCAAAAAAAAAAAAAAAAACTTGGAACTAAAAGTGATAAATTTTCTCTTAATTCTCCAAAATGGACAAGTAAATATTATCATCTATTTTAAGTATTGAACAAGTAAAAGTCGATGGAGAGGTAATTATTACTTATCCATCCATTTTTAGTTGTCCACGTTTACTTGGCACACCTCTTAAGAAGTATTCCCTATGTTCACTTGTACTTGCCACATTTTTCTTCATGAGAGTCAGTTTGACCAATATTCGGAGCTAAATTGAATTAGATTAATTTAGATATTCGAATACTATATGAATAATTATGTAAGTTGCAATCCTTCCCATATTAATATGATGTATCTTAAAATGTTGATCAAATTTTTGTAGTTCGACTCGCGAGAAGCAAAACGTGACAAGTAAAGGTGAACGGATGGAGTAATTAATAAAATGATGTATTTATCATATCACCCTTTAAATAAAATAAATTCAATGTTTTGAAACTAGACAAGTTAAAGTGGACTTCTAACTTTTAGTATAGTGAATAGGTAAAAATGGACTGAGTGAGTACAAATCAAGAAAGCATATCATAAAAATAACACCGGTTCATCACTTTTTCAACTTGTAAATGAAAAATAATTGTTAGTTTGCAAAGTAGTTGAAAACTAACCTCCTTTTAGTTTTTTTAAAAAGTTGAAAACTAAACACTTTTTTGTGCGGAAATAAAATCTGATAAAAATATGCTTTGGTAAAACAAGAAAAAATCTCGACAGAGATTTGAACTTTTGCAAGTAAAACTCCAACACAACGTAAAATTTGAAACATGTATGTAAAATACAGGACAATCTGCTGGAGTTTGACCTTTTACTAGAAGAAATTCTAACAAAATGTGTTGGAGTTTGTATGTGAGTTATGGCTTTCTGTCTTCTACTTCAGCACAAACTGAAACGGTATCTAATTTCACAAATCGATAGGATTACAAGAAAAAAAATTTATGCAAAGACTTCCAATAGATATGCAGATTCAATATTCAGTTTAAATATGACATAAATCAATTCACTTGACCAATAAGTCGTAATATCCCACTTCTTGAACCAGTCCTAAGTGAACTTGATTTCTGCTTTTGGTGATGCCCGACCATAGCTTACAAGTTTTTTCAAACAATCAATACAACATGTGGCATTACTTATTTTCTTGAACTGTTCAATGATCATCCTCTCGAGATTTGGAGAATGAGCAAGGATGACTTCTAGCAAATACATTTCAATAATTGTCCCTTTGAATTTCCCTAACTTCACTGTTCGAATCATCCTCAGAGCTTCAATGATCACTTGGTTGTGTGCCTTCAAGTAATAAAACAGTTCTGTTGTGTGAACTCGTGTCGCTTCAACCTAAAAGAAGGAATAATTATAGAACCAAATCAGTCGACCTACATTCTTGAAGATACATTTACATAGAACAAGGCCTAGTAGCGAACTCAAAAATATCTCTAAAGTGGCTCCATATTTAATAGACGTACTAAATACAACTCCATGAATAAGGAAATTGAAGGTTGCATATAAGATATAAAATATAATTGTACACAAAATTAAAAATTTCACTAAGGATGTTCATGATTTACTAAATATGTAGAATAGAACTGATTCAATTATGTGTAGAAAGTAACATTTAACCTATTTCACAGTATAATTTTCCAGAAAACAATGTTTAGCTGATGGACATTGAACTACAGCCCTTGAGCCTATGTAGCTCAGCCATAACCCTTGTTAGTCACGATATGTATCTTACCTTCACAATTTCATCTATGTCGAGTTCAACAAGGTTAGGAGAATTCTGCAGTAGGCAAAGTAGACAGGAAATACGCTTGACAGAAATCTTCAAGTCACAAATTTTCAGGCTTTGCAAGTTTGGTGATGCATCAAGCCTATCTGGCAAAGGAACCAATCCTAAGTTCTGAAAAAAAAAAAACATCTCAGATTTGATCACTTAGTATAGCAAATTAAGAAAAACAGCAAGGTATTAATATTCTCGCCTTTAGGGTTGAGCCATCCAAGCAGATGTGCTTAATCCTTTCAAAGAATGGGTTTACATTAAAACACTGAAACGTAACTGTATCGCTGCTAAGGATATAAAAGTTCACAAGCTTTGGACAAACCAAATTAACAGAATCAACATTAACACGAAATATTAACTCTAAAGTCTCAAGCATTGGCAGAAAAATAGTTGTGTAGTTTGATCCAATAGGACTGTGAATTGTAGAATCTTCTAATTGAAGGCCAACAAGATTGGGGAATTGGATATCAACAGGCAGATTAAAGATACACCTCGATAGCTTCAAATGTGTCAACGTTGAACAAGTTAATATTCTCTCAGGCAACACATATTTTTCATCAATGGCCATATCTAGGGTGAGCTTCTGGACGCCATGATTCGAGACAAAGATGATGAACTGATCCACATCTGACTGTAACAGTGCGTGTGACTCCGATATAAGATGGAATCCCTGGATAATTTCAGTATGTTGCATTAGAATTTTATGGATTACGCTAGCCGCAGAAGCCCCAACATGATGAAAGAACAGGTGATCAAACACAAGATGTGGCAGTGTTGACCATATATGTATCCATTGCTTTGATAAGATGCTAGTTATTACAGAATCTTTGACGGGCACGTTCTCTAGTATTCTATGTAGTATTTCATTTGGTAAGTCACCAATAATTGTAGATTTCCTCACATCACTAACTTCCTCGCATAGACTCATACTTCTTCTCCGAAATATTTTATATTTGAAAAATCTATTTGGTTGAACATGAATTGAGGATCTATAAATAGTTGCCTTACTTGTAGCAGTAGCCAGAAAACCAATAGGCACTTATTTTATTGGACTTCCCAAGTCTGTTCATTCTCATTGGATTTATTTATCAAATCGATGTTGGAAGGAGTCGAGAAGTCATGTAAATAAATTAAGATTGTCTACTGACAGTCATGTTGCGAGGAGGAAGCACCGCAACTAAAGTTTGATATGATAATTAATATGAAAAAAATTGGATACGAGAATTTTACGTGGAAACCCCTCTAACTAATAGAGAGGAAAAACCACGGGGTAGAAGGATCTCACTATTTAAAATATGGAGTACACTGCCCTCAAATACAAGGAGAAAACAATAATTAATACTTCTCTCCGGTAAAAGGAACAACTACTAAAGAGGACACTCAAGACTACAATATTTTTGTTGGTGTATAACTCTCTTTGTATTCTTACTCTCTCTTTCTGGGGATAAATCAAATGAGGGCAGAATGCCCTCTATTTATAAGAGGATGAAAACGCGTTGCTGCCAAACTTCTACGCTTTAATTTTCTTTCAGTCAAAAGGGGCAACAACTTTTGACAAAGTTGCTGCCAAAAAATCCTGGGCGGTGCTTTCTTGCCAGCTTTTTCTTTGCTGCTTTCTTTGACTTTTTTTTTTGCATTCCAGCTTTTTCTTTGCTTTCATTTTTGACTTCTTTCTTTCAAGTCAATTATGGGTATAATACTGTGGAACAAAGAAAAGCCCCATGAGATTCTCGAGAGCAGGAAATGACTCTAAAAAATTGACAATATCCTATTTTCCAGCCCCGCGATAATCATACTTATCCACAACTGATAGTTTTGTCAGAAGAGGGACACTTTTAAATAGAGATACTTACCAATATGTACACACGAAAGGGATTATTTTCAACAAAATGGGCATATGTATATGTAATGTATCAATAGGTATATATAATATATCGCTATTGTATAAATAGTGTATAATTCTGTATAGATGATGCAAAATTTTGTATCAGAGGTGAATATACATCTATATACATTGTTGATACAATAAAATATGCATTGCAAACAGATTTTGTTTCAATCTCAACTAACTCAAATCTCCTCTAAACAATTTCAAAAATTATATATGAGTTCCTCTTATGTTTTGAGTCTTTTTGATATATTAAGGGTAGCCCGGTGCACTAAAGCTCCCGCTATGCGCAGGATCCGGGGAAGGGCCCGACCACAAGGGTCTATTGTACGCAGCCTTACCTTGCATTTCTGCCAGAGGTTATTTCCAAGGCTTGAACCCGTGACCTCCTAGTCACATAGAAGCAACTTAACCAGTTACTCCAAGGCTTCCCTTTAAGTCTTTTTGATATATTATTCACTCAAAATAATTCACGTTTGTGGCAAGTCAATTTTAAAAGTCGAGATTCGAACAAGCTTCTAACATGGAAGAAGAAGAAGGAGGAGGAATGAAGGAAGAAGGAAAGTAGCAAAGAAATAAGGAAGAAGAAGAAGGAAGGAAGGAAGGAAGAAGAATGACGAAGAAGAAATGAGGAAGAGAAGAAGGAAGGAAGAAGTCATTAATGGTACGAAGAAGAAGACAAAGTAGAAAGCAAAAGCGAAAAAGCACTGCACTTGCAATTGAATGTGGCTGAATGACATCTTATGTAATTAATGATAATTGAGTTATTTTGGGTGTGAAATTTTGACCCAATGGACATATTGTCTAATTTTCCCTTTAAAATATATAAAAAATGTTGTACTGCTTGTGAAGTCAAAGGATCTCAGCATGGGAACACATTTCAAATACATCCTTGAAATATTATGAAACACCAATTGCTCAAGCAACAAGGAATGAGAGATTAAACTTTCAAGAGATCTGGAATAAATTGCAACTTTACATAATTCAAGGCTAATTAAGTCCTTTGAATGCTGGTGGAGGAACTACTAATTTTCAACAATCAAATGCCTATTTTGAGAACATGTAAAAGTTGAAGAAGGAAAATTTTATCGGTCAAACATTAGAAGTTTATGAACAAGATGTTGAATGTCATTCCTAGTGAGGAAAAATTACAAGGTAACTATCAATCATAGGATATGTTTTCAAACTAACTAGTCTCTAGTCTCTATTTAATGTCCCTCGCACATAAGGGTGGCAATTTCAACCTGTTTAAGTAAAATGAATCCATTTATCCCATATTTATTTAAGGGTAAATCACCTAAATCTACCATATTCAAGAAATATTTACCACATATAAAAACATAATTATTTTAACCATATATAGCGAATTGTTTGAATTAAATTAAGTACGATTGTTACTTTTATAAAACTCTCACCCACGATTTTCTCTTTCCCTGTTTCTCTATAAATTTGCTACACCAATATTCTCTCCAATCTTCTCACCCACGATTTTCTCCAAAATTAGGAAAATACTTACCTTCCTAGCTTCTCAACCACGACTTTCTAAATATTAATACTCCAATTTTGGAATTCGGTGATTATTGTAGAAGAATTGTGAATTTTAGGTGAACGTAGATTTGAATCAGTGGAAGAAATGTGATTTCTGAGTACATATCTATGATTACTTAAAGGTTTGAATGGTTGAATATTTAATTATTTCAAGGTTTGAATTAGATTGCATGCCTAATTCATTAGCGATATATGTCTTTGTCCTACGATTTTTTTTCAATTGTGATTCAATATGAAAGTTTATTTCTATTTCTATGTTTATCACGATTATGTGTAATACATTTGTTGTTCAATTTTAATTCATTTTTGTGGCCTACTGTCACGACCCAAGACAAGTGTCACGCCCTGGAAGGGTACCCTAGACGTGACCGGCACTCGAAGACCATTTTTGGTCCCCAAGCGAACCACTTGGTCCAATCACACATCTATTCAATATCAATCAACCAGCGGAAAGTTTAAAATAAAGAAATAATTTGGCGGGAAATCCAAATCAATGATCTAACTCAAGAAAGAAAGGCCATGAGCCAACAAATCAAACTTCGATCTTTGTCATTAAAATAGTTTGACAAGAATAATTCAAGGAAAGAAAATACTCAATCGACCCATCACTATCTAGTCTATGAAGCCTTTATCACTACTATCTAATTGGTGCCAATGACATGTTCATGGCTACCTCAAATCAAAATGAAAAGGTCTAACTTGATGCAAGAATGATATAAGCGGTGTCCTCCGGATGTAGGGGAGGAATCACCAATACGCTGAGTGTGGATAAATCCTCAATGGTGCTCCTATTGACGGTCTCTTAAATTTGTCTCTGCATCATGAAATGATGCAGGTCCAAATGGACGTCAGTACATGAAATGTACGAGTATGTAATATGGCAGAATGAAACATACCTCAAGGAAGAATAACGTTGGTTCGAATATCTCACTTCAGAAAAATAAGAGAGACTCAATCAAAGTATCATAAGTCCAAAGTAATAATATATTTTAGACAACGACCAATCACACACCATACAATCCAATTCAATCCAATCATATACAATACAGTTCAAATCCAATCATATACGATTCTATTCAATCCAATCACATATCACCTAATCCAATCCATCACCCACCATCTAATCCGATCCAATCGTACACAATCCAATCACCTATCATCTAATCCAATCCGATCATATACAATCAACTCGACAATCAACTCAAAGGACTCAACTCAATAATTATGCAAATTAAATTATGTAATGTTTTACGATTCAACTCAATCATCTACAATCACAATCAAACCAATCATATCATGCACAATCCACTCAATTTGGGAGTTTCTCTAAGCGACAACAATCCCACCACCTATATATAGGTGATGCACAATGAGTCACGCCGTTGCTCCATCCATTCATACTTGCCAGGGTATGAACGACTCAAACCAATCATGGATCCGTCAATCAATCAAGTCCTATCATTTTAGGACAATGAAATAGGGAAACATCCGACACGGTACAATCCCTTCCTACGTTGGCAGCATAGTTTATGGGATTCGAGTATGGACTATACTCTTACCCAATTTGATGCTCAATACTCCTCCCAAGACTGAATACACACATAGCCATTAAGTGAGTAAAATATTCAAAATACTCATTTAGTCTCTTAGGACTTAATTTCAAATCAACTCATTTAGTCTCATTGGACTCTCTTCAAAACTCAATCAAATATGGCCTCATTGGACCTTCTTCCAAATCAACTCATCTCAATCATCAAAATCTTCTTTTAAAGATTTGATACCATCTCAACTCAATGAATGCAGAAAATATTAGATGTCTTTAAAATATAATTTCAACTCCTCAACTCAAACTCAAAATAAACCCCCTTTTATGTAAAAATGCTCAACTTGTTTATACTCAAAATACTAACGTTCAAAATAATTAAAAGACTTCTCAAACTCAACTCATGCTTAAACTCCTTTTAAATCGAAGACAAAAATAATCATTCTTTCAAGCCAAAATAGTGTATAAATGGTTTATGCAAAAATGCTCACAAATCATTTATTTAAAACTCCTTCTCAAACCATAATTTATACTTATATGACTCCAATCAAATCAAATTATCATCACATCATTGTCAAATATCTCCTCCACAAATCCTCATTTTAATCCTATGTTCAATTTATCGAGATAAAAGGGCATTCTTAACTATCCAATTTATTCTTTTCATTCCAATCAATACATATATACACAAAATCAACCATCTCAACCTCCAGACAATTATAACAAAAGAAATCTCATCTTGGGTTCATGTGAATGAAGCATGAATCCATACTCTCAACAAAACTCAACTCAAGAATATCATTAATACACCTTAATTTATATACAATAATTCATTTGTAGTCTATAATATGAAAGATAACTATTTAGTAACTCAAGTCATGAAAATCCTCAATCAATTAATAGTAGATAAAAATGATCCTATAGTTTAGGAAATATTTTCAAGAAAACCTTCCTAGAAAGTTCAACTCTTTCACAACTCCTATCCAACACATCTAAGGGCATATGGAAGAACTCAATCCATATTTTAGGTTAGCCTTACATACCTTGGTGAAGACTTTGAAGGAACTTTGATGTTGGGTCTTCAATGAAAAGCTTGAACCTTAGAAATTCTTGAAGGTAATTTCTTGTTGGAGATGTTTGGAAGAGAAGAGGGATGAAGGTTAGGGTTTCTTTGGAGAGGCAAAAATCTAAAAAAAATATGGTCAGAAACGTTCCAAGTGAAGGTATATATAATTAGGGAAAAAGTCCAAGTTGCTCCTCTTTAAAAATCTGGAAAACAGGGCAAAAATCTTGCTAGCGCTATAGTGGCGTGTCGCGCCACTGCAGCGCCAAGCCAAAATAGGCTTAAAACCCTGCACATCTAATAGTGGCGCATCGCGCCAAGGACCAAACTACTGAGACTGTTTTCTGGCACTATAGTGGCGCATCGCGCCATTGGAGTGCCAAGCCTAAATTTTTTGCAGGGGTCGCCCAGGCCTGAAATTCCTACAGTACTAGTCTGTAGTAAAATGGTCATAACTTTCGACTCCAAACTCCAAAAATTATAAGCTTGGTGGAGTTGGAAAGAATACTCAAAGACCTTTAATTTTGTAGTTTCACGCCCCGGGAGGGTACCCTAGACATAACCGGCACTCAGAAACCATTTCTGGCTCCCAAGCGAACCACATAGCCTGATCACACATCCGTTCATTCATTCATTCAGCGGAAAGTTTAAAAGTAAAGAATAATTTAGCGGGCAACTCAAATCACCCATCCAGCTCAAAGAATAAAGGCCACGGGCCAACAGATCAACTAAAATATTTGTCATTAAAAGTAGTTTGAAAAGAATAATTTAAGGAAAGAAATACCCAATCGACCCTTCACTATCTAGTCTATGAAGCCTCTATCACTACTATATAATTGGTGCTAATGACATGTTCATGGCTACCTCAAATCAAAATAGAAAGGGCTAACTCAACGCAAGAATACATAAGTGGTGTCCTCCGAATGTAGGGAAGGAATCACCAATATACAGAGTGTGTATAGATCCTCAATGGTGCTCCTAATGACGATCTCTTAAACCTGTCTCTGCATCATGAAACAATGCAGGTCCAAATGGATGTCAGTACATGGAATGTACGAGTATGTAAAATGGCAGAATGAAACATACCTCGAGGAAGAATAACATTGGTCCACATATCTCAAATTAGAAAGATAAGAGGGACTCAAATAAAGCGTCGTAAATCTAAAGTAAGGATACAGTTTAGACAGAGACCAATCATATACCATACAATCCAATCCAATTATGTGTAATAAAGTTCAATTAAATCATATCGTATACCTAATCCAATAATATACCCTTCCATCGTACACTATCCAATCACATATCATATAATCCAATCCATCGCACATCACCTAATCCGGTCATATAGAATCAACTCAACAATCAACTCAGTGGACTCAACTCAATAAATATGCAAATTAAATTATGCAATGTTTTACAATCCAACTCAGTCATCAACCAATCTCAATCGAACTAATCATATCATGCACAAACCACTCAATTTGGGAGTTTCTCTAACCGACAACAATCCCACCACCTATATATAAGTGATTCACAATGAGTCACGCCGTTGCTCCGTCCATTCATACTTGCCAAGGTATGAACGACTCAAACCAATCATGGATTCGTCAATCAATCAAGTCCTATCATTTCAGGATAATAAAATAGGGAAACATCCGATACGGTATAATCCCTTCCTACGTTGGCGGCGTAGTTTATGGGATTCGAGTATGGACTATACTCTTACCCAATTCGGTGCTCAATACTCCTCCCAAGACTCTATACAGGCATAGCTATAAGTGAGAAAAATATTTAAAATACTCATTTAGCCTCATCGAACTCTTTCAAATCAACTCATTTAGTCTCATTGGACTCTCTTCAAAACTCAATCAAATCTGGCCTCATTGGACCCTCTTTCAAATCGACTCATCTCCAATCATCAAACTCTTCTCTAAAAAAATCTATATAAATCTCCAAAAATTACATTTTTAAGGAAAATAATGCTCAACTCATTTATACTCCAAATACTCATGTTCAAAAATATTTAAAAGACTTCTCAAACTCAAATCATGCTTAAACTCTTTTTAAATCGTAGATGAAAATAATTATCCTTTAAAACTCAAAATAGCGTGTAAATAATTTATGCAAAAATGTTCACAAAACATTTATTTAAAACTCTTTCTCAAAAGATTATTTATTTTCAAAATATTCGTAAGACTCCAATCAACTCAATTTATGCACATCACATACCACAAAATCACATTAGACTCCAATCCACTTCATCACACAACATCATCAAATACCATTATTCACATTATCATCAAACATCATCATCACCTTATCATCATCATCAAACATCATCATCACATCATTATCAAATATCATCATCACATCAATCGTCAAACATCTACTCCAAAATTCTTATTTTAATCCTTTGTTCAATTTATAGATGCAAAAGGACATTCTTAACTATCCAATTCATTCTTTTCATTCCAATCAATACACATATACACAAAACCATCCATCTCAAATCAAGACAAATTATGACCAAAGAAATCTCATACTCTCAACAAAACTCAACTCAAGAATATCGTCAACATCTATAAATCTATATACAAAGGTACATTTGAAATCAATAATATAAAAGATAACTATTTAGTAACTCAAGTCATTAAATCATCAATCAACTAATAGTACTTAAAAACATTCTATAGTTTAGGAAAACTTTCAAGAAAACCTTCTTAGAAGGTTCAACTCTTTCACAACTCCTATCCAACACATCTATGGGCATATGGAAGAACTAAATTCATATTTTAGGTTAGCCTTACATACCTTATTTGAAGACTTTGAAGGAACTTGATGTTAGGTCTTCAATGGAAGGCTTGAATTCTTGAAGCTCTTGAACCCTTCTTGTTGGAAATGGAGAAGAAGAAGAAGAGAGAGAGAGAGAGAAGCTCCTAGGGCTTTTAGAGAGAGAGTGGGGGCTGAAAAATATGATCTCAAAATAGTCTAGGGTGATACATATATAATTTGGATAAGTTCCCAAATTACCCCTCCTCAAAAGTTCTGAAAATAGGCTAAAAATACACCTGGCGCGATAGTGGCGCATCGCGCCCTTGTAGCGCCAGGCTGATTATGCCTAAAACCTGCACACCTCGTAGTGGCGCGCCGCGCCAAGGACCAAACTACTGAGGCACATTCTTGGCGCGATAGTGGCGCGTCGCGCCCTTACAGCGCCAAGGCCAATATTTTCTGGGTTTTGGAAATTGTCTTGAAAAACCCTGCACACCTTTTAGTGGCACGCCGCGCCAAAGCCCAAACTACTGAGGAATGTTTCTGGCGCAAAAATGTCCTCTAGGTTGAAAATATCGAAAGAGGCGGCCTAGGAAAGAGTTAGCACACAAAAAAATATAAAATATATAATAAAAAATAAAAAATCACTCTTTCAGAACTACATTATGACTTGATCATCTTCAGTGAGGTACGTAGACCTATGAGCAAGCTGTGTGAAAAACCGCTTCTTTTTTCTGGTTCCAAAACTTGGAATTATATTCTGAGTTCAGTCTCATGAGTATCCAAAAAATGCATAGTCTCTCTTGACCCTCTTCATTGTGGTCCATGGAGCTTAGAGTTACATCTTAAGTTTAGTTTCATAAGTACAAAATAAATGGTGCACGCTATTATTTGAGCATCACGATATTCTTGTAGATTGTCATATATAACGTGTGAATTAAAGAAAGCTAATCAAGACAAAATTTGAATTGACTTCAAATAAAATATTCGTACAAATCTGTAAAGCTATTAGCTATGATTATTGTACATGTTGTAGTTCTATGAATCTTCTTTGTGTCTTCCCTACGCTGAGCTATGATATTTTTTTAATAAGATCACGCGAATATGAATTATTTAGCTTTTCTGCATGTGAAATTCATTTTTGAAGTTTGTTTAGAACGATCCTGGGAGATTTGAGCTATAAATTTTGGATATGTTTTAAATTAAGAAATTTGGTTTTTGATAAATTGAGTCTCTCCTGGCTTTGGTGCTCTCATACAATGATATATCTCTCGTACAATCGAAACACACAAGATAATAAACAATGATGTTTAGGAGTGCAAAGTACCCACGTCTTGGGAGGGAGGACGACTGTTATATTTAAGAGTCCAATCATCTAAACTAGGAAGATCCCCCAAAGATGGCCATGGAGCAGTATATTGGCCAGCTAAGGGCATACTTACAAGCAGTTTAGTCTCCACCTCACTGTCTTTATGATCTGATATCACAAGGTATCGCAACTCTGAAGAAGAAGACGTCAAATCTCTAAAGTAAACCATGATTCAATCTGCAAAAAAATATATATGTTTTGTTAGCTATTAAATTAGTAATTCAATATTCATGGTCATAAATCTCAATAATGAACAATTATATTCTTTGAGCAAGACCTATGCCTAATCTAGACGGTGTAAAGTCTTTAGCTTAGACTATGAAATGTCTTTGACTCAGATGGTGTAAAGTCTTTGCCACATATCATGTAAAGTCTTTGCCTTAGGCAGTGTAAAGTTTTTAGCTCGGACTATGGAATGCCTTTGACTTAGACGGTGTAAAGTCTTTGCCACAAATCATGTAAAGTTTTTGCCTTAGACGGTGTAAAGTCTTTAGCTTGGACTATGGAATACCTTTGACTCAGACGGCGTAAAGTCTTTACCACAAATAATGTAAAGTCTTTGCCTTAGACGGTGTAAAGTCTTTAGCTTGGACTATGGAATGCCTTTAACTCAGACGGTGTAAAGTCTTTTCCAAAAATCATGTATAGTCTTTGCCTTAGACGTTGTAAAGTCTTTAGCTTGGACTATGGAATGCCTTTGACTCAGACGATGTAAAGTCTTTGCCATAAATCATGTAAAGTCTTTACCTCAGACGATGTAAAGTCTTTAGCTTGGACTATGGAATGCCTTTGACTCAGACGGTGTAAAGTCTTTGCCACATATCACGTAAAGTCTTTGCCTCAGACGGTGTAAAGTCTTTATCTTGGACTATGGGATGCCTTTGACTCAGGCAATGTAAACTCTTTGCCACAAATCATGTAAAGTCTTTGCCTCAGATGGTGTAGATTATTTGCCACAAATCATATTAAGTATTTTCCTCAAATGGTGTAAAGTCTTTGGTTTGGACTATGTGATGCCTTTGATTCAGACGGTGTATAGTCTTTGCCATAAATCATGTAAAGACTTTACCTCAGGCGGTGTAAAGTCTTTGGCTTGGACTATTTGATGCCTTTGACTCAGACGGTGTGAAGTCTTCGCCATAAATCATGTAAAGTCTTTGCCTCAGATGGTGTAAAATATTTGTCTTAGACTATGTTATGCATTTGATTCAATCGGTGTAAAGTCTTCGTCAAAAATAATGTAAAATTGTTGTCTCAAACAATGCAGCACCTTTGACTCTAATAGAATAAAAGTTCATTGTATATGAAGTAATATTTTCACTTGCAAAATTAAGAAGAAGAAGAAAAAAAAACATACCTCGATCTCAATGAACTCAAGAGTGTATGCAAAAAGAAGCATCAAAATTGTCAATGTCAATGATAAAAAATAAACAAATAAAAGGAGAGAGCCTATTTATAGGTAAATAGTGATGGTGAGGGAGTCCTTCTCCCAAAGTAACTATAATTACTTTTTGGGTTAGAATTCTAGTGGAATGGTAGAAATTTATTCTCTCCAAATCTTAATTGGTTGTAAAATTGTGAAAAATTGGGCTATGTGTATTCTAAAAGGAGTGTGTCCTTTCTGAATTTTAATTGGAAGATTAGTATTATTATTAAAAAAAAAATGGCCAAGCAATAAATAAATAAATAAACAACAAAAAATAAAAAATGGCCAAGACAAAAAATAATAAAAAAAGGTCTAAACAAAATACCTCGTATCTTGATAAACTCAAGAGTGTATGCAAAAAGGAGTATCAAAATTGCTAACATCAATGATAAAAAAATAAATAAAAAGAGAGAGTCTATTTATAGATAAATAGTGATGGTGAGGAAGTCCTTCTCTCAAAGTAACTATAATTACTTTTTTGGTTAGGACTCTAGTGGGATGGTATAAATTTATCTCTTCAAATCCTAATTGGCTGTGAAATTGTGAAAATTTAGGCTATCCGTATTCTAAAAGGAGTGTGTCCTTTTTGAATTTTAATTGGATGATTATTATTATTATTCAAAAAAAATGGCCCAACACACACAATAAAAAAGAGGAAGAAGAAGAAGAAATTACCTTATATTGATCTCCCTCGTTGTGGCTTACAACACTGCAATTGATGTAAAATATGAAGAGCATATCTCTATTTATAGAGATCCCTAAGGTTGTTGTGGAAGTATTTATTTCCATGTGAAACACTTAAAACAATTATACTCCTAAAAGGACTTGAATTATTGGACTACTAATTATAGTCATTGACAGACATTAACTATCCCTCTAAGTAGATTATGATTTCAAGCTTAAAGAATAAAATTATTATTATTATTATAACTCTGATCATCATGCTTATATAAGGTCCTTCAATTTTTGGTCTTTATCCGATTATAGCGAGCGAGATTTACATATATAATTTAATATTGATCTCAATTAAAATACTTCAAGTCCAATCTTCAAAAAAATAATAATATTTTGACAAGACTTGAAGTAGGGGGCATTTGTAAACATTAAAATTATACAGCAACAATAACAATAACAACCCAGTGTAATCCCATAACGTGGGGTCTGAGGAGGGTAAATTGTATGCAGACCTTACTCCTACAAAGGTAGGACGGTTGTTTCTGGTAGACCCTCGTCTCAATAAAGCATAAAAAGACGTTAGATAAGGCTAAGAAGTGAAGAGGTCAATAAGTTCAAAGCGATATGATAAGGCAAATAATGGGAGCACTACAAATAAAATAGAGTAATCAAAGTATGGCAAGTACGAGAAGTGCAGAAAGTAATAGATAATAACAGACATCAGAGAACAAGAAATTATAGTATGCTAAAGCGTCTACTAATATGATAGACTACCGTGACTATGTACTAGCCTTCTACCCTAATGTGGGTCCTCCACACCCTCCTATCTAAGGTCATGTCCGCGGTCAGCTGCAGTTGCGCCATGTCTTGTTTAATCACCTCTCCCCAATACTTCTTCGGCCTACCCCTAACTCTTCTGAAACCATCCACGGCTAACCTTTCACACCTCCACACTGGGGCATCTGGGTCTCTCCTTTTCACATGCCCAAACCATCTCAATTGCATTTACCGCATCTTGTCTTCCACCGAGGCCACTCCTACCTTGTCCCAAATAGCGTTGTTCATAATTCTGTCGCTCCTGGTATTCCCACACATCCATATCAACTTTTTCATCTCGGCAACTTTCATATTTTGAACGTAGGAGACCTTAACTGGCCAATACTCCACCCCATATAACATAGCCGGTCTAACCACCACTTTGTAGAACTTTTCCTTAAGTTGTGGTGGTACCCTCTTATCACATAGCACATTGGAAGCGAGCCTCCATTTAATCCACCCTTCTCTAATATGGTGTGTGACATCCTCGTCAATCTCCCATCTTCCTTGCATGATATACCCAAGGTACTTGAAACTACTTTTCTTTTGGATGGCCTGGTCTCCAAGCCTAACTTCTGCGCCAACCTCCTGAGGTGTCTCACTAAACTTGCACTCTAAGTACTCTGTCTTAGTCCTACTCAGCTTAAATCCTTTAGACTCTAAGGTATGTATCTGATCCTCTAGCTTAGCGTTAACTCCACTACGAGTCTCATCGATTAGGACTATGTGTCTACGAAAAGCATACACCATGGCACCTCACCTTGAATTTGTCGTGTCAATCCATCCATCACCAAGGAAAATAAAAATGGACTGAGAGCTGATCCTTAATGCAACCCCATCACAACTAGGAAGTGCTCTAAGTCCCCTCCTACTATCCTTACCTTGGTTTTGGCACCCTCATACATGTCCTTAATCACCCTAATGTACACCACCGGTACATCTTTAGCCTCCAGAAACCTCTACAGTATCTCTCGTGGAACTTTATCGTAAGCCTTTTCTAGGTCAATGAATAACATATGCAAATCCCTCTTCCTCTCCCTATATTGCTCCACCAGTCTTCTCATAAGATGGATGGCTTCTGTAGTTGAGCTTCTTATCATAAATCCAAATTGGTTCTCTAAAATAGACACTCCTCTCCTCACCTTCATCTCTACCACTCTTTCCCACACTTTTATAGTATGGCTTAGAAGCTTGATATCTCTATAGTTGTCGCAGCTCTAGATATCCCCCTTGTTATTATATAGGGGGATCATTACGCTCGACCTCCATTCTTCGGGCATCATTGTAATCTTAAGGATGACATTAAATAGCTTAGTCAGCCACTCCAAACCTACCGAGCTCGCGTTCTTCCAAAATTCCACAAGAACCTTGTCAGGTCCGGTCGCTCTTCCCCAGCGCATCCTACGAATAAAACCATTAACCTCCTTAACCATAATACTCCTGCAACACCCAAAATAGCGACGCCTCCCTGTATGTTCCAAATCTCCCAACACAATTTCTCTGTCCCTTTCTTTATTCAAGAGTTTATGGAAGTAGGACTGTCATCTTTATTTAATGAGGGTTCGTCTACCAATACTTTTCCATGCTCGTCCTTAATACACTTCACTTGATCCACATCGCGTGCTCTTCTCTTAGGCGCCCTGGCTAGCCTAAACAATTTCCTATCCCCGCCTTTATCTTCTAGTTCAGCGTCAAGGCATTCGAAAGCTGTCATTTTTGCCGTCAAAACCGCCGACTTTGCCTGTTTTCTCGCTATCTTATAAAGTTCTCCATTTGCCCACTTCTCCATCTCATCCTTGATTTCTGTCAACTTCGTATACACCATCTTCTTTGCTTTCACCTTCCCTTGCACTTCTCCATTCCACCACCAGTCCCGTCGATGCCGACTACGACTACCTGTCGAGACTCCCAACACTTCCCTTGCTACAGCCCTAATACAACTAGCCATCCTAACCCACATACTGGTTGCATCCCCACTACTATCCCAGGCCCCCATATCCTTCAATTTCTCTTCCATCTCTAGGGCACTAGCCGTGGTCAAACTCCCCTATCTGATCTTAGGTCGATCATCCCCGACCCTCTTCTTCTTCGTCATCTTGATCTCTAAATCCATCACCAAGAGCTTATGTTGTGTTGTTAGGTTGTTGATCGGAATGACCTTACAATCTTTGCATAGACCTTTATCATCCTTCCTAAGGAGTAGAAAATCTATTTGGGTCTTAGCCACCGAACTACGAAAGGTTACCAAATGGTTCTCCTTCTTTGGAAACTCGAATTGGATATCACCAGCCCAAAAGCTCTTGCCAAATCCAAAAGTGAGACTCCACCGCCATTTCTGTCCCCGAAGCCAAAGCTTCCATGCACATCATCATACCCTCCTGAAATAGACCCGATGTGCCTATTGAAATCTCCTCCCACGAAAAGCTTCTTAGTAGGTGGTATACCTCCTACTAATTCATCCAAATCCTTTCAAAAGTGCCTCTTAACCTTCTCGTCTAATCTCATTTGTGGCGCATAAGCACTAATAATGTTCAATGTGTTCCTTTCAATGACCACCTTAATCGACATCATCCTATCAGTGACTCTTCTAACCTCCACCACCTGATCTTTTAAATTGCTATCTACTAAATCTGTAAATTAATTTGGACTATATTAAATTCAAGAAAATAGTACAAATAATGTGGCAATCCAAGTCAAATAAATAATCCACTAAAAGCACACCATGTGTCAAATTTATGTGGCAATTCAAGTCAAATTAAATAAGCCACTAAAATCACACCACGTGTCAAAGTTATATGGCAATCCAAGTCAAATTAAATGAGTCATTAGAATCATGCCATGTGCCAAAATTATGTAGCAATTCAAGTTAAATTAAATAAGCCACTAAAATCATGCCACGTGTCGAAGTTATGTGGCAATCTAAGTTAAATTAAATGAGCCACTAGAATAATGTCATGTGTATATGTGACATATTCTGACCAATCAAATTAAAGCTCTTCACCAAAGAAATCTGATTGGGAAATTCAAACCAACCAATCAAATTATACCATCATACCACTCCCTACAACTATCAATAGGGGTCCTCATTATTCTCAGAGGTTTTTTTTTAAAGAATAAGAAGCAAAAAGAGAGCTCGTGGATCAAAGACCGCAAATTCTCTACAAAGCTACAAAGTTCAAGTAATCAAATTCAAGATCAAGAACGAAGGCAAATATCAAAAGTTCGAGATTAAGTTACTTGTTCATATTTATTATTCGTCATAACCATACAAGTGTTCGTGATGAATAATTTAAATCCAAATTTGAAGAAGAAGATTCAAGATCAAGCTATTCAAGCCCTTGACTCTAAATCAAATTCAAGTTCAACATATTTTATATTATTTGATGAATCAAAGGATTATTATAGAGATTGTAATACGCACTACATTTTGAAATCAAATATTACACTTTGTTACTCCAATTTTTCGGTCTTGATTATTTATTTTTCTCGGCTCGGAAATTTTTTGTTTTCAATATATATGGAAAAAACTAATTAGTTGGACATGGAAGTTTAAATACACCATGGCATATCCTCTTTTCATTGCTAATAAATTGTTAGTGGCCAGTTTACTATATGTTGGAGCAAAATACATCTAAGTATTAAAATAATAATATTAATTTCTATGAGTTAGTGGTAGAATGTGGCAATAAGTTCTTATGTAACTCCTATTATTCTACCTTATTATGCCTTGTAAAATATGAGGATAATTATGATATTGAACGGGAAAAAAAGATGGAAGGCAGGATGATCATGATATTAAAATACATGATATTGAACATCATGAGTTTAAAAGACAGTGCATTCATGAGAGTTGAAGTTTCAAAAGCTTCCATTAGATACTATCAGGATAGTCGTTGATATCATCTTGTTCTCTAGAACTTATCCTGGCAAGACGGCAATTATAGTGAAGTTTGCCTTGTTCAGTACGTACTAGGTTTCAGTTTTCTTTTTGCACTATATGACTTTATGTTGGTGAAAATTACAAGATTACAAATTACAATTGAAAAAATACAATGAAGAAAATAAAATCTTCAGGCTGAGGCATGGATATCTCGTTCTCTTTAAGGAGATTCAAGCCCACTGCAACAAATCTTTTCACTGGTCCAGCAGTAGTCCTCTTGACTTGTTGCCTCCAGGATGCAACGACCTTATCACAAAGTGTAACTCAACAAACTCTAGACAAGTGTTGAGTCTAAATCTCTACAAAAAGAACAGCGCCCTTCAACTAGTAAGAACTCTCTTTTTGACTAACTTTTATGCACTCTATATTTTCTTGTGTGTGAAAAACAAAGTAAGACCGTCTCTATTTATAGGTGAGGAAGTCTTCCTAGCTATGAATAGGAAGATAGTGGTGAAGTAAATAGAGAAGATAAATGACCTAGAGGTTACATATGTTACATGGTATAATTGAGGAAGAGTAATGAGGTTTCAATATAGAGAAGTAATGGTCATAGTTGACCTTTGCACATTCTACTAGGAAAATTGAAAATGGACGACAAATACACCTAACGTTCTCACTAACGTTAATCACTAATGAAGAAGGACAATTAAGCCAAATTGTGCATTGAAACTGTAACACCCCCCAAAAAGTTTCCCTAAGGTTTGGACTTTTCTTGTATACGTGTAGGGTCGAACTCGATTATTGTGAAGCGTATGCATGAGTTAGGATGAGTTACCAAGTAATTAAAGAGTGTTAGATATGATGTGGGTTCATAAAGGATCCCTATTACCAAGTTAAGTCCAAAAGGATTCGTCTTGGGTAAGTTATCAAAGGAGTTTGTATAAGGGTCGACTTCTAACGACCATATCATTTGAAATATGATGATCTGGGTGGACCACAACCTATTAAATTAAAGGTCGTCGAGTCTTGTTTCCAACGCCACTAATAGTATAATTTTTGGAGTTCAGAGTCGAAAGATATGACGATCCTAAGATGGACGGGTACTGTCAGAATCTCAGGCCTAAGTTGTGACTATAGGAAGCCTCGGCTTGGTGCCGCAGTGGCGCGATGCGCCACTATCGCGCCACAAAACAACCTCGGTAGTTTTATCCCTGGCGCGATGTGCCACTATTGGGTTGCAGGGTTTTTCTAGCCTATTCAACTTGGCGCTGTAGTAGCGCGATGTGCCACTATCGCGCCAGGAGCATTTTTAGCTTGTTTTCTAGATTTTTGAGAAAGGGCAATTTGGGTATTTCCCCAAATTATATATACACTATCCTTGGACGTTTTTAGGACCATTTTTTTCAGTCCCTCTCTCTCTCTCTAAAAGCCCTAATATTTTCCCTCTCTTCTTCTTTTTCTTCTTCTTCTTCTCCAAATCCATCTCCAAAAAAGGGTGCCTTCAAGAGTTTCAAGGACTCAAGCCTCCCATTGAAAGCCTAACATCAAGGTCTCCTCAAAGTCTTCACAAGGTATGTAAGGCTAACCTAAAATATGGATTGAGTTCTTCCATATGCTCATAGATGTGTTGGATAGGAGTTGTGAAAGAGTTGAACCTTCTAGGAAGGTTTTCTTGAAAGTTTTCCTAAACTATGGAAAGTTTTAGATACTATTAGTTGATTGATGATTTTAATGACTTGAGTTACTAAATCGTTATCTTTGATATTATTGACTACAAATGTATCGTTGTATATAGATTTATAGGTATTGACGATATTCTTGAGTTGAGTTTTGTTGAGAGTATGAATTCATGTTTCATTCACATGAACCCAAGATGAGATGTTTTTGGTCATAATTTGTCTTGAGGTTGAAATGGATGGTTTTGTATATATGTGTATTGATTGGAATGAAAAGAATGAATTGAATAGTTAAGAATGTCCTTTTGCTTCTATAAATTAAACATAGGACTAAAATAAAGATTGTGGAGTAGGCGTTTGATATTGATGTGGATGATGATATTGATAATGATGCAAATGGTGATGTTTTGATGATGGTGTGATGATGTGAATGGTGATTATTTAATATATGTAGAATGATTGATGAAGAGATTATGTTGATGAGGAGGTTGTGTGATGAAATGGATTGGAGTCTAATGTGATTATGTGATATATGATTTACCTAATTTGATGTGGTTGGAGTCTTATGAACATTCTGAAAATAAATGATTTTCGAAACATTTTTGCATAAACTATTTAGACACTATTTTGAGTCTAAAGAATGATTATTTTCATCTATGATTTAAAAAGAGTTTTAGCATGAGTTGAGTTTGAGAAGTCTTTCAATTATTTTTGAATACGAGTATTTTGAGTATAAATGAGTTGAACATTTCTACTTTAAAAATGTCAATTTTTGAGATTGAGTCAAGATTGTATAAATTTTAAAGAGAAGGATTTGATGATTTGAGATGAGTCAATTTGAAAGAAGGTCCAATGAGGTCAGATTTGAGTTGAGTTTTAAAAAGAGTCCAATGAGACTAAATGAGTATTTTGAGTATCTTACTCACTTGATAGATATGAGCATATTGAGTCTTGGGAGGAGTATCGAGCACCGAATTGGGTAAGAGTATAGTCCATACTCGAACTAATAAACTTCGTCGCCAAACATAGGAGGGGATGGAACCGTTAAAGTCAGATGCTTCCCATGGGATCGAACCATTAAAGTCGGATGTTTCCCATTTTATTGTCCTGATATTATAGGACTTAGTTGGATTAGATCCATGAGGTTGATCGTTCATACCCTGGCAAAGTATGGACGGACGTGGCAATAATGTCAGATTTTTGTACTATCGCTCGCTCATATGGCGATAGTTATCGGTTAGAGAAACTCCCAATTGAATGGATTGTGCTTGATATGATTGGCTTGATTGTTATTGGAGATGATTGAGTTGAATTGTAAAACATTGCATAGTTTAATTTGCATATTTATTGAGTTGAGTCTTTTGAGTTGATTGTTGAGTTGATGGAATATGATTGGATTGGGTTAGATAAATTATGATTGGATTGTACATGATTTGGTTGTATATGTGATAGGATTAGATTAGAGGATATTTGATTGACTTCGAGTTACGGTATATGATTGGAGTGGGTCGGATGATATATGATTGAATTGGATTGAATGATTTAATTGAATTGTATTGTACATGATTAGACTGGATTGGATGGTTTATGATTGGTCTCTATCTAAAAATTGTATTCTTACTTTAGACTCATGATGCTTTGATTGAGTCTTTCTTATCTTTCTAATTTTGAGATATTTGAACCAATGCTATTCTTCCTTGAGGTATGTTTCATTCTGCCATATTACATACTCATACATTCCATGTACTGACGTCCATTTGGACCTGCATCATTTCATGGTGCAGAGACAGGTTTAAGAGATCGTCAATAGGAGCACCATTGAGGATCTATTCACACTCAGCGTATTGGTGAGTCCTCCCCTATATTAGGAGGACACCACTTATGTTATTCTTGCGTCGAGTTAGCCTTTTTCATTTTGATTTGAGGTAGCCATGAATATGTCATTGGCACCAATTAGATAGTAGTGATAGAGGCTTCATAGACTAGATAGTGATGGGTTGATTGAGTATCTCTTTCATTGATTTATTCTTGTCAAACTATTTTTAATGATAAATATTAGAGTTGATTTGTTGGCCCATGGCCTTTATTTCTTGAGTTAGATCGATGATTTGAGTTGCCCACCGAATATTCTCTTTATTTTAAGTCTTTCGCTGATTGAATGGATGAACGGATGTCTGATCAGGCTATGTGGTTCGCTTGGGAGCCAGAAATGGTTTCTGAGTGCCGATTACGTCTAGGATACCCTCCCGGGGCGTGACAGAAACCAAATGGAGTAATTATGCAGATAAAGGCACATAATGCCTAACTTCTGACAAGAATGAAACAACCAACGGAATTGGGATATGCACTTTAATAAAATTTAATTAGTATTAAAATGCTAAAATACCAACACTTTATGTCTGCTTCATGTTGTTTCTCATCTTTTTGGGTACATAAGCATGTTGGAAAGGAAAATTTTGTTGTGTTATTCTTCAGCAAACTTGAGATGGCAAACAGATGATATATGTTTGTCTGGTGGATTTGACCAAGATTGGCTGTCCTAGCTAAGAGTTCATCTTTCTAACATTTGCGCTATATATATAATCCATTACAGTAAATTAATTTAGGCCTAGAGGGGTAATATGCTATATAGATTAGGTTTGTTGTAACTCTACTAATCCATTTGGTGTTTGATTGATTTCAAGGATTTTGCATCAAAATATATACAAGTCACAACTCACAAGCAATCACCAACCGAATATTCAAAATATACAGGTAGCAAAATATGCGAACAACCAATAGGAGGGGTCACCATTTGGCTAACTTAGTTCGAAAGAAACATTCCTAAATTTTACAAATTAAGAGCTATATCTAGTCTACTTTCTTCATTTCTCTTGAAGTTTCAACAACAACTTAATTCCTCCAGCAAAAGAGCTGATCACTGCTTACCCTCATTCGCAGGAGACTCAACTTCACTATCCCCTGCACACTAAGAAGTGCTTCCATTTGATGCATCCTCCTGCATATAACCATTTCCCATTGGTGGTGGATACAAAAAGTAACCATGGTGATGAGCCATTGGAAAATTAGGAGGTAGGTGATAGGGCGTGATGCTGCAGCCTGAAGCTGGATTAACCATTGAACGCCTTGACAAAAAAGGCTCCCCTCTCAGGGATCCACGCTCACCACCATCATCCTCACAATAATGATGCATGTACAAAGTCAAGGGTTTAATCTAGTAATCAAATCAAAACATGTTCATGGCCCAAAGCACGTCTTCAGTAGTGATGGTCTTGCGCTGCTCACACTGGCAATGTTCATTGTCTTTGCCTGTTACGAAGCTTATGAATTGAGAGAAATATTCTTGGATGGTCAACTTGGAGTCATTGGATATCTTGGCATGGAGAGATGTTAGCAGAAACGTGAAAATATAAAGAACCAGGAAGAACAACAATATTTAACGTGGTTCGAATTAGAATGATCCTACATCTACTAGAGAACAACTGTCTTTATATTAACAAATAAAGCGGAGAGATCCTAAATACATATAAACGAATTTCTCTCTTAATTCTCTACTCTTCTAATATATTTTACAAATGCCTTAGAATATGAGAAGGCAAGTTAGAGGTGTATTTCAAATAAATCAGTAGCTACCTATTTATAGGAATGAATTCTTGTTCTAGATGTCATCCATGATATCACTATGTCAAAATGTCAAGGTTTAACTTGTGAAACCAATTTTATGGTTTACCAAACCTTCACCTACAAAGTTACTATCTTGACTTTTTGTATCAATGAAGAATTATCTTCCTACCAAATCTTCACATTAATTCATCTAGAATCTTGTCAAATTTAACAAATCTCCACCATGGCAAGATTCTCCACTTCCAACTTTCTCTCAACAACAACTTATATCTTCAACATCAACTCTTTCAATCTACACCTTAGTTTGTGTTCCGAGCATGCGTATGAACAACTCCGGCCAAAACTTCTAAGCTTACTAGGCATCCCCATTGTAAGAAACAAGAAGAATCAAACCTTTGTTGAATATACTAGATCCACCTAGTAGTTTTTCTCCTAGATTGCATAAGTTGATGCATACTCCAACCAAGTCCTTGTAGTGTTCAAACATGGAAAGCAGGACTATCTTGGTCAACATGTCTGCAGCGTTATTATCTGTGATAACCTTCTCAACCTTGATAACTCCGTCTTCAACATCTCAAATGAAATGGAATCTGAAATCAATGTGTTTGGTGCACTTATAAAATCTCTGAGTTTTAATCTAATTAATAGCACTTTGACTATCACATCTTAGAGTTGATTCTGGCTGAACCAAACTCAATTTTGCCACCAAAACTTTCAACGAGATAACTTCTTTTGCTGCCTCTGTTACTGCCATATGTTCTGCCTCTGTTGTAGAGAAAGAGACAATCGACTATAAAGTCGATTTCCAACTATTGACACAGCCAACGAGCGTAAAGATATATCCAGTTGTGGACCTCCTTCTATCAAGATCCCCATTAAGAATCCATATAACCGAGAACTGAAATACCTTCACTTTTCCGAAAGGATAGGCCAACATCAGAAGCTCCTTTAAGATATCTCAATATCCACTTGACAACTTCCCAATGCCTTTTTCTTGGATTAGCCATGTACCTGGTTACCACACTTACAGATTGAGCAATATCTGGACGTGTGCAAACCATAATGCTACCAACTGCGCTAGCATAAGGAACCTTTGACATATGTTCCACCTCATACTCAGACTGAGGCATTGCAACTCTGAAAGCTTAAAATGAGAAGCTAATAGTGTACTTACAAGCCTTATCATATGCATATTGAATCTCTCAAGAACCTTTTTGATGTACCTCTTCTGAGAAAAATGTACAACACTGTCTTCTCTTAAAATCTCTATTCCAAGAATTTTCTTTGTAGCTCCCAAATCCTTCATGTCAAATTCCATGCTCAATAGTTTCTTCAAAATATTTATCTCTATAATGTTATTAGAAGCAATAAGCATATCATCAACATACAATAATAAATAAATCATAGAGTTACCAAAAATTTTCTTATGATATACACATCTATCAAATGCACTCCTCGAGAATCCATGAATAGTCATGAATGCATCAAACCTCTTGTACCATTGTCGAGGGGATTGATTCAAACCATACAAAGACTTCTTCAGTTGGCATACATGATCTTCTTTTCCCTCGGCTGGGAAACCTTCAGTCTGATCCATATAGATTGTCTCTTCTGGATCACCATGTAAGAAAGCAACTTTGACATCAAGTTGTTAAAGCTCTAAATCAAATTGTGCAGCCAATGCTAGTAGCATGCGAATTGAGCTATGTATCATGGCTGGAGAGAAGATCTTATTGTAGTCAATTCCCTTCTTCTGATTGAATCCCTTTGCAACCAATCTCTCCACGAACCTAGCATCTTCCACATTTGGAATGCCTTTTTTCTTTTTGTAGTTCCATTTGCATCCAACTATCCTCTTCCCCCTTTGTCCTTTCAACTTCAGTGGATGATCATTGAACAATGCGAGAAATTAGAAAATGCTACAACGTTGAGGAAAATTTGAGGGAACTGCGTAATTCAAAAACAAAAAAAAAGGTACAATAGCACAAAAATCTAGAAATGGACACCAAATCCAACAACTTCATCACTGTTGGAAAGTAAGAAAAACCAAGTCATCACACATTGATTGAAATATTTAGATTAATCAAATCAATGTTATTACATTTACAAAAATAAAAAATAAAAAATCAAGCTAGTAGATTGCAAAATGTACTTTCAATCTCGTCGCCGATCATCTTCTTCGATCATTTCTGCCTAAAACTCTCAAATTCCAAAACACAAAAAAATTCCCCAAAATTTGTGTCACGACCCAATTTCTCAAATCATGATGGCATCTACTACAACCCACCAATAGGTAAGCCTAACCCAATGCCTGGAGCCAGAAGCAACAAACTATCAAGTGGAAGATAACCAAATAAAGCAGAAGAAAATGATAAGGAGAAGAAAGAGGGATAAAAAAGTATTTATATACAACACAAGAAAGCACTACCAAGACCTGGCATCAGTTAGTAATAGAGCATCTAATTAAAATAAGAGTACAAGGTTTTTACAAATATAACTGCAAGTACAGACGGTCTGCGAAAGAAAAATAAAGACTAGTCCTAGTCCAAAGTAGGTGTAAATCAACAACTCTAAAAGCCACGACCACACCCAATCTCCGAATCTAAGCTGCTCTGCATAAACTTCAAATCAATGGAAATAACCCATACTATGATTTGTAGGGTGCAAAAGTGTAGTATGAGTACCAAATGAATGATACTCAGTAGTCATAGGCCGACAAGCTCCACAAATAAAGAAAGTATAAATAACATATATATGAGGTAAGTACGGCACAAGTAACTACGCTAGAGATACAACATGACTGATAAGAAATATAAGTGAAGTAACAAAGTACATGGAGTAAAGTAACTAAGTCGAGGAGCATACCTGAAAGCGTAAGTCCAATAATCTACTCCCAATAGAGAAGTACTACGGAATAAACTAAACAAGAACATATCACCAACGAACACCACTAAGCAACATAAAAGTCTAAAAACTATTCCAACTCAACCTAACATGGAGTACCAATAATAAGTCAAGAATAAGCCACACGACTAATCAACTACCAAGCAACACAAGTTAAACACAGTTATAATCAGAAAATAACCAACTGAACGCCTATATCCCCCAGAAGGTACAAACACACAAACATAACCTCGACCCCCATAAAATCAGTGGTACCAAACAACTATCAATACTGGTGCTAGGCAATGCATATGAATGCAAGTTTGTAGTAAAACCATAGTATCATTTGTATCCATCAGTAACCAGTGCCATCTGTAACTAGGGCCTTTAACCCAAAGTGTAAACACCCACCCAGGCATGTGGCCTGCCAGATAGGATCCATATAGCTCCCTCATCTAGTACTGTAATGCTCTCAGCTAGAGGGCCCATAGGAGATGCGGATAATCTATATATACTATCTAGGCTCGAACCAGGTCTTATATCAAGTCATCTTTGTTGTGGTACCTGGAGGAATGGATAGCCAAATCAAGTAGGAAAGGGCAACAATAAACAAGACTCTACTCGACACGATATGTTGTATTCCAAGGACCATTTCAAAACCTCGATCTCTGATACCAAGTTTGTCATAACCCAAGCCTAGGGCCTAGACGTGACACGGCGAATGAGACGCCCGTAGGTACCTCACCCAAGCCTCTTAGCATTCATTAAGCATTTCATTGGTAATGATAAACAAATCAAGTGGAAAATAAAAGGGATGTAGGGACTAAGGGGCTTCACATTTAATAAGAGTCAAAAACAACATAACACCTTTTTCTATGTCTAACCATACCTTCTACATTAAAGCTTGGCGGGGGCTAAGACATGTCCCTAGCTCACCCTCAAAATAAGTGTCAAGAAATGCCTTAATAAAAGTCTTAATGTTCTATATAATTTAAGCTTAGAATAAAAAGGATATTATTCCCGAACCATGGGAACTCACCACAAGCAATCTTCAAACTAATTTGAGCTAGCCACATAGAGGAGGTCGGAGAGCGACGTCGGTTCCTACATGGTGATATCATGTAGGCAAAAGTATGCGTTAGTACTTTGAATGTACTAAGTATGTGAGTATGCTATGAAATGAAGAACATAAGGGAGACATGATTAAGCAATATGCATAAGTCAATGCATGAATTAGACATCATTATATGAAACCCTAAAATATTCATTTATTGGAAAAGTTACCATAACCGACATTTAAGACCATGTGAGCTATTATATGGAATCCAACATAAGCCCTTACGTTGGCACGGGGAGACTACTTTCCGGGTAGAACTCCGTTAACTTTAACATTCTTTAACTTTAACTTTATTGGCTAATTGTGGATCCACTAGCCTAAATAGCCTACAAGGGCTCCTATGGTGGCACATAGTTAATGCAACGTGAGACTTTACTTTAGAACCCCTTAGGTCGAGTCTCCATCTACATGCTACATTCGGTGCTAGGTCAAATCCCACGGAATAACATTTATATATCATAATAACATAAGCATTGTATAACTTTATACATCAAATCATCATCGGTGGAATAGCTCATTAAAACCTTTGGTTTATAATATCATCATGACTACCATGACCTATTTACCGTTCTACTAATGAACCTTGATTTATAAGAAAATTAGGTCTACAATCAGTGATGGCATTCCGGGTACCATGCTAATCGGACCTTCTATTTTGGAAAAATGTTCAAAAGCATTAACGGCCTATAGGGAGGTCAAACATGTCATATCATAACGTTAAACATTTCATTTGATTAAATATAAAAATTGTCCTTTCACATTGAAACCTTACTTTGGCTAAGAATCCCTTTCATTAATCAATCATTTCATAAAGATTCCCCTTCAGAAGCATTTACTTCATAACATTCATTGGAGTCAAACTTCTTTTCAACTTTACTTTATCATAGGAAACTAGGTGGGTTCATTTCAAAAAGACTTTCAAATACATTTAAAGGATAATTGTATGCATGAGAGTGATATGAATACATCCAATCAAATATCTTAAAAACAACCCACCATATGCACTTTAAAACTACCTTTCAAGCCTTCATATATAAGAACATTGATAATCCATCCATTTCATGTAAATAAGAACCAATATAAGTCAATATAGGTAAATAAACTTCAAATATTCAAGAATATATGCATTTGGAATCGTAGTATGAAAATTCATAAAAATTCATCACCTGAAATTAAGAGTCAATATACATATATATATATATATCAATAGGAGTAAATAAACTTATAATATACCATAATCTATGCATTTGGAACCATCATGTAAAAGCACATAGGATTTCATCATTTTGAATTGAAATGCAAACTTGAGAATAACATTTGGACTCCATGGGTGGAAGAACCCATGAATGAAAACCCACCTACCTTAGATTGAAGCTTTTAAGATAGTTTGATTCTTGGTCTTCTATGAGGAGCCTTGAATCCTTTGAGTTTGAGAGAAAATTGGAGGGGATGATTTGAGAGAGAGGAGGATGAAGTTTAGGATTCTTTGGAGATGAAAGACCTGCAAAATTTGACCCAAAACATTCTAAGTTCGTATATATAGATATTAGGTAATTTTCCCAAAATATCCCCACAAAATATGGAAAACTGGACAAGTTCGCGACAGGTCCGCGACGCAGACGTGTTGCGCACCTTTCTGGTCGACAAAAAAATGAAATCTAGAAAATTTGTTCAAGTTCGCTGCAGGTCCGCGACGCGGACTTGTTGCAAACCTCTCTGGTCAACCAGGCATAACTTTTGACTCCTAACTCGGAAAAATACAATCTTGGTGGCGTTGGAAAGCAGACTCAAAGAAATTTAATTTGATAGATTATGGGCCATCCAATTCATTATATTCTAGGAGATATGGTCGTATGAATTTGACCTTTATATGAACTCATTCGGAAACTTAGCCGATAAAAATTCTTTGGAATCGGCTTGTTGTTAGAGATCCCTTATGACCCTAAAACATATCTAATACTCTTAAAATACTTAGGAATTGATCCTAGATCATATATACAATTAAAGGTCGATAGGTTCAACCCCATACGTCTAAAAGAATGGTTCAATTCTTTGCATAGAAATTTTCGAGATGTTTCATTAAATTTTGGGTCAGAAGTTGGGTCTCGAGTCAAGTCTTGGGATGAATGTTGGTTGGGTCATGAATTGGAAGTCGGGGTCGAGACTTGGTTCAGAAGTTGAGTCCCAATTCAAGTGTCAGATGTCTGAATCGAGTCTCGAGTCGATGTCAGAATGAGACTGCGAGTTAGTCATCAGGTTTTTTTATATGATAATCGATAGAGAGTAACGTGCAAAGCACGTTCATATACACTAGTATTATTAAAAGTGGAAAGCTCCTGACTTCAAAGTTGGATTATCATTTTACCCTTATAACAAATTAAAATGTAATTAATTAAATTTCTAATTAAATAATAATATTTTAATACAGTATAGTCCAACAGTTCCTTACCCTTCAAAAGTTTAAAACCACATTAGCCTGTAGTCATTATTATTTGGCCATATTAATGCACAAGAAATTAAGTTAAGCTATTAAATTGGAATCCTATTAAATGGTAAATAATGGCCATAATGACATGTTCATTGGCAAAAATATTTTACCACAAACTAAGCCATTTCTTCCTAGGATTAATGTAAGATTGATCTTTTAGAAAGTGACGGGTGAACATATTTATTCAATTAATTTAAATGAACATTTTCTATCAATTCATTTGAAGACTAAAAATACTTTATCACTTAATTATGTAATTTGAAGGGATGCATGAAAAATTTAAAGACTATAATCAGTTATGTCTGAAATTTAAAGGGTTACATCACTATAAATAGGCTTATATCCTCCATGGTATGGAATACAAATGGATACATCAGAATAATGTGTCATGTCCCAATTTTTGAGAAATTACTTTTCTGTGAAAAATAACCATTTTGCCCTTCTCTGTAGTGATTCCAAAAAAGTCAAAAAGGGAGGTGCACATGTACCATCCAAGAAGAAAATACGTATTTATGCATTTCAAAAGTTGTTGGCTCTTTTAGAACTTTTGACAAAAAAAATGCGTATTTTACACGAAAACACGTATTTTACGCATTTTCAATTTCCTATAATTAGAGCCTCATTTAGATCATCCCACAAAAATACAATCCAAAAGAGTAAGAACACAAAGAGAGTTATAAACCAAGATAAATATTGTAGTCTTGAGTGTCCTCCTTAGTGATTTATTCCTTTAACAAGATGGGAGTGTTTATTGTTGTTTTCTCCTTGTATTTGAGAGCAGTGTACTCCCATATTATCATAGTAAAATATTTCTACCCCGTGGTTTTTTTCCTCTATCTGTTTGAGAGGTTTCCATATAAAATTCTCGTGTCCAATTTATTTTCATTATTTATTATCGTATCAAACTTTAGTTGTGGTGCTTCTGTCATGCCCCGAGAGGGTACCCTAGACATGGCCGACACTCGAAGACCATTACTGGTCCCCAAGTGAACCACTTGATCCAATCACACATCCATTCATATCAATCAATCAGCGAAAAGTTTAAAATAAAGAAATAATTTAGTGGGCAACTCACATCATCAATCTAACACAAATAATAAAGGCCATGACCAACAAATCGAACTTCAATCTATGTCGTTAAATAGTTTGATAAGAATGATTCAAGAAAATAAAATACTCAATTGACCCATCACTATCTAGTCTATGAATCCTCTATCACTACTATCTAATTGGTGCCAATGACATGTTCATGGCTACCTCAAAACAAAATGAAAGACTAAACTCAACGCAAGAATAACATAAGTGGTATCCTCCGAATGAAGGGGAGGACTCACCAATAAGCTGAGTGTGAACAGATCCTCATGGAGCACCTATTGATGATCGTTTAAACATGTCTCTGCATCATGAAATGATGCAGGTCCAAATGGACGTCAGTACGTGGAATGTACGAGTATGTAATATGGCAGAATAAAACAATACCGGTTCAAATATCTCAAATTAAAAAGGATAAGAGAGACTCAATCAAGGTGTCATAAGTCTAAAGCAGGAATACGGTTTAGACAGAGACTACTTATATACAATCCAATCCAATCACATACGATCCAATTCAATTTAATCACATACCATCCAATCCAATCCAATCATATACAATTCAATCCAATCTTGTACAATCCAATTCAATCCTACCCAATCGTTTACAATCTAATCATATACCATCCAATCCAATCCAATCATATACAATCAACTCAATAATCAACTCAACGATCAAGTCAAAGGACTCAACTCAATAAATATGCAAATTAGAATTTAGTATTGTTATACAATCCAACTCAATCATCAACAATCTCAATCAAACCAATCATATCATGCACAATCCACTCAATTTGGGAGTTTTGCTAACCGACAACAATCCCACCACCTATAAGTAGGTGATGCACAATGAGCCACATCATTGCCACGTCCGTCCATACCTTGCAAGGGCATGAATGAATCAACCAATCATAGGTCCATCAATCAATCAAGTCCTATCATTTCACGACAATAAAATGGGAAACATCCGACTTTAATCAACCAACCACCTGATTCAATCACTCTATCATTCAGTCATAAACACTCAAAGAAAGGCTCAATCATAATATGCCATTTACAATATGAGGGCCGAAGGCCAGACATGTTTAACTCAACAAGATAAGTATAATAGGACTCCTCACAATAACAGTCAAACCTCCCCACACTCTAGTCTATGAAGCCTTTATCAAAGTCTAGGAGGTGCCAATGACAAGACCATGGCTACCAACAATCAAAATAAAGGAAACGACAACAAAACTATGCAAGAAAGCTCAATATCCTCTGGAAACTAGGAGGACTCACCAACTGGCTGGAGATGTATGTGGATCTTCAACGGAGCATCGGTTGATAATCTCTAATACCTGTCGCTGCATCATAAAATAATACAGGCCAAATGGCGTCAGTATATGGAATGTACGAGTATGTAAAATGGCCGAATGAGACAAACATCAAGGAAGAATCAAATCAACTCAGAATCTCAACTCAAGAGAAATAATAACTAAATCAAGTGTCCTCAGTCTAAACAAGAATATAATTTAGCCGGGACCAATCACATATAATTCAACTCAGTCTGACTCAGAGTACTATCAAGACCTATTTAGGAGTTTCTCATATCCGACAACCATCACTTATGAGCCAGTGAATGTATAATAAACCGACATTGTTGCCACGTCCGTTTATACTTTTCCAGGGTATGAACAAATCAACCAATCATGGATCCAATCCAACCAAGTCCTATAATGTCAGGACAATAAATTTGGGGAAACATCCAACTTTAACAGTTTAATCCCCTCCTATGTTTGGCGACATAGTTATTGGGTTCGAGTATGGACTTTGATCTTACCCAATTCGGTGCTCGATACTCCTCCTAAGACTTAATGCTCATAAAACTCCATCCAATTAACTCAATCAAATCATATTGACAAGTCTCATTTAAACCTTGTCAACTCATCCACTCTAGCTCAATCAATCATCTCTAAATCATATCTTTCAATAAAAATTTAAAGGCACATTTATAGCAACATGTAAACCTAGCCAATCATTTCCTCTATCCATTTAATCAATCTTTGAATCTCATCACAACTCCAAGGCTTTAAATCAACAATTCAAGATAAGCATCATTTTTAAGAAAATAGCATCCTTTATCATAATCCACATAGCTAAGAAAAATCAATAAAACATATTTAATAACTCATCTTCATCAACTCATACTTATACAAAGACTCATTTTGGAAGTTCTTGACTAAACCTCATCAACATAGCAAAAATTACTCCAATAGACAACAAAACTCATTTGAACACAACCCTAGCAAAAAACTCTATTTCTATGGGCATTTATCCTCAAACAAGGTATAGGGCACATAGGTGGACTCAACCCATGTTTTAGATAGCCTTACATACCTTAGAATAGACTCTTGAAGAAACCTTGTTGTTGGGTCTTCAATGGAAAGCTTGAAGTCTTGAAGCTCTTGGAACAATCTCTTGTTGGAAATGGAGGGGAAGAAGAGGATGAAGAAGAGAGACTTTTCTAGGGCTTTTCTAGAGAGAGAGAGAGAGTGGGGCTGCAAATTGTGATCCCAAAATGCCCAAGGATGATACATATATAATTTGGGTAAGTTCCTAAATTGCCCAAATTAAAAGTTCTGAAAATTGGCTAAAATGCTCCTGGATCGATAGTGGCGTATCGCGCCAATGCAGCGCCAGGACGATTACGCCTAAAAACCTGCACATCAGTTAGTGGTATGCCACGCCAAGGAACGAACTACTAAGGCACATTCTTGGTGCGATAGTGGCGCATCGCACCCTTGCAGCGCCAAGACCAAATCTTTTTGGGTTCTGGAAATTAGCTTGAAAACCTTGCACACCTCATAGTGGCACGCCGCGCCAGGTGCCAAACTACTGAGGCATGTTCCTGGCATAATAGTGGTGCATCGTGCCACTACGGCGCTAAGCGCAGTTTTGCAGCAATTGCAACCCAGGCCTAAAAATCCTTGTCGGGCTAGTTTGTCTTAGGATCGTCATATCTTTCGACTCCAAACTCCAAAAATTATATTCTTGGTGGCGTTGGAAAAAAGACTCGATGACCATTAATTTAATAGGTCATGGGCCACCCAGATTGTTGTCTTTCAAAAGATAGGGTCGTTAGAAGTCGACCCCTTAAATAAACTCATCCAAGAACGTAGCCACGACAAACCTTTTGGACTTAGCTTGGTCCTAGGGGTCATTCATGACCCCACATCACCTCTAATGCTGCACAAGTTCTCAAAGACTCACCTTAACTCATGCAAATGCTCCACAATACTCGAGTTCGACCTTACCCGAATATAAAAAGGGTCCGAATCTTAGGGAAAATTTTGAGGGGTGTTACATTATCTCCCCCTTGGGATCATTCGTCCTCGAATGACGAGTGACCAAGAATGGACTCGGGGTACAAATCACAATCAGAACTCAGTCAATTAATCAATCAAATTCTCAAACAATTATCAATCAAGACTCAAAATGCACAAATGAATTCAAGTCAAGAAAATGGGCATTACCTTCAACATTCTCCTCGGTAGGCACAAATAGATAGGGATATTTAGATTTCATGGATTCCTCCGCTTCCTATGTGGCCTCCTCAACAAATTGGTTTCTCCAAAGGACCTTGACTGAGGCGACCTCTTTGTTCCTCAATTTATGGATTTGGCGATAGAGAATTTGGATCGGAACCTCTTCATAGGATAAGCTATCCTTAACTCCAATGCTATCAATGGGGACTACCAACAAGAGATCGCCTAAGCACTTTTTCAACATCGAAATGTGGAATACTGGATGAATAAAGGCTAACTCTGAAGGTAACTCCAACTCCTAGGCAATACTCCTAATCCGCCTCGCAATCTGGTAAGGACCAATATATCGGGGACTAAGCTTCCCCTTCCTTCCAAACCTCATGACGCCCTTCATGGGTGACACTTTCAAATATACCCAATCACCCACCTCAAACTCTAAGTCTCTCCTCCTCACATTGGTGTAAGATTTTTGGCGGCTTTAGGCTGTCTTTAGCCTATCTTGAATAACTCTCACCTTCTCCATGGCTTGGTGAACAAAATCGGGTCCAATCAACTCAACTTCACCAACTTCAAACCATCCAATTAGCGATCTACACCTCCTCCCATACAAAGATTCATAAGTGATCGTACCAATTCCCCTTGAAGTCAAGTACACAAGCTCTCAACATATCCTCCAACGTCTGAATGGTGCACTTTGCTTGGCCATCTATTTGGGGATGAAAGGCCGTACTAAGATTCACCTTTGAACCCAGTCCCTTCTGAAAAGATCTCCAGAATTGGGAAGTGAATTGAGCTCCTCTGTCTGAGATGATAGACAAGGGAACCCCATGTAGTCTAATAATCTCTTGAATGTACAACTTTGCATAATCCTCTGTGGTGTCAGTAGTCTTCACCGCCAAGAAGTGAGCTGATTTCGTCACCCTATCCATAATTACCCAAATTGAATTATGTTGCTTTCGGGACTTTGGCAAACCAGTGATAAAGTCCATGTTGATCATCTCCCACTTCCATTCCGGAATTTCTATGTTTTGGGCTAAAACACATGGCCTCTGATGTTTGACTTTCATCTGCTAGCAATTCGGGCACTTGGAAACAAATTCCGCAATATCTCTCTTCATCCCACTCCACCAATAGATTTCCCTCAAGTCATGATACATTTTCGTAGAACTGGGATGGATAGAGTATCTGGAACTATGCTCTTCAGCCATAATCCTTCCTTAAACACCATCGATATCGGGCACACACAATCTGTTTTAGTACCTCAACGCACCATCTCCCCCTTTGGTGAAAACCATCACCCCTTGTTTGTGAACAACTCTCTTCAATTTGAGAAGGACGGGATCTTGATATTGTTTCTCTTTTACCTCTGCCATAAATGAGGACGTAACCCCATCTTGAACGTTTACTCCACCTTCATGGTTCTCTTCGAGTCGAACTTCCAATCGGGCTAATCTATGTACCTCCTTTGCTAATTCCCTCATTCCCTTCTCCACATGGGCAGTGCTACCCATGGACAACCTGCTAAGAGCATCAGCAACAACATTAGCTTTACCTAGATGGTAGAGGATGCTCATGTCGTAGTCCTTGAGTAGATCGAGCCATCTCTTTTGCCTCAGGTTGAGTTCCTTCTGGCTGAAGACATATTTTAAGCTCTTGTGATCAGTGAATACGTCAACATGCACTCCGTACAAGTAGTGTTGCCAGATTTTAAGCATGAATACCACAGCTGCCAGCTCAAGGTCATGAGTTGGGTAATTCCTCTCATGAACCTTAAGTTGTCTTGAAGCATAGGCTATCACCTTCCCCCTTTGCATCAACACACAACCCAAACCAATTTTGGATGTATCATAGTAGACCACAAATCCCTCTGTTCCCTCGGGCAAAGTTAGAACAGGAGCAGTGGTTAGCTTGGTCTTCAATTTCTGGAAACTCTCCTCACAAGCATCAGACCATTAGAACTTAGCCTTCTTTTGGGTCAGCTTAGTCAACGGTGATGATATGGATGAGAATTCTTCTACAAACCTTCGATAGTAGCCGGCCAAACCCAAGAAGCTTCTTATCTCCATCGGAGATGTGGGTCTGGGCCAATTCTTCACCGCTTCAATTTTCTGAGCATCAACCTGAATACCATCTCCAGATACAATGTGTCCTAGGAAAGCCACTGACGCAAGCCAAAATTCACATTTGGAGAACTTTGCATACAATACCTGGTCCTTTAGAGTTTGCAAAATGACTCTAAGATGATGGGCGTGCTCCTCTTCATTCTTGGAGTAGACCAGAATATCATCTATGAATACAATCACAAATATATCAAGATATGGTTTAAATACTCGGTTCATGAGATCCATAAAAGTTGCAGGGGCATTAGTCAACCCAAAGAACATGACCAAAAATTCAAAGTGGCAATAACGAGTCCGAAAAGCGGTCTTGAAATATCACACTTCCTCACCTTCAACTGATGGTAGCCCGATCTTAGGTCTATCTTTGAAAAACAAGTGGCGCCCTAAAGTTGATCAAACAAATCATCTATTCTGGGGAGAGGGTACTTGTTCTTTATGGTGACCTTGTTCAGCTGCCTGTAGTCAATACACATTCTAAGGGACCCATCCTTCTTTCGCACAAATAGGACCGGAGCACCCCATGGTGAGACACTCGGCCTAATGAATCTCTTATCTAACAAGTCTTTCAACTGTTCTTTTAACTTCTTCAACTCGGCCAGAGCCATTCTATATGGAGGGATTGAGATAGGCTGGGTATTAGGAAGAACATCAATCCCAAAGTCAATTTCCTTATCAGGAGAGACTCCAAGCAAATCTTTGGGAAAAACGTCAGGAAACACATTGACAATCGGAACCGACTCAAGGGATGGAGACTCAATGTTGTCATCTTTCACTCAGATAAGGTGATAAATACACCCTTTTGAGATTAGCTTTCTGGCCCTAATGTAGGAAATAAACTTACCCTTAGGCATAACAGGACTACCCCTCCACTCAATGATATCTTCGTTCGAGAATTTGAACTTGACAACCTGAGTTCTATAATCAATAGAGGCATAACAGACATAAAGCCAGTCCATGCCAAGGATCACATCAAAATCAACCATGTCCAACTCAACTAGATCGGCCAAGGTATCCCTGTGATGAATTGACACAGTGCAATCTCTATAGACTCTCTCAGCTAAGACAGAATCACCGACCGGAGTAGCTACACTAAAAGGATCAAGAAGGCATTCAGGAATTTTATTGAATTTACTATCCACGTAAGGAGTCACAAAAGATAGGGTGACACCCGGATCCATCAATACATAATAATCAAGAGAAGAGACTTGAAGCATACCCATCACGACGTTTGGAGATTTCTCTTGATCTTGGCGACTACCCATGGCATATAAACGGTTTGTACCTCCCCTCGTGCCTGAAGTAGTGCCCCTCTGATCATCCCTAGCCGGTGGTGCGGTAGTAGAGAACTGGGCCCTGTCTCCCCATGCTGGACACTCTCTCTGAAAATAGTTTATTTGGCCTCATTTATAACAACCAGCCCTCCCCGCTCTATACTCTCCCAAGTAGAGCTTACCACACTTGACGCATGGTGGCTTCTCTTGTGAATCTTGACCCACGCTAGCTTGGGATTGAGAACCTTGGGGTCTGAAATTCTGGAGACTCTGTCCTTGCCGGTCATACCTGTTCTGCGGCATAGGTGCACTTGCGGTAGATGAGGCATAATTGGGAGGCCTCTTCTGGAAAAAGGAACTGTTGCCCTTATTTTGCCTCTTCTCATTCTCATGGCCCGCTGATCTTGCCTTCTTGCTCATATGCTCCTCTATATCCTTTCTCTTCTCATCCTCCACCTGTTGAGCATACACCATTAATCTGGAAATATCCATATCGAAGATTAACAATGCCGCTTTGCACTCCTTCTTTACATGTCTCCCTAACCCGGAGACGAACTTCCTCATCTTTGACCTCATATCTGGGATCATTTCTGGAGCATACCTAGACAGCTGGATGAACTTCAGGCCATACTCCTTAACTGTCATACCCTCCTATTTCAGATTTACAAACTCCTCTACCTTCACTTCCTTCTATTCTCGGGGAAAGAAGTGGTCAAGAAAATCTCCTTCAAATTCATCCCACATAGCAGGTTCAGCATCCTTACCTCTACCTTGTTACCATTGGTTATATCAAATGTTTTCCACATCCTTGAGTTGGTAAGACACCAACTCAACCCCCTCAATTTCTGTAGCATGCATAGCTTTTAAAATTTTCCACGTCTCATTGATAAATTTTTGGGGGTCTTCATCAACCTTAAAACCCGTGAATGCCGCAGATTCATTCTCAAGAAGTCTTTAATTCTAGTAGCAGCAGATGGCTCTTGGGAACTAGAGCTAAGAGTCAGCGAACTTTGATTACCATTTTGGGCAGCCATTAATTGCGTGAGCATTGCAATCGCCCTACGAAATTCTGCCTCTGATGTGGGCGCAGGCGGGGTAGCAGGCACTTGAGGCGCCTCTGCATACCTCGCAGGTCGACCTCTAACCCTTACCGGGCACACCTCAGACTGGGGCATTCCTGCATTATCGGTATTCCTCTGGCTAGTAGTACGTTTAGGAGGCATTATCTGTAACGCATAAACAAACGAATTAGAAAAGAAGTTTTATAGAGTTAAACTCTATCGCACAAATTCGGAGTGTGAAAGAAGTGACACAATTCCTAATACCTCATAGCCTCCTGATTATAAGTGTGGTGCACAACACACCCATAAGCAAGAATCTACTAGACACGGCTTGATAGACTCCCTAGGACACTTGAACTCTGTGCTCTGATACCATATTTTTCACACCTCGGGAGGGTACCCTAGACGTGACCGGCACTTGAAAGCCATTTCTGACCTTCAAGTAAACTACCTGATTCAATCACTCTATCATTCAGTCATAAACGCTCAAAGGACGGATCAATCATAACATGCCATTTATAATATAGGGGCCGAAGGCCAAACATGTTTAACTCAACAAGATAAGTATAATAGGACTCCTCACAATAACAGTCTAACCTCCCCACACTCTAGTCTATAAAGCCTCTATCAAAGTCTAGGAGATTCCAATCACAAGCCCATGGCTACCAACAATCAAAATAAAGGTAACGACAACAAAACTATGCAAGAAAGCTCAACATCCTCTGGAAACTAGGAGGACTCACCAACTGGCTGGAGATGTATGTGGATCTTCAATGGAGCGCCGGTTGATGATCTCTAGTACCTGTCGCTGTATCATAAAATAATGCAGGCCAAATGGCGTCAGTACATGTAATGTATGAGTATGTAAAATGGCCGAATGCGACGAACAGCAAGAAAGAGTCAAATCAACTCAGAATCTCAACTCAAGAGAAATAACAACTAAATCAAGTGTCCTCAGTCTAAACAAGAATATAATTTAGACGAGACCAATCACAAACAATTCAACTCAGTCTGACTCAGAGTACTATCAAGACCTATTTGGGAGTTTCTCTTATCCGATAACCATCACTTATGAGCCAGTGAAAGTACAACAAACCGACGTTATTGCCGCATCCGTTCATACTTTGCCAGGGTATGAACGAATCAACCTATCCTGGATCCAATCCAACCAAGTCCTATAATGTCAGGACAACAAATTTGGAGAAGCATCCGACTTTAACGGTTCAATCCCCTTCTACGTTTGGCGACATAGTTATTGGGTTCAAGTATGGACTTTGCTCTTACCCAATTCGGTGCTCGATACTCCTCCCAAGACTCAATGCTCATAAAACTCCATCCAATCAACTCAATCAAATCATATCGACAAGTCTCATTTAAACCTTGTCAACTCATCCACTCTAGCTCAATCAATCATCTCTAAATCATATCTTTCAATAGAAATTTAAAGGCATATTTATAGCAACATGTAAACCTAACCAATCATTTCCTCTATCCATTTAATCAATCTTTGAATATCAGCACAACTCCAAGGCTTTAAATCAACAATTCAAGATAAGCATCATTTTTAAGAAAATAGCATCTTTTATCATAATCCACATAGCTAAGAAAAATCAATAAAACATATTTAACAACTCATCTTCATCAACTCATACTCACACAAAGACTCTTTTTGGAAGTTCTTGACTAAACCTCATCAACATAGCAAGAATTACTCTAATAGACAACAAAACTCATTTGAACACAACCCTAGCAAGAAACTCCATTTCTATGGGCATTTATCCTCAAAGAAGGTATAGGGCATATAGGTGGACTCAACCCATGTTTTAGATAGCCTTACATACCTTAGAATAGACTCTTGAAAAAACCTTATTGTTGGATGTTCAATGGAAAGCTTGAAGTCTTGAAGCTCTTGGAACAATCTCTTGTTGGAAATGGAGAGGAAGAAGAGGATGAAGAAGTGTAATACCCCTCAAAAATTTTACCTAAGATTCGGACCCTTCTTGTATATGGGTAGGGTCGAACCCGAGTATTGAGGAGCGTATGTATGAGATAGGATGAGTCCCCAAGAAATTTAAGGATGTTGGAGGTGATGTGGGGTCACAAGGGGGGCCCTAGGACCAAATCAAATCCAAAAGATTCATCGTGGCTATGTTTGAGGAGGAGTTCGCATAAGGGGTTGACTTCTAATGACCCTATCTTATGAAAAATGACAATTTGGGTGGCCCACGACCCATCAAATTAAAGGTCGTCGAGTCTTCTTTTCAACGCCACCAAGAATGTAACTTTTGGAGTTTGGAGTCAAAAGATATGTCGATCCTAAGATGAACTAGCACAGCAGGGATTTTCAGGCCTGGGGTTCAACTACTGGAAATCTGGGCTTGGCACCGCAGTGGCGTGATGCACCACTATCGCTCCAAGAATAAACCTCAGTAGTTTGGCCACTAGTGCAGCACGCCACTACAAGGTGTGCAGGGTTTTCAAGCCAATTTCCAGAACCCAGAAAGATTTGGCCTTGGCGCTATAAGGGTGAGACGCACCACTATCGCGCCAAAAACATGCCTCAGTAGTTTGGTCCTTGGTGCGGCGCGCCACTAAAAGTTGTGCAGGTTTTTAGGCATAATCGGCCTGATGCTGCACTGGCGCGATGCGCCACTATCGCGCCAAGAGCATTTTAGCCTATTTTCAGAACTTTTTGAGAAGGGGCAATTTGGGAACTTACCCAAATTATATATGTATCACCCTAGTCCATTTTGGGATCACAATTGTTAGCCCCACTCTCTCTATAGAAAAGCCCTAGAAATCCCTTTCTCTTCTTCTTCTTCTTCTCCATTTCCAACAAGAAGAGTTCCAAAAGCATCAAGATTCGAGTTCTCCATTGAAGACCCAACACCAAGGTTTTCTTCAAGTCTTTACTAAGGTATGTAAGGCTAACCTAAAATATGGATTGAGTTCTTCCATATTCCCATAGATGTGTTTGTTAGGAGTTGTGAAAGAGTTGCACCTTCTAGAAAGGTTTTCTTGAAAGTTTTCCCTAAACTATGGAATGTTTTTAGATACAAATGGTTGATTGATGATTTTAATGACTTGAGTTACTAAATAGTTATTTTTCATATTATTAACTACAAATATATCTTTGTATATAGATTTATAGGTATTGACGATATTCTTGAGTTGAGTTTTGTTGAGAGTATGGGTTCATGTTTCATTCACATGAACCCAAGATGAGATTTCTTATCATAAATGTCTTGAGGTTGAGATGGATAGTTGTGTATATATATGTATTGATTGAAATGAAAAGAATGAATTGGTTAGTTAAGAATGTCCCTTTGCTTCTATAAAATGAACATAGGACAAAAATAAGGATTTTGGAGTAGATGTTTGATGATTGATGTGATGATGATACTTGACAATGATGTGATGATAGTGTTTGATGATAATGTAAATGATAATATATGATGATGATGTGATAATGATGTTTTGATGACGATATGAGTTATGACGTGAATAGTGCTTATGTAATATATGTAGAATGATTGATGAAGAAGTGTATTGATGAGGATGTTATGTGATAGAGCGGATTGGAGTCTAATGTGATTATATGATAGGTGATTTGCATAATCTGAGTTGATTGGAGTCTTATGAGTATTTTGAAAATAAAGGATCTTTTGAGAAAGAGTTTTAAATAAATGATTTGTGAGCATTTTTGCATAAACTATTTATACACTATTTTATAGTTTAAGAAATGATTATTTTCATCTATGATTTAAAAAGAGTTTAAGCATGAGTTGAGTATGAGGAACCTTTAAATGAGTTGAGTATTTTTACATTAAAGTATCTATTTTGAGTTTGAGTTGAGGGGTTGAAATTATGTTTTAATGTACATAATATTTTCTGCATTCACCGAGTTGAGATTGTACAAGTTTTAAAGAGAAGAGTTTGATGATTTGAGTTGAGTTTTGAAAAGAGTCCAATGAGACTTGCCATTATGACTCGATTGAGTTGAATTGAGGATATAGTTGATGAGTTGGCAAGGTTCTAAATGAAACTAGCCGTGAGGGCTTGTTTGAGATGATTGGATGGAGTCTTATGAGCATGGAGTCATGGGAGGAGTATCGAGCAACGAAGTGGGTGAGAGTATAGTCCATACTCGAACCCCAGAAACTACGCCGCCAACGTAGGTAGGGATGGAACCATTAAAGTTGGATGCTTCCCGAGGGATGGAACCATTAAAGTTGGATGCTTCCCGTGGGATCGAACTATTAAAGTCGGATGTTTCCCATTTTTATAGTCCTGAAATGATAGGACTTGACTAATCAATGGTATCCATGATTAGGGAGGCGTTCATGCCCTGACAAGGTATGGACGGACGTGGCAACAATGTCTGATTATTGTACTATTACTGGCTCATAAGTGATGGTTTTCGAATAAGAGAAACTCCTATTTAGGTCTTGATAGTGCTCCGAGTCAGTTGAGTTGAGTGGTTTACGAGTTGCTCCTGTCTAAACTATTTCTTGTTAGACTTAGAGCATTTGAGTGAGTTGCTATATGCTTATGAGTTAGTCCTGTCTAAACTATTTCTTGTTAGACTTAGGACACTTGAGTAAGTTGTTACATATTTATTGAGTTGAGTCCTTTGAGTTGAATTGTAAAACATTGCATAATTTAATTTGCATATTTACTGAGTTGAGTCCTTTGAGCTGACTGTTGAGCTGAATGTTGAGTTGATTGTATATGGTCGGATTGGATTAGATGAATTATGATTGGATTGAATAGAATGGTATGTGACTAGATTGGATTTGATTATTGAGTTGATTGTTGAGTTGAGTGTATATAATCGGATTGTACATGATTGAAAGGGATCGAATTGTAAATGATTTGATTGAACTGCATTGTACATAATTGGATTGGATTGTATGGTATATGATTGGTCTCTGTCTAAACTGTATCCTTACTTTAGATTTACGATGCCTTATTTGAGTCTCTCTTATCTTTCTGATTTGAGATATGTGGACCGATGTTATTCTTTCTTGAGGTATGTTTCATTCTTCCATATTACATACTCGTGCATTCCACGTACTGACGTCTATTTGGACCTGCATCATTTCTTGATGCAGAGACAGGTTTAAGAGATCGTCAATAGGAGCATCATTGGGGATCTATTCACACTCAGCGTATTGGTGAGTCCTCCCCTACTTTTGGAGGACACTGCTTATGTAATCTTGCATCGAGTTAGCCCTTTTCATTTTGAGTTGAGGTATCCATGAACCTTTCATTGGCACCAATTAGATAGTAATGATAGAGGCTTCATAGAATAGAGAGTGATGAGTCGATTGAGTATTTCTATCCTTGAGTTATTCTTGTCAAACTATTTTTAATGACAAATATTTTAGTTGATCTGTTGGCCCATGGCCTTTATTCTTCGAGTTGGATGGGTGATTTGAGTTGCCCGCTAAATTATTCTTTATTTTTAAACTTTCCGCTGAATGAAGGAATGAACGGATGTGTGATCAGGCTATGTGGTTCGCTTGGGAGCTAGAAATGGTTTTTGAGTGCTGGTTACGTCTAGGGTACCCTCCCGGGGCGTGACAAGAAGAGAGAGTTTTCTAGGGATTTTCTAGAGAGAGAGTGGGGCTGTAAATTGTGATCCCAAAATGCCCAAGGATGATACATATATAATTTGGGTAAGTTCCCAAATTGCCACTTCTTAAAAGTTCTGAAAATAGGCTAAAATGCTCCTGGCGCGATAGTGGCGCATCGCGCCAGTGCAGCGCTAGGCCGATTACTCCTAAAAACCTGCACATCGGTTAGTGAAGCACCACGCCAAAGACTGAATTACTGAGGCACATTCTTGGCGTGATAGTGGCGCGTCGCGCCCTTACAGCGCCAAGACCAAATCTTTCTGGGTTCTAGAAATTGGCTTGAAAACCCTGCACACCTCATAGTGGTGTGCCGCGCCAGGGGACAAACTACTGAGGCCTGTTCCTGGCGCGATAGTGGCGCATCGCGCCACTGCGGTGCCAAGCCCAGTTTTCCAGCAATTGCAACCCAGGCCTGAAAATCCCTGTCGGGCTAGTTCGTCTTAAGATCGTCATAGCTTTCGACTCCGAACTCCAAAAATTACATTCTTGGTGGCGTTGGAAAGAAGACTCGACGACCTTTAATTTAATAGGCTATGGGTCACCCAAATTGTTGTCTTTCAAAATATAGGGTCGTTAGAAGTCGAGCCCTTAAATGAACTCATCCAAGAACGTAGCCACGACGAACCTTTTGGACTTAGTTTGGTCCTAGGGGTCCTTCATGACCCCACATCACCTCTAACGATGCATAAGTTCTCAAAGACTCACCTTAACTCATGCAAATTCTCCACAATACTCGAGTTCGACCATACCCGAATACAAGAAGGGTCCGAATCTTAGGGAAAATTTTGATGGGTGTTACACTACTCTTACCCTATTCGGTGCTCAATACTCTTCCCAAGACTCAATATGCACATATTTATCAAGTGAAAAAAAATACTCAAAATACTCATTTAGTCTCTTAGGACTTAGTTTCAAATCAACTCATTTAGTCTCATTGGACTCTTTTCAAAACTTAATCAAATCTGGCCTCATTGGACCTTCTGTCAAATCAACTCATCTCAATCATCAAACTCTTCTCTTTAAATTTGATACCATCTCAACTCAATGAATGCAGAAAATATTAGATGCATTTAAAACATAGTTTTTAACTACTCAACTCAATCTCAAAATAGATGTTTTAATGTAAAAATTGTCAACTCGTTTATACTCCAAATACTCATACTCAAAATAATAATTAAGAGACTTTTCAAACTCAAATCATGCTTAAACTCTTTCTAAATCAAAGATGAAAATAATCATTCTTTAAACTCAAAATAGTGTATAAATAGTTTATGCAAAAATTTTCACCAATCATTTATTTAAAACTCCTTCTCAAACAATCATTTATACTCATATGACTCCAATCAAATCAAATTATGCAAATCACATATCATGTAGTCACATTAGACTCTAGTCCATTTCATAACAAAACGTCATCATCAACATAACCTCTTCATCAATCATTTTTCCTTAATTAATCATTTTTCCTTAATTAAATAAACATGATTCACCTCATCATTCCCATCATCATCAAACATCTTTCTACAAAATCCCCATTTACCTCTATATTCAATTTCATTCACACTCATTAACAAAAATACATCATCTCCCTTTGAAAGTAATATTTACATAAAAACTATCAATCTCAACCTCAAGATAAATTATAACAAAAAGAAATCTCATCTTGGTTTCATGTGGATGAAGACATGAATCCATAATCTCAACAAACTCAACTCAAGAACATCATTAACACATATTAATAGTATTCTAGGGTTTAGGAAAAATCCAAGAAAACATTCATAGAAAGTTCAAGTCTTTCACAATTTTCATCCAACACATCTATGGGGCATATGAAAGAACTCAATACATATTTTAGGTTAGCCTTACATACCTGGAAATGAAGAACATCTCACCAAAAATCAAAGACATAACTTGAAAATCTCGAATCCTTGAGCTTTTGAGAGGATTTTGTTGGAGATGATTTGGAAGAGAAGAGGGGATGAAGTTTAGGGTTCTTTGGAGGTGATAACACTGAAAAAAATGATCCCAAAATGTGACCAATTTGTGTATATATATTTAGGAAAAATGTCCAAATTACCCTTCATCAAAAATCTGGAAAAGTGGGCTAAAACCCTTCTAGCACTATAGTGGCGCGCCGCGCCACTGTGGCGCCAAGCCTGAAATTTCTGAAATTTGGAAAATGGGCTTAAAAACCTTGCAAGCCTAATAGTGGCGCATCGCGCCAAGGACCAAACTACAGAGACCAGTTTCTGGCGCTATAGTGGTGCCGGGCGCCACTATAGCCCCATGCCTGAAATTTCTGCAGTTATAGTCTGTAGAAAAATGGTCATTACTTTTGACTTCGAACTCCAAAAAATGAATTCTTGGTGGAGTTAAAAATAAGACTCAAAGACCTTTAATTTGATAGGTAATGGGACATATAACTCTTAGTATACAGAAAGTTATGGTCGTTTGAATTTGACCCTTACACAAACTCATTCGCAAACTTAAACGATAGAAACTCCTTAGACTTGGTATGGTGTTAGAGATCCCTTATGATCCTAAAACACATCTAATACACTTCCAATATTTAGGAATTTATCCTAACTCATATATAATAATTACAAGTCATTCGGGTCGAGTCGACACACATGTGAAGAACGGTTCAAGTTTTTGGTGAAAATAATTTTGGGGTGTTACAACTTCCTCCCCCTAACAGTGATTTCATACTTTGTTTGTGATATGAGGATGGTTGGCACGATTGCCGATGCGATCGGGCGGGATTTTGACGATTTGAAGTCTTGGGTGGGATGTTTCATTGATAGGGTTGATTTTTGTCAATATATTGAGATTCGAGCGTCGGATGAGAATTTCGTCAGTTCCGTTGCGTCCAAGACATTGAGTTTGGTCTTGTATGTAAAAATTGTTGTACTGATTGTGAAGTCAAAGGATCTCAGTATGGGAACACAAATTTCAAATACATCCTTGAAATATTATGAAACACCAACTGCTCTAGCAACAAGGAATGAGAGATTAAACTTTCAAGAGATTTGGAATAAGTTGCAACTTTACATAATTCAAGGCTAATTAAGTCCTTTGAAGGCTGGTGGAGGAACTATTAACCAATTTTCAAAAATAAAATGCCTCATTTGAGAACATGTAAAAAGTTGAAGAAGGAAATTTTTATCGGTCAAACATTGGAAGTTTATGAACAAGATGTTGAATGTCATTCCTAGAGAGGAACAATAACAAGTTAACTATCAAACGTAGGATATGTTTTCAAACAACTAGTCTCTAGTCTCTATTTAACGGTCCCCGCACATGTAACCCCTACAACTATTATTAAATCTATATCTAAAGATAATGACTTCAACACAATACATAGTTTATGAAACATTTGAAGTATATTTAGAGGAAAATAGAATATTCCAATAAAGAGATGCATAGGAATTGAATGTGTGGGGTGTGGAGTGTGGCGACAGAGGTAAAACATAGCATCGATCTATAAATATATATTGCAAAGGTCTCAATTCCAAGAAATATATATATATATATATATATATATATATATATGTTTTACCACTCATACGTCTGTCTGGCAAGCTCTCCATATAGATTGAAAAATAATCAAAGCTAATTATGTGTGTGTGTATATATATATGGAAAAAAATTAATTAGTTGGACAAATAATCATGTTGTTATTGTATTATAACATGGTATATCCTCTTTTCCTTGCTAATAAATTTAGTGGCCAGTTTACTATATGGTTTGTGTAGAAAATTCTGAAAACACTTGGAGACAGGAGAATGGAGAACTTCATTCTTTGAAGTGATTCTACAAAGGAAAAGATATAAGGATAATTATGATATTGAACGGGAAAAAACGACGGAAGGCAAGGTGATCATGAGATTAAAATACATGATAGTATCAGGATAGTTGTTGATAAGAAGATCATGAGTTTAAAAGACAGTGCATTCATGACAGTTCAAGTTTCATTAGATATTATCAGGATAGTTGTTGATATCATCTTGTTCTCTGGAACTTATCCTGGCTAGACCGGAATTATAGTGAAGTTTGCCTTGTTGAGTACCTACTAGGCTTCAATTTTCTTTTTGCACTATATGACTTTATGTCTTCTTCATATTGTTTCTCATCTTTTTGGGTATATAAGCATGTTGTAAAGAAAAAAATTGTTGTGTCATTCTTCAGCAAACTTGAGATGGCAAACAGATAGATATATTTTTTTTCTGGTGAATTTGACCAAAATAGTCTGTCCTAGCTAAGGGTTCATCCAGCTAACATTTGCGCTGTGTAATATAATCCATTACAGCAAATTTAGGCCCAGAGGGGTAGTATGCTATATAGATTAGGCTTGTTGCAACTCTACTGATCACTCCCTACCCTCCGCAGGAGACTCAACTTCACTATCCACTGCACACTGAAAAGTGCTTCCATTTGATGCACCCCCCTGCATATAACTGTTGCCCATTGGTGGTGGATACACAAAGTAACCAGGGTGATGAGCCATTGGAAAAATAGGAGGAAAGTGATAGGGCGTAATGCTGCAGCCTGAAGCTGGATTAACCATTGAACGCCTTAACAACAAAGGCTCCCCTCTCAGGGATCCACGCTCACCACCATCATCCTCACGATAACAATGAAAGTACAAAGTCAAGGGTTCAATGTAGTCATCAAAACCAAACTTGTTCATGGCCCAAAGCACGTCTTCAGCGGTGATGGTCTTGCTCTGCTCACGCTGGCAATGTTTGTTGGCTTCGCCTGTTATGAACTCAGAGACACATTCTTGGATGGTCAACTTGGATTCAAAGGATATCTTGGCATGGGGAGGAAGGATCCTGCGTATGATTCTGATCACGTTTGCTATTGGCATGAATCGGTCTTGCTCCCGAATAGTGCATTCAGAATCTTCTGCATTGGTGGCAATTGCCTGGTTGAGATGAGAAGGTAGTCCCATGCTCATCTCCGTAGCTTAATTTTACACAACAACAAAGCATCAGAGTGAAATGAAAAAGAAGTATTGTATATATCATCAGAATATTCGTCTAATTTCATCAAAATCACATTTTCTATTAACTAACTTTTCAAGTATTGTAATGAGAGTAGTACTACTGTAAGACAGCACTATGAATTTTGGACAATATTCATGTAAACACCAAAAGCACATATTATTCAACAAAAGAGATGGCCGGTGTGAATACAGACCAATTAAATGTGACAGAAAACATTTTATATATAGTTTTTGTCACCAACCTTATTTTGTCTGATCTTCAACCAACCCTCGCATATATCCAATCTTTCCTCTGATCAAAAGGCTTTTTCTTTTACCATAATTGTGATATAGGAATATGACAAAATTTTATTGTAACGGACACTAATCTAGCTACCTATTGTTTTCATATACTCTACATTTGTAGTGCTAGTTGTTCTTAAAGTTATATACTATGCTTCTTAAACTTTGGATAAAGAAATGCTAGCTACATTTTAATTAACTTCTTAAAATCCCTATTTGTTCTGAAGATAAATTTGTTTTGTAGTTTAATTTTATGGCAAAAGCAGAGAGTGCGTGTATATATATAGGAAGATCTCATCATATCTTTAGGCAATTTTTATCCCAAAATTAAAGACTTTAATTTGTGTAATATAGCTAGCTGGTTTTCAAACTTGGTAGCTTAAGAAGGTTAGTTTCTCCCTCTCTTTTTATTGTTCTTTTTGGAGGAGAGACATGCGTAAAAAAGGGGAAGAGAGGACACACTATAAATGATTGCATGTATGCCACTTGTTTTCATTTTGTCTTTAAAGTTTCAAAAGAAAATCAAAAATGGCCATGTCGATCACATTACCATGAATCGATTTATTGATCTTTGATATACAAATAGCTTTGTGAATATATATATGGAAAAAATATGCATATATAGTCCCTAGCTAATTAAAGACGGATGTATAGAACATGATGATACAAAAAGTTAAGAAACGTACACATGTTGCAGCTCACCATTTTTACCAGATCAATAGATATGTATACACACTCACACACACTTAACAGAGCTACATTAGAATAATGAAAAACTCAGAGGAATTTAGGAAAATTATTTGCAGCCCAAATTAACTCTCCTGAACAAAACAATATCCTTTTTGCTATCTTTTTGGGGGCTAGTACTATGTGTGCTTCAGCATATATAAAACTTCATGAATATTCAACATATCCCGTGTATATATTTTCACAAGTGAAGTCTTGAAGAGTGATGTGAATGCAGTCGTACCCCAATCATGTGAAGATAGAGAGATTGTTCTTAATAGAGACGCTCATCTCGAGTAAGCATATCAAATACAAAGATTCACGAATATTCCATGGGGAAGGAAAATGCATTTGTAAAAGTAAAAGAGAAGCTAGGTAGAATACCAGAGGAAAGGGAACGGGCAGGGGTTGGCTGTGGGAGTCTGCGATAGCTATGAAATCATCCATTTCCTGAACCAACACGATTACCATTATCCATCTATCGCTCACTCTCACTCTCTCTCTCTCTCTGTCTCTTTCTCTCTCTCTATATATATATACATACATATATATATATATATATATATATATATATAGGTATAGATATAGATATAGATATAGATATAGATATAGATATAGATATAGATATAGATATAGATATAGATATAGATATAGATATATATAGTATGTGGCTCTTGGAAATTATTAGTGCCCATATTTATAGCTACAATATTTAAGAGAAAGGGACGACAAGTGGCAGCAGGGCATAGTGAACGAGAATAAGGTATTCACCGGGATAAATAGTCTTTCACATTTGGGCGGATGAGTATAGTTGAAAAACATACATTTTGTCTTTAATTCTTACGACGAAACTTATTTTGGGACTATTAAGAAAAAGTAGTTCTCATATATTTATAGTTCTAACTAGTTTCTGGACATGTGCGTTGCACGTGTGTCCATGTTATTTTTTACAGATTCATTAGAATGATTAAAATTATATGAAAACATGTGTGTACTGAGTAATAAATTGCATACATATATGTGTGTGTTTTTCTCTCTATATAGTATGTGGCTCTTGGAAAGTAATTAGTTCCCATATTTATAGCTACAATATTTAAGAGAGAGGGGGGACAAGTGGCAGCCACGCATAGTGAACGAGAATAAAGGTATTCACCGGGATAAATAGGCTTTCACATTTGGGCAGATGAGTATAGTTGAAAAAACATACATTTTGTCTTGAATTCTTACGACGAAACTTATTTTGGGACTATTAAGAAAAAGTAGTTCTCTTAAATTTATAGTTCTAACTAGTTTCTGGACACGTACGTTGCACGTGTGTCTATGCTATTTTTTATAGATTCGTTAGAATGATTAAAATTATATGAAAATATGTGTATAATGAGTAATAAATTGCTCATATATGTGTGTGTGTTTCTCTCTTATATAGTATGTGGCTCTTGAAAAGTAATTAGTGCCCATATTTATAGCTACAATATTAAAGAGAAAGGGGGGACAAGTGGCAGCAGGGCGTAGTGAACGAGAATAAGGTATTCACCAGGATAAATAGGCTTTCACATTTGGGCAGATGAGTATAGTTGAAAAACATACATTTTGTCTTGAATTCTTACGACAAAACTTATCTTGGGACTATTAAGAAGAAGTAGTTCTCATAAATTTATATTTCCAACTAGTTTCTGGACATGTGCGTTGCACGTGTGTCCATGTTATTTTTTACAGACTCATTAGAATGTTTAAAATTATATGAAAACATGTGTGTAATGAGTAATAAATTGCATACATATATGTGTGTGTGTTTCTCTCTATATAGTATGAGGCTCTTGGAAAGTAATTAGTGCCCATATTTATAGCTATAATATTTAAGAGAAAGGGGGTACAAGTGGCAGCAACGCGTAGTGAACGAGAATAAGGTATTCACCGGAATAAATAGGCTTTCACATTTGGGAAGATGAGTATAGTTGAAAAAACATACATTTTGTCTTGAATTCTTACGACAAAACTTATTTTGGGACTATTAAGAAAAAGTAGTTCTCTTAAATTTATAGTTCCAACTAGTTTCTGGACACGTACGTTGCACGTGTGTCTATGCTATTTTTTATAGATTCGTTAGAATGATTAAAATTATATGAAAACGTGTGTATAATGAGTAATAAATTGCTCGTATATATGTGTGTGTGTTTCTCTCTTATATAGTATGTGGTTCTTGGAAAGTAATTAGTGCCCATATTTATAGCTACAATATTTAAGAGAAAGGGGGGACAAATGGCAGCAGGGCGTAGTGAACGCGAATAAGGTATTCACCGGGATAAATAGGCTTTCACATTTGGGAGGATGAGTATAGTTGAAAAACATACATTTTGTCTTTAATTCTTACGACGAAACTTATTTTGGGACTACTAAGAAAAAGTAGTTCTCTTAAATTTATAGTTCCAACTAGTTTCTGGACACGTGCGTTGCATGTGTGTCCTAGTTATTTTTTATAGATTCGTTAGAATGATTAAAATTCTATAAAAACATGTGTAATGAGTAATAAATTGCTCAACAATTACTAATAATTTTTTTAAAGTGTGACAAGAAACACAATGTGAGGGTAATAATTTCTTTTATAATTAATTCATAAAAAATTAAATTGAAGAAGTTAAATAGAGAGATTAGACAAAAAAATAAAAAGTGAAAGAAAAAATACATCATACACATTCTTCTTAAGACTTTAATCATAACAATATAGATGGAAAAAGAAATACTGAATTAGTACATAATTTTCGAGTTCTTGTTTACGCCTTCTCCCATAATCATTCAAAATTCAAAAGAGTTTTTCATCGAGTCTAACTAAAATATGAATCAAATAGTACATTAATGATACAAGCATTTCACTACATTACCTATAGAATACAATGGTTAACCTTGGGTAGGGGTCTGATGAAACAAAAAATATGAACTTATATAGATAAAAATGGAGGAATATCAAAAGATATCTTAAAGTTTTAAATTAAATATGTAGAGGTTATGAATATCAAAAACATGAGAGTTATGGATATTAAGAGCAACAATTGTAGATATGAGTTATGAAGGTGAATATTTAAAATAAATAAATAAATAAGAAATAAATGAAGAAGGCAAACAGATTAACTACAAATAATACTTAGGTGAATAGTGTTACTAATATTATTGATACAACAACAACAACCCAGTGAAATCCCACAAAGTGGGGTCTGGATAGGGTAAAATGTATGTAGACCTTACTCCTATCAAGGTAGGACGGCTGTTTCCGATACTAATATTATTGATAGTGAAGAAAAAATAACTGCACCACATTAATAAGACTTCAAATACAGCTCTTTGATTTTTTCTAATGCATGAACGTATTAACTTCTACGAACTTAGTTTTGAATACAAAAAGTTTAACCTTTTCTAAGAAGTCAAATGCTAATACATTAAGTTATTCAAATTAATTAAGAGAAGTGGAAAAGTTTTAGTTAGAGAATTTGTTCCGATACAGTACATTTTCATGGGCCAAATAAATACATGTACTTTCTATGAATATTTTCATTTTTCAACTTTTGACCCAACACATTCTCACTTTTATTATTTAATATAATAATAATATAATATGATTACTATTTAATATTTAATTTGTTAAATATTTTATAACATTTTGATTTAATGTAGAAGCAAAATGGTAATCCAATTTTGCACTTTGGAGCTTTCCATTTTTAATAATACTAGTGTCTATGAACGTGCTTTGCATGTTGTTCCCTATCAATTATCATACAAAAAAGAACTCTGATGACTAATTCAGAGTCCCATCCCGACACCCGATTCGGGACTCGACCTTAACACCTAACACCTGAATCGGAAATCTACTTCTGAACCAAGACTTGACCCCGACTCCCGACCCATTTCCCGATTCAACATTTGTTCCAGGACTCGACCTGAGACCCAACTTCTAACTCGAGATCCGACCCCAACATCAGACCCTGGATCTGACTTGCGAATCGAAATTTGACCTTCAATCTAACCTAGGACCTGATCTCGACATCCGACGTACGACCCAACTCCAACTTTTGACTCGATGCCCGACTTCTGAATCAAGACCCGATCGTGAGATCCGACTTACGAATCGAGATCTGATCCTGACACTCGACCTCGATAATCGATTTAGGACCCACTCTGATACTTGACCTGGACCTAACCTCGGCTCTCGATTTGAATCCCGACTCCAACGTCCGACAAGAAACCCCACCCTGATGCCTAACTCGGGACCCAACCCTAGCACTCCTGTAACGCCTTGAAAATTTCCACGTCAAGACCCGAACCATCCTTCATAGGTGTATAGGCTTGAACCCGATGACTTCTAATTTCATATATGAGTTAGGATCAATTTCTAAGTAATTGAAGTGTGTTTGATGTGTTTAGGGGTCATAAGGGATCTCTAACACCAAGCCAAGTCCAAAGATTTCCCATCGACTAAGTTTTCGGAATGAGTTCGTATAAGGGTCAACTTCAAACGACTATATCTCCTAGACTATGACGAATTGGGGGTCCCACAACTATCAAATTAAACATATTTGAGTCTTCTTTCCAACGCCACCAAGATTGCAATTTTTGGAGTTCAGAGTCAAAAGTTATGGGCATTCTACTGTAGACTAGTACTGCAGGAATTTCAGGCTTGGGCGACCACTGCAGGATTTTCAGGCCTAGCGCTCCAGTGGCGCGACGCGCCACTATAGCACCATAAAATAGCCTCAGTATTTTATTCCTTGGCGCGACGCGCCACTATAAGATGTGCAGGTTTTTAGCCTATTCTGGCTTGGTGATGCAGTGGCGCGATGCGCCACTATAGCGCCAGCAGGGTTTTAGCCTATTTTCCAGATTTTTAAGGGGCATTTTAGCCTTTTCTTGTGTGTTACCAAAGTGAGGTCATTTTGGGAGGAAAATTCACCTAGTAAGAGACTCCTAAGACTCCTTCCCTCATTCACTCTCACTCACACTCTAAGAACGAAAGGGAACAAAAAGCCCTAACCTCCCAAGTGCTCCCCAGCCTTCTTCCTCCATCTCCAATAAGATCAAGCCTCCATTTCTTTTCAAGTTTTTCATTCAAGAGTTGACTCCTCAAGGTATGTGAGTTTTCATCCATGGGTTCTTCCACCCATGGAGCCCAATTATTTTCTCAACTTGATATCTCAAATTCTAATGATGAACCTTCATGGGCTTTTACAAAATGACCCTAAATGCATATATCATGATATATCTTAAGTTTCTTTATATATATTGATGTATATTGACTCTTAATTTCATGAAGTGAATGACTTGAAAAAAATGTCTATATGAAAGTTCAAAAAAGTGTTAAAGGCATATATGGTGGGTTGTTTTAAGATGTGTATTTTGATGCATTTCCATCACCCTTATGCATACAAGTATTCTTTAAATATAGTTGGAGTTCTTTAATAATTGAACCCACCTAGTCTTCTTATATTGAATGATGATGTAAGGGCTTTTAGTAAAAGAAAGGATTTAATGTGATAGGATAATTCTCACATACTTGAATCAAATGAATTGTTTTAATGAGCTATTCCACCGATGAAGATGTGATGTCTAAATTATGCAATGCCTCTGTCATTATGATGCCTAAATGTTATTCCGTGGGATTTGACCTAGCACCGAATGTAGCATATAGATGGGGACTCGACCTAAGGGGTCCTTAATTAAAGTCTCATTTTACATTAACTATGCGCCAACATAGGAGCCCTTGTAGGCTATTTAGGCTAGTGGATCCACAATTATCCAGTAAAGTTAAAGTTATAGAACGTTAAAGTTGACGGAGTCCTACCCGACAAGTAGACTCCTCATGCCAACGTAGGGGGTTATGTTGGATTCCATGTAATAGCTCTTATGGTCTTAAATGTCGGTTAGGGTCATTTGTCTACAAAAATGAATATTTTAAAGTTTCCTATGATCATGTTTATTGCATGCATTCGCTTATGCATATTTCTTATTCATGTTTTTCTTATGTTCTTCATTTCATAGCATACTCACATACTTAGTACATTCAAAGTACTAACGCATACTTTTGCCTACATGATATCACCATGTAGGAACTGGCGCCGCTCCTCGATCTCTTCTACGTGGCTAACTCGTATTAGTTTGAAGATTTGCTAGTGGTGAGTTCTGATGTTTCGGGAACAACATCCCTTTTATTTTAAGCTTTGGTTATATAGAATAGTAAGACTTTATTTAAAGCATTTCGTGACACTTATATTGAGGGTGAGCTAGGGACATGTCTTAGCCCCCGCCAAGTCTATTAGTAGAGGTATGTTTGGACATAAATGGATAAATGTTTTTATTTCCACTTATTATTATTTATCATTACCAATGAAATGCTTAATGAATGCGAAGAGGCTTGGGTGAGGTATCTTCGGGTGTCTCATTCGCCGTGTCGCGTCTAGGCCCTAGGCTTGGGTCATGAAAAACTTGGTATCAGAGAAAGAGGTTTTGAAATGGTCCTTGGAGTCTAACATACCGTGTCAAATAGGGTCTTGTTCATAGTTGTGAAGCGCGCCACAATTATGAATAGGAGGCTATGAGGCATTTAGGAAAGTTTTTCACTTCTTTCAAATTCATGTCGTGCCTCAGAGTATCCTAAGCCTTCTTATAACTAACGGACTGTTTCGTGTGTCTTTAGATGATGCCTTGTGGAAGACCACCTCGAAGGGCAAGGGTACCACCCCGAAGGGCAAGGGTTGACGATGAGGACCAACCTCCTCCGATTCCGGATATCCTACATTATGAGGAAGGGGTATCCCATGTAGAGTTCTGAAATGTCATCACATTATTGGCTCAAGCTGTGGCCAACCAAGGGCATCAACGTGTTCCCCCTCCCTAAGTACAAAATCCAGCCACTGGGATTCGGGATTTTCAAAGAATGAATCAATCGAATTTTGATGGTTCTAAAATAGATGAGGACCCTATGGAGTTCATTGAGGAGGTGTATTGGATTGTGGAAATCTTGGGTGTCCCATCAAATGAAAAGGCCGAACTAGCAGCCTATCAACTCAAGGGTGTGGCTCGAGTGTGGCACGAGCAATGGGTTGTGGAGAGGGGTGAAAAGTTGGGCCGATTGAATAGGAAGAGTTCAAAGGTGCTTTCTTAGACCGTTTCTTTCCATTGGAGTTGAGGGAGGACAAGGTCCAAGAGTTCATCAACCTCCGACAAGGAAGCATGAGTGTGAGGGAATATGCCCTCAAATTTACAAGGTTGTCCAAATATGCTCCCTTCATGGTCTCTAACTCCCGGGCAAGGATGAGTAAGTTTGTTTCTGGTGTTTCAAGCTTGGTGTCCAAAGAGTGCAAAATGGCCATGTTGGTCAAGGAGATGGACATCTCTCGGTTAATGACTTATGCCGAACAAATCGAAAAAGAGAAGTTGAGGGAAAGGTCTAGAGGGTTCAAAAGGGTTAGAGTAGATGATGGAGGGTTCAACCCTCAAAGGTCCGGTCATGGTGGCATTAGCAAGGTCTAAGGCAGTCAACGATTCTTGGGGAAAGGTTCTAGAATGCCCCCATTTCCAAATTTAACAAAGACAAGGGCCTTAACTTAATGATCCCAAGAAACAACATTGGTACCCAAGCTTTTCCCTCATGTGGGAAGTGTGGGAAGGCCCACAAAGGGGAGTGCTTGGCGGGCTCAAACGCGTGCTTCAAATGCGGCAAGCCGGGTCATCATGCTCGGGATTGTAGAAGTGGTGGTGGTGGTAGGCCTCAAGGCCAAGTTGCTCATGGCCAATAAGTTCAAGGAAGTGGCCAACGCACCAACCGTTTCTATGCATTGTAAGGGAGGTAAGAAGTTGAGGTGGCCCCAAATGTTGTTACCGGTATGTTAAAGGTTTTTAATTTTGATGTATATGCATTATTGGATCCCGGTGTGAACTTGTCATTTGTCACCCCATTCTTAGCGAATAGGTTTGATGTGTCACCTGAAATATTATTAGAGCTATATTTGGTGTCTACCCCCGTGGGTGAGTCAGTTATTGCTAGGAAAGTCTATAGGGGTTGTCCCGTGTTTATCTTGCATAAAGTTATTCCTTCTGACCTCATTGAGCTTGACATGGTAGATTTCGATGTCATCCTTGGGATGGATTGGTTACATGCATCTTATGCTTCCATAGATTGTAGAACTCATCGAGTCAGGTTCCAATTTCCCAATGAGTCCATTATTGAATGGGAGGGTCGTGATTCGGTGGTGAAGGGTAAGTTCATTTCTTATATTAAGGCCCAAAAATTGATTTCTAGGGGTTGTATGTACCACATTGTGAGGGTTAGGGATGTTGACTCCGAAATTCCTCCTCTTGAGTCGGTTCCCATAGTTAATGAGTTCCCCGATGTCTTTCCCGATGACTTTCCCAATGTTCCTCCTGAAAGGGAAGTTGATTTTGGTATCGATCTCCTCCCCGATACCCAACCTATCTCAATTCCTCCATATCGGATGGCCCTGGTAGAATTGAAAGAGTTGAAAGAATAATTAGAGGACTTGTTAGAAAAGGGGTTCATAAGACCAAGTACTTCCCCATAGGGTGCTCCCGTGTTATTTGTGAGAAAGAAGGATGGGTCTCTTCGTATATGCATAGACTACCGGCAATTAAATAAGATGACCATTAAGAACAAATACCCACTCCCTAGAATAGATGACTTGTTTGATCAATTGCAAGGGGCAAGTCACTTCTCCAAGATTGACCTTCGGTCCGGCTATCACCAACTATGGGTGAGGGAGTATGATGTCCCCAAAACGGCTTTCTGAATAAGGTATAGTCATTTTGAGTTTGTGGTGATGAGTTTTGGGTTGACGAATACGCCGACGGTGTTTATGGACCTAATGAATAGAGTGTTCAAGCCCTACCTTGATACTTTTGTTGTAGTCTTCATTGATGATATTTTAGTTTACTCTCGTGGTGAGGAAGAACATAAAAATCACTTAAGAGTTGTGCTTCAAACGTTGAGGGATAAATAATTGTTTGCAAAATTTAGTAAGTGAATTTTGGTTGAAGGAGGTGGCATTTCTTGGCCATGTAGTGTCCGGTGATGGGATCAAGGTTGATCCTAAGACAATGGAGGCAGTCAAGAATTGGCCTAGACCGTTGTCTCCTTTAGAAATTAGAAGCTTCTTGGGTCTAGCCGGGTACTATAGGAGGTTCGTCGAAGGGTTTTCTTCCATCTCGTCTCCTCTGATGAAGCTAACCCAAAAGAAAGAGAAATTCATATGGACGAATGAGTGTGAAAAGAGTTTCCAAATCTTGAAGGATCAACTTACCTCCGCTCCTATTTTGACTCTACCGGAAGGATTAGAAGCCTTTGTGGTCTATTGTGATGCTTCAAAAATTGGTTTGGGTTGTGTCTTAATGCAAAATGGCAAGGTAATAGCCTATGCTTCTAGGCAATTGAAGGTGCCTGAGCGTAACTACCCTACCCATGATCTTGAATTAGAGGCCGTTGTTTTTTCTTTGAAGATTTGGTGACATTACCTCTATAGGGTGCATGTGGATGTGTATACGGATCATAAGATTCTTCAATATGTGTTCACCCAAAAGGACCTTAATCTAAGACAACGGAGATGGATAGAACTCCTGAAGGACTATGACATGAGTGTGCATTATCATCCGGGTAAAACCAACGTGATTGCCGATGCACTTAGTAGAGTGTCTATGGGGAGTATGGCCCATTTTAATGAAGGGAAGAGGGAGTTAGTGAAACATGTTCACTGGTTGGCTAGATTAGGGGTGAAGTTGTGTGGTACCGATAATGGTGGCATGGTTGTTCAAAACGGGTCTGAATCCTCTTTGGTGGTGGATGTTAAGTCAACTCAAGATCTTGACCCGACGTTTGTTGAATTAAAGAAGTTGGTGAAGGAAAAGAAGGTAGGGGTCTTTTCCCAAAGGGGGATGGGGTGCTATACTACCAAGGTCGATTATGTGTTCCGAATGTGGATGGCATAAAGAGTTTGATTTTGAAGGAGCCCCACAATTCTTCATACTCCATTCATCCCGGTTCAATGAAAATATACCGAGACTTAAAAGAGTTCTATTAGTGGGGTGGAATGAAGAAGGACATAGCAAGGTTCGTGTCCGAATTTCCGAATTGCCAACAAGTGAAGACCAAACATCAAAGGCCGGGTGGCCTAGCCTAAGACATTGAAATTCCTACTTGGAAGTAGGAGGATGTGAATATGGATTTTGTAGTGGGTTTACCTCATACTCGGAGGCGTCATGATTCGATTTGGGTAATTATTGATAGAATGACTAAGTCGGCTCACTTCCTACCGGTTAAGACTTCCTATAGTGCTGAAGACTATGCCAAGTTGTATATCCGGGAGTTGGTGAGGTTGCATGATATGCCGTTGTCCATTATTTCAGATCGTGGTACCCAATTCACTTCTCACTTTTGGAGATCATTTCAAAAGGGCCTCGGTACTAAGGTAAAGTTGAGCACCGCATTCCATTCTGAAACTGATGGACAAGCCGAAAGGACAATTCAAACACTAGAGGATATTTTAAGGGCTTATGTGTTTAAATTTAAAGGAAATTGGGATGATCATCTACCGCTCATCGAGTTTCCCTATAATAATAGTTACCACCCAAGTATTGAGATGGCGCCATTTGAGGCTTTGTATGGGAGACGATGTAGATCCTCAGCTGGTTGGTTCGAAGTAGGTGAGATGACCTTGTTGGGCCCCGATTTGGTACTTGATGCTTTAGATAAGGTGAAGCTCATTAGAGAAAGGTTGAAGACGGCTCAAAGTTGTCAAAAGTCAAATTCCGACACTAGAAGAAAGGATCTTGAGTTTAATGTGGATGATTGGGTGTATTTGAAGGTTTCACCCATGAAGGGTGTGGTTCAATTTGGTAAGAAAGGAAAATTGAGCCCTAGGTATGTAGGGTCGTATAAAATCTTAAGACGTGTTGGCAAAGTTGCTTATGAGTTAGAGTTACCATTGGAAATGGCCATAGTTCACCTAGTGTTCCATGTGTATATGTTGAGAAAATGTGTGGGTGATCCTAATTCTATTGTTCCTTTGGAAATAGCGAATGTTGAAGAAAACTTGACCTATGAAGAGGTCCCGGTTGAAATTTTGGACCGGCAAATTAAGAGGTTGAGGAACAAAGAGGTTGCATCTGTTAAAGTCCTTTGGAGGAATCAAGAAGTTGAAAGCGCTACATGGGAAGCGGAAATGGATATGATGAAACATTATCCTCACTTTTCCATTCTACTCAAGTCTAAGGTACTGAGTCACTAACACTCAATGTTTAATACTTCTATAATACGGTTCTTTTGAGTCCTCATATGCATGTTCATGAAGTTGAATTTTAAAGTTATGTTTTATGCTTAAATTTAATGATTTCATGTTTGATGCATTTCAAGTGTCATTGTATATATGTTGGGCTGATAGTCCTCGTGCCAAGTCCCCCTCTATGCTAATAAATCTCATTCGAGGACGAATGTTTCCAAGGAGGAGATATTGTAACGCCTTGAAAATTTCCATGTCAAGACCCGAACCATCCTTCATAGGCATATAGGCTTGAACCCGACGACTTCTAATTTCATATATGAGTTAGGATCAATTTCTAAGTAATTGAAGTGTGTTTGATGTGTTTAGGGGTCATAAGGGATCTCTAACACCAAGCCAAGTCCAAAGAATTCCTATCGACTAAGTTTCCGGAATGAGTTCGTATAAAGGTCAACTTCAAACGACTATATCTCCTAGATTATGACGAATTGGGGGTCCCATCCACCAAGATTTAAATTGTTCGAGTTTGGAGTCAAAAGTTATGGTCATTCTACTACAGACTAGTACCGCAGGAATTTCAGGCTTGGGCGACCACTGCAGGATTTTTAGGCCTGGCGCTCCAGTGGCGCGATGCGCCACTATAGTGCCATAAAATAGCCACAGTAGTTTGTTCCTCAGCGCGACGCGCCACTATTATATGTGCAGGTTTTTACCTTATTCTGGCTTAGCACTGCAGTGGCGCGATGCGCCACTATAGCGCCAGCAGGGTTTTAGCCCATTTTCCAGATTTTTAAGGGCATTTTAGCCTTTTCTTGTGTGTTACCAAAGTGAGGTCGTTTTGGGAGGAAGATTATCCTAGTAAGAGACTCCTAAGCCTCCTTCCCTCATTCACTCTCACTCACACTCTAAGAACAAAAGAGAACAAAAAGCCCTAACCTCCCAAGTGCTCTCAAGCCTTCTTCCTCCATCTCCAAGAAGATCAAGATTCTATTTATTTTCAAGTTTTTCATTCAAGAGTTGACTCCTCAAGGTATGTGAGTTTTCATCCATGGGTTCTTCCACCCATGGAGCCCAATTATTTTCTCAACTTGATATCTCAAATTCTAATGATGAACCTTCATGGGCTTTTACAAAATGACTCTAAATGCATCTATTATGATATATCTTAAGTTTCTTTATATATATTGATGTATATTGACTCTTAATTTCATGAAGTGAATGACTTGAAAAAAATGTCTATATGAAAGTTCGAAAAAGTGTTAAAGGCATATATGGTGGGTTGTTTTAAGATGTGTATTTTGATGCATTTCCATCACCCTTATGCATACAAGTATTCTTTAAATATAGTTGGAGTTCTTTAATAATTGAACCCACCTAGTCTTCTTATATTGAATGATGATGTAAGGGCTTTTATTAAAAGAAAGGATTTAATGTGATAGGATAATTCTCACATACTTGAATCAAATGAATTGTTTTAATGAGCTATTCCACCGATGAAGATGTGATGTCTAAATTATGCAATGCCTCTGTCATTATGATGCCTAAATGTTATTCCGTGGGATTTGACCTAGCACCGAATGTAGCATATAGATGGGGACTCGACCTAAGGGGTCCTTAATTAAAGTCTCATTTTACATTAACTATGCGCCAACATAGGAGCCCTTGTAGGCTATTTAGGCTAGTGGATCCACAATTATCCAGTAAAGTTAAAGTTATAGAACGTTAATGTTGATGGAGTCCTACCCGGCAAGTAGACTCCTCGTGCCAACGTAGGGGGTTATGTTGGATTCCATGTAATAGCTCTCATGGTCTTAAATGTCGGTTAGGGTCACTTCTCTACAAAAATGAATATTTTAAAGTTTCCTATGATCATGTTTATTGCATGCATTCGCTTATGCATATTGCTTATTCATGTTTTTCTTATGTTCTTCATTTCATAGCATACTCACATACTTAGTACATTCAAAGTACTAACGCATACTTTTACCTACATGATATCACCATGTAGGAACTGGCGCCGCTCCTCGATCTCTTCTACGTGGCTAACTCATATTAGTTTGAAGATTTGCTAGTGGTGAGTTCCTATGTTTTGGGAAAAACATCCCTTTTATTCTAAGCTTTGGTTATGTAGAAGAGTAAGACTTTATTTAAAGCATTTCGTGACACTTATATTGAGTGTGAGCTAGGGACATGTCTTAGCCCCCGCCAAGTCTATTAGTAGAGGTATGTTTTCACATAAATGGATAAATGTTTTTATTTCCGCTTATTATTATTTATCATTACCAATGAAATGCTTAATGAATGCTAAGAGGCTTGGGTGAGGTACCTTCGGGTGTCTCATTCGCCGTGTCGCGTCTAGGCCCTAGGCTTGGGTCGTGACAACTTCAAAATCTTACCTCGATTTTTGACTCGGGATTTGACACTCAAATTGAGATCTGACCCCGATCCGACCCGAGATCCAGGAGTTGGGTCTTGAATCATCTTGAATTTAGGAAAAATGGTTAATGACGGAAGGTTGTATCTCATTGAATTATTGATTGAACATTGCCTTTATTGAAAGACTCTATAATAGATAAAATTATCATTTATTATTTTTCTACAATAAACAAAATTATCATTTACTATTTTCTTTCATTAATTGTTATTTAATTATTATGCAAATATGTAGGAATTTGAAATTAATTAAAGTTACAACTATTAAATATTTACTCCTTAAGGATATAAAAGTCGTTCAATGTTTAATGGATATTCTGATCGACCAATATTATTAAACGTGTAGAAATTTCCTACTCATCGTTTACTTGAAATAGATTTAATGTTAATCTCCTAGTATTAATAGGATAATATGTATCCTACAATAAACTTAGTCCTAATAGAAATATATTTTGTTTAGTCCTAGTACAAAATTATATTTATACCCATTAGTAATTTTTTAAATGGAGGAAATTTTAACTTAAAAGGGAAAATAAGTAAATCAACTTTTAGTGGATATTTTGGTAAATCAACCATTTATATTTGTGATTTTATAATAACTAATTTCTAGACACGTGCAAAGTATTCTATATGAATTTTTATAGTGTTGTCAGAACGATAAAAAATCTATGAAAACATACATGTAATGTGTAATAAAATACAATAGTTACTAATAAATTTTTTTAAAATATGAAAAAAAATACTAAATGAGGGGTGTATTTTAATATTTAAAATTAATTTCTTTTAAACAACCAACTATAAGTTTTGAATATTGGTTAGTAGTTAGCAAACTTTCAAAACAATCACAAATGACTAATTTGAGCCCAACGAAAATACATATTAAAGAAGTCTAATAGAGAGAAATACATTTTTTAAAAATCAAAAAATAGAGAAGAAAGAATACGACGTACGCATTCTTCTTAGAATTGTAATCATAACAATATTGATGAAAAAAGAAATATAGAATCGGTAGAGAATTTTTCAAGTTCTTATCGACTCCTTCTCCTATATAGCCTTCTTCATCAAGTCAAACTAAAGCATGGATCAAATATAAGAACTACACATCTTTTACTATAAAATGAAAAGGATAACCTGTAATACCCCTCAAAAATTTTCCCTAAGATTCGGACCCTTCTTGTATTCGGGTAGGGTCGAACTCAAGTATTGTGGAGCATTTGCATGAGTTAAGACGAGTCCTTGAGAAATTGAGAAGTGTTAAAAGTGATGTGGGGTCACAAAGGACCCCTAGGACCAAGCTAAGTCCAAAATATTCGTCGTGGCTAAGTTTTAGGATGAGTTCATATAAGGGGTCGACTTCTAACAACCCTATCTTTTGAAAGACGACAATCTGGGAGGTCCACAACCTATTAAATTAAAGGACGTCGAGTCTTCTTTCCAACGCCACCAAGAAGGTATTTTTTGGAGCTAGGAGTCGAAAGATATAACAATCCTAAGACGAACTAGCACGGCAGGGATTTCAGGCCTGGGTTGCAATTGCTGGAAAACTGGGCTTGGCGCAAATAGTGGCGTGACGCGCCACTATCACACCAGGAACATGCCTCAGTAGTTTGGACCCTAGCGCGGCGCGCCACTATGAGGTGTGCAGGTTTTTTTAATCCAATTTCCAGAACCCAGAAAATATGGCCTTGGCGCTGTAAGGGCGCGACGCGCCACTATCGCGCCAAGAATGTGCCTCAGTAGTTTGGTCCTTGGCACGGCGCGCCACTACGAGATATGTAGGTTTTAGGCGTAATCGTCCTGGTGCTGCAATGGCGCGATGCGCCACTATCGCGCTAGGAGCATTTTTGCCTATCTTCAGAACTTTTAAGAAAGGGCAATTTGGGAATTCACCCAAATTATATATGTAACATCCTTGGGCATTTTGGGATCACAATTTGCAGCCCCTCTCTCTCTCTAGAAAAGCCCTAGAAAACTCTCTCTTCTTCATCCTCTTCTTCTTCTCCATTTTCAACAAAGATTTGTCCCAAGATCTTCAAGACTTCAAGCTTTCCATTGAAGACCCAACAACAAGGTTTCTTCAAGAGTCTATTCTAAGGTATGTAAGGCTATCCAAAACATGGGTTGAGTTCACCCATTTTCCCTACTCTTGCTTTGAGGTTAGAGGTCCATGAGAATGGAGTTTCTTAGTATGGTTTATGTTTGAATGAGGTCTTAAATGCTTATCTAAATGAGGCTTGATTGAGTTGATTGGAGGATAGAATTTATGAGTGGACGAGGTCCTAAATGGAACTTGTCATTATGACTTAATTGAGTTGAAATAAGAATAGAGTTGATGAGTTGGCAATGTCCCACATGAAACTAGTCGTGAGGGCTTGTTTGAGATGATTGGAGGGAGTCTTATGAGCATAGAGTCATGGGAGGAGTATCGAGCACCGAGGTGGGCGAGAGTATAGTCTGTACTCGAACCCCAAGAACTATGCCGCCAACATAGGTAGGGATGGAATCGTTAAAGTTGGGTGCTTCCCATGGGATCGAACCGTTAAAGTCGGATGTTTCCCATTTATTTGTCCTGAAATGATAGGACTTGACTAAGCGATGGAATCCATGATTAGGGAGGCGTTCATGCCCTGGCAAGGTATGGACGAACATGGAAACAACGTCTGATTATTGTACTATCATAGGCTCATAAGTGATGGTTGTCGGATAAGAGAAACTCCCATTTAGGTCTTTTTAGTACTCCGAGTCAGTTGAGTTGAGTGGCATGAGATTTGTTCCGGTCTAAAATACTTCTTGTTAGACTTAGGACCCTTGAGTGAGTTATTATGTATATATATATATATGAGTTGAGATCCTGAGTTGATATTGATATTTTCTTGATGTTCGTTTCATCCGTCCATTTTACATACTCGTACATTCCTTGTCTGACACCATTTGGCCTGTATCATTTCATGATGCAGAGATAGGTACTAGAGATCATCAACTGGCGCTCTGTTGAAGATCCACATACATTTCCAGCCAGTTGGTGAGTCCTCCTAGTTTCCAGAGGATGTTGAGCTTTCTTGTATAGTTTTGTTGTTGTTTCCTTTATTTTGATTGTTGGTAGCCATGGTCTTGTCATTGGCACCTTCTAGACTTTGATAGAGGCTTTATAGACTAGAGTGTGGGAAGTTTGGACTGCTACTTTTGAAAAGTTGTATTATATCTGTTTTGATGAGTTGATAGTGATTGGCCCTCGGCTCTTATATTATGAATAGTACGTTATGATTGAACCCTCCTTCGAGTGAATGTGATTGAATGATAGTGTGACTGAATCAAGTGGTTCGCTTGAAGGTCAGAAATGGCTTTGGAGTGCCGGTCACGTCTAGGGTACCCTCCTGAGGCATGACAAACATGGTATCAGAGCACACAGTTCAAGTGTCCTAGGGAGTCTATAAAGCCGTGTCTAGTAGAGTCTTACTTATGGGTGTGTTGTGCACCACACTTATAAGCAAGAGGCTATAGGACATTAGCAATTGTTTCACTTCTTTCATATGCTGAATTCGTGCGATAGAGTTAAACTCTATAAAACTCCTTCCTAATTTGTGCGTTTACACGTTACAGATAATGCCTCCTAAACACACGGCTAGCCAGAGAAATGTTGATAATGCCGAGATGCCCCAATCAGAGGTATGCCCAGCAAGGGCTAGAGGCCTACCTACGAGATACTCGGAGGCACCTCAAGTACCAGCTACTCTACCTACACCTACATCAGAGGTAGAATTTCGAGGGACAATTGCAATGCTCACGCAAGTAATGGCTGTCCGGAATGGTAACCAGAGTTCGCCGATTTTTAGCTCTAGTCCCAAGAGTAGTCTGTTGCCACTAGAATTAGAGACTTTCTGAGGATGAATCCACCAGCATTCACGGGTTCTAAGGTTGATGAAGACCCCTAAAATTTTATTGATGAGATGTGGAAAAGCTTGAAAGCTATGCATGCTACGGAGGTTGAGGAGGTTGAGTTGGTGTCTTATCAACTCAAAGATATGGCAAACATCTAGTATAACCAATGGGAGCAAGGTAGGGGTGCAGATGCTGAACCTGCTAGGTGGGATGAATTTGAGGGAGCCTTTCTTGACCATTCTTTCCTCGAAAATTGAGGGAAGCGAAAGTGGAGGAATTTGTGAATCTGAAACAGAAGGGTATGACTGATAAGGAGTATGGCCTGAAGTTTATCCAACTGTCCAGGTATGCTTCAGAAATGATCCCAGATGTGAGGTCAAAGATGAGGAAGTTTGTCTCCGAATTAGGGAGGCATGTGAAGAGGGAATGCAAAGCAACATTGTTGATCTCGGATATGGATATTTCCAGATTAATGGTGTATGCTCAATAGGTAGAGGATGAGAAGAGGATAGACAGAGAAGAGCATATTATCAAGAAGGTAAAATTAGCGGGTCATGAGAATGAACAGAAGCAAATCAAGGGCAACAGGTCCTTCTTCTAGAAGAGGCCTTCCAACTATGCCTCATCCACTGCCAGTGCACCTATGCCGCAGAACAGGTAAGATCGACAGGGATAGAGTCGCCAAAATCTCATACCCCAGGGTTCTCAATCCCATGCCAGTGTAAGTTAAGGCTCGAGAGGGAAGCTACCATGCGGCAAGTGTGGTAGGCTCCACTTAGGAAAATGCAAGGCAGGAAGGGTTGGTTATTACAAATGCAGCCAAATGGACCATTTCCAGAGGGAGTGTCCAATAGGGGGAAATAGAGTTCAGCATTCTACCACCGTACCACCGGCTAGAGGTAATCAGAGGGGCACTACTTTCGGCATCAGCGGAGGTACAAACTGTTTATATGCCATGGGTAGTCTCTAAGATCAAGAGAACTCTCCAAATGTCGTGACAGGTATGATTCGAGTTTCTTCTCTTGATTGTTATGTGTTGATGGATTCGGGTGCCACACTATCCTTTATAACTCCTTACGTGGCTAGTAAATTCAATAAAATTCCTGAATGTCTTCTTGAGCCTTTCAGTGTAGTTACTCCTATGGGTGATTTTGTCTTAGTTGAGAGAGTCTATAGAGATTGCACTGTGTCAATTCATCACAAGGATACCTTGGCCGACCTAGTTGAGTTGGACATAGTTGATGTTGATGTGGTCCTTGGCATGTACTGGTTTTATGTCTGTTATGCCTCTATTGATTGTAGAACTCAGGTTGTCAAGTTCTAATTCCCGAACGAAGATATCATATAGTGGAGGGGTAGTCCTGTTATACCGAAGGGTAAGTTTATTTCTTACGTTAGGGCCAGGAAGCTAATATCAAAATTATGTATCTATCACATTGTCCGAGTGAAAGATGGCAATGTTGAGTCTCCATCTCTCAAGTCGGTCCTGATTGTCAATGAGTTTCCTGACGACTTTCCCGAGGATTTGCCTTGAGTCCCTCCTGATAGGGAGATTGACTTCGGAATTGATGTTCTTCCTGATACCCAGCCTATCTTAATCCTTCCATATAGAATAGCTCCAGCCGAGTTGAAAGAGTTGAAGGAGCAGTTGAAGGACTTGTTAGATAAGGGATTCATTAGGACGAGCGTCTCACCATGGGGTACTCCCGTCCTATTTGTGCGAAAGAAAGATGGGTCCCTTAGGATGTGCATTGATTACAGACAGTTGAACAAGGTCACCATAAATAACAAATACCCTCTCTCCAGAATAGATGACTTATTTGATCAACTCCAGGGAGCCACTTGCTTCTCAAATATAGACTTGAGATTTGGCTACCATCAGTTAAAGGTGAGGGAGCGTGATATTCCGAAGACCACTTTTTGGACTTGTTATAGCCACTTTGAATTTTTGGTCATGTCCTTTGGGTTGACTAATGTCCCCACAGCTTTTATGGATCTTATGAACCAAGTGTTTAAACCATATCTTGATATGTTTGTGATTGTATTCATAGATGATATTCTGGTCTACTCCAAGAATGAGGAGGAGCACGCCCACCATCTTAGAGTCATCTTACAAACTTTGAGAGAGCAGGTATTATATGCAACGTTCTCCAAATGTGAATTTTAGCTTGCATTAGTGGCTTTCTTAGGCCACATTGTATCTGGAAATGGTATTCAGGTGGATGGTCAAAAGATTAAGGCAGTGGAAAATTAGCCCAGACCCACATCCCCGACAGAGATAAGGAGCTTCTTAGGTTTGGCTGGCTACTACCGAATGTTTGTAGAGGAATTCTCATCCATATTGTCACCATTGACCAAGCTGACCCAAAAGAAATCTAAGTTCCAATGGTTCGATGCTTGTGAGGAGAGTTTCCAGAAGTTAAAGACCAAGCTAACCACTGCTCCTATTCTAACCTTGCCCAATGGAACAGAGGGATTTGTGATCTATTGCGATGCATCTAGAGTTGGTTTGGGCTGTGTGTTGATGCAGAAGGGGAAGGTGATAGCTTATGCTTCAAGACAGCTTAAGGTTCATGAGAGGAATTATCCAACTCATGACCTTGAACTGGCAGCTGTGGTATTTGCCCTTAAAGTTTGGCACCACTTCTTGTATGGAGTACATATTGATGTATTCACCGATCACAAAAGCTTACAATATGTCTTCAGCCCGAAAAAACTCAATCTGAGGCAGAGGAGATGGCTCGAGATACTCAAAGACTATAATATGAGCATCCTTTACCATCTAGGTAAAGCTAATATTTTTGCTAATACTCTTAGCAGATTGTCTATGGGTAGCACTACCCATGTAGAGGAAGGCAGGAGCAAATTGGCAAAGGAGGTACATAGATTAGCCCGATTGGGAGTTCATCTGGAAGAGAACAATGAAGGTGGAGTTACTATTCAGGATGGGTCTACGTCGTCACTCGTGGTAGAGATAAAGGAGAAACAAGATCAGGATCTCGTTCTTCTTTGATTGAAGGGAGTTGTTCACAAACGAAAGGTAATAGTTTTTACCAAAGAGGGAGATGGTGTGTTGAGGTACCAAAATAGATTGTGTGTGCCTGAGGTCGATGACATTCGAGAGAGGATTATGGCCGAAGCGCATAGTTCTAGATACTCTATTTATCCGGGCTCTACAAAAATGTACCATGACTTGAGGGAAATCTATTAGTGGAGTGGGATGAAGAGAGACATTGCGGAATTTGTTTCTAAGTGCCCGAATTGCCAACAGGTGAAGGTTGAGCATCAAAGGCCATGTGGTTTTGCCCAAAACATAGAGATTCTAGAATGGAAGTAGGAGATGATCAACATGGACTTTATTACAGGCTTGCCGAGGTCCCGAAAGCAACACGATTCCATTTGGGTGATTGTGGATAGAATAACGAAATCAGCTTACTTCTTGGCAGTTAAGACTACTGACACCGCAGAAGATTATGCAAAGTTATACATTCAAGAGATTGTCAGATTGCATGGAGTCCCCTTGTCCATCATCTCAGGCAGAGGAGCTCAATTCACTTCCTAATTCTGGAGATCTTTTCGGAAGGGACTGGGTACAAAGGTAAACCTTAGTACGGCCTTTCATGCAGAGACGGATGGACAAGCAGAGCACACCATTCAGATGTTGGAGGATATGTTAAGAGCTTGTGTGCTTGACTACAAAGGAAATTGGGACGATCACTTACCTCTTATAGAGTTTGCATATAATAATAGCTATCATGCAAGCATTCAAATGGCTCCTTATGAAGCTTTGTATTGGAAAAGGTGTAGATCACCAATTGGATGGTTTGAGGTTGGAGAAGTTGAGTTGATTGGGCCTAATTTTTTTCACCAAGCCATGGAGAAGGTGAGAGTTATTCAAGATAGGCTAAAGATAGTCCAAAAACGCCAAAAATCTTAAACCGATATAAGGAGGAGAGACTTAGAGTTTGAGGTGGGTGATTGGGTATACTTGAAAGTGTCACCTATGAAAGGCGTCATGAGGTTTGGAAAGAAGGGGAAGCTTATTCCTCGATATATTGGTCCTTACCTGATCTTGAGACGGATTGGGAGTATTGCTTATGAGTTGGAGTTGCCTTTAGATCTAGCCTCTATTCATCCGGTATTCCACGTTTCGATTTTGAAAAAGTGCTTGGGCGATCCCTCATTGGTAGTCCCCACTGATAGCATTGTAATTAAGGATAGCCTATCCTATGAAGAGGTTTCGGTCTAATTTCTTGATCGCCAAATCCGTAAATTGAGAAACAAAGGGTTTCCTTAGTCAAGGTCCTTTGGAGAAACCAATTTGTTGAGGAGGGCACATGGGAAGTGGAGGAAGCTATGAAATCTAAATATCCCCATTTATTCGTGCCTACCGAGGAGAAGGTGGAAGGTAATGCCCATTTCCTTGACTTGAATTCAATTGTGCAATTTGAGTCTTGATTGATAATTGTTTGATAATTTGATTGATTAATTGACTGAGTTCTAATTGTGATTTGTACCCAGAGTCCATTCTTGGTCACTCGTCATTCGAGGACGAATGATCCCAAGGGGAAGATAATGTAACACCCTTCAAAAAATTTCCCTAAGATTCGGACCTTTCTTGTATTTGGGTAGGGTACTCGAGTATTGTGGAGCATTTGCATGAGTTAAGATGATTCCTTGAGAAATTGAGAAGTGTTAGAAGTGATGTGGGGTCACAAAGGACCCCTAGGGCCAAGCTAAGTCCAAAAGATTCATCCTGGCTAAGTTTTAGGATGAGTTCGTATAAGGGGTCGACTTCTAATGACCCTATCTTTTGAAAGACAACAATTTGGTGGCCCACGACCTATTAAATTAAAGGTCATCGAGACTTCTTTCCAATGCCACCAAGAAGGTAATTTTTAGAGTTCGGAGTCAAAAGATATAACGATCCTAAGACGAACTAGCACGGCAGGGATTTCAGGCCTGGGTTGCAATTGATGGAAAACTAGGCTTGGCGCCATAGTGGCACGACGCGCCACTATCGCGCCAAGAACATGCCTTAGTAGTTTGTCCCCTGGCGCGGCGCGCTACTATGAGGTGTGCATGGTTTTTCAAGACAATTTCCAGAACCCAGAAAAAATGGCCTTGGCGTTGTAAGGGCGCGACGCGCCACTATCGCGCCAAGAATGTGCCGCAGTAGTTTGGTCCTTGGCGCGGCACGCCACTACGAGATGTGCAGGTTTTAGGCATAATTGGCCTAGCGTTGTAATGGCGCGACGCGCCACTATCGCGCTAGGAGCATTTTTGCCTATCTTCAGAACTTTTAAGAAGGGGCAATTTGGGAATTCACCCAAATTATATATGTAACATCCTTGGGCATTTTGGGATCACAATTTGCAGCCTCTCTCTCTCTCTAGAAAAGCCCTAGAAAACTCTTTCTTCTTCATCCTCTTCTTCTTCTCCATTTTCAACAAAGATTTGTCCCAAGAGCTTCAAGACTTCAAGCTTTCCATTGAAGACCCAACAACAAGGTTTCTTCAAGAGTGTATTCTAAGGTATGTAAGGCTATCCAAAATATGGGTTGAGTACACCCATGTGCCCTACTCTTGCTTTGAGGTTAGAGATCCATGAGAATGGAGTTTTTTAGTATGGTTTATGTTTGAATGAGTTTTGTCTCCTATTAATTTGACTTTATTGGTGTTGATGTTGTTGACCTAAGAAGTTCCTAAAACTTTCATGTTAGTATGAGTTGATGGAGATGACTTGTTATTATGTTTTGTTGACCTCTTTAACCATGTGATTATGTTGCATAAGTCAATTTCCTTAAATGTGTTATTTTACTTAAATTATTGAGTTAAAGTCATAGAGTTGTGATGAGTCGTGAGGAGATGTCATAAATGCTTATCTAAATGAGGCTTGATTGAGTTGATTGGAGGATAGAATTGATGAGTGGACGAGGTCCTAAATGGAACTTGCCATTATGACTTAGTTGAGTTGAAATAAGAATAGAGTTGATGAGTTGGCAATGTCCCACATAAAACTAGCTGTGAGGTCTTGTTTGAGATGATTGGAGGGAGTCTTATGAGCATAGAGTAATGGGAGGAGTTTTGAACACCGAGTCGGGTGAGAGTATAGTCTGTACTTGAACCCCAAGAACTACGCCACCAATGTAGGTAGGGATGGAATCTTTAAAGTCAGATGCTTCCCATGGGATCGAACCATTAAAGTCGGATGTTTCCCATTTATTTTTCCTGAAATGATAGGACTTTACTAATCAATGAAATCTATGATTAGGGAGGCGTTCATGCCCTAGCAAGCTATGGACGGATGTGGCAATAACGTCTGATTGTTGTACTATCACTGGCTCATAAGTGATGGTTGTCGGATAAGAGAAACTCCCATTTAGGTCTTGCTAGTACTCCGATTTAGTTGAGTTAAGTGGCATGAGATTTGTTCCAGTCTAAAACGCTTCTTGTTAGACTTAGGACCCTTGAGTGAGTTTTTATGTATATATATATATATATATATATATATATATATATATATTAGTTGAGATCCTGAGTTAATATTGATGTTTTCTTGATGTTCGTTTCATCCGCCATTTTACATACTCGTACATTCCATGTACTGACGCCATTTGGCCTATATCGTTTCATGATGTAGAGATAGGTACTAGAGATCATCAACCGGTGCTCCGTTGAAGATCCACATACACTTCCAGCCAGGTTGTGAGTCCTCCTAGTTTCCGAAGGATGTTGAGCTTTCTTGTATAGTTTTGTTGTCGTTTCCTTTGTTTTAATTGTTGGTGGCCATAGGCTTGTCATTGGTACCTTCTAGACTTTGATAGGGGCTTAATGACTAGAGTATGGGAAGGTTGGACTGCTACTTTTGAAAAGTCTTATTATATATGTTTTGATGAGTTGATAGTGATTGACCCTCGGCTCTTATATTATGAATTGTATGTTATGATTGAACCCTCCTTCGAGTAAATGTGATTGAATGATAGTGTGACTGAATCAGGTGGTTCGCTTGAAGGTCAAAAATAGCTTTCGAGTGCCGGTAATGTCTAGGGTACCCTCCTGGGGTATGACAAACATGGTATCAGAGCACAAAGTTCAAGTGTCTTAGGGAGTCTATGAAGTCGTGTCTAGTAGAGTCTTGCTTATGGATGTGTTGTGCACCACACTTATAAGCAGGAGGCTATTGGACATTAAGAATTGTTTCACTTCTTTCATACGCTGAATTCGTGCGATAGAGTTAAACTCTATAAAACTCCTTTCTAATTCATGTGTTTACACGTTATAGATAATGCCTCCTAAACGCATGGCTAGTTAGAGAAATATTGATAACGCCAAGATGCCCCAATTAGAGTTACGCCCATCAAGTGCTAGAGGCCGATCTACGAGATACTCGGAGGCACCTCAAGTACCAGCTACTCCACCTGCACCCACATCAGAGGCAGAATTTCGAGGGGTAATTGCAATGCTCACGTAACTAATGGCTGCCCGGAATGGTAACCAGAGTTCACCGATTCTTAGCTCTAGTTCTCAAGAGTAGTCTGCTGCCACTAGAATTAGAGACTTTCTGAGGATGAATCCGCCAGCATTCACGGGTTCTAAGGTTGATGAAGACCCCCAAAATTTTATAGATGAGATATGGAAAATTTTGAAAGCTATACATGCTATGGAGGTTGAGGGGGTTGAGTTGGTGTCTTATCAACTCAAGGATATGGAAAACATCTGGTATAACCAATGGGAGAAAGGTAGGGGTGAGAATGCTGAACTTGCTAGGTGGGATGAATTTGAGGGAGCCTTTCTTGACCACTTCTTTCCCCGAGAATTGAGGGAAGTGAAAGTGGAGGAATTTGTGAATCTGAAATAGGAGGGTATGATTGTTAAGGAGTATGGCCTGAAGTTCATCCATCTGTCCAGGTACACTCCAGAAATGATCCCAGATGTGAGGTCAAAGATGAGAAAGTTCGTCTCTGGATTAGGGAGGCATGTGAAGAGAGAATGCAAAGCAGCATTGTTGATCTCGGATATGGATATTTCCAAATTAATGGTGTATGCTCAATAGGTAGAGGATGAGAAGAGGAAACACAGAGAGGAGCATATGAGAAAGAAGGTAAAATCAGTGGGTCATGAGAATGAACAGAAGCAAATCAAGGGCAACAGGTCCTTCTTCCAGAAGAGGCCTTCCAACTATGCCTCATCCACCGCCAGTGCACCTATGCCGGACAACAGGTATGATCGGCAGGGACAGAGTCGCCAAAATCTCAAACCCCAGGGTTCTCAATCCCATGCCAGTATAAGTCAAGGCTCGAGAGGGAAGCCCCCATGCGGCAAGTGTGGTAGGCTCCACTTAGGAGAATGCAGGGCAGGAAGGGTTGGTTATTACAAATGCAGCCAAATGGACCATTTCCAGAGGGAGTGTCCAATAGGGGGAAATAGAGTTCAGCATTCTGCCACCGCACTGCCGGCTAGAGGTAATCAGAGGGGTACTACTTCTTGCACCAGCGGAGGTACAAACCGTTTATATGCCATGGGTAGTCGCCAAGATCAAGAGAACTCTCCAAACGTCGTGACGGGTATGATTCAAGTCTCTTCTCTTGATTGTTATGTATTGATGGATCCGGGTGCCACACTATCCTTTATAACTCCTTACGTGGCTAGTAAATTCAATAAAATTCCTGAATGTCTTCTTGAGCCATTCAGTGTAGCTACTCCTGTGGGTGATTCTGTCTTAGCTGAGAGAGTCTATAGAGATTACACTGTGTCAATTCATCACAGAGATATCTTGGCCGACCTAGTTGAGTTGGACATGGTTGATTTTGATGTGATCCTTGGCATGGACTAGCTTTATGTCTGTTATGCCTCTATTGATTGTAGAACTCAGGTTGTCAAGTTCAAATTCCCGAATGAAGCTGTCATAGAGTGGAGGGGTAGTCTTGTTATGCCTAAGGGTAAGTTTATTTCTTACCTTAGGGCCAGGAAGCTAATCTCAAAAAAGTGTATCTATCACATTGTCTGAGTGAAAGATGGCAATATTGAGTCTCCATCTCTCGAGTCGGTCCCAATTGTCAATGAGTTTCCTAACGTCTTTCCCGAGGATCTGCCTAGAGTCACTCCTGATAAGGAGATCGACTTCGGGATTGATGTTCTTCTTGATACCCAGCCTATCTCAATCCCTCCATATAGAATGGCTCCAGCTGAGTTGAAAGATTTAAAAGAGCAGTTGAAGAACTTGTTAGATAAGGGATTCATTAGGCTGAGCATCTTACCATGGGGTGCTCCCATCCTATTTGTGCAAAAGAAAGATGGGTCCCTTAGGATGTGCATTGATTACAGGCAGTTAAACAAGGTCACCATAAAGAACAAATACCCTCTCTCTAAAATAGATGACTTATTTGATCAACTCTAGGGAGCCACTTGCTTCTCAAAGATAGACCTGAGATCTGGCTACCATCAGTTGAAGGTGAGGGAACGTAATATTCCGAAGACCACTTTTTGGACTTGTTATGGCCACTTTGAATTTTTGGTCATGTCCTTTGGGTTGACTAATGCCCCCACAGCTTTTATGGATCTCATGAACCGAGTGTTTAAACCATATCTTGATATGTTTGTGATTGTATTCTTAGATGATATTCTGGTCTACTCCAAGAATGAGGAGGAGCACGCCCACCATCTTAGAGTCATCTTACAAACTTTGAGAGAGAAGGTATTGTATGCAAAGTTCTCCAAATGTGAATTTTGGCTTGCATTAGTGGCTTTCTTAGACCACATTATATCTGGAGATGGTATTCAGGTGGATGCTCAGAAGATTGAGGCAATGAAAAATTGGCCCAGACCCACATCCCCGACAGAGATAAGGAGCTTCTTGGGTTTGGCTGGCTACTACCGAAGGTTTGTAGAGGGATTCTCATCCATATCGTCACCATTGACCAAACTGACCCAAAAGAAAGCTAAGTTCCAATGGTCCAATGCTTGTGAGGAGAGTTTCCAGAAGTTGAAGACCAAGCTAACCACTGCTCCTATTCTAACCTTGCCCGATGGAACAGAGGGTTTTGTGATCTATTGCGATGCATCTAGAGTTGGTTTGGGTTGTGTGTTGATGCAGAAGGGGAAGGTGATAGCCTATGCTTCAAGACAGCTTATGTTTTATGAGAGGAATTACCCAACTCATGACCTTGAACTGGCAGCTGTGGTATTTGCCTTTAAAATTTGGCGCCACTACTTGTATGGAGTACATGTTGATGTATTCACCGATCACAAGAGCTTACAATACATCTTCAACTAGAAGAAACTTAATCTGAGGCAGAGGAGATGGCTCGAGACACTCAAAGACTATAATATGAGCTTTCTTTACCATCCAGGTAAAGCTAATGTTGTTGCTGATGCTCATAGCAGGTTGTCTATGGGTAGCACTACCCATGTAGAGGGGGGAAGGAGGGAATTGGAAAATGAGGTACATAGATTAGCCCGATTGGGAGTTCGTCTGGAAGAGAACAATTAAGGCGGAGTTACTATTCAGGATGGGTCTACTTCCTCACTCATGGCAGAAGTAAAGGAGAAACAAGATCAGGATCCCATTCTTCTTCGATTGAAGGGAGTTGTTCACAAACTAGAGGTAATGGTTTTTACCAAAGGGGGAGATGGTGTGTTGAGGTACCAAAATAGATTGTATGTGCCTGAGGTCGATGATGTTTGAGAGAGGATTATGGCCAAAGCACATAGTTATAGATACTCTATTCATCCGGGCTGTACAAAAATGTACCATGACTTGATGGAAATCTATTAGTGGAGTAGGATGAAGAGAGACATTGTGGAATTTGTTTCCAAGTGCCCGAATTGCCAACAGGTGAAGGTTGAGCATCAAAGGCCATGTGGTTTAGCCCAAAACATAGAGATTCTGGAATGGAAGTGGGAGATGATCAACATGGACTTTATTACAGGCTTGCTGAGGTCCCGAAAGCAACACAATTCCATTTGGGTGATTGTGGATAGAATGATGAAATCAGCTCACTTCTTGGCAGTTAAGACTACTGACTCCGTAGAAGATTATGCAAAGTTATACATTTAAGAGATCGTCAGATTGCATGGAGTCCCCTTGTCCATCATCTCGGATAGAGGAGCTCAATTTACTTCCCAATTCTGGAGATCTTTTCAGAAGGGACTGGGTTCAAAAGTAAACCTTAGTACGGCCTTTCATACCCAGACGGATAGCCAAGCGGAGCGCACCATTCAAACATTGGAGGATATGTTGAGAGCTTGTGTCCTTGACTTCAAAAGAAATTGGGACGATCACTTACCTCTCATAGAGTTTGCATATAATAATAGCTATCATGCAAGCAGTCAAATGTCTCCTTATGAAGCTTTGTATGGGAGGAGGTGTAGATCACCAATTAGATGGTTTGAGGTTGGAGAAGTCAAGTTGATTGGGCCTGATTTTGTTCACCAAGCCATGGAGAAGGTGAGAGTTATTTAAGATAGGCTAAACACAGCCCAAAGCCGCCAAAAATCTTACACCGATATGAGGAGGAGAGACTTGGAGTTTGAGGTGGGTGATTGGGTATACTTGAAAGTGTCACCCATGAAAGGCGTCATGAGGTTTGGAAAGAAGGGAAAACTTAGTCCTCGATATATAGGTCCTTACCATATCTTGAGGTGGATTGGGAGTGTTGCTTACGAGTTGGAGTTGCCTTTAGAGCTAGCCTCTATTCATCCGGTATTCCACGTTTCGATGTTGAAAAAGTGCTTGGGCGATCCCTCGTTGGTAGTCCCCACTGATAGCATTGGAGTTAAGTATAGCTTATCCTATAAAGAGGTTTCGGTCCAAATTCTTGATTGCCAAATTCATAAATTGAGGAACAAAGAGGTTGCCTCAGTCAAGGTCATTTGGAGAAACCAATTTTTTGAGGAGGCCACATGGGAAGCGGAGGAAGCCATGAAATCTAAATATCTCCATCTATTCATGCCTACCGAGGAGAAGTTGGAAGGTAATGCCCATTTCCTTGACTTGAATTCAATTGCGTAATTTGAGTCTTGATTGATAATTGTTTGAGAATTTGATTGATTAATTGACTGAGTTCTGATTTTGATTTGTACCCCAAGTCCATTGTTGGTCACTCGTCATTCGAGGATGAATGATCCCAAGGGGGAGATAATGTAACACCCCTCAAAAATTTTCCCTAAGATTTGAACCCTTCTTGTATTCGGGTAGGGTAGAACTCGAGTATTGTGGAGTATTTGCATGACTTAAGACAAGTCCTTGAGAAATTGAGAAGTGTTAGAAGTGATGTGGGGTCACAAAGGACCCCTAGGGCCAAGCTAAGTCTAAAAGATTCGTTGTGGCTAAGTTTTAGGATGAGTTCGTATAAGGGGTTGACTTCTAATGACTCTATCTTTTGAAAGACAACAATCTGGGTAGCCCACAGCCTATTAAATTAAAGGTCATCGAGTCTTCTTTCCAACGCCACCAAGAAGGTAATTTTTGGAGTTCAGAGTCGAAAGATATAATGATCCTAAGATGAACTAGCACGGCAGGGTTTTCAGGCCTGGGTTGCAATTGCTGGAAAACTGGGCTTGGCGCCATAGTGACGCGATGCGCCACTATCGCGCCAGGAACATGCCTTAGTAGTTTGGCCCCTGGCGCAGCGTGCCACTACGATGTGTGCATGGTTTTTCAAGCCAATTTCCAGAACCCAGAAAATATGGCCTTGGCGCTGTAAGGGCGCGAAGCGCCACTATCGCGCTAAGAATGTGCCTCAGTAGTTTGGTCCTTGGTGCGGTGCGCCACTACGAGATGTGTAGGTTTTAGGCGTAATCGGCCTGGCGCTGCAATGGCGCGATGCGCCACTATCGCGCCAGGAGCATTTTTGCCTATCTTTAGAACTTTTAAGAAGGGGCAATTTGGGAATTCACCCAAATTATATATGTAACATCCTTGGGCATTTTGGGATCACAATTTGCATCCCCTCTCTCTCTCTCTAGAAATGCCCTAGAAAACTCTCTCTTCTTCATCCTCTTCTTCTTCTCCATTTTCAACAAAGATTTGTCCCAAGAGCTTCAAGACTTCAAGCTTTCCATTGAAGATCCAACAATAAGGTTTCTTCAAGAGTCTATTCTAAGGTATGTAAGTCTATCCAAAACATGGGTTGAGTCCACCCATGTGCCCTACTCTTGCTTTGAGGCTAGAGGTCCATGAGAATGGAGTTTGTTAGTATGGTTTATGTTTGAATGAGTTTTGTCTCCTATTAATTTGACTTTATTGGTGTTGATGTTGTTGACCTAAGAAGTTCCTAAAACCTTCATGTTAGTATGAGTTGATGGAGATGACTTGTTATTATGTTTTGTTGACCTCTTTAACCATGTGATTATGTTGCATAAGTCAATTTCCTTAAATGTGTTATTTTACTTGAATTGTTGAGTTAAAGTCATAGAGTTGTGATGAGTCTTGAGGAGATGTCATAAATGCTTATCTAAATGATCCTTGATTGAGTTGATTGGAGGATAGAATTGATGAGTGGACGAGGTCCTAAATGGAACTTGCCATTATGACTTAATTGAGTTGAAATGAGAATAGAGTTGATGAGTTGGAAATGTCCCACATGAAACTAGCCGTGAGGGCTTGTTTGAGATTATTGGAGGGAGTCTTATGAGCATAAAGTCACGGGAGGAGTTTCGAGCACCGAGGCGGGCGAGAGTATAGTCTGTACTGGAACTCCAGGAACTACGTCGCCAACGTAGGTAGGGATGGAACCGTTAAAGTCGGATGCTTCCCATGGGATCGAACCGTTAAAGTCGGATGTTTTCCATTTATTTGTCCTGAAATAATAAGACTTGACTAATTGATGGAATCCATGATTAGGGAGGCGTTCATGCCCTGGCAAGGTATGGATGGACGTGGCAACAACGTCTGATTATTGTACTATCACTGGATCATAAGTGATGGTTGTCGGATAAGAGAAACTCATTGTCGGATAAGAGAAACTCCCATTTAGGTCTTGCTAGTACTCTGAGTCAGTTGAGTTGAGTGGCATGAGATTTGTTCCGGTGTAAAACACTTCTTGTTAGACTTAGGACCCTTGAGTGAGTTATTATGTATATATATATATATATATATATATATATATATATATATGAGTTGAGATCCTGAGTTGATATTGATGTTTTCTTGATGTTTGTTTCATCCGGCCATTTTACATACTCGTACATTCCATGTACTGACGCCATTTGGCCTGCATCGTTTCATGATACAGAGATAGGTACTAGAGATCATCAACCGGCGCTCCGTTGAAGATCCACATATACTTTCAGCCAGTTGGTGAGTCCTCCTAATTTCTGGAGGATGTTGAGCTTTCTTGTATAGTTTTGTTGTCGTTTCCTTTATTTTGATTGTTGGTAGCCATGGGCTTGTCATTGGCACCTTCTAGACTTTGATAGAGGCTTCATAGACTAGAGTGTGGGAAGATTGGACTGCTACTTTTGAGAAGTCTTATTATATCTGTTTTGATGAGTTGATAGTGATTGACCCTCGGCCCTTATATTATGAATAGTATATTATGATTGAACCCTCCTTCGAGTGAATGTGATTGAATGATAGTGTGACTGAATCAGGTGGTTCGCTTGAAGGTCAGAAATAGCTTTCGAGTGCTGGTCACCTCTAGGATACCCTCCTGGAGCGTGACATAACCATGGATAGGGATCACATGAAACAAAAAAGATGGATTTATATAGATAAAAATAGAGGAATATCAAAAGATATCTTAAAATTTTAAATTAAATATTTGAAGGTTAAGAATTGAATAGGTAATTAAATATGAGATATGAAGGTGAATATTTAAAAAAATTAATAATAACAAATGAAAGGGTATAAATTTTATAATACAAAAACTAATAAATAACAAGTGTATAACACAAGACATACGGATATAAAGGGCAGCCCGGTGCACTAAAGCTCCCGCTATGCGCAGGATTCGGAGAAGGGCCCGACCACAAGGGTCTATTGTACGCAACCTTACCTTGCATTTCTATCAGAGGCTATTTCCAAGTCTTGAACCCGTGACCCCCTGGTCACATGACAATAAGTTAACCAGTTACTCCAAGGCTCCCCTTCAACACAAGACATACGGATATTTTCTGAAAAAGAATTTGAATGTCTTAAACTTCAATTCTTTTAGTTTTATATAATGAATATTACATTTATTATCTATTGAATTTAAGAGATTTAATAATATTATATCATATTATTTGGGGTTATGAATTTGAAAAGACATACAAATAATAAAGATTACTAAAACTAAGAGTTATGAAGATGGCAGTGTGAGAGTTAAAGGCACATAATTAATGAATATTATTAGAATATAAGTTATGAAAATGAAGAGGTGTAGTTATGGAGTAGATTTTAAATGAAAAAGTAATTTTTTTAAATGATTTTATGAAAATAAATTAACAGGTAAGGGGTATTTTTGTAATTCAACTTTTGACTTAGATTCCTCCCACTTTTATTAATTATTATCGTAATAGTAAATGGTAAATAGTAAAATAATTAGTAATAGTAATATATGATGATATAGATATGATCCTATTTAAACCGTCCCCGTTCATTCAAATTCTCACATAAACTCTTGTCAAGGCTGCATATTTTGTTGAAAAAAACTCCTTATTTCAGAGTACTACACTAAGGCAACTATTTATAAACCCCTCAATTCATGTTGAAGCAAAGATCTAAATTTGTATGTAAATATTTCTTAGAGAAGTTAAATATGTTCGATGTGCTAGAAGCAAGATATCTAGTGAAACTCTCATAGTAACAGAAAGAATTAGCAAAGATATGCTGCAGAATCCTTCAATTACAAAGAAAAGCCACACGTTTATGTGATCATAATAAGGTGACAGACAGACTTCACAACCCAAAAACAAATAAAACCCCTAAAAATGTCTGAATAGCAACTCGATTGCATCATAGTTGAAGGCAATATATATAATAATAAATTTTAATATAGGTAGTGGAATTATTTCTTTAGCATCAGCATAACACATGATCAGACTTCAGAAGAAATTTAAAGCTGAAATAATACTCTAAACCTGCTCAGATTGCTTTGGGGAGTACTTCTCTACTAGCTTAACCAGTTCGAGGTCGAATCTCTTCTCAAGTGCAATTACCTATTCCAAGAGTTTGTGTCTCCTCTCTTCATGAGTTCTTATCAGATTTTCCCTCTCTGCTACAAACTTCCATGTCTTTGTCCTGAAGTTCGATAAAATTTGTAGCTTTCTCTGGTCTGACTCGATGATCCTTAATCGTTGAGGAAGCATTTGCATAAGATTGTTGTAAAATCTCACCATGGTCCTGTTGTATCTTCTCGGATTTGTTCTCCTCAGCAGTCCCGGCATTGAAAAACCTATTCAATTGATCCTTGAAAAAGTTCTCTTGATAATCTCTTCCTTGTTTTGTTCATAGTGCATCTTCGTTTTCAGCCTAACGAACTTGTTCTCTTCCACTGTCTGACGGTGCTTTTCACTCACCAGAGTAAGAGTCTCCTCAAGAGCTTTAGATTTCTTTTTGTTCTTAGCGGCTTCCCTCTTTAACCATACAAGCTTTTGATTATCCTCCGACATCTGGATCGCCGGATCACGAACAGTTTCATTATACGATTTCATCTCTAATTTCAACCTTGCTTTCCCATGTGAATGTTGGTTGAAGTTTCCCATGTCTTTTTTCTCTGCCATGTAACCATAAAGCTTACGTATACCCCCGGAATAAAAGGGAACTGGATTGCGTTCCCACGCATCCCTACCTCTTCCTTTTACAGAAATTTTTTCACTGAGAAGCAGAGCCTGCATGTATCCCACAGAAGTGGCCTCAAAGATCAATACACTGATGCCACGATGGCCTCGTGGACCACATGAATGTTGAACAGCATTGACAGTAGCGTAAGAGCTGAAATACTCACGCAGCTCCTGATTTCCCATTCCAATCCATTTTTCATTGTCATCTTTCTCAAACGCCGTGTTCATGTTAATCACCATCGGTGGCCACAATATTACCTTATCTTCAGTTTCGACACCATCCCATCGTCCATACACCTTACTTGCAGGTACCACAGAAGTTCCCCTCAGATGCAGCTCCTCCTCCAAAAGTTGAGCAAGCTCTCTGTGTAATTTAATCCTTGATCCACCTTTCCTTTTTGTGTGGGAAACCAATGAATGCAATCATTTATACCACATAATTGCACCTGGACCACCTTTGCAGGCAGGACAGTGCCACTGTCTTTCAGGATCATTAATCTTAGCAATAGTCAACTTGTCGAGACATTCAAAAAACTTCTTGAACCAACGACTTTTCTTGCGCTCTTCATAACTCATTTCTTTCACATCTGAGTGATCATCTAAGTCATCACCACTCAGAAATTCATCTTCATCACTGTCATCATCAGGAAAATCCAATTCACTATCCTCCCCATCAGATTCACGGGCCATGACATCATCATCAAAAACGGGGGAATTGGATGATCCGACATTGCTACGTAATCCCAATTTCTGAATAACATCTGGATGACCCCAAGATTCTGAAATGGGATTCTGAGGAATCAATTGCTTCTTCCCAGCACTGCTAATTCTGTCGTTGTTCTTGGATTTCCTAGCACACACAACCCATCCATAATTTTTATCAGAGTTGAAGCCCAAATCTCCAACACCTACATTCATCTCATCAACCCCAAATGTTTCGTTGATAGCTTTCTGCTTTGCTGATTCATTACAAGGCTTTCCAGCTCCTTTATTGCTGCTGGAACTCATATTTGAATGAAACAAAAATATGGAACAAATCGGCTGGAGAAAGAAGAGTGGCAATGGAAGTTACTAGTCTCACCAATTTGGATTTTTTTAACTCTTTGGGTGCTTCTTCAGACCGTTAACCACAAATCGTAACAGATTTTGTAAATTTAAAGCTAGCGTTTTGGCTATGCTACATTTTCATAATAGGAAAACTTATAATATACAGATCAAAGGAAAGAAGAAAAGCAATATGTATAATTGATTACAAAGGATCCCCATAAAACATTAATCTTTTAGTTGATTATTTCGGACATATAAATTATGAAAAATTTAAAATTTCCTCTTAATTTCTCACCTGTTTAACTCCTATAAAAATAACCTAATTTCACCTAATTAAAATTTATATTTTTGTTGGGAAATTTTATTAGTTCAACTAACCACCTGAACTTTCACTAGTTGGTGGTGAGGGTTCGATTCCCAACTTGTAATTTCTCTCCCCGCAATTTCTTTTTTAATAAATTATATTTTTGTTCAACCATCATATTTTTTATACAATTTTAGTGTTTCGACAAAAGCTACTGGGTTCAGCTGAACCGATCTCCTCCCCTGTTCCCTGAGGGTGATTAAATGTCACATCTGTGAAAAACTTCACTTCTAGAGATTGTAGAGCTTCTTCATCAACAAAATAAGCCAACTAAGAAAACCAAAAACCGGTCTCTCTTAACTTTTTGAGGATAAGAAGTATGAAAATAAGAAAGAAAAAGGAAAGAGCCAAATGATTAAGAACCTCAATTTCAATATATTGTAAAGGAAAGCATCTTATAAAGCAAAGTAAACACGAGATTGAATCAGCTTTGCCAATTGTCTTGATCGTGGAATATCATTGAGAAATAGGAATCCGGGTTATCAAAGGGAGACTGAATGAAAAAGGCTTTGTCAAGCAGGCATGATTGTCACGTCGATCGATAGTTGAGAAATACTATCTCCGAGCTGGACATCCAATTGCTTCGATTTGAATTATCCATTTCATCGATTTTGTCTCGATCCTCCAACTCGGTAGCTCATTCCGGATAAGCGAGTTCACGTCCACTTCCAAGGATCCCCCAGCCTCGGGTCCTGAAAAAGACACCGATCAGAGAAAATCCAATTCATCAAGATACATACCAGATAGGTAAAGATATTTGCCACAATGAACATGAAAGGGAAGCCTTGCCGGCACTTCACCTATTCGTGCAGCCAAGACTTAGGACCAACATGACAAAATTCAGGATGAAAAAATGTATTACAGTGAAGTGATGAAGCAAATTTACCTATTTGTTTGCCACACAATAATTCCAGTGTAATTTCAATTGTTCTGTTTGGTTGAGGTTATATTAAATCTTTAAAATAAAAGTTAATTTTCTAAATTTAAAATTTATATTAGACAAATAAGGATTTTCATAAATGATATTAAATTAAATATTAATTAATAGACATATGTTCTTAACTAATATTATAAAAAAATAATTTATTTATATTTTAAAATTAGTATATTTTAAATAATTTAATCAAATAAATTAAAAGTATAATATTTTTATGAACATCATGAAATGTATGTTTGACAAAAATGTTAATATTATAATATAATGTCATAAAAGTATTAAAACATTTGACAAAAAAATAATCTATCAAGTTTAACTAAAAAATAAATGTTTTGCAATGTGAAATATCAAGTCAATAATACTAAAACAAATGAAATTGAAAATATGACATAAATCCTAAATTCAAAACAAAAAATTTAACATAATGTTCTTATATCGAATGAACACAACATACATAAATATGATTTTAAAATTTAGAATACTAACAAAATTATTTTTTAAAAAAAATAGAATAATAAATAAATAATATAAAAAATTTCATGGAATGAAAAAGTAAAGGTTGAGAAAGAGAATGAAATGAAATATAAATTAAAAAATAAAAAATATATATTTAAAAAATATTAAAATAATAAAAATATTATGTTAAAAATAGTAGAAATAAAAAATAAATTGAAATGAAAAAATATAAATATAAATAAAAGAAGAATTTTAAAAAGTTTCATGTAATTACACCAATTCATTACCCTCCCTTGGGAATTGAAGAGTGTAATTACCTCCCTTCAATTACACTCAATTCCTCTCTTACCAAATAATTACTTGGTCTACCAAACATGCCAAAGAGTGTACTTACTCCCAATTACACGAAATCCCAATTACATTGTGTCTTTTCAACCATGCTCTAAAGGTTCTCAAGATGAGGACATTATGTCACGCCCCGAGACCCCACCCTAGATGCTGCTCTGAACAGTAGCGTATGACAAAATTTTAGCATAGAGTAAAATAATATTCGGAAAAGGATCTAAAATACCCTCAAACTATTAAAAATGATACAAAAATACTCATCATCCATCTATTGGGCCTAAAATGCCCTTGACATTCACCTTTAGGTCTAAAAATGATCTTTTCTTTAACGGAAAAGGGCATGAGAGACATTTTTATACCATTTCTAATAACTAGAGGGCATTTTAAGCCAGTATCCATAATTAAAATTTTATTAAATAAATTTTGATTTATAATTAATTTTAAATAATTAAATTATAACCAATAGATGGTCGCCACGTGTTTAAAATTATTCAAATTATTTAATTAAAATTTTATTAAATAAATTTTGATTTATAATTAAAATGTAACTAATAGATGGCCGCCAAGTGTTTCAAATTATTTAATTAAAATTGTATATTAAAGAAAATATCTTTTTTGGACGGACCTAAAGGTGGATGACAAGGATATTAATTTTTAGAATTTTATATGATAATCATCCACCTTTAGTTCCAAAAATGATATTTTCTTTAAAATAATTTTAATTAAATAATTTGAATAATTTATTTAAACACTTGGCGGCCATCTATTGGTTACAATTTACTTTTTTAAAATTAATTTTAAATCAAAATTTCTTTAACATAATTTTAATTAAATAATTTGAATAATTTTTTTAAACATATGACAACAATCTATTGGTTAAAATTTAATTATTTAAAATTAATTATAAATTAAAATTTATTTAACAGAATTTTAATTATGGAAAATGGCCTAAAATGTCCTCGAACTATTGTAAATGGTGCAAAAATGGCCCTCTTTCCCTTTTCCATTAAAGAAAGTCATTTTTGGACATAAAGATGGATGTCAAGGGCATTTTAAGCCCAATAGATGGACGAGAGACATTTTTGTACCATTTTCAATAGTTCAAAAGGATTTTAGGCCCTTTTCTGAATAATATTTAATATTTATTAGCAAATTTGCATACAAAATTTAGACTTGTTCTGTTAGTTTAATTAAGATTTTACTTACAAGAGGAATTCTGTAACACCCCAAAAATTTCTACGCCAAAACCTGAAGCATTTTTCTTATGCGTATAGGATCGAACTTGGTGACTTCTAGTTGGATATATGAGTTAGGATCAATTCCTAAGTATTTGAAGTGTGTTGGATGTGTTTAGGGGTCATAAGGGATCTCTAACACCAAGCCGAGTCCCAAGAATTTCAATCGGTTAAGTTTCTAAATGAGTTCGTATAAGAGTCAACTTCAAACAACCATATCTCTTAGTATATAATGAATTGGTGGCTATAACCTATCTTTGAGTCCTCTTTCCAACGCTACCGAGTTTGCCTCATTCCGAGTTTGGAGTCAAAAGTTATGACCTTTTTACCACAAACTATTGCTACAGTAGAGCTTGGCGGGGGGCGCCAGCAGAGCGCCAGAAACTAGCCTTAGTAGTTTGGCCCCTGCCGCGATGCGCCACTATAGTGCCAGCAGGGTTTTTAGCCCATTTTCCAGATTTTAGGGGCATTTTAGTCTTCTCTTGCGTTATAACCAAAAGTGAGGTCGTTTTGTAGGTATATTTCACCTATTAAGAGGCCCCTAAGTCTTCTACACTTATTCACTCTCACTCACACTCTAAGAACAAAAAAGCCCTAACCTCCCAAGTGCTCTCAAAGTCTCCTTCTTCCTCCATCTCCAAGAAGATCAAGCCTCCATTTCTTTTCAAGTTTTTCATTCAAGAGTTGACTCCTCAAGGTATGTGGGTTTTCATCCATGGGTTCTTCCACCCATAGAGCCCAAATGTTTTCTCAACTTTGTATATCAATTTTAAATGATGAAATCTTATGTTATTTTACATAATGGATCCAAATACATAGATTATGGTATAATTTAAGTTATTTACTCCTATTGATATATATGTATATTGACTCTTAATTTCAAGTGATGAGTTTTTTTGGATTTTCATATTACGATTCCAAATGCATAAATTCTTGAATATTTGAAGTTTATTTACATATGTTGACTTATGGTGATTCTTATTTACATGAAATGGATGATTTATCAAGGTCCCTCTATGAAGGCTTGAAGGTAGTTTTAAAGTATATTGGTTGGTTGTTTTAAAATGTTTTAAATGGTAAATTCTTTCACTCTCATGCGTGCTAGGATTGATTTAAATGACTTGAAAGTTGATTTATTTGAACCCACCTAGTTTCTTATGATAAAGCAAAATTGAAATGAATGTTTGACAATGTCTACAAATGAGTTTAAAGGTGATCTTTGCAAATAAATTTTGTGAACGATGAGTCTATAATGTTCAAGTAAGTTAATGATAGGGTGAGTTAAGGCCCTAAAGATATTTTTATGGATAAAGATATGTGATGAAGAAATGTCTACACTCACATCACATAAGACAAAGTTAAGGTGAGGAAACTGACTTCCGAGAGAGTAGCTTTCGCCTCGGTAATTACCTAACGAGAGAGAGACCAGGTCTCTTCTTTCCTTTCCAGTTTTTTTTCTTAATCAACCATAGGTGATGACAGTTCTGGCAAATTTCAAGGAAGGAGCTATTCTATGATTTTGTTCTTATGAAAAATGGACGGGTAGTAGATATGGCCCCTCCACATGATGATTGACTTTATGACTTATGGTATGTCTATTCCGTTGAGAGTTTACCTAGCACCGAGTGGACCTTGGGATAGGCATTCTCTCCCATAGCAAAGGCAAGAGACCCGTACAAAGATCCCATTGTCCTATAACTCCGTGCCACCGTAGGAAGAAGGATCACCCATTAGTAGAGGCTTGATTCCTTAGAAAGGGTCACCCGTTAGTAGAGGCTTGATCCCTTAAGTAGCTTAGTGGATCCACTTAGGTATATAGGAGTCTACCTTGGCAAGTAGTCTCCCCCTTTCCTCCGATGTGTAGGTAAACATTGGGACACCATGTCATGGCTCACATGGTTTATGTCGGTTAATGGTCGCTCTCACAATGGTACAAGGTCCCTCTTCCAATGTTTAAGATATATCATATGATGTCTACTATATCTATCACAAAGTAAAGTATATGCTCTTACAAAACTAAAGATTTCTTTCAAAAGGTTTATGGTACCTTGCAAGTATATGGTTTCTTATAATGACTTATGACTACCTCTATAATTTTTTAAGTTTCTTTTATAAATCATGATGGTTTCTATATTTCATTGACTAAGCATTCATAACTCCAAATGGTATTTCAAATGAATACAAGGTTCTAGTATGGTCCATTGTTTCACCTTATTGTATAATGATATATTGCATTGCATACTCACATACTTAGTACATTCAAAGTACTAACACATACTTTTGCCTACATGATATCACCATGTAGGAACCGACGTCACTCCTCGACCCCCTCCACGTGGCTAGCTCGAGTTAGTTTGAAGATTACCTGTGGTGAGTTCCCATGTTTCGGGAACAACATCCTCTTTATTCTAAGCTTATGTTATGTAAAATAGTAAGACTTTTATTAAGGCATTTCTTGACACTTATTTTGAGGGTGAGCTAGGGACATGTCTTAGCCCTGCCAAATCTATTAGTAGAAGTATCTTTGGACACAAATGAAAAATGTTTTTATTTTCGCTTATGATTGGTTTATCATTATCAATGAAATGCTTAATGAATGTTAAGAGGCTTGGGTGAGTACCTCCAGGTGTCTCATTTGCCGTGTCACGTCTAGGCCCTAGGCTTAGGTCGTGACACGTTCTAATCTATTTATTCACAATTCTTTTTACAATAAATTCGCTACAAATGTCTTGCATGATAAAAAATATTTTAAGAAAATATACCCCACAGCAAGGCTCAAATTTTCAATCCTACGTAGTAAACCTAAGCTTTAACCACTGGCACCAAAAGTCTCATTAATTCTAAGAGTTTCAAGTTTAATATTTATACTTTTCTTATAAATATATAACAAATATACATGTACATACAGATTTTCAATCGAGCCACCCCCTCCAATCAATGTATATCCACCCCTGGCTAGATGTGACATGGCACTCAGATCTCCATTAGGCTCAAGAGCACTAACCAATCTTCTTAATTCGGATAATCCAATACAAATACCAATTTTAAATACTAATGCAGAAGATAAGGCTCATTCCAATAAATATTCAAAAGTGGAAAACTAATTCGACTCTTAATAAGAAAACCAATTCCAACTAACCATAGGTTTACAAAACCTCTACTAATGGAATAACAATGTCTACGTCGGGACATGGCTCCCTACATATCATGAAAAATAAAGGAAAGACTGATAAAAGAAGAGTCCACTTTTCGTAGGATGGAAAGCTCACTACAACGCTAACTATTGTCCTTGAAGTACCTAACGATGTCTGGAACCACAAACTTGTGTCCCTGATCCCACATCATGAAATGATGTAGCATCCAAACACAGTCAGTACGACAAGTATTGGCGTGCAACTTTGGGGAAACGATAAAACAGTAAAAATACATGTATAATATAACCATAATAAAAAAGGCAAAATCATAAGTGCATATCCAAAAGCATTTAGACATAGACCTTTTGAAAATTATTAATCTTGAGTAAGGTAGTGTTCACCTAAAGAGGTAGATCCAGGATTTTGAATCTTTGGGTGCCACACTGCTTTGAGCAGTTACCTATGGCAAAAACTCCAGCGTAGAGCAAGATAATACTTAATATTTATTAGCAAATTTGCATATAAAATTTAGATTTGTTTTGTTGGTTTAGTTAAGATTTTACTTACCAGAGGTCTAGAGTTCTAATCTACATATTCACAATTCTTTTTACAATAAATTCGTTACCGATATCTTGCATGATTAAAAATATTTTAAGAAAATACACCCCACAACAGAGCTCGAACTTGCACCCCTACGGTAGTAAACCTAAGCTTTAACCACTTACATGAGGTCTAGAGTTCTAATCTACGTATTCACAATTCTTCTTACAATAAATTTTCTACCGATGTCTTGCATGATTAAAACAATTTTAATAAAATAAACCCCACAAAAGGGCTCGAACTTGCACCCCTACGGTAGTAAATCTGAGCTCTAACCACTGCACCACAAGACTCATTATTTCTAAGGGTGCCACATTTAATATTTATACTTTTCTTATAAATATATATACAAATATATATGTATATACAAATTTTCAATCAAGACCACAGGGTGGCATGGCACCCCTTCTGATCAATATAGATCTCCCCTTGTTCATCGACATATGCGATCCATGGGCGATATGGGTCCGACCTCTACCCGATTGAGGGCCCCAATCCATGTATGTCGTATAAATTGAGAAATATAAGAATATGGTGAACCAAATTCTCCCAAAAATAACCGTAGAGGCTGCTCCGATTAACAACCTACAGTGGTTAGTCATATTTCAAGACAAATACCTCCCATGACGGCAAACGCAGTTTTGTCATTGAGTCACGAGGAATTTACACCTTCTCAGTGATGATACCAAACTCTTAAGCCCCCATTAAAACATGTACTAGTTTCTATAAAAAAAAAGAAGTTATCCAAATAAGGAATATTTCCATTGATATCGTCATATCAAGACTTGCAAGCCACAGTAACCATGCTAAAATGTATAATCAGCCATTTAAAACTCTTAACCCATCCTTTGAAAATTAAAGACTCATTTATGATAATGCATTATGTGCAATGCCATCATCCAAGTCTTTCCAAGTTACAAGACAACATATAAAATGCAATATCATTAACATTTAATCGGGATAGAAAATTACCCTTTGTTCATCATTTTAAACCAAAGCTTTTGAAAGACTCACAAATTCCCAAATCCGTTATTTATAACGAAAAACTCTTTTCAAAATCATATGAGGCAATTCACCCATTCAAAACCAACAATCAAGTTTCGAAATCAAAATAAGGTAATTTGACAATTAACAACAGAGGAATATTTGTAATCAATTTTCATGAAAGCATCTCTCAACCCTAACCTCAATTTGTAATTTATAAAAATATTAACAATACAATAAGAACCTTGTATGAATAGTTTGAAGTAGGAAATGTTCAAACATTACCTTTTCACGAAGAACTTAGGAAAGGGACCTTGAGAATTAACCTTAATCTTGTTTCTTGAATCCTTGAGGATTTTCTTTTTGAAGTTCTTGAGCGTAGGAATTTAGGAATGAATGAAAGGGTTTTAATTATGAAAAAATGATTTCCTATACATTTAGGGCCGTTTAGATAACTCCTCAAAGGTTTTAAAGACAAAAATACCCTCAAAATGAGTTAACAGAAACATCGAAGGCAGTGAGGTCCATTTTCACTCCGTATCGCGGAGCCATCGCGGACTTGTGGAGCATCTCTGGTAAATCTGCCATAACGTTTTACTCCAAACTTCGATTAACGAATGATTTGTTTGGAAAAAAGACTCGTGGGCTTTTAATTTGATAGGTTATGGGTCATCTAACTCTTTATATTCTAAGAGATACGGTCAGTTAAAGTTGTCCCTTACAAAATCTTATATAGAAATTCAATCGATAAAGAAGCTTTGAACTTAACTTTGAGCTAGAGTTTCTTTATGACATTAATCATATTCAAAGCTCTTCCTATAGTAAAGATTGTTTTTCAATACCTATACAACATTAGAAATCATCGGGTTTGGGGTCTATTCGCATTTAAAGAACGACTTGAATTATAGTTTGAAAATTTGGGGTGTTACAATATCTCTCATTAGAATCATTCGCCCTCGAATGAGAAGTTAAGACACGTTTAACATGAGGTGAGGAGTGTACACAAAGGAAACCATGTTAAGACCCTAATCTCCAAAGACAATTCTTTTAGGACCACCAACCTAACATAGTGCCATGAACCCAACCATTTTAGAGCCGCATTTAAGAATAGGCACGAGGATAAGCATACACAGCAATATAAAGATAAGAGTAGGATTGGTACATTTATTAACATCATCCAAAAGAGTTAACAAAGGAACAAAGAAAGGTACCTACACTTCATGTATTTTTCTGATTTCCAAGTAGCTTCCCCTATCCTTTGGTTCCTCCATAATACTTTCACCGAAGCTATCTCCTTATTCTTCAACTTTCAAACTCAACGATCTAGAATTTTAATAGGAACCTAACAACCTTGTCTCATCTACTCATACAAAATAATAGGGGAACAAAACCTCCTACTATATCAAGTATCGAATGGGGCCATTTTGAAAACTAGAGTGGTAGCTATAGATATATGCAAACTCAATTAAGGTAAGTAGTCCGCCCAACTTTCCAAAACAAAAATCAGTGACCCATTCCTTTAAGTTTAGCAACACTTTTCAAATGCTTTCTACTCTGCTTACCTCCTTTCATCATTTACAACATAGAAATCCCTCATAAAATGCTTAATTATAAGAGCCCGAGTCTACTACATAGTGCTTTCATGTTTTAAAGCCTAACCTGGAGTCAAAATATGCTAGCCTAATCTATAGGGATCCATACTCGACATCCTCCAATAATACTACACCATCTTATACAATAATCAAATGAACTCAAGCTCAAATCAAGGAGCTGACTCATAGTTTCATCGAATCTATCAATCAAAATATTCAGGCCTAATGTTACCACACCCACTTTATGGATTTCCTAACCAAAAATTAGCAACAGCACAACCTTATCAATAAGAAACATCTACTCTCTTACCTATATCATTTCTCCCTCGCTTTAAAATACCACTATATACATTATAACATAAGAAAGGTCACTAAGGTACTAGAGTACGAGCTTTAAGAAATAGGAGTAATGCTACGCAATTATGACTCATATTTATTGCAATACTCGAGAGAGGAGTAAGATATGGTACAATAGGCATGAATACCTTTGTAGTTCATGAGCAGGGTACCACAAAATTTTGGATCCATCGAATAAAGGGTTAAACTAGGATTACCATATGAGACATTTTTCTCATTGCTTGAGGAGTGAAGTAAGGTTCAGAATTTGCATGAAGTGCTTGGGCCTTAGAAAAAGGCATGAAATGAGTGTGTAAGACATAAGCCATGTACCATATTGGTCTTAGGCATAACATGATACAGATTGGTAACCTACTACAAAGTAAGGTTGTTTAGAGTTTAGAATAGCATGAAACACAACCTTAAGGATCATGAACTCACATCATCGTACTTGAATATCTAAAGTTTAGAGGGGACCTTGTATCATTTGAGAACCATTATTTTTTCCAATCAACGGGTCATATATAAACATAAGTGTGCATACCGAATCTAGAACTCAGACATAATCATGGCTAGGATGAATAAAATATAGGTGGAGTGTCTTCTTAAACATAAGTATGAGGGATACATTAGAAAAAAAGGGATCTTTATGGAACTTATCATAGATGTCACGCCCTAAGAGGGTACCCTAGACGTGGCCGGCACTCGAAGACCATTGTTGGTCCCTAAGCGAACCACCTAGTCCAATCACACATCCGTTCATTCAATCAATCGGCGTAAGGCTTAAAATAAAGAAATAATTTAGTGGGCAACTCAAATCATCAATCTAACTCAAATAATAAAGGCCATGGGCCAACAAATCAAACTCCAATCTATGTCATTAAATAGTTTGACAAGAATAATTCAAGAAATAAAATACTCAATTGACCCATCACTATCTAGTCTATGAAGCCTCTATCACTACTATCTAATTGGTGTCAATGACATGTTCATGGCTACCTCAAATCAGAATAAAAAGGACTAAACTCAATGCAAGAATGACATAAGTGGTATCCTCCGAATGTAAGGGAGGACTTACCAATAAACTGAGTGTGAATAGATCCTCAATGGTGCTCCTATTGACGATCTCTTAAACCTGTCTCTGCATCATAAAATGATGCAGGTCTAAATGGACGTGAGTACATGGAATGTACGAGTATGTAATATGGCAGAATGAAACATACCTCAAGGTAGAATAATATCCGTTCGGATATCTCAAATCAGAAAGATAAGAGAGACTCAATCAAGGTGTCATAAGTCTAAAGTAAGAACACAGTTTAGACAGAGAGCAATCATAAACTATCCAATCTAATCTATCATGTACAATACAATTCAATCAAATCATTCAATCCAATCCAATCATATACAATCCGATCTAATCCAATCATATACCATCCGATCCAATCCAATCATATACAATCGGTCCAATCCAATCATATACAATCTGATCTAATCCAATCATATACAATCCGATCCAATCCAATCATATACAATTCGATCCAATTCAATCACATACCATCCAATCCAATCCAATCATATTTCATCAACTTCAATCCAATCATATTTCATCAGATACAATCCAATCACATATCATCTAATCCAATCCAATCACATATCATCTAATCAAATGCAATCATATACAATGAACTTAACAATCACGTCAAAGGACTCAATTCAATAGATATGCAAATTAAAATTTAACAATGTTTTACAATTTAACTCAATCATCTACAATCTCAATCAAACCAATCATATCAAGCACAATCCACTCAATTGGGAGTTTTTCTAACCAACAACCATCACCATATGAGCAAGTGATAGTACAACAAGCCGACGTTGTTGCCATGCCCATTCATACCTTGCTAGGGTAAGAATGAATCAATAATCATAGATCTATAACCAACCAAGTCCTATCATGTCAGGACAGTAATTTAGGAAATATCCGACTTTAACGGTCTAATCCTCTCCTATATTTAGTGACGTAGTTACTGGTTCGAGTATGGACTATACTCTTACCCAATTCAGTGCTCGATACTCCTCCCAAGACTCAATATGCTCATATCTATCAAGTGAGTAAAATACTCAAAATACTTATTTAGTCTCTTAAGACTTATTTTCAAATCAACTCATTTAGTCTCATTGGACTCTTTTCAAAACTCAATCAAATCTGGCCTCATTGGACCTTCTTTCAAATCAACTCATCTCAAACCATCAAACTCTTCTCTTTAAAATTGATATAATCTCAACTCAATGAATGCATTTAAAACATAGTTTTTAACTACTCAACTCAATCTCAAAATAGATGTTTTAATGTAAAAATTGCCAACTCGTTTATACTCCAAATACTCATACTTAAAATAATAATTAAGAGACTTTTCAAACTCAAATCATGCTTAAACTCTTTCTAAATCAAAGATGAAAATAATCAATCTTTAAACTCAAAATAGTGTATAAATAGTTTATGCAAAAATGTTCACCAATCATTTATTTAAAACTCCATCTCAAACAATTATTTATACTCATATGACTCCAATCAAATCAAATTATGTAAATCACATATCATGTAGGCACATTGGACTCCAATCCATTTCATATCAAAACGTCATCATCAATATAACCTCTTCATCAATCATTTTTCCTTAATTAAATAAACATCATTCACCTCATCATCAAACCTCATCATTCACATCATCATCATACATCTTTCTCCAAAAAACCCCCATTTACCTCTATATTCAATTTCATTCACATTCATTAACAAAAATACATCATCTCCCTTTGAAAGTAATATTTACATAAAAACTATCAATCTTAACCTCAAGATAAATTATAACAAAAAGAAATCTCATCTTGGTTTCATGTGGATGAGGAGATGAATCCATAATCTCAACAAACTCAACTCAAGAACATCATTAACACATATTAATAATATTCTAGGGTTTAGGAAATATCCAAGAAAACATTCATAGAAAGTTCAAGTCTTTCACAATTTTCATCCAACACATCTATAGGGGATATGGAAGAACTTAATCCATATTTTAGGTTAGCCTTACATACCTAGAAATGAAGAACATCTCATCGAAAATCAAAGACATGACTTGAAGATCGTGAATCCTTAAGCTTTTGAGAGGATTTTGTTGGAGATGATTTGGAAGAGAAGAGGGGATGAAGATTAGGGTTCCTTGGAGAGGCAAACGACTGAAAAAATTAATCCCAAAATGTTCCAAGTTAGTGTATATATGTTTAGGGAAAAAGTCCAAGTTGTCCTTCATAAAAATCAGGAAAAATGCGCTAAAACCCTGCTGGCGCTATAGTGGCGCACCGCGCCACTGCAGCGCCAAGCCTGAAATTTCTGAAATCTCGAAAATGGGCTTAAAAACCCTGCAAGCCTAATAGTGGCGCGTCGCGCCAAGGACCAAACTACTGAAGCTAGTTTCTGGCGCTATAGTGGTGTCGAGCGCCACCGAAGCGCCAGGCCTAAAATTCCTGCAGTGATAGTCTTTAGTAGAATGGTCATAACTTTCGACTTCGAACTCCAAAAAATGCAATCTTGATGGCGTTGGAAAGAGAACGCAAAGACCTTTAATTTTATAGTTCATGGGACACATAAATCTTAGTATACCGAAAGTTATGGTCATTTGAAGTTGATCCTTATACAAACTCATTCAGAAACTTAATCGACAGAAACTCCTTAGACTTGGTTTGGTGTTAGAGATCTCTTATGATCCTAAAACATATCTAATATACTTCAAATATTTAGGAATTATTCCTAACTCATATATAAAATTACAAGTCATCGAGTTCTATCCTACACACACAAGAAGAATGGTTTGAGTCTTGGTGGAAAAAAAATCTGAGGTGTTACAATAGACCCTTCTATGGAACGTAAGGCCTTCCATGGTCCAATACTTATCATTTCCCCCTTAATTCTAAGGTCACCATCCTAGGTTTGCAGACCTATTGTATAAACAGATATATAAGCACAATACTGCATGTGACAAGTAATTCTATACACATGAATACTATCTTTGGAGAGTACCAACTTCTTTCTAGGACATCCCTTTCAGAGACATTACCCTTACCTATACCAAGTTTGTCATCATCCTAAGACTTAACTCTCATGGGGATACACATCCCCATTCTTTAACACTTAATAATTTATTTGACATTCCTTAGTCTACTAGCACTAAGCTTCTAGTCTCATATCCTTCCAAATTCAAAGGGATTTAGTACTATACAAGGGGCTCACATCGTCTAGCTATAATTTCCTCAATTCCATTCTAATAAGCACCATACATTAACCATCTAGCCTCCTCCATACGTAACAAATCTAGAATATGACTAGGTAAACATAACACTTATAAACTTAAAATCCCATCTAACTGTATTATACCTTGGGTACAATATATTCTTACAAACTGGAGGCTCTTATTCATCTAATGACTTAGCCAATTTCACTTCTTCAACACTAGTCCTCACATAAATTATTCGCACATATTAAAGATTCTCAAGAGATACCAACTTAAAATATTCCTCACACCATGTCTAGCCTAATATATCCATTTCCACAAAGACTATTAAACCATCCTCAAGATATCATCATCCTTTTTTGCCACAATCAACATCTAGAGTTCAAACTAAGTATCTAGTCCAAATCATGGACTACCGATGGAACCTCCCCATACTATAATAGTCCATCAATATTTTGATAAGGAAATCAACCTAAATTTCTAATTTCACATAACTATGGCCTACACAAACATCTTCTTCGCAAAGCAAAAGAGGAAACAGTATTAAACTATTTTCATGAGGTAAATGTCTCAACTATAAAAATGGGAAAATTGAAGAAGACAATTTTAATGGATTATCCGAGATAGAAAATCTAAGAAGAAGGTGTTGAATGCCATTTCTAGAGGGGAAACATATCATGTTGAAAATATCAATTGGATGTTGTTCAAAAATAAGACGCATATATAAAATTTGTGATTGCTCTTGAAGGAAGAGTATCACGACCCAAAATCCAAGATCATGATGACATTTTTTTAGTCAAAATTCCTAGGTTTCATAGATAGGCGAAAGGAGAATAGAAGAGGCCCATGCCTGACCTCTATATTACAAAATTAGGGATGAGGAACTCATTCTTACACACTACATTATCAAAGGACGAAAAGGAAAAAAGGAGGGTTACTACTCCTCATCGTATAAGCCTGCAAAAAAGAAGTTCTAAAATAAAGAACTTTGATATATACAAAAAGCTAAGAAGAGTCGGCTATAATAAAAAAATGAAGTTGCCCTTCTTAACTCAGATTCTAATCTTAGGCTTGCCAACTACATCATTCTTCAACATGGATATAACTCAGTGAAGAAGGTAGTTACATTGGAATGATCTGCAAAGTTAGCAAGCATGTCAGCCATGGTGATATACCTTCTATGAATATATGGGTGAAAGTAAAGTGGCTAATTGTGTTGATATCTTGAACTTGTCGAATTTTATTAAATAAAGGGTTAATCTCACCCTTAATCATCAGAATAAAGAAAAGGGAGTTTGATTCAATATTGACTTTAGAGAAGTTGTGATCCAGGCACCAACTTGGTCTAATTGACAGCTTGAGCCTTAGCATAATTATTTGAGCGACAACAAAAATAAGTATTGAAAGCCATAATCATGTGACCAGCTTAGTCTCTAAGAACTCCACCACCTCCTGCACTACCAGGATTCCCTTTAGTATATCCATCTACATTCAATTTGAACTCATAAAAGAAGGCCTCATCCATTTTACCATTTGAACACTAACTTCGGCTTAATATGTTTCAATCAAAACCTGATGTCACCCTCAAGAAGGTAATCCAACCTTTCATGTAAATCAACAATAGATAATAATATGATTGAATTTAAGAATAGTGAAAGATAAAGTCTCAATCCAAACTTTCATAAATAGAAAGTAACTAGGGAATTCAACCAAGTACACCCAAAACCTAGTATCGCTAGTACAAAAGCATTTAATCGAATACAATTGTCTAAAAGCTGCAACTTTATTTGAAATAGTACAACAACAACAACAAAAACCCAGTGAAATCTCACAATGTGGGGTCTACAGAGGATAAAGTGTACACAGACCTTATTCCTACCAAGGTAGGACGGTTGTTTTCGAGAGACCCTTGGCTCAATAAAGCATAAAAAGAGGTTAGATAAGGCTAAGAAGTTAAGAACTTAATAAATTCAAAGCGATATGGTAAAGCAAATAACGGGAGTGATACAAATAAAATAGAGTAATCAAAGTACGAAAAGTAATAGATAATAGAAGACATCAGAGAACAAGAAATTATAGTGCGCTAATTTGCCTACTGATACGGTAGACTAATGTGACTATGTACTAGCCTTCTACTCTAATGTGGGTCCTCCACACCCTCCTATCTAAGGTCATTTCCTCGGTCAGTTGCAGTTGCGTCATGTCCTGTCTAATCATCTCTCCCCAATATTTCTTTGGCCTACCCCTACCTCTTCTGAAACCATCCACGGCCAATCTCTCACACCTCTGTAGTGGGGGATCTAGGTCTCTTCTCTTCATATGCCCAAATCATCTCTGTTGCATTTATCGCATCTTTTCTTCCACTGAGTCCACTCCTACCTTATCTCGAATAGCCTCGTTCCTAATTTTTTCGCTCCTGGTATGCCCACACATCTATCTCAACATTCTCATCTCGGAAACTTTCCTCTTTTGAACGTGGGAGACCTTAACTAGCCAACACTCCACCCTATATAACATAACCGGTCTAACTACCACTTTATAGAACTTTCCCTTAAGTTGTGGTGGCACCCTCTTGTCATATAGCACACCAGAAGCTAGCCTCCATTTTATTCACCCTACCCTAATACGGTGTGTGGCATCCTCATCAATTTCCCCACTGCCTTGCATGATAGACCCAATGTACTTAAAACTACTTTTCTTTTGGATGGCCTGATCACCAAGCCTAACTTCCATGCCAACCTTCTGAGGTGTCTCACTGAACTTGCACTCTAAGTACTCTATCTTGGTCCTACTCAGTGTCTCCAATCCTCCAGTTTAGCATTAACTTCACTACGAGTCTCATCGATCAGGACTATGTCATTTGCGAAAAGAATACACCATGGCACCTCGCCTTAAATTTTTTGCGTCAATCCATCCATCACCAAGGCAAATAAAGATGGACTGAGAGCTGATCCTTGATGCAACCCCATCACAATTGCGAAGTTCTCTAAGTCCCCTCCTACTGTCCTTACCCTGGTTTTGGCACCCTCATACATGTCCTTAATCACCTTTATGTATGCCACTGGTATGTAACACCCCTTAAAATGTTATTGATTCATGGATCCTTTCATTCATGAAGTCCAAATAAATTATCAAAAAAAAACTATTTAATTCAAGCATGAAACTTTATGGATTTTCATATCATGATTCTAATTGCATAGATTATTAAATATTTGAAGTTTAATCACCTATATTATGTTAGTTTATGTTGGCTCTTAAATGCATTAAATTTTTTTTGATTTATGAAAGGTCCTTATATGAAGACATAAAAATGTTTTAAAGTATTTTGATTATATTATGATCTCTCATGCCTAAAGTATTTTGATCATAATTATTTCTCTCATTACTAAAGTATTTTGATTATATTATGATCTCTCATGTCTAAAGTATTTTGATCATAATTATTTCTCTCATTACTAAAGTATTTTGATTATATTATGATCTCTCATGCCTAAAAATATTTTTATCATATTATGATCTCTCATTACTAAAGTATTTTGATCATAATTATGTTCTCTAATGACTAAAGTATTTTAATTATATTATGATCTCTCATGTCTAAAGTATTTTGATCATAATTATTTCTCTCATGACTAAAGTATTTTGACTATATTATGTTCTCTCATGACTAAAGTATTTTGATCATGTTCTAAAGTATTTTGATCATATTCTAAAAGTATTTTGATCATGTTCTCTCATGACTAAAGTATTTTTATCATATTCTAAAGTATTTTGATCATGTTCTAAAAGTATTTTGATCATGTTCTCTCATGCCTAAAGTATTTTGATCATGTTCTAAAGTATTTTGATCATGTTCTCTCATACCTAAAGTAATTTGGGCATAACTTTTCATAGGATGGTCCAAATTAGGTGATTCAAATTGCTGAGTAACCACAACATCATTACCTACAACTTTCATGAAGAACACATCTTAATATTCGGAGTTTAGGTAGATCAAATAAATTGATCTTTGCAAGACATAGTGCTGTGATGGAATGGAGTATTTGTAGAATAAAATTCATATCTCGATGTAGATTGCTCCAAATCAGATGATTCTTGAACTAACTGAAACTAGAATTCTATATCTACAATTCTTATGAAGACACTAAATTCTAATAAGGAATTTATCTTATTCAAACGCAGCTTCGAAAACGGATATTCCGTTAAAAGAGATTTCATCTCACCTATCATAGAAAGATCTAGAACCATTTGACATCATCCATGACATCAAAATTCTTCATTGAATTTTCAAGATCATCCTTTATAATTATTTTTATTTATTGTTAGGTCCCTCCTCCACGCCTATAAATACCCACCTTATTTCCTCATTTTATTCACCAAGCTTTCTTAAGCAACTCTTCTCTCTATATACTTCTTTACTCCTTTTCAAATATAGTTTTAGTTTTAGTAGTATAAAAATACTACTCTGATGATTCTTATACTCCGGGTAGTACACAAAACAAACCGGTGAGAAGAAAAGGCTAGGAGTCCAAGAGTGTTCCAATTCGAAGTAAAGCTTCCGATTTAAGGTATGTAAGGCTTTTATAGCATTGGATTGAGTTCGTCCATGCGCTCAATATTTAAATTCATTATAATTGAGTTATAGTTGAGTTTTATCCAAATCTTAAATTCTAAATAAATTAATTCTTCTTATATTGAGTTTGATATATTTATGCATTAATATTATTATTGTTATCTCTCATATTATTGGAATTATTATTCATGGCTACTTTCCCATGAATCCTAATTGATTTGATGTTCATGAATATTTTTATACATATTTTGAGTAAAGATATTGGCTTTTTATTATTTTCATTGATAAAAAGAAAGTTATATGAATTAATATTATATATGTATTTTATTGAGTTTTGAAAGAGCAAAAGAGTTGAGTTTGAATGAATTTGAGCAAATGATATTTTGAGCAAGATGTTTTGATGAGATGTAAATGATGTTTTTGGAAGTATAATGATTGATGAACATGAAATGAGATGAATTTAAATTAAAGTCCAATGAGACTAGATGATGAGTTTAATATGAGCACATATTTTGGGAGTAGTATTGAGCACCGAGTTTGGTAAGAGTTTAATTGACTCAAACCCCAGAACTACGTAGCCAGCGTAGGATGGAGGCTATGCCTCTTAAGTCCCAAAAAGAGGACTTTGATGAGTGGATCCAAGATGGTGATGTCCTTTACCCTGGCAAGGTATTGGATGGATGTGGCAACGACATCGCTTCGTTGTATCATTGCTAGCTCATAAGTGATGGTTGTTGGTTAGAAAAACTCCCAACTGAGTAAGCATTGCTTATTACTATTATCTTTATTATTATATTTTATACTTGCATTACATATTGATGTTGAGATGATGTTGAGTTCTGAGTTGAGTTTTCTTGAGAGGAGTTTCTTGATATCTGTCCTTACCTTCCTGCCATTTTACATACTCGTACATTCCACGTACTGACGTCATTCGACCTGCATCGTTTTATGATGCAGATACAAGTGTTAGAGATCCTCAATAGGCGCATTGTTGAAGATCATTTCTTTTTGGCTATTTGGTGAGTCCTTCTTGTATTCGAAGGAACTCCTTATCCTTTTATTATTGTTAAGTGTGATGTTTCTTTTGAGGTAGACATGGACATGTCATTGGCACCATCTAAGAGTATTAGAGGCTTCATAGACAGAGTTTGATGATGTAATCCGAGTAGTTCTCCTTAGAAACTACTTCTTCTAAGAATTATCATTTTTTTTCTTTTAATATTGATGATGACAAGCCCACATTAGTATTCTTAAGTCTTCCGCTGATGAACAAATGAGTAATGAGACTAAGTGGTTCTCTCGGAAGCCAGAGATGGTTTCTGAGTGTCGGCCACGCCTAGGGTACCCTCTCGGGGCGTGACATGGTACATATTTAGCATCCAGACATCTCCATGATATCTCTCGTAGAACTTTATCATAAGTCTTTTCTAGGTCGATGAATACCATATGCAAGTCCCTCTTCCTCTCCCTATACTTCTCCACCAGTATCCTTATAAGATGGATGGTTTCTGTAGTTGAGCGTACGGTATAAATCTGAACTGGTTCTCTGAAATAGACACTCCTCTCCTTACCCTCATCTCCACCACTCTTTCCCACACTTTCATAGTATGGCTTAGAAGCTTGATACCTCTATAGTTGTCGCAACTCTGGATATCCCCCTTATTTTTGTATAGGGGGTCATTACGCTCGACCTCCATTCTTTGTGTAACACCCCTCAAAATTTTCCCCTAAGATTCGGACCTTTCTTGCGTTCGGGTAGGATTGAACTCGAGTATTGTGGAGCATTTGCATGAGTAAGATGAGTCTTTGAGATATTTTGCAGTGTTAGAGGTGATGTGGGGTCATGAAGGACCCCTAGGACTAAATTAATCCAAAAGATCCATCGTGGCTAAGTTTGAGGAGGAGTTCGCATGAGGGGTTCCCTTCTAACGACCCTATCTTTTGATATATAACAATCTGGGTGGCCCATGACCTACTAAATCAAAGGTCGTCGAATCTTCTTTCCAACACCACCAAGAATGTGAATTTTGGAGTTCGGAGTCGAAAGATACAACGATCCTAAGACGAACTAGCACGGCAGGAATTTCATTTTTGGCCTGGGTTACAACTGCTGGGGAAATGGTCTTGGCGCTGTAAGGGCGCGACGCGCCACTATCATGCCAGAAACATACCTCAATAGTTTGGTCCTTGGCGCGATGCGCCATTAAAAGTTGTGCAGGGTTTTTCAGGCCAAATTTCTAGAACCCAAAAAATATAGCCTTGGCGCTGTAAGGGCGCGACGCGCCACTATCATGCTAGAAACATGACTCAGTAGTTTGGTCTCTGGCGCGGTGCGCTACTACAAGGTGTGCAGGTTTTAGGTGTAATCGGCCTAGCGCGACGCGCCACTATCGCGCCAGGTGCATTTTAGCCTATTTTTCAGAACTTTTAAAGAGGGGCAATTTGGAAATTGTTCCAAATTATATATGTATCAGCCTTAGCACATTTTGGGATCATTGTCAATCCCTCACTCTCTCTCTAAAAGCCCTAGAAACCTATCTCTCTCTCTTCTTCTTCTTCTTTTTCTCCTCCATTTCCAACAAGAAGAGTTCCAAGAGCTTCAAGGTTTGAGTTATCCATTGAAGACCCAACCAAAAGGTTCTCTTCAAGTCTTCACTAAGGTATGTAAGGCTATCTAAAACATGGGTTGAGTCCACCCATGTGCCCTACTCTTGATTTGAGGTTAGATGTTCATAAAAATAGAGTTTCTTGGTATAGTTTATATTTGTATGAACTTTGTCCCCTATTTATTTGACCCTATATTTGTTGATGTTGTTGAGCCAAGGAGTTCCCAAAATGAGCCTATATGTGAATATGAGTTGATGAAGATAAGTTGTTAAATATGTTTTATTGATCTTCTTAACTATGTGGATTATGATAAAAGAGGTTATTTTCCTAAGAAGTGTTGCCTATTTTAGAGTGTGATTTAAAGTCTTGAGTTGTGATGAGTCTCAAGGATTTCTCAAATAGATAAAGTAAATGATTGGTTATGTCTATATGTTGCTATAATTGTGCCTTTAAATTTCTTTTGAAGAGATGATTGAGATTGATCGTATAGGACGATTGGAAGAGATTCGATTGTGATAGAGTTTATGAGTTGATAAGGTTGTAATTAGACTTGTCGATATGAGTTGATTGAGTTGATTGGATGGAGTTTTATGAGCATTGAGTCTTGGGAGGAGTATCGAGCACTGAATTGGGCAAGAGTATAGTACATACTCAAACCCAATACTTGTGTTGCCAAACGTAGGGGGGATTGAACCATTAAAGTCGGATGCTTCCCCGAGAGTTTTGTCCTGACATTATAGGACTTGGTTGGATTGGATCCATGAGTGTTTGATTCGTTCATACCCTGGGAAGGTATGAACGGGCGCGGCAACAACGTCGTTTTGTTATACTATCACTGGCTCATAAGTAATAGTTGTCGGATAAGAGAAACTCCCAAATAGGTCTTGATAGTACTCTGAGTCAGATTGAGTTGAATTTTATGTGATTGGTCCCGTCTAAATCATATTCTTGTTTAGACTTAGGACATTTGATTGAGTTGTTATTCCTCTTGAGTTGAGCTTCCGAGTTGATTAATTCTTCCTTCATGTTTGTTGTATTCGGCCATTTTACATACTCGTACATTCCATGTACTAACGCCATTTGGCCTGCATCATTTCATGATGCAGAGATAGGTACTAGAGATCATCGACCGGCGCTTCGTTGAAGATCCACATACACTCCCAACTAGTCGGTGAGTCCTCCTAGTTTTCGGAGGATGTTGAACCTTATTGTATAGTTTTGTTGTAGCTTCCTTTACTTTGATTTCTTGGTAGCCATGGGCTTGTCATTGGCACCTTTTAGACTTTGATAGAGGCTTCATAGACTGGAGTGTGGGGAGGTTGAATGGTTGTTGTGAGGAGTTTTATTATATTTATTTTGTCGAGTTAAACATGTATGACCTTTGTCCCCCATATTATGAATAGTACTTTATTAATTGAGTTCCGCTAAGAGAATGTGATAGAACGAATGTGTGATTGGACCATGTGGTTCGCTCGGAGGTCAGAAATGGCCTTCGGGTGCCGATTACGTCTAGGGTACCCTCCCGGGGCATGACACTTTGGTTATTATTTCCATCTTAAATATGATATTATATAACCTAGGCAGCCACTCCAAACCTACTGAGCTCGCGCTCTTCTAAAATTTCCCAGGAATCTCGTCAGGTCCGGTCGCTCTTCCATAGCACATCCTATGAACAACACCCTTAACCTCCTCGAACATAATACTCTTGAAACCCTCAAAATCATGATGCCTCCCTGTATGTTCCAAATCTCCCAACACAAACTCTTTGTCCCCTTCTTCATTCAAGAGTTTATGGAAGTATGACTGCCATCTCTGTCTAATGAGGGTCTTCTCTACCAATACTTTTCCATGATCTTCCTTAATGCACTTCACTTGGTACACATCGCGTGCCCTTCTCTCCCGTGCCCTGGCTAGCCTGAACAATTTCCTATCCCCGCCTTTCTTTTCTAGTTCAGCATAAAGATGTTCAAAAGCTACCATTTTTGCCATCGAAACCGCCAACTTTGCCTCGTTACTTGCTATCTTATAAAGTTCCCTATTTGTCCACTTCTCCACCTCATCGTTGCTTTCTATCAACTTCACATATGCCATCTTCTTTACTTCCACCTTCCCTTGCACTTTTACATTCCACCACCAATCCCCTCGATGCCGACTATGACTAACTGTCGAGACTCCCAACACTTCCCTTGCTACAGCCTAATACAACTAGTCGTCCTATCCCACATACTGTTTACATCCCCTTTACTATCCCAGGTCCCCATATCCTTCAATGTCTCTCCCATCTCCAGGGCACTAGCTGTGGTCAAACTCCCTCATCTGATCCTAGGTCGGTCATCCCCGACCCTCTTCTTCCTCGTCATCTTGGTCCCTAAATCCATCCCTAAGAGTTTATATCGTGTTGTAAGGTTGTTGATCAGAATGACCTTACAGTCTTTAGATAGACCTTTATCATCCTTCCTAAGGAGTAGAAAATCTATCTGGGTCTTAGCCACCGAAAATCTATCTGAAATAGTAAAGATAGGCAAATTAATATAGAGGGAGTCCGATACGAGAGCATGATTTCATGATCTGGTTCCATGAAATTTAGCTATAAATTGTGTCATACCCTTGTTTGGAGAATCTGATTCTTATTGCATTCACTAGAAATATATACTTACATTTGGAAATCTCAAGCTCTCAAGTGAAGTAATACAAAAAAAAAGCGCAAAATCTACTTTTCAGTGATCTACCTGCCAGCTACATCGAGATTCAAGCTAATTCAATTACTTAATTCCATTAATGTTGTCCAACGTTATTTATTACTTAATTTCTATAGTAAAACATTTTCTAAGAAGTTAGTGTTGGTTTCAAGTGAGGTGTGAATGGGAAATAAGAATTGAGAAATGTGGAGGAACCAAGTGAAGGAAAAATAAAAACTCATTTCTCCCTCATTGTTAGAAGAAAGGATTCTTTTTCCCTTATATTAGAAAACACTTCCTTTAGCTCTTAAAGGGTTAAGTAGAGGGTGACCTCTCACGCCGTCATCGTTGTCGCTCACTCGGCTTTGGCTTTGGCAAATTATCATTCTCATTAATTAATTTCCTTTTTCTTTAATATTAATTATTAATCCGTTGAATTATTTATTTATTAATTAATTAATTCATAGAATTAATTTTATTTAATTAAATCACGAAATTAATTAACAGAAATAACTAATTAATTCGCGAAATGGAATTAATTTGAAATTCGCAGATTCGAAAAGGACCTATTCCTTACGAACAAATATTTCTTTTTTCAATAGACATCATGTCTGTTCTGAACAGATGAGACTGTTCTGAACGGGTGAGTTCGTACCTTTTGTTGGTTATAAATAGAGAGGCTTCCTATCAGCTTTCGACATCAAAATTTTTCCCTCTTCTGCATATACTTTCTTACAAACAAAGTTGTCTTTGTGTGATTTTGTTGCTGACTTTTGAGTTATTTAGAATTATTAAAGTTTGAGGTACCACTACTTCTTTAATGGTTTATCTGTTTTATCCAAGGAGGAAATAATCCATAACCTTGGGTACAGTGAGGGATTAAATTCCTTAAAGACACACAGTGAATTCTGTGGACTCGGATACTGTTTTTCTTTTCATTTTTATCATTTCTGATTTGCTAAGTTTAATACAGGAGACAACAAGCTTAAGAAATTTAGTTTTTTCCCTATATCTGAGGTTTCTGGAGATTAAAACCTTTCTAGTTTTCTACTCTATCTTAATCTAATACTGATTCGAATAATATAAAAACTTCATCAGTATTCCAGGTTCATTCGGTTAAAGATGGAAGAATATAAAAACTTCATTGTAAAACTAGAAACAAGTTGTATAAAGATTGAATCTTTATTGTTAGTACTCTAAAATACTAAATAATCTACCTATTGTTATTTGTATTTCTGCTTCATCTTATATTCTGTTTGAGGGCTTAAGACTAAAATAGAAAAACGTTCTACTCCAGTGCTTAACTTTGTTCGAAGAAATAAAATCTTCATCAAGTTAATTAAGTTTTTGTTTCTCACGATCGAAGAATATAAAAACTCCATCTAGTTGAACAAAAAATCATATTTTATCATTCTATTGTTTAATACTACTTTTGTTTTGTCAAATAGAATGAGAGATACGAATGTATCCAGTTTTGAAGAAAATACAATGTCTTTATCTAGTTGAACACCAGTTTCTACAATAGTGGATATTGCAGAAAAATCTAGAAAGTTCATCGGTATTGACTTCAAACGGTGGAAGCAAAAAATGTTCTTCTATCTGACTACCCTCAGTCTACAATTTTTTATCAATGAAGATATTCTTGTATTAGAGGAAGGAACTCCTGGAAATGAAAAGCTTATTATGATTGATGTATGGAATCATTTTGATTTCCTTTGCAACAACTACATACTCAATGGATTGAAAGATGACTTATATAACGTCTACAGTGTTTGTAAAACCTCTAAAGAACTCTGGTATGCTCTTGAGAAAAAATACAAAACTGAAGATGCTGGCTTAAAGAAGTTTGTGGCTGTAAAATTTTTGGACTTCAATATAGTTGATAGCAAGAATGTCATGTTTCAAATCCAAGAACTACAAGTCATTATTCATGATCTCTTGGCAGAAGGTATGATCAAATTCAATAGTTTTATTTTTAAAATAGTTGAATGTGTTATTGATTTTAAATTATCCATTGTATGTATGATCATAAATGAGATATTTCAAGTAGTAGCATTGATCGAGAAACTGCCTCCTTTATGAAAAGACTTCAAAAATTATTTGAAGCACAAGAGAAAGAAGATTACTCTCGAAGACTTGATTGTTCATCTAAGGATCGAGGAAGACAAGAAGGATGCCTAGAAGAAGACTAAAGGAAACTCAATAATTATGGGAGAAAATATTGTTGAGGTTGGTCCAACTAAATCAAAAAAAGAAAGAAACCTTCTGGAATGAAAAACTATCTTAATAAAAAGAAGTTCAAGGGAGATTGCCACAACTGTGGAAAAGCTGGACATAAGGCTATGGAATGTTGTGCTCCCGTGAAGGAAAAAAAGAAAGGTCAAGCCAACACGGTCGATACAAATGGGGATGTTGAAAACTTGTGTGCTATGTTGACTTAATGCAACCTAGTAGGAAATTCCAATGAGTGGTGGCTTAATTCTGGAGCCACCTCACATATTTGTGTTGTTCGAGAAGCCTTTACAACTTATGCCCCTACTCCACCCAATGAGACTATTTACATGAAAAATTTCACAATAGCAAAGGTTGAAGGCTATGGAAAAATATTTCTAAAGATGACATTTGGCAAGGTGGTGACTCTGAACAATGTTTTTCATGTTCCAGAAATAAGGAAGAACTTAGTTCCTCCTGGTCTTCTAATTAGGAATGGATTTAATTGTGTTCTTGTTTCTAACAAAGTTGTAATTAGTAAGAATGAAATGTACTTAGGAAAAGGCTACCTCACTGAGGGTCTTTTCAAACTGAATGTAATGGTTGTTGATAATAATAAAGTTTAAGTTTCTTCTTACTTACTTGAGTCAAATAATTTATGTCATTCATGATTAGGATATGTTAATCATAAAACCTTGCAAAAACTGATCAACTTAAAAGTATTGCCTAACTTTGAGTGCAATAAACCAAAATGTCAAGTGTGTGTTAAATTTAATTATGCTAAGCATCCCTATAAATCCATTGAAAGGAATTTCAGTCCTTTAAAATTGACTCACTCTAATATTTGTTATATGAAATCAACACCAACTCATGGTGGGAAAACGTATTTTACAACTTTTATTAACGATTGCACTAGATATTGCTATGTATATTTGTTGAATAGTAAGAATGAAGCAATAGAAGCATTTAGGCAACATAAAACTTATGTTGAAAATCAGTTGGATAAAAGATAAAAATAATAAGAAGTGATAGAGCTGGAGAGTATGAATTTCCTTTTGCAGAAATATGTTTGGAAAATGGAATCATCCATCGAACTACTGTCCCTTACTCACCTCAATCTAATGGAATTGAATAAAGGAAAAAACTTAACTTTTAAAAAAATGATGAATGCCTTACTTATAAGTTTAGATTTACCACAAAACTTATGGGGGAAGCCATCCTTACAGCAAATCGAATACTCAATAGAGTGCCTCATAGTAAAACACAATCTATTCATATGAGAAATGGAAAGGAAGAAAATCCAACTTGAAATATTTTTAAGTGTGGGGGTGCCTAGCCAAAGTACAAGCTCTTAAATCTAAGACAGTCATAATAGGAACTATAAAGTGGACTATGTCTTCATTGGATATGCTACAAACAGTGAAATATGTTGATTTTTGGTTCATAAGTCCGAACATTGGGATATTCATGATAATACGGTAAATGAATCAGAAAACATTCAGTTCTTTGAACAAATCTATCCATATAAAACTAGACTTGAATTGTCTAGTGTAGGGTCTAAATGACCTCGAGAAGAACAAATGAAGAATGTACCTAATAAAGAGATTTCAAGGCGTAGTAAACATCAAAGGACATCCAATTCCTTTGGATCTGATTTTATAATATTTCTTCTTGAACATGAGCCTCAAACATTAAAAGAAGTTATGTTCATTGTGGACTCATTCTTTTGGAAAGAGGCTGTCAATAGTAACATTGGTTCAATCTTGAGCAACCATAATTGGGAACTAGTTGATCTTCCTCCAGGAAATAAACTTTTAGGTTCAAAATGGATCTTCAAAAGAAAAATAAAAACTGATGGAACGATTGACAAATATAAGGTAAGACTTGTCATCAAATGCTTTAGACAGAAACAAGGACTTGATTATTTTGATACATACTTACCTGTAACTAGGATTACATCCCCTCAGATGTTAATTGCACTAGATGTGGTATATGGCCTTCAAATCCGTTAAATGGATGTAATAATAACTTTCTTAAATAGAGAATTGGAGGAAGAAATTTACATGGAACAACCCGAGGGATTTTTGACTCCTAGTAAAGAAAAGAAACTATGAAAGCCTGTTAAGTCACTTTATGGACTAAAACAAGCACTCAAACAATGGCATGCTAAGTTTGACCAAATCATGTTGGCAAATGGATTTAAGATTAATGAGTGTAATAAATGTTTTTACATTAAAGACACTCTAAGTGAAGTTGTCATTGTTTGTTTATATGTGGATGATATGCTAATAATGAGTAACGACATTGCTAACATAAATGCTACTAAATGTATAATTTCTAGTAAGTTCAATGTGAAAGATCTAGGAGTTGCCGATTTGATATTGGAAATTAAGATTCACAAAAATCCTCAAGGTCTAGCAATGTCTTAATCTCATTATATTCAAAAGGTACTTGAAAAATACAAGTACTTAAACTTCAAAAGTGCAAAAACACCAATTGATATGAACTTTGATCTTGCTAAGAATTAAGGTGAAAGTCAAGCTCAAATGGATTATGCTAGAGTGTTAGAAAGTTTGATGTACATCATGAACTGTACACGACTAGACATAGCTTGTGCTATAAATAAATTGAGTTGATACATAATTTATCCAAATCAAAAACATTGGATGGCAATGAAATAAGTTTTGGGATATTTAGAACACACTCAAAACTTTGCTTCGCATTGTAACAAGTATCCAGTAGTTGTTGAATGTTATAGTGATGCAAATTGGATTACTGGGTCAACTGAAACTAAGTTCACTAGTGGATACATTTTCACCATTGTGGAGGAGCAATATCTTGGAAATTATCCAAACAAACATGTATAGCTCGCTCTATATTGGAGTCTGAGTTCATAGCCTTAGACAAGGAGGTGAAGAAGCTGAATGGCTTCAGAATTTCTTAGAGGATATTCCATTTTAGCCCAAACCAATGGCTCATATATACATATATTGTGATAGTCAAGCTGCAATAGAAAGGGCTGGGATCATTATGTATAGAGGTAAGTCTCGTCACATATGACAAAGACACAATACCATTAGACAACTACTCTCTAGTGGAATTATCACAATTGACTATGTAAAGTCAAAGGATAATGTATCGGATCCACTTATAAAAAGGAATGGAACTATGACTAAGGACAAATCATCATGGCGGTAGCTATACTTAGAAGGCTGGAGATCCCAAGATCTAGGTTTAACAGATCAAATAAAATCAGTATTGACGGTTCAACATTGTCAAAATAATTTTTATGATCCATTCTCATTATGCGACAATGTTTAGTAACAAAGAGAAGACATTAGGACCTTTTAATGATATCTAAGTTTGATACAGGATATATCAAATAGTATTTCTATGGGATACCACATTTAGAAATCACCTATGTAAGTGTGAAGTACAAGTCGCTTCAAGGAGAATTCAGTAAGGTCAGTTTTCTACGCACTTATGAACCAGGAAGTTTTCATGGATGAAACGAACAATATATTGAGAACCAAAAATAGTTAAAGGGTTAATTGTGAGACTTATGTTGTCTAGGTATACATCAAAGCTCGATGGTTCAAAATTATCAAATCTACCAATTGACCGAGTATATCCGATATATGCTCACTATGAAAACTTCAAAGAAAAACCTACTTATCCAGGTGCAATTAATCCTTACTTAGGAATCACACAGTTTTTCATGCATATGTTTAAAACAAAAGTCATTCCCATTTATGTGGGGATTGTTGGGTTTGAATGATGTGTGAATAGGAAATAAGAATTGGAAAATGTGGGGGAACCAATTGAAGGAAAAATAAAAACTAATTTCTCCCTCATTGGTAGAAGAAAGGAAAAGGTTTTTCCTTATATTAGGAAATACTTCATTTAGCTCTTAAAGGGTTAAGTAGAGGGTGCCCCTCGCGCCGTCATCGTCATTTCTTGCTCGACTCGGCTTCGACTTCGACTTTGGCTTTGGCAAATTATCAATCTCATTAATTAATTTCTTTTTTGTTTAATATTAATTACTAATCAGATAAATTGTTTATTAATTAATTAATTTATATAATTAATTTGTATTAATTAAATCACAGAATTAACTAACTAATTCGCAAAATAGAATTAATTTGAAATTTGCGGATTCGGAAAGGACATGTTCCTTCTGAACAAATATGTTTTTCCCAAAAGACACCATGACTGTTCTGAACAGATGAGACTGTTCTAAACAGGTGAGTTTGCACCATTTGTTGGCTATAAATAGGCTTCCTCTCAGTTTTGACATCGAAATTTCTCCATTTTCTACATATATTTTGTTACAAAAAAAGTTGTGTCTTTGTGTGATTTCGTTGTTGACTTTTGAGTTCGCTGGAATTATAGAAGTTTAAGGTACCACTACTTCTTTAATGGTTTATCTGTTTTATCTTGAAAGAAAATAATCTATAACCTCGGGTACAGTGAGGGGATTAAATTAATTAAGGATACACAGTGAATTATGTCGACTCAGATACTATTTTTCTTTTCAACTTTATTGTTTCTGATTTTATAACTTTAATACATGACATAACAGTTAGTTCTTCATTATCCAATTATTTTAGTCATCAAAATTCGTTTGTCCTTAATTACTTGTACAAATTTTACTCTACAGATAAGAAGTTTGGCGCCCCCAGTGGAGCTTGGGATTTTGTGGTATTGTTTTGACCTTCTGATTTATCTTTTTGCTAACTTGTTTGAGTTTGTTTTGCTAGGAAAACTCATGGTAATTATGGACATCAACAGAGACAACCATCAGTTTAGTGCCAATCAAGGAAATGATGGTTTTACCCTAAATAATGATCTGGTGTCTCTTGGCCCTCAAAGGGAAATTTCAACGGGGGATCTAACCCCGCATGGTGAATGGAGTGAAACCTTGTGGCATAACATTTTTGGCAACCAAAAAGGCAAAGGTGTCAATCAAACATAAGAAAAGGGCACGAGAGATTTCAGATGATGATGTGATCGCCTTCGACAATGAGGATTTTGACTGCCTAACGTTTTCACATAATAATGGTAATTGTTATAAATATTTTAGATTTTAAAATTAATTGTTTGTTAATTGATACCATAGTTGAACCAACGTCATCCAGTTGAGGGTGCTTGAACAATGAAGTTGGCTAATAAAATAAGTCCAGCCAAAAAGTTATTGTATGTCACGACCCGATTTCTTGAGTCATGATGACACCTAATATCAATCCACCAGTAGGTAAGCCTAACCCCACAGCCAGGAACCATAGGCAACTGACTATCACAAGCGAAAGGAAATAAGTGAATAATAATAAAAATAATAATCAAAGAAGGATAACAAGACAACCCCCAAGACCTAATATCAGTCGGTAATTGAGCCACTAGATCAAATAAGGAAATACAAAGTTTTATATAGATACAATAATAGTAATAATAATACAGACTATCTCTGAATACCAAATAAAGACTAGACTAAGCCAAAATAGAAGGAGATAGGCAACTCTGAATGCCAAGAGCTCGCCCAAGTCCCCAAAATCCAAGAGCTGCTCTGCACAATATTCTGTAGTGAAAACCCATATTACGATCTGCAGGGTGTAGAAGTGTAGTATGAGTACCAACAAGTGGCACTCAATAGGCATCGGCCAACTGAGCTCCAAAGCTAAAGCAAATATAAAGAACATGTAAGCAAGGAATATATATCACAAGTAACTAACAAGAATAATACGGAAGCCTGCAATAAAAAACATCAGATATAAGAAAAAGAGAGAAAACAGGAAACAAGCAAGGATGTACCTAACCTAAACATGATAACCCACTATGAAGGAGGATAACTAAGTGACAACCTACTAATAGAACTAAACATAGATATCACATAAAGGTCCAAAGGACCGTACACTAAATCCCTGAACAAAAAGATAGATAACTAAGAACAAGGGCAGGAACTACCTTCAAACAAGAAACCACCCCTTATACCGCTGCAAGTTCGCAAATAGTAAGACAATACTTTCAGAGACCTTGTGTGCCCAAGAAGTTCACTCAAAAACAGGTAAAACCACACAGCATCCCATACTACCGACAGAAACAAACAACTATGTTGGTATAGGAAATGCATATATGAATAAGAGTAATGCAGTAAAACGAGTAGTACCATTTGTACTAAGTGCCTCATACCAAGATATATACACCTACTTCTAGTGGAACCATGAGCCTCAATAGGATCACCATGGGGGGCTCGGAAATGCCCCTATATACTTGCCTAGTCTTGATCCGGGTCTTATATCAATCTATATATCCGATCATCAAGATCCTGTTCATCGCAGTGACTAGAGATAAATAGCCAAATCAGTATACAAAGGGTCAAAAATATCTACGACCGAGCCAATATCATAAAATGAGTGCATCCTTGATGTCTCAAATCAATATAATAAAAAGATCGCATCCTCGATGTCTCGAATCAGTATCATAAAATGTGTGAATCTTAGATGCCTCCAGTCTACTAAAAATAGTAGTAATAAAGTTAGTACAACCCCCATTCGAAAGTTAGTATAAAATAGTTTGGTTTACAACCCAGCTTTCTCAAATCAATGCCAAGAACCAATGTATGCATAGGGATCAACTACATCCGTGAGAAAAAATGATCCAGTGCAATGCATTCCATCAACAACACCCAA